>NC_134833.1:41761254-43152799 GCF_004210375.1 Tachypleus tridentatus | reverse complement strand
AAATACAATGAACAATGGTCCAATCAGCTGAAAACTCCTGGCCCAGACCAATGCCACAAACATTCCATTTATGTTTACCTAAAATTCCATGGAGGGAGAGCCAAATGGTACATTCCAGAAATAAAACTGCATTTTCTAAGAAGCTTAAAAATTCTCACAAAGGACCAGGTAAAACCAAGGATGAAGATGGAGGACAGGAAGAGCAAGATGAGGCACTGATGACTGAGTTGCAAGAAGGCAGATAAACGGAGAAAGAGGAAGCTGGAAATCACGGCTGAAAAAGGCCAATGATGGGCAATGAGAAGAGCCTGAGATTGAGTGGTATGGATGAAAATTATCCAATGAAAAAGTTGCATGTGATAATAAATATATAGGTATATGTTGGTTCAGTCATAACTGAAGCACTAATAGTCATGGCGAAAGGATAAGAGACTGGAGGTGAAAATAGAAGTAATTGGTGGTTGAGGGATGTGGTAGGACATCAATGTAAGGAGTATCTCACTGTAGTTGAAGCCACCAGAAAACAGAGGACCAAGAGACCACTTCATTGGATAGTTTTGTTTGGACAAGAAAGATGACCTGCAGCTAGACTGAAACAACGAGAACGTGACTCACAGTGACATGGATATCATGCGTGTTGACCAAGAAACTAAGTCCAACAAAATAAAACATATTGAGAAAGGGTGCCACTTTGGTGATTCGGATACGCAACCACTGCAAAACTGTTGACTGAATTATGACAAACGATGTCTGATCAGATGCAATAAATGATCCTAAATCCAAAAGCTCCAAAGTGTTGACCTAGGAACTTCTCAGCTACAAACCAACACCCAGAAGCCTCCCTGTTGATCGACCATTTTCCCTCTATTCATGAATGTAACAAGTAAATACGAATGACGACGATAAACTGAAATAAACTTGCCTATGTGTGGATTTTGTCCATTTATTAAAACAGTTCGTTGTTTATCGTAGGAGGAAGAGCAATAGATGCCTGCAAAGGTTCCTGTGCAAGATTACTAATTGTGAAGAGTTCAAATATCAACTCAATCACAAAGGGATTAAAACAGTCAGAGCAGACCACAACCCCAAAAGCGATAGCCTTCCAACTAACTGTAATAGATGGAGGAACCAGTAAGAATGCAGTGAACTGAAACATCCATTGAATGAAGTCAGTGAGTAGAAAATTACGCCTTACTAAGATGGGCATTGAAAAACACCCAAATGGGTCAGATATTAGGAATGTTGAAGGAAGACGTCTCTGGTATGATTAAACAGCCCACTCGACTTATCATCTGGAGAACGTAAAGAGTATAAAGGCAAACTCCTGTTCAGAATGAGCTATCAGTAACCAGTCATCCATATAATAATGAAAACGTATCCAAAGAACAGAGGAATGTCGAGAGAGATCCTAAACCTATTTAATAAAAAACACAAGTGGCCAAATCAAGGATAGGTATGCAAAACTGATAACCCACCCCAAAGATATGGTCACAACTGCAGAGCTATAAGGAAATATTTTTAAAATGCTACTGAACGTATAACAAAAAATTAAACAAAAAGCAACATATGTTCTTATAAAAACAGAAAACTGACTGATGAAGTGATATTATTAATGTAAAATAATACATTCTAATTAATTAGTTCTACGTTCCAAAAATGAAGTTTTTGTCTATAATATTTTAGTACTGAGTACAAATTTACCTCTAAGCCACTATACCATTCTTTTGAACACAAGACTTTCAAACTCACCCTTGGCTAATTTGTTTCATATTTGTATATTTCTCATTGGGATCTCCCTCAGAAACAATACTTCTCAACACTGTCATGATTTCCTCGTCTGTCACTTCTTTTTCATTTTCCTTGGTTGACATCTTATTGCTGTCTTTATTTGGCTCCTTCAAAGAAACA
Organism: Tachypleus tridentatus; assembly: GCF_004210375.1. Lineage (NCBI taxonomy): Eukaryota > Metazoa > Arthropoda > Merostomata > Xiphosura > Limulidae > Tachypleus > Tachypleus tridentatus. Next base: position 43,150,891 of record NC_134833.1, on the reverse strand, counting down.
GCAGTTATAAACTTTCCATGTTTTCTTCATCTGTCACTTTCTTGTCATCAGGTTTGGTGGACACAGTCTGCTTAATTATGATGACATCTTTCTCATCCAGTCCAAGTGGTGAGTAGTTCTTCACTTCTTCATTTTCAACAGATATTACGTTCTGGTAAAGACACGTAGTTATTAAATTTGCAACTCTGCGACGTTATCAGAGGCGTATTTAGGTAGAGGTTAGAGAAGGCTCAGTCCCAAAGCCTATGATCTTAATGGGAACCCACTGATAATTTTATTCTATGTAAAATTACGTGGGTGTAAAATCCACAGAAATTAATAGCCCTGGGATTACACAACCTTAAATCTGCTACTGGAAATAATAATTCTAAAGCCAATGATGTATTTGCAGGTAAACTGTGAATCCAATGTTCTGTCTCCAGTAAAGTCATCAAAGAGATGCTTTTGAATTATATAAACCCAAGACTGTGGAAAACTACAATAACCTAGACTGCCATGTGTAAAACCCAGTGAAATAACCCAAAAGTAATATTGAACACTATGGTCTGAAATTTTCATTTAAACCAACTGAAGCTTTGTGCTGTCAATTACTGTTTGTATTACAGTAGAACACTCCTGAACAAGCTGTAAAGAGAAATTTGAGAGAGTCTAACTAAAGAAAAAAAATAACAAATTTGGAGGCTCCCATTAGCACCGCGGGCTTATGCTGCTAAAATCAGGTTTCAAAACCCGTGTTGGGCTGAGCACAGATAGTTTTTTGTGTACAGGGTGGCCCGTAACTCCCTACCTATCCATATATTGTGTCTGAACAACGTTATAATACTAATGATGAGTTGAAGGCAGCTGTTACCGCGGCATTTGGAACAATAACCACTGCTATGTTGAGGAAAATGTCTCACAGAACACGGCGTCACATAATATTATGCAGCGAGCGAGAATGAGGGACAGCACACAGATACATTGGATACTTAAGATATATGGATAGGTAGGGACTTACGGGCCACCCTGTAGTTTTGTACTTAAGCACAAACAAATTGATTTGGAGTTGTAAAGTTGTTTACTACGTAGTAATGTATTTTATACACCAATACGGATAACAGAAAGTAAATAATATAAAGTATTATAAAACAACTACTAAAATATCACAAAAAAACATGCTTTTGTCAACAAAGATTAATTATTATCTCTCGACTTTTGTATAAAATGTTATTAATTACACCATTAAAGTTACCTACAAAGTTGAATATCGTATTCACACAAAGAATCAACCTCTCGTGTTTTTATTCTCGCACTTCTTGCTTTATGTCGTTGGTGCAATATAATTCATTTAATGACAATAGAAAATAAGAAAGCCTACACAAGTAATCCTGACATTTAGTTAGTGTTTAATCATCAATAAATAATCCAATAGATAATCCTGTGATTTCGTACAAATGAAAGTTTTTGCTGTTTATTTGTTTAATTGCCTAAGGGATTCTCAGTAAATATAATACATCAGATTGTTTGAGTTAAAATCTCACCTTTAATACCCGAAGGATTAGATGGCATAACCCAATACCTACGAATGCAATAAACACCGCAAAGTAGATTATGAGGTTCCTTAGGTTGTGTAAATATGAACCTTCCATTGAGCAACCTTGGTTACATCTCCTAAAATCAGGATAACTGATAATAGAAAGTAAATTTAGAATGTTAAGTAGTCCTACTGTAATTTATGTAACATTAGTCTTATGTGCATATCGATAATATAGATACAAATCTTTGCAAAAATCAGTACGACCAACAACTGCAATTACATTTCTGTAAATATACGGTAACTGTAAAAATTAACACAAAAGACTTGCTTCCTTAATTATTCATTCCACAACATGTTTAAAGATACAGCCAATTAATGACGCATTCAGTCCAATAAAAAGACACAATATCATATTTGTTTCAGACCGATATGTTTCGCAAATTCTGTTAACACGAAATAATCAAGTTAATTTTTTACTGATAAAACTATAAAAACTGGTCTTATCGAATCTCATGACTTACCCATAACCAGGATATTTGGTGTTCATGATTGAGATCAGAAAGCTCTTCAATTTCCACCCATGGTTATTTTTTTCATGGGTTATTTTCTGTATGTATGTTAAGAACAGAACTTGGAAGGCAAGTGAAGCAATAATTAGTGATGTAATGACGAACAGTGAAAATCTCAGTAGCTTGATGGCTTTCGACAAATTTGATCTTATTTGTCTTAAATACATCGTAGTTAACATTATTGACATACCACATACGAAAAGTAAGTATACTTTTTTCGAGTGGTAGCAATTTTCCACCCACGGAGAGTAAATCAAAATTATACGACTAATATAAATATCATAAGCAAGCATATCCATTTTCTCAGAACGTTTTTTTAAATCTCTTTGACCGTTTTTTTTAGTTCGAACTGGTGTCTTAGCAACAGACGAGTCAATTGTTGTTATGAGGGGTGGTCATTGCTGCAGTTTTCTATTTTAATGGCAAGAACAACAATATGTACCACTATACCAAACTTATTTAGTTGAAGACAGCAAAGAAGGTTTTAAAAGTTGAAGAAAACAAACTCGTGTAAAATATTCATTAAATAAATGTTCTAAAGAAAATAGTGACTAACATCTAATTTCGTATGAGCTTTTCTGGAGGGTTGTATTTAATATTTTCAAAATATAATTTCAAATTAAGGAAGCATCGAAAGCAATGTGTTTTACATACATGTAAAAAATAATTATAGTACGGTAATTTGGGAGGGATATTTGGAAGTTAGGTGATGTATTATAAACGTAGGAAAAGCTTTATTACTCCATGATTATTGGTAGTTCTTAGAAACTGTCCTATACTTTTATAATTTTGTTAATACAACAATATCAGATTTAATCAGGTATGATTAAAACTAACAAAGCTTTAGAACATTATAATTTATACACTGCTATTTCAATTTCTAGTACATAACCCTTCAGTATGTCAATGGACTCATACTGCTAAACACCGGCTTTCAATCCTTGTGGTCGGCAGAACACATATAGCTAGCTCACTGTGTGCTTTTATGCCTAATTCCAAATAAAGAGTTATAGTATGTATTTTTATTGTTATGCTAAGTCATAGCGATTTTGACTAGCAGGCGTTAATATCGCACTAGATATTTGGATGGAATATTTACGCTAAAAAGTATGTTGTTATTGATTTGTTGAATGTTGCGTTAAAGTCGTTCACAATGTTTAAAGTTTTTTAACGCATCTTGCCGAGAGGCTTAAACGGAAAAATACGATATGAAGACAGCGTTGATTTGCTGTCAGTGGCTTTGTAATTTGTGTTTGATATATATACTTTTATATTTTTTATATTAATACTAATGTGAGTATAAATATAATAACTAACATTTATTAATTTATTCTGAAGTGTACAAATGTAATACATTTGCAATTTATTCATCATTTCTTTACATTTACACAGTACTTGCTAACTGGCAATAATGTGCAGATAGCCCCCTCTCTCTCTCTCTCTCTCTCTCTAGGTGTTTGGGTGTATAAATTTGTATACCCAGGAAGGTCAGGTACACTAGACCTCTTCCTCCTTCCTTTACATTGTTTTAGTGGACTTATTAATATATTTAAAGTAAATACAGAGGGCCAGAGTTTGTTTGTTTTGGAATTTCGCACAAAGCTACTCTTGGGCTATCTGTGCTAGCTTGTTTTTTTGTTTGTTTTGGAATTTCGCACAAAGCTACTCGAGGGCTATCTGTGCTAGCCGTCCCTAATTTAGCAGTGTAAGACTAGAGGGAAGGCAGCTAGTCATCACCACCCACCGCCAACTCTTGGGCTACTCTTTTACCAACGAATAGTGGGATTGACCGTCACATTATAACGCCCCACGGCTGGGAGGGCGAGCATGTTTATACTCGGGCGCAAACCAGATCAGATTACAAGCGCGCCTTAACGCGCTAGGCCATGCCGGGCCGTCTGTGCTAGCCGTCCCTAATTTAGCAGTGTAAGACTAGAGGGAAGGCAGCTAGTCATCACCACCCACCGCCAACTCTTGGGCTACTCTTTTACCAACGAATAGTGAGATTGACCGTCACATTATAACGCCCCCACGGCTGGGAGGGCGAGCATGTTTGTCCAGAGTGATAATCATAATTCAGGCCCTTTACAGGGCAATGTCCATGTATATTGTTTTTTCAGTTTTGTATTTTTATAAGTCTGGAACATAGGTGGTCTGTTTTATTTTAACACTAGTTTTTTCTTAATTTTTAATATTATTTTTAATGACTTTATATGTTTTGCTTTTTATTTTATTTTTTCTTTCTTTATTTTTATTTATTATTATTTTTCAACTTAATTTTAGCTTAACGATCTAATGTATAAGTTTATCGGGGAGAGGTGTTTAGGATTCTCTTCATCGCATATGCAATACCTATCTAGTTCGCATAACAGCTCATTTTTTCTCCAATTTTTATCGAAATATTTTATTGTACTATGTAGAAGTCCATGTGGTATTGTTTATGTATTACAGTATTTGTGCATGAACTTTGAGGAAGTGGTTTTGGGTACTCTATATGCTTTTGTAATTAATGTATTCTGTAATGTTTGTAGTTTGGTTTGCAGTTGTTTTTTACTTACGTTAATCCATGCAGGAGCTGCAAAATCTATTACTGGTTTTATATATGTTTTGTATATTTTAATGATGTTTTCAGGTGTTGTTCCATAATTTTTACCAGTTAGACTCTTAGCAGAGTTTATTCTTCGCCAAATTTGAATTTTTATGTTATTTACACGTTTTATCCAGGTAAGTTTAGAATCATGTGTTAGTCCTAAAATTTTGCAGATGTAGCAGTCTGGAGAAGCTCTCCGTTCATGTAAATCTGGGTATGTACTTTCTGATGTTTCGTTGATTTTGAAAATATCACTAATTGTGTCTTTGCTGTGTTTGTTTTAATTCCATATTTTTGGCAGTTTTCACTAAATTTGTTTTGTTGAGGTTGAATGTTAGTGGCTGCAATTTCTGGTGTAAGCAGATAGCCCTCGAGTAGCTTTATGAGAAATTCAAAACAAACAAACTGGCAATAACTTTCATAAGTTATCTCTCGAAGTTTATCTCATATTTAAAAACCTGTAGTGAATCTGTTATTGTTTCATAGCGTCGGAATTTATAAATGCTGGGTTACTGAGTTTCTAAAGTGTTTTGGAATGAGTTAGTTATTGTACAACTGAAGTCAGTATGTTTGAAAATAATGATCTCAGTGGTACAGGGTATGTTAATGTGGGGGATAGTTATTATTTTGAGATTGTTTCGATATAATAGTGCTATTCCACGAGAATTAGGATCTTTGGTTTATGTATTATTTATAAGTACGAAGTTTAAATCGGCTGATTTTCTTAAAAAATGTTTGGCTTATACTTATGATATTCTTCTTGTATAAAATTACAAATAATAAATAAAAACAAACATATTTTCTTATTTTTTAAGTTCTCGAAGGTGACTAAGATTATCATGTGGTGTAGTAGCTGAAATACTTGGTTCTTTACCTTCCAGACCCTGTTTCCATTCGTTGTAGGTGTATTTTTTTTATTACTTTTCATGTTTCTGTGGGTCGTTTATATAGAGTGAAATAATTTTAAACTGTTTATACAATTGTTACATCGTTAATTATTATTATTCAGAGGCTAACAATCTGAGTTTGTACTTTTGTACTTGAAGAAGAAATGTCCTCATATTGAAAACGCTTATGTTATAGGGTATCGTATTTGTGTGTTAAACCGGTTTATTGAACCTATCTGTTTCCCTAAGATTATTATTGTCAACATTATTAAGACATTTATTGTCCCATATTAAAATATTTTTTGTTATTTTCTCCCCAGATAGAGCAGTCAGTATTTGAAGTTATATTTATTTCTGTGTAATATAACCAACACTGACATCTAAAGAAATGATTTTCAGTTTATTCGAATTAATTACCCTGAAAAGTGCAGTTATATAATTATACAAACAATAGAACTCTAGAGAGAGAATGTAATTACCATTTCAAATAAAATAATAATTTCTTCTACAGCTCTTTGAGCTAATTGCTAAACATTTAAATATATAGTGTGGTTTACATATGTTTTTTAAATTTAGAACCTAAATATTATGTTCGATTGTCTCGTGAATTATGCCTTCTCTTTAACTTACTGGCAAGCGTAAATACAAACAACAATACAGTATTTCTGAAATTATAATGGGTTTCCTTAACATTTCTCTTGTCTCCTTCAAGCATTTTATCCAAATTCGCTCTCAGATGCTTTCCTATGGCTCAGCAGTATGTCTGACTCAAACCGTTAAAAACAGTTTAGATATTCGTGATGGGCAAAGCACAGACAGCGCATTGTGTATATTTGGGTTCAATTCCAAGCAAATAAAAAAATGCTGTCAAGTTTTATGTGGACTCACTGTCTCAGCAAAAGACTCACAATCTATGTGTTATAGGATCAAAGCACATCGTCGAACATCTGTGACGGAAAAATATTGTGATAGTAAAACTCACTATTCCTTGGTAAAAGTTACAGGTGGATACTTTAGACTACTTATCTTCCCTCTCTTTCTATCTGCAGATGAAATATGGACGGCTAGCGCAGCTAACCCTAGCATGTTTGGTATAATGGGGATTCGAACCCGCGGATTACGAGTCGAATGCCTTAACTACCTGGCCACGCTCTGCCCCTAGAATTGTTTTGCGAGAATTTAAACAAGCAATCAGAGGATCCAAATTCACTAGAATACCTATCGTGTCGCCACCATTTCTTATAATAGTGTGTAACACTTTCCACGACTTAAATCTTTCGATAATGAAATAAACATGAACTTTAAATCTTCTTTAAAATATAAAAAGTCAAACAACAAGTTGTAATTTAATATTTTATCAACATAAAAATAAAGTTAGATGTTTATATCTTCTGTGCCTTTAAACATCAATTTAGTTGAGACAGCCTTCAAAAAATAACGCAGTTAGTTCCATTGTAGTCTGTCTATATATTTAGAGATAAAATCCAGGGTTCGATTATCTGGGATGAGCAATGTACGGATACATTGTGTAGTTTTGAAAACAAGTAAAAAACTAATTCTTACAGTTGCTCTTTTAAAGCACAAAATTTAAATATGTGAATTATTTTTTCCTGAGATCAGTGTAAAATTTTCCCGTCGATTAGAAATATTATGACATTACGTTTCCATAAGAAGATGATTTTAAGGTTGAGGGTTTAGGTTTTTGCATATATATAATAGTATTGTATATTTTCTGTCCACGAAACAACTTCGCAAGGTGTGGATGGATATGATGGTTCATTAGCTCCATGTAGAAGTACATACAGTTTTTAGGTTTGAATTTTGCGCTTTGCGGCTTTTATGGCCGTTTTTGTGTTTTCTACTACGACCTTACCTTCTGACGATGGATCGTTCATGGGGTTTACGTGAAAAAAATAAACTTTCAATTTTGCGGTTTCTACAGGGATTTTTTTACAATTAATTGCGTATCAGAGAAACAAATTTTATGTCTTACGACAACTTTTCTGTAATCACAAATTAACATAACTTCTGTCCAGGAGATGGATACTTCTGGTTGTTACGTAAGAATTTCACAAAAGAAAAAAATTCTAAATTACTAGAACCGAAAACTTCATGCAGTCTTTGCACATTGCCCTACAGATGGCAAAATGAACATTTGAAGGGCGAAATAGCACAAGATGGATATTGTTTTTCAAGCACAAAACGATTTGTTGCTGCTATTTACGTTTTCTTCATCGCAGAAAGTAAAACCCTAGGTTTAAGCCTTTTCAATCTGTAAGCTTATCGATGACCAACCAAAAAGCGTGTAAGATGGATACCGTGAGTACACGAACATTGCAACAGTGAATTTATCTTACAGCTAGCTCTATTAGTACTGTGCAATGTTGTTTCGATATTTTGAATAGTGTTGTATTTTAATGTGGTATTTGCAGCCTTAAGGTACACGTATTGTCCACGCTTGTTAACATTGAGGATAGTTGTTCACATTTTAAAACATATTGTTCAAAATCAGCCCAGTCTCTAAGCACCAATTCCATTTGGTATACTGTTTACAGTAATAGGTTAATTATATATTGAAATCAATCATTTTGTTTATCGAGTCTCCTTAAAGATTCTGAGACAAACTATTACTTTATTAAAATTTATAACACGTAGAAATAGTTTTCAGTACAGTGACGTTTATAAAACATTTGATATTTGTGGCTAATACGCCAGTTAACATAACCTACAAATATGGTGCAATATACACTCAATAAAAGCAAGAAATCATGTACCACATAAATATACTAGTTAGTCCCCTGTGTTCCCTGGTGGAACAGCGGAAGGTTTACAAATATCTGGTGTTCAATTCCCAACAGTGGACACTACAGAGAGCTCAGTATGTCTTTGATCTAAAAGAAAGAGAACAAAAATAGCCAATCCTCTATTAATGTCTATAAGTTAAGTTTACTTATTTTTTTTAGAAAATAAAAGCACACATTTACCTCCGACGATAGCTTAAGAATGATGAAATAACAATATAAATAATTCATTTTATGAAATACTTTAAGTTAATTAATAATCATATATATCTTTCCTTTTGTCTCTTTTCAAAACAGTATCATAATAATATCATTATTCAGGGTTGTAAGGTATTCACTGAGGTGGTTGAAAACTAAATTTTAAACTGTTAGAAGGATAATAACAAAATAATTTGAATATTTTAGTCTACTTTTTAAAGCAACATTTATAATTGTTAGATGAAAGTTGCTACTATCGCATTTACGTTGTCTGTTCCTCTGGCATGGCCTAGCGCGTTAAGGCGTGCGCTTCGTAATCTGAGGGTCGCGGGTTCGCGCCCGAGTCGTGCCAAACATGCTCGCCCTCCCAGCCGTGGGGGCGTTATAATGTGACGATCAATCCCACTTTCGTTGGTAAAAGAGTAGCCCAAGAGTTGGCGGTGGGTGGTGATGACTAGCTGCCTTCCCTCTCGTCTTACACTGCTAAATTAGGGACGGCTAGCACAGATAGCCCTCGAGTAGCTTTGTGCAAAAAACAAACAAACAAACCTCTGGCCCCCATGTGGTACAATGGGATATCTGCAATTTTACAACACTAGAACCTGGGTTTCAATACCCATGGAGGGCAAATTGCAGGCTCTTTGAAATTTTATACCAAATTCCAATCAAAACATGTCCAGATGATTAGGCACTTGACTCTACATCTGAGAGTCGCAAATTTGAATCACCATTACATCAAATGTACTCACCCATTCAGCTGCAGGGCATTATAAGTCACGGTACATCACACTATTCCTTGATAAAATATTAGCTCAAGACCTGTTGTTGGATGGTGATAACTAGCTGCTTTCCTTCTACTTTTCACTGCTAAATTAGCGACTGCTACCGCAGCTATCTCATATATAGTTTGTGTGAAATTCAATCCAAACAAACAAACTGCTCCCTCTCTGTGGCAGGTTAAAATTTCTGTGATCTCAGGAGCTAATAATTTTTGTGGTCCCTACATCTTATTTAGTTTTACATAGAATAAAATCATCAATGGGTTCCCATTAAGACCATAGGCAGTGGAGCTGGGACCCATCTACCCCTTACCTAAATTTGCCAATGCTCCCTCTACCAGTTAAGAGCTTATAATGTAACTTTGTACTCAACAACAAACAAAATATTTTTTGGGATATAAATGCCTATTACACCTATTGTCTTTCAAGTAATGTTTATATAAAGAAATTACAAGTATATTCTTCTACATTCAATTTTTTTTTTTAATATCCAGAAATTTTCTGATATAAAATTTACTGGGGTCATGTTTAAAACACTAAGAACACAAAACAGGAAAAATAATAAAGATAAAACACAACCACATAAGTGTAGAGTACACAAGTAACTGTACGTTTAAAATCATATCATCAAGAACCAATCAACAGAGAACATTACCTTTTATGGAGATTAATCACAGACTATAAAACTGTAATTAATTGCTATGATAGAGAATAAACGTTTATTATTGTACCCAGGATATAACATACAGAGCTAAAAAAGATATTCATTGATTACTGTACCCATGATATAACATAAAGAGGTAGTACAGATAAACATTGATTATTCTATCAAGGATACAACATAGGGAGGTAGAAAAAATGAAAACTAATTATTATACCCAAAATATAACATACAGAAGAAGGAAAGATGATCATTAATTACTTTACCCAGGATATAACATAGAAGGAAAAGCAGATAAACATTGAATGTTGTACCCAAGATATAACATTCAAAGGTAAAACAGATAAATATTGATCAGTGTACCCAGGATACAACAAACAGAGGTACAACAGATGAACATTGATTTCTGTAGCCAGGATGTAACATACTGACTCAATACACATGAACACTGAGTATTGTACCCAGAATATAACAGACAGAGGTAGAACAGATGAACACTGACTATTGTACCAAGGATATAAAAAAAACAGATGTAGTGCAGATAAACATTGATTATTGTACCCAGAATATAACAGACAGAGGTAGAACAGATGAACACTGACTATTGTACCAAGGATATAAAAAAACAGATGTAGTGCAGATAAACATTGATATTGTACCCAGGATATAATATACAGAGGTAAAACACATGAGCATTGATTACTGTTCCCAGGATATAATATAGAGGTGAACATTGATTGCTGTATCCAGGATATAACATACACAGGTAGAGCAGTTGAACATTGGTTTCTATACCCAGGATATATCATACAGAGGTGAAACATATGAACATTGATCACTGTACCTAGGATATAAGATACAGAGGGTGTACAGATGAAAATTGATTATTTTACCCAGTATACACCACAGTGAGGTAGTACAGATGAACATTTATTACTGCACCCACGATAAACCTACAAAGTTAAGAGATATACATTGATTCCTCTACCCAGGATATAACATGCACAGGTTGAACTGATGAAAATTGATTATATTACCCAGGATAGAACACAGAGAGGCAAAACAGATAAACATTGATAATTGCATTGAGGATATAAACTGCAGAGGTAGTACAGATGAACATTTATTATTGTACTCAGGATATAATAAATAAAGGAAGAACAGATGGACTTTGATTACTGTACCCAGGATATAATATATAGACGTGAAAGAGATGAAAAATTATTGAGGTACATTGGATATAACATACTAGGGTAATGCAGATAAACATTGATTATTGCACACAGGATACAAAATACAGACATAAAACAGATAATCATTGAATACTGTTCCAAGAATATAACATTCAGAGGTAAAACAGATGAATATTGATTCCTCTACCCAAGACACAATATACAGAGGTAGAGGAGATGAACAATGATAACTATACCTAGAATATAATATACAGAGGAAGTACAGATGATCATTTATTATTGTACCCAGGATATACCATAGAGAAGTAAAACAGATGAACAATGGTTATTGTACCCAGAATGTATCATACAGAGGTAGTACTGATGAATTTTGATCACTCTACCCAGATAAACATTGAATATTGTGCCAAGGATATAACATCATGAGGTAAAATAGATGAACATTGTTTATTGTACCCAAGATATAACATACAAAGATAAAACAGATAAACATTGATTCCTCTACCTAGGATACAACATACAGATGTAGAACAGACGAACATTGATTATTGTGCCCATGACATAACATAGAGAGGTAGAACAGATGAACATTGATTACTGTGCCCAGGATATAACTTACAGAGATAGAGCACATGTACCCAGGATATAAATGAACATTGATTACTGTACTCATGATATAACATACAGAGTTAAAACAGATAAACATTTATTCCTCTACACACAATATAAAAAGGAGAGGTAGAACATTTGAAAATTGATTGCTGTACCCAGGATATAAAATGCTAGGGTAAAGAGATAAACAATGATCATTGTAGTCGAGATATAAAATACAGATCTAAAACAGATAAACATTCATTATTGTAACCAGAGGTAAAACAGATGAACATTGATTACGATATCCAGATATGAAATGCACAGGTAAAACAGATGAACATTTATAACTGCACCAAGGACATAACATACAGAGGTAAAACAGATGAGCATTGATAACTCTACTGAGGATATAACATATACAGTGAGTACAGATGAAAATGGATAATTATACCCAGGATATAAGATACAGAGGATGAACAGATGAACACTGATTACAGCACCCACTATAAAAATACATAGTTAAAACAGATAAATATTAATTTCTCTACAGGATATAATATACAGAGGTAGAATTGATGAACGTTGATTATTGTACCCAGGATATAACATACTGAAGGAGTACAGATGATCATTGATTATTTTACCCAGGAAATAACATAGTAAGGTAGAACAGGTGAACAGTGAGTATTGTAACCAAAATATAACATACAGAGGTAGTACAGATGAACATTGATTACCATGGATGTAACATTCAAAGGCAGAACCGATGAACTTTGATTATTGTACCCGGGATATAACAATACGAAGGTTTTACAGATAAGCACTGACGACTGTACATTAAATATTTTACCCAATATATAACATACAGAGGTAGAATGGATGAATGCATATTTCTGTACCCAGTATATAACATACAGAGGGAGCACAAATGAACATTGATTATTCTACCCAAGATATAACATACAGAGGTAGAACAGATAAACATTGTACTCATGATCAAACAAAAAGTGGCAGAACAGATGAACACTGATTATTCTATCAGGATATAACATGAAGAGGTAACACATATGAATGCTGATTATTCTACCCAGCATATAAGATACAGAGATAGTACAGACGAAAACTGAATACTGTTCCCAGAATATAATTTACAAAGTTAAAAGAGATAAACATTGATTCCTCTTCCCAGGATATAATAGCTCCAAAATTAAGCATTATGAAGCATTTTAAGTAGAAATATTGCTTATTTATACCTGTATAATAATACTTACATGCATAAAGTCAACCACAAAAAAGTATAAACATATAATAAAAAAAAAACAATAAATAAAAAATTTAACTGCACTTTACCTGTGGTGGTGAGGAACATGGAGAGTGGGAGGGTTATTATTGTTTGGAAGTGGAGTCACCTTCCATAAAATTGTCAAGTAACTTTCCTCTGGGGTTCTTTTTCTTTTCTGTGTCTTTGCACTGCTACAACTTGCTTGAGACTCACTGGACCTATTTCTCACTAAAAACTTGTCTAATGAGGTTTGTTTCTGCCTGGTACCCTCCCCATGTCTCATCACACTATGTATGCCACTTTTTCAAACCACCCCCTACTAGCCTTAAAGGCATCACTTGTATCAGCACTCGTTCCAGGAGTGTTTTTCAGGAGGTCAGCATGCAACTGCTTTGCTTTCTCACAAATGAAGCCCTCAGAAATGCTATCACTATCTAACTGTTTTCCATTTACTCAAATCAACAACAGTTTCTCTACCTCTTCCATTGTTTGTGATCCTTGTTTTGTAAGCACTGTCACTCCTTTTGCAACATCAGCTCCTTTGATGACCTCTTAATTTTTCAGTATGGTGCAGACTGTAGACTTCACCATACCAAACTATGTAGCAAGGTCAGACCTGCAAACACCACTCTCATACTTTGCTATGAGATCTTTTTCACTTCTATTGTGGCTCTAACAACTTTTCTTTTTGGTTTGCTGCTTTCATTATCCTTCTTTGATCCCATGGTGGCTTATTTAACCAGAATATTTAGAAAAACAAAAAGAAAAAAAAGAAAAAGGAGAACTTTCACAGCAGATTTTAGTGGGGGCGTGACCTGAGCAACAAGTGCAGGTACAATGTTTTGGGCAAGCTTGGCGTGGGCCAAAAATAACTGAAGGGTTGTTCGGGTCATCAGCCAGGTTATTTCAGGGATTTGGGCCACAAAAGCTTGGTTCGGGAACCGAGTTTATGTTCGACAACCGAGACATTTTTTTCTCAAACAATATGTTCGAGAAGGGAGTCATTAGAGAACCGAGGTACCACTGTATAACAATACACAGGTCGTACAAATGAACATTGATTACTGTACCCAGGATATAATATCCAGAGATAAAGCAGATAAACAATGATTCCTGTTCCCAGGATACAGCATACAAAAGTAGAGCAGATGAACATTGATTATTGTACAAGGGAAATAACAAATACAGGTATAACAGATGAAAATTGATTACTGTACCCAGAATATAACAACACATAGGTAGTGCAGATGAACATTGATTATTGTAATCAGGAAATGATATAAAGAGGTAGATCAGGTGAGCATTGATTACTCTACCCAGAATATAACATACAGAGGTTGAAAAACAGATAAATATTTATTTCCATACCCAAGATATGGCATACATTGGTGAAACAGATGAACAATGATTACTGAATCAAGGATAAAACATAGAGAAGTAAAACAGATGAACATTAATTTCTCTACCCAGGATATAGCATACAGAGGTAGAACAAATGAAAATTGAATTCTGTACCCTTGATATAACATACACTGGTAAAACATGAATGTTGATAGCTGTAGCCAGGATATAAGATACAGAAGTAGTGCAGATGAAAATGGATTACTGTTATCACGATATAACATACAGAGTTAAAACAGAAAACATTTATTCCTCAACCAAAATATAACAGAGTTAGAACATTTTAACATTGATTGCTGTTTCCTGGATAAAACAAGGAGGGGTAAAGCAGATAAACATTGATTATTGTACTCAGGATATAATTTTCAGAGGTAAAACAGATGAATAATCATTAATGTACCCAGGATATAACATAGACAGTTAGAACAGTTAAGCATTGATTCTTGTACAAATGATATAACATATAGAGGTAAAGCAGATAAACATTGAACACTGTACCATGGATATGACATACAGGTAAAGCAGATAAACACAGAATATTGTACCCTGGATTTAAAATACAGAGTTTAAAACAGATAAATATGATTATTGAACCATGAAAAAAAACACAGGGGTAAAACAGATGATTATTGATTATTTTACCCCGAGATATAACATAAAGAGGTAGTACAGATAAACATTGATTTTTATACCCAGGATATAATATATTGAGGGAAAACACATAAACATTAACTACTGTACCAGGATGTGGCATACAGGTGTATATATGAACATTGATTATACAACTCAGTATATAACATACAGAGTTAGTACAGATGAACATTTATTATTGTACCCAAGCTATATCATACAGAGATAAAACAGATAAACATTGATTACTGAACCTACAATACAACATACAGTGATAATGCAGATGAACACTGATTACTCTACCCAGGGTAAGCATACAGAAGTAGTACAGTGCGGACATAAGCACCTGTGCAATCAACACCTGCGAGTGCATGTACCTATTTTCTCACCTACTTGCGCATGTACAAAAATGAACACCAGCCTGCACAACTACAAAAGATACACCTGCATGTACATGTATGAAAATATGCACCTGCGAGTGTATTTACCAATTATGCAACTGTGTGTGCATATACGAAAATAAGCACTTGTGTGCCCAAATACAAAATCACCACCTGCATGCACTTATAATAATTTGTGCATGTGCTATGTGTGAAAATGAGCACTTCCACACACATATGCAAATTTACAAGCCTGTGCTTCCAGAAAATAAACACCTGCGTGTGCATGTCCTAAAATTAGCATCTGGTGGTACAGTCTCTGAAACAACGAATAAGTTTTATCTGTTTTCTTTATGGCCCTGTATGGCCAGGTGGTTGAGGCATTGGACTTGAAATCAAATGGTTGCAGGTTCAAATCCAGGTCACACCAAGCATACTCGCCCTTTCACCCAAGGGGGCATTATAATGTGTGGTCACTCTCACAATTTGTTGGTAAAAAAATTGGCACTGAGTGGTGATGACTAGCTGCATTCCCTCTAATCATATACTGGAAAATTCGGGTCGGCTATCACAGATTGCCTTTGAGTAGCTTTGTGTGAAATTCAAAAAACAACATATTTATTTGTCTTCCAATTTTAATTTTAAAAACTAAAAACGAATTTATTCAATTAACAGAGCCTCTGATTAGAAATCAAGAAGTTTCTGTGATGACAAGAAAACCCACTTGTAGAGAAAAATATATATGTAAAAATGGCTGGTATGGGTAAAGAAAGCTCTATGTAGAGGAATGAACAACATTTTGACCTTCTTTGGTCATCGTCAGGTTCACAATGAAGAAGAAGATCGAAACGTTGTTCACTCCTCAACATGGAGCTTTATCTACTCATACCAGCCGGTTTTACATATCAACAAGTTTATTTTTTCTCAGTTTTTTTTTTTATACATTTTATTTGATACTTTCAGAAACTCTTAACAACAATATTAGATTATGAAATTATTGCTAAGCAGAGTAATATAAATATTATGTTGGAATGCATTGTTATCAAAATGGATTGGCTTTTCACACATAAGAAGTTGTCGTGTAAGGAACTATTTCATTTCTTTGTGCTTCTTTGTTTTTGCTAGATTTTACTATTTAAAAAAATGGGCACATATCTATTTGTCTGTGATTTATATTTATAATTTGTAATATAAAATATCACTTTTTTTGTAAGTACGTTTTCACGAGCTTGCCTCATTAGAAAGTTATGCATATACACGTGCAAATTCTTGTTGATAAATGACAATACTCAAATGCAGACCCTCGGTGTTTGCTTAGTATTAGTGCAAACTCTCAGGTTTCTAGATACTTTCCTTAGAGATATGATGATCATATCTCTTTTGTTTATAGATTTTAACACAAAAGATAAGCACACTCAAGAAGACAAGTTATAATATACTGATGCAAACCCTTAGGGTTCACTTAATATCGATGCAAAATTTCAAGTTCATAGATTCTTTTGTTGTGAAGCTATAACAGTAAAACATAAACATGCATGTGCACACGAGTTTCTTTCTCTCCTTGTGATTTTTATTTGTAGTATCAGGAACCATTTCTTCTTTATGGTGGTTTTTGCTAGCTGACTTCATTAAGAAGATGCACATGCATGTGGATAAGTAATACTCAGTTTACACCTTCAGTATCAGAGGAATATTCAGGTGTTAAGTTATTTCTTTTTCAAACTATGGCAGTCACACTTTTTGAATTTGTTTTTAAGTTAGCTCGCGTCATTATAATAATACGCTCGCATGTGTATCAGTAATAATACTCAGGTGCATATTCTCAGGTCTCACTTGGTATGTTTGTTTTTGAATTCGTGCAAAGCTACACTAGGCCTATCTGTGCTACCCATCCCTAATTTAGCAGTGTAAGACTAATCACCACCACCAACCACCAACTCTTGGGCTACTCTTTTACGAACAACTAGTGAGAATGACCGTCATATTACAATGCCCCCACAACTAAAAGGGCAAATAATGCCACTCCTCTTTTGCACTTTATCAACAACCTTCAAACCTGCATTTTAAAGAAATTTGTCATCACCACATCTATGTGCAAGTTATTCTAATTACATCAAAATTGTCCATTCCTGTTACTTTTGTCATCATTTTTATTTTTTACACTTATAGCATCACAGTAGTAACAATTAAACCTACCCTTATAACCACTTGTATCAATTCATGCATTAACTGTAAAAATGTTATTTTAATAACCTAATTTTATTTTTATTTTCTTATCTATCTTACCTTGTTGCTGTTGTTCCTTTTATTTTCTAGCATAACAAACCACAATTATAGTATTGCTTGCTATGTTTCTTCACCTTGTAACATTTCTTTTAATGTATTAGACACGTTTTGTTTTGTTGTTGCAATGCAACTTGTGATTTGAATTGTTACCTTATATCCTGTTGTTTATCAAATGTCTTGCACTTATAGAAGATTTAAGTGATTTACCTGAAAGCTTGTGCATTAATTTGAAAATGCTAAAAAAAGTAGAGACAGTCCAAATATATTATTTATTACAAAGAAAGCTTAGTTTTGAAATAAAACAGTTCATCTAAAAGTAACAACATTAAACCTGTTAACATTAGTTCAATAACAAAATGTGATGTTATTTACTTCAAAATGTTTCTAGCATTGTCAATCAGCAAAGGCAAAATTTATTTTTCTCACTGCTGGAAGTAAAGGTTCACACTGATTTATTAATAACCTGGGCTCCAGAGGAATCATTGTTACAGTTTTGTTTTTAAACTTTAGGCCTTGCAGATATTTTAATGTGATGTGGATTGCATTACACTTTTACTCATGTCATGAAATAGCACTGTTAATGAAAAAAACACAGGTTTGTGTTTTCAATTTCTGTATGTCACTCATTAAGAAAGTAGTTTCATATTGAACTTAAATTATTCTAACATATATTTTTATTAATTTATTGCAACTTGACAAACACATTAAAACCAATTTTACTGTTCTGTGATTCAAAATTTTGATTATTAGTTCTTTTGAGAACCATTTGTTGTGATAATTATTAACCATCAAAATTTGTAAAAACACACTACACATTCCTTCCAAATCCTCATGTTTGATCCTTATTTTGGTACTGTTCATTTTTGGCATTTTAACTGAATGAGTTCAATAAACAGAAGAAGTTGAAATGCAAAATACAATATATTAAAGACAGGAAAAATATCATTATTAAAAAAGACAGTAAAAGTTTCGTCCTGCAGTGTTGTCTTATTGGAATAAGAATATTGAAATAAAGTCATCCAATTTAAAACATTTAATACAATTAGGGTTCGGGAATTTATCATAAGAATAAATATAAATTATATTTGTAATTTCCTTGATGTATTATTAAATATTTTATTTAATTTCCTTTTATATTATTTACAGTGTGTATGATTTTAAAATCATTTATTCTATGTGATATTGTTAAGAAAAAGAATAACTCAAGAGTTGGTGGGAGTGGGGGTGATGACTAGTTCCCTTCTCTCGTCTTTTAGCACTGAACTAGGAAGAGCTCGTGCTGATAGCCCTCATGTTTTTTTAATAAAAATCATGTCTACTTGAAATAAAAAGAAATAGCTTCTATTTTACGTTAAGCAAGAAGCTACACTTCAAACATGAAAAATGTTTGAGCTTTGAAACTTTTATTGCTTTTGTACACGACAGTGTGATCATAGTGATTTCTGAGCAGTGGTAATATATAAACTTCACTGCTGTTTTATTTCAAAAGAAACACAATTCATCTACAATTTTAATGTTCTGATTACAGCTGCAGGACACCGCAACCTTAATTTTGATGAATGCTGGCTTGTGGTGCATTACACAAATAACAACAGTGGATTCAAAATAACAGTATCCTTCTATCATGTTCTGCTGATATTATTTTCTAAACTTATACTTACCAACAATATGTGAGTGGTTTTCATCATTTGTTTGTAGGTTCCACAAAGCAAGTTACTGCATCAGTTCTGCATGTTGAAGTTCTTTTAGCTCGTAAAAGATGTCTTGGCCTTATTTCCTGTGTTGAAAACAAATGTTGCTGCTGCAAATATACAAATGAAGAAATACAAATACTTGACTTCTGATTTAGCAGCTGTGATAAACTTAGCTGTCACTTAATCTGTGACAAATTGGTTCTTCTTCTCCAGTTATTGTAGGGGTATCTCAGAAATTGTTTCCAGAACAAATTGTTCTGTGATCCTCTGGATGGCACTATTGCAGTATCTGTCATACACAGACCAATCATTTATTTAATATACTTTTCATGAACATGAAACTCAACTAGTCTTATTCAAGGTAACAGAAGTTTCTTTCTAAACAAATATATCCTGAAATATCTTTGTGTACAGAAGTAATGACAGAATATTTTTTTAGGCCTTGTTCAACTTAATTTCAAATGTGCTATAGGAAGTTAACAGGAAGAACAACAACAAAAATAGATATTTTCCCATATTTATACAAAAGAAATATTAATTACAAATATAATTTCATTTTAAGTTTAAGCTTTGTGCTTTGATCTTTGATATAACACTTTTGTGATAAGGAAGGAATAATATTTACCTTAAGTTGTATACTATTGTTATGGTTCTGTGTTTTGTTTTCTTATCCATTACATAAAACAGGTAAGCTTGTGTTTTACTTTAACAGTTTAAAATATTACTGAAAAGTAAACTGATATGTATTTTCAGTCTTGACAGTTACCCTATTCCAACTTTTAGAAGGGCTGACACAAAGTTTCTAGGGGGAATATTGGCCACCATGTTATTTAAGGTTTTTAATCTCATTGGAAAAACTGCATAATGTCTCCTGATTTTAGTAGGAGCATCTTTAGAACAAGGTCAGCCAGTTTACAAAAGTTATTCACTAAAGTCATAATTTAACACAAGACAGGGATATGTACTGTGTCTTTCTAGCCAGGTTTACTAGGCATTTCATTCCTTTGATTTTCGTCTCCCTGTAAAATTAATATAAAATGTGTTCTCTGATTTTACTGCATCCACTGTGAAGAATCGAATTCCAAACTTAGATACTATATGTTTGTAAGCTTTCAGCTGACCAACTGACTAATAGAGACTGTAGTGTTAATTTAAAGCAACAAAATAATCAGGTTTAGTTTACTGCCTTGATGTGCTATACACTTTCATCCTCAGTGTAATTTTGTGTTATTTCACTTGTGTCTATAAAACTTTCTTATACAAGTAATAAATAAACTTTGGTTTTGTAATTGATTTCAAGAACCACTGCTGCAAGTAAAATGCAAGGCCTAAAGCAACAGGCTAGTCAAATAGGCCTATACAGTGTAGTCAGAAAGATTGCAATCCACTAATGTATTATTTTTCTAAATTAAGTCCTAGTTTATGTGATTTATCAATGTTTCAAATTATTAATTATGATACCTTTGTTTAGCTTATGCCATAATTTATTAGATTAAGTAATATTCAAGTTTACTGAATAAAAAAAATGTTACTTTAATTTAAATATTACCCCCAAATTTAAATAATGTCCCCCACCTTTAAATTAAAAACCATTCTCTTCATAAGTTAACAGCAGTGATGTAATAGTGTGGGAACAGCTTTCTACTACATTTCTGTTTAAGCAGAATGCCATTCCCTTCCAACCCTCACAATTTCAACAACTGAGACCTTAGAAATTTCTAACTTCATGAAATTTTGTCCACCTTTAGAAGAATGATTCATTAACCCTTTCATTCAAGTTGTATTTATTAAAATATAGTAAAAGAAATGACTGGAAAATAAAATTGTGTAGTTCTGTTAGTTATAATTCCAAATAACTTATGGACAGAGTTTATACTTTTCATACTTATTTGCTGTAGTTATCATGTTATAAGCAACTGACTTGGAAACTTAAGAGAACACTCAGGACTTTTTTCATCATGGATCATGAAACTCCACAGTAAATCTCCCAAGATATTCCACTTCTAATCTTTTGACACATATTTCCTATGTTTATTTTACTCTCAGCAGCTCAAGTAGAAACCTTGTGAAAATCAAACAATGAATTTCCACTGATCACATTACTGTTAAGTAACACTCTACTTTGATGTTACTGATAGTTATTTTCCCAGCTTTGAAGACAATAGTATATTATATGTAATATAGTGATTCTCTAAAGTATTGTATAGAAATGGGAGAAAATAGTTTCAACATTTCTCTATAGAAAGTGTGATCTGATTCAATAAACTTGTTAGTTATCCTCCCTGATTGGTTGGGGTTTAGCATTATAGATGTCAAAGTGTGCAAGAGCTTTTGAACATTGTCTTTTCTATTTTACCATACTTACAACAGTAGCAAATTTAGTTTCCAGTAGTATAAAACGGAAAGAAGAAATGAAAAATGACACATGTTGAAACTAGATGAGTTGTAAGTTCATTCATAACTGTTTCAGCTGATTAGAAATGTCAAATGTCTTAGTGTTACCATTTCAAGTCAATTAGTAGTAACATTGATAAAGATCAATCAAAATTTGACCAGTGTTTATATAATGTATTAAAACTACCTCTTCTTTCCAAAACCATGCACAGAAAATATTACTACAGTTTATGCAGACAAGTTAATTTGCTGCACTATACTATTTTAACAAACAATGTAAAGTCAAAATTCTTGGAATACCATTAAGGAAATGAAGTTTATAGCAATAACTGGCAGATAGCAACAAGGTGTTTCAATCATAGTAACCTATAACTAGTATTATAAAAATATTAGACAACAGTGTTTCACAGATTCTTTTCATGAACCAACTGGATCAAGGTCAGGCATTTCTAATTTCATTCCAAACATAATTTATGAGCTATGTACTTTAGAATTCAACAAGTGGCCAGCATAGAAAAACCAAGGCTTTGATGAAAAGGAAATAGAACTCCTTGAAAAATGTTTCAGATTGTCATTTTCAAACTTAATTGCTGCATATAGAGAATTTCTGAACATTGGGCACCAAATTACATCTGATCTGAACCGTTTAATTGGGTGTTCAAAAACCATCTCATTATAGCTAATATTCCTGAAATTTCTGTTTTAATATATAAGAAATGTGATAAATATGAATAATACTAACACTTTTAAAACATGTTCCCCAACTTCTTTATTTAACACTGCACCACTGCTTAGTGATATGTTTACTGACTTGCAATGCTAAAATCTGGAGTTTCATTTCTTGAGGTAGATAGTGCCTGAAACCCATTGTATATCTCTGCACCTAAGACTAATAAACACTAATAAATTAAATATTGTTCACAAACTCTTCTTATGTGAAACAAGTGATTTCACTGTTATCTCATGATTACTTGCAGTCCTTTAATTAAACTTGCATCTTAAAATAGTGATATGACACCTCGCATACAACTTGTAATGTACATGAATTATAAAAACATGACTAGATACCAACGATTTATTTTCTGTCAAGTAAACCAAAATATCTTTTCCAGACTCCTCCACAAATTCCTGGGACTTCTTCATAGTCAAAGAAGGCTTAATCTTGAAAGAATGAAGTTTCATCTTCAGTTATCTTCCCTGTAATCTATGTTTTAGATAACATTTCTTAGTTTGATACAAAAGTTTTGTGTATAATTCAATGAATATTAGACATGATTTGTTAAGATGTCAAAACCTTGTCAATGTTAATGAACTACAATTTGGATGAAAATCATCATAAACTGGAAAATATTGTCATAAATGAATGTTTTAGCTGTAATAGCACTTTAATGTGATTGATAAGAAGTGCTTAACAGAACACTATTCACTTATTAACACGATTCACATAAGCTTGTTCTTTGAAATCACAATAAATCAGATTATGTTGCTCTGTTATATATATTTCTATAACCCAAAACCTATAAGAATATTGTATATTGAAACTATATTTTATTACTTTTATGGAAAGAACATCAGTTTTAAAATATAGTAACTTATTATTTTACAAAGATTTTACCTTCCCATTTCCCAAGTACAGGATGTAACAAAATTGATTGTTGTTTTCAGACCACAAGCACATAAAATGTTAAAACAATATTAAAGTCATTCTTTGATTTGTTTATTTATTAAGACTTTTCTGCACCTTAAGACTATAATCCCAATATATCAAATTTACTTTTAAATATTAAAAATAAAGTTGTAGCTTATGTTATTGCCTGTCACTCAATGTTAATTTTAATAAAATATATGATAGTCAAAAGATAAATGGCCATTACTCTAGTAAATATCATTAAATCACTGTCTTGATGCCCACAGTTGTCAGAGCACAATTAGTCCATTCTGTAGACAAACCATTTTGACTTAGCTATTGAAATTTGAGAAACAAAACACATGCTAAAGTAATATTGTTTAATAATGTATGAAAAAATTATAAAATATTATTTTTGTTTTTCCAAAGATATACATCTAATAGACCCAAAGTGCAAAAAGAACATATTATAGTTTCATAACATTAAATGACCAGAAACTTTTCATCTCCACCTTTTCACTATGGAGATTAGAAGTGCTATAGTTTGGATTCCCAATAAAAACACTGACCCTCAAACACATAGCAAATTAGCAATCACGTCATTTTAACACGCACATGAAAATTAAGCCAAAATATATTGCCTCCATATGCATTAGAGTCAATATAACTTGAAATAACAAAATTATTTCTTTTTAGTTTACCAGCATCAGATAGTTTTTACCTAAATATTTACCTTTCATATTTATGTTAAAAAAGAACCATTCAGTGAAATAACATATTTAAATGTGATTGCTATCATTACTGTAAATCATAAACTGATCAAACAAATGAAATTTCTATTTCAGTACACTCCATCATTATCTAGTGTATAAAGCATGTTTTAAATACTGTGACTTTTATGAGTTATAAATCTTTTTAAATATAAGGTCAGAGGTAGATACTATACAAATGTAAACAAATGGTAGTTTATTTTATAAATAAAACTTATCTCTCCCTTCTTTTACAAATTTATGAAATGGTGTTTAAAAGGAATACACTCCATCATGATCTGGACCTTCACCTGATCCACTTTGTATAAAGTTACAACAGAATGAGTTCTTATACACAAAACATAAACTACAAAAACAATTACTTTAACAAAAAAATAATAATGCAGAGAAGTCAACATACTTTTCCCATCTTATATAAAACTACTAAAAACTTCCATAATTTCAAGGAAAGCCTTAATATACCCAAAATGTAGCAGTGAATTTTTAAAACTTTTCACATAAAGGAGGAAGGAAGCTTTATTACAAATCAATGACAAAAAAAGAAAATATTGCACTTTTTTGCAATCAACATGAAAAATACAGTTTTTGAACCATTTGTGTTAATAACTAAAAAGAAGCAACAAAGTTTACAGGTTTCATAATACAAGGTAAGAGGTAGATATTATAAAAATGTAAATAGATCACAGTTTACAGGTTTGTAGCTTTGTTTTTTACTGACAAATTGTATCAGTGAATACAGAAAATATAATTAAACATTACAAATTTGATGGAGGCCAAATCAAAACTTACAATTAGTAATTTGGAATTTTATGAGTTATTTTATCAAGACAAATAAACTTAAAACCATATCATAACATTTATAATTTTATTTTGTATGCAATTTTGGATTAATTATCAGAGAAATTTTAAAAAATAAGATATTCAGGGATGGATAGGATTAATACTGAAAATTCAGGAAATATCAGTGAAAAAGGAGAGATATCTCCAGGAAAACTAACTGTAATAAAACTACTAAGTTACTTCAATATATACAATCAAAGAATAAATTCTAGAGCATATCTCAAGAGTGCTTTTCAATTAAACAACCTACCTAAAGCCAGAATACTTTGATTATCACTAGACAGAACTGTCGCATTCAGGTTTGTAATATCTCCAGCATCAGTTTCCATACATTTCTGATCTTTACTACTCAGTCTTTCCATGATAAAAAATGTGGGGAATTTTTCTCTAGAATTATTAACATGTTAAAAGAGTTGGAGATGCTACAGTTTACTTTTCCAGATATTCAGTAGCTGTAAATTAAAACATATAACAATCCACAGAGATATAGAAATGAACATATTTGTTAACCAAGATTTTTCTGCTTCATCCATATAATTGTTTCAAAATGTATTCTGACAAAGCAATCTTAACAGGTTCATAACATCCAAGCTGTAAAAGTTGAAATATTACACATACATGTACTACTTTCTTCATATTATGTGGTAAATTTAAATTTATAATTTATTATGACACTAGAGGTATGAAAATAGGTTATATAATTCTGATAAAAATAACTTCAAACATTTTAACAGAAACAATTAATTTAAAATATGCCATTCAGAACTAAAGTAATTTTGGCAGCTGTCATAAACTTTATCCTAATGGAAATCACAATAAAATCAAGATTAATATACAACTAAACTGTCAATTAGCTACTATTTCTAATAACAATCTTAAATCACCATTTTCATGTTGTAAGAATAATGATAACATTTGAGCAGGTATTTGTTTTTCTCAAAAATGTATAAAGAAATAACATTTAACAAAACAAATTACAACAGAATTTATAATGTTAACATAGCATGAAAATAGTCTTTAAATAAACACTTCTACAAAAAACATTTTAACTAGTCTCCTGATGAACTACAAAGTTACTGACCTACTTGTGTTTGTTGATCTTTTTCTCATACTCCTATACTGATTAGCAAGTGAAACTCAAAATTACTATTTCCAATTATTTCTGTTTGTTAATTATTCCAACACTCAATTAATAGAAATTTCAATCATATCAGTTATCAGGAAACTAATCAAAATTACCATTTCCAGTTATTTCACCTATCCAGATGAACCTATTCATTCATTTTGAACAACTGACAAGATCCCACAACCAAAACTTTTTTTTCTGTGCAACTACTTACTAGAACATAGACAACTGGTTTTTAATGTATTTGATAAATGTAGTTCTCGATTAATCAATAATCATATGATGGCAATCACTCAGTTCAAGTGAGAAGGCATGTATGAGAAAATTGAGTTCCAAGAAAGCAGAGTATGACAAACATTTCCTGTATAAAAGGTACAAATCTTTCACACAGGAGACTGTGATAGAAATAAGAATTTATCTGAATTTCATTTTGTAATGAAAATTTTAATCATAGATATAAGAATGTCCTATATCATAGCTTTTGAGCTAGAACTCTCATATGACCTAATATGAGAAAGGAGAAGAGAAAATATCAAAGGACATGTAAAAGGCTATTGAAATACATCAGTGATAAGTGACCATAAAGCACCGGAAGTATGGTGGGTCTATGGATTCCTGTAAACTCAATAGTTGGTCTCAAAATAATGTACTAGGTTGCATAAAACCTAAAACACTGGGGAACTTGCAAGTAATTGTTTCTTCAGAGTTGCATCTATGTTGAATACAAATACTGACCAAAATATTATGATGTACTCTCACGGGCACCATCTTACAAGACAAAGAGATTTTTAAAACATATGCAAAATTGGAGGTTCAACTGATTACAATACATCTACATGTTTCCAACAGCTCTTGAAAACACAAACTGTCTTAATATGAAGTGTTAAGTATGAATATTTTAATCATAATCTTTCACAATTTAGATTTAATTAATCCTGAAACTTAGTTAAACGACAGACTTGAACATATTTCTAACATTTGTTCCTACACACCTGTATCTTTAGTCATGTACCAAAACTAATTTGAAACTGATCTTAAACTTGCCACACTATCCAAAAGCCTAGTTTTAAATTGTGTGGTACACATTCCAAATGTCATGTATCTAATGCCAGAGTTTGGAAAACATAACTTGATTCATGAATATACTTCAAAATCTTGGCACAGATTCACTCTATGTAACTAATAACAGCCAAATTATGATAAATTTGAATTCATAACAGAACTAAATGCTGAAATAATCAATTAAAACTGGTATAATAAAATCCTTTTTTACAATTTTAGAAGCTTTAAATCAACATACAAGTGGCTATAATTTTGAACACACATTTCTAAATACAAAAGTACACAGTTAAGACCAGGATGGTAATATAATCATAACTTTTTTATTTTAATGTTTAGAGAAACCTTTTAATGTTTTAAGCACTATAATTATAAATTTAAAGTTGATTCAGTTTGTAAGAAGAAAAAAAATGTGCAAACAAAAAACAAAATAGTAAATGAATAGTTAAGTCTGATTACATCAGTTGTGACAAAACGGTCACATGTCAAAAGCAACATACATACTTGAATTTGTTTCAGGGTAAAAGTATCAAGACAGCTATTAATCAGCTTCTGAGTATCTTGTATATTCTTCTTTAACAAATACATTAAAATGGGGAAAAGATATATAGTTCTAGTGTGTTGGAAAATATTACTTTTATGTTATTGTGATAACGTTATACACAAGTCACTACTTCATAAAGATCTCCATAAACATATACACATACATTTGAAAACACTATTTATCTACAACTGTTAAACATATGTGAATTGCTGGTAATTACTTGTTTCAAAATGTTAGAATTAAGGAAAATAGACAGCAACAAGAATCCTTCTAATTTGACATTCAACACTGCATGATTCCCAGAAACCTTTTATTTCACTGGGTTTTCACAAAAACATCATCTGAGTTTGTGCAGAGTAGAAAAGAAAGAAACAAAAATTTCCACCAATGGCTACAAAAAAAAGACAAATGAAGAAGCAGATAAATTAAAATGGATTGTACACAACTACCAAATTCTTCAACAACAGCCAGGATTTTATTATGCCAACCATACCACTTTAATGACATTACAACAAATGTAAATAAATTATGTAAATATTTATGTAAATAAAAAAATATAAAAAAATTCATGCTTAATACACAATTCTGAACAACGAATGACTGGAAACAGATGGCATGGTCTGATGAGCAACATTTTATCTGTCTTATATTAATGTAAGAATAAAATTATGAAAAACATGAAGAAAGATATATCAGTTTGAAATGTGTTTTTCTGACAGGTACTGGAAGTGGTGTAATTGTATGGAAAATGTTCTTGTCATGGAAATGATCTTCAACCTCCTTGTAACAATCAGAGTGTACCTGAACGTGTCCACTTTCTGATGCTGAATCTTCATACTCATAGCTCTTTGAAGACAATAATTTAACAATTCAATCCATTTTTATTGTTTGAAACTGATTTTAAAAAGATGACTAGACAAATTACCAGATCTCACAACACTGATCATCACATTTACTACCATAATCCTTACTGACATCAATAAAGCAATATTTTATATTAAACTCCTACCCCTAATAATGTTAAATACCTTAATCAAATGTCACACCTAAAAAAACTGAGACAGTACCCCAGCCAACATATTATCCTGACAGCTCTTCTCTGAACCTTTTCCAACAATTCAATATCTTTGTTGAGGAATGGAGCACAAAACTGTGTACAATACTCTAAATAAGGTTTTATGAATGATTTATACAGTGAAACAATTATATCTCTTGTCACATATTCAAATATTTATATAGATGCTATCCAAAATGCTATCAGCCCTACTGCTGACTACAATACACTGTTTAAATAACTTCAGTGATTTTGTGATCACAACACCAAGATTTTTTCTTCAACCACAGTTTTTAAAGTTGAATTATGAAAATCTACATGCATCACCTTAATTTTGAATAGTTAAACATTATCTGTAATTTACTGACTCAATGCATCAAGTTTTCTGAATCCCCTTGTAGGTCTGCAGCATCTTTGATACAGGTAGCCAACCTAAAAATATTAAAATTATCTGTTAACTTTTATTAGTCATTCCAGAGTCCATATCATTAATACCAATCATAAACAGCAGAGGGCCCAGCACATAGCCTAGAAGCACATTACTTGTAACTATCACACAGTCAGACCTGGCTCTGTTTATTACTATTCTCTGTTTTCTATAATACTGACAATTTTATTTTCAATTTAATAACGTTTCCCTCATACCCACAGGTTTAATTTTTGTAACAAGTCTTTTATGAGGTACACACGAACATGGCGTATACCTAAATATATGCCCTGGTCTCTCTTCCACACTATAGGGCTCCTTACTTCACAAGCAAAATCCTTAAGTTTATTTAGAAGAACATCATCGGCTATATATTCTGGTACTTCCATAAAAGAAACAGTAATAGTGCGTTTAGTTACACCATTAGCCAAACAGTGTACACCATTTACAACAAGACCAGCATCGACAGCTAGGTCCACGTCAGCAGGGAGAACAAAAAGTTACCTCATAACCTCCCGGGCGAGGAACAACAGCAGTAACCGAAGCAGCACCAAACGTATTCATAACAGCATGGATCACGTCCCCATGGTTTGAATTGGAAGTTTCCACAAACACCGTGCGATGCATTACTTCCATACTTGTTGAGGAGCTGAACACATATTCAACAAATAGCAAAAGCACGAAAACTAGAAACAAAAATTAACTGTACGCTCACTAGGCTTAGCTACTAAACTCACACTAAGGCTATCAGGAGCGAGAAAAAAACACGTCTGCACTCGAGGACGAGAACCGGCGCTTTCAACGTGGTATGAACGATGACAGTTTCATTCTTTCTTATTTGGTGTTTTAAGTATTACCCTGAAAGAAAATCGTTGTTGCAGCCTAAAATTTCCTAGTGTTAGCTCTTCCATCCACCAAGGATATCTTACAACTGTAGGTTTGGTAGCTCAGGGGTACGTAACCTTGAGAAACACTTCAGTTGGATCTTAAGAGAGAGTTGTTTTTTAAAACCGTTTCACGCACTGCGTCGTTTAGATAAAACCGAAAGAAAACTTCAAATGTAACTTAATAATAATATGAAAGAGTGTTATTCTTTAAACTGAAAATTAATCTTGATTTAACATTTATAATATATTTTCATATTAAGCATTGATAATAACCTTTACAATTTGCCAACTGTATATATATATATATATATTTCTTTAGAGTTTAAACAGATAATTAGCAAATTATATTATTTGAGCTCCTTACTAGCAGACAAGTAGTATAGTTATATAATAACTACAACTATACAGTTATGTAACAGGAAATCAGCTAGGTTTTTTAACACATTTACCTTATTCAACAATATAGCAAGAAACCTACTGGATTTTCATATGCTATTCAGATCTTATGAGACGGTGCTAACATTTTGATAATCGAATATAATTATAATCTTATATTAAAACATTTGTTTTGAATTTGGACAAATTCCATTATTTTATTTCAAAAACGACATTATGTACACAAAATAAAAATTAAACATAGATTTGAGTTATGTTTCGGGACATAGACTTTTTTTAAATTAAATATCTTTAGGTCTTTTCAGTAATAATGTGACGCACACAGATGTGCCATCTAGACACCGTTAGGTTTGTTTGTTTTCAATTTCGCGGATACTTGAACTAGAGCTTTCAGCGTTAGCCGTTCCTTAGTTTGAAATGATATACCAGTAGTAGGATTTCCCATTAAAAGCAAAGCTTTTTAATGCACTAAAAACCATGAAAGTTATGAAGAAGTGTCTTATTATAACAATCTGTTTGAACAAAAATAAACATTTTTAAAATGTTAAGGAAACAGTAAAAGAAAACTTTAAAACTCTTTTATTCCATTACTTTTACAAAGATATTTATTATCAGCTTCTTCTATATCAGTAATTTCGTCTTCAGGATAAGCTACACAGGCGTCAGCAGCAAAAGATGTCATGTAAGTCCCTTCTGGGCACGGCAGGCAGTAAGTTTGGAATCCATTGTCATAGTGAACAGGAGGACGTGAATCTAAAAGCGTTAAAAGTACATAGCTAAGCATTTATTTACCCAGTGTTAATTTTTATTGTTCTAACAACGTCTTTAGTATAAAAAAACGTATTTGTTGAAATAAAATTCCATATTTATAAAAGTCTTTCTTCTATTTGTGTTTAATGTGAACAATTTAAAGTAATTGAGTGTCATATATACTTGCAACACCTGTCAGCATTTCTTCGGTATCCTCGAGTACAGTTAAGGTTCTCGGCTGGAACATTCACTGGGGAAAACAACAGAGCGTTTATTTTTTTTAGCACGTTTTGTGTCACCGTTGGAATTTTGAGGTTTTCACAATGAGCACGACGCACTAGTTATAATATTAATTATGACCCACTCTGTAAAATAACATAAATGTTCCTTTAGTGAGAAAAATAAAACGTGTCGTACTTCAAAACAGTTTCTTAACAATTGACTTTTGTTTCTTTATGTACTTCCTAATTAGGTTAACTAATGAAACTAATCACACAAACTTGGAAATTTATGAAATTACACAAGATCTTTTTATGTTATATCTAAAGGTACATTCGATTTCCGTTGGTGTTTCCCTTGCAAAATTCTTATTTCTAACAGATAAACGTAAAACTGTTGTCACTGTTTATGTTAATATCAGTTATGAAAGTACAGATTCTTTTGGGAATATTACGTTGGTAAAATGATCAGTATATGATTGTGTCTTACAAACAACAAAATATCAAATAATATCCATATAATGCAGAAGTTGCATGAAATTTGAAGTTAATATAAAAGCTAATACTTAATTTTTTGTGGATTTATCAAGATAAATAATATTGGGATCTAACACCTTTTGCTGTAAATTTAAAGCGGCCTGGCATGGACTAGCGCGTTAACGCGTGGGCTTCGTAATCTGAGGGTCGCGGGTTCGCGGCCGAGTCGCGCCAAATATGCTCGTCCTCCCAGCCGTGGGGGCGTTATAATGTGACGGTCAATCCCACTATTCGTTGGTACACAGAGTAGTCCAAGAGGTGGCGGTGGGTGGTGATGACTAGCTGCCTTCCCTCTAGTCTTACACTGCTAAATTAGGGACGGCTAGCCCTCGAGTAGCTTTGTGCGAAATTCCAAAACAAACAAACAAATAAATTTAAAGTATTGTTTATTCATAATACGTTCTTAAAACACTTTGTAAATATGATTTGTCTCTTTACAGTTCAGATTTTCTTCAGTATGCAGAAGTTGAGTTCATTATATCAAAATAACTTTGGAGCCTCACCACTTCTCTCTACATGTTTTCCGTAATCCATCTAGTCTCTGATGACATAGAAATCCATAGTTACTACAACAGTGTCTTGACTGGTATGTCTGTGTGTACAATAACATGCATATCTATTTAATTACTCACCGGTTGATCTCGTTCCTAGAGTCAGATATTTTTTAGCGTTCTGTCACCTGGAACACTTAGGCGGTTTTTATCTTTGACATTTGTGTTCGTATGACTTGTTGCAGGTCTATTTCCGAATTGTTCTGATGAACCAAAATTATCTTTGTTTGGAAAAAATTATATTCTCATTTGAATATCTTTTAATGATTTGA
Organism: Tachypleus tridentatus; assembly: GCF_004210375.1. Lineage (NCBI taxonomy): Eukaryota > Metazoa > Arthropoda > Merostomata > Xiphosura > Limulidae > Tachypleus > Tachypleus tridentatus. The sequence continues at coordinate 43,117,978 of NC_134833.1, read as the reverse complement.
GCACATAAATATTTACATTGGAAAGGTCTGTTCCATATCTTTCCCGAAAACAATCAATTTTCGGTTACATCACACCATTTACGAAATGTTAAGCTCTATAAGTTGAATAAGGTAAATGTGTTAAAAAACCTAGCTATTTTCCTGTTACATAACTGTATAGTTGTAGTTATTACATAACTATACTACTTTCTGCTAGTAAGGAGCTCAAATAATATAATTTGCTAATTATCTGTTTAAATTCTAAAGAAATATATATATATATATATATACAGTTGGCAAATTGTAAAGGTTATTATCAATGCTTAATATGAAAATATATTATAAATGTTAAATCAAGATTAATTTTCAGTTTAAAGAATAACACTCTTTCATATTATTATTAAGTTACATTTGAAGTTTTCTTTCGGTTTTATCTAAACGACACAGTGCGTGAAACGGTTTTAAAAAACAACTCTCTCTTAAGATCCAACTGAAGTGTTTCTCAAGGTTACGTACCCCTGAGCTACCAAACCTACAGTTGTAAGATATCCTTGGTGGATGGAAGAGCTAACACTAGGAAATTTTAGGCTGCAACAACGATTTTCTTTCAGGGTAATACTTAAAACACCAAATAAGAAAGAATGAAACTGTCATCGTTCATACCACGTTGAAAGCGCCGGTTCTCGTCCTCGAGTGCAGACGTGTTTTTTTCTCGCTCCTGATAGCCTTAATGTGAGTTTAGTAGCTAAGCCTAGTGAGCGTACAGTTAATTTTTGTTTCTAGTTTTCGTGCTTTTGCTATTTGTTGAATATGTGTTCAGCTCCTCAAACAAGTATGGAAGTAATGCATCGCACGGTGTTTGTGGAAACTTCCAATTCAAACCATGGGGACGTGATCCATGCTGTTATGAATACGTTTGGTGCTGCTTCGGTTACTGCTGTTGTTCCTCGCCCGGGAGGTTATGAGGTAACTTTTTGTTCTCCCTGCTGACGTGGACCTAGCTGTCGATGCTGGTCTTGTTGTAAAGGGGTGTGCAACAGGCGGCCCGCGGGCCACAACCCGGCCTGCCAAGCCATTTAGTGTGGCCCTAGTTGTTGTAATCTAACCATGTGGCCTGATCTGTAATCCAACGCAAATGGAGTATTTTTAAAAGCATCGATCCTACGGGATTCCCAGGCTTCGACTCGACAAACTTCTAAAATTATCTTTGCTAGAGAGGAGCAGGCCGAATTCGATTGGTCGGCCTCCTTAGGGCATGAATAGGTGACGTGCACTACGACTCAACGTCATGTCCTGAACCTCGCCTTCGCCCGTTGGCGACAATTTTCCCTAACCTCTGCTGTCCGTCATTCATTATTGGTGAAAATTTTATTACCTTTTACAGTTACTACAAGAGATTGAAGGTAAATTGATTATTATTTAGCATATTGTTGTGACTTTACTGAATTTATTAAAATTTTTGCTTTCAGATGCATCTGATTCTATGTACAGTGTGACCTCGTTATTCGCGAGGGTTACGTTCTTTACCCTCCCGCGAATAGCGAAAAACCGCGAATATTGGACGCACTTTTAAAACGTATATGTATGCGATTATATACTATATGAAATGCTTCCCAAACACTAATGATACTTATACTCATTGATGCAGTAATAATGTAGCAATATTGCATACTGTTATGTATTTCACTAAATTGTACCGTGCGTTACCGGGCTGTGCTTTGCCGTTTGCGTTGTTGGGGAAGCTGAGGCAGTCAGCCAATAGCAGTCCAATCTTGTTTGGTGAAGACGACAATTGATATAAACGGCTTGATTGAGTAAATACAACAGAAATCTCCTCGAAAAGCCCTTTCAGTCTCTGTGACCTACAAAACGCAGTTCGCGCATAACCCGCGAATGGCGAACCGCGAATAGGCGAGGTCACACTGTATTTTGCTATTCTCAATTAATTTAAGTACCGGAAGGCTATGATCGGGATGCCAATTTAGAAACGTGTTTCTGTCCATAAGAGGTTCCATGTGTAAATAAATTCTATGTTTTTTCTACTTTGCTATTTTCGTGAGAATAATTTTTGTTTTGATTTCAGGGCTAGTAAAATGTCAGCAGTTAAGAAACGAAAAATTGATGATGAGGGAAGGTTATTCAACAGTGAATGGTACACAAAATATCTTGTTGTCCCACATAATCAAGGTGTTGTCTGCCTCGTCTGTCAAACTACAATTGCAGTCATGAAAGAGTACAATATTAAGCGACATTACGCAACTAAGCACTCCTCAGTTTGATGAAATTGTTGGTCAGGCACGAAAGGACAAAATTGAACATTTAAAAACATCCATTGAAAAGCAACAAGGTGTTTTTACCACTTTCAAGAAAAATTCAGAACTGGTGACAAAACTGAGTTTTAAGCTTTGTGAATGTATGGCAGAAAAGGGAAAGCCTTTCAGTGATGGAGAATTTATTAAAAATTGTTTAACAATATTCACAGAATATGCATGTCCAGAGAAAAAATATTTGGTGGAGCAAACTAGCCTTCCCGCTTTACTGTCTCACGCAGGACAAAAGATCTTTCAGAGGACATCAAAGAAACTTTGAAAGAGAGATTGAATTCGTGTGAAGCTTTCAGTCTGGCTTTGGATGAAAGCACTGATATCAATGACACATCCCAACTTGTCATTTTCATCAGAGCTGTTACTGCAGGCTTTGATGTTTTCGAAGAGTTTTAGATATGGCAAGCCTTTCCTCCACAACCACAGGACAGGATATTTGTGAACAAGTGCTTAAGGTTGTAGAAAAGTTTGAACTGAATCCTTATAAATTATGTGGTGTTACAACAGATGGTGCTCCTTCCATGACAGGTAGGACAAATGGATTCACCAAGAAATTTCTAACTGCAATTGGAGCACAAGACGTAGTTGTAAGCCATTGCATTATTCACCAAGAGAGCTTGTGCACCAAAGTTCTGGATTTTGCAGAAGTCATGAAAAATGTCGTCCAATGCGTAAATTATATTCGAACACGAGGATTAAATCATCGACAATTTAAAACTTTTAGATGAGCTGGACAGTGAGTATTCAGATGTTTTGTACTTCTCTGCTGTACGTTGGCTTAGTAGAGCTGCTACTTTGAAGAGATTCTGGAATCTGCGAGAGGAGATTAAGTTCTTCATGGAGAGCAAACGTCAGAATGTGGACTTCTTGAGCAATGAGAACTGGCTGAATGACTTAGCATTCCTCACAGACATTACACAGCATCTGTCTGATTTAAACTTAAAACTACAAGGGAAAAGTCAATTTGTGAATAAGTTGTTTGAGCATATTTGTGCTTTTGAGAAGAAATTGGAACTTTTCCAGGTTCAGTTGAGAAGAGCCATATTGACCCATTTTACATGTCTTGCAACCAGGAAACTGGAATTTCCTAATCTGGATTGCACCAAATATGGAACCAGTGTACAAAAGCTGCGTGATGAGTTTGCAAACAGATTTCCAGATTTCAGACAAACTGAAATTAGATTGAAATTGTTCGCTCAACCTTTTGATTTGGCAGTGGAAGACAGTCCTGATGATTGCCAAATGGAACTCATTAAACTGCAGGCTGACATGGACACTAAAAGGAAATTCTCTGAAAACAGTTTGCTACTTTTACAAACTCTGTGTACGTGAAAAGTTTCCCAATTTGTCCCGTCATGCACAAAGAATTGCCTCCCTTTTGGTAGCACCTACTGCTGTGAGCAATTTTTCTCCAAAATGAAGCTCATCAAAACCAAATGTAGAAGTCAGCTGACTGATGAACATTTGACCAGTCAGTTAAGAGTGGCAACCACTTCTGTCAAAGCTGATATTGACAAGCTCTGCAAGGACTCTAAATTTCAAGTGTCGCACTAAAATGATCACTCATGCAAAAATATAAAATATTATTGCTTGCATTTTGAGAATTTTTTAAATTTATTGTGCATGTACACGAATAAGCTTGTTTTTAAGTGGCCCCGCTTGATTGATGAAGTTGGTTATATGGCCCACCGACGAAAAATGTTGCACACCCTGTTGTAAATGGTGTACACTGTTTGGCTAATGGTGTAACTAAACGCACTATTACTGTTTCTTTTATGGAAGTACCAGAATATATAGCCGATGATGTTCTTCTAAATAAACTTAAGGATTTTGCTTGTGAAGTAAGGAGCCCTATAGTGTGGAAGAGAGACCAGGGCATATATTTAGGTATACGCCATGTTCGTGTCTCTTTTAGCGAGACTTGTGTTTCTTTGCCATATGTCGTGAAAGTTTTCGACCCTTTGGGCAAAGCAGTTATGATAAAGGTGAAACATGATCGCCAGTCCAAGCTGTGTAATTTGTGTTTGGGGGCGGATCATTTACATCGCGATTGTCCCCAGTTTATTTGCCGACATTGTCATGTGCAAGGACATGTTCGGCAACGTTGTCCCAAGCTTGTTGTTCCTCGAACTTCCTCTAGTGACGACGCTGACGTGGCCACGCCCACTCCTTCTCGTGACGAGGTTGACGTGGCCACGGTTGTTCCTTCTCGTGCAGTGCCTGAAGACGCTGAAAGACTATCTGTTCGTCAACGCGCTGATTCGGAGGTTTCCCTTTCAAGGGAGACTACAGCTACCCCTTGGGTGGATGTATCTTCCAGGAGACCGACGGTTTCTGGTGGGGCCAGGGAACGGTCTAGTAGTCATCCCCCTGCTGGACGACGTAATTTTGATCGACACTTCCAACCACTTACGGTTAGTGGTGAAAGTACCGCCGGCGATGTGGAGGTGCCTCTTCAACGTCGTTGGAAGTATGCTAGTGTGGTGGCGATGAATCCAAGTAACACCTCAAAGAAGAGCAGTAGACGGAAACGGGTGTCGGACGTCCCGATACTTAGGAAATCTCGTGCAAAGGCGAAGGCGGTGTCTCAGACATAAATGAGTGTTTTTTGTTGTTGTTTTTTTGTTTCATTTTAGTGTAAGAATGTGTTTTATTGTTAACTGTACTTTGTACATATTTGCTCAATTCTTTACGTTTGTTCTTGTTACCTTTGTGTAAGATACAGTTTAATTTTAATTCTCGTTCCTGTTTGTCGTCTTTTGCATGTTACATTCACTCAGGGTGGGAGTTTTGAATTGTAATGGGTTGCGTAATGTTAGTAAGCTGTCTTATTATTTGATTACTTTGTTACTAATTTTGATGTTGTTTGTTTACAGGAAACGTTTTTACTGATGATTTTCATGATGTAGTACTGAAATTTTGGCCAGGTATAGCTTTTGTTAATAATTCTCTTACTGGACGACAAGGGGTTGCCATCTTGTTGCAGCGGTTTTTGAGGGATAATGTTACCTTCGTTTCTTCTGATGGGGTGGGTAGGGTTTTGACTGTAAAATTAACTTTCGAGACTTCGTCTTTCCTGCTAACATCAGTATATGCTCCTCGCGATATTTATGAGAGACGGGATTTTTTTTCAAACCTTAGCCTATAACTTAGATGATTGCACGGGATTACTCGTTGTGGGGGATTTTAATTGTGTGGTGGATGTGGCACGCGATCGATTTCCTGTTCGTTTCTCCCGTGATGCTTGTCGTTCGGCTTTTGTTCAGTTCCTCACTAAGTTTGATTTACTTGATGCGCATTCTCTCTTATCGCCGACTACCCCTGGTTTCACGTGGAAGAGCTTTGTTAATGGTGAGATGTTGTCGTCTCGTATTGATAAGGTTTTGCTTTCATCTACCTTACAGGGGACTGTAAAACGTTTCCGTACGTTGTGGTTTCCTGCTACAGATCATGCTTTATTAGGCTTCGTGCTTACACTGCGGCCCGTTGTCAGAGGTCCTAATTTCTGGCACTTCAATAACCAGTTGTTGAGGGATGACGAATATGTGAAAGCCATTAAGCTGTTAATCGCCAGAAGTCGAAGTTGGACAGTATATGGGACTAATAAAATTTCGTGGTATGAAACATTGAAATGCGCGTTCCGTTCACTTACCCAGCGATATTCGCTTCTTCGAGCGCGGGCATCCCGTTCTCGCAAATGTCAGCTTGAGTCGTCCATTACACGTGAGCTTCGAAAGCTGTCCCGTTACCCTGGTAGGTCTAAGGTAAAATTATATGAACTCGAAGATGAATTGGAGACTTTGGATCACGATACGATAGAGGGAGCGAGGATTCGATCTCATATTCGTTGGTTTGAGGAGGGTGAGAGATCTACCTCTTACTTTCATCGTATGGAAAGGGTCCGACAGAGCAGAATTGAGTTTCGATCCATGCTCACTGATGGGGTGAAGAAGTGTCCGATGTGGATGATATCGCTGCTGTTCTGCATCAATATTATTCAGCACTATACACCAAAGATATTGTTCTGCAGGACGACATCGATTTCGTTCTCACCTTTGTTGATAAAACTCTCACCCATGAACAAGCTCATATTTGTGATGCTCCATTCACGATTTCGGAAGTTCTCGCTGCTCTAGACAGTTTACCGATTGGAAAATCTCCTGGTTTGGATGGTTTTACGTCCGAAATTTACAAATGTTTCCTCCCTCATTTTGTTGACGACTTTGTTTCTGTCTTGTCTGACCTTTTCCACTCTCCACAGTTGCTCAGTTCAATGTGTTCTGGGGTAATTGTTCCTATCCCGAAAAGAGGGGATCGACGGTTGGCGGCTAACAGCCGGCCTTTGACATTGCTTTGTTTTGACTACAAGCTCTTGGCCAAAGTGCTGGCTGGTCGCCTTTCATCTGTGATCTCTAGTTTAGTTTCAGATGACCAATCCGGGTGTATACCTGGACGGGACGTTGTGGACACCCCGTTAACACTCGTTCTGCTATTGCAATCTCTAGCACGTACCGGACAGGGTGGGGTTTTTTTGAAGCTCGATCAGATGCAAGCCTTTGATCGGGTGGCCTATGACTATCTATTTCAACTTCTTGTGCGTATGGGTTTTGGTTCTACTTTTGTTCATTGGGTTCGTCTTTGCTATACTTCTATTTCTAGTTGTGTTAAGTTTAATGGATTTCTCACTAATGATTTTGCTGTAACTCGGGGTATTCGTCAAGGATGCCCAATGTCTGCTTTACTTTACGTTCTCAGTGTCGAACCGTTACGAAATATGTTAGTTCATAATGTTCATATTACTGGTATTGGGGGTGATGTGTTCCTTAACACGCCATCCCTTATTTATCAGCATGCTGATGATACCACTTTGACTTTACGGGACGCCAAATCTTTGCCGCATGTGTTGGATGTATGCCAAACTTTTGGCAGAGCTACTGGGGGAAGAATCAACTGGACCAAGAGTCAGCGTTTGTGGGTTGGGTGTTTGGCCTCTTCTGCAGACTTTGTCCTGGATGAGTTGAGAATTTCCCAGGATCCTATTAGGATTTTGGGTATAGTTTTCCACTCCCATTTCGATGTAATGCTGCAGGATATGTGGCAGGGTGTTTTGCGCAGGGTATCTCGTATCGTTGGTGTCGTGGCGTTTTCGTTCATTGTCGCTAAAGGGTAAATCTCTTGTGCATCTGTGTTGTGGTACCCGTTGAATATACTCCCGTTGCCAAGACAGTTTGAGGCTCGATTTCGCAAATGTATACTTGATTTTATTTGGCGGGGAGGTATACATAAAGTGGCATACGGTATTCTGATCCGGAGTTATGATTGTGGAGGTATCAACTTGGTTGATATTAATGCCCGTAAACTTGCATTCCGTTTGAGATTGTTGCAGCGTTGTTTGGATGCTTCTTGTCCTTTCTCTTGCGACAACTTCTTTCAGGATTTTTTTTTTCTTATGGCAATCTCGCTTTGGGCTTTCGGATTCTTCAATGCCGAATTTTGCCACGTTTTGTGAAATCGTTACCTTTGTATATTCAGGAAATGTTTCATGCCTGGAAGGTTCTTGTGGATAGAGGGATTGTCCCAGCTACTCTTTCCCCACAAGTTTTTGATGAACCTTTGTTTTTCAATCCGGCTATTGTTGATGTTCGAACCGAACATTTAATTTTCTGAATTTATCAACGCAGGTTTGGTTCAGGTCCGACATTTGTTGTACGAGGTGCTCCCAGGTTTTCTTCCGGTGAGGGCGGTGATTGAAATGTGTACGGACGCTGATCCATTGGTCAATGTCCGCACAATTGTTTCACATTTTAATATGCTTAAGGAGGCGTTGCCTGTGGACTGGTTGACGGTTTTGTCCAACCAGCCGGCTCCTCTCCCATCAACCACACTTGTTGTAGATTTATATTTTCTGGACCACTCTGATAACCGGGTTCATTTTCAAGGTTTATCTGTGAAGCAACTGGTGGGTCATTTACAGTGTTCACTAGCTACTAATTTACCTGCTCCATTCTACTGGGAGGATATTGTTCCTCCTGGAGATTGGAAACTCATTCGAAAAAATGCTTATTCTTCTTTTGTGGGTTTTCATGTTTGTGATGTGGATTATTTACTGTGGTTGCGGGTGATAACCACTAATGTCAAGCTAGTACATATGGACAGACATCCCACAGGGTTGTGCACTTTCAGTTCACAGGCGCGGGAAACAATAGACCATCTGTTTTTCCTATGTCCTTTTGTACAGCCTTTGTGGTCATATGTATATAAATTATTGGCGTTTTATTTTGGATGTCCCATATCTAACTGGGTATGGAGGAGATGACTCTTAGTGGGACCTCATCCTATAGATAAAAATAAAAATAATAAAAATAGAAGTTGGATTTCAATTTCAACTCTTTCAATCAAATAGATTTTCCTACCATGTGATCCATATTTATATGCTTCAAGTCTTAGTTTTAATTTTAAAACATTGTAAATAAGTGCAATAAATGAGTCAAATCATAAAAATTTCTAACAGACAATCAGAATAACAGTTGTTCATCCCCCCAAAAAAACCATCTAAAATCAGCACAATTAAATGTAACATTCTGCACCCATATACTGTAGTATTCAACAACCAAAACACACTACCAAATTAGAATATCATTTTAACAAATAAACTATCACATCTTAACAAATCTGAAATATATTATATGAAATCATGTCTGGATAATGGTTTCTAATTTTACACTCAATGTATTTAATATCAAAGTACCTATTAGCAACTTCTTTCATCAAGAAATAAAAAAAAAGATAAACCCAAAACTCCTACAGTATGACAGAGATGTTATTAAGGTTTGACAAACTGTTAAACAATTAAAAAATAAAACATTTATATTTTTGTTACATACATTTTCATTGAACATATAAACCAAGGAAAAATGTTATTCTTCCCATTACCAAACTCCTTTGCTTGGGAACTTTTATGTATGCTATTCAGTGAAAACACAAGGAAAAACTACTCAACACTTCAGCCATATTCCCTTTCTGCATGTACAAAGACGCATTCTTTAGAACTCAAAAACTGTTTTTTGTTCTTCATTGTATTAAAGCAGGTACAGAAGACATTTTAAGCAGAGTGCAACAATCAGATGAAAGATTATCAGGTAGACTGAACATATCTGTGGAACAAAGTTAACCCTAACTCTTCCAGCACAGCTCAGTCCCATGAACAGACCTCATAACCATTTTGTGTTTGTTATAGTTTTCATGCCATAACTTTAAAATTAGTATTCATATCTTTACAAAATAAGGTAAATTGTCAGTAAACGTTATAAGGCTTTCATACACAAAATTATCAGGTTTCTTAAATAATGTTTTTCTCGTGACATTTTTCTTATCAAATATTAATTATCTAACATGAAAAATAATTTGATTTCAATATTATAAATACTCTTATACATTAGCAAATTTTAAATTTCAAACACTTTAAAGCAAAAACTTTGAACTATATTCTGTTATATTTCCCTGCAGAATCTGTGTATAGGTTTGGTCAATTTGACTGATGTTGTAACCACCATAAAAATTAAATATAAATTGTTTTTTTCATTCAACAATGATTTCAACTTATAAAAGCATGTTTAGTCTAAATAGCTCAAATTTCATAACATTATACATCTTATAACAAAAACAATAAATATATTATTAACCTTTCAGTCTTGCCTCGCTAACATTACAAAAGTTGCAATGACACTGTGCAAGTACACTCATATTACCATAGCCAAGAATATAAAACTGGCCTTCTCAAGTAACCTGTCTTGGCTCTGATTCAGTGAATTAGTATTTTGTAAAATAGTAATACTTCAGTTATAATACATTACTACTTACAAATCAGTTTTTAAATTTATTTTTCTTGAAACATAGAACAGTAAATAAAGTATAATAAACAATTACTTCTTCAAGTGAAAAATTGTTATTTCCTGCTTGTGTAGGTTCCTGAGCCTTTTCAAATTTTACACATGGAGGGCATGAAGAAGATGTTTTCAAGTTTCATATATTTTGAAATAATCAAACATCCTAAATTACTACATCAATACCATAGAAATTCACTACAATTCATCATGCTTAGTAACTAAGCTGTATTTGAGTTTTAAAAAAAATGAAATTTTCAGCTCAAAGAAATCTCACTTGGAATCTAGAACAAAAGAATGTTTGTCACTTGAGTTTTCAAAAGGCTGAAAAAAAGCTACTGGAGAGGCATTCTAACCTTTTAATTGGTTATTTGCATGTTATACCCAGAAGTATTTGTATATTTTTACAAACAATGGAAACACATGGGCTGGACCACTGTATATGAGTAAGTTAATGTAGAAATATATCAGCAAACATAGAATATAAGAGACATTATTTTATATTCTAGACTGTAAATATTGGTAACTTGGGTTCTTCAAACATAAACTATAGACTTTATATTTGAACATTACAAATATGTAATTACTTGATAACAAGAAACCAACTTGAAATAATACATTTTCAGAATGGCTGGTATGGATATTAACACTTTTATTGATAAGCAGAAAACAATGCTTCAACCTTCCTTGGTCATCTGCAGGTTGTTAACAAAGTTTTCGAAATGTTGTTCTCTGCTTATCAATAAAAAAGTGTTGATACCCATACTAGCTGTGCTGAAATACAAATATCTAGATACCCATACTAGCTGTGCTGAAATACAAATCTAATTTGAATCAATGCTGCATTCAACATGTGACACACAAGTACTGTGTTTTTCAATTTACTTTTAAATTAAGATATCAAATAATGTATATATAATACCAAAACTTAAATTATGATCTACAATTTGATATCAAATTTGACATAAAATAGTAGTTCAATAAAATTTTGAATGGGATGACAGACTTTGATCCCTGACCCATATAGAGTTAAAATGTCAATGTTTTATTCATTCAATGCACCTGTCAGTTGTTCTATTACAACAGGAAAAAAAAGCTAAAGATTTTGTAACTTTTTTAAAATAAACTTTTTTTTATAATGCTATTTCAATGAATTTTCTTCTTTGAAATTCTACACTTTTTTGTGCCTTACAAGCAATAATGAAAAGTGCTTACCTTTGTTGTACATTTTAATTAGATTTTTTTGTGTTTTACATTTTGTAAAACTTTCATATAGTTTTTATTTTGGTATTCTATAAAATTTATCTTTTTTTTTATTTAAAACATAGTTTATAAATACAATTTCTTATAAACAAAAAATTTTAAAACAAATTTTACATATACAATTTCTTATAAACAAGCAAATCTAGGTGCTAAAGCCCACAATCTTTTGTTTTGTTTGATATTTATACATTTGAAGAATTACTATGGCCAATAAGGCCTATCATGACCACAGCCTAACAAAAAGCAGTAGTTGGTAAAACAAAGTGTGATATGGTTATGTTTCCAAAGGTTCTAGCTATTTGTTTTCACATCATACTGCAAGTTCATAATTAAATTGAAATATAAAATAAGAAAATTTTTTGAAGCTATAAAAAAAGAAATAACAATTGTAACTGTAGCAGAAGTTGTTTACAATCATCTTTTCTTCTAACACTAACATACTACCAAACTAAGCTTTTACCACTTTGTTATAATTTCTATAAATACCTCCACTGAACTAGAAGTGACATTTGCTTTTAGAGTTAAACAATGCCAAAAAAGAACTTTGATTGCATGCTCAGATTACAAAATTATAACTTCTAAAAAACTGAGATAAGCAGTTCAAATTAAATAGGCCAATGCACATGGGATAAATGCAACGTCTCCACCACACAATACCAACATGGACAATTTTGAACATACAAAAATTGTAAAAAACAAAGAAAAAAAATTGAAAAGTGCTTGTGACCTACAAGAAGGTATCTTTGTACCAAATCCTGTGCAAGTTTGTTTGCATAAACATAACTAGTTCATGAAAACCCCTAATTGTATCTTTACACCTGAAAAATTGAATAAAAGACAAAAATTCCTAAATACTTGCATCTCTGTTTGGTACCTGTAAACAAATTATCTTTGTACCAAATCCCATGTAAGTTGGCAACACAGCTGTGTAATTGTTAAAAATCCCTATAACCCCTTTAATTTCTAATAATAGGCAAGTTCAACACCATTTAATGTGTTGACTGTAATAAAGTATTTCTGCACCAAATTTCATGTAAGTCCACAGACTTACCACTAGTGCTAGCAATGTGCCAAAGTAGACCTAATCAGGGAGAGGGCATCCCCTAAAAAAACCCTGAGGATCTCAGTGGAGCTCACTGGATAGTAGGTGTATAGCAGACAAGTACTGTGGGAAAGTAAATAAGATAAGATGAAAGTAGGAAAACTGACTTTGGAATAAACAGTCAATCATCCTCCCACATGGACAAAATCAATTCAACAGCTGAGAATCAAGAAATGAAAATTCAGCATGACAGGCTAAAGTAAAGATTGTGAAAGGTGAGGCATGCTTGTGCCTTCACGCATTTGAGATACAAAGAATTCTGCATGAATCCTATAATCCATGGAAGGGAGAAAATGCAAGATACTTGAAAGGAAAGAGTACCATGTAACAAGGAGGGAAAGGGATTATCATAAATCTGGGAAATGGATAAAAGAGAACACATCTGAGAAATCACATTAAAAAAATCCAAATTAGGACCAGTTAATTCTGCAGTAGGTTTATAACAAGACATGGTGGAGGAAATAAAACTTGTCAAATTTCCCACTGTCCCTTAGCATGTTCAGAAGAAATATCAGCAACATCTGGAGCAGATGTTCAATCTCACACTAAATGAGATCCAATAATTCCACGGTTGAATTCAAAGTGATCTTTTCTTCAAAAAAAGCAATAGTTAAATGGCAGTGAAAATAGTATTTTCCAATTCTTAATGTCCATATTATGTTAACAATCCTTCGAACAGCCTCTGCTTTTAAATCTCTGAGAATGATACCTGAATACTACTGATATTATTAAATGAACCCCATCTACTTTTTTTTTTTTTTGCTGTTGTGTACCATTATAATTCTAGTGTTAACATTTTAAAACAATTTCACTTTTCCAACCAGAGTTTCACCCTAATTGTATCAATTTCTGTTACACTTCAATAACAGGATATTCAGTATGACATAACAGGCTGCAATTTCATCTCCTAATAATAGTAATACTAATAATAATACAGTCCTTCTCCAAATCTATCTCCAACTTGTATTCAGAAAAATCAGTTTCTTCAAGTGTAACTTAGTCTGTAAATTATTGTGGCCCCCTGAGAGTCAAAGTTAAACCTACATCATTATAGTACCAATCACAACCAAGTTCAATATGCTTGTTACTTACTTTGCCAAGTCGATCATTTTTCGAAAAAAGGCTGATATGGCATATCTTTGAATTGCTCTGGAATAGAACACGGTCCCCATCACGTGGGATTATCCTGAATAATTGGTGGATTGAAGTGAGCTAGCATTTTGTTTTTGTTAACTAACACAATATAAAATAAATTATTATTCCCACGTTTACTACATCAGACACACATGAAAGAAACAAACTCACACCGTGCCTACTTTTCGCCCTCTATACTTCGTATACTTTCATTAGTCTATCAATACACTGACCAATATCGAAAAAATGTGATTGCAATAGCATTATTTGTTATAATACGATTTTAACATCTTATTGATTGTAACAAAAAGAAACTTTCCAAGTTTCGGTATCAAAACTCTATGAATAAAGACTAATATTCTACTTTTGTAAACCAAAATAATTTAAGGACAAAGTATAAGATAATTAGTCATGAATTTAAAAAACAAAACAAAAAAACTCTTCAAACTTCCGACTGTTTTACATCAATATCGGTGATGTCCATATACTGGATCATAATATTTTCTTTGATTGTTTATTGTGTCGCAAATCCACACAGTAACCTACCTGCACTCTATTCACCGCAGAAATTGAACCCTGGATATTAGCGCAGTATGTCAGTAAACTTGCCCGTTCACTTAGCATGGGATAAACACCGTACTGAATCATTTGTTTTGCTCGTTGCTATATTCGAACAATCCATGTATTTCTATTTCATTACAGCCCCCCCAATGGCTCAGTGATAAGTTTAAGGGCTTACAACACAAAAACTTGGGTTTCAATACCCACGATGGGCAGAGAACAGATAGTCCATTGTATTGCTTTATACTTTAAAACAAACAATCTTCTTGTAATATTATAGTATTTATTTTTTGTTCTGTTTATGTGCATTTTCACATAACATGTGATCTAGAAACTCGTAAGATTATTTATTTCCAACCTACCTTTATTCCTTTTTTTTTCAGAAATGAATAATACCTGTTATTTCCCTGGGTTGATGTTGCGCAAGACAAGATGCTATGTTGAGATAGCAATAGCAGTATGTTTGTTTGTTTGTTTTGAAATTTCGCACAAAACTACTCGAGGGCTATCTGTGCTAGCCGTCCCTAATTTAGCAGTGTAAGACTAGAGGAAAGGCAGCTAGTCATCACCACCCACCGCCAACTCTGGGGCTACTCTTTTACCAACGAAAAGTGGGATTGATCGTCACATTATAGCGCTCCCACGGCTGAAGGGCGAGCATGTTTGGCGCGACGGGGATGCGAACCCGCGACCCTCAGATTACGAGTCGCACGCCTTAACACGCTTGGCCATGCCAGGCCCGCAATAGCAGTATATTTACAGGGTTCTTTAGATGATATACAGATGTAACAGTCCAGTCTATTTTGTATGAGAATTACCAGTCATATGGGCGACGCAAACCACCTTGGGTAATTCAGTTAAACTCAGATACTTCATAATTTTTATTATAGATCCTTTCGTTACGAAGCGGACTTATCTTATACTCTTGTGGAAACCAGTTTCCCAGAGGATACTACAATATTACTATTAATAATTGTTGAAGAAAGTATTTGTTTAGATATTCTAACCACCACATTCTTCCCTTCCCACAAACATGACCCGTCCTCCGACTTTGTTTTAGGGTCGTGAAACGACAGACTATTTGGGTGCAAGCTTTTTTTTTGCGTTAATTTGTACATCTTTTTAATATTATCGGTTTCGGTTACAACTAGGTCCGCAGGGCAGATTTTCAACTGTGGTGTCAGTACTCTGAACCCTCCGAAAAAATAATATTATATCTTTCTTGTTAAGAATAAAAAAACGTAAACATATTTTTCAGTACTCTGAATGCTCCGTAAAAGTAACAACATATATTTGCTTTTAAGAATCATAAACCGTAAACATAGATTTTTCATTGCAGCTAGTGCTTTTACTTTTCTAACGCACATAATATAAGACCAAATAAAATTCAAATAAGAAATAAGTTTTCACGATTCTTTTGATGAGCAAAACCATTGATTATCTCTTATATTATGTTTTTCCATCACAAAATTTATTTTCCGTTCAATATTCAAAATGGCGGTACCAGACAGTCTTTCTTGTCCAATAGTTTGATTTGGTTGGTTTTGAATTTCGCTCAAAGCTACACGAGGGCTATATGCGCTAGCCGTCCCTAATTTTGCAGATAAAACTAAATGGATGGCAGCTAGTTATCACCACCTACCACCAACTCTTGGACTACTCTTTTGCCAACGAATAATGGGATTGCCCGTCACATTATAACGCCATCACGGCTAAAATGGCGAGCATGTTTGGTGTGACGGGATTCAAACCAGCAACCCTCAGATCACGAGTTGAGTGCCTTAACCACCTGGCCATGCCTGGTCTTTGTCCAATGGTAAAACGTAACCAAGTTTTGATTTAACGTAAAGCAGAAAATGATCTTTCACCAGAACATGATGTTGCTGGAACAGTGCTGAATATTTGCACTTACTGAGAATAAGGTGAAAGGAGTTGAAAGATGCCATTCTCATAAATTCATTTTGAGAATTTATATCCCCACAACAAATGGGGATTTTGTTTTTCTTGGTCGAGAAGACCAACCACAATCTTTCTTACTGAAGATAATTGATTCTCATTCAGTATCTCATAATAGTAACAAAATAATGAGACATCATCTGTATCATCTTTTTATGGTAGCATTATGACAGAAGAAAGACCGCAAATAATATATTGATCATTTTCATCAAAACGAGATCAAATTTGGTTTTAAAAGCTTGAACAGTGAGAAAGACGATGGCGTCTTTTGCATGAGAGATTTAATTATCGAAATCTGCAGTAGCAAATGCAAATCCAGCTGCTAAGGCACCTTCTGTCGGTATTCAGAGGCGAGAAATTGTTAGTTCTTTGAAACTGATATCTTGTTCTTTATTAATTATTTATTTTGTGTCTTTCATCAAATTTGAGGCTTCTTCCCATATGTTCGAAAAAGTTTCGTTTGTCTCTAGTGAGTTAAGATTGTGGATTGTCGCATCAGCAGATTTTCTCGCCAAAAAGGCATCCATTTTTTCTGACTAAAGGTAAGTTACAAAGATAAAGTTTCACTTTTTAAGTTTTTTCTAAGACTAGAAGAGTGAAGATGAATTCTAAGTCACAGATTGAAACTAAAAGGCCTTTACACATGGCCGAAGTGCTGGGGTCGTTTTAAACAATTTTAAGAAGGGTGAGAATTGTAGCTTCAAGTACACTGCGAGTCTCACTTTGAAATTGAAGTACAATGGCTCCGGACTTTTTTTTTAATTCCTGAAAAAGTTGGTGACGTTTGGAACTTCCCTCGATAAAAGAATGAATTGATTATATCGTTCCTAAAGTGTTTTTCAATTATCGAGTTTTCTTTATGTTTTTTTTTTAACGGCAAGATTAAGCAAGTGACCACAACAATAGACATAAATTGATTTTGGGACCACAGTTTTGATTAGACTTTGAAGCCCAGTATGTTCACCTTTTATGTTACTGGCACCGTCGTATTCTTGGCCAACTATCAAAGAAAGATTGAGACCCTGTTGCATTGACGTTTCTGTAATCAATTCAAAAAAAGCTTGGGCTTTCATTGATTTCGCCAAGAAAAAGCCTAAAACTTTTCTTTAATGGCACCATCTGAAGCGTAGCGAAGTCAGAGAGAAAGTTACTAGTTGCGACTAACATCCATGGTTTCATCTGAGATGACGGGATATAAAATCACCGGATTTTATTTCATCAGTTATTAATTTTATCACGTTCATCGCGGCCAGATTCAAAATTTTATTTTGAATATCCCAACTCAACCATTGTTTGTGTCAGTCAACAAGCTCTGTGAACTTTTCCTTAAACCAAGGAAGATCCTTACTCCGCAGGTGTAAAAGTTCGAGAACATTCCGTTGATATATATCAGAAGAATCACAAACATTAAGACGACCTTCATGGTTACCCCTAATGGCAATGTTTTGCTTATCAAAAAAAACAAGTGTTTCTATCACTTTTGAAAGATAAAGTCTGTTCAGTCGTACTTAATTTTCCCTTCTCTTTTGGCTTGAACTAGTTTAAAGCTATGACGAATATGTTGCTTTTGAAAGGATCCATGCTATCATTGAATTTTGACGGCTTACACTTTCAGCGTGTTTTTGTAATGTTTCTCGTTTTGACCATTTAATAAATGTGAATGTCTCATAAGATCTTGGAGAAACTTCTCACAAAAGTAACAATTTGCAGAATCAGTATCTTGATAATAAGATACCCAACGAAATTATTTATACAACTTAGTTTGAAATGATCGGTGAATCCAGTATATAATCCGAGATGGGAATTTGGAAATTTGTGGTTATTGTGGACCAACAAATTCAAAACCATTATTTTTTCTGCCGATTGCTCTTTCCAAATAGTTTCACTTTGATAATCTTCTGAATCGTTACTGGACGAATTAAATATCTACTATGAGAGGTTCCACCTCTTTCAAAAGAGATTCCTCTTTTGAAACAGTGATTTTGACTTTTGTCAAAACTGGATCAGTCAAACTGATTTCTTTAAGTGTTTGAATTAGTCTATACTTCTACTGACTGTTCATTGGTTTTAATTTCCATCGTGAGTGATGATGTAGATGGAGCATAACAAAAGTTTTGATATATTCTTTGTGATTCTGATACGATATCAGAGAAATATGGACTTCTACCGGTCTTCAACATATCACTGTGGCAGTTTTAAATATGTCTGTTTCTACAATCATTGTCCATGATTTTTCACATTCTAAGCATTTGACTTTGAAACAATCACTTGCATGTCTTTTTTCCCAGCATTTTTATACTTATTACGAAAAGACGTAGAACAGAAAAGGTAAAACTGATTACTCCACAAATGGAGGAAAAATCAATAAAATGAAAATGACAAGTGTAATCTTAAAAAAATAAACTGAAAATTCATTATTCAAATTACTCCCTGACGCTCCATGCCGTGGTCGGGCTAAAATACGCAAATATTACATGGTCAAAATCTAATGTTTTTAATTTTATTAAATTATTGACAAAATGTAAATACATTTTAGATCGGGCCCGCATAGCCATGTGGATGAGGCACTACACTCGTAATTCGAGGGTTTGTTTGTTTGTTTTGCAATTTCGCACAAAGCTTTTCGAGGGCTATCTGTGCTAGCCGTCCATAATTTAGCAGTGTAAGACTAGAGGAAGGCAGCTAGTCATCACTACCCACCGCCACCACTTGGGATACTCTTTAACAACAAATAGTGGGATTGACCGTAACATTATAACGCCCCACAGCTGAAAGGGCGAGCATGTTTAGCGCGACGGGGATGCGAACCCGCGACCCTCAGATTACGAGTCGCACGCCTTAACACGCTTGGCCATGCCGGGCCGTAATTCGAGGGTGCTGTGTTTTCATCCCCATTATATCATACATGCTCACCCTTTCAGCCGCGTAGGCGTTATAATATGACGGTCAATCCTACTATTCGTTGGTAAAAGAAAAGCCCAAGAGTTGGCGGCAGTGGATAGTGATGACTTCCTTCCCTCTAGTCTTACACTGCTAAATTAGGGACGGCTAGCAGATAGCCCACGTATAGCTTTGCGCGAAATTCAAACACAAACATTTTAGATCATAATAAACATATAATAATACATTTAAGTCATTGTTGTTGTTAATTAACCATAAGCTACACAATGGGCTATCTGTGCTCTGCCCCGGTATCAAACTCCGGTTTTAGCGTGGGTGGTGATGACTAGCTAGCCTCCCTTTAGTCTTACACGACTAAATTAGGGACGGCTAGGGCAGATAGCCCTCGTGTAGCTTTGCAAGAAATTCAAAAGAAACAAACAAACTATATATATTCATTATTGAACCATATCGAGATGTTTAAGAAAACAATTGATACAGAATTACATTGGTCATCGTATCATCTTGGTTAATTCACTGTTCAATTGTTTCCTTACAGGCATGCGCTCGCGCTTCTACTGTAAGGAAATGGGTGAAATCAAATCTTAATATTTATATTTTTACGGTGTTTTTTTCTGTCTCTATATCCGATTCATATTTCTTCCCTATTCCTTCCATATTTTCTTTTCTTTTTTCGTTTTCCTCTCGTTATTTCCCTCCTTTCCTTTTCTTCTGCATCTTCCTCCAAGAGAGCATGGTTTTCTCTGAAATGGGAGACCAAATGATCCCCCCAACTCATACCTCCCAGGGCGATGTGGTCTATCAGCTGAATTAATAGGTTAATTATTAACGCTTGCTATTAAGTCGCTTTTTTAAAATTCACTGAACATACTGTATCTTTTTGAAAATCGCAATAAGCCTACAGTTTTCCAACAGAAATCACATATGGCATCAATCGCATTCAATAAAGTTCATTTCAGTTTTGCTAGAATTAACTCTAATGTTTCTTTTAAAAATACAATCCTGTTGTATGTCTATCACACATGTAAAAGCACAACAATTGTTTTGTTTTATTTGAACTTCACACAGAGCTTCACGAGAGCTTTCAGTCATGGGTGCGTTGTCTGTGTCCATCAAGCCCACATTAGTTGGTAAAAGAGTAGCCTAAAATTTGGCGGTGATGACTAGTTGCCATTCCTCTGGTCTTTCACTGTTAAATTAGGGATGACTAGCTTTAAGCGAAATTTAAAAACAAATATGTTCGGTGGGACGGGATTTAAACTTGCGAGGCAAATGCCCAAATTACCTCACCAGGACGAGCCGGAAAGCCTCAGCTGAAGATATAGGAAAACACGTGTATACGTGATTTATATTACCCAGTTTGGCTTAAAATAATATTAAATGTTTTAAATTTGTAATGGGTGACTGCTGGATTGTGTTGCTTGTTTTAATAGGTTAAGTGTGCGTTTAATATTTACAACGTATAAACGGTAATTTTATGGGTAATATAATTTTATATTAATAAATGTCGCTGGATGATCTATAGGCTGTATCAGTGTATTTGATGACGGTTGAGTGGTAGCTGGGCTGTTACTAATAGTGTTGGAGTGGATGTGGATGGGTGTGTTTAATAATTAAGGCTCCTTGTGTGATGAGTTTTATAAGTTTTTAAACTAACTTGTACAACTACTGCACAATACATCGCCGATAGGAACAACCGATTTCCAATCATGTGAGTGTGAGATGTTAATTTTAATTGTTGAAATCAGTTTTTTATTCTACGACTATTATTAGACATTATGGGTACACGTCTTATATGTTGTTATTTTTTAAGATATTATTAACTAGATATTGGAATAGGTGTGAATTTTGGGAACTTAGGTTTGATACCAATAAAAAAAATCGCATCAGTGTTGGTTGTAGAAAGATCAGTTAAACTTTATTGGGGTGTACAATTTGTAGAGTATATGGATGATTGTGATAAACTGAGAAACCAAAACGTTCTTATTAAAAAGAAATGCAGTAAAACTGGATTTTTGTTACTAATGGTGTGCCTTTTATGTTTCTATATTTCTTATTTATATTATTATAATTATGTAATCTGTTAATAAAGTTTGCTTATGACATTAATCTGGGCCAACTGTGAATGAGTAGTTAGGAATATACTATGGATCTGGCAGTCCATTGTTGTTCTTGTTCTATTTCCACTTAAAAAGAAAAGAAAATCACATTCAGTAGTTTGGAGCAGTGGGTGCATTATTAAAGGGTGATGGATCATTGTCAAAATTCTCCATTCAGTCAAACAAGTCAGCAATGAGTGCTGTTGACTAGATGCCAGCTGTCAAGTCTTTTAGTTCAAACTCAGGGACAGCTTTTGTAGGTTTCCATTAAAAAGCTTTTAGTGAACACTAGAAAGAAAAAAAAGAAAAGGCAAAACTCTTTAGAATTTGATCATATGTAAGATGTTTTGGTACTATGGAATGATTGTATCAATTTGTGAGTTGGAGAAATAGTTGGCAAATAGCTGTTAACCTAGTGTGCTTATGAAACAACTTTTTACAGAGTGCAATTAAAGATGGTATGTGTTTGATATCAATTAGCTATTGATTTTGCCCTATATTGCTGACTTAGCAACAGTTTGTGATAGAGAACAGAAAATATTGGTTACGTGTATAGGGATATAAAAAAATCTAGGGTATGCATATGCATTTCAGAAGTTCTAAATGCAATATACAATAGACAAAAGTATTTTGTCTCACATAAATACAACCTTATGTTATGATTAATTGTGTGCACATTTGTGCAAGTGGTATAACAGTTATGCATGACCTTCAGCTCAAATTTTAGTTCTACGTGTGTGTTAAAACATTTTTCCTACAGCTTAGAATGGTCTTGTATTAAATTATAAATGCTAATTTTTGTGTAACAGGTTTTATCTTTTTTTTAATCTATGCTGTACATTACATTGTGCAATAATATAAATTGTCTGATATAGTGCTGCAAGTTATCAAAGGAAGTCTATCTAACAGAGTTCAGGTAATTATACTGATTAAAGAGGAACTTTCATAGTGATAAGTAAATATCATACAAACTACTAAGCCAGTGCTCTGTTATTAGTAGTAAAATTTATAAATAATATTAATATTTATTTATAGATAGTGATAAGAAGTCAAAAGAAGTAAATTCAAGATTCATATGATTACTTAAGTTGAAATAAGTTAAGATCCCAACTCACTTTACTTTAAGATGAAGTGATCAACATTAAGTTTATGATATTTAATATGGGATCTGATAGGGATAAAAAATTCTGATTCCTTGTGCTATATTTTTAAAGATGATATGATGTGCAACACATAAGATAAGCTAAATAAATTGTATGGTTGGGGGTTGGAAAGTGCTTAATTAGATTGTAGGTTATGTTGTTTCTTTTGGTGTATTAAAGGACCTAGTTCTGTGACCCTGGTTCTTTCTTATTTAAATTGTGTTGATGAAACCATAATTAGTAAATTAGATAAGTTTTGTGATGATGACAATATGGAATTTGTAAATTTGATAAATATTTGCAAATGACTGTCAATTATAAATATAAGGTAATGCATTTTGGTTTCAGTAATTTAGATCACTCATTCAATAGTATGACTGAAGAAAAAGATTGTTCCTTGGTAGTGAATAAGTTACTAAAGCCATTAAACAAATGTTAGTAGTAATACAAATAGAATTTTATGTTGTAATTATAGACAGCTTGTTTACAATTGAAAAAATGTAATTAACTCTACACAAAGTACAAGTGAGGCCTTGTTTTGGATAATACTGTTTACAGGGTTCAGAGGAAGGTTACTGGAATGATTTCAGTGATGGAATGGGTATCTTACAGGTAGAGGTTAATTCCATGGAATTAAATATCATCAAGAGCAGTTTAGGACTAGACTTTATGAAAATTTCAGAGGGGATAAAGGAAATCCTGAAATACAAAAAAAATTTATCTTAGGTTTTGGTTTTCTTAGGGGTGGAGGGATAGGAACATCTAAAGTAAATATTGCTTGTTATATGTAATATTATGTTATATTGAAAATTGGAAGGTACAACTAAGGTTTTTGCCCACTTTCTTTTCTGAAACTGTTTCAAAATTTTAAAACTTGACAATTCCTGATGTCCAGTAATTATTAATTCCATCAAACTAAATTCTGTGTTTTGAGTAAGATGCATAAGGCAAGATTTGTAGTGTTTAATCCATCTTTATTTTATGGTATAATATTTCATAAAGTGTTTTTTTGTTTAGAATTTCTGTTATCAGACTACACAAGTATTTTCTCAGAAAATAAGTAACACTAACTGGCCTTTAAGTTTCAGATTGTATTACCCCTTTTCGAAGAGGAGTAACAATAGTAACTACCCAGTACTCAGACGCCTGACCAAAGTTTATTGACTAATTAAAAATAAAAAAGGGGTGGGTTGCATATTTTATTTTTAACCTCATTTAAATAATAAAAAGTGATATTACATTTAGTTCTGGCTTTAGTTATGTGATTAATAAATATTCCTTTATCCAAAGAACTATTTCATTCTTTGCTGAGCAGTCAATATAGAAATCTGTGTCATTTGGTGTTCCTTTATTGCAGTGTAAGTAAATGTTGAACTAATATTCTTTAAGATTTATTTTAATTCGTGCTGCTAGGTGAGATGTCAACAACATGTACATGTGAATTTATAAGTGATATACAGTTATAGCAATATAATTGTATCTTTCACCCTGAACAAATCTTTTATGTGTACTTTGATATGTAAATAATACCTTCAGTAATATTTGTGGATCTGATGTTTCTAAAATATTCAAAATGTTTTTTTCCATTTTGAATTTTGAAGGACCCATAAAGGGTAATATAACAGCCAAGATGTGTTTAGGTACTTCATGATTGTTTATCCTCTTAAATTATTCATTCATTATTTTCTTAATCAGTTTTACAAGGAAACAATTCTTCTTAAGAAATCTTTTTACGTTACTCCGTTCTAAGATGAATGACAAAATCAGTGCTTGTTCACTTGAAGGCTGTGTGAATCAACACAAATTGGTTTTGGAAACAGAAGAATAAAACTACTGCAACTGAAATATAAATATGAAATAATTGTTTTATAGTGACATGATATTAATGTTTTTTCTCTGTTAAAAGCCTGTAAAAGTAAAAGATAATGTAGATTCTGCATTTTCTTCAAAAGTATATTTCAAATTTTGATGTCTCATTCAAATACAATAACAGTTTTTGTCTGTGACATTTGTTTTTGAAAAATACAAATGCATCAACTAAATATCTTTTTATAAAGAACTGGCTTGAAATCAAGACATCATTGTATGATGTTGTATCTGCAGCTATTTCTTGACAGCATAGGAAGACAGAGTTAACTTAAAACCCATTGGTGTGACATCAAGTTGGTCATAAATTTTGTTTGAAAAAGAGAATGTGAATCATTTTGTTCTAAAATTAGGCCTTTAGTTACAGTTTACAGCATCATAGTTTTCAAATTAAGTTAGTACATAGATCAATTACTTCTTGTAATAGGATATTAGAGAATAATAATTCATTACCTGGCACTGTATACCAATTCAATGAAAATTAGATTTCTGAGGTATTTACACATATCAAAACTAAATTTTTACTGTGTTCATTGGTGATTTCACAAACTCCAACAGAACATTTTTTCAGTTTAATTAAATGTGTCATTAAATACAGTAGGTTTGTAAATTTTAGGTAATTCATTAAATATTCCCCATTGTGAACATACTAGTCTGATATTATGTTAAATTTGTACTCTCTCTCTTCATCTACTTGATTTTCTTTCTTACTCAGCTTCTTTTTTCATTCTTACTTCTTCCATTCTTTTAGGAGCTTGTATATTTTATGACTGGTTATTGTCACTTGTAATAAAAGTTCAGAGTTCTATACAATTAAAGTAACTTTATCAGTTTCATGTAAAGACAGACCAGTGATTAAAAAAAATGGTATAATTGATTCTTGAACATTAGCTTAACAGTAATAGTGTTGACATTAGGCTATTGATAATTTAGTATTGTATTTATTTTTAGATTGTAAGTGATAAATACAACAGCTATGGCTAGTGATGCTTTTGATAATGTGATACATTGCAAGACAGAGACATATGAAGACTGTGAGTGACTGTGTGAAGGGTTATGAGGCAGCTTTTACAAATGACCTGGGGCTGGCTGGAGAGAATTTACTCTCTTTGGTGTAATAGGTGCCATAAGTGGGCTTTTCGAAAACTTGGGACTTGCATGTAGATTTAAGGAAGCAAGTATTGAAGATTTAGAAATTGCTTGTAGAATTTGTAGGCTGGAGAAGAATATGGAGACTATTATAATTAAAATAGAGGCAGTAGATAGAGAATTAATTGTAGACTGTGGGAAATAGCAATGGGATTTCAAGAGGAGCTTAAGGTTTTACATATAAGGAATGCATAATCTAACCAAGTTAAGGAAGTAAGAAAGTCTTCAGACAGGTTGATAAAGGTACTTAAAGATAAAGGTTGTAAAATAACTTTGTTAGGGGTATTGCCCAGAATTAACTGTGGGAATGCAGTTGTAAGTAGGTCACAAGTGCTAAATGCTAGGCTTAGATTAGTATCTAAGGATGAGCATATTGGTTGGTTGGATTTGTGAGATCAGTTCAGTGGAAGAAACAAGTTTTTTTGGAATGGATGGTTTACTTTGAGTATAAGATGGGATTGGGTTGTTTGTTTTGCTATTAACTCAGTTGTAAGGGAAATTTTATACTATGACTAAACAGTAGTGAGGGCAAGGAAAAACTAAATGCAGAAAAAGAATTGGAGGCAGAGAAAAGTTTAGCAGAGGAAATTAGTATAGCATATAGTTATAACATCAGGCTTAACAGTCATTATTGTAATGCTGGAAGTTCAAGAAATGAAATAGGTTACTTTAGATCACTGGTAGAAATAGAGGATTTGAATATAATAGGAATTACCAACACATGGTTAAACATAGATTATTGGATGCTACATATTTCTTTGCAATACAGGGTTAGATGTTGTTTAATAGGGATAAGGTACTAATTGTAGGTGATTTATATTTCAGGCACATTGATTGGGAATTCTAGGTGTAACTATGAGGGAGAAAGGTTTTTGGAAATTGTTCAGGATGTTTTTTTTGTTTTTTTTTCACCAAACAATAAAGGAAACTACTAGAAACAATGCTATTTTGAATCATGCTATTGTTAAATTCAAATGTAGAAACAAACAAGAGGGTGAAAGTTGGAGAAAATAGAGTGGAAGTGATCATTGTTCTGTTAGGTTAAATGTTTTGCTGTATATGGAGGTAAGGAATAATGATATTTCATATTCTTTGACAGATTGTTTAGGCAGAGTATTCATGATTAAACTTTGCAAATGGACAGCAACTGCCAGTTGTGGAGACACAGACACAAGTGTAGAGGACAACGTTTCAAAAGTCTTCTATCTTTCGTCTTCAAGTCAGTGTGTGTGTGTAGGTGTTGTCAGTCTTTCATAGTGTCCTGGTGGATTGTGGATAGCATGTTATGATTGGTTGGAATATCATTGTTTCTGATTGGAGAAAAGATTACCTGTGGATTCAACCAATTGAAGCCACAGGTTACTCACCTCTAATTCAGAATCTCTCTTCGGTAAAGGTTTAATAGTGTTAATTTTAAGTGATTTTTTGATTTTTCTAGTCTACCAGAATTTCTCTGTGTCGATTATTCTAGTTTTCTCCCAGTTTATTCTGTGTTTAGCTGATGTAGTGTGCTCTGCAATGGCTGAATTTCGTGTTTCCATGAGTCTTGTACTATCTTTATGTTCTTTTATTCTTGTTGCAAGTTTTCTTTCCATTTCTCAAATGTACATATAGTTGCAGGAACACGCAGTTTTCATAGATGACATTTTGAGATTCTCTTTGGTAGATTGCTGTTTGTTTTTTACCAGAATGGACCTTAAGATATTGTAGAATTTTCACCAGACTTCCATGTTGAATATTTTTTGGTTGTGTGTTTTAGTTTTTCACTGAAATGATGTAGGTATGGTAGATAAATGGTGGTAGTAGTGATAACTTTCTGATCTTTTCTTTCTGTTGTGACCGTCAAGCAGTTTTTGATGAAGGAGGAGGTGTAACAAATAGCAACCTACCAAAGAGAAACTCAGAAACATCATTTGTGAAATTTTGTTTCTTTTCTCCTGTCCATTTCCTCAGTATGTTTCTGCTGTTTTCATGATCTTCTTTTATTTCTTGTATGGGCTGTTTATTGCTATCTTGCTCAGAGTGTTCCTTACTGTTGAATCTGCTACTGTCTGTTTTTAATGTGGTACATTTCCCCTTGAAACTTGTCTCCTTCCACTTTAACTGGATGGGTTTGCAAGCTCATCTATTTTACATATTCTTTGAGCGAGTCTGACTATATACTGTTTTGGGTTTCCTGCCACCAAATCTGGTGTGTCACAGCTGCCGCTGTTCCTTCTATTTTGTTGCCAGCATTTGGAGATCTTACCAGCTGGTATGTAAACTACAATAAACACATTCATCTTCTATTACTTACATTATTGGCTAGTTTCTTGTGCCTCTGGTTTTTGATTGTTCAATCACCATTATCCAGTGTACTCAAAAACATTTTGATAAGTTTGCCTGTCATGTTCTTCAGTTATCTCTTGTCATTCATTCTTTGCATTGGCACTTCCATATGTGCACCATTATTTTTGTACACATTCCAACACAGTGCAAGATCATCAACACATGCATGTACACACACATGAACAAGAGGAGTCAAGTTTCAGTGAAGATCTATACTATAATTTCATTATGTTTGGTGTCATTGGAACCCACCAAGTAACCATCATTGCCTCCCAGAGAACACTTACCCAAAATTTGCACCCAATGAGGGAGAAAAGAAAGAGTTAATCCTGTGTGACCCAGTTTGTTGTCTATTGTTGATATTGACTTTTCATCAAGATTAACCCCTCAATGTAAATTCCTGTACATGGTGAGGAGACTTCCCAGGGAAGGGTCTGTTCTTTCAGTTTACCTCCTCTAGAATCTAAACATCACCACACATGGCAAACTTGTGTAGAAAAAGAAACTTAAACTTGTTTTCTATAAAGCATAGAAGAATTAGTGTTAATTTGATATAAATGTTTAAAAGATGTTACAGATTTAGATAATGATTTTATAGACTGCATTATGAAATATAACAAGTTTGCAAATGTGAACTTGCATGTTGAGGATAATACTGTAGTTTTAAGCATTGGAAGCCCAAAAAGAGAATTTACTTTTTTGTTGAATAGTTACTTTAAGATTGTAATTTGTGCCTACTCTAAATTTGTTTTAACTTTTGGTTTTAAAAATTGTTTAAAAACAAGAAAATGGCTAGATAATAAAGCAGAAATTACTTGTAATATCCTCACTTATTATGTATTTATGCATTTTTATATTAACTGGAGTGTTCCCAACTTGTTAGCCATAATGTTTTTAAACTAGTAACCAAAGAGTTAAGGTATGTTATAAATAACCTCTTCATAATAATCTTAAGACCATTAGGAGATGCTTACTTAACTTGTATGATTTATTGATTTTGTGTTTTATCCAGTGATCATGGAATGTGCCCCAATTAAAACACTTAGTGAAGTATTGAAATGGAAGGAATCACCACAGTTATTGTCTTCAAAGTCAGTAACGTTAAGAAAGAGGGTAAAATATCAAACTTCATGTATTCCTCGTACTCTTGTGTGTCATGATATGCAAGGTGGTTATTTGGATGACAGGTGAGACAGAATGACTTTTATCAGTACTAGACAATTTCTTTTAAACATACATAGTATATATTTGTTATTTCTTATTAGTTTGTAAATGGTGTAGTTTTTAGTTTATGATAAATAAAAAAAGAGTGGGTTGTTTTTGAAACTGATAGGTTGGGAGATTGCATCCACTATTGTTTATTATATATATATTTTTCATACCTTCTTGTATGGTGTTTAGTTGAGCTGTCTCTAGTTTTTTTTAATGCTTGAAGCCAACTCTCACCTTGTTAGAGTTAACTGTATCATTTATCTTGCAGTGAGACAAAATGGTTGACACTGAATGGCAATGAGATTTTAGTCATAGTAGGTATCAGGAGTGCACATCTCATCATAATAGTTGATATGATACATGTATAGATGTTGATGGTGCAATATTCCAAGTAAATTTATTATGCTGAGACTAATGAGTACCACTATTTTTTAGTGTTATTTTAAGGTATGGCAAAGTGCGTGTTTTTGTCTGTGTTAGATAGGTTGGAGAAAAGCTGTTAAAATAATATTTCATTTAGTGCTATTGCATATTTAAACCTTTTTTATTAGTTTTATTTCAAGAGATTTTGTAACCTGTAGGATTTTTTTTAAGCATCACGATTTGTATGGAATTTGTCAGAACTGAATGCTAGAATTCAGTTTACTGTATTTAATGATGTTCAACCTATGATATATATTTTGAACATTAATGATTGAAAAAGAACATGTAACTAAATTTATCATAAATGTATGCAAAAACTGTACATTTATAAACTTAATGCAAATATTTGTAAATTATACAAATTTTAACAAAGAGAAAGACCAGTTTAATTCATAAATCATCTTGGAGAAGATGGTTTTAGTTATGTTTTTTTTCTTTGTGTGAAAATATAGATAAACAACTGTTATAATTGATGTGAAATGTGTTTAGGTAGACTGGTTAATTTGGTAACCACTTTCCTTACCTTGTTTAGGTTAGCTCTTTCTGACATTCTTCTATTAATTTTAAAATAAATGGGGAAATACTTTGCTCAAAACAAATAAGGGATAATCAGATTTTCTGTATTCTTTTTATGAAGAAACAGTACCATTATTCATTAATGTCACTGACACCTGTGGATTAATTTTTGAGAAAAACCAGTGTTGTCTGGTGCTGTATTTTAACATGAACATTTCGATGGTAAAGTGAAGGAAATATTGTATCTTCTCACTTAGCAGTTTGAACAAAAACAGAGCAAGTAAAAATGTGAAGACTTCAGTGAAAGTCTTTAGATATTTAAGAGATGTGAAAGAAATATGTTTTCCAAACACTGGTCTAAGACAACTAACCATAGAAAGATGACTTCAAGTTTGACAAGACAAGGTTCAAAATTGGTGGACTTTTTCAGACCACTATTACAGTTGGCTAGAGAATTGGACAAGGTAGTGCAATGCTGAAAAGCTCTAAAAGGCACCTGCTATTTGGCAGCATGAGTTAAACACAACTAGTGGACCTAAGCTTCCCAACGAAATCAACAGACAAAAGTAGCAGCTGAATGACAAGTCTATCATGCAAAAGCTCGGAAACAGGCTTTGCAAGGTAGGCCTTTATGTGAATTGACAAAAAATGTATATAGTCTGTAAAACACCACTACAAAATCACATGTTTTTATTTTATAATTTCTATTCATACTGCAGGATGACGTGAGATGTAAATAGTGGTCAGGGCCAAATTCATCCTTACTTTCACAATGGAAATACACGTGTAACAGTAATAGTATACTGATTTACTCAGGAAACATTATTAATTGAAATGCTAACCTTTATTTGTTGTGATATGGCACTATGAATGTCAAACATCACAATGATGCAGAGTTACAACTATTAGTGTTGCCATGTGCAGGTGCAGTTCATTAGAACTTTTTAATAGTGAATGATAACTGCTTAACATCTTCTTAAAAGAAGAGGATATAGCATGAATGCATTGGTCAGCATGCTTATCAGATTGGAATCTGTTTGAAGATAGTGAGGGTTACTGTTTGAAGATTTTTTTTGCAGAATGTGATTCACCTCCAGTTGGTGCTGATAATTCTAAAGCAACCCTGGTATTACCTCAGCAACTCATTGATCTATTACTTGCATTTATGTCCAAGGTGTTTATACCGTACTGTATATTTTCTAATCAGTTAATGGGCTGCAAGATCTGTAGTTTTTACTTATCATAGACATAATAAAAAAAACTGATTACCTTTTATTTGCTCTTTGTAGTTATATATTTAATAAATGAAAGTAGCATAGTTAGTAGAGTAGTGTGTGTACCCATCAAACTAGGATAAGTGATATTGTGTCTACACTTGTATATATGCATTGAATTCAAAAGTGTGGCTTGCCATTAGTAAAACTGTGTGATGTTGAATAAATTAATTTGTGGCTGTTTTGGTTCAACCAAGTTGCTCTGTTGTGAACATGAAACATCTTACCTATTTATTTTTTTTAATTTAAAAATGCCTTTTTATTAGTTGGTCTATTAGTAGTTTAATAGTTACAAGAGTGGAACTTATTTCAGTACTAGTACTATATGAGTTACAACATGCTGATAAATATGCCAATGCTTTGAGACAATTTTAAGATGCACGTTTTTCAGAAGTGATACAAAGAAATGCTTTCTTTTACTGCATAAAAAACAGTTTTGTATTTCATCATTTATAATTTTGACTTGTCTTATGTTCACTGAGCTTTATACATTAAAATTAATTTTATTAAAAACATCTAAAGTTTATCATTTTATAAATATTTTTCCATCAACTTCTTGTACATAAAATGTAGAAATTAGTTGAAGTAAATGTTCTTGCTGATGAAGTGGGGATTAAACAACAAAATTTCATCCCACATAATGTACCTATTAAGTTATTGCATTAAAACAAGTACTTCTATTATAACTAAATTTGTAGGCAGATTGTCAGTTTTCTTATATGCTCAAGAATCTACAAATTGTCTTTCACTGTAGTTAAAAAGCTGGAAGAAGAACAGAAGAATTGAAGGATTTTAACTTAATTTTCTTGTCATGTGTAACAGTTCATGAAGTTTTAGGCTCTAAATATTGATTCTGATAATTAAAATAAAATTATTTAACTTGCTTTCTCATATTTTTTATGCTACACATTTATATGGGTAAAAATTATATCATTTAAATGTGTTAAATAAGCATTTTTTGAATTAATTTTGGTTTTAGTCTATGTATAGTGACAATGTCATTTGCACAGTAATATGTCCATTTTAGCAAAAATGGTAAAACACTTCTCTACATGAAGCTACCCTACACTTTTATGGTAGCATTATGGAAATTTAAAAATTTCTTCACTGTTTGATGTATCACTAATTTAAAAAAAGTCTAATTTACAGAAAGTACCTATAAAAAAAAAAAGAAGAAAAAATAAGTAATTTTCTATATATGAAAAATTTTGAAAGAAAATTTCAAACAAAATAGTATAAAGTCAGTCTTACTGTTTTCTGTTAGAAACTGATTTTAACATGGAATAAAATACTAAAGAAAAAGTAATAATGGTTGAATGAAATATTTCCAAAGATTTTAACATGCAAGCTGTAATTTTCCCTCTAATTATTAGCTAATTATGCTTTGTGGTCTTAACAGACAATTGTGAAGTTTTGTTTTTGGATTTTAACAATAATGGTCAATTTTTTTATTTGGAAATTGTGACAGTTTCCCATAATCAGTTTGTCAATCTAAAACTTTCTTCCTTTATGGTGATGAATGTGAAATGTTTCTTTCAACCAGACATTAAAAAGTATGCTTACCAAAGTGTAGTTAGTAAATTTAACTCCTCATAGGCTGTCATCATAAGAGCAAGAATTAACTTTTAAAAACTACTCAAAATGCATTGTTTTAAGTATCCATAAACTCATGTAAATTTATAACATTTGTACCTTTGGGAGAAAACTAATTTTATAAAAGCTCTTATCTTCTGTAATTCACATAAAATTGAATCAAATTGTATAAGGAGAAATGAAGAAAAGTGTTAACTTAATAAATATTTAGAGAATGTGCAAAATGTGTATAGTGAGTTACTCTTCATATATGTCAAACACAATCTTGTGAGAACAAAGAATGGTGAATGCTCTTTTGTATTTGTTACACCTGATATTTGTAAATTATAAAGGAAATGTTACAGACTGTATGTTCAACAGATTTTGTGAAGGATCAGAAAGTGATGACTGCTACAGGTTTTTCCATTGGGCATCCATGAATATATTTGTATACTTCAGTCACCATTTTGTTACAATTCCTCCACTATCATGGATCACTGTTTGTCACAATAATGGAGTTTCTATTCTTGGTAAGTTTAATCAATATTTTTGTACTGATAATATGGAATTATCATAAACTAGTAATATGGAATTAATGTGATATCAGTTTTTGTGTTTTATTTCACATTGAAATCACAGGACATTTTCTTAGTTTTAGGCTTCAAAAAGGACAAAGTTCTAAATATTGTAACAAAAACAAACTAAATCACTTTTTTTCAAAAAGAAGGCTGTGTACAGTTTCAGGCTATATGAAATTGCAATGTGTAATATAATAAATTAGGGGCTTGTCCAGGATAAATTGTCTTGCAACATTTTGCATACGTATTTATATTTGAAGAAAAAGAAGCCTTTGTATACTTGTCTTAAGTGTCCTTGCAAAAAATTGGGTTTCCCTCAAAACCCACTATCTGGCTTGTTATGTGTGTGTCAAAAATAGCTATTTTCTAAACTTTTTGATCTCCAAAACTCTATAAAGTACAAAAAATTGTTCACCCATGCTTCTTTTCTTTCCTATTACTTTTCTATTTTCTAATATTCTTAAGTGATATTAATTTTTTTATTTACTGCAAACAATATGTATTGTTATACCTTTGTACTCGTATTCTTTCCAATAATATACATCTACTTTATTCTTTTTGTTAACTGATGATTCTTCTGTAGAAGTCTGTAGTTACAACAACAACATGCACAGGAAAGAAAGCCACATTTCAAAATTATAGACCTACATGTAGAACTGAAAAATAATAGATAAATTCTTAAAGCATTGAAAGATTAACAGAAGATACATAACACTAAAATGGTTCCAAATCTTCATGTATAATTTTGTGTATGTATATATAATTTGCTAATTATTCTTCAGATTTACAAGTTATGCAATAACTTAAGTGTAAGGTTTCAAGATATTTGTTTCTGTCTGCTCAGGATTATTAAAAGACTGTATTGTTTTTTGTTTTTTTTCCAAGATCATTATCACTTAAATATGGCATACTTTGAGGTTTGCTACATTGTATGTTCTTTAACAACGTTTATTTTCTCAGTACTTCATGACATTCAATTAATAAAGATTTTTTTGTGTTACTGATCTGATTTGTATTCATGGTTTTACTTTGGTCATTAATTTTCATTTTATTTATCTGTTTCTTTTTACTTCAATAACTTTAATAAAATCTATTTTGAAAACATACCAATGTGGAGTCTGCTATTATTGTATATCTTCAAAGGTTGGATGTGTGGTAATTTTTATCACAGGTTCAGGAGCACTACACGTTCTTGAATCATAATTAGTCATTCAGTTTACATCTTCACCACTATTATCTACTTAATCTGTAGTGTTTCCAACTCCAGCAGTTTATTAGGAATAGGAACTTTGTTCTTGGGTTATCTGTGTTTCAGTTTATCTTAGGTAGGGAGAGAATCATACTAATTCTTCAGAGTTTTTATTCCTGTCAGTTGTTGGACCTATGCAAACAGGATATTGGTTTCCAGTCATCAACCTTCCCCATTTATATCAAAACAGATTTTTCAAGGTTCACAAATTACTCATTCTTCAATCTATATATGTATATTTTTTTCATTATAGCGATTATAGTTATTGAAGTTGTTGGTAGTTAGATCCTATCTTCATTTTGCCATAGTGGTGTTTTTCCCCACTATTGGTATTTGTGGTGCACATGGGTTACATATTGCAGTTGCAGGTATTGTTTTGTTTTTTTTCTCTTTAGACTCATTGTAGCTTTGCTTGGGTTCTGTTATATTGTACTTGTTTTTTTAATTGTTATTGCTGGCACTATCTCAACAAGTGTCAGACCATCATATCTTGATTCTACTTTTAGAAACAACCAAGGTAGGCTTCACTTTCGGGACTAATATCTATACTTGTTCCAGTTCAATATACCATCAATCTGACTATCGTTTTGTTTTTAATTTTAGTTTAGAAGTTAACTAAATATTTGTATCAAATTTATAATATTTGTCAACAAGATTGATACACATTTTTTTTTCTTAACACATTTTAATATACAAAAAATAACAATACAATTTATAATAAGTTATTACAAATTATTATTGATGTAAAAAACTTTACAAACTCACAAATACAATTCAGCCTTTGTCTGGTCTAGAATTGAATACTTTATCAATGGTCCAGCTCTGCAAATTAAAAATTACTTTTATTTTGATTAAAAGGTACACTTCACTTAACAGGAATGCTAGTTAGCTCCATTCTTCATATGTTAGTTTTTCTACTGATGTTATATGATGGCTTTATATAAATACTAATGTCTAAAGTTAATTCTTTGAAGATAAGTAGTTCACAGCATTCAAAATCTGTGAACTTTCTTGCTCAGATATTTATAGTTTCAGAATTAATAAGCATTAATTACAATTATAGCTTCCAGGGCACATAGTATACTGACTGTAGATGACCAAAAATATTCTATTACTGTTTTTCTTGGCATTGATTTATAATTTTTAGGTGAGATATTCAAAAATTTACTTGGCAACAATACTGGTAATTACTGGTATTACATACACATCCCGTACATTGTTAATTTTTACTGTTGAGAATCTTCTACAAATTTAGAAAAGAGGTGGAACTTGTGCAATATACATTTAGCAATATAAGTTACATACATTTCTAAATATATATTAAACTTAAACATAAATATTAAAATAATACATTAGTAAATCTGTTACAGATGGGATACAGTGTTTTTGAGGACTGGATGAAACTGATTCTGCAGACTGTTCTAACCTTTTCAGATCTAAAGTTAATAATATTTCTCTCATTGTCTCTCATACTTCAACTATGTACTCCAGTGTTCATTTTAGTCTCTAGCCTTCTTTCAGCAGGTAACTATGTAATCATCACCAAATTAGTTTTATTACACCACAGAAAGTTATTTCATGTCTTTCCAACACAGTTTTTTTGTTTGATTTCATTTTTTGTCTATCATTGTTGGACATGCTGGTTTTTACAACATGGATTGATAGGCAGTGCTTGCAAGCACACTTTCTTATATTTTTGGTCTATACATACACATTTTACATCCCTTATAAAACATAGGGTGTGTTCTTCTTTGTAGACTTTCTTATTTTCTCTTGACAATTGAATTTCTCTGTAAGGTTCTTTCTGAAAGTCATTTTGAAGGTACATTTGGTTATCAGATTGCTATCTTTGACAACTGTTTTCTTTTTTATATATGATGTAATTGAGACATCTTTACATTGATTGTATCTTTTCCTTTTTCTGGAAGAATTAACCCTTTTTTGAATTTCAAACTTTTATTTATGACAAAATTCTCTTGCTCACAGATGAGAAGCACTTTATATACAGTAGTACCCTGTTAATGTGCACCCTGATATAATGGTGTTAGTATTTGGCTCTCAGTTTTCTGTTGCTAAATTCACGATTTTTAACAGTTTTGTAATGTTAGCAGTTTTAAGCATTTTATTTTCATGTGTTTGATCACTTGTTCATTCATGCAAAACAATAAATATTGCACTGCATTTGTACCACCTCAACAATGTAATTAATGAATACAATTATTTGATAATTTTGAAATATCGTAGTTAATGTTTTTCTTGTCCTTAAAATGTATGGAACATAAGATAGAAAGAAGTTATAGTAGAAGGTGTACATAACAAGAACTGGGCAATAATTTGGATATCTGAGATTCTCAAATGAAAACATCTTGTGCTGAATACCAATTCAGGGGATATGGAAAATGATTAAGTAGGTACCCTGAAATAATGTGACTGCATGATAGTTGGGTTTCAATTTTCATACTTTGTTCTGTCAAGATGTTTAAATGCAATTTTTACACCACTTAGAACAACTGAAGGATAATTGGATATAACAAGGCATAAATACTGCTATTTGATGAATGTCAGTGGTACCTCATAGCTCATTTTTAATATAAAACAAGTGTCAAATAAACAGTTTTATGAGATGACATGTACGTTTCAGTTGAATAAGAAGTTCACTGTGCCACATTAAAATTAATTTTAAATCTTTCCACATCATTATAGTCCACATTGCTGTGCTCATTTATGTTTTAACTTCTGGGGATCTTGATTATATCAATGCAGTGTAATTTATATTGCAAAAGACTTTTTCTTTTACTTTTCTCACTTAGTTTTTTTCATATCCTTGTATTTTTGTTTTATATTGTTTAATTTCAGCTACTTGTTCTCACACAAAATGTTTTGATTTTTGAGGTTTTTCATTTTTTTGACTAAAGCAGTTTTTGTGCATCTTCACAAGTCTTGAAGATTACTTTCTGTTTATTCTTTGTTTCAACAATGTGCTTTATTTTCTTCATACAGCCACATTTGGGGAATTTTTACATTATTCGTGAATTTCGATTCCCATGTCACAGCCTCATTTACCTTTCACATCCTGTGATATTCTACTAGGTAGAATATCTACACGTTTTATTTATACCAGCTGACTCCACTGTCTTTCTTTGTTCTTGGTATTCTTTTGTTTCTGTAGTGGATCAGAAGGTTCATACTCTATGTACTAATTTCTCTATCAGCCATTGTGACAATTCTTTCACAATGTTTTTCTTTCACTATAAATTTATTTTCAAGTAAAGAGCCAACCAAAAACCCTCTCCCTGAAAATGAATCCATTTTTAACCTGTTTGTGCTTGCCTTTTTTCTTTTTTAACAGGTATTTCATCCAGTGAGATATGTACTCACCTTTTTGTTTCTTGCTTTTCTACCCATTGAGAAAGAACTAGTAGTTTTCAGAGAATGTTCTTTATGTTAGTTCCTTGTTTATTCCTGTTTGCTTCTTATGGTGTGAAGCTCTGCATTTCTGAATTTGCTCCTTTATCTGACAGTGCTGAAATCCTTCAATATGCTACACTGTTGTTGAGCAGTATTCTTCCCTTTCTTCACCATCATTGTATTATTTATTCAGATCTTTTAGCCACTGGTTTCTTTCACATGATTTCACTTAAAACATCAACTTGTTGATTCTCTTATTCATGATCACAAAATAATTTCTTTTTGGAATGTTTTCCTTCCACAACTATAGTTGTTTTAAAGTTGTATATTTTACATGCAGTTTATAGCTGCTGTTTCTTTTCATTATCAATAAGTTTTTATTTTAATATATAACCTTTCATACTTTCTGATTCTTCTGTTAAACTTCTGGATTGTCTTTTACACTAACCACTTGACTGATTTGCTTTCAGTATTTGAATTTGTACTGAGAATGTTTTTATGTTTGTAGTTTCCTTAGACTTCAAACATTGTCTTCTGCTTGTTTCATTTCATTTACCCTGTGCTCGTAGTATTTCATGTCTTCACACTTGTGCTTTCTGTTTTTGAGTAAGTACTGTTTATTTTATTTGTGCCGATGGCCATTGTACCTGTTCCTTATCTTTGAGCAGGAGGATTACTTTTTGTTTTATCATTTGAAGAATTGCTTTTAACTATTTCTATTTTGTTTCAGTTATTTGTTCTCTTACACATATTTTCTTTTATGTTGTGTTTTCTTTGATAAAACCTATATTTTGTATGTCTTCACTAATGTTTAATGTTATGCTTTTTCATCCCCAGTTAAATAATTCACTTGGTTTGGAAGATTGGTGCATTATTTATTAATTTTGATATCTCTTATTACTGCCGTAGTAAGATTGAATGATTTAACTAAAAACTAAAAATTGCAGGTTTAATATAGATGTATTTAATTGCTTATTAGAACAGTATTCTGTGTGATACCAAACTCCAACTGGTATGTAGCATCTCCTAGAAAAACTTTCATTCTTTGTGTAGGAACAGTTATAACTGAACATGAAGTTGGAAGAAAGTTGTGTGATGAGATCCTTGAATCTCAGAATACTTTGTCTCTTTTGGTTACATCTTTAGTTTCAATAGCACGGGATCGTGAGTTTGATGGTTGGTTGATTAATATAGAAAATAAAATCAAGGTAAGACTTAAATTTTAAAACTGGATGAAATATAATGTTAGTGTGAAAATATTTAGAAGTAATTTAAACTCCAAATTTGTGGAATTAAAATATTTCAAAATTAACATTTAAATTGTTTTTAAGTCATGGTTTTGTGCTTTTTTAAATAAATGTTGAATGAACTGTTAGATACAAAGTGTCTAAAAGTAATTTTTCAAAGTGTTAGTACTTTTTTAATATTAGTGGTCCACACCTATGTTATGCACTCATCCATTTAACTTTCAGTATAATGTTCCACAATGCACTCTAACAACTGACATGTATTGTAAGGTTTAATGATTTATTTTTAATGTTATGATGTGAAAGCTGGCAAAATATTTAAAAAAATTAATAACCTAAAAATTGTTCTACAAACAAGTTAATTGTAGATTTTTTTTTTCCACGTTCATTTTAATTTGTACATTATAGCTCAAAATTATGAACTATTGAAATCCAAACACTGCAAAGTCAAAATCAATTGATACTGAATCACCTTCAAAGTTTTGCCATTACAGTCAAGAGAATAGGCAAGCTCCCAGAGTCAAATATGAGGGTTTTAATATTTGTAAGGTTAATTTAGTCTGCACAGGAGACTTGCAGCTATATTTACTCCATAATAGTAAATTTTGGTTTGTTATTTTAGGTTATTAACCTTAATTTAGGCTATTTTGAATGTTATAATTTACAAATTTTAAAACTGAAGAGTGCCCACGCTGATTCAGATATTAATTCCTTTCTTGAAATTTAACTACAGTAGCAGCAGATCATGCAGCGTACAAATTCTCAATAAACACCATCTTGATATCAATAAGAAGTAACTTCTTCATTCTAGATATTGAAACAAAAATTGCAGATGTGAGGAAAAGGATTGAGAAAGTTTTACAAAGAAATAGAAACTATGAAGTCAAGCCTAGCTAACATTCCCAACAACAAGACCTTAAAAAGCTTTGAAAGAAAATAATAAACCCATCATCAAAGAATTGGACAAATATAAAGTTTTTGTAATTATGAGGGAAAAACCATTACAAACAAAACATACTTGGTCTCCTAAAACATGAGAACAAGTTTCAAATACTTAGTGACCTCACTAAAAAACTGAAACAGAAACTCAAGAGATTATTTACAAACTTTTAAAAACAAGTAGCCTCCCTAAGAAGTTTCTTGATGAACTTCAATTTTCTAGTAGCCATATTCCAGAATTATACAGCTAGCAAAAAACAGAAACTGGATATGCTACTAAAAACCACATATAATCACAATATGTGGCAATGCTACTGAAAGTCTATCTTGACTTAGTAACAACACAAATGGTAAACATAAATGGTGTTCCAGATGTACAAAACCTGCTATCACCAATGAAGTGTGTATCTTACACAGAGGAATTCATTTCATTGTGTCTGTCATCAGAGATCCAAGCATTAGAACAACATTAAATAATAAAACACAACCATTCTCCATTGTGATTTCACATAAAATGGATGAAAATTAATAGTGGATTCACCAAAGAGAAATCATGTCTTGCTGATATGTGAACTTTTTAAAAGAATATTACCTGTTGTTTGGATAATGGAAGGGGTGGGGATTTGGTATACTCATAATTTTAGAATTATTTTGATAAAGCTCAAAATGGAAGATTACCTAAGAACACCACCTCAGTTGGAGTTGGGAAATGATTAATTGTATGCTGGCTGGATGAACAAGATTAATTAAAAAAACTACTTAAAGAACAAGCTACACTTAACTGTCCTATTTCTGAACTAATAAACTACAGAAGAGATGTAGC
Source organism: Tachypleus tridentatus (assembly GCF_004210375.1). Taxonomy (NCBI): domain Eukaryota; kingdom Metazoa; phylum Arthropoda; class Merostomata; order Xiphosura; family Limulidae; genus Tachypleus; species Tachypleus tridentatus. The sequence goes on along the minus strand of NC_134833.1, from coordinate 43,077,050 downwards.
TATTCAGTAGAAACAAACATCAATTCATTTGCTACTCTCGTCTGACCTAATAGTGGGAGTTCATCATTACTGTTATAGTATATCCATAACCCAGAGCTCCTATTTGTTGTAGCAGTGGGCCATGAACCCTGATTTACAATTCAAACACACTACCAATAAATTACTAAGCAGTGCCCATCATTTGAGTTGGAGAAAGTAAAAGCTCATTAGTGAAGGACCTCAGCCAAAGTGGATAACCAGCAGTGTGTGTCAGGTGTCAGTCTTGGGCTTTTTCATTTTTTTATTAATATTGTCAGGTTTTTATATATGTGTGGGCCAGGTTCTTTACAGTAGGTGTCTGTGACTTCTTGCAAGTAAATTTAAACAATTAACAAATAGCACACAGTATACTAATTTTAAAATAATATATATTTATGTGAAAACACATCAAACACTGGTTCAGTTAGTTTAAAACACATTTGACAAGGTAAATTATTCTTCTCGATTACAATTCATTCTGTTGTAATTTCACTTATGTTACATAGCTTGTCACCACAGCTGTATTCAGAGCTTTAAATAATTGTTTATTTTTGTTAAAAGTCCAAATATATCTGTTCTTTTACTTTATAACACAATTGACAAGACAAGTTATTCTTCTTCACTTTGTTGTTACAGCACAATCTGTGATAATGTCACTTAAAAAAAAAAAAGCACTACTATATGCTCTTTACAACTAGACTCATAGTTCAAGTCTGTTTGGTTGTATATCTCACTAACTTTGTCTAATGTGAACTACATTTTGGATGCATATTTATAAATAGTCCAACTGAGGCCTGGAATTTTCCACTCATTATGAGATATTATGATGTAATAATAATCGAGCAAAACTGAGTATTACTGGTGGGTAGCAACAAGTTGTTTCCAACCACACCGTGTCAGAGCTCGGGGAAATGTTGACAATACTGCATCAGTAATAACATATGATTCTGCACAGTTATGTAAACAAGCTTACAGTTTACTATCACTTCTGAAGATAACTAAATTTAACACTTGCACTATACTTGAATAAAAAATCATATTTTTTAATGAATATTAATACTATTGATGGGGACATGATTAATAAATTAGTAAAGTTTGCTTGTAGAATGTTAAACTCTTGGATATCTCAGAGTATAAAAGATTTTGAGGTAATAGATGATTACTTTGATCATCACATAAGAAAACAACACTCAGTAAAAGTGTAAAGAATATAAAAAATATGGGTTATCATAAGTTTTGTGTTTAACTTACGTGTTTGCTGTGTGTGGCGACCCATGAAGGGGAGGAGAGGATCTTGGTGGTTGAGGGGTCCAACCCTGACACACCACTTTGGCCTTGAATTCCTGTAGACGGGCAGCCTTTGGGTGGCCCCCCTTGGGTCATTCGGCTGGTCCACTTGGGCTAGAATCAACAAAGTATCAGTGTTGGAAGTTCTCAACAGGTGTTGTGGACATTGTGTCTGATGCTGGTGTTTGGGTATAGTGCTCATGAAACCCTGGCGTTACTGCAGTGTCCTTGCATGACATTGTAGTGCGTCCACTCATAGGGCTCCATGGTGGGGGGTGGGGGTCAGTGTGTACCGAAATTTTCCTTTTTTCCTATGGATCATCCAATAAAAAATTTAAATAAAATAGTGAAAAAACAGTCAATTGGTAAACGACCACATCTTGAAGACTGAGCAGCAATCTTCAACATCTGTAACACCTGTACCCTATTTTCTTATATTACATTCTCTTTCAGGAAAACCTTTAGGGCAAATGGCCCCTTTTTTATTCAGAAGGGACAAGAGAGACTTGCTGGCTCTCCAAAGTCAGTAAAGAAGCTTCGATCTGGAGACATATTGGTTGAAACATTTACATCCCAACACAGTGAACTCCTCTTGAATTCAAAGGCAATTGGGGATGTACCTATTGAGGTTACCCCTCATTGTACCTTGAATTCATCACGAGGAGTTGTTGTTAAGAGAGACTTGAAGAACATCCCTGAGTCAGAGATTCTCGCTGGTCTCTCCAGTCAAGGAGTTTCTGCAGTGAGGCGCATCTCCACTCGCAAAGACGGAGTTACACTGCCGACAAATATCCTCATTTTGACATTTACATCACCACGTGCACCTGCCACCATCAAGGCAGGTTATCTAATTTGCAGTGTATGGCCGTACGTTCCAAACCCTCTTCAATGTTTCTAATGTCAAAGGTTCGGCCACTCAGAGACATCATGTTGTGGTTCCCTGACATGTGCTCGTTGTGGTGGCAAGGACCACGATGCTTATGAGTGTGATACGGACCCACATTTTGTCAACTGCAATGGTTCTAACCCTTCCTACTTTCGTTCTTGCCCAAAATGGTTGGAGGAAAAAGAGGTGCAGCGTTTGAAAACGACTCATATTAGTTATCCTGAGGCTTGGAAATTGCTGTCCGCCACTCCATCTTGGACATATGCTGCTGCACTTTATTCCACAACTACGGTGGGAGTGCAGACAGATCTCTCTGTGCCTCCAAGAGAATCGTTTTCAAAACAAATGAAAAGCCTTTTGACCTCCACGGTTAAAAAGGTTGTTGAATCGACTCCTACACCTATCTCTGTTCCTCCCATACAGTCCAACAAATCTCAAGATCCACATACTTTGGTTTCAAATACAGGCATTTCTTCTGATACATCTTTTTCTCCAACCCCAGGATGCAAAACAATCATTCGTTTGCATCCTCAGTCACTGGAATCCCCTTCCAACAACAAAGACCTGCCCCATCGACCCAAGGCAGAATCCATGGAGGTCGATAGAACTCCTTCGAATAAGTACAGTAAGGAAAAAAGAAATGGTCGTAAACAGAAGAGTTCTCCAGCTACTTCATCTACCCTTCATTAAAAATGGCCACCTTGACATAATGGAGCTGTCGAGGTTTACGTTCTAATCTGGATGATATCAAAACACTGATTGCTTCCTACCATGTCTTTCCTTACAAGAAAAATTCTGAAACCTGCCAATCCAGTCACTATTCAGCAGTTTTCTCTGTACAGAAATGACAGGCTGTTTGATGGACGAGTACATGGAGGGGTGGCACTATTGGTTGATCAGCATGTGCCCACCCTGTCTTTGTCACTCAACATACCCTTGGAGGCCATAGCCATCCGTGTTTCCTTGGGTCATACCATCACTGTTTGTTCTCTGTACCTGTCCCCTGGAGAAACATATGATCAATCAGACCTTGATGCTCTGTTGAACAGTTGCCATCTCCATTTCTAATCCTGGGGGACTTTAATGGACATCATCCCCTCTGGGCAAGTGCTGTTATTGATGGGAGGGGTCGCTCTGTAGAGCATATGCTCTCTGATCACAATCTTTCTCTTTTCAATACTGGTTCTTCCACTTATTTTCATGCAACTAGTCAGTCCTTTACTGCTATTGATCTCTTGGTTTGCTCCCCTTCATTATTTACCCATTTTTCATGGAGGATTGACAATAAATCCACTAGGCAGTGACCATTTTCCTATACTTTGATACAGACGATCTGCCATTGCTCCTTTTAGCCTCGCATTCAGATGCAATTGGATGAATTGGGTCTGTCCTTGAAAAACATTGCAGAATCCACTGATCAGCCCATCCCGCCATGGCTTATTACAGCCCCCAAATGTGACCTTTCTTTAAGTCATCTGAAAAAGGCAGATACTCCCGATTGGAAGTAGCGTCTTTTATTTACTGAACATCTTTCGAGCAACTTTTCTATTCCAATTTATATGGATGGTTCAAAATCAGGTGACTCTGTGGGCTCTGCCATGGTTTGTTGCAGTTTGGTGGTTGTGTGCAGAATCCTCTCTGCAGCTTCTGTGTTCACTGCTGAACTGTACACCATATCTCTTGCCTTGGATCATATTGAAGCTGAGCAGTACTCTGACTGCACTATTTATACTGACTCTCTTAGTTCTCTGCTGGCCTTGGAATCGCTTCACGTTGGCTCACACCCTGTTCTCGCTGATATTTAAAACTGAGTGGCCCATTTCTCATTAAGATCTACTTCTATCCAGTTTTACTGGATACCAGGCCACGTTGGTATTCGCGGGAATGCGCTTGCAGACATGACAGCTAAATCTATTTGCTCTGGCACTATCACCACTGTGCCTATTCCGTACATGGATTATGGTCCTGTATTCAAGGCTCGGCTCTGTGCCAGCTGGCAGTCCACTTGGAGTGAGCAACGTGACAACAAGCTTTTTTCAAATCACACCCTATATTGGGTTTTAGCCATCTAGTTTTCGTAAGGTTCGGAAGGAGGAAGTTGTTCTAACTAGCTACGCATTGGTCACAGTTTTTTAAATCCTCGTTTTCTTTTATCTGGGACTGGGGACTGATACGTCAGTGTATAGTTTGTGTAACACTCAGATCACTGTAAGCCACAATTTACTTTCCTGCCATCATTACGATTCTCAAAGGCGGCACTACTTTAAACATGTTCTGTCCCAGGGTTTGTCTGTAACATTGGACAGTGTTATTGGTGATGGTGACACTGTCCACTTTGATAAAGTTTTTAATTTTTTAATGACCATTAATTTTTTTAACCTCATTTAAGTGTTTGATATTTATTCATTACACCTTTTTAATTGTAGTTCCCTTTTCAGTCTCAATCTCTCTAGTTCAATTTGACATTGTAAAATGGCCAGAACATTAAGTAACTTGACACCAGGACTGGTAAGGCCAACTTCAGGTAACTGACGCTGCTGTTTGAACTACCCGTTAGTCGTCCTGGCGAGTTGTTATTACACTTTTGCTGCATGTCATTTAGCACTTTTATTACTTTAGCTTTTAGTACTGGCCATAATGACACATAACCCAGAACCAGGACTGGAAAGACCAATTTCAGGTGGCTAATGGTGGTTTTTCTACTTACCTGTTAGTCTTCCTGGCGGGCTATGATAATTACCATTCTGCTACAGGAAGTCCTTTACAACTTTGTAGACTGGATGTCAACATTGGTCTTACACCATTTTGTTTTAATTGCTGTTTTGTTTATACCTTTGTTTCCTTTTACGAATTTTACTACATTTATTTTGCTTTTACCTTTTTACAGGATATTTGGCTAATTTTTATTACTATTTTGATATATGTCTTTTAACATTTTTCTTATTTTACCTTTTGATAATGGTTGTTATGACAACATAACCTGGAACCAGGACTGGAAAGACCAACCACAGGTGACTGATGGTGATTCTTGTATTTACATGTTAGTCTTCCTGGCAGGTTATGATCATTACCATTTTGTTAAAGAAAGTCCTTTACAACTTCTCTTACTCTGCTTTCTCTCTTAACATTGTAGACTAGGTGTCAATATTGATTTTGTACTTTTTCTGTTTTTCAATGATGTTTTGTTTTACCTTCATTCCCTTTTATGTATTTTACTACATTTAATTTTTACCTTTTTACCAGACGTTTGGCGCAGATAGCCTAGCTGCTTTGTGCCATAAAACACTGAATCAAACAATCAAGAATCAATCATGTTGTAAGAAAAAATTTTAAGAACTTGCTTGTAAATAGTAAAAATGTATATATATGTATAATGTAACTAAAATGTGATTGTATTTGCAAAGTACTTCTTCTGGTCCACCCAAATACAGCCAAGACAAGTCAGTTTTAAATTATTGGATATGGTAATGTGTGCTGTCTCATTGTAACTTTTGTGATGTTAGCTAGCAGTCACTGAAAGGTCAGTATATTAAATATATATAATGTTATGACATCTAAGCTATTTAGACCAAACATTTGTGTTTTTCAAGTTATAATTTGTATTCATTCTGCAATGAAAAAAACATGATTCTTATTTATTTCCTAATTTTTTTATGGTAGTTCAGATCAATTAAATATACCAAATAGGTATAGAAATTCTGATTTGATAATGAGAATAATAGACAAAATATAAAGATTTTTCTTGAAAAAACATTTGATAATTATGGAGGTTATAAAGATTTCACATGTCTAATTTGAAAAGTTTCTGATGTAAAAGTATTTTTAAAATGAAAATTACTCTGCATGTTGGACAGTCAACATTTTGAAAGAAAAAGGTTTAGAAGAAAATCTTTACTTGAAAATAAATATTAAAACTTAATACAAAATCTAATATTTTGTGTACAAAATCCTTGTAATATTCACTAATAACTTGCAAAATTTTGTAAACGTGTGTATATTGTCAAAAATTAAAATTAGTGTATGTACACTCATGGTTATGAACTGGGTAGATTCCATCTAACCCATAATAGAAGGATTAAGATAATTTTGTTTTTTTAATTGAATGATTAGCTTATTAAAAGAGTTGCCATCAGAAGTGGTGGAAGTCAGTACCTTACAGGAGTTTAAAAGGGGAATCACTCCTTGAAGAAAAAAGCATGGGTTTATTTAATTAAGGCATTTGTTTCAAATGAATAATCTAAGTGACAAAATTCAGGGTGTGAGTACAAGTTTCACCAGCTTATGTAATTGATTTAGTTGTGCGGACATGTGAAAGCTGCTTTTATTGTAAATAGTAATAAATTGCTATTGTGACTTGTAACACTGCACAAAAACTTAGTATGCATACATGCTTATAATATTATATGTTAAGAGTATAATAAAGTTATTTCACATAAAAACTTATTTCACAGTAGAACCATTAAAATTTATGTTTTTATTACTACAAAAGCATAAACTTATTTATGTATATCCTTTATTTTATCTGGGACAGTTAAAAGTAGTTTGAACTTTTTCACATCTGTATGCCCTTCTTGTTTATTTTAATAAAAGTTTTAAACTAAACTTGTTTTTGATTATTTTCTATTAAATTTTTCATGCAATATTCATATATTACAACCATTGTTTCAAGGAAGAAAATGTTGCAAATCTTGTTACATTTCTGCGCTGTTTGACAGAAGAAATGCATCATCATGACCCAAATTCAATTGTGATATGGTATGATAGTGTGACCAAAACAGGAGAATTAGACTGGCAGAATGAACTGAATGATAAAAATAGGTATGGCTTTATTGAGAAATAACAGTTTGCTGTGCATTAGTGGTTATAATTTTGTGCACATTTAGATACAATACAGAGCAAAGGATGAAGTAGTGTCTATATTTTAGTTAAAATAATATTTATGGTTACTAATGTATAGTGTAAAAGTTGTAGGTAATACTTTTGTCATTTATACTTAGGGAAAAGTTTTCCTAAATAATTAACTTCTAAGGTACTTATATTAAATTTTATCTAAAGATATATTTGTGCAAAGTAATGTTTAGGTTTAAATTTTCAAAACATATTTCTTTGCCACTAACACTACAGGCATTAATCAACTGCCAAGATTTCTTCCTTTTCTAACCTAACCATTGTTCTGATTTTATGCAGACTTGCTCCAGTATTTTGTACTCCACTTAATTGTCCTTGGTGATATTTGTCTTCTAACACTCTCCACTTACATCAATACCACCCTCTGCCTTGGTGCTGTATACACATGTATACAAGCATTCAGATAATGCTATCACTTTTTCTATATAAAGCTTTCACTAGTCAGGTCTTTCTGTGTTATGATTGTTAGGGAATATTTTGAGCATACTTTGTGACTGAGCTGATTTTTGTGAAAACAATATTTTACAATCCAATGTATGCCATGAATTTGTAGATGGTAATTTCCAGCATGGAGGCATATCAAGTATCTCCTATCTTATATCTGATGTTTAGCATTGTTTAAGAATTATAGGGGAAGCAGTCACTCTCAGTTGAGGTTGTCTGTGACCTTATCTATAGTGAGATTATGGTGTTTCTGTAAGTCTCTCTGAAGATGTATCTGCAGGCAATCCTGGACATTCTGGAAAGAACTTGGATTCACTCTTTTCTTGTGCCAGAATCACTAAGTCTATTGATGATGATCTGGACTCATTGGTAGCTTGCACATTGGTTCAGTTGTTGGTTTATGCATTCATCCCTGTTATTGTTGTGTTCTTGACTTTCATTGACCTTTAAAGGAGGTCATATTTCACTCCTATTCAAGGGTCCTGACCCCAACATCAGTTCTTTGGTCCATTTGTACCCAGAATAGACCCTGTCCATATCAAATGGTTTCACTGCTCATTTGAATGCCATCTGTGATAGGACTTGTCTCTGAGAATTTGTGTATGTTTAAACTTTAACCACAGATTCCTGAGCACTACAGGTCCTTGAGTCAGAATCAGTCATTCAGTTCACATTTTTACCACCATAATTCACCCATCCTGTTGGGTTTCTGTCTTCCATATTATTCCTATAATTCACTAATCTTCAGTTAAGTGAAGAGTAATGAAGGTATTTGAATTAATCCAAAGATATTATGATATTGTTTTTGTGTACAGACCATTAAAGGTTGACTGCCAGCTCTTGGAACAACATATAATGTTATAAATATTACAAGAGACTTTAAACATCATGAAAAATCATAAACTATAAGATAGAATATATAAATAACTTAGATGGAAAATGCAGTGTTGCTGTTTTTGACAAAATTTGGTTGTGTATGACATTGTATTGATGGGTGTGCAGCATTTTGGCTGGCCTATGGATATAAAGCATTTGGTCAAAAAAAATAAATTAGATTTTCTTAGATTTTGATATAGAGCCCATTTTTCATTTGATAGCTTTAATTTTCTCAAAACTGATTCTCAAATGCACCAACTTTAACCATTTTGTATTGTAAAAAATTAACAGCAACAACAGACATAGAATATAACAAAAAAGAATAATTTTCAGTGTTTTGCTAGTTATGAATTGGACACTTAAAACATTTATGTACTGTAATTTTAATAACTGCCAAACATCATTCTGCATCTGCATATGGTACCTTTTAAGCCTTGTCTTCAAAATAGAGCATTTAATGCAGATATTATGATGAATAAAATTACAGATATTAATTTATAAAAATTATTCGAACAATTCAGTTGACAGTGTATTTTATCTTGATTTCTCAATGTGTGACTCTCAGATGTTTTATATTTTATACCATACCTCATAGTAACTATAGGCTTCCAGTAATGCAAAGGATTTGTATGTACCATTTGTTTATGATGCTGTGCAAGGTATTTAAATTGATACATCAATCTGACTTTGTTATTCTTCAAACTTTTTACTGATCAAAGGTTTGAATAAGTTTTATCAAGAAAGACAAATAAATTTTGGTATTTTGTCTCTTGGACAAGAAGGTTTATTTAAAAAAACAGTGGAACTTTGTACTGTTTTAATTGTTTGGGGTACACAATGTGATGAGACTTAATGAATTTGAAAATAGATTAATGTAAATGACATTTATTTTAATAGGATATTTTTTGAAGCATGTGATGGAATCTATGTTAATTACACCTGGAAAGAAGAAAACTTGGGTCGCACCTGTCAAGAATCAGGTTTGAGAAAATCTGATGTTTTTATGGGTGTTGATGTCTTTGGACGTGGCACTTTAGGAGGTGGTGGTTTCAATATTGATAAAGTAAGTTTAGAGGAATTCTGAATCCTAATTTTATGTTCAATCTAAATAATGAACAAATGCTCAGTGAATCTTGTTAGTATTGATATTGCAGATAAACCACAGTTTTTTTAACAGAGAAGGTTGGTAGCATATAATTTTCGTTTTCAGATTGTTTGATATATTATGGCAAAATCAGTATGCTTCATGTTCACACTAGTTGTTGAGACCTGGCAACTGATTTAGCACAGGTAATAAAACCATAAAATTATATAATACTGCCTTTTCAACATGCTATATCGTTACTTAAATTTAATCATGTTGTTAAAATCTGTCATAACAGATTTAACATTACATTATGCTTTGTTTGAAAACAAAGCACAATTAATACATAAACCTCTAATTGCTCATTTGAGGTGCAATGCACTTGCAAGGGATTTTTTTCTACCTGTACCTGTATGTGGAGTCTCTTTTCTCGTATGAGCTTCAGAGATGTTCTTTTCTTCCATGATTATGCAGTCACAGTGTCTTCATTTTGCCTTGTGCTTTATTTTCTTCTTGGAAACCTTCCTTACCATTTTCCATACAAATTAATGGAGTTATTTTCCACTTTTATTGTTGTTCATTTATTCATATAAACACCATTATTTCCTTTCTTTTTGTTTTTTTTATGATTTCTGGAGTTCTAATCACCCTTTACCTTGCCATTTTCTTCATGGACAACTTTTTTTCCTTATCTGCTGGAAATAAAGTTTATTCTTGAAATTTTTCAAGATAAATGTTGTATACTCTTGACTGATTGCACCTCTTTGCAATATTTTCTATTCCACTTAAATGTCTAGGAATTTTAAAGGAAATTTTGAATCTTGTGTCTTTTCTGAAGGTATTTCACACATAATTTCCCTGTTTTTGGAGTGTTATTGGAAGATTTCTTTTTTTTTTAAACTACAACTTTTTCTGCAATAAGCTGTTTATTGGGTTTTGAATTTTATCTAGATTGTTATGTATTTCTCTTAATTTTTTTTATGATAAGTTCAGTAGTTATATAATGAATATTGTGTGAGAACAGTTTTATTAACATAACATAGAAGCACCCTAAAATAGCCAAATAGTTCAACAATACTTTCTCATGGACCATACAATCAGATTTGCAAAATTTTCACGTTTCAGTTCTCTTTCTTGTGACATAAATTGCCACTTTACAGTAAATACATCCATTGACCAAGCTAAACTGTGGACTTGGGATGTGTTGCAAAATAATTGATCTGAAATGCTAATGAAAGACAAATGTTGAATGTACCTTTCAAGAACAACATTGTCTGCCTATCAGTGATTCTTACTTAAAATGATTCTAACTAGATGAATATATAAGTTAAAGCAATTGTGTTCAATGATGTGAAATGTAATCTGATATCATTTTAGTTGAAGAATATTTTTATTCAAGACAAAGTATAGAGGAAAACCTATATATGGGTAATCTTTAACATGATGTTTAACATTATTTGTTGTCAAGCCCTTGGTTACTGGGTTCAAATCAGTAATGGAAGACAAGTCCACCCTAGCTGCTGAGCCAGTTACCTTGAAGCCTACCCTGATGAGTTTGAATGGATTATGTTACAAACCCATATAAAAATTGAGTTTGGGCAAAAGGTGTGATTGTTCCTGACTTCAAGATTGCTCCATAATATTTCGGGCTTTCCAACTGTTCTAGGTCTTTCAGCTGAGTTCCTGAGATATACAGACATAAAATGGCAGTTTATGTATACATGCAAGACTTGCACTACTCTAACTCCATGTAAGTTTTAATTGCTACTCTCCTTTCACTAATATTGCTAGTTGGAAATATGATATGTGGTGCAAAAGTCATTAAAGTTAAAGAACTAATGTTCATAGAGTTAGAAGTATTATAGATCTAATATAAGATACTGAAAGCTTAAGCTTTTATGTTATCATTGTTATTGTTTTTTATTCATCATAAGCCATCATTACTTATGTTAAAGTGTATATCTTTTGATGTAAATTGGACTCAGTGTAATTTATTCCTTGATTTACATGTAAATTTCCTTGAGTTGGTTGACTTGTGTACCCACTCATGACTCCATATCTGGGCCTTTAAATAAATCTATTATAATGGGTATCTTGCTGCTTCAAATGACATTTTCTCATTCCCATGATAGAACATTTTTACAACTCAATGTGTGAGGACAACATGGGAACTATTGGTCAATTTTGACTCTTCCACACTCTAAAATAAATTAACTTAGAAACAACAGTTCTTATCATTTGTATACTTATTAAGCTCTTTCTTAAACTCATTTAAATTTACTTCGTATATAACATTTGAAGATAACTCATTCCAAAGGCTGTCTACCCTTTTAGAAAAATAACACTCATTAGGTAAGTTTACTCCTACCATGCAAAAATACTTACTTCCCCAGTCCTATTATTTTCAATGTTAAATATGATGCAAAAACACTACCAGTTCCCTTTACAATATTAATCAGATCTCCCATATCTTTTTTTTTTTTTTTAAGAGAAAACAATTTGAGAGATTTTAGCCTCTCCTCATATGACAACCCATCCATCCCAGGCATCATTCTATTACCCCTTTCCAACAATTTTGTCTTTCCTAAGGTAAGGAGTCCTAGACTGAACACAGTATTCCAAATGCAGTCTAACTGGTGACCTGTAGAATAACATTACAACCTCTTTAGACTTGTATTCAGTACTTCTATAGGAACAGTCTAAAATCCCATTTGCTCTACTATTAGTAACAGCAAACTGCTTGGGTGGCTTCGGAGACTGATTGACCATTACACCAAGATCCATTTCTTTCATGTCATTCTTAAGGTTATTTCCATTCAAATTATACTTCTAATTTAAATTGATAGCCCACATACATTATCTTGCATTTATTATAATTAAAACCCATCTAAATAAATCATCTAAATTCTTTTGTTAATCAGCAGCTTCCTCTTCAGCTATCAATGCCCAAGACCTTAATATTATCTGAAAATTTAAGTAATTTATCAACTTTTCCTCCATCCATGTCATTGATGTAAATCAAAAAGATCAAAGGTCCCAAGAAAGAGCCCTGGGGTACCTCACTGATGACCTTTAATTCATTTTGGTGTAACTTCAGTTTTTAAAATCCTCTGCTTTCTTCCATCCAGCCACTTTTCTATTCAATTTGCTAATTTATCTCCCACTTTTGATAATATGTAATCATTGAAGTCTCCTGTCACACCAGTCCATATAAATTTCTGAAATTTATGGTGCTTTTGTAAAATTTTTATTTCTTCTTTGTTTTTTATTTGTTGCTACCATTTTCTTTCTGTAAGCAGTTTGTTTACCTTGAATATTTAAAATTTTATCATTAAAAATTTTCCACATCTGATCAGTGTCTACAAATAACTCTGCTGCCCAGTTCACAACAGATACTTTTTGTTGCATCCCTTCAAAATATGTAATTATTCCTTATCTATTTAAGCAGCAAAACATTGAACCTAATAGAGCAAGGATCACTTGTACCCAGGTATTCTCTAACTTTCACTCTTCCAATAATTTCTGTATTTAAAATTAACAATAGCATTGTTTCTAGTAGGTTCCTTGATTAATTGGTGAAGAAAGCCATCCTGAACAGTTTCCAAATACCTTTCTCCCTCATGGTTTTACCAAGAGTTCCCAATCTGTATGCCTGAAATTGAAATTGCCCATTATTAGTACTTTATCCATATTAAATATCCTTTAATCTTATATTTCAGAGAAATGCGTGTCATCTAATAATCTACATTTAACCATGTTTTGGTTGTTCCCATTACATTAAAATCCTACATTCTTACCAGTGCTTTAAAGTAATCTTTTATGTTTCTTGAACTTCTAGCATTACAGTAGTAAATATTGAGCCTAATCTTATAACTATGTCTCTACTCATTTCCTATGCTAAACTTTTATCTGCCTTTGATTCATTTTGCATTTAGACTTTTCTGGCCCTCACCATGATCTAGTCATAGTTTAAAACTTGCCTTGCAGCTGAGTTTAATAGCCTTATCAAACAAACCAGCTCTTACCCTATTTGAATGTAAACCATCCATTCTATAAAGCTTCTTCTTTATCACTGAACCAATCCACGTCAAACCAGCCTACCTGCTGTTCCTTACCTACAAAGCTTTGCATTTAGACCTAGTGACCTACTTGTAACTTCATCCTCACAGTTAACTCTGGGCAGTAGCACTGAAAAAAATGTTAGTCTCTTTCTGTAAATGCCTTTATTAACCTCTTGTACCCATTAATAAGATTCTCTGACCTACCTTTCCCTACATCATTAACCCCTATATGCACCACAAAAACTGCATCTATGGTAGCCCCTTTATTATATCTCCTCTGTCAGTTACATCCTTCACTTGTGAACCTGGGTTGCATAATCTGATTCTTTTCTCCCTGTGTACCCTATAGATTATTCTCTCCACATGCCCTGTCAAAGAATCACCTATAACTATAACCTCTTCAATCATCCACATTGTTTTCTGACCATTTTGTTTTCCATTTTTCCATTAGTTCCTCATCTACACAAGCCAAGTGCTAAAATTTGTTGCTCAACAGAATAGGCTCATTGTAACTGAATTCACTACTTCTTACTCCAATGGTAGTACATCTATCTTCCAAATGTCATTGTTAGCAGATGCATTTCTTGCATGTAAATGCATAAGCTCTTCCTGAAATCCTATTCTAATTTCCATAGTCTGTTTTTCTTTATGTATTTCCTCTTCTTTGATTAGGATAGCCTCCAACCTAAAAATTCTACATAAAAATTACATATCTTCATCACTAACTTCCTTAAAAGTGCATGCCAGTCCAGAGTTACCAAATAAAACCTTCTATTTGCAACCATTACTCCTAACAGACTATGAACACTAAATTCCTACACTAGTTTTAAGTATTGTATTTATACTTATAGTCTGAAAATAAATACTTAATACCAAATACCAGTAGCATATTGCTAACAGTTTTAAAGTTGAGCTTAATAGTAATAACTAATAATATTTTTTTAATCACTACTTTGGCTTCACATAAAAATTTATCTTTAATCACAGAGGACTTAGAACTTAATTTATTAGCCTAATAGTGTATGTAAAGTTAATAAAATGTGTTTAATTGGATTTATAATCTATAAGTTATAGCAGTATAAGATGAAGTTAAAATGCCAAGAAACAATAAACTAGTTTTTTAGATTATATTTATTTAATAAAACAATGTATCTATTTTGTTACCATTTTAAATTTATCTAAGCCTAAAATACGATTACATACAAACATCTTTTAATGTAGTAGTCAAATTTACACCATTAAACTCTTAAGTTAAAACTCTTACTGGTATATTATCATTTACCAGAATTACTATATCTTATTATTAGTGTTATTTAACACATAGTACTACAAATTACAATTCAAATATTAAATAACTTTCATAAATATGTAACAGCTTAATTTTTCAACCTTTCACATCTTTCAGAACCACTCCAATTTCCTTGGTTCTAACACTGAGAAGTCAGAGCCATTTGTCACTGAGAAATTTTATTATTGATTCTTAGAAATGTTGCATTTCTCCTGCCGTCATATCTAGCCTGTATGGAGTATTAGAATCGGAAGAATTGGAACCATCTTATCATTTGTGAATGATTTAGTGATTCAGAATATCTTTTCCTATTTCTTGTCCCAAGACATAAGGCAACTACAAACTTATCATGAGTATCTATACTCTCAATTAGTTTTTAGTTATCAGGATTTTCAGTTGTAGATTTACAGTAACTTAAGTTGTTACCTTGGATTTTGATTATGATATTTATTGACATCTCTAATACATGTCTTCACAATGCATATTTCCATTCATTGTGGTTCTTTTTTTCTTTTTTTTTTTTGTTTACCCTATGGTATCATCATGTTTGTGTGGATTTTAATTGTAATATGAACAACTGGTTTATTTTGGCAGAACTAATAAAAGTTTAATTCTGTTAAATTTAACTGATATTGGTTTTAGGTGGGATTCTCAGTTTAATTTTTCTACAACTAATATTCTTAACTGATGTGGAAATACTTGTCTTCCCTTGCTCATATTAATCTGCTCTCCAAGTGTTTTTTGTCCTTGATTGGCAGGTTCAGTTCATCTTTACCTTATATTTTTATTTCTGTGATTCTTAAATCTGTTTTATTTAGGAATTCTGGTTTTTGTAGACAGTCTCACATTTCTTAGAAAGGTTCACATCCTTTGTAGATAAGTGGCAACTAAACATTGATCTTTTAAAACTTTTTTTTTCTTTCCATTCTGTAATCTTGGGTGTGGCTGTCTTCAGTGAGAATTGTTTCAACAAATGTCTTTAAGATTATTCACTTTTTCATGTATTGTGTATAATTTTAAATGTGGTACACTTTTCTTTCTATAACTGATGCTAATCTAATACAAAGTAACTATGGAAGTTTTTACACTCAGATATTTAATGCAAAATTTGTAGTTTTGTGTTTCCATATCTTTACTGTGTTTTTTGGTTACTGGAGCCATCATTGTTTTTAGCCACTTTCTGAATTTTTTTCTTTTTGCAGGTTTTATGTCTTGAATTGCTAATATGCTCTATTCTGTTTTTGCTGCAAGTTTTAAATGTTCCACTATTCATAATCACCCTTCTGATCTGTAACTAATGTTTCTAGGTTCTTTTTATAACTACTGTTTGGCCTTTTAGCTTAAGATTTTGATTTCCTGATTCATTTGATGCTGCCAATCCTAACTTTATTAAAGTACTTTCTCCCACAGTTTGCATTTTGTTTTATGTTCTGAAATTTCTTATACCTTTGTTTGTCAGTATTAAATGTTGAAAAAGTAATGTTTTTACTGATATTTATATCGGATCATTCTTTGAGCTTTGTAGCTCACATGTAGATGTATATATATGTATGTCATGAGAAAAGTCATTTAAAGTAGCAATTGTTATTTGGAAATTGGTGTGTAGTTTTCTGGTTTTGTTTTTTGCACAAAGCTACACAAGACCTACCTGCGCAAGCCGTCCCTAATATAGCAGTGTAAGACTATAGGGAAGGCAGCTATTCATCACTACCCACTGCCAACTCTTGGGCTATACTTTTACCAACAAACAGTGGGATTGACTATCACATTATAATGTCTCCATGGCTGAAAGGGTGAGCATGTTTGGTGTGATGGGAATTTGAACACCTGCAACCCTTGGATTACGAGTTGAGTGCCTTAACTGCCTGGCCATGCTGGGCCATGTAGTTGTCATCATGGGTTATATGAAATTGACAATACTATGGTTGGTTGCTTTGTAGACAATAGCACTTCTATTTATTTTTTACCTAATTATGTTATAGAGATACAGTTTTAATTGTATTTAGGTGTTACTAGTATATTTGTTAATTATGTAGTAATTATGTTTTAAAATGCATAATTAAGAGGTTTGAACATTTTTTAAATATATATCATACTTTGCTTCCATTCTCAAGTCTGAGGATATCACTTGGCTAAGAAAAATGCTGTTGAAATGTTGCACATGTCTCTAAAAGAAACAAATTTGCCTTGAGGGTACCATTAACTTGTGTTGAGATAAGTGATAAAGGGCAAGAAAGGAAAATAAAATGTTAAAAATCAACTATATGTGAAAAAGAAATAAAATTATGAACTTAACAGATAGTCTACAAAGAATTAAGTTGTTTTTTTTCTATTTGTGAATTTTCATTATTTCTTTGCAATGTACATTGATGGTTTTTCAAAAATTGCATGTAGATATGGAAATATATGGTAAGTGGTTATCCTGTAGCATCAGCATTCTTGAATGAAAGGCAAAGATCTAGATTTGAAATCTGTATTTTTAAAAGTATGTGTTTATGTACATTTGTTATCTGTTGAGCATTGGCTCTATATAAAACTAATACTTTATCTTTCTAAAAAATAAAAAAAAATTAGTGTGGAAGTTTTTAAGTTGATTTGTCCACAAGACTGCAAAACTTGAAATATGTATAAGTTTTATAACCTTAATTACTGAAAGTTTTAATTGACTATAAGATATGGTGATCCAGTTGTGTATTTTATGCTGCTGTTATTCTTGAAGAAGCTGCTTGTTGAAAGGTTATAGAAAAAAAAATTTTTATTGTGGAAAAATTGCAATCTGTTTGCGTCATAACTTTTTTCATAACTTCTTACTATGAGAATATTCAGTGTTTTTATGACATGATAGAAAAAAGGTATAATCATCTTTCAGCCTTTAAAGCTCATTGGAGACTACAACTTATCTGCAGCTATCTTTGCTCCTGGTTGGGTACAAGAAACTTTGGGAAAAGAAAACTTTACTGACAATCAATACAAGTAAACCATTTTTTAAAATACTTTACATAGCTTGTACATTTGTACTGCTGGAAAAATTTATTTCATCTTCTTGAACTGTTTCTGCAGTAAGCTTCCTTTATGTGAACAACTTATTGAAAAAAAATATATGTTGATAAAGAAATAGTTTATTTTTTATCTTAAAACATTTGTATAGATGTCAGCTTGATTGTTTTTTTCTTGTTTGAGAGTAACAGCTAAGATGATGAACAAAACTGATAGGTAGTTAGTAACTAATTAGTAATTAGACTGGTAATCCTGTAGGGTGCTTGCCATTGCAGTGATTGATATCTAATCATTGTAATCTTACCATAAATACTTGACATGATACAGCCATAAGATTTAGAAGAAGTTAATTTAAACAACCACCTACATTTATATTTGAAATGTATTCATTACAAGGTAATTTCTAGAAGAGTTAATGTTAAATTACATTCCTGAAGGTAAGTAATACAACAGAAACAGAAACTGTTACACCCAGGACACACAGCTACATATACCTCATATAAGCAAATACACTTATATATTGAGGAAGCTCACTGTAAGAAAGTGAATTAAACTTTGTTTTAAAAGTTAGAAGCTTCTAGAGAAAACAACTTATATTCTAGTTGAATAATAATAATAATCTAGGAATCAAAACAGAATCAACAGTTCAGAAGACTTTGAAGTGTAAACTTCACAAAAACACCATTATTGCTTTAACAAAAACTGTTCCTTGGAATCTAAGGAAAAAGTAAGGAATACCAAGAAAAAGCAAAAAATAAATTTAAAAAAATCAGGCTTATCACTGTATTTCCCCATGTTGAAATTCTTTCAGAAAACATTCAAAGGATATGCAAATTTTATTACTTAAATTTTATCTTAATTTCAAGAAGAGAGATTAAAAAAAACTCAAATTTGATTTTGTTGTCATGTGATGATTCTTAGCTCTGAATTCTTCACTTTAAAATATTCTAATTTCTAAAATAGGTTTCTGCAGTTTCCAACCAATTAGAATTACAAACTATATGTAATTACAAGAAAAAAATATAAATTTTGAACTTTCTGCCTTCTTGAATTGTTGAGATATCAATAAATTTGATAGACCTATAAGAGAAGCCCTCCTCCCTCTTTGAGACTTTCAATAGTGTTCTTCAATAAATTATACATAAATTATGGATATGTTTATAACCAATACAAAAAACATATTCAACTCTATATCAGTGCTGCCCTCTATATATGAATTATTTTGCTCATCACTAGCCTTAAAGTCTCACCTAAAATCACGTGTTTCCAAGTGATACTGCTGCACTGTTGCATGCAATGAGCATGAGACAATCCTCCACTTTATTCTGAATCTGATATACCTTCTATGTATCCCATTCATGACAACGGGCATTTTCACAGTTTTTTTTCATTTTGCCTTCCCTTGCCAAATCATCTACCCATGCTGTTGTGTATCTACCTTGGCCTGTTTTTTTTATAATTGGGAGATATGTTACTTTTTTATCTCCTGTATTTTATTATTTTTTCATTCTTGTTTGTTCATTTCCTGCTTATGATTTTAAGGTTTTTCCTCTCTCTCAAAATATTGAATAATTTTTGTCTTGACTTTGTTTTGATGCATGCATGCTTTGTTCTTTTTGCCTTGTTACTGCATATGTCTGGGTTTAATATCGTACTATGTTCCCATTCTTTAACTTGCAAACTTTGGAGTTTTGCCTTTTGGCTTGGGGATCAGATCCTCTGTTTTGTGTTTAACTTTCTCAGGCTCATATTTCCCATCTTCCTGTTTTCCTCACTACATTTTTATATTATCTTTCCTCTATCTTTTTTTCTGAAACAATCCACCATTCCCCTGATAGGTTTTTGCCAAACACACTTTTGCACTTTTTTTCTATACTTTGACATGTTTTGTCTTCCTCAATTTTGTTGCTTCATACTTGGTTGCTCTATTGCTAGGAGTTGTTAGGGAGGATACCCTTCTCACCCAGATGTTTGCCTTGCTCTATTCTTAAAGACCTTTGTATTCTTCTTTATCTTTGCTGGCTTTCCATTTCTCTCATGCTTTTTTTTTTTTCTAACCCAGTTATATCTCCCATCCTCTCACTTCCTCTTCTCTCCTTGTCCTCTTTCCTGTTTGTCTGCTACTCATAGATTTCAGCACTGTCTCAGTGGTTAGCATCATCTAGATTTAAGAACAATAGCAGCCTGTTTACTTCAGGTTGTGAATATTTGATGTCCATTTGTGGCCAATGGTTGAGTACTTCTAGTTCTGTCAGAGGACCTTGCCCTTAATTCTTTCACTCCTGTACTTGTTACTTTCTCTCCTCCAAAAGATCCAGAGTGTCACCAGCATCTGTCAGAGACAGTGTTGGAGACTTGAATGGATGTCTAATCTTTCTTGATGATTTTATTCCTGTCCACCTGTTTTTCCAGGAAAGTCAGAGATTTGTATCTGGTCATAGATCTCTCGTGCCTCGATTGGTTTCTGAATCTACCTTGATATTCCATGGGGACTTTTCTCCCCCTCTTGTGATTTTTCTCCCCAGGAATTAGGATGAGTAGGATGGACAGTTCAGATGCATATTTTCACAGTCATGTTTCCCATTATTCAGAATTTCAATTTGTTCATTGAGGTGAAGTTTGTCAATGTTTCACTCTCCTTTGGTTGACACTGTACATTTTTTGCCAAGTTGTGTGTGCTTTACTCATCACATTCATGGCTTGGAATTGATGTTTCATCATTAGATAACTAACTTCATCCCAAGTGGCTTACTACAGCAATACTCTTCTCCTTGTTCAGAAAGCAGCTCATCTTGGTTGGTTTATAATGCCAGAGAAGTATTATTTTTCACCTGCTCAGTATTTGGTTCATTTGGGTGTATTCTTTAATTCTTACCTCAACAGGGCTCAGCCTTCTATACTTTCTTTAAAAGACAGATCAATTGGTTCCTTCTTTTCTCTTTCTCTGTGCAAGAGATTCTTTCTATTTTGGAGCCTTAGGCTTCTATGGAATCCCATATCCCCTCAGGTCATGCTCCAATATGTCATTTGCAGTGGAGTTGACATGATCAGTAGAACTTCTTAAGATTTTTTTTGTCTCCCTTATTCATCTTGCTCCTTCCCTGAACACCAGTTTCAGTTGGTGTCTCGACAGAACCAATACCACAGCAGGTATTCCTCTTCCTTCCACTAATTTTGACCTTTGTCTTTTTACAGATGATTTTCTGATAAGAGAAGCAATTATTTCAACTGTTTTGATTTTGGGTCAGTGAACCCCAGTAAGTTGACTCTTCACATGAATCTCCTGGTCCAATTTTTTAAGGTTTATTGAGCTCTGGATAATTTGATATAGTTTTAATTAGTCATCTGGTTAGAATCCATATGGAAAACTCATCCATTATTTCCTATATGAATTGTTAGGGTAGGAGTATTAGTCTCACTTTCCCATGCCTTCTCGTTTAAGCCCATTCCCAACAAGTACAGCTGGTGGTTTCTAATGTTTCAGATGCCTTAAATTGTGTTTTTGGTCATCCCTTAAGGCCCAACAATATTTTTCTCAGAGTGGTCCCTAAATCCTGATAATTACCAGTGGCTTTGCTTTCATTTAGGCACCTCTCTCATTGATGTTTTTGCCATTTATCACAATGCCAAACTTACCCTTCTCTAGCCTTTGTTCTGCATCCATTGGCTATGGCTTTAAATGCAATCAGTCAGAGCTGTTCCATCCTCCATCCTCTTTCTTTGTGTTTACTCTCCTATCATATTTTCTCTTGTGTTGTTTCCTCAGATGCGACACTCCTTGTGGTATCCAATTGGCCAGCCAGCTCAAGCATGATTTCCTCTGTTGAGCTTTCTCCAGTCCTCACTTTCTTTTCTCCATCTTCTCTCTTATTTTCTTCTTATTCTTCCATTTTCTATTCAGCTGTATCAGTCATCACTCTGACTTCACAAGTGAGATATTTCCAATCCCTTGTAAAATATTCCAGATTATTTTCAAATGTAGCTGTTCTTTTTTCTAATTCTTTTGCCAATCCTCCCTCCTTGTCTATAAGCAAAAGTAACATATATTTTGCAGTTGGTCACTACATCATTGTTTCTCTCTCTTCTCATTCTTTTATTCTTCATCTATCTGAATTCTGTGGCTTTTCAACTAAGATTTATCAGTATTGATTATCATTGGCTACCAGATGTCCTTTTTTAATACTTTCCAGTTTTCCTGTTACTGTCAAAATTGTCCTTCTCAGTTCCCACTGTGATGGTATATTATTTTCTCCATCTTCATCCTTCTGCCCTTCACTATTGGGGCATCATTGTTATATCCACCATTTAACCTTTTGGCCTCCTGTTCTTTATACCATCTATCCTTTAAAACTTGTTTGCCCATCCTTTCCATCTGTAGTTATTGATGTTCTGATATTTATTATCAATTCTGTGTGCATCCTCTTCCATTGTACTTGTATACTTTTCTATCCTAATCATGCTTTTCTCCCTAAAATGTCTACTGAATGTGAGTGATTTTGTTCTGTCTATGCAGTATGTTCTTATTTAGCCTACACTGCCTACACTGGGTCCTATTTGGAATCTCTTTTCATCCCACAATGTTTCTCCCATTATCCTAACTGGATGGCTTCATAAACTCATCTCTTTAGCATATTCTTCTTTGGATTGGGTGCTTCTAGATGTCTTCTCATCAAATTTTGCATCTGATGCTTTCTTTGTCTGTTCATTTCCAACATGTATTGAGGGAGATTGTTCAAGCTGGTATGTGGGCAACTTCTCATACTTTTGTTACACACTGTTTCTATCATCTGGGATGGAAATTGAACTATGTCTTTACTAAACTGTTAGAGAAGCCTTT
Organism: Tachypleus tridentatus; assembly: GCF_004210375.1. Taxonomy (NCBI): domain Eukaryota; kingdom Metazoa; phylum Arthropoda; class Merostomata; order Xiphosura; family Limulidae; genus Tachypleus; species Tachypleus tridentatus. Next base: position 43,054,364 of record NC_134833.1, on the reverse strand, counting down.
ACTGTAATATAATCTGGTAAAAAACTTGATTTGTCTTGATACTGGTGTCTGTTAAGGATGCATACAACAGGCAACTTACCTGCATCCTGTGGCTACTGGCTGAAGCAGGTTGCATCCCAGAAAGCAAGTATGATGAATTTCTGAAGGTGTTTAATCACTTTTCTGATGTTTTGCTTTCTGGAGATTCATCTTTCTTCACTTGCTTCAGACCTGATGATAATATATTGGATGTATTCTTCCATAACCACTTAGCTAAGAATTTAATCATCTTTTGGAGACTGAATATTGTGCTTATCCTGTTTCATGAATAAACAACAGTTGAACATGGGTTTTCAGTGAATACAGATATGATGGTGTAAAATCTTGCCAAGCAGTCTGTGGTAGCTCAGTATGTCACTGGTACTGAAGATGTGATTAACAGTAATTACTCCAAAGAGCTTCTTATTTCAGCAGCACATGCAGTACACAAACATAGCTGGAAGGCAAATGCAGACAAAAGGAGACTTAGAAGAGAAATCATCAGAAAAGATCCTTTGTGGAGGAGCTTTCAAACATCAAGGCAGAAAATAAGCAAATGCACAAATATATCCAGGTTTTAATGAAATCAGCTAAAAGATACACAGGAAAATCCAAAGCTACTGGAAAACTGTTTAATTTCTAACTCCAACAGCTTGGGAAAAACTGCTAAAGAAAGAGAGCAAAACTTTTAAATCTATGGAATTGGAATTAGAAGAGAAAATGAAGGAACTGTAGAAATCATTTAATTTTAACAGATATCCTCATCCTTATCCAGCACAACTTACATTTGTAATTATGTATCACTTTATTTTTGTATACAAATTTGAAATAGTTGGGTTTGTATTGAAGCAATCCAACTAAATTACCTGCCTGCTCAAGAAGATAGCAGTTGTCTTTTTTACCTTAAACAGTTTCCAAAGAAATTAAAGTTTAAATACGAAATGTTTGTGATATATTATAAAATTTACATGTCTGTCCAGCTTCAAGTTTTAGCTAACCTGTTTCCATCATCATCATGGAAATCCATATCTTTAGCGAGATCCTGACATTTCATGATTTTAAAAATTGCTGAGATCACCCTGTTTCCTTTGCTTTGTTAAACAAGTAAAATATGCATGATTTGCCTGCCACCTGGTAATTATTTTGCATAAAAATATACCAAGACATCTCGTTCACATTATAGTAACAGCAGTTGTGCCTTTTTATAGTTAGAAAATGCTGATAATACCTTTGTTGTTTGAGCAGTATAATTTCACCATGAAATTTATTTGGTCATATTTTCTCATAAAATTTTTCATGGATAGTGCTGTATCACCTTAACATACTATTACAGGATTTTCTAGTCTCATTTTTGTTCTTTTGATATCTTTTTATCTTAATAGTACTATTAAACACTAATTCTTGTTTACTGATAATGCCAATTTTACATAAAATAAGCATCCAACTAAATGTATAGATTGTAAAAGTTGAAACATTTGGTTTATATAAGTAAAATTCTAAGGTTTCATTAGATTTTAAGCATATTTGCAATTATCCTTAATGTTTGATTCTAGTGAGGATTAAGGATTTTTAATTATTTTGATGTTTTTTGTCATTACATTTTGTGTAATTCTGATTTTCTGATACTTTACATTTCAGATATAGAGTGCATGCAATTTAGGTAGGTAGTAGTTGACTTAGTTGAAATAGTTTGTTCTTTTCAGGTTTTGGGAAAATGTATGTGGTCTTTTACCTTTGCATGGATTTGTAGAACTTCCATTTATCACATCTTTTTGTCAGGGATTTGGACAGAAAATATTCAGAAGAGGAAAGGTGAGATTGTTGATGCTGGAATAACAGTTTTATTGTACTTAGAATAATCTAACTGGAGGTTGATTTGAAATTTATCATTCTCTGGTGTTCAAAACAAATACATTTTATGCATCCTAATACCTGAATGTTTTTGTTTGTTTTTTAACCAGCAGATAAGAAGTTTCAGAAAATTCTCCAATTACATTAGTTTGAGATTATTATACTTTATTTCATGTGGTAAAAAGTTATTGTGATGTTATTATCATCGTGCTTACACTAAAACTTGGATAAAATAATTATCTTCATTTAGTAGTTTTTTATTAATTTTTTCTTGCCTGGAAATGTGTTTATCTGCTCTTATATTTAGCTTAATAATCCATCATACAATGTTTGTGTTCAAGTTTTGTGCTACACTTCCCTTGTGTCCTCTGTACTCATTTCCTTCCCTTCACCTCAGGATTTTTAGTCAACATCTGTCAGAGGAAGTACAGGACTTACTCATTTATCAGATTGTTGAAACTGTTACTTATTATTCTGTGGGATACCACCCTTATCTGTTTGTTGTTCCTAAGAAAACCAGGGACTGGAGGCCTGTTATCAATTTGTTCCACCTCAGTTGTTTTGTTCACCTCCCCAGTTTTACCATGAAGTCCTATTTCTCCCTCCAGGTTCATGGATGGCTAAGATGGATGTTGTTAATGCTATCTGCATATTACTGTCTCAATGTAGTTTCATCCATATCTTCAATCCAGTCATCATGGGGTGATGTACCACTTTTGCTCCCTACCCATCAGGCTAGTTTCTGCACCTTATGTATTCTGTTGGCTGGTCAGGGCTTTTGATTCTCATCTTTTATGCCCTGTGATTGCATTTCCATTATTACATGAATTATTGGCTTGTTTTGGCCCATTGTGAACAGGAGTCAGCCAGTCATACTCATTTCAGTAGGCTAGTTTATAAAATTGGAGAAGTTTTACTTTTGTCCAATCCAATGCCTTGTACATTTTGGTATCTTTTTCAACACTTACCTCAATTGGGACATAATCTTCTCCTTTCTGACTCTTTTCTGTGGAATCATCAGTTTTTCACAAAATGGTCTTCTATGGCAATGCTGGTCTCCTTAGGCTATGCTCACATGCATTCCATACAGTGACCTTGCACAATCATTAGAATCTTGCTAGGGATACCTTAGATGCTCTGATTACATTTCCTTCTCCTGTACAGATGACCTGATTTGGTGATTATACAAGACTTGTATTGAGAAGAGTCCTGCATTCTCCTACTAAAATGGACTTGCATCTGTTTATGAATGCATCTCTTCAGGGCTGAGGTGCATGGGTTGATTACTAGGAAACTTTGAGTCATTGATGCATATATAAGCAGTCATTACATATCAATGTTATAGAGCTTGTAGCCATCCATCAGGCTATGGATCACTTCCTCCTCCTAACTAGACATTGTCTGTTGATGATTTATCCTAACAGTTTGATGGTGGTGGCAGATATCATGACTGGGTGCCATATTATGATTGATATCTCCATTTTTATACATTTGATGTCCTCTGTTGAGCCCACATGCACCACATTTATATAATTGCATGTCATGTCCATGGTGGTTACAGTCCAATGACATATTTCTCATCCATACAAGATTTATCTGGCAGAGTGGTCTCATCATCCTCCTATTTTCTGTGGCTTTTCATTTGGTGGGGATTTTCTCAGATTGATGCCTTTGCCACCACCCTGAATTACCCCTCTTTTAGCCCCTGAGACTACATCTTCAGGTTTAGACTTTCGATGCCTCCAGCCAAAGTTCACACAAAGTTTTATACGCTTATCCTCCTATTCAATTACTTCATTGAATGGTTTTCCTAATCCATGCTGGGTCATTCTGACAGCTCCTTGTTGGTCGCATCAAGCATAGTTTCCTCATTTACATCAATTTCAATTATTTCCTTATCTCCTTCATTATTTCCAATCACTGGATATACATCCCATAATGCATGCCCTCTATCTTTGTGCCTATCTTTTGTCAATCCTTGGTGAGGACATCTGGCTTCTCCTGTTGTATAGCTCCTCATGTAGCTCAGTTCACACCCTTCTTTCATGAAAGTATATGAATAGAAGTGGAAAGTCTTTCAGGGATTTTCAGCTGCTCAACCTTCTGTGGCTGGTGTCTCTAAGTCTCTCACATGGCTTTTCAACCAAGAACATTTCATTTCCTCAGTTTCGGGTTATTGGGCAGCTTTTGTCATATAGTTTTTGTCTTTCCTGTCACTGTAAAGTCTTTGCTTCACCTATCCTCTCCATTGACCTACTCATCTAGACTGAGATTCTAATGTGGCCCTTCATTCCCTTACTTTACCTTTGTATGAACCTTTCCTAATGTTCTATGTTTCACATTTTCCTTAAGGCATATTTTATTTTTGCCTGTAGTAAATACTGGTCTGACTTGTTCACCATTGATGTCACATGCACTCTTTACCACCATATTTATCTTCTTTATCCAGAACATTCCTTCCTTTCAGAAACCTCAGTGGCTTGAGGGGGGTAACTCTTTCATTTTGCTTGTTTCTCTTCCTTCTATTTCTTATCTCTAACTTCTCTGCAGTCTAGATGGACTTCTATGTCTGGTGCATGCCTTTTGCTGCTATATTGCTTGCATGGTTTCCTTCTATGGTTCCCAACTCTATCTCATAGCAGTTTGCTTCATCTAAAGATCAATCCTCTTTTGACCTCACTAGTTGGGTTCATCATTCAATGCATTTAAGTTATTCCTCCTTGTTCTCTTCTTGCTGAAATTTGTTCAGAGTAACTTCTCATCGAATGCAACACCCTCATCCTTTCCATTTTTATCTTCATTGTCCTTTAAAGAAATTCTGCAGTTGGGCATGTGGATCACCATAACACATTAATCTCCTGTTACATGTGTTATGTCTCAGTTTTGTTTCCTTTGTTTTTTGCATTCCACCTCTAGCTGTTCTTAAAATTTTGTTGCAACTTTAAAACTGGGTAAATCTCTCTTAAACCTTTCCCAATGGGCTTGATATTATATACACAAATTTATATATATGCTAAGTATTTATGCTATAACTTTCACTTCAGTTAGTGGATTTTCAAAATATTTGGTATACATTTCGTAAACAGTCTTTTGTGCACAAAAAAAATTAAAAATTTGTTCATTAATATATTAAGTATGTTTTGTTATTAGTCTGAGTGGAAGTGATTTAATGTCATGATTAAAAGTATTTTTCCTCAAAAAATTTCAAATTTCTTTTTTGTAATCTTTAAAACCTTCTAAATACTTTTTAAAAATTATATCTTATCTTTTATTTAATGATATACTTGAGCCTTTGGCCTGTAGACAAATTCTGAAAGTATAATGAAAAGACAAGTTGTAAAATTATAAATAAAAGGAGCAGCTGTGACTCTGTTGTTATTATTGTTCATGAAGTTTCAAAGTACTTCTCTTTCGAGTTTGGACTTTTAAACATTTCACATTTGTTTTCCATGTTTCATTGTTAATGACTGAAGTAGAACCCTGCTAAAAATAAACCAATAAATTGCCACTTGTTTCTGTAAGCTGTTTGTGACCCCAATGTAATATACCTCTGAAAAAACAAAGCATGCACTAATAGATGGTTGACTCAATCCCCTGCTCCAAGAGCTGGAATCTTGCCATTCTGCCTTTCTAAGTACTTTTCATCATTTACACATGACTATAAAACTTGAATATGACAGTTGGCAAAATGAAGGTGCTCTGAAATACATATATCATTTGGGATTTGTGATAAATTATGCTGGTAATGAATTTATTTTTTAAGTTTTTGATACAGTTTTGTGACTTTTGTTAAATTTGTTGCAATTCAACCAAAGGGCATTAAGTATATTTGCTTGATGCTAAAAGACATTTCCTATATGTTGTTATATTAGGAACTGTTTACATGCATGCAGGTAGCACCAGCACATTGATCATGACTATCCATGAGAGTTCTAAATGGATGTGTATTTAGACAGTATATCATTTGTAGTTGATAATAATTTATGTTGCTCAAAGAAAATTAAATGCCTAGTTGAAGTTTAAAACTAAATTGCATTGAGTTTGGTTTATAGGCTTAGCATAATATAAAATTTAAGGACAACATAAAACCTGTTGTTTCATCTAGACGATTTCACCCATCAAACTAAACTTTATAAACAAACAAGAAAAATTTGGCCAGCCCTTATCATTAAAATATTTATTACCTTTCCTTTAAACTCCCTTAAATTCACTGTATTCAGTACACCTGAAGTAACTCATTCCAAAGGGCAATACCATTTCAGAAAAAAAAAAAAAAAGTTTTAACTGAAAATTATTCCTAACCTACCAAGGTTTATATTTGTTCTACGATTTTTTTCCATTAAATATGAAAAGATATACTGCACTAACGAGCAATACCCTAAAAATCTTAAACATCTGAATTATTTTAATTACACTTAATTTTGAAGAAAATATACACCTACATTTGCAATTATAATGGCTGTACTAACTGACTGTTTCACCTGGTGAATAAAAAGTGATTATTTATTTGCATAGTTTAAAATAATATCACTTGAAAAAGAAACACAATTACATTCTCAACTGATATATAAACTGTCAAATGTAAATGTTTTGTTTATGCATACTTCTACATGCATGATCACAAACTCTAAGTTTGTACTACAGCTACTTGTAAGCTAATTCACAAGGAAAGAGTAGTTTGGGTAGATTATTTCAAGTATTTATATTTAGCTACAATAATGTTATTTCTGCATAGTCATCTCTGATTTTGAACTGATAGACTAGAAGGATAACATCTAGTCAGGAGTTTCCACTGCCAGATGTTTGTTTACTCTGGCTGAATAGTTGGATTTTATCTTTACTATTATGGAATACCCATAGCCCCAAAGTGTAGGTCATGTTTTTGCAATAATATTACATGAATCATGAACTTTCAGATTCAGTCTAGGCATGCTATCCATTAGTTTATATCTGGGCCATTTTTATCTCAACCTTTTATTTCAAAGAAAATTACTTAGAAAAACTTGTGATTTAAAAGCAAATTGCAAGAAATAAAAGGTGGTCTGTAGAATCGTTTTTTAATTTATTCTTTAAATTAAAAAAATCATCCATTATACAGTAAAACTAGTTGTTGAAGAAATAAGGGTGAAGTGTGCAGCAATTATTTATTACTGTGTGACACTTGGGGAAAAGGTCTTGGAGGACAATTATGTAAAAATATTACATATGGAAAAAAATGTCATTGACTTCTGATTTCATCTTTAGTTCAGTTTGAACTGGGTTTGGGAGAGGTTTATATGCTATTTGTGAAAATTCAAGTAGGTGTCACGATTGGTTGGTGATCCTTGTACTATTGTTCGTTGAGTGATTAATTATTTAACCAGTGATAGACACAAACTGCAGTGTAGTAATGGTTCTGTCATGGTTGATGTAGAAAGATTCTTTGGTTTTTCATGTTAAATTTGCCTGAACCATTTATAAAAGAATGGTTTCTGCTTGTTTTGGCACATGAAAATCCTTTTAAGGTAAAATAGTTCTTAATATTTACAATCTCAGAATGGGAATAATTGTAAGTACAATAATATCAATATTATGTAAGATCTCTGCACTGAAATACTGTTTAAATTTCTTTTAAAAATAGGTGGAAAAACTTCAGAATTGAAATGTAACTAAAACTGTAATATATGATAATTACAGTTCAAATAAATACTTATTATTGATTTTTAAGTTAAACTTAATTTTTTTTCAACAATAAATTTTATATTTTTAAATTAGTATTAAAATACTGAATGAGATCCTTCATATTCCTGGTTAAGTACCCCTATATTACTAGTTTCAAATATTTGGCAGGTTGGAATGATAATGTGAAAACAAGTGCAGAAAATAAAAAAACAAAAGGTGTGACTGATGCATCTTAGGACTACTTATTTCAGGTACAATTGTGATATTGATTTCAAAGCTACAATGAAATTCAAATAAAATTAAACTGGGTTTATAAATTGCGCAGAAACTGACATGATTGACAAAAGAGATGGATAAAAGTTTAACAGAGAAACAAAACTTTTCTAGTGAGTTTCTCCAATTTCCAGAAGTGCCAAACTACATATACAAATTATATTCTCTCTGTAACTTACAAACCAAAAATTCCATATATCAGCCACAAAGTATTCTCCAACTACGAGGTCAAGCAGGACACAATGCAACTATGCCATGAAACAACAGAAGTTTTTGATTAGTCAAGGTACAGAAAGCAACACCTGAAGTTATGATTTATCATATGACTTCAACTGGATTTAGCATACCAGAATCTAAACTTGCAAAAATCATGAAATTTGTAAATTGGAAATATATACCATGGCAGAGTAAAATATCTAATATTTGCATACTACAAAGATTTTTGTTACTATTTGGGTTTAACATAAAAACTGAGGAGGTCAGAAAGATGACTAAATAACTTGGTTGAACTATGGGAAGTCAGAGAGAACACTTGTAGTAGTATTCTATAATTACATATTAATAAATTATGTCAACAGAAAATAAGATTTTGTCATGTAAAGCCATGCTTATATAGTAAACACTAATGCATTGTACAACTTATTCATTTTTTTTAAATATTTGTACTATTAATAAATTGACCCAATTGTTACATATTGTCTGTGACTCCTATTTTTGCATTGCTTGTGTGTTTCAATAATTATTTCCTGTACCTTATGTATTTTATTCTTGTATTTGGGACCATTACAAATGTTCAGTTCCACTGAGATACGTTTATTGGCTCAAGAGATATGTTACTTTCTTTTGTCTGAAAGTGTATTTCACAAAAGGAAATTGTTAGATAATGTAGGACCAAATGTACAACATTTTGTAGAAGGATGCCTTCAATTTAGGTTTTGGAAGTGAAAAACTTGCACAGCAGAGTGTTTTAAACAGTAGTGGTCTCAAGTGTCACATCCTAAGCCTGATAAAGCTATGCTGGTATTTTGAACAACAAAATAAAAAAATAATAATTTCAAATTGATGAAGGCTTGTGTATTCAAATTCTCAAGCTTTCAACAATGCTTTAGCATCAAGTCTGTTTTCATGAGAGAGATTAATGAATAAACTAGAATTACAGCATTCCCTTTCAGTCTTAAACCTACCAAGTCTCCTGAAGCAATTGCAGTGACTTTTTTATGCCTTTGATTTGATTAATCATAGTCTTGGAAACTGATTTTCTCATGTTTTGGAAGGTCTCTGTATTGGATATTGATGCATAATCATGACTACAGTGTGTTGTGGTGGAAACAGTTCCATTAATAGCACATAACCTAGAACATCATACATAAAGTATGATTAAGTGTCATTATTTAGTATTTAAGTTTATGGGCATGTGCAGATAGTTTTGTATGAGGGGCAAAGTAGTGTGAAATTGTTAAGTAAATATAAAGCTTGTAAATTCATATACATATGCTGAATTAATAAAGAAAGAATTTTCTCATTTTCCAGGAGCATGAAGTGCAGATTAGATGTAAATGTACTTGGTACTTATTGAAATTCAGATACAATAGCATCGGACATTGATCATAAGTTATGTTCAACTGCACTTTACAACCATTGTAAACTAATAGGGATGTGTTTAATTTTCATTATGAGTTTGAAGCACTTATACTTGAAACTCAGTATCAGTCAGGTACCATTATTCTCGACAGTGTGATTTATATGAAAGTGTGCCATGCACTAGCTTGATTCTAATGTTATAGATTTGGTACTGTTATTCTTGATATTGTGATATACATAAAAGTATATACTAGTTTCATCCTAACATTATAGTTTTAAAACATTATACTTTATAAATATAGTAAACCTTTGCCATAGGTTATAAAAACTCAACCATGGACAAACCTCAGCCTTCAGCAACCCCAGCCATCATTTCATGGAAGTCAGGGATCACCTAAAGGGTGTAGAGTATGCATTTATACACGTGATGGATTTAATGGTGGTGGTTGTCTTCAAGTTGTTGGCTCTCCAACTGATTGGAATAAATTAGTGTTCAGGTATTAAAAGTATTTTCAGTTTTATTGTTATTTATTATAATCATTATAGGAATTTTATGACAATGACATCTCAGACTTGGAACATGTGTATTATTTTTTAATGTGTTTAATTGATTATAGTTTCTGTTAATCAGTGTTGTAGGTCTCATGACAACCCTGTAGAAGATCTGTCTTGGACCATTTGGGTCTTGAAAATGAGACCAGTTAAATTTAGAAGTTTTACCAATATTTACTAAAGACCCTGATATAACCAACAAAGTAAAGAAACAAAGAATATTAAGATGAGAATATATTACAACCAGTGACCCACAAATAAACATTCTCATAAATAAAATTAGAAACATTAAGCTGCTAAATAACAAAAATTGGTTACCTCCTGTATTCAAATACTCTGACAGATATAAAAAATTTCTGATCCCATGTGTAAAAGCTACAAAGTTAAAACAACTATCACCACATACTCTAAAGTTAAAAATAATAATAGACAAGCATATATGAATAAAGAAAAAGCAAATGCATTTAAAGAACAACTCCAAAAAAATTCAAAACACAAGAAGACTCAAACATGAATAACCACTTCATGAATATATTAAATAATTGTATCGCAACCAATCATAATATTTATACACTACACTTTATTGAGGACCTTAAAGGCAGTAGCACAGCAACAAAAGTGGAACATGACACAACAAAATTTCTCAGACCATCACAGTATAGTAGAAGTACAAGAAAACAACTTTTGAAGAACAAAGCACCAGGACAAGACAAAATTCAAAACATATGACTCACAAAAGGCTCATTGAGATTATTAAAGCATCTTACATCTTTATACAACTTATCTCTGAAAATAGGATACACACCAATCATTTGGAAACAGACTGATGTTCTTATGCTCTAGAAGGAAAGAAAATCAGCAAATATCCCCAAAAATTAGACCCATAAGTTTAACAAGGGATTTAGGAAACCTGCTTGAAAGAATTATTAATTACTCATAAATTGTCTTGAAAACTTAACCAATAATACTCCTGGAAATCCAAAATTGGTTCCAAAAAGCAAGGAAAACAACAGTTCGTCTCACAAGATTAATGGAAGAAATAATAAACAATTGACTCAAACACACATTGTCCACACTTGGATCATCTCCTCTGTATATAAATTACTCATTGGGTTTCTAACTTTCTGGAAGACAGGGGTATCAGAGTAAATGTTGAGGTCACCTGCTTTGAGTGCTTGGCTCCAGAGGCAGGTGTCCCTCAAGGAGTATTTTGTTACTCTGTTTATAATGTACGTCAGCAGCATACTTCTCAAAGACTCAAACCACTCTTTTTGCTCACTGTTCACAGACTATGTTGCACTCCAGAAGAGTGCCTCAAACTCAACAGCAGCAATGTTCATATTACTACAAAATTGTAGACAAGTAAAATAATACCACAGTTATATGTAGATTTGCTTATTTTACAGGTAAAAACATCAGCAAAATTCTTAGGGATTACATTTGAATTAAAATTAAACTGAATATCACATTTATGGCCTAAAACTGGAATTTGGGGGAAAAAAAATCTTAGGAATTTGACTGGAAACTACCAAGGAGCTTCAACAGAAAAGATATTAAAAATTTACAGAACAATTTAGACCAGTCATAGAATATGCCTGTATAACATGGATCAGTGTATCAAAGATGCATTTCAACAAACTACAGCAAATACTATACTATATTTTAACAAAAGCATATAGAATCCCATGATCAACAGACTCTGTATTTCCACTGTTCAAACATACCAAGATCATCAGACAGACTCCTGTACAAACCATTTCAACGTTGTGAAAAAAGTATTAATAAAAATGAACTAATTAGCAAAATAAAGAGTTAATAATACTGTCTGATGAAAGAAGCTCTTATTTTGTATATTAAAATGGGATTATGAGTATATGTATGTGACTACTAAATGGAACTGTATTGTGAATGAAGACTAATAGTGCAATCATGCATAAGTGAAGCTAGTTAAAGTCAAGTTACTAATATCCCTTGAATTGGATATTGCACAGAAAGGTTATTTTAATTAAAAACTGCTGACAATGGACAAAATGTAATATATTGTGAGTAGTGCAATGATGTAACAAGGACTATTTAATACCTAGGATTCAATAACAGTACAAACAAAAAAAAAACTTTCCTTAGAGAGAGTAAATGGTCAACACTGAATCTGACTTCCCCTGGTGTAAAACATTGACTAAATCTCAAAGAAAAAGTTTAACCTGCCTAGGATTATTAACATTAAATTAAAATGCAGCATGTTACACAAAGTACTGTGTAGCATCAAAGATGTTTTACTAGTAAAACCCCTTAGTAGTTAATACTACACTTTTGCAGTGGTGTTCTTTGCATCTCCCTTATTTTTGCTTATGTCATCAACTTCCACATACCTGTATGTCAATCTGCAGTTATAATGTGTGCTATTGAAAAATAATTGCTACCATACATTTTATTATGCATAGGGTAACTGTATGTTTGTGTGAATTTCATCTTGTGCATGTATTTACATTAAACACTATTATTATCCTTTATATTCAACATGTTTGGTAAATCTTCAGTCATGCTTATCTTTAAAGAATCCACAGACAACATAAACTTTTAAAAATTAACATCAGTTTTTCTTTTGTTCTATTTGCTGATCTTTTTTATTTTTGTACTTATTTCTTATCTTTAGCCATTGCATAATAGCTTATCATACAGCTCTGAGTTTTTGTTTTTTCTGAAGTATAAACTTTAACTCGTAGCTCCATCATCTGTTGACCAATTTGCGATCTAATTATACTTTCAAACTCAAGAAGTCAAACTCTTTCAATTGATATTATTGACCACATCCAAGGTCTCGAGATTAATTTATTCTAATCCTGCTTAAACGATTTTCAAATGCTGCAACTATTGAGGATTTCCTTATGTTTTTATTTTTTTTTTATATTGTTGTGTTTTCAAAGGAGGAGGCATTAAAACAAAGACTGTTGGCTTAATGCCTGAACAATGTTTAGGTAAGATGTTAGTGAAGTTTGATGCTTGTGATTTTTATTTTTCATTTTGTAATTTATTGTATGGTCTTAATCTTAAATCATCAAGTTTTGGACAGTGAGATCTATACTGCAGCACTATTAGTTGATACTTAAGAGTGGACTAATATTCCTAGAAATTGTAGCACATTAGCATTACTTTTAACTTATTAAATTTTTTTTTCAAAATAGACAAACAAATGCTTTACAAATGCAAGTACTGATTTTGCTCTCAAGTATAAAATTTAATTCCAAATATCACCTTGGACAAATTAAAAATAACATTTCAGCAATAAATTCAGCAATTTCAGATTATTGTAGTATTTTTCACTTTGTAGATGCACCTCAGAATAAACAGTTAAGTTTCTGAATATCATCTAGGTTTATTACACAAAGAAATAGAGGAGACACAGATAAAAAGTTAACAGATTTTATTGAATCCTGAAAACAAAACAAATATACTACAGATAATATAGTACAATACCAAATGAAATGGCAAATGTCTTCTGTGTGTATGTAGAACTGATTGAAGGAATGTGAAGAAAACTTTTTTTAAATAGTTATCACCAATTCAAATGTGAAAAATCATTGTGAAACGAAATTAAGTAAAATTGTACTTCATACTTTGTGTAAAATGTTGGACTTTGATTTCCTTGGATTCTGGAATCTGTAATAATCTAAAGCTAAAATAAAACAAGTTACCAGTATGTTTGCTTAAAGTGACTGTCTGTACTAAACTGTTAGGGCTCATAAAGCTCTCAAAGCCTTAAACAAAGAAATTGAAAAATAATAGAGAAAAACAGCAGAGATCTATACTGATGCACTTCTGAAAAGTTACAAGTTACATAATGGCTAAAGATCTGACTATTCTGGCTTTAACTATTACAGTGAGGTACAAGTTTGTACCATGTCCCTTAGCATGTGAGAAATCATGTATCATCTTAAATGTATAACAAAAATGCATTTAATAAAACAAAAATTACATAATTATAAATTTTAAGAGTGTAACTTGTGCAAAGTTATAAGTTGTACTGAATTCTTAGAAATAAATAATTTTACCACAACCACTTGGCATTATCATGGCTTCCACTTTAATGTTAACAAATATTGTTTAGTATTTACTTCAACAGGACTGAAGTTTAAGCTCTTTATGAATCATAGGTTAAAAATTCAGAGTCACTGCTGTGGTGTACTTTATCCAATCTTTCATCACTTGATGAAAGCTAGTTACAGTTTGTTGTGGGGCTTAATTCAGCCTGTAGGCCACAATGAGTTGGATCACAATAAATAATCAGTTAATTTAGTGCTAACAGTTTTGAATTCTGGTTAATGTTTTGTTAACCAACTTAGATACAGTTTGTTTATACAAGTTAATGTCAACATAATTTTATATAGTTGTTTTACTGCTGAACTGAACAGAAATAATAAATATGGTTTGCTTATCTTTTAAATAAGAAAGATAAAGAGAGTATTATATTAGTTTTGAGATAGATATTTTTCTTGAATAAAAATAAAAACTAATTACATTAAGAGTTTTATTGTTTTGGAATTTGTTATATCTTATACCACATAAATATTAATCTTTATAGTAATATGTTTGTTTTTTCTTTTTGTAGAATTTTTGTCTGCAAGTTTCCAGTCAGTGAAGATGTTCTCATTACATATACTTATAAGTCATTAGTTCTCAGTGCTATTTCACTACATCTTCAGCTGACCTTAATGTCTTCTGCAGGAGAACTTTTTACTGTTACTATTGGTGCAAAAAATACAAGTGACGTACATGAAGCAAAGAAAATGAAAACTGAAAACATTATTCAGAGATTAAGTCAGGAAGAACTCCAAAACTGCACAGACTTTTATGACCTTCCTGATGAAACAGAGGAAGGATGGACGACTGTGTTAGTATTGTTTTTATTTGAACAGAAATATGACAAGTAGTTGTGTATATCTATATATAAATGCAAGAAATTGGGAATTTCTTTGTTTTACAGTGTGGGGCTTGTTAAAATATTAAGGTTAATTTTATCTGAGGAAATATTCTTGTAAAAGAGACTTATTTCTTCAAAATGTATGCTTAGATAATCACATTATTGTATCAGATATTCTTTAACTTCAATTTAGGTAGCAAAGAAATCATCTTTCAAATCTCTTGAAACTCACTCTCATTTTGATATTTAGAAAACCAAGTTTGATATAAAATTGTATTTTCATTGTATGCTGCAATGTGATTAAATTAATTTATTATCATTGATATACTGAAAAGTGTTAGTGTTCTTTTGTATGATTTAATTCAATTATTACAGGTGTATTGGTGTATCAGCTTAAAAGAAAGATAACAACAGACAGAGGAAAAAGGGTATATCACATTACTAAGTATAAAACAGGTCCCAAATAAAATCTGTTTCACACTCCTTAATGTAGTGTAGGCCTAGGTGATGGTCTAATAGCTTTTTAGTTCTTCTGTTAGTCCCCTACTGGTACAGTGGAAAGTCTACTGGTTTACAATGCTAAAATCAGGGGTTCGATTCCCCTAGGTGTACTTAGCAGATAACCCAATGTGGCTTTGCTGTAAGAAAACACACACTCCTTTTGTTAAAAGAAAGAATTTGGTTAAATTGAGTAATTTATCCCACAGAAAACATGCAAATATATGCACTGATCTGAACTTGTGGTTGATCTTTTTCTAAGTCCTGTTTTGTAGGTTTAATGAAACATTAAGATAAATTTAACAGTAATACTATGACTGTTTACTACAGCTAATCTAAAAGTAACTTTAAGCAAGTGCATGTAGATATATTATGGAAATGTGTAAAACTTTGATCCATATTGGTATAAACAAACAGTGATACCAACATATGTGTTTTAGTTGTAAATAATTGAAGCCAAGTTGTGAAGGTTTTGCATTTGTTTAGTGTCATTTTTTCTTTAATGTGAAATAGTTAAATCAGAAGGTAGTATTGAGTGATGAGATGTTAGTTTACCTATCACTTGAAAGAGGATATTGGATTCCCTGGCCTTGTGTTTAAGGTGTCAGGATTTGGATTGAAGGCCCAGCATTCACCCTTTCTTCTCACTTCCACATCTTGCACACATTTTATTTCTCTAGTGTACACTTTTTTCTTGTATGTGATGAGTTAGCATAACATGGTTTTCTTCCAGGTTGCAGTCAAGAGTGAAAAAAATATCTGTGAAAAAAATTGTTTGAGGCATTGGGGTTGGGCTTGTGTTGATTCTTGACAGTTGTGGGATTTGCAGTATTTTAGTCTTTGCAATGGTGCAACTTTATTTTTTTAATCTAACATGATGAATGTGATGGCTCCAGAGAAATGGCATTTTATCAACATCTTCACACTTGTACTAGTCATATATCATTCAGAAGTTAAATTGCTTTTATAGTCCCATTGATACATCATTAAACATGATATTCTCATTTTTCAGGTTATTCTATACTTGTTTTTTTTAATTAACAAGCATTTAACAATATATTTGTATTTTTTATAAAGAAAGTAATCAACCATCAGTACAGAAGTGAGTAGGAATTAGAATGAAGTTGTAAAAGATCAGAATGAGAACAACTTGGTATTTATTAGAAACATGTTGGGATGATCCCTTGCAGTTTCATCTATCTTTTGTTTTTTATGTAATGTTACATAGGTGCTGGAAACTGGAGATGTTAAAAAAAAACAACTTACATTGTTGATTGATTTTAATTTGCTTATGCTTATTTCTTAATCAAACTTGTTCAGATAAAATGTATAACAGCAGTTAATATATACCATGTTTATTTCATAAGCACAAAAATTATATTGAAATTATTTTTGTACTTAACAGATAGGTGGTGCAATTGTTTACTTTTAGTATACAGAAATTCAGTTTTACTTGAACAATGAGAATAACTTGGTATATTATATGTTTGTTTTTCACTTGTGCTTAGATCCAGTTAATTTAGAGTGTTTTATTTTTCATTAATTTTAGATTCTCTGTGCTAAACTATTCAGAATTTCAAAATCACACAGTTAAAGAAATAGGTGTAAAAAATTGCTCTACTAGAGAAGTCAGCTAAGCCAAACTTAGAACTTCTACTTGGACAAATACAAGTAAGTTGGTTTCAACTAAATAATTACCTCACATTTTATCTTCTTACAAAACAATTACTATGAATACAAAAACTAAAATAATTAATTCATAATTCATTCTGGTTGATATACTGGCTAAGGTAAAATATTTTAGAACTTCATCTCTTACAAAACAGGCTCTCAGTGGCTTGCTAGCTAGTTTGAGGGCTTAGAACAGTAAAGTTCAAGATTTGATCATTGAAGTAGGCAAAATAAAAATAACTGCTTGTGCAGGTTTGTTCTCGATAACAAATTAAGTTTGTGGAACATTGTTATAAATTGTAAATGTTGCTCCCAGTTGTTACTTGTATGTGCATAACTGAAGTTGCTGTTATAAAACTGTTTGTAATATAAAGTAAAATTTTGTAACAGGTATGGCACTTAGTGTTTATAAATGTTTTTGAAATTGATTTTTTCAGTGTAAAATAAATATTGTACCATTTAAGAAGAGTATCTTAATATGTACAATGAAAAAATTTTCTCAAAGGAGTTTTAGTGTCTTGAAACATAGTATTGTTTAAATAGTCATCATAAATGTAAGAAAACTATTTAAAGTATTTGGAATAAAAATTCACAGAAACTACACTATGAGAAACTCTACATGTTTATCAGTTTTTTCAACAGGTTAATTATTGAGTGGAAAACTGGAAAAGAAATAAGTTCAGAGTGCTATACAAAACTTGTTTTCAATAGATACTTACCAACTTGTATTATCCTCTATCAGTGCCAATTTTCATTCACTTCTAGCCTTGATACTCACTTTTCTGCATACTAACATACAAGTTATTCATCAATCCTCCACCAACAGCAGAGCAATACTACCCCACTTGTAACTAGCACCCTCTCTGGTCTTGCAGCTGCTAATCACTTCAAGATTGGTCAGATGACACCATACCACACTGAAAGTGGGAAGTACAGGTGAGAAATGTGAGAGAGGTAAGTATCTATCAGCAATACATTTTTAGTTTCAGAAATTGTTAACTTTTGCTGCGATATCTTACTTTTGCTTAAATATAACTTGAATCCAACATTGAACCAGTGGAGGACCAGTGAAAAAATATTTTCCCTTTGAGAAGTGCCCAAAGGAAAACCATTGAGTGTGAGAAGGAATTAAAAACAACATTCTGGTAGTAAACAGCATCACATTTAAGACACTCTACACCAGGGTTTTCTTTATTTCTGTAACATTTTTCTTGTAGCCTCTCCATGTTTCTGCCCTTTTTGGCAACACATTATTAAAGGATGAACAGTACACTTGATTCAGAAGTGGTGCAGTCTCCTGTGGGTGTGTTGTTTTTAATTCCTTCTCACACTCAATAGTTTTCCTTTGGGTGTTCCTTAAAGAGAAATCAACTTTTACTGGCTCTCCACTAGTTCAATGCTGGATTATAGTTTTATATAAGTGGGAGTGAGATATATCAGAAGATAACAATTTCCTAAACTGAAGATGTATTACTGACACATACTTAGTTTCACTCAGATTTCAGATCCATCCTTCCCACTTTTGGTATGGTTTGATGTGATCTGAGCAATCTTAAAGTGATTAAGGGCTACAAGATTAGAGAGGAGTAGTTACAATATGGGTAGTTTCATACTAGAATTAGTGGAGGGTTGCTGAATAACCACTTACATGTGACTATGCAGAAATAAGTGGGGAGTATTGGGGTTAACAGTGAGCAAAAATTTCCACTGACAGAAAGAAGTGTAAAATGAGAAAACCTTTTGGAAGAGGAAGAAGTAAGTAATCTATTGGAAATGCATTTTCAGTTTAGGAAAATATCAACATATGCAAGTACAAAGAAACTGCTTGATATGGACTTTAGTAGAAACATCCACCTGGAGATACATTCAAAGTTTGTTATACCCTTGGAAAAATGATGATCTTAGATTACTATTATATTTTGAGAAAAAGCATCTCTTATTGCATTTATAACCATTTTGATCATCATTTACTAATTTTTCTGCTTTTCTTTTTAAAAAGTTGTAGAAAGTCAGGTATTTTTAATGATAATTATTTCTGAAAATGGAAAACTGAAGTATATTCTTACCAAAACCCAACTAGCTCAGAGGGTTTAGGCACTGTAGTGGATAAACTACATTATTTGATGCATTAACAATTGTTTATGTAAGTCCTAGGCAATTAGTCTACTGGAAGCCAGGGTTCCTGTCCTTTTAGTATCCCATAATTGCCATGATGAATATAAAGTTCAGGGTGTTTAATATTTTTCAGTTCACAGTTGTTTTGAAGAAGCTGTCATTTTTACTTACAATCAGCTTTGTATTAAGAAATTGTACTTTATTAAAACGTGTGTATCTCATCACTAAATATGGCTGTTATTAGATCAGTATTAAATACTATTTTAATTAGTTTTCCTAGTGGATTCATCCAATTTGTTCTTGGATCAATTCAATTTTTATTTGTTTTAGGTCTCCTTTGGGCTTTTTCTTTCTGAATTTCCTCTTGTTCTGCTTGTAAATTGTTATTTTGAGTCTGAACCAAGTAATGTGAGAATATTTGTGTATTGAATAATACATACAAACAAATAAACATTTGAAATACCCAGTTTTATTTTCAGTGAATATCCAATATTAGTTCATAGTATTTTAATTAAAGATATGGCATTTAGGTTGTAATACATGAAATCATTTCTCTAATGTCACACATCATCATTATCCAATTTTGATTTGAAATTTATTAAACACTCAAAACATATCTGAGTATTTGGACTTGTCGTACTTAAGTTTCATGTTGATGTAGATAAGCCTTAATCATTTAATAATTCTTTTCAATACTTTTCATCTTAATTTTGGAAATTCTGAAATATCTGAGAGATTTGTTTTATTTAAGATGAAAAGAAAAAGTTATTTCTTAATAAAGTAAGATTTTAATCAATGCCAAGTATGTTTTGCATAATCAATTTTTTTGGCAATCTCACTTGCACTGAGTTTTATTTAGAGGAAGAATAAACAAGATATCTAGGTTTTTAGAAATTTGGTTACATGATATTTTGATCATATTTGAAGTTTAGGCTATCACTTAGCTGGTTACAAAGTATATATCCATTGTTATGATTTTAAAAATTTAGTTAGGGTTAATCCTTTGTGTATACTCTCTTGGTACATTACACGAAGATATATTTTGACGACAGCTCTGTTTTGCTGCTTATCAGTTGAGTGTGTGACACAGAACATTAATTTCCATATCAAAAATATTTTGAAGTGTCACAGTATTGTTAGTTATGAATTTTTTTTACATATTTATTATTTTTTCTATTTCTATATTAATAAAATAATACTAAATAAACTATAGATTTACAGCACTGAGTTTTAATGAGAAAGTTATTTTTTGAACATTAATATTTTAGTTATGACAAGAAAATAACAATTTAGTATTACAGTGATATGTTTGTATAATTTAATTCATCGTTATCTTTATTGATTTTTAATATTACTCTTGAAATCTTTCTTGTTCTCAGTTTTCTTAGCAATTTGGAACTTATAATATTACTAAACTATTGTGAAAATTCTTATATTAATTAATGAAATCAATATTGAAAACTCACTTTACTGATATTTGTAAACTTTTATAAAGCTTATAAATCAAATATGTTATTGGGTCGTCTTTGTTAGTTAATCAGTTATTTACAATGCCAGTACAAAAAGACTTAGAATTCATGTGAAACTGATTCTATGTATAGAAGAATTAACCCCTTAAAATTGAAAGAATGACAAAATATTCTTTTGTTCTAACACTTTTGCACAGTATAGTGTGTGTCTAGTGTTAATTTTTCCATACCATTACAGAATGCTTCATTCATCCCAGTTGATAATTGAATGAGCTAGGGTGAGAATACTTATTCTGTAGAATTCCCATATACTTGTCCCAAGGGCATGCCATAATGGTTCTGCTTGAATGAATGTACTGATCAAATTTCAGGTCTTAAATAACTGTCATTGTATCCCTTGGAGTGTCATAACTGTATAGAAAGAAGCTAGGAAGGAGGTAGCATATAGTATTGGTATATACAAGAAGAAATCAGTTTGATAGCACTCCACAAATAAACTATGTATTAAATTTTGTTGTAATGCCGTGGGCCAAAATGCGAATAGAATTGTCAGTATAACAGAAAGTTCACATAAAAGCTTTATTAGACGCCATTTGGACTCCAAGAAATTGCTGCAGATATGAAATGCTCCCTGAAAACTGTCAAGTACACCCAAGACTGTGAAACCAAGACAAATAAACTTGAAATAGTAAGGGCAGAGGTGGAACACCTGAACTCAATAATACTGATGTTAAATATCTTTGTTTATGTAACCTTTGGGACAGAAGGAAAACTGCCACTAATCTCAACCATGAAATCAATGACCACATATCAAATGGCAGAAAAATGTCCAGATCTACAGTACCATTAAGACTCAATGAGAATGGAATATTTAGTCATTCAGCAGTCAAAAACCTTTACTTTAACCTCTAAATATTGTCAAGAGATTGAAATTTGCTAAAAAAAATGTACAAAAACTGGACTGTTGATAAATGGTAAAAGGTGTTATGGATGAATGAGTTCAAGTTTAAAGTATTTGGTTCAAAGTATAGATTGCACATCTGATGGTAGAAAGGTAAAAAGTGCTTTCTTCAATGCATAGCACCTGCTATGAAGCATGGGGAATGCAGTGTGATCATTTTGTGGTGTTTTTCTGTTGGGGCAACAGGAGATATTTGAAAAATAGATGGAATAATGGACCAATGCAAATGTCATCAGATACTTATCTGTTATGGAACACCCAGTTTGCATATTATTGGTCAATGATTCTTGTACCAAGAAGACAGTGACCCCAAACACTCATCCAAATTATGCAGAAAGGTACTTAGCTAAGAAAGAAGCTGCTGGAGTCATTCAAATGATGCAATAGCTCCCACAGAACCCTTATCTCAACCTAATTGAGCAGACATGGGATTTAATAGATCAAAAACTTGACAAATCAAAAATTACAAAGAAACTTTATGGAAGTGTATTAGAGATATTTGGAACAATATCCCAAAGGACACTTTAAGTATGTTGCAATAATGCCAAAAAGACTGTCAGCAGTTATTAAAGCAAAATGGAGACACAAAAATATTAACTGATTCCTGAATTCAAGCACTACCACTGAGTTTCTGTTGTACTAAATATGAAGATTAATAAAATTTTGATGTTTTACCCATGACTTACTTTCCACTGTTCTTTGAATGTAGCCTGAAATCTAATTTTTGCCTTTGTCCTAACACTTTTACGTAACACATTTGAAAATTCAGAATGACAAGTGATTAATTTAAAATACAACCTTAGTATTTGTTCATATAATGCAAAAGAATACATTTAGTTAAATGTTAAAAATATTTTATAACTATAGTTTTTAATTTTACATCCTATCAACATCTTGAAGTTTTCTTTTTTTAGGATAATTTTCTCCTTAATAACTAGATTCACACAGTGTCAGCTATAAATGGTGGTGGAACAGAATGTATGAGAATTATATTATGGCATTGTTTAACATTTCATAGGTAACATAATGTCATCAGAAACTGATTGCTTCAGGAAGAGTATGTAAAATCCCTTTCCAGTGCAAAATATTTATACATTCAAATCATAAAGATGGAATAAGATTGGGCACTTAGAATTTCTAAGATGGAAATACCCTTTATACTTAATGGCATTTGAAAACAAAGCAGTATGAATCAACTTAGGGGACCATTTGTATAGAAACCTGTAACAAGTTGTGTCTTCAGCCTTGGAAGGAAAGTATGGTGTGTCATTTAAAAAAAAAAAAAAAAAATCCATGAATGTATAGGTCAGTGGAGAGAGGTGTCCTCAAGTCACAGATAAGATTGTTACATAACCAAGAAAGGATCTGTATCTAGAAAAGTGGCACAATTCACTTGTACACAGTTAATTTCATAAAATGGCCATTAAACTGTCACAAATCTCTAACAGCCGAAGGATGAAATGGTATTAATGTTATTCAGTATGAAAACATACCAGTCAATTTGCTAAACACAATACCTACAGGTGTTTTGCAATCAGACTATTGATATGCTAGGACACTATTGTCTGCATGCACTGAATAGATTACAGAAAGCATGTGAGGGAGAAGTGGCATGCTGTGGACATGACAGAACCTTTTGGAATGAAAACTGTGCTACAGGGCAGTTGCCAAAATGCATGGTCATCAGATAGAGAACAATCAGATATGGTAAGATGGGCTGTGACATTATTAAGATTGCACTAAACTTTTTCACAAATAGATAATCTCATTTTAAAATAGAAAAGTTCTGTTCATCATTTTGTTGTAGAGATGTCATATTCAAATTATTCCATTCCTGTTGTTTTTTCAACCAGACTGTATATGAAGTCTAATCTTGTATAATTCTTTTACAAAAAGCAAGCTGTTTTTAAGTATTTAACCTGTTTTGCTTTTATTAACACAAAATGTTCATGATGTTTGTTTTTATTAATTTTTATAAACATGCAACTTGTTTGTGAGCTATTTGTTTTCCCTCATTAATATTTTTTTCTTTCTTTCTTTAGCTGTTGTCTCTACCAGTTGACATGGCAACTTAAATGGTGAACACTGAATTAAAAAATTTTAAAATTTATTGTTTGTTATTATTATTGATTTCTAGTTTGTTTGAATATATTGAAGTGTAATTTCTAAGTGCCAATAAATGTTATGTTTGTATAGAATATTTAGCTGAAAATTCTGTGAACTTGGTGAGGAAAGCATTAAGAATGTAAACATTACTATGTACAGAATATAAAAATATGTTTAATCATGAAATAAAATATGAATATAAAGGCACAAACCATGTCTTATTAAATATTTTGGAAAATGAGGATTTACATACAGAGATCAGTTACAACTAATTCATAGTTTTACAAGATAAAATGAGTGCATGATTTTTTTAAGTAGGTGTTTTGGGTAGGCATTCTAATTTTTGATGCTTTGTAGGAAAGAAATCTCTATGAAGAACAAGGTAGGTAGACCAAAGGTTGTAGACACTGTAAACACTATAGAAGGTTGCATTTGTAATTAAATGGAACGAAGCTGTCAAACCAAATGAATAAGCCAATAAGTGTTTCTTTCCCATTAACAGAAGTAAAAAAGCCTCTGGAGTCATGATTGATGAAAACATCTAAAAATGGTTGAGTGATATCAGCTTGAGTCTTACATGTACATTTTATTGGAAGGCAGTCATGATTGAAGATAATTAGGACTTGAAAGATGTATACAAGTATTGTAAACATACTTTCTATAGTAGAAGGTTTTGAAGTCTGCAGGACACACTTTAAATCAAGTGTGTTTATGGTGACAGAAACAGACTGAGAGATACGAGTCCTAGTGGGAAATTGTCAGTATGGTCTGTTTTCTTCATGCAGTGTATTGAATTTTTTACTCTCCTTTCTTTTTTACTGTGGTGAGTTACAGTATGCATTTTAAGTCAGGTTTGTACAATCTGTTAATTAATGTAATAGATTATTATAAAGTATAAAGAAAGAACTATTAATTGTTTCATCTTGGGAAAATATTGGTGAACACAGAAGTAACATTAAAACTCTTCATTATGTGATTGTTAAGGAGAAAGAGTTGACTAGTTTGTAGAGCAAAGTAAAAAAAAGAATGTGATGTTGTTTGTTCATTGGTAGTGAGAGGTTTTAAGAAACACATCAACAATTATGACATTGAATTAACCTAACAACTATAAGAAATGAGAAAATATAAATTATTTAAAATATGCATATTCTGAACAAAAATGCACTTGTTCTTCAGTTACTAAAACAAAGGATAAAACATTGGAGTAGTGGCCAAATTGTTAAATTATATAATAAAGTAAATGTAGAGTTGAATATGGAAGCGCAATATATTTATAAATCCATGTTTGTCAGCTTATTGTAATAAATGTAGATAATGCAATAATTGTTTCCTACAGTTTTATTGAAACAACAATACTATTATACAGGAATTTAATATAATGTCAGCATCAATTATGGCTTCATAATGTTCTGATATAATTATGAATGGAAAATATCGGTTTAAAAGTGAAAGTTTACAATATTCCCATACACGTAATATAGCAGAAATATGGGGATTTGGGTAGATATGGAAATTAACTTTTCAAATTGAGGCTAAAGTTGAGTATTCCAAGTCTGTAAGGTTTCTACTTTTTAATTTCTTTGAAATCCTTTTCTCATCAATAGTTTGAGTATTTGCAAGAGCCATTATATTTTTTTTTTGCAATAGCATTTTACAAATATGAAAATTCCTTTTTGAGATCATTTATGATTTTTTGTTTATTTTAGTGTCTGAATAGTTGGTTGAAATGTAAAAAATGTATATCTGAATGTGTATAAATTTATCAGTCATTTGAGTAGATATGATTTAATTATTATTCATGTTGTTAATATTCTAGTTAAAGAAAAAGATCTGAGATGACATAAAATGTATCCCTTGTTAGTTGCAGCATGTACTGTGAGATGAAATAAAAATACATCATGTTAGTTGAAGCTACTCTTCTTAAAATGTGTATAAAATCACAAGAAGAATTTTAAGATCACAATTTTGGATTTATTTAAGCATACACCACATATGCAAGAAGTGAATTACTGTTTAATGCACTGGAAGTGGGGAGAATTGGTGGGAAGTGTATGAGGATAGAAGTATATATCAGCAATATAGTTTCAGTACAGAAGATACAACAAGGAGTTTGCTTCTTCACCACATAAAACACTTTACAAAACTCAGAAACAGAGAATAGATGACTATTAAAGTTAGCCCCTGATTCACGTAGATCTTTCAGATGCTCTAATCTGGACTTATCAAATGCTCTGGCAGTGTATTAGCCACAGACAGTGTAGATGTATCGAACAATGGATACGTCTTGGATCATTTTAAGAATAGTCAATCAACATGAGTATAGATAGGTGACTATATACTTTAGGATTTGATCAGTGATATCAAAGTTGTTCCTTGTAGAAGAGAACCAACAATTCTTTGCTCGAGTATCATATAGTGTTCTCATTAGCAATGAATGTCTCGAGTTAGGTATGGCTAGAAATACCACCATCAAATGTTAGTACTTGTGGGTATAACACCTTGGTTCCCTTGATTATTTGTGTTATGTAAAGTTTGGAGAATATCATGCTTCAAGCTCTAGGGACAACTAGTTATACATGCTGAGAACCACTTCTTAGAGATAAATAACAACAATACAATATACATTCTTGCACTAATAACTGGTTACACATTTGACACATATTATGTGCTTCTGTGATTATATTCTTTAAGTTGCACATACTTTATTTTGCAAGAATATCCCACATCAGAGTTTGGTCTTTCAGTTGTTCTTCCCAGAGCTCTCTACATGTTATTTGCTGCATCCATCCTCCAATGTGATATCCTACTGTATGGCTTGTTGTTCTTATTACCTAAAATATTTTAACTCCCACACTGTGTGGTGAGATAGTCACTCTGTTTTTGAGATTCTGAACCCAGGTACCAATGTATGATTAAATTATACTTCTGTATTACTGTTATCCAGTGTGATATCATTTATTCTCTTGGGGCTTTTAAAAGTTCAACAACCATTTAAGTAATACATGGCCCATTCAAACAGTAAAATATTTACCAGACATGAGGTATCAAAAGTATTTCACAAAACAAACAACTGCAAATAGTATCTTCGTACAGTATCTGAATTCAGAAGCTATAATTGTACATAATTATATACTCTACTCCATCCTGCAATTGCTATAACACTTCTTTGATTTAACTATTGTTGGGATTAGTGTCTAGTGGGATTTCACTATCCTTTTTTGGATATGACAACACTTTACAGACTTTAGTGCATACTCTCACTTCTTAGTAACTGAAATGCATCTCCTCTTTTGTAAGAACTGATAATGGTAAGACAATTTGGAAGAACTTGCAACAAAATGTTGGTAATACAATGCAAAAACTATAAAACAGCAGACTTCTCATTTTGTCACATACAAGGGTCAATCTCACACTGCTGATATTTTTGCAAAATTCATGGATATTCCTTCTTTAGCTACAATATGACCAAAAATTCTACTTCTGCACAAATGAACACATTTTCTGGGTTTAATATGCAACTTTGCCTTTTTTATCCATTCAAATTTTTGAGATTGTTTGTCTCAGACTCTTAATGTGTAAAAAAATAATGTCAATATAGATCAAGCACTTCCATTTCTATCCATTGCATGTAAGCTTTATTAGTCTTTTTTAAAGTGTTTATCAAGTTAAACAGCCAAATGGCACAATGCAAAACTCGTGCAAGCTATTCTAAAAGCAGCCTTAAGTCTGCTCTGATAATCCAGTTTGACTTGCTAGATGTAAAGTAATGAACTAATTTACCTCTTCTCGTACAAATAGAGGTTCTTTTGGTCATAATAATCGAAAGAATCAGTGCAGGTTATTTTGTTCACCAACCTAAAATCAATACAGAGACAACCAAAAGCTCTCTTAAGGCTGTATGACTCTGTCCTTTAAAACCCAGTGTATTTGAGTGCTATCTATTTTCCTAGTGTTTCAGATTAGTCTGCACAACAGTTTTCTACTCAAATAGATCCCATGCAGCAAATGCAACTAACTTGGTAACCTAAACACTGTTCAACTTTTCAGAATCAGTGATCTCCGTTCATTGGTTTCATTTTTATTATTTGCTTAATTTTTCATGTGATATGAAAACTGAATTTCCTAAAGCTTACAATCTATTTAAGATGATTTTTCATACCTCTTTTTATAAATTGTTTAGTATAACATATCTTTATCGGTCTTCAGTAATTTTCATTTTACTTAAACATCAAGTATAGTTTTAAATACACTTATATTTAGCTATTACTGAAGTAAAATACTCCTAACATCTTTTTACGTATACTCTAGTCAATGGCTATACTGTACAGGAAATGAGACTTTCACAAAATTCATAGAGAAATGGACATTTCCTGGAAACCGGATGGCCTTCATGATGTCACCAAACTCACTTTATATATACACTACACAGCCAAAAGTATGTGGACACCCGACCATCACACGTGCTTATTGTTTGATTTGGTTTGAATTACGCACAAAGCTACACAAGGGCTATCTGCACTTGCCGTCCCTAATTTAGCAGTCTAAAACCAGAGAGAAGGCAGCTAGTCATCACCACCCGCTGCCAATTCTTGGGATATTCTTTTACCAACAAATAGTGGGATGGACTATCACATTATAATGCCCCCATGGCTGAAAGAACGAGCATATTTAATGAGATGGGGTTTCGAACTCGCAACCCTCAGATTGCGAGTCGAGTGCCTTAACCACCTGGCCATGCAGGGCCGTGCTTGTTGAACATCTCATTCCAAAACCATAAGCATTAATATGGAATTGTTCCCCTCTTTGCTGCTATAACAGCCTTCATTCTTAAGGGAAGTCTTTTCACTAGATTGTGGAACATGGCTGCAGGGATTCGCTCCTATTCAGCCACAAGAGCATTAGTAAGGTCAGGCACTGATGTCAGGCGAGAAGACCTGGCTCGCAGTCGGCGTTCCAATTCATCCCAAAGGTGTTCGATGGGGTTGAGGTCAGGCTCGTCATGTTGTACCACAACAACCTCGGCTAATCATGTCTTTATGGACTTTGATTTGTGCACGGGGGCATTGTCATGCTGAAACAAAAAAGGACCTTCCCCAATCTGTTACCACAAAGTTGGAAGCACACAATTCTCCAGAATGTCGTTAAATGCTGAAGCATTAAGATTTCCCTCCAATGGAACTAAAGAGCCTCGCCCAAACCAGGAACAACAGCCTCAGTCCATTATTTTTCCTCCACAAAACTTTAAAATTGGCTCTATGCATTCAGACAGGTAGCGTTCTCCTGGCATCTGCCAAACTCACATTCATCCGTTAGACTGCCAGATAGTGAAGCATGATTTATCACTCCAGAGAACGCATTTCCACTGCTCCAAAGTACAATGGTGGTATGCTTTACACCATTCCAGCTGATGCTTGGCATTACACATGGTGATCTTAGGCTTGTGTACGGCTGCTCGGCTCAGGAAACCCATTTTATGAAGCTCTCGACAAACAGTTATTGTGCTGACATTGCTTCCAGAGGCTGTTTGGAACTTGGGAGTGAGTGTTACAAATGTGGATAGACGATTTTTACATGCTACGCTCTTCAGTACTCAGCGGTCCAGTTCTGTGAGCTTGTGTGGTCTACCACTTTGTGATTGAGCTGTTGTTGTCCCTACATGATTCCACTTTACAAGACTGGAGCAGCTATAGCAGGGCAGAAATATAAAGAACTGACTTGTTGAAAAGGTGGCATCCTGTAACTGTGCTATATTGAAAGTCAGTGAACTCTTCAGTACGACCCATTCTCCTACCAGTGTTTGTCTATGGAGATTGCATGGCTGTATGGAATGGGTGTGGCTGAGATAGCCGAACCCACTTATTAGAAGTGGTGTCCACATACTTCTGGCCATGTAATGTATATCACTCATTGAATTACAACACCACTCCCAATTTGCCCCTGAAGAAGGAAGGTGCATCTGTCGAATGCACTAGGGTTATAGAGTTTTTATGTATTTTTCTCAAGATTTCTTGAATCTAATGTTTTTCTAACATTATGAATATATTAGAGATAGTATATTAGTCTATGATGAGAAGGGAGTTTGATTTAAGAAAATCACAGAACAGTGGTGATTTTTATACATTTTCTAAAGTGTAAGTAAATGAAAGGTAATTTATGTTATAAAAACAGTGTCAAAATCCACGTGACGAAGTATATCTGTTTTGAAATAGTTAAAGAATAATTACTTGATTTATAGCTAAATGTGTATGTTTGTCAACTAATTTTATATATTTTTGTGATTTTTCGATGTGTTTAATAATGTAATAAAGCAAATACATTTAGCACTTATCAGACAGAAGGACAACTTTATCTTCAACTGTTATCACTGACCACATGACAACTACTTAAAAATAGAACAGTGCCAAAGTTTGACTAAAATGTCACTGATGAAACAAAACTTTGAATTTTATTCTTATTTAATGGCTTTCAATGACACAGAAAGGTGACTACAAAATTTCATGAGTTTTATGTGTATGGTGTGATTTAAACTTAAAATGAATAATCTATAGAGAAGAGTAAGCTTTGCAATTTTAAGTATTGACAAACTAACTGGTTAAAGAATAATATGTTATGACCCCTAAGATAGTAATAGCTTCTTTTTAACCATTGATGACTAGTTTAGACAATGAGGCAATTATCTTTAGCTCATAGCATAAGTGTATGGGTGTGACCAAATGATCATCTTTGATGCAAGATCGAGATCGAATGTGTATATGACTTTGTTTCAAGGTTTTGTGATCTTTTAATAATAAAGATAGTTGTACCATAAATGAATGACAAAACAAAAGATGTAATCTTGAAATTTTTTTTCCATATGATTACGTGGTAATTGGTATTCACAAAGATATTTTAGACAATTACTATATTCTCTGTGGAATTATTATGATATCCATTGGCAGTGTAATAAATCCTGATGGAAATATATACGTAAACAAAACATTTGTTCAGTGTTTGACTTTAAAAGTTTGTAAAATAAAATTATCACTGCTGTTAGATAAATCAAAATTGGTCATTGTCAATTACCTCAGCATACAGCATTTGAGATCTTTGTTTAAGAAATACCAACAATGTTTTGAAAAATAAGATAATTACAATGATAATGAAGTTTCACATATTTAAGTAGAACCGAGCTTTCGTTTTTAAAACTTGTTCTGAGGCGACTGATACAGTCTCGGAGATGCCAAGTATTTCAAATGACTGAGCTTAATGATTGTAGACAGAGCCCTTTTAGATTTGCCAGAAACAAGACAAACTTGTAAACGATCGCATTGGTGTTTCTATGCCGCTTAGAAAACGAGAAATACTCATTTACACGAGCGCTGATTGGATGACAAGCACTGATGACGTAACTGTGGATTCCCCCAAGTACCCAGTGTGGAGAAGCACCGCACTCAAACCATTAGTGGACGTCGGAGATACAAATATTTTTTATTATTTCAAGCACAAACATGATTATCGCAAGTAGTCATTTGGTCTATGTCTTTTATTTAGTATCAAAATTTATTTGTATCTCACTAGAAATTTTCTCTTCACCCCTTTCAAGCCATGTGGAAACAATTTATCACTTTATTGTGTAGGCCTATATAATATATAATAATTTGGGAGTTGCAACTAATATTTGTCTGTATGAGCGTATAGTCGTAATGTATGCACCAAAATCGTAATGATTACGCTCAAATCATAATGGTTGGCATCTCTGCAGCCTGACCATTTGCCGTATGTCATGCATGGTGTGCTATAATTGATGTATTATCATTGGTAATTAAATTTTAGAAACGTGCAGTATAATTAAATACAAAAATTGTACATAACTGATCCGCGTTTTTACATATTTAATTTTGTAGAGGGAACCATCTATTCCAAATATAATGTAAATACACACATAGCGACAATGTATTATAACTGACTTTTATTTAAATAAAATATTCTCGTAAACATAAGATTTATTGTAAATACATAGATAACGACAAGTTGTTATGATTAGCTTACATTTTCATGAAAGGTTTCCGTAAGTGTTAAATATATCGTAAACGTCACATGTTTAAGTAAATTAGAGCTTTCATTTTTGCTCTAGGTATATTATATAATGATAACGTACATTGGGTAAATAATAATCATTTATACATTTGTACATGTAGTGAGACAAGACTACATTAGTGATTTTAAGACTATGATTGAAAGTAAATGAAAACGCGTAAGAACATTTCAACCATATTAACATGCATTAACCACAATAACGGTTCTTAACATTGAGGTTGCTTGATTCACTTTAGAAACAATAACACTAACTTCCTGGTTTATGAGTTTTTTGAATGATGAATAAAGTTAACTCAAATAAAAATAAATTATCATAATAAATAATTAGTGTTAAAATAGATAAGTGATATTGTGTTATTAATTCCTACTCTAGTTCCTCAGTGGCTCAGAGGTTATTTTGTTTGTTTGTTTTTAATTTCGTACAAAGCTACTCGCGGGCTATCTGTGCTAGCCGTCCCTAATTTAGCAGTGTAAGACTAGAGGGAAGTGAGCTAGTCATCACCACCCACCGCCAACTCTTGGGCTACTCTTTTACCAACGAATAGTAGGATTGATCGCACGTTATAACACCCCCACGGCTGGGAGGGCGAGCATGTTTGGTGTGACGGGGATGCGAACCCGCAACCCTCAGATTACGAGTCGCACGCCTTAACATGCTTGGCCATGCTGGACCTGCTGAGAGGTTAGTCTGAAGGCTTATAACGCTAAAAAACGTATTTTGATAAATGTGGTAGGCACAGCAACGGTAGGCCATTGTGTTACTTAAAAAAAAACTTTGAGTGTAAGTGACTCATCTACTAATGATAATAATTATACTTTAACAATTTGATCACGTTCACACAAAAGTCATTTAACAAAGTTTCGAATTTAATTGAATAGCTAACATATTTCACTAGGCGAAAATCTTGTCTTTCTAATATTTTGGCATTCTTTGAATAGGCTGCTGCTCGTGTAAATGAGGAAAGGATGTTGATTTGGTGTATCTGGATTTTCAGAAAGCTTCTGACAAAGTGGCAATAACATTTTTCCTTAAAATGATTTTTATAGGTGTATGGGATAGATGACGTATTTGACGGAAAAATTAGCTGGATGAAAGAAAGCAGAATGTTGTTATAGACAGAATTTGGTTAAAATGGATTACTATCACAAGTGGAACATCTCAGGGATCATTGTCAGGACATTTATACTTTTCAACTTACACCACTTATTTAGTTGAAAAATGGTCAATAAATCTTAAATGTGTTGATGATATTGAAGTCTTGCAGTTAGCTAGTTGTGGAAAGTATCCTACTGCTTACAAAAAGATTTAGAGCATTTCATGAGTTAGACGAATAAATATCAGATGGCTTTAAGTTATAATAAAGGTAGAGTCAATAACGTACTAAAGGGGGTGCGAGGGAGGTGGTCCGCTCCGGGTGACTGGCAGGAGGGGTGCCATTGGAGGAGTTGAAATACCGGTAGAAGCTTTCAAATTAAATGAAAAATTCGTCAAAGTAGGAAAACAATTTAAAATGTTCAAACTACTACGACAGTTTGATGTTAATTTCCACTATAAAATACATTTTTATTTTTATTGATAATACAAAATTTACAGATGAAAAATTAAATATTTGACAAAAATTACATCGAAAAGTGAACGTTTGCTGACTTTTAGTCATCAATTTGTTGAGCATAGCCAGCTGGCTGCAACTGACATTCCAAGTCATGTTCACTTGACACTGTGACTCAGCCTGGCATGACCAGGTGGTTAAGGCACTCGTTCACCCGTAATCCGAGCGTCGTGGGTCCGAATCGCCGTCGCACTAAGCACGATCGTCCTTTCAACCGTGGGGCGTTATCGCTGTGGTTAATTGCACTATTCGTTGGTAAAAGAGTAGCCCAAGAGTTAGCAAAGGAATGAATAGTAATTCAGTTTCTGGAATTTCTTGAGAAATGGGATTTTTCTGAACCTCTACCAAGCTTGTTACTGTGTTTGAGATTCCTTTCGACTGTTTGCTTGTCTATTGCTTCATGTGAAGCAGCTATTAAATACACATCTAAAGAGATTATAATTTTATTGTATGTGTCTGTTTTGTTTTGGAATTTCGCACAAAGCTTCACTTCCCTAATTTAGTAATGTAAGACTAGAGGGAAGGCAGCTAGTCATCACCATTCACTGCCAACTCTTGGGCTACTCTTTTACCAACGAATAGTGAGATTGACCGTAACATTATAATGCTCGTACGGCTGAAAGGGCGAGTATGTATGGCACGACGGGGATTCGAACCCGCGATTCTCAGATTACCAGTCGAACGTAACCCACCTGGCCATGCTGGGCCTTGCTTGTATGGGTCACTAGTTAGCCATATACAGAGTATTTCAAACAGTCTTTAGCCCAAAACCATAGGAACGACATTGAATTGTTGAAAATAGTTAAAAAAAGAGCTATTAAAAATGACACCTGGTTATGAAAGGATATCACGCTAAGATATTTTAAGACCTCTGAAATTAATTTATTTAGAAAAAAGTGTTAGAGGATATCTGGTTAGATGTTTAAAAAATTGTTAAGGAAATTGATAGTGTCGATGCATCATTTTTTTTTTGCACTTATTGGTTGGTCTTTGGGATGAGGTTAATTGTGATAG
This sequence comes from Tachypleus tridentatus, assembly GCF_004210375.1. Classification (NCBI taxonomy): domain Eukaryota; kingdom Metazoa; phylum Arthropoda; class Merostomata; order Xiphosura; family Limulidae; genus Tachypleus; species Tachypleus tridentatus. Next base: position 43,019,990 of record NC_134833.1, on the reverse strand, counting down.
AAACAGTAAATTTATAAATTTTAAGGGAGGGTGATAAATAGTTGAATGATAAGGACTGACTGAGTTTTTTGTTTTGATTTTGAATGGTCTAGTGAATGAAACAGACTTGATGGATCAATATTGTCTTTGTTGTGCTCAAGTATTATGTATAATAATTGGTGTTCTAGTAACTGGATAATAAAAGGGTGTCTCAACCACAATTGTGTTCCAGCTGGCCGGAAGGGTTCTAGATTGAGCAGGAGGCTTCATAGACACACTATGTAGCAGATATGGTGTGGCTGAGAAACTTGTTATACATTTCTTTTTACTTTAACTCGTAGGATTTTAACAGTAATGAATGAAAAACTTCTTACGTCTAAGTAAATCCATAAATTTCAATATATGAATTTCTCAAGTGCTAATAAGAAAAAGTAGAAAATAGTATGGTCGAAAAATGTATTCACAAACTGCTGTTTTTATTTTGAAACAATAACATTTGTTTTTATATTCAAGTATAGCAAAATATTGTGGTACCACAGTCGTATTTATTCATGAAGATAGAGTTTGGACCTGAATTTAAATTTGAAATTAAATGTAAGACGCTATTTAATTTTACACTTATATGGAAAGCGTATATAATACGTAAAATTAACCTTATATGCTTATTTGTGTTTGGACCTGTTATTTGTGTTTGAGAAATTTTCACTCTGGTTAACATAGCTTCTACCGTTGCATGTTGGTAGTAAATTAATTCTTTTGATACTTTTTTAGTTATAACTAATTTGAAAGGCCCAGCATGGCCAGGTGGTTAAGGTATTCGATTCGTAATCTGAAGGTTGCGGTTTCGAATCCCCGTCACATCAATATGTTGGCCCTTTCAGCCGTGGGACGTTATAATGTGACTGACGGTCAATCCCAATATTCTTGGGTAAAAGAGTAGCCCAAGAATTGGTGGTGAGTGGTGATGACTAGTTGCTTTCCCTCTAGTCTTACATTGTAAAATTAGGGAATGCTATGCAGATGTATTTGCAACGGCTTTGAATTAGGTCAGGGGCGTAGCCAGAAATGGCCATTGGAGGATCTAGTTTGAATGCTTGATGCAAGCGCGAAGCCATGCTCGGGGGGCTGGAGGCATTTCAGGAAATTTTTAATAAAAACATAAAAGAAAAGCCTGAATTATGCATTCTGAGACCACCTTTTGGGTAAATTTCTGAATGGCATACTGAGGTGTTTGTCTTATTTTTTTAATCATAAATAAATATATAGGCCTATATATATAATATATAACTTAAAGTTATCAGGCCCAGAAAAGTAGGCCTACAGTCCTGGCATCAACATATAAAATATAGAGTCACTAAGTAGAGTGCAAAATATATGTATCGTGTCTGTAATCTGTATTCAAATATCATGGACAGTGTATGTTCAGATTCCCTGGAGTTCAAGAATTAAGTTCACAAATAAACAATGGGTGGCACTGTGGCAGGCTGGCAGCACCATGGTACTGTGAATGTGACGTTGACAAACAGAAGTTGCGATAAAGTATAAACAATCATTCACTATTTCAAGCCTGAAAAAGCAAAAGACACTACATGGATTCTTTAAACCCATTCATGAGGCTGAATCTGATCAATCTGCTGCAGCCAATAAGGTTGAATTAGAATTGTCAACTGGATTGTCAGAGTTATCACCGTGGCCTTCTACCAGTGCTGCCACAACAACCTCAGGTCCAGTCTGGGACATTGGAAATTACATTTCTGATGATGTCAGCATTGGTAAACAGGTAAGTCGACTTTCACACTGGAGATGGCTATTCTACAGTCAACACGCAAATGGTGCTTTCTGCAAGTACTGCTGTCTTTTTGCTCCTGAAGGTGCTGGTGTTGGAAGCTAGAAATTGATACAACTAGTGAAATTTCCATACATAAACTGGAAGAAGGCTGTTGAAGACTTCAAGGCACATGAATTGAAACAGTACCACCAAGACAGCAAAGAAAAAGCTAACAGTTTTCTACAGGTCGTAAACACAAGTTCATATGTGCACTTGCAGCTTGATGCAACTTACAAGCAGTAATTGAACAGAACCGGCAATATTTAATGCTTATTATTGATACCATATTGCTATTGCTGTGTGGGAGACAGGGTTTGGTTTTGAGGGAAAAATATGATCCTGGTCCAATGTTTATTGGTGAAACTGATGAGAAGCCCATCAATAATGATAGGAATTTTCGGGCGGTTTTGCGCTACAGGGCAAAGGGTGATGTCTAGCAAGCCTTAAGAGTACAAAAAGGAATGCTACGCATCTGAGTCCTCAAATTCAAAATGAAATAATTAGTGCCTGCAATACCCATGTTCTTGATGCTTTGGTCAACACGGTTAATGCTGCAAAGTGTTTCTCAATATTAGCTGATGAAACAACAGATATTTCTGGCATTAAACAGTTTTTGTTGTGTGTTAGATATTTGTATGCTAATAACAACTCTGATACAATAAGAGAAGATTTTTGCAATTTATACTTGTTTGTGATGTGACAGGCAGAAACTTGGCTGATGTTATCATAATCAATCTGACAAAATATGGTATTGACATGGCCTACCTGCGAGGACAAGGGTACGACGGTGCTACCTCTATGAGTGGGAAATTCAATGGTGTCCAGAGACACATGAATGATAAATTCCCACTTGCGCTCTATGTACACTGCAGTGCCTATTGCCTAAATTTGGCAATTTCTGATGCTTGTAAAGAAGTTTTTGTGCGAAATTTCATGAGAGTAATTTCTAGCATTGAAAACTTTCTCAATACACCAAAACAAAAGCACGTTTTGGCTCTTTCGGTGGAGAAATAGAGCACCTGAATCGAAAAAAAAGTTTGAAAGGTCTCTGCCCCACCCAGTGGGTTGAGAGGCATGACTGAGTCATTGTCTTTCTAGAATTAATCCATGCAGTTGCAGATGCCCTTGAGACCATATCAGGTTGGCAAGACAGAGATTCTGCTGAGCAATCCAATCAATTGTTGTATTTTATAACACAGCCAGAATTCATCATCACTCTACTTACCATTGCTAAATTGTTTTCCTTTAATTTACCTCTGTACAACCTACTGCAGCAACAGAACATTGATTTAGGTGCTGCGATGAATCACACAGAAATAGTGGAAGATTTAATCCATTCACTCAGAAATAATGCTGTGAATGAATTTAACAATATTTTTTGTGAGGCTCAAACTCTGTGCAGTGAGCTTTAAATTGACATCATAATGCCAAGGTAGGCTAAGTGACAGATGTACCGTGCTGACCCACAAACCACTAGCCCTGAGGAGTACTTTCATATTGTTGTATTTGTACCATTTGTTGATCACTTTCTTGCACAAATATGTGACTGTCTGTCCAGTCACAAAACTCTCCTTACAAACTTCATATGTCTACTACCATCAGGATCTACCATAGAACGGTCAGAACTTACAGCACAACAATGTGACCAAATTAAAGAGTTGGTCAATATATACAAGGCTGACATTGACAGCACATCGCTAGCTGCAGTAGGTAAACTTAGGGTTTGGTACAAATCACTTGCAAACAACAGACTTAAAAATGTCATAGATGCATGTGCAATGTGCACATGAAATGTTCCCAGTCATTTCTAGACTGTTGAAAGTATTTGTCACGCTGCCTGTGCTAACGAGCTCAGTGGAGCGTTCGTTTTCAACTCTCAGAAGACTCAAAACGTATTTGAGAAATACCACTACTGAAGATCGATTGAATGGCCTGGCCTCATTATACATTCACCGTATTATTAAAGTTGAACCAAACTGTGTTGTAGATGTCCTGTCAAGAACGAACAGGCGTTTGAGCCTTTCATAGATATTCGATTGTATTTCTTTAGTTCTGACAAAACTTACTGTATTGAAAGTGTTCAATCAAAAATTTGCATTTGACCTTTGTTGTGTGTAAAATTATCTGTCATGCAATCACGGATCTTTATGAAACTTCACAGATGGCAACTGAACTTGTCTGAAACGTTTGGGTCCATGGGGAGGGTTAACACCCAAACCCCCCTTGGCTACGCCCCTGAATTAGGTGTTTGTAACTTTATGACGAAAAACCCATTTGATATAAAAATTTATTTCGGACATGCTGGTATGTGTATTAACACTTTTATTGATAAGGAGAGAACAACGTTTCGACTTTCCTAATTCATTTTAACCAGCCGTTCTGAGATACATAGGTGTTTGTTTTATAATTTCGCGCAAAACTACACGAGGGCTATCCACTATAGCTTTCCCTAGTTTTGCTGTGTCAGACTAGATTGAAGGCAACTAGTCATCATTACCTACCACCAACTCTTGGGCTCCTCTTTTTACCCACGAGTAAAGGATATGAATCATAGCATGACTAAAAGGAAAGTTTTTAGTCTATACCAGCAACGTAAACTTTGCAAGTTGTTCTGAATAAATGAAATTAGTAACTATACGTTATCTTTATGAAATAAAAGTATTTTCATAATCTACAATCTTTTTCTTATTTTTCAGCAGCTTTATCTGAGCTCTTAACTATTGTTTTCGCTCCCGTACGTTTCATATTTCTTATATTCTCTTGTTGTTGATTTTATAAAGCCGAAAGATGGCGATAAGAATATTTCGACACCAATTGAATATTAGAGTTAATAAGTAAGTAGTCATTAGTATTTTTGTGGGAAATTAATGAGAAAGTGTGTAATAATGTAGTCTGTAATTCTCTCACTTCCAAGACAACAGTTTATTAATGTTATATTGTACAGAAGCAGGTAATACTTAAATTTAAAAAAAAATGTTAACGTGACACTGACGCCGGAAGTTGAACTTAGCAGAAAATCAAGAATTTGACAAATTAAAGATTGGTAAAAACGGCTGCAATTAACTCGTGTTTCAACCGTTTGTAATTGATTTAATGATTAACATGACTTACAATTTATAATGATAATAAACTTTAAAAGTAATATTAATAATAATTTGATTGTTTTAATAAACTTGTCAAAGCTGCGTAATGGGTTATAGAACTTCCTGTTAAGGATATCGAAACTTGATTTCAGTATTAATAATAAAACTTAATAATCCTTCACTTATCACTGAATAAGCAAGGGAAAAAACTATAACTACTACGGCAAGACTTCATTCAACTTGTACTTTTTACTTTTATGGGCTAGAGAAATATACTAACATTAATTATAAAATATTACATCTTAATTTTATTACTGATTTATAATTGAGCTCTGTCTTATGTATAGGCTAGACTTTCAAGCCTACACATATTTTGTTATTTCAGGTTTTTACTTAATGTTATAAAAGTAGTTTAGTAACATCAATATTAATAGTTGCAGTATACCTTGATACTTCTTGGACTTTTTCTGGCTTCTCTACCACTTTTTATTTAAACTTCATTGTTTTGAAGTACAAATCAAGGCAAGATTTGAAACCAACAACAAAAATCAACAACAGTTAGTATCATGAATATTTACACAGAAAAGATGTGATTGTATTTAACACAATTGAAGAATGTTTTGCCAGTTTGAAGAGAAGACAGCTACTGATTCCATATGTGTAAAAGCTGAGACTAGATGGGAGGAAAATAGTGTGTTTATGTACATAGGAAAATCAAATTTGGCTTATTATATATTTTTAAATTTTCACATTAATTTTTTTCATCTAATACCAATTTGATAATTCGTGGTATAACTTTTTACATTCAAAGCTATCATTATCAAGCAGAAACCTATTATTATAGAGATATAAGTTTAATTATTAAATGAAATTTGTGCAGAAATGTAAGAAGAGAACCAGTGGTGCAGTGTTAGGAATGTTCATTAATATAAATATCAGACTTGTATGCTCATTTTCAGGGGGTTCAGTCAACAGTATTGAAGTTGTTTTACCCTTTATTAAAACCTATCATACAATGCTTGGTCAGTTTCCTGGAATTATTTTCTTATATGACTAGAAAACTGCATGATGATTGTTTATTCATCTGAATACTTGGAATGTTTAATTAAGTTAAATGACTGCTTATTGTTACTTATCACACTGTTAAAATATTATAAGAAAAATGTGCTTATAATTGATTTAAATATGTGATTTTTTCTTGTTTATAAACTTTAGATGAAAATCTACTTTTAAGTTTTGTGTGATAGTTGTTCTGTATATGGTAACTATTAACATTTGATTCATAAGTATACCAAATGTAAAACATTTAGGTATAGTCATTGAGTTTTATGTAACCTATAGATGAAAAGGGACCATTTGGCCCTTCAAGATTACTCTTTTTCCTCACCATTTAGAAAACGTAAATCTACCAATAATGTTTCACGAAAGCAATTATTCCCTCTTAAACTCCTGTGGTGTACTGGCATCCATTTTGGCTAGTGGCAACTCATTACATAAATTAATCACCCTCTTTGAAAAAAAAATAAATAAAAGTGGAGCGTAATCTATTTTTTCATAGTTGTAAATTTTTTTCTCCTCATATATCTTCAGAATATTGCACAAAGACACAAGAATATTTTATTGTGCTAATCCCCTGGATAATCCTCTAAATTAAATAAGACATAATATTGCTCTTGTTTTCTCAAGAGACATTCAGTAAGTCAATATACTTTCCTGGATAAGAAAACCAAAATTGTAAACAGTATATTTTAAGTGAGACCTCAATAGTGAGTTTTACACTGAGATAATTACCTCATTTTAACTCTCAATCAGTTATCTGTAAATACACACAGAAATTCTGTTGGTTTTACAAAGAGCATCAGAGAATGATTTAGATGACTTGAATAATCAAAGGTCATTTGCAGAATATATTTCTAATTTATCATTTGAATGAAACTATTCTGAAATATTTCAATATTCTTATAAAGCTAGAAATACAAGTTTTTTTTTTATCAGCAACAAACTTATTACACCCAAGTTGAATGGTTTCCACTGATAATAAATTTATGCTTTCTTCCATCTAAATAGCTAAATATTAATTTCCATCTCTCACTTGTGTTATTGTATAATGATTTATGTGCAACCTTATTTTCAAAAGCTTAATGATAACCTAAAACATCAAGTTCACATGCTTTTCTTCGTCTAGATAATATCTTTATGCCTTTACAAGATCAGTTTTGAATATATACTCACCAGTTCTTAAGCTATGTTACCAGTTATATACCATAGTACCTAAAATAGCAAACTGGATCTTGTTCATATTCCATTAGGAACTCATTATTTGAATGCTTATTATTGAAATATTTATAAAAAGTAATTAAGACCATGACTTTATAAGTGAAACAGTAATATATCATCTGCATATCTTCTTTAATTGAAATTAAAAAATCAGGAGACTTCTTTTTAACCATTATTTTTCAGAAAACCTCAAGAATAAATTGAATATAGCAGTTGCAAGCCTTGGATCCAGTTCTCTTGCTAACTTCATCATAAATTATTGCATACAAATGCTCTGTTGCAGCTATTATTGTGGACTTTATGATATTCTGTGCTCATTTTTTTGTTTGTGGGTCAAGAAAGTCATGCTGCTCTCAACATCATGAAACTGCTGATACAATTCAACTGAACTAAGACTTTTCAGTTGCTATTCACCATATACAGATCAATTGTGTACAGTGTTTATCATAGCATAAAGTAATATGAACTCAAATCAAGATAGGTAAAGAACAGTAATCAACAGTAAAACACATTTACTATCATAGGCACCAGGGCCCCAAGTGGTGAGGGGCACTTACTGATGATTTGGACCATTAATTTAATTTTTTTTGATAAATCTTCATATTTTGTCTTTTATTTGTTCTATTTTTACTCAATACAGACAAGATAAATTTGACGAACCTCATAACCACCATAAAAAAATACAAAGTGAATCAAAATTAAATTTTGTTTTTCTTCATAGAATTAATTCAAATTATAGCAGGAAACAAACATATTTTACACTAAATAGTTTAAAACTTCAATCTTATACAACTGTTTATAACAAAATGTGACCATGGTTTTTCAGAAGCTCTTCCCAGAGCTCTTGAAGTGCCATTCAGAGAGTTCATTTACTGGTGTAATCATCTCTTATTTATGGTTGGCAGTTAAGTCATAGACCTGTATCAGTTATCCAATACCTAACCAATGTTTTCAAATTTTTGAAATTCATAACCCATTTCTGTAACTTATTGTTCACATTAGTAAACTTCTTACAAAACAAGTATTTGGTTTAGTTTGTTTTGAATTTTGCACAAAGCTACATGATAGCTATCTGTGCTAGCCATTCCTAATTTAGCAGTGTAAGACAAGATGGATGGCAGCTAGTCATTGCCATGACTACATGATAGCTATCTGTGCTAGCCATTCCTAATTTAGCAGTGTAAGACAAGATGGATGGCAGCTAGTCATTGCCATGACTATATGAGAGTTATCTGTGCTAGCCATTCCTAATTTAGCAGTTTAAGATTAGATGGATGACACCTAGTCATCACCATCCACCTCTGGCTCTTCGACTACTATTTTACCAATGAATAGTAGGATTGACTCACACATTATAACATCCCCACAGCTGAAAGGGTGAACATGTTTGGTGTGACAGGATTTGAACCTGCAACCCTTGGATTATGAGTTAAGCTCCTTAACGACCTGGCCATGCTGGGCCACCAAACAAATAGGGAAATGAATTCAAGACAAACAGTTTTTGTCCTACTGTATCTGAGATCAGGAGCCATCAGACACTATATCACTGTTTTACATATTTACATACATCTTGCAGCTGCAACTGAATCATGGCAATTCCACTGCCACTGGGGTCTGTATTTAAGAGGAATGGACTGCCTTACTTTGGAAAAATAACATTGAAGTTTCAGTTAAAGCATTGTGGCTATCTTCTTCTGCCACAAGTTTGGCCCGGTCTTTAACAACTGTGGCATTCACAGATGCTGTTATTATCTACAGTATGATTGAAGAATTACACCTGTGTGCTCCTAAATGCACACATTCCTGGTTTCAGTTTCAAGGCTCACCTTTCTTTATTTGCTGAAGAACCATGTGCAGCTAAGATAAGTTCATACTGCTGCTAAAAAATAAGTGTTATTGGGGCTCTGTAGAATCACTGGCCATTAAGTGATATTCAGTGTGAGTATACAGTGACTCTGAAAGGTGTATGAGGTAGGAAACCCTTATGTTGAACACTTTCTGAGATGCAGACACTTCCAGAGGTAATTTTGTCTAAGGTGGAGCAACTGCAGCTTTACTTCAATCTTCTTCTACATCTAGTTCGAAGTAACAACTTCAGTTCTTGTTGTCACAGAACTGGCTTCTGTTGAGTTAAAGGTACGAAACACCTAGAAATCATTTTCCTCAGAAACCTCTGACCAACTGGTCTACAGGGATGTCTTCACAGTCTTTGTGTAAAGTGGTGGGATATACCTCCTTATGTTGGCAATGCAAATAATATGGAAAAATGAATAGTTTCTTGTGAGTTTCTCTCTTTCAAGTTTTGAACATGGCTTGATATATATAGCTTGTTTCCTTACTGGGTCAAAATGTTGATGCTACTGAACCACAGTTGTGTTACAGCCATTGTGCTGCACCTTGTCTATATACATTATTGAGTTTAGCACTTTGTCTTCTGAACTCAACATTAGGCAACATGCTTTGTGTTTTTGATCTCATGCATTTCAGACAATAATCTGTCTGAAATGCTTAATGAAGCTATTTAGGTTTTCATTCATTTTGTATTGAATGTTGGGTGTTAACTGTTTTAGTTTACTGATAAAGGTATGTGAGTGTGTGAGCAGATCACTTCCAGTGGTATTTCAATCAACACACATCAGAGAATCCCATAACATCATGGTATTGGCCTGTGCTGGTGTCCCTGTTGTTGTAACATTATACTTTATCCAGCTGTTCATAACCTCATGGTTTTATACAATCCTTATCACTTCCAGCAGCAAATGTCTTCTCTTGAGGAGGCCCACATCTTCTACATGGGTCACTCTTCTGGAGGCACTTGTTGTTTCATCCGTGACAGCTCTGATTAGTGAATTTTAATCTCCAGCAGCATTTTTATTGTGTTTCTAGTAACAGGTGGTAATAACTGGTAGTGAGGATTGAATCCTACTGATTGGCAACAGTGTGAGTGCTCTACAGAGTGCTCCAGATGAAAAGTCACCCTTTGTTTTCTGTGTTTTTGCCTGATTAAGTTTAAAAAAATTAGTGACAAAAAGAAATCTCTAGCTCAGGAAACACAGTCTATTGTCCACAGATATTCCATAGATTTCAAACTTCTTGGGGGATTTGAGCAGAGTAAATGAATAAAATGTAAAAGCTGTAATAATAGAGGTAACAATCTTTGCCAATTTTATAGTTGAAAAAGGCTTTATTTAATTATTTCATCAAACTCAAACTGTTGCTATTTTTTTAGTGAGCAATTTCTATATTTAACATTGAAAACTTTATTTTCAATAAACATTTTCCATTAATTCTTCATGTATTACCACCTGTATAATATTCCAAAAATTTAATTGAACTAATGTGTGTTTTAATACTTATTCAGTGTAACAGAACCACAAATCAATCATCATTTTATCTTACCTTATTCATACTTTTTTTTATTGAAGAAATTGTTTCCACATTTGTCAAGGTTCTAACAATTAAGCCATGCTCATTACCAGACATCAAACTCTCTCTCTGTTGAAAAAATAATATAAAGATCTAAAAGCATAAATTATGAAACATACAACAATAAATTCATTAAAATTCATGTCCCTAACCTATTTTGTTTCATGCAAATGTCAACATTTTTGAATAAGTTTGGATAGTACAACATACTTTTTTTTAGGAGATTTTATGAATTGTGGGGAATAATAGGAAATCGGTATATATATATATAGTAAATAAAAATAATTCAAAGGTTTCTTAATCATCAAAAATAATTGAGTGAAGATACTTGCCAATTACTGCATTAGTCAATACCTTTTTCTTTTTTCAATTTCAGAATTTAAGATCATAATATTTAATTCTGATGTATTAAAAATGTTGTAAACTTTTAACATGTTACAGTGTTTTTAATAGAAAAAGATGTGATTGTTATCAAGTATTTTTTGTTTCTCTTTCACAGATTATAAGAAAAAGAAAGATGAAAATATATCCTCTGATAAAAAAGATTTCTAATCTGTCTTCACCAGATCATGATTTTGGAACCATACTTGAGGAGCTTCACAAATATCTGTCATTGTGTTTTGAAGGTGATAATGCTGATGAAAATTACAGTGAAGAGACTAAAGAATTTGTAAACTGCTATAGGCAGTTACTTGACATTCTTTTGGATTCTGTCAAAGCCAATTTTTGTTTTGATAATCAAAACAAAATTTTATTTGATGACTTTTTCCTGAAAGGAAATCCACACACATCATTCTTGGTTTTAGTAAAATCATTAACTGAGACAAGGTAATAAATCATATATAGTGAAGACCTTTTTTGAAGGTGCTGTTAATTTGAAAATGAATTAACATTGAACTTGAAGATTGTGTGTGTAACATATGTTAAATGAATAGGTAGCATGCTTTTATTTTTGTGAATGAGTTCTTGTGTAGCTAGACAGAAAGGACTAAACATCAGTAACAGAAGGGAGTCAGTTCCTGATGAGTCTTTCTTAAATACAAAACTTATATTTAAAATTCAGAAGAGTGATCTTAAAATCATGTTTGATTAAAAAGTTAATGGCCAATAAAAATGTTCTTTGTTCTGTAGTACCAATAACTCTGAAATGCATTCCACTGATTTTAAAATGGGTACAATTAAGAACTAAAACTGAATGTTAAAAAATATGAAACAGCAATCACTGATGGAAGTTTGAAAAATAAAAACCAGTTGTTCATTGGCTCAGCTGTATATTTTGAAAACAACAATACTGGATTTTTTGAACTTCACTAGCACACAGTTTTTGGGTTTCATTATTTGATTTAGTTGTTATTCTTTACTGCAAGTACCATTTGACTACTTCATGTTTATTCAACTTCTGAATTGATTGTGATGTCACTAATTATTCATTTTGCATTGCTAACTTGGTCACATGACTTGTATGCTTTTTTTATTACTGATGCTCGTAATATTTGCTATTTGACAATGAGAAAATAACAATATCTAAAGCACAATTCTAAAATTGTTAGGTTTTAAAACATTGTACAACATTTGGTGACTATAAAAAAATAAAATAAGGATGTAGGAAGTAGTATTGGTCTTTTGTCTCAGTACTGTATACAAGCATTGAGAAAATACATAATTTGTAAATGATATTCCTGACCCACAGTCATTTTGGGAAAATATAAATTACTGTGCAGTCACTGAAACACATTTTGGTCACTTCTGTTGACCTGCAGCTTGAGCCTTGTGTTTGTTGTTTTAGTCTGGTGCAAATGTTCTTTCACATGTATAGTAATGATCACAATGCACATTGAAATTAATATTATAGACTGAATAGATTGCTGTTGTACTAATGATAATGCTATTTTCACTTGAATTATCTCTTAATTTTGGATTGGGGTGTAGGGAATTTAATAGATGTTTTAAATTTTAAAAGTTAGGGACAACTTGGTCAGACTGGAGATAAAGGGGAAAGGAGAAGTGTAATATGTGGGCATATCATGGATTTTTTACTGCCTGAACTGCTAGGGAAATTTTTTTCAAACTTACAGTATTGCTGGTCTTACTTTTAGTATGGTGCAGTAGTCAAAGGATCTGCAACATGTCTCTTACCATTGTTAATGGGATTGCCAGTGATTTTACATAAAATAAGAGTAACAGCAGTAGTGCATTCTAGTGGTGAACCTTGTGGCTGACTAGAGTGCCTATCCCATGTTATTTGAGGATTGCCCTCAGTTATCATGTGGATAGTAAAGTCTGCTTTAGGAGAGAGGAAGTTGTAAGTTTTTTTTTGTAAGCAGAAGAATCAGTATATTGTAGATGAAATAGAATTTAGCCACACTTTGAAACTTGGCTTAGAAGGATAGCTGCACTCTTCTTTGCTAGATACCTGATTAATATCTTTTAATGAGGTAGTACAGGTAGATTACATTATGAAATATCTTTTCTGAAGAGATATATTCAGATAGACTTTAGGTTTAGCATGACTTAGACTATAGCTTAATAAAACCTGAATTATTACACTGAAGAGAGAGCACTGATAAATTTCTCTTTTTTTCAAGTGTTTAATCTCTGATTTTGTTTGTTTCATTAAAGACTGTGAAAGGTTGCAAACCTGTGCCCAGTCCCTTGTGTGTGTGTGTATAGTTTATGATAAAGTACCTCACTTCTGCTCACATACATAACTACTGTTCAGTGCTGTCCTCTATTTGCAAATATTTTTTCACATGACAAGTTTTTTATTTCCATATGCCTTTTGGGTTCGTGTGGTTTAACTGATATAATGTGACAAACCTCCACCAACAGACATACTTCACAAACAAATGACTTGTAACTCCCTCAGTGGTATTTTACTTCAGTACTTTTTGTTTGTCAATGCTTGTGTTAAGACTTCTTTCTTTTTAGTTTTTTTCTTAACTCAAATTTGAATTTCCATAGCAATTATTTCTGGTTTACAACCTGTAATTTCCATTTTAATATTTTGTAGTGATATTATTTTAGTTTTGAAAAATTAGTTACAAAAATTCATTATTTTTCCATGTCTGTATATATTTACTGATGCAGTTGTGTATGATTTATAATTACAAATAAATGGTGCTGTATTGGATCTTGTACCTTCTATCAACACATTTGCTTGGGCTTTAGGTGGGTGTAACTTGACTATAGAATTATCTGCAACTATTCATCAAAAGATTGGTTGTTATTTGAATCAACCCTCTGAACAAGCTAAATCTTTTTGGAACAATGACAGTTTTGACAGAATTTTCTCTCTGCCTGAATTTGCCATGTCTTCCATTTATCCTGTGGTTTCTCTTAGGCTTAATATGGCATTTTGAGCATGATTTCACACTATACTCTGTTTTATCCATTTTCCTAATTTCTTATAATTCTCTACTGGATACTTCTCAATATTTTGTTTTTCTACCCTGATATTGGGAGTTTATGCTGAGTATTTTCTATTTCAGCTATGTGATTGTACAAACATATCTTATCTTGCTCAGGCTGTGGTCCAGTTTGTTTTAATCTACTATCAGGTCGATTTTTTGCTTCTGGATTCATAGCACTTGGAATCTATTTTACCTGTGTGTGTGTGGCATATCCTGATTGTTCTGTTATTTTGCCTCATGCCCAATTTTCTCATCTTTCTCTACCCCACATGTCTATCCTACAGTACTTGTCCACTATTCTGTTTCTCACTGAGGTGATCCACTGTGATCCTGAGGGCTACTTGGGAGATGCATTTGTCTTAATTACCTTTTTGTTAGCACATTTGTTGTCTTTGGCTCTTTCTATAGATACATGGTTCAATTTTATTTGTATTCAGAACTTACAAAATTCTGTACTAGGAGCTTTGTTAGGTAAACTTAAAACTATTAAAAAATAACAGGTAAATCTTGTTTAATTATGTTAAAGTACAAATCATAAGATTAAATATGAATAAACTGATGCTGAACCTAAGTACTCAGCAACCTTATTCTATGAAATTCCCGGTAGAGCTATTTAACATACACAAAGCTGAGAATATATATTGATAGCAGAAAAACTGCACAAGTAAGAAGAAAAACAATGAGGTACTCACCAAATTAAAATAAAATAAATGTGTAGTTATAAAGTTGTTCTGATTTCCATCAGAATGGCCTGCAGGAAGGATCCGCTAGTTGATATAATAGGTTTTCTGTTCCAACCTTAACCCTTGTCTTGATTTCTTAGCTTAATCTTCACTATTCACTACTTCATCATGAATCTGATAGTTTAGTTTGGGCCACCTATTATTTTTTGTTTGCCATTTTAGTCTTACTACTACTTCTGTTATTTCTATTTTGATTTGGTTTCCTTGTTTTTGGGATCTCCAGTGCTGGTGTTTTTCTTTGGGTATCTGCACATACCTTTGTTTTAGGAAGTATCAGTTTTTTCTTGTCTTCACTTTAGGGACTCTTGCTTCTCTGGTAACCCTAAACTCTTCTCAGTAGTGTGCATATCCATTCTTTTCAATGGATTTTGGGGTTTAAATGGAATCTGTCTTGAATTCACCTTTTCTATCCTTGAGTCACTAACTTCCTCCCTATATCTCTTTCTGTCATTATGGCTCAACCATGCCAACACAACCTCAGGTTTTCCACTTCTCTCCTCCTTCCACCCTGAACTGCATATCTACACTTATGTATCATTTTTCTGATTGGGGTAAGTTTCTTGCCCTCTCCACTCTCCTTGCAGATAATGAAGAGAATAGAAAGCAGAAAGCCTGTTCACCTATGCTCAGTGCTCACCATTACAATGGGGGTTTTATGTAAGACTTCTTTGACAGTATGTGTATACAGTTGATATGGTTATTTTCCCACCTTTTACAAAAACAGAACAGCACTGGGTGTAGTTCTGTCATTTTACATAGCTCATACTTGCTGTCTTTAGTTGTAGTAACCGACCACATTGTTTCTTAGTGTCCCCCTCCTCAGTTATACTGGTGGAGCATGGAAGAACCTCTATATCCCTAGTTCCAAGCTGTAAAGGATGTTAAACCCTTAGCTGTAGAATTTTATGGAATAAATTATCAACCAATCAAAATTTAGTCATCAATTGGGTACATTCCACAAGCTGTTCCTCGAAAGAAGTTAAAGTGCACCATAGGGTATGCTCCCCAATCCTTTTCAGTTTACAGTTGCACCATGTGATGCATTCTGCAAATAATAGGTTAATATGGCAAACTTCCTCTGGGAGTTGCACCTCCCCGAGGTAAGTGATTAGATAGGCCCATTTCTTTATTGAAATGTATTATAAGTGTAGTACAAAACACCCCCATTAGAAGGTTTCTCAAGCAGTTCCCAGTGGATATGATTAATTCAATGGAACTTGATTCCTTCAAGATGCAGGTGATGGCTCCTTTCACTTCCTGTTTTTACATTATCCTTTTCATGTATGTACTTTCCTGAGACATAATGGCTTAACTCTTAAACAGCGGGAATGTTTTAGATAGCAGCATCAGTTGATGATGGCCACCATTTAAGGGTTAAATTTCTAGCTACACTACACATTCTGTCATTACACTCATTTTGGTGACACATTGGCATTGGTACTGATTGTTTGTAATTTATTTTGTTTGACGCTCCATCTAATAGATATCATAATGACGTAAAATTGAAGTATGAGTGATTTTGTCATTAGTTTTTGAATTTAGTGTCACTTATTACAAATAAATTATTTATGTCCAGGATATTTATTTAGTTTTGGGTTTGACTCACAAATAATGATGAAGTTTATTTAAAGAATAAAAATTCACTCAGTGATTGGTGAACAAAACAACACAGACAAATGACGCGTATATATTATTACTTACTGGCTCAAGTGCAAACAACACTTATATTTTTGTTATCCAGAATAACAGAAGTGCATTACAACAATTCCACAGTAATTCTCCTGAATATAAATATAAATATGTGTACTGTATATAAATATGTTGACTGAACCTTTTGGATCACAAGTAAATGTAATATGATTGTGTATTGGACTGTGTACAATTGTCTTTTGTCATTTCATGTGTTATTTCAATAAGGAAAATGGAATTTATTTGTTTTTAAGCAAAGGAGACTGTATTGTTGATAAAAGTTTTGTGTTTTGGTGCAATGGGTTTATCTAGCACAATAGAGCATTTAGGTTTTCAAAGTAGTTGTAAGAAGTTTCCACTGGATGCCACCATTTCTTGTCATTTTACTGAGCACAAGAAAAGATTGCCACTGAAGTGAGCACTTTTTGGTAGTTGTCATTCCTGTAAGAAGTGTCAAAGGGTGGGGATATTCATTTCAATTGAAATGAAATCAGTAACTATGGTACAATAAAAATTACACATGTAAGTCAAACAGAAACAAATATATTCTCAAACTTGTTTCTTTCATTGTGCATTTTTTCCATTCAATAAATCAATGAAGAAAGATCCATTTTTTAATCAACTTCCCTCATGAAAGAAACATTTGGATTCTTAAGTTTTTCACAAATTGATGGTTTAGCATATATGATGACTGAGGGATCTATATTGATATCTATATGAAAGTTTTAGGAGTTGCAAAAAAATAATTTTCCTTTAATGTACTTTTGGAAAAGAAACATTTTGATATATTTTCTTTACCAGTTAACTGATCAGGAGATACAGGCTATGACCAACAGACATTTGGCTTTTAAAATTTAGATACTTAAGTGGAAATGATTATAATTTAGATATTTCTCTAGTAGTTCTACAAGTTCATTCAGAATAACTATCAAGCAGTCAATTATTCTGATCCAGTCTCTCCATTCTATAGTCATTATTACTTATACTTTGCTAAGTAAAGATGAGATGTTATATAACTACACAGAGGTTGCATAGTTGATGTTTCCACCAGTTGTAAATCTGGCCATTCTTTCAACTTAGGCTACTGGCTCTAACTTTGTGAGATAAGTAGATCTTAAAAAGTAGGTAAGAGTTTTGAGTTTTGATGAAAATTGGAGAGAAAGCCTAAAGAGCTTAAAGCACTTGAAAAAAAAATGTTGAGAAGGCCTTCAGATAAGATCTTTACACCATATTTGGGAGAAGCATCAAATGATATTTATCCAATTAAGTTACAGATCACAATATGGCCTCAGTTTGGATTTATCACCGACATTAATATAACAGTATTCATGGGCTTTGACCTTTCTGCTTAAAATGTATTTGAGTGAAAAATTGACATCCATTGGAAAACCTTTCATTTCATTTATTTTGAAGTCAAATTTCATTAGTATTGTTCTTAGCACAGGGAATTTTATACCAGGATTTTTACACTGCTGAATATGTATGTCTTGGGTTTCCTACATTCTGTCAGTACATACCATAATCTTCCTTTTATATAAGCTTACTTTACAAACTGTGTTGTGATAATAAGTCAGTTATGTTTTTGTAATGGGTTTGATGTAACAAAAGTTGAACACAGTTTTAGTTCCTTCCCTTGACTCTTATTATCTTTATATCTTTGGTCAATTGTTACAGTGTTACTGAGTATTGTGGTATGATGATTTACATGCAACATGCAGTTAAAATTTGTTGATTGTGTAGTATGTGGGAGCTCAAGGCTTGAAGCAAGCAAAAGAGTTTTGCATATAAAGGGCAGTCATGAATGAAAAGAGCTATATTGGAGGTAAGTACTTATCAGAAATACATTTTCATTTTAGGAAAATTATAACTTCTAAAACATTTGCATTGTAAGCAAGTGTTTCAAAAGAATAACAGCAAATTTGATAAGAGTATTCTCTGCTTGAAAAGGATGTAGGCTCTCACTAGGTGACAACTGGTCTTGTGGAAGTCATGCTGCATTGGTTTTTTGTTTCTGTAACTTTGAGAAAGTATAAAAACATTCAAGCAAATACAGCTAATTTGTAATACTTTTATTTCAACTTATTGAAAAATGAAAACAATGTTGTTAACCGATTATAATAAATGGTTAATTGATTCTGATGATCAGACACTGATCTCAGTATTTGAGCAAAATCCTAATACTTTTATTTAAAAATGCAACACCCTATAACTTGGATATTATAGATGTTTATTTAGTTTACTAAGGTTTTTATTAAGTACTGCCTAAATTAAACCTTATAGAAGTTTTAATCAGTGATGTCAAGAAAACCCACTTGTAGAGAAAAATATATATGTAAAAATGGCTCAGTTGGATTGAAATTTTTTTTTTATGTAGAGGAGCAAACCACATTTCGACCTTCTTCAGTCATCGTCAGGTTCACAAAGAAAGGAAGAGGTAACTGACCAGAAGCTAACCACATGTTTGAAAGGGGTTGTTTAACTGAGTGTCAGGATGTAGAGGGCATGCTTAAATGTTTGAATATATAATTTTATATTATTTATTTTATTATATTATTTTTAATATAGGTATAAAGAAAACACTCACATACTAAATAAATAAACAAACATAAACAAATGCAAAATTAAAGAAGCCTTACTTATACAACAACTCAAGCCCAAAATAAACCAACACAAAGGAACACCTTTATACGTATATTAAAAATAATATAATAAATAATAATAATAAAATAAATAATATAAAATTATATATTCAAACATTTAAGCATGCCCTCTACATTCTGACACTCAGTTACACAACCCCTTTCAAACATGTGGTTAGCTTCTGGTCAGTTACCTCTTCCTTTCTTTGTGAACCTGATGATGACTGAAGAAGGTCAAAATGTGGTTTGCTCCTCTACGTAAAACAAATTTCTCAACCCAAACGAGCCATTTTTATATATATTTTTTCTTATAGAAGTTTACTCTGTATTTTCTTCTGTAGGATAAGTAGAGTGAAGATATGAATATGTAGAATTTATTATAAAGGTTATGAAAGTGAAGATTAGTCTTCTCCTTAATAAAATTTAATTTCAAAATTTACCCACATAAAAGAATTTTTTTAGCCCATGAAGAAGAAAGATCCACTCTTCAGAAGTGCTCAGGTTAAAGGGAATTCGTTGTTTTGAATTAACTTAATTTCTTGAACCTCCATGTTTTTCTAACATCAATAATCCTTATTATTTGTGCCTCTCCTAGTCCTAGTTACAAAATGGAGAAAATCTTGGAGCTATTGGAGAAATTTCTGAAGAGTGACAATCTTTACCATATTTTTGAAACTAACTGTAAAGTAAATAACCAAAAGAAAGGAATGTTGTGTACATCATTATCCTCTTTATGGACTGATACAATCACATACTTAGTGTCTATTCCAGAAAGAGTTGCAAATAAGAAGAAACCAGAGATCAGGTGAGAAACGAGTACAAGATGTTTGATAAACATAACCAAGCTGTTTTGTAGATTGTTATAAAAGTTTACAAAGATCATTATTAAACATTGTTGTACTTAAAAGTTACACAAATATACTTTGTATTTTCTCCTTAAGAAAAGCAGAGTGAAACAAAAAGCAGACAGACTTATGAATTTGAAAAATAAAAACAGAGTACATAAAGATTTAAATTTAATAAGTAATTGATAGCACACATTAAAGCAAGTAAAAGAAATATTTTTTAAATAACTGACAAAGTTTTCCATTTTAATATGCTTACAGTTCTATAACAAAGTATACTAATGTGTATTGATAATTCAAATAGCTATTGATTAATGAAGTATTTTTCTTTTCACTCAAATGTCCACACTTGTTTTTGAATATTTATCTGACAGTACCTAGAAAAAGTTTTGCTTGATTTTTGAATAAACTAAACTATGTATACATGCAAAAATATCAACATAAGAGCTGTCTTTATTTTGATTTAAATACTTTCATAAGTGAATGTAAACTGACTTATACTTTTGTTTACTGCAATAATTTAGATCTTAAAAAGAGTATGAAAGTGAAAATTAGTAACTAGTAATTAATAATATTTTAATATTTTACTATGTGAAAGGATTTTAAAATGACTGAAATCTGTTCAAACTGCTGTTTTGTAGCTTACTCACATTGCATGGTTTTGCTTTGTGTCAATAAAAAAGTATGACAACAGAGGAACATTCTGTAATGTTCTGAATTTTTAATAAAGTTTATATCCAAACTGTGAATAGTATTGCCATACTCATATTTACATTTTCTTTAAGGTAGAAAAAAAAACTCCAAACAAATACAACTAATTAGCATTGTTTTTATTTCTAATTATTGAAAAATGAACGAAATATTGTTACCCTCATAAGTGATGACTGATTAGTTCTAATTAACCAATCATTGATCTTAATACTTGAACAGAATTCTAACAACGTCAAGAAACTTTGTATTTTATCATTTATTTTAATCTTTATATAAAGTATGCAACACATATGTAGGAAAATAGACTATCATTTTTTAAATAATAATGTTTTTGAAGAAGCAGTTGTGGAATAATCAGCATATTGCACATCTGTTTATAGGGTAATGTACTGGTTGTAACTGTAATTGTATGAGCCTAGTATTTATTACAGCATAAATACTTTTATTTACCACTTAATAACTATCCCCATTTTTAACTGTTTTATATTTTATATATTTCAGTTCTATTTTTACCACGGAAAATTATACACATCTTCTATCAGCAAACATGATTAGAACTCTTTGTAAAATATGTAGCAACATGCAGAAAAACGAGGATGTTAATCTGGAATTCCTTAGTAGACTTCTTGGTCGACTTTGTATAGCTGGGTATTCAGGTAGGGTTTTCAGTAACACTGAAGTTGGTTAGAATGGTAGAAGTTTAAATTTTATGTAATGTATGATATTTCATAATAGTTAGATAATTTGGTAGTTACATTCAGTTGTATCCATCGGAAAAGCCAAAAGCTACTGCAGAATGCAAGTTTATGACTTAAGCAAAGGAGAAGAGAACAAGCAAAAACATGGGTAGTTGTAAACAAAAGTTTTTATTAAACAAGTACAGTTTTATGTCATGCAAATTGGCTGGCCTTCTTCCATAGTCTTCTGGATCTTAGGTTCAATAAGAGTAAAATTAAAAGTCAAGAGCAAGAGAGAGAACAAAGGAAATACCTGGCTTAAACTTTGTAGTGAAACAAATAAAGTCAGGTATTTCACAAGTCTATAGGATGCATATTTCATCCAAGTACAGATTTCTGTATTACTTGTTGAATAGCTTATCTTCTAAGAGGTTTGCACAGAAACATGTACATGCTAACTTGAAATTTGAGAACAAAGGCTGCAGTTTGTGTCCGTTATCTGTTTAAAAGGATTAGCACATTTTTACGTCCTTAACATATTCTTTATATATTAAGTAATTCCAAAAACTGTATGGAAATTTAAGTTATATTTCACTTACTTAATCTATTTCACACCATATCAGTTATTCATTAAACTGGTTATTCAGGGTGTTTGGAAAGTCACTGTGCAATTTTGAAAGCAGTGATAACAGCATTCATTCAGTCTATTTCAAGCCAGCAACTGATAGCAGTGTTTAGAAACAAAATAAGAAGGATCCAGGCCTGTATTAATGCCAATAGGGTCACTTTCAACATTGTTTATAATTGTCATTCATATTTACCTCCTGTATTTTATATTGAAACATGTCTGTTAATAAATTTATAAGTGCACAGTGACTTTCCAAACACCCTGTATATGTAACACCTAGACCCACTACTCTCTCTTTTATACTGCAACCAGCTTGATGATCTCTGGTATTGAGCAAAACATCTCACTTGTAGTGGATATGGCACATAGAGTAGAGTTGAAATATTATTGAATATTCTTCCTTTATATTACTCATATTTGTTTGGATTTCTGATGTAATTTTATCTGGTGATGCTGTTATTGTTTGACTTGCTCTGGAAACAAGTAGACCAGCTTGCTAGTTTACCAGTTTCTTTTGATGATAGCAAAGTTAATTTGAGTAAACATACTGATAATGATAAATAATTGTTGTTAAAAATATATTATGTCATTAAATCTTACCACAATTATGATTTGTAAATCACTTAATTAAAATTGATAGATTATGGAAAGCAAGCATGGTGGTGTAGTATTTCTCAGACAAATACAGATGTTTAACGTGAGAAAATTTTGGGTTGACACTACTGTTTTTTGAGGTATTCCATGTAAAATTTTCTTGCAGAGCAATCATTTGGGCCTGCTAACTGAAGGTACAAAAAATACTTTAAAGTATATTGATATCTTTTACAACCAGAATAATCTAAGGAAAAGACTCAACAAAAATAGATTCACAACTATTCACACACAAATATTGATACAGTAACAAAAATGAAATGAAAACATGTCTTCAATGGTGCGAGATGAATTGATAAGAGTAATGCAAATCTTTAAAAATCTTATAAGCTCAAAGGTAATTTTTACACAAAGTAAAGTCAATTCTAAATTCCAAGTTGAATATGTATTTTAGAAAAGTGAAACCAACAACTAAACTTTTCCAACTTTAATTCAAATCACTCTATCTGAAACTTAAAAGTTATAGTAAAATCCAAAAGTTTCTGCAAACAAAATTTGCTCTTAGTAAAGTTACAAAAAATTACATTATTTGCAAGGTTATGTTAAAAGTTGCATAAGTTGGCTAGTTTTTAAACATTAACAAAAATCCCATATACATTAAAAGTAAAGTTGTTTTTACAGGAGCAAATCTGGCTTTATATACCCAAACAATTTATAAGCAAAGGCATAAGCTTGCAGTGAAATGTATCGTACTGGCTGGTGAGCACTAGGGTGTAGCTGACATTGGCCATTATCCAATTTATCAACAGTGAAATAATTTCTATTTCTAAACATCATGCACTATCTTCCCTGCATGCTATTTTAGACAGAGAAAGTTAGTTTTACTCGAGTGGATCTCACCATCCAAACTATAATTCTGAAAAACCAAATGATTTTGTAAAAAAAACTTACATTTTAACAAAAGTAATTGCTGGTACATAGTACCAGTATGTAATACATTTATAATGCGTTCATATTTTGAGAAGAAGGAAAACTAAGTCTCAGCCAAAAGAAAATGCTTGTCTCAGCTAGCCCAGTAAATATTCTTATACATAACTTACTGGATTGAAGCTGTTAAGTTTTTAATTTGTTAGTTTATTAGGATAAAAACTGTTAGGAGTCTAGAGCAATGCCACTATAAAGCTCACAGTATATAATTATCACAGTCTTGAAGTAATACTTGATAACTCTAGTTATTTAACAATGCCTTTTTTTTTCTCTCTTAGATAGTATACTTGGTCAGATATTACCACATATGTTAAAGTTTTCTTCCCAAGACTTCATTTGGAGACGTGTCTGTTGCAGGCTTGTGGTGGGAGTGCCTAGCCAGTGTTTAGAAGCTGTTGTGACACCTGTTCTGCTTCAGCTTCCTTGGTAAGATAACTTCAGTATTTATTAACATTCTGTAGTGTATAATGTGTCAAAGGATGTATTGAAACTCAATATTGATAACATTTACATAAGTTTAAAAATACTTAAATTTACACTTAAACAAGTCACAGATGTTTCATTTACTTTCTTTTCCCATATTATAATAAAGTTTAAGTCAGCAAAAGCCAGTCTTTGCTAATTAAGTACGAAAACAAAGTGAATTACTTATATATGTAAAAACGGCTGGTATGGGTAGAGAAAACTCTTATGTAGAGGAGCGAACAATGTTTCCACTTTCTTCGGTCATCGTCAGATTCACAAAGAAAGAAAGAGGTAACTGACCAATAGCTGACCACATGCTTGAAGGTAGTTGTGTAATTGAGTGTAGGAATGTAGTGGGCATGCTTAGATATTTAATTATATTTATTAATATCGGTATAAAGATGTTCTTTTGTATTGGTTTATTTTGGGCTTGAGTTGTGTAAGTAAGGCTTCTTTAATTTTGCATTTGTTCATGTTTGTTTCTTTATTTAGTATTTGGGTGTTTTCTATGGTTATGTTCTGTTTATTTGACTTGCAGTGTTTGAAAATGTATGAAGGTGTCTTTTATGTTCTTTGAATTTGGTTTCCATTTTTCTACTTGTTTCTCCAATATAGAAGTCATGGCAGTTATCACATTGTATTTTATAAATAATGTTGGTGTTGTGTTTGTTAGTGTAGGTTTTACATAATATAGACCTTAGTTTTGTGCCTGGTTTTTGGATAAACTTGGTATTCACTGGAATGTCATATTTTGTTACTAGTTTTTGCCAAATGTTGGTTATTTTTCTGCTGATGTTGGGAATATATGGTATGCAGCAATATATGATTTCATGATTTTTTAAGTTGTGTTATATATTTATTTTTGTTAGTTGATTTTGCTTTTTGTCTAGGTGTGTGCATATAATGTTTTCTACAGTTTGTGGAGGAAACTTATTGATATTGATGAAGTATTGTTTTATTTTGTCTAATTCATCATTAATTTTATCTGGTGAGCATAGTTTTATGGCTGTGTTTATTTGGTTTCTTAATACGTTGAGTTTTTGTTTTGTTTCATGTGCTGAGTCCCAAGAAATGTATAGTCCAGTATGGGTGATTTTTTTGGTGGATTTCTGTTTTAAATTGTGCATAGGTTCTTGTAATTTTGAGGATAAGAAATGATATTTGATTGCTTTCTTCCTGTTCACATGTGAAGTTAATGTTGGGATGTATAGAGTTAATGTGATTTGAAACAATTAAGTGTGTGTTCTGTTGATGTGAATTTTGCAGTGGTGTTGTCTACATATCTGTACCAGTATATTGGTGGATGTAATGCTGTGTTAATTGCTTGTGTTTCAACTTGTGTCATAAAAATATTGGCTAGAACTGGTGATACTAGAATGTCCATGCTTAGGCCATTTTTGTATATAGTTGTGGTTGTTGAACATGAAGTTTGTTTTCATTGTGGTGAATTCTATGAGGGTTGCTGGGAATGTCTTGCTTCGGTAGGAATAAAGTGTTTTTGAAATTGTATTGGCTTTTTTTCATTTTTAGTAGTATTTTGTTTTGTTGCATTTCATGTGTCTTTGTTGGATTTGTGTGTATTGGTTTAAATTTGTTTGTGTCTGATAGGATGTTCATTTTTTGAATATATTTATTCATGTTCATTATGATTATAGCATTTCCTTTATCTGCTTTTAGAATTTTTATGTTTTAGTTTTGTTTTAGGTTTTTAATGGAATTAATGTCTCTTTTTTTAAGATTGGTTTTTAGCTTTCTGTTTTGTGAAATGATGTTGATGGTTTTGAGAAAATTATTTGAAAAAAATCGTTTAAGATGTTGTTTTTAGGTGTTTCTGGAAAATATAAATTTTTAATTTTTTCTGGGAAGTTTGGCTGTTGGATGTCAATAGAATTGTCGAAGTTGTCTTCTTTCTGTTGTTTTCTTGTTTTTGTTTTCTGTGGAAAGTATCACAAGTCTCCTGGCTAGGTCTTCTCAACATGTTTTAATTTCTAAGGTTGGAATGTACCTAGGTGTTATTGAGAAGTGAGTTCTTTGTTGAGTAGATGTATCTTGTCTGCGTTTTATTGTTGATCGGATCTGTTAATTATAAGGTTAGTCAACGGTTTGTTGTGTTGGTGTATTTTCTGTTGTTTGCATTTTAGTTTTTCTAGTTTTTGTTGTGACAGATCTTTTTGTTCCTGTCCTTCCTAGTGTTGATTTGGTTTATGTTTCGTTGCATAAGTCCATAAATCTCTGGTTTAATTTGGTTGCCATGCACCCTCGCCATAACAGTATGAAAGGGATATACTTTTGTTCTGTAGAGTTTAACTATGAATATTAGCAATGTCACCAACAAATAAACTGAGATGAACTACCTGTTTCACCTGTTTATTCACAAGTGGGGTCTTTGTGCTCTTAATCAGATTTCTGGTGCTCCGAAAATAAGGAGTCATGTTATTTCCTGACTTAATGTATCTGTTTCTATAAAATCTTTCATTGAAAGCATTATAACAGATAAAGATGGAGTAAATTTTCTTTTAGGTGATGAATTATAAAAAAACACTTGAACTGTAGTTTTGAAAAGTGTACAAAAAAACTGTATATGATCATTATATGAGAAAAAATAAATATTACTATATCAGGTCTGTATTCTAAAGAAGTTTTCTTCCCATACATTATTTGAATATGGTTCTCTTATGAAGAAATTCTTTCAATTTTTTTCAGATATCCAAAACTTTGGTTATCAGATGAATATTTGCATTTTTAAGACAAGTAAAAGGCACCAACTCCTGATTTCCCATATGCATATTTCAGGTCTATTCAGTGATGATTCATAATCACATTAACATAAATGTTCACAAAGCATTTGCTCCTGATTGTAAAGTTTTATTATGACATAATAATCCCTCTATGTAACAAAGTGAACAAAAAACAATCTCAATATCTAATGCAAACAAACGTAATCAACTAAGGTATACCACAAATGAAAAAAATGAAACAAAACTTGTTAATTGGAACTAATTTTATGAACTAGATTAAAATAAGTTCCAGTACTGTAAGTATTAGAAACACATGAGTAATGTTTTTCAGGCACGTTCCATATATTGGATTTTAGATGTACAAAACTTGACAGTAAACTTTGTCATCCTTATTATCTTTGTTTATAGACCAAGCTATCTGACTCATTATCACCATTGTTGTCATCATCATCACTTGATTCAACTATTTTTACCAATTCTGATGGGAATGTGTCCATCACACCACAGAGGCTCAAATTTTCTGTTGATGACTATCTGTCTGTGCACTTCTTATGGTTGTGGTACATCTGGTTGAGAGACACTAGTGCACTTCCTGATTCTAACCTGATAATGCACTTTTCTGGTATGCTAATGTAGCATATTGACATGGAGGTAGTTGACTAAGGTCAATATTGCAGCTCAAAATGAAACTCCTATCTTTACCACCACATTTCATCTTGAGAATTGTGAAGTGCAGGAGGTCATCAACACTTTTGAAATGGGATTTTCTGCGAAGTGCATATCAGTTCATCTAAACCTCCTGTGTGATCAGGAACAGTTCAAGAATTCTCAACTTTGCCTAGAACTCTTTGGAATGCAGACACCTTTTACAGCAGTTTGATTTGTTGAACTTTACCAATACCTTTCAAGGTTTATCTTGATTTAATAAAAAATTAGTTTACTTTTTAAACCACAGAACATCAAATATCTTATTGCCTCAGTGTGAATGGTGTACATGGGAAATCCAGATTAGATGCCCTTTATTTGACCTAAAAATGCAAATATTCATCTGAAAACCAAAGTTTTGGATATTTAAAAAAAAAGTTTAAGGTGTGTCTTCACAATAGAATCATATTCAAATGATTTATTAGAGGGAAACCTCTTTAAAATACAGAATGTGGATATAGCAGTATCTAATTTTTCACATATAACAGTTATTTGCAGTTTTTATGTACACTGTTTTGGACATCCAGTTCAAGTGATTTGTTTTATAATACATCACTTGAAAGGAAATTTATTCCTTTTTTATCTATTATAATGCTTTCAATGAAAGATTTTATGAAAGCAGACACATAAGGTCAGGAACTAGCATGCCCCTTTGTTTTTGGAGTGTTAGAAGTCAGATTAAAAGGAAAAAGACTCCACTTATGAATAAATGGGCCAAACAGATAGTTCATCTCATTTTGTTTGTTGGTAACATTGCTAATATTGATAGTTAAACTCTAAGAAACAAAAGTATTTTGTAATGGGGGTGTGCATAGCAACAAAATTTGGTTCACAGACTAATAAAATTTGCTAAAAAATACTATTCTGCATTTATGTAAAAAATAAGTTAAATCTAAGTGCTATACATGCAACAGCAAACAAATTTGTAATATGCTTCATTTTACATATAATATTATTGATTTTTATAAAAGTGGCACATTTGTTTTTTATTATTTCTGTATAAGCTCGCAATAAGTGACTAAACTTTGTAAATGACATTTTGCGAGTATAATATTATTGAATGTTGACACTTATGATGTACTTATGAAATACGTCATTTTATCACATAAAATAAAATAACTTATTAGTTAGGGGAGTATTATTATTTACAGAAATGGGTCTTTAAATTTCACTTACCAAATTGAGGGCTTGAGCTTGAGAGCAGCAACTATGGCATAACATATTCTTTAATGCTATATTTTTAAAATGTGGACACTACCAATGTTAATCTTGGTCAGACCCTCAACAAAACATAAGGGAGGCTGTAACCTTAAGATATTACTTGGTCTTCTGTTGTATGTCAGAGCTGTCTGTGTTCTTGCACAACATAACAGCATTAACCATATGTGAATTGGTTGGTCCATTGGATTGCTGTTATGTTTTAGAATGAATATTTGTTATAATTCTGAATTTACTGTGTGTATTGTCACAAAATTTTATAAGCTTTTTGTAAAAACTAAGCCTCAGTGATATCGAGAAAACCCACTTGTAGAGAAATATATATGCAAAAACGGCTCGTTTGGGTTGAGAAAATATTTTACATAGAAGAGCGAACAACGTTACGACCTTCTTCGGTCATCCGTCATCGTCGGGTTTACGTGAACATGACGATGACCAAAGAAGGTTGAAACGTTTTTCGCTCTTCTATGTAAAATATTTTCTCAACCCAAACAAGCCGTTTTTGCATATATAAAAACTAAGCCTGCTGTATACAGAAATTATATTTTTTAGTAAAGTATTTTTTCTAAAGATTTATCTGTGAATTTTTGTGTCATTCTGAATCAGAAGACTGACAAGTCAAAGTACACGATGATTTTCATGTTAAAAATAAAAGCACTTTTTTCTTAAAGTTTTCACATTTCATTTACATAACTGATATTTTATGTAAATGGTAAGCTATATTTTAAGGATTCATTTTCATAGTTTATACACAGCTGATGTTTTTAAATATAAGTATAGTTTGTTTTTTTTTTTTTTTACTTGCAGGTATGGTTGTGTGGAATGGTTACTTGGGGAAAATGTAATTTCTAATGAAAAACTTAAGTTTCTTTTAACAACAAAACTTCTTCTGATTAGGCAGTTTCAGCAGGTGAGTGAAAAATTGTTTCTGAAATTTAAAAGAATTTGTATATTTACAAATAATAAGTACATCTCAGATTAAGTTCTTTTTTTCCCATTATTATTTGTGGTAAAGCTCAAGATTAAACACTTTGAAAAGTATTCCTCAACTCCCATTCTCCAACTCTTGATGCTTACCTATGTAGAGGTCAGTGACTCTACAAAAATGTGAAACTGTGAAGGAGCTTCTCAAGTCACTTTTATTTTTGTTTAAAATGAACAAAACTTTCTTCAGCTTTGTACATAATCATAATTTTGCATGTAGAAATTCATCATTGTTTTTTTTAATAAGTTAACAGATAGATATTGATGTCCTTAAAAATATATTATCAGTAACTTCTGATCAAAGCAAGATTCTAACATAGGTAAGGACTTAAAATTAACTAAATTTAATTAATTATGCACCATAGCCAATTTGTTTTACTGGTCTAACTTGGACTGTGTATTATTTTAAAACAGTCATTCGTAGTAACTGGAATGCATTGATTCATTAATTGGGTTCTCTTACAGTTAGTTTTAGCTCCAGTCTCAATAATATCTCAAGAAGTCTGACCAGATGAGAATGTTTATATTTGTCCTTAATCAGTATATTAACAGTGCCAAATAATTTTCACATGTAAAACAGAAAAATAAATAATAATAATCTATATTTATATTATTTAGGAAAGATAAAATGAAAGAGAGAAAAAGTAATAAAGAAGGATAGCATGAAGATTATATAGCATATATAAACCAAAGATGAAATATAATTACTGTAACTCTGCAGAGAAAAATATATAAAAAGATATTAAAAAAGAATAAACCTAAGCCACAATTCAAATACCAAACATAACTCAATAGGTGAATCACTATGTAATGTGTCCTAGTTATTAGAGATAGTGGTGGAATTAATACTCAAATTAAATTGAGGTACACATTTAAGAGAAAAAATATAATGTAGCATGATGTAAGAATGTGAATGTTTATGAATTTCTTAATTTACTTTAGATTGTATTTATTTTATTTTATTGACAAGCAATAACCTAGAGAATTGTACACCAAACTAACAGATAAAGTAGTAATGGTTGTTTGACCTAAATTTTGAGAATGTGACTAAATATTGATTTGTACATATATGTTTTGAAAAAGTTATTCCCCCATATTATTGACCTATTTCACTTGTACTCTTTGAGCATTTTTTTTAATTTATAGAACAAATTAAGCAGATACTAAAATCAAATTATTGAAAGCAAGAATTCCTTATGATATCTGTCTAAACAATTTGTTTAGAGGAAAGCTATGAATGAAAAGTTACAATGCCCCACATCTTTACCATCTTTTGTTGTTTGAAGCCAGATGTAGGATGGAAGATGCTCATAAAGATAAAATAAAATGAAAGTAATAATAATAATCAGAAAGAAATAATAGACTATAAGACATCAAAGGAGGAGATAGCAAAACAGCCCTTGAAGTGTCATTTCAGTCCTTAATGATATTTGAACATAAATATCAAGATGTTAAGGTATTACTGTACTAAACTAACCAGATTTATTAGCATACCTTTCATTCTACACCTCTTTCATGGTACTGTCTGAATCTTCAGTGGTTTTTAAGTAATTGACACAGTAGCAGGTTCTTGTACAGAGAAGGTGATATAACTATGTTAGTTTATTTATATAAGACATGAAATGTCCAATAACTAATTTCAATTATTCCAATTTTATAACTTATTTTTTGTTGTGCATATTATAACTCTCTAAATCACTATTTTCAAATTTGTATAAATATCATTTGCATTCATTATAAGATAATTTAAAATAGTCAATGGTGTTTTTCTCATTAAATCCATTAAAAATAGTTATGCACTAATATACTAATATTGGAAAATTATGCATAAGTTTATTTTTGTAGTAATAGATATACATTAGCAGCACAGCTTCTTTAATTAAAACTCATCAGTGTATCTATATATACTTATCAAAGCAAATATAATTACTGTATTTGCAAAAACTGTGCATGTTTTTGATCTTATTAGCAACAGAAGTTTGTTTTTTCTATTTCCATGGGTAAATCTATAAATTAATCTATTATCAGATTTATCACTATTACCAAATCATTAAGTGGTATAGATGTAAACAGTATTGTAAAATTGTATATTTAGATTGTGTCTGCTGATTGTGTTTTATATAAAATTTCCTGGAGTTTTTAAGACAGGTTCATTATTTTTATGCAGAAATCATTTTTATTATTATTTGAATTTTGTTGTAATTTATTGAATAACTGATTCAGTAATTTGCTTAATGAAACTGCAGACTGTCTCAGTATAACATTTACTAATCTAGAAATAAAACAAAGTTTAAATGAAGATTTATGTAATTTAGGTATCGCATATAGATACAATAATTCTGAATATACATTGATTTTAACATTAGATTTATTGTAGCTTGTTTGTAATACCTTCTTTAGATGTATTTACTTTTATTTATAAGTTTGTTGTAATCTCATTAGTTATATAATTTGTGCATAAAACCATGTACAGGTGAATCCAAAATTGCAGTTCTATTTATCGATAGGCATAATATGCTGATCCTGTATTTTACAAATTCTACTTGTATATTGAAAAAATGTTAAATCTGTTGAATATTTATTTGAATTAATTAAAACTAACTTATCTTTAATTATGTTAATAATATAAATTCTTCATTCTAAAAGTCAATTTGGAGTGTAATGTATAGAAAAATGTAGTCATTTCTGGTTTTCTTTAGAGAATTTAAAATGTCTGCTTTTCTATATTTAGTAGCTATTTTTTGTGAAGTACCTCTTTCTGTCATTTTCATTAAAGAATCATCTTTAATAAATCCATATTTCCAGTAATAATATGCTTATGAAAAGAATCTGCCAAAGAATTTGAGTAGCACTCACATGGTAAATTCTGCACATTGTGTAGAAAGTATTTATATTTAATAGGTCCTATTGCATTTCATAATTACAAAACATGAACATGGGAGGATATTGGTGTCACATTCAGTTGTGGCTGTCCATGACCCCATTCACAGTGAGATGGGGACATATATTCAGTTTTTGGTGTTTCTCTGAGGCTGCACTTGTGGGTAGTCCTGGACATTTTAGAGATAATTTAATTTTTTCCCAGTACATTCCTTCACTCTGTCAGCTTCTTATTAGGCCAGTTTCAGTTGTACAAATTGAGTGTACAATGTTTGAGTC
Source organism: Tachypleus tridentatus (assembly GCF_004210375.1). Lineage (NCBI taxonomy): Eukaryota > Metazoa > Arthropoda > Merostomata > Xiphosura > Limulidae > Tachypleus > Tachypleus tridentatus. Next base: position 42,987,208 of record NC_134833.1, on the reverse strand, counting down.
TTTCTGCAGTTGCTTTTGTGTCTGTACCTTCCTTGATGGCAAAAAGGTCTGATAGTTGATACTTCTTTCTCCCTCCATACCCTGTAATTTTGGTTCATATAGGGAGGTTTACTGCTTAGTTATATTAAGGAACAACTCTGCCTCATCTGTCACATTTATTGAAACAAAATTTTTTAGACTATCACTACCAGGTAGATGCATAATTAAATTCTCAAAGAACAAACCTGGTCCTAGAAATGGTGGGGTTCCAGAATGGAGTCTGTGGTCAACTTGAATAGATAACAGTTTTTAGGACTCATATTCATCTGACCCTAATTATAGTTCTGAGACATATATCATCCCTCCAACTCTTATCAGAAGCCTCTCAACAATCACATCAACGTGATGATGAGTTGTGATTATTGTTGGCATTTACCTTCATCTGATTATCACCTTCTGTGTTTTTCCTAGTTTCTTGGTTTGTGTGTTGTTCAGTAGAGATGTGTTGTTGGAGGGTGTTTGTCAACTGGCTGCCACCCTCTATGAGTTATATGGGGCCTCCTTTCTCTGAACTAGATTTTTGCAGTCATTCCAGAGTCTTTGCAATCAAAAGTTGATGTTGCCTGTCTGCAATCATCTCTGTCATCTTGATTTTCTTCAACTCCTACAGAGGATCAGAGTTCTGCTCATATTTTAGTGTCCCAAACCCCCAACATTAGCCCCTTTATCCATCAGTAAGTACCCAGAATAGATTTCTTGTGGACTTTCAAGATTCTTTTGCTCAGTTGGGAATAACTACCATATGCTTTTGGAGCCTGTTGGGCCACAGCTTTGATAATTTTTGGCTTTGTGGAAAATCTTTGCCATGGGTACATTAGTACTATAGTTCCTGGCATCAGGATTAGTCATTCAGTTTGTATTATCCATCACCATTTGTGCCTCCCACAGATCTTCATATTTTTTAATTTTGTTCCAGGGTTATCAGAGATTTATTGGTCAAGGGAGCAGTGGAGAAAGTTGTCCAAGTTTCTCCATAATTTTATACCTGTCTGTTATGTCCAAGAAGATGGGAGATTGGCATCTGCTCATAGATCTCTCATGTCTAAATTAGTTCTTGGATCCTTTAAAGTTTACAATGAAGTCATTCCTCATTCAGCATTGGCATTTTTTGCCAGAAGTGTAGAAGATAAAATTTGACATTGCTGATGCCTATCAATACATTTCCATAGCAAAGTTATTCTGACACTATCTGCATGTGCTCATTGGTCAGGTGCTGGAGTTCAAGGCTTTACTGTTTAGACTAGCATTGGCACCATACATGATTTTCGAAATTGTATAAGTTTTTTTTCTTGTCACCTTCATTCACCAGGACTGAGCAAACACCATAACGTGGAAGTCTGTATATTGCTAGCACTAACTCATCAGTTGGTGGAATGTCACACCCAGATTGTACTTTTAGAAGCAACTAAGGCAGGCTTTTTTATCAGAGGCAAGAAATATATTCTCACTCATAGTGAATATATCATCCATCTTGGTGTCTCTTTCAACAGATAATTCAGTAAGGCTAAACTGGCTCCACACTATGGAACAGTCAGTCTGACCCTTACTCACGTCTCTCTCTCATAGTAAGAATTGTTCTCTCTCTTCTAGAGATGTGGGCATCACTGGAATATCTCATTCCTTGGGAATGAGTGCATACGTGATGCATTCAGTAGGCTACTGTTACTAATAGATCAAGAATAGTGATCCATTTTTTCCTCAGTCTTTTATTCTAAACCAGCATTTTTTATTTCAATTGGTGGTTAGTTTGGAACAATTCTATGTTAGGTGTTCCTCTGTTACCACTCTGTTCAGGCATCCATTTTCTTATGAATGCCTTGATTCAGGAATGGGGTATGCATGCCTTAATGATCAAGAAATTCAGGATCTATGGATGGATGATGAGGCCTTCCTATACATCATTATTTTAGATCTCTCTAACTGTTCAAAGGGGATGTCTCAATGTCTGGACTTATTGATGAAAAAATTGTTTTGCTTCCTTCTAAACTTTCCATGGTAGTGTTTTATGTTTCCCATGAAGGGGGCACTTCATTTCTGAATGTTGGGCCAATTTATATTGTATCATCCTTCTAGCTTGCCCTATATGTCCTAGAGGTGATGAATTTTGTAGTAGATCAGTTTTCTTGATCCAACATTCTCCCGACATAATGGATGTGCATCACAATGTTTTCCATAGGATTTGTGCTTGATTTGGGATGCCAGTGATCAATGCATTTGCCACTCATTCTAACACTCAACAACCAACAGTTTTGCCTCTAGCATTGGGAATAGATGCATTCAGTTAGGACTTGACAGGACTGCATCTCTGTGCCTTCTCACTAATAACCTGTTGTTGTGTTTTGTTGATAGAACCAGACTGGCCACCTTAATCTGGGTTTCCGTTTCCGCAGTACTTTCAGAAGTGCCCATCTCTTTCACTTTCTCTTTGGCCATTTCTGTTAAGGTAGCCATGATTTGACATTGTACATCCAACAATCCAGAAGCTCAAACTTTGTGCATGGAGATTATGTGGTCTCCTTCTAGCATTAGGGTTTAACTCTCACAATCCATGTGACTGACCATGCTACCTGTTTGTACTCACTTAAAGTGTTTTTAGATTTATTTTCTAATTTTCATTATAGTTTGTATATCTTCATAAAATTTGGCAGTCTTTCAATTGATATTACAAGTTTTAACATGTAAAAAAAATCATAATTTTTAATTAAATGTTTTTAATAAAATGAAATAGATTTGTCCATGAATATATTGAGTATTTATTTTGAATAGTTTTTGTGTAAAGTAATTTTCATGTTATAATAAAAAATATTTTTCTTCATCTTAAAAATTTCAAATTTACTTTGTGTAATCCCTAAGACTTTTAAATATATTTCAAGCATTTTTCTTCAGTAAAACTTTATAGTTTGTATGTTATTTTCTTGTATGTTATTAAAATGGAAATAGATTTAAATTTCCTTTTTCTTCTTTCTAGAATGGCTGTATTGTAACATGAAGCTACATTCTTTCATCCTAATTAGTTTAAAGTTTGAAACAGTATACATCTATTTATAATTAACTTTTATTGCCATTTGAACCATGAATGACTACTGTCTGCATGCTTATAAGCTGCAAATCACCTGGGGAATGTGCAGCTCACAATACACAATCAAATTACATGACCCACAAGTTACTATAAATAGTACTAGCAGCTTGTATGCATGCCTCATGAAACATTTTTATCATTTATTTCACTTATTATAACCTTAACTAACTAAAAATATCCTTATTTTTTACACTTTAGCTGCTTTTATAATTCTACATAAAAATAAACATGGAAAACAAGATATAAAATACTTTTCTTCTTTTTCTTGTTCTTGGCTGTCAAAGAGAGTTAGCCCTAATTTTTTTACACATCAACCTATTCATAATGCTGAATCAGATTTGACATTCAGCTCCGTGGTTAGGTCGAACATGACCCCTTTTTTCAGTGTTTATTCATTACATAGTTCAGGGAAGAGAATCCATTAACTCCTTGTAATTCTGAGCACAGAATGGTCCCATTCTGAGTCCTTTATTGAGCAAAATTTGTTCCATGCCCTCCCCATAATTGTGGAATTTACTTTGACCACATGGTTGGGTAGTGAAGATGAGTGTTCATAATTCCAGACTGGATGATTTCTGTTTCCTCATCTTGAATAAGGCATATATAATCCTGTCATTTCAAACCTGGGATACTTCCTTTTGGTTTTCTTCAGGTTGAGGATTAAGTTTGTCCACTTTTGTGTTGCATACCTTCTTGTTGTAATTCCTGTGGCTAAGAATGCATCATTGTGTGGCGACAGGTTGGGATCCACTCATAAGTTTGTATACATACACTGCTGGCCAAAATCTTAAGGCCAATGAACATAAAGCAAAACTATGCATTTTGTGTTGTTAGACTCAACCACTTATTTGTGTAGAGCTTCAAAAGATGACAATAAGAAAATAAAAAATAAAAATGAAAAACTTTTTTAGCATTTAATAGGGAAAATGTGAACATTATGAAATTAGCCTGAATACTAGCTGATCAAAAGTTTAAGACCATACCAAAAAGAAATCCTAAACAGGGTAGAAAATGCCCAACAAGAGGTCTCAGTAGTGAGTTGTATAGCTGTCATTGCAAATAACTGCAAACATTTGCTTTGGCATGGTTGATATAAGCATTTGCAGAAGGCTGGCTGGAATGTTATTCCAAGTGGTGAAGATGACTTGACCAAGATTATGCACTGTTTGGAATTAACGTCTATATTTCTATAGACTTTCCTTATCATCTACCCCCAAACATTTTCAATGGGGTTCAGTTCAGGCGAACACGCTGGATGATAAAAAAAAAAAAAATCACGTTATTTGCTATGAAAAAGTCCTTTGTTCTGCGGACGTTGTGGATTGCAGCATTATCCTGTTGAAACATCCAGTCATTTCCACACAAGCAAGAGCCTTCAGTCAGTAAGGATGCTCTCTCCAACATGCCAATGTAGCCAGCTGCTGTTTGATGCCCCTGTATAACCTGAAGCTCCATTGTTCCATGGAAAGAGAAAGCATCCCAGGTCATGATGGAACCTCATCCATTGTGTCGTGTAGAAAATGTCTCTGGTGGGATATCCTTATTGTGCCAGTAACTTTGGAAGCCATCTGGTTAGATCTAACCATCCAGGTTAGATTTTTTCTTATCAGAGAACAAAACCTTCATCCACTTTTCTAATTCCCACGTTTGATGCTTCTCAGCAAAGTTTAATCAAGGTGTTTCATGGTGTGGAAGGAGGTGTGGCCTTTGAAGACGTTTACAGTTTTTAAAGCCTTTCTCTCATAGATGCCGTCTTATTGTTCTTGAGCTGTATTCTGCTTCCATAAGGTACTTAATCTGGTTTGACGATTGGCTGGTGTCTTGCTGGACAACCCGTCAAATCCGTTGAGAGAGAGAGAGGTTGCAGTCCAATTGCTCTAGCCACTAACATGGGATATAGGGACCATAGCTCTATAATTTTACCCTCAAGTAGTGGAACCTGTGCTAATTGTTTGGGACCTGGCCAGTAGTGATGACAAATCTTGTAAAAGGTTACCCATAGTACATGAGTTAAGTTTTAGGTAAAGAGCATACCTGTTCTGGATGTGGTACTGTTATGCCACTGGGGTGCCAATCTTTTACTGACACACCCATGATTTGTGCAGAACTTTCTGTATGGATAAAGTCCTTACTCTTTCCTCTTCCTTATCAATGTTGATTTCTAACTGTAAGTATGGGAGAAAGTATGTTTGCTTTGCAAGTTAACATTTTCTTAAATTGAAAGTGTATTTCCAATAATGCTTACTTCAAAGACCCTCTCCCACTAAGAGCTATTGTTAGACAATAGGATTGAGTTAGTCCTGAAAATGTTAAAACATTATCTGAATGATGTGCTTATATACAGTACCATGTTAGAGGGTACTTTGATGTAAGTAGATAGTGTCACAATATAAATATCACTTAGGGCAATTAAGTGGAGAAGAAAAGTATGGAGCAAGGAAGAAAACCTAATTTATGAGAGTGAGCTATTTGCTCTTTTCACTAAATCATGTATTAGTGAACAAATTACATCTAATAACTTTAAGAAGTAAATCTAGCATAACTTATTTCAGAGGTGCTATGTGAGTCTTTTGTTAGTGTAGGCTATTCTGTTAATTGGGAGTTCTGTTGTTGAGAGTGAGAAGGAATAGTTCACACTTTTAAAGAAATAAACTTTCCTTAGTGACATACAATCTTATTTGCTCTCTATTCATATATACTACATAACATTTTTGAAATGATATCAATTCCCTATGAGTGACAGTGACTGAGCCTTCCCACACCTCTTTTATGTGTTGCCTCTGACTTATTTTGAATATTTTTATTAGGAAATGGTAAACTTTACAACTTCAAAATTAAAGTTGTACGTTTTGTTTGAATCTTTTGACTGAACATTTGAGTAATGATACTTGTATCTAAATCTATGTTGTTGTGAAAAAGTTATTTTCCCAGGATAAGTTGTGGTTGATACAAATGTTTAGCAATGACAAAAAATCTTTCTAATTTGGTAAAATAATATTGTCAAGTGCAGTTAATTTGAAAAACCTCCTTACTAAGATTTGGTATAAATAAAAATTCAAGTCATAATTAACTCTTTAAACCAGTAATGTTTTGCACATTCTGCTGGAAATATTTTCATGGTATCATAATACTTATCACCTTATAAAATTTTTGGTCTGTGTATAGAGGTGAATAATAATGTAATTTGGATTAGTTTTCAGCCAAAGAGACTGAAAGTTTTCACAGGCCTTATACAAGGGAGGATAGATATTTTGTGGAGTACTGAAATAATTTAGGGCTGTGTGTTGAAGGAACTAATAAAAAAAATAGAGTGAAAGCTTATATATATATATATGTATGTATAAAATGTGTACCACTTGAATGTTGTTAAAACTACCTTTTACCAAAATATCACACATGTACTCTACTTTGTATTCTGTCATTTCTAATCTTGTAGTTTTCTGTCTGGTATGTAAGTAAATAATTTTCTGTTAACTCAGAAGTAAAAATAAACTTGCTTGTAATATATGTATATACATGTAAACATGTGTTCACATGTAAGAAGAAATTTAGTAAAACAAAATTGTTTGAAACTAACAAATGAGCTGTCTGAAAATGCTCAACAAATACTTTCACATAGAGTAGGTCAAGATTATATTTACATATTCATCTGTTTTCTGAAAAATTCTTCTATTTCATGTTTTTAAGTTACATGGACTTTGTAATTATTATGCTTTCAATTATATACAGAAAAGGTGTAAATTGAAGATTTGGGAAATTTAATAAACTTGTATGAGGTGAAAAAGTCATCTTGTTTTTGACAAAAGTAATTTATCTTCTTTTTTATGATTTGCAAACTGTAAACTTGCAAGTTAATTTGATTTTGATAACTAAAAGATTGAAAAATGGTATTGTTCTGTTGCTATATTACATTATGCTTGTTGTTTCATACTAAACAAAGCTTGGAAACAAATGAGTAGTTAAGAAAGAACATGAAGCTCAGTGTTAGTTAGCAAAGTGTTTTGGTGTACCACTAGTCTCAGGCCTTTAAAGTTTGGTTATTGAGCTGTAAGAAGTTATGAAAATGTCTTTGAATTTTATGTTCTGATGAGCATATGAACTTTGAAACTAAAAATATTAACCCTACAGTACTGAGAGATTTATTTTAACAAACTTGATCAGTATGAATTATTCAATTACACAATTTTTAAATTTGATTATTTCCCTTATGTATTAAATTATTTATCATTATCAAAAGGAAGTATCCTTAACAATGGTCAGATAATTTTTTTTCCATAGTTGTATTAAGGAACAGAGACAATATTTGAAACTAATTTTTAAAAGTACATTTACTACCATTTTAATTGACTTAAAATTCCACAAGCAAGCCAAAACAATTTGGAAAATTTAATTTAATAGGTAATTTTAATATCACAAATCATTCATAAATATAAATTTTAAAACATGAGGTAGTAGATTGTATTAGAAGTTTTATTGAATACTAATATGAAGGGAAATGTTTACATTCTGGTTTGTGGAAATTGAAAAATCATGAATGATGCATTAAATTTGACAAAATTTGTCAGAGAGATTAGAATATTATGCATGATTGTAAAGTATACTGCTTAAATGTATCTAATTTTACAAGACTGAAACATTCTTCAAACTGTGAAGAATACTAAGTTGTTAATGATATTGGTTTACTAGTGGGAATCGTGATCTGCTTCATAATCGGAATAATGTTGTTTGAGTGGACTTTGAATAGAAATCTTCAAAATAATTTGTAGTTACCTTCACTTCATTGAGTAAACACACACAATTTTTTGGAATCATTTTAGATATGAATGTTATTGTAAATTTGAATAGAAATAAACATGTGTTGTTTACATTTTTTCCAGAATATGAAGTTGATATTAATCAATAAAATGTGATTTTACATGTTATTTTTTTAATATTTTATTTATCTGTGCTCAACAGTTAATAATAATAGATAATGATAATACTTTGTGATTGAAGTTATGTAAATGTATTTCAGTGAAGACTACCTTTTCACCAGTAGCCTTTTTGTTTACAAGTGGACTTCCATTTCAGAGAAAGTTTGAGTCCCTTAAAATATGCCATCCATATAGTAGCATCTGTCCCATTGCTCTTTCCTTTCTTTGGTTTTAAGGATCAGTTTAGAATTGAAATTCCTTTTCATTTTTAGATGTTTTTTTAATATTTGTATATATAGATATTTATAAACTGTGAGAAAGTATAATATGGAACTTAATTTTTATATATCACATAGTGATTGACTTGCAGGTTTTAAAATTGAGGTACATGGGAATATGATGAATCATAGAAAATGTTGTAAGTAGTACATGGGAGTTAACAAAAAGTTCTAATACTTGAACATACTTTTGTTTTACTTCTACTATAAAATAGGATTCTATTCTGCACAACACACTTGGCTATCTTGCTCAAGTGCCTTCTAGACAGATGATCTTCTTGCAAGTAAGTGATTGCCATGAAATAAACTACTTACAATGTTTAATACTGTAGATTTTTAATTTGTACAATTAATTTTATTGTATTTGAAATACATAATTAATTATTGTCTTAAAGAAAATTGTGTAAGAAACATTTAAGTACTGATTTATATGGAATATATCATTTGCATTGGCAAATAAGATGAACTTAAATGTGTAATTAAGTGTAAAAAAAATTCAGATTTTTTTTATTTAGAATTAAAAACCTGCTCTCATCACAAATTTAAATTTCTGTTTAATTTTATCAAGCATCAGGGGTCAATAATATATTAAAATGTAGTAAATAATGTACTTGTTCAATCAAAAATGAAAGCATAAACAATTTGGTAAATTTAAAACATTTTTTACATGTATTTCTGTTGCTATGTTTAGATATAGATTACTTGTAATATGTAAATACTATAAATCGTAATTTTCTATCTGTATATTTTTTTTTATCTACAAAATGCTTACTTTTTCTAATTTCGGAACATGTCAATTCCAGTTGATATCATTTGCAAAATTTCAACTTGAGGTATTACTTTTTGTAGCTTCAGTTGTCAAGGAACTTATCTACTGTTTTGTGAAATAATTTCGTAGTGACCTTCTTGGTTATGCATTTGGTGGATAGCTTGAGATTGTCACACATAGCAAAGATATTTCCATGCCATTTTTTTCTAATTGATCAGTTACAGAGAGAGTGTTTCTCATTTGTACACATTTGGAGCTTTTAAAGATTGTGAAGAATTTATATGCATGGTATAAAACATGTCTTTGTGCCATTTCCAATTGCTGTGTTGACCATATAAACTGATTTAAAATTATAGCTGACCTATTATCTTCTTTACTTGTTCTCTTTTTATTCCTTAGCCCTTTGATGAATGCTTGCACATATGCCAGACTCCTTTTTTGTTTTTTCATTTATTTATTGAAGAAAGTACATTTGTTTTTGTTTTTTACTTGTATCTTTTATTCCATCTGTTATAAATAATTGTTTTTTTTTACAAAGATTAGATAGCTGTTTGAATGGGAAACCTTGAATTATCATACACATTTCAACTCTTTTAGTCTGGTCTTGGTTTCTGCATCTGACATCATAACCATTTTGTGTTTGTTATAGTTTTCATTCTGTTACTTTTAAATTAGTGAGCATATGTTCATGAAATTTGGCAGATTATTAGATTATAAAAGAAAAACATAAATGTTCAGGCTAACTAGCTTAATTTCATAACATTAAACATTTATATTGATTTATTATTTTTATTATAGTGATCTTTAGTCATGCCTGGTTAACAGTACAGAAATAACAATGCCAAAACACATGTACATTAATGTTATCTTATCCAATAATATAAAACTGAACTTTAATTTTAACAAAGGGACCTATCTTGGTTGTGTTTTCGTAGACTGGTATTTGGTAAAATACAGTCACTTTTAAATTATTATAAATTGTGTGTGTGTGTATATATATATATATATATATATAGATTATACAAACAGGTTTTTAAACTTATTTTTCTTGAAACAAAGAACAGAAAATAAAGAAATAAAGCACACATTTATCTCATCTAGTTATAACGTTTGTACTAGTTGCTGCTTGTCTCAGCATGCTAAGCCTCAAGAAATTTTGGACAGCAGGATGTGAAATGAAATAAGTTTTTGCAGGGTTTTTACATATGCATATCAATAACCAAAAAAAATCATAAAGTACTTCATCAGTACCACAGAATTGCATTATAATTTATCAAATTTGATAACTAAGCTGTATTTGTATCTAAAAGAATATGAAATTGTGAACAGAGTAAAGTTTCAACTTACCAGCTTGAAGGTTCAGCTTGAAAGAAAGACAGGATGCTATTATGTTTGAAAATGGCTGAGAAAATTGCTAAAGGACATTTTGAGCTTCTGATTGGCTATTAACATGTCATATATATATAAAAGTGTGTATATATCCCCTTTCCAAATATGAAAAGAGGTGAGATGGGAGCACTGTGTTTGATTCACTAAATATAGTGATAGCTGATCAAATAGAAAAGATGAATGGTTTTTATTTTATATTCTAGCTTTTAAATATTGGTAATTTTAGTTCATAATTCATACAAAACTATAAACTTTGTAGTATGACATCACAAACATTTAATTTGAACCAGTGCTGCATTTAGTGCACCATGTGACACACAGAAATTGATGTTTAGGTGTGTTTGTTTAATACTTATTTTGAAATTAAGAAATTATATCATGTATAATTATAAAATTTGATTTATAATCTGCAGTTTGATACCAAATAAAGAAATAACTACATAAAATATTAATTCAATAAAATTTTGAATGCGAGTCAATAAACAAGATGACATGGCCTTTGACCCATGACCTGTCTTGAAATGGTTAATGGAATAAAGTGTCCCCAACATTCTCCATTGTAGGAAAATATCTGTAATTAGCAGTTTCAGTATTCTGAAAGATGAAATTACTGATATTGCTTGGAATATTAACAGGCCTTGCTTGGGACATTAAACTCAAAGTTGGAAACTGGAAGATAGCTGTAATCTCTTAGCAGATTTCATAGTTGTTTTTTCACTTACATTTTAAGGAAATGTTTTTTTCTACAATCACTCTGTGATTGCTTTGTCTACTTGCTCAAACTGCAAATGAGATAAAAATGTTTGTTTTGACATATATATATATATTTTTTTTTTTCAGACATTACTAAAATTATTAGATGCTTGGGGAGCTGGAAGTGCACTTCGACACAGATCATATAGCCATCAGTTTTATCTTACCAGAGCTTTGATGATATGTACAGCACATTTGAATGGAGTGGATTTTAGTCTCTATAAACAAGGTAAAGAGATGCTTGTAATTAAGAATGAAAACCTTAAATAGAAATAATTTGATCAGTTTTACTTAACTTTCAATAGTTAACTTTATTGCACATTAAAATAATGATTTGCATATTGTGAGACAATGACATGTCACTACTTGTGTGAGCTGTAGTGCCACGTGTATATTTGGTTCAGAACAAACTTTTGATTGTTCAACAATGCAATGCTACCATCATGAGATTTATATCTAGAGGGATATGTTACATTCATTTGGATGAGGCATACTCAAGATTTGTAAATCCTATATATCAAAGAATATTGTGTTGTTGTAACATGTTCTATCAGCTGATGGATTCTTTTGGATTATTTGAAAACATAATGCGAAAGCCAGTCCATGTACTGATAATAAATTGTATTTTGAATTTATTTTTGCTGCAGGCTGTATTTACTGGTAGACCTAACTTTACAAACAGCATTTTACCAGAAATTCCAAAAACTAATGTATGACTTTCTTATGAACTTACTTGTAGGATTTCCTTTCTAACTGATTAACAAGAACACTGACTGACTAAATTAGTATATCATTGACAAACAGATACACTGAATTTTGTTGTCTAAGTCACTCAATGTTGTACTTTTATGTTTGCATACTACATAAAAAAATTATTTTTCCTCAAATTTTGAAATCTTTTGTTATCCTGTATCCTCTGTTAAACATGTAAGTTAAAGTAATAAAAACATAGCTTACAACATTACCCTCTTCCTGGATTGTGAAGCCTCTTGAACAATCCTAATACATAAATTCACTAAAATGTCCATTCATCAAGTCTTTGGGGTGGTATTTCTTTTTTGAGGGTTATGGTATGTAGATGTGATGGCCTTTTGTCCCTCATCATCATACACTGTCCTGTTACTGGGAGAATACTCTTTAGGTTGAAGGTCAACTACTGATGACTCTGTTCTTGATGATCCTTTTAAAGTGATGTTCACAAGAAGCATGGGCTCTTTAACAGATTGACTTTCTGCTAACAGATTATTATCTGATGCTACCCAACACTCTCTTCTCTCACTGATGTATTTCTAAAGATGATCATTGTGGATGACCTTTGGCTTGGACACTATCTCATTCTGGATTCTGTAAACCACATCATTGATTATTTTTAGGACAAACTATGGCCTTTCCCAGCACCTGCTTAACTTTTGAGTTTGTTCTCTCTTATAACAGAGATTTTACAGCTGTACAGTATCATAAAGATGAAATCCAATGTTATCAACTTTAACATTGTAGTAATGCCATTATATCACTTGCTTATTTATATCTTTTCTTGATAAAATGATGTATGACATAAGTGGAGTTCTATAACCTTTGGCTGATTGTCCTTTAGATGTGAGTATAGAAGATTCAGTACCACCAAGTTTTCTCTCAAATATCAATAATGATAGTGTGTCACCTATAGCTTCATGTAAGGCCATTTGATAACTCATAATTAGTAGTAGGAAATCATGTTTTGTGATATTCATCCAAATAAATGGCTGAATGACTTAAAAGTGTACAGTTATCTATCTTCACAATGCAGTCAGAAGATGGATGAATGGCAGTTTTCCTGGTGTTTTAGATGAAGGATCTAACATTTGTCCACAAACAAGGTTAATTAGATGTAAAAGTCTACAGCCATCCCAAATCTGGAAATGATTTATCAACAAGTTTCCTTGCCAAAGTTTCTGCTTATCAACAGCATATGTTTCATGTTATTTAGAAAAATAGTCCATCATATCTAAGCACACAGCAACTCTTTCAAGTGGTACTCCAACACAATACTGCTGTACTTGACCAAGCTTTTTCCCTTGTGAACCTTTTCACTTCTAACAAAGCTCACATAGATTATATACAGAATCCCTGTATCAAATACAATAGAAGCATTCCTTCATTTTATCCATTGATTTTCTTAATTTTTCCCAATTTGACCTGCCAAGAGAACGTTTTTCCTGATACTTAATTATTGGTGCAATGCTATTGTTCTACCTTTTTCTAAATCTCAGAAGAATCCCAAGATACATTCTAATTATTGTGATATTGCTTTGACTAGCTGTCTCTGTGAGATTTCAGAGAGGATTGTTAATGCTCACCTTGTTTGATTCTTATCTATTGAACAATCTCCTGTTGCTCATCTTCTGATTTGACTTGAAACCTCAATCAGGGAGGTCTTTGTCAAAAGAGAACATCTTGTGTCCATTTTTTTCTATCAGTAGAGAAAGCTTACGACAGTATGTAAAAGTGTGGCATGTTATGGGACCTTCACTCCTATGGATTGTGTAGTCATTTACCCATTTTTATTCATACATTTTCATTTGACATATGATTCTAAATCTGTGTGGACTTTCCCATTCTTTCTTGGAGTCACTCAAGACATAGTGTCATAAATTTTCCTTGTTAAAAATCAATTTTATTACTTGACAACTTCTTCCAACTGTTGCAAATAACCTGGATATCAATAACTTCCATATTTCTTGTCAGCTGTTGAATATGATGTTTAGTGAGTCGCTGTTTCAGGCTGCTCTCAAATGTCTTTAACATTGTATCATAATAAATGGTTTCAGCTTCTTGTCAAAAATGGTTTATATGCACTTTTGCCACCAAAGGGTTTTTACACCCCAAATTCTAAGCTTCATTTCAGTGAGGTTCTTGTGGTTCCTGAAGCAAAGTTGTTGGGCTTATCTTTGACCATAAGCTTAGTTTCCTTTCTTACATAAATAGCTTTGTGCTAAATGTACAAGAGCACTAAACATCCTCTGTGTCCTCTCTTCTGTCTCTTGGAGAGTGAATCAATTTTTGATGTTGAAGATCTGTCATGCTCTCATACATTTCAGGCTGAACTGTGGGTTTCTGCCATGCTCTTTGCCATGAAGATGTTAGATTCTGTTTGCCATCTTGAAGTTTGGCTCTTCATGGGTGCCTTTCACATTTTAGTGGTCCAGTCTGTACACTGAGTCCCATGAACCTTCTCTTTACCTCCACTGTTTGCAGCTTTCTTTACCATATGCTAGCAAGTTTCAATCCTTACCATAGCATCCCACCTGGTGTTGTGTTTTTCTTCTTTAGCGGGCTATGCTCTTTTGGAGTAGATGGCCTACCTTTCCTCATGTTAGCTTTCATATCCAGGCACAGTTGGTTGAATTTAGTCTTTCATTGGATGAAATTGCTGAATCCATTGATCAGCTCATTTTACTATGACTCATTACCATCCCAATTTCTGACCTTTCTTTGACTCATCTGAGGAAGGCAGATGCTTCCAATTGGAAGTATTCTCTTCTCTTTAGCAAACATCTTTCAGACTATTCTTCTGTTCACATTTGTACAGATGGTTCAGAATCAGATGACTCTGTGATTTATTGTGGCTTAGTGTTGCATACAGGATCCCCTCTACAGTTTCTGTGTTCACTGCTGAGTTGAATACCATTTCTCATGCATTGGATCCCATAGAAGCCAAGCAGTACACTGAGTGTATTATTTTCATTGACTGACTCTCTTAGCTCTCTGTTGGCCCTGGAATACCTTAATGTAAGTTATCACTGTTATCATCAATATTCAGAAACAAATGGCCCATTTTTTCTCTATCTTCCATTTCTATCCAGTTTTTCTAGCTGCTTGGTCACATTGGTATTTGCAGCAACTTTCTTATAAACTTGCTTGAAAAGTTTCATTAATTATTGGATAAAACACATACTGACCAATTACCTTACTCAGTTACTGAGAAATAGACTATCATTAACTATCATTGTTTAATTCATTAACTGCTAATGAACAAAATCACTGAACACTTTTCCCCCTTTATTCCAGTGGAGTACAGGAGACCTTACCACTTATCATTTCCAAGTTGCTGGGCTGGGATGGTTGAGCATGGAGGAATCCTTCTCGATCAGTTCCACAACAAAGACTATGACCATTCAGTTCAGAGTAGGGTGGTGGTGTTCTGCCAGTGTAGAGGGAGTTACAAGATCTTCTGGATGACTAACTAATTTCCAAATTTGAGACTCCCAATTGCACTACACCCCTCTGATTGGATGCCCTTCTCCTTCTCTTGCATGAATGTCAATATGCAGTGAGTGAGGTTTTAGAGATTGAGTGAACCAATGACATAAGTCCTTACACAGGTTTTTGATTATTTGTTTCTCCTTTTGACATGTCTTCTGTGTTGTGGGTCACAGAAGGCCTACTTTGTCTATTTTTACTTCTGTCCAGGTTTTACCTCATTTTCATGAAGTCAATTTTGGCTGGTCTCATGGTCATGAGGTTGAATACATGAGATGAACTTCATTTGGATTCCAGGTGACATACTTCCTGATTCTCAGCATTAGGCTAACCTCTGAGTTCCTAGAGTCAAATGTTAGTTTCTATAATTAGTCTGAAACTTGAAGTTAAGATGGCTAGGTCTTTTTCTTACCAGTGAGTTAGGTTTTGGATGTAATTGACTTATCAAGTAAGGTTTATTTTTGCCCTATCCACATTACACCTTGAGACACATCTTATCGTGTTCACTTTCCATTATGGGATTGATCGATTCTGCTTTCTGTTTAAGATCTCACTGCTAAACTGTCCTCTCATGTATGGATGTGTTCCTTCATGTTCTGCCAAGTCTGGTCTTCTTGATCATGTCAGTGTTCATGACAGAGAGATACCTAACTCAGATGTGGTGCATTGCCCCTCCTTAAATCATCTGATCTGTTCCTCTCCTTTTGAGGGTGGTTCTTCAGATGCTTTCAGGGGGTATGCGTTTTCCTTTGCACTGGTCCCTCCTTCATTTCAATGTGGGATTAAAGTATTATTGTGAGCAGAAGGAAAATACCTTATTAGAATTTACAATTTTTTCTAAAGGAAAATGTATTTCTGATAGGTACTTCCCTCTTCTTGCACTCTTCCCCCATCTTCCCCATAATCTTCTTGTGTTCACATCTTCTGCCAAACTTCAATGTGGTACTTATGTAGTGGCTTTTAAGGGAGTCACATATGTCACATGACAGTAGTGCTCTCCTGTTGGTGGAAAGGTGTTACAAGAGAGACATGTTGGAACTTTGGATTCCAAAAGAGGAATGATGAAAGTTTTTATCATATGTTTCTAAATAAAAGTTCACACGTATAAAGCAACACAAAATGAGAAAAGGCAATCTTGTGAATAGAGGGAGCTGCATATTGGAAATAGATTTTCATTTAGGAAAATTAAAGAAAATTATAGGTTTCAAAATGCTAGAAATGTGCAGTCATTGGTTTTACACAGATTGCTTGCTCAAGGTTGTTTAAAAGAAACAAGAGAGCTAGTGCTCATAAAACAAAGTTTGTTTCATTGAACTTTAAAAGACTTTATTACAAATTGGTACATAATATTTATAATCATGAAATTGAAATAACATTATTTTTTCCTGCTGTTACCATAATTATTTAGCTTTGTAATACAAGCAAAAAAAACTTATTTCATTACTAGATTTGCTTAGCTAATGTAGGAATTATTTACAATAAAAATGAACATTGATGTTGACTATAGGTGATGGCAGGCAGGGTGGAGGTGGATATCTAACTGACTCTCTAGCTGGTTTTGAGATGTTATTCAAACCAAATTTATAATGTAGCTGTTGTTTGAAATGAATTTTTTCTGTTTTCATATGCATACTAACACAGCTACAAATTTTCTTTGGAATCTTTCACATTTCTCATGAAAGCAGCTTCATAACATCATCCTCAGTACATGTGGACAGTTGGCTTGGTTTTTGACTATTCCTGTAGATAGCATATCAGCAACTAAGAATAATATATACTGTCATGCTGTACTTTCTCAAAGATTAACTTGGCAGTAATTCCTTCACTGCATTACTTAACATTGAGATGTTGACTAGTATTATTCCACCTAATAGCATATTCCAATGTGTCATTGGCATATTACCAATATTCACAGTTTTGAAATAAAATTGCTTATCCAGCTCTTTGCTAGCCAAAGTGTTAAAAGAAGTATCATTTTAAAACAAATGAATAAATAGATGCTGTTCTTAGCCGTACTTTTATTTCATATATGAATGTTTCTTGAGTTTATCAAAACACAGTAGTGTGTCATGCAGCCAAAACATCTTGCAGGACATATTGTGTGTTATTAAAAGGAGTAATAGTTTAGCAGGTTTCTACTTTCTTTAAGTTGGACTGTAGTCATGCAAATTATTGTATATTTTTAGCAGATGTACTATACTGGATCATTGCTTTACATACCAAATTTCACATTAACCTACTAAGAAATACAATATATAAAATCTCCAATTTTGATAGAACATAGTTCTGTGGATTTTTTTTTCAAATTTGGTACACTGATAGATTTTTACAACCTACAGTTACGTGTTAAATTTAGTTGAATTAAGCCACATGTCTAAAGTTATTCAACGAAAACTACTCAGTTTTGAGCAAATTATTTGTACACATCTACACAAGTCATATAAGATGTTGGTCTTAAATCTTTACTTCACCTCTATGTGAAAGTGAAGATGGACCGTTTTGAGTTTTTTGTCATTTGGATTAAAGTTGGCTGATTTAGATTTGAGTAAAACTATAGAGTGAAAGCTGATACATTAATATTGGTTAAGTTAAGTAAACAAGATTAGTAGTTCCTAGCTCAAGTTTTTAAAAGAATCATATGGGTGCAGGGGTATTATTCATTATTGCTTGCCAACTTTTAAACACAAATTTGCTAAATTTTATAAAATTCCCCTGATTAGAAAGTATTTAGTATACACTATATAGCTTAAATAATGATTCTTTTAACAGTTGTACTGAGTATATGTGGCTGATGAAATGAAATTGTAAATCTAGTCTCCATAACGTAACTACAAAGGAAATTATTAACACTGTTAATATATTTTAAAGAATTTAGTTGATTTTGTAAAGTAACAATCTGTTCCTAATAGTAGGGCTGTGATCCTAAAGCCAGTGTAAGTGTTACTTTCTTACTTGCTGTGTTTTTTGGTGTGTATTGACAAAAAGTCATGACATCTAATCAAAAACACCCTAGGTGTGCTATTTAAAGGAATGAAATCAAAATTGGTGGCCAAACTGATAGTTACACTTATAGCATTGATAAGAATTTTTACAGAAAATATAGATTCATTAGTTAGCTAGGCCATGTATTTTATTTTACCCACCATCATGTTTCAGGTTGAACACATTTAATCATGGTTATCAGATTGTATGATCATGGATGAAAATTGTAATTCCAATATCAAGATGGGTCTCTTGGAATTTCATTTATGAAAAGTTAATTAACTCTCATTATGTAACTATCAAACTTCTATTATTTTATAAATTGTTGGAATCTTGTCAAATTTATTTCAGACATGTATTTTGGAAGTTGACTTTTAAAAACAAGACACATTTTGTTATAAAAGTACTTACCTTTCCCCAACAACCTTTGTTAATTTGAAAATGATCTAAGAAGGTTGAAATGTTTTTTTCTACTATATTTTAATAAAAGTTTTAATACCCATACTAGTCAACTTGAGATACAGTCTAGTGTTTTATTTGGTTTTATTGATAGTGATTGAACTAGTTTCTCATTAATTGGGAAAGTTAACAGTTTACTTTCAATTAATGTTAATGTTTAAGCTGTGTACATTGGTTTATTAGGTTTATTTCTTATAAGGCAGGATTATAATTGATAGCAACTGGATTATCAGGTTCCTTTTAAAATATTTTAGTCTGTGGGCACTAGATCATTGGGTTTCTTTCTTGTAAGGTGAGATTTTAGTCTGTGGACACTGGGTCATCAGGTGTTGTTTTTTTTGTACAGTGGTAACATTTTGACATTCTCTGTGTGAAATAAATAATAGAATGTTAATGCTCAGTTCTTAGGTGAATAAAGTTGTTAAACAGTTGTGTTTACATTTCCAGTGATAAGTATCACCAAATCATAATCCTCATTCACCATTTCTTTGTTCACTTACATCCAAATATCTATTTTGTTTATTGCCTCTTTTTCTTAACAAGTTCCTCATTCATATATCTAAATAGTTTGGTTTATATATTATTGGAGAGGAACTAGTCAGACTTTAATAATGAGAAAAACATTACAATATTTCTTCAATTAGTTTTAATATGAAAGACCTCATAACTGTGTTGTTATTAACCCTCTCACTATGGGCATCCATTTCTGCATATATCACATGGTTTTAATGAGTTAAATTAAAAATTAATTAAAGTACTTTTTTATCGTGGTATACAAAAATTTGGCATCACAACATAGCTAATAATCCATATTTTAATATAATGTAAGTTTTTAAGTTCATAATTTGATAAGGCAATATTAAAACAAAAACTTCAGTGTCCCCTACTATGTGAAAATTGTGATATTTGCTCTGTAGGTATCTTCTCTTCCCTAATTTATTTACTATTCCTTTGAGAAGTATAATATGTTTGTTTGTTTGTTTTTGAAGTTCGCACAAAGCTACTCGAGGACTATCTGTGCTCTCCGTCCCTAATTTAGCAGTGTAAGACTAGAGGGAAAGCAGCTAGTCATCACCACCCACTGCCAACTCTTGCGCTACTCTTTTACCAACAAATAATGGCATTGACCGTCACATTATAACTTCCCCATGGCTGAAAGGGCGAGCATATTAGGCGGGATAGGGATGCGAACCCGCGACCCTCAGATAACGAGTTGCAGGCCTTAACACGCTTAGCCATGCTGGGCCAGTATAATATCTG
Organism: Tachypleus tridentatus; assembly: GCF_004210375.1. Classification (NCBI taxonomy): domain Eukaryota; kingdom Metazoa; phylum Arthropoda; class Merostomata; order Xiphosura; family Limulidae; genus Tachypleus; species Tachypleus tridentatus. The sequence goes on along the minus strand of NC_134833.1, from coordinate 42,967,048 downwards.
ACACACATTATTCATTATAATGTCATCATCCTTCAGGCAAAGCATAACTTTTATAGCCTTCAATTTTATGTGGTTACAGAGTCAGAAACTATAAAATGATGACCCCTCTTGCCACATCTACCTGTCACATCCTTTCTTGCATCAGTTGGAAATAGTTCTCTCTGATGTTTAATATATATTATTCATAACCAGTAGAAAACCAGATTTTAGTCTGTCAAAAACCTTGCATTACATTGTTTTTTGTACAGATAATTGTCTATTTCACTACCATTTCAAACGTTATTTTCACAGGAAATGCATTGGCTAGCTAGGCTGAATTTTTAATGATGCTTGTTGCATAGTTAGTTTTGATGTTAAGTTTATTTGTATACATTGATAATATAAAGTCATCATTTAAGTTTTGAATTCAACACTGTGAAAGTTGTAATGTGTTTTTTCACATACTTGATGCAAAATGTTTAATGCTTCTTTTTAGAGGAATAATTGGATAGAGTACTAAGATGTTTAGTACAAACAAAATTGTGTTAATTGTAACAGACAAATTTCAATTTCTTGTTGTTAGATAACACATCATTTTAAAATTTTAAATGTCCAAATATATAATATAAAAGGACTTATAGAATTTTTTGTAGTGGCAAGGGCAAACTTTCAGTTTCTTCAACATAAGCTGGTAATAGAGGACTTAGTGACATATAAAGTTTATGCTCTTTGTGTAAAACATTATTCCTTATTGCTAAATTTTTATATATCAGTTACAAATGTATGTTAATCACACATTTTAATGACTTGTGAACAATGTAATATTTAAGAATATACCATACTTACATATTACATTGAACTATTTAAGACTATTATGATTTTGTAATCTAGTCTAGGACATATAATTTTTAGTTACATTTGAGAATTTGTATGACACTACTAAAGAATTTGAGGTCAAGCACTGAGTAAATACAACAGCTTCTCTTGAAGTGTTATGACAATATTTATACTGCTTATTATAATCTGTTCTACCTAACTAGCATAGATTAAATAATTTTTAGTTCAAATACTGCAGAATAAGAGTTAAAAATATTCTTCTTTTTATGTATGCTTTGCTATAATGTGTCAGTTTTGACACAGTACATTACCTCTCCTCACATAAATAGTTATTATTGTTCAGTGCTGCCCTCTTTGTGGAAAATATTTTGGCATCACACAAGTTTTGAACTCCCACATACTCCACAGTCCATCTGGTTCAACTCTTTCTTGCAGGTAAAATTATCATACAACAACACTCCACCAGTAGGAGGACAACACATGATCATGACACATGTGGCTTCCTTTATTAGATTGTATTGAAGTAACATACTTCATGGTTAGTTGTTCAATTTTCAAGGTGGTTCCTTATTTGTGCTCTCTTATTGTGTTGTTGTTTTTTTAATTTCGTTTGAAATTTTCTGTTTTCTTCTACTTCACTTTACCAGTTTTATTATTCTCCACAATTTTCTTTGGTTTCACCAAAGCCTATGTTTCCACTTTGAAAATGTTATCATTTACTTTCATCACATATCATATACCCAGGATTCAGTTGGTGGTACTTGATTGAGAAATTGTCTGCTTTAATACATTGGGAAGTGGATTGTTAAATGAGTTGACTTTTGTTGGGCTTCAAGTTCAGGGACCCTCACAGTGAAATACAGTTCACTGACTTTGGACAGATAAGCTGTTATACTTTCATAGCTTTTAGAATATTTTTATATTAATAATATTATTTGTAGTGATTTGATTTCCATAACATGTATTTAGTTAGATTTATGTGTACTTCTTGTAAGGTTAGGTTTTCTAATTGACATTTAGCAATATCCTTTGTACTATAATGTTAGATTAGGCTTAACATGCATCGCTATAATTTTAGACTTACCTGTTGTTCTTCCTATTGGTAAATTGTAAATTAGGTTAAATATATTGTTTTTTTAGCAAATATCATATTCTAAATTATTATTGTCAGTATGCACTTAATTTTAAAATATAAACTTTTTTCTTTTCATAATTTATTATATTTTGCACTTCTTCTAATTAATTTTATTTATGAGGACCTCTAGGCCTGGGGTCCACCCAACCTTCTCCTAGTATGGTTCACTTTCCTCCTGAAACCAGCATATTTGTTTAGAACAACATATGTTTTGACAATTTTCCTCTACCTGATTATGGATTAGTCTTCCCAGGTCTCTACTGTGGTGTCTGCTAGGCCTAACTCAGCCCTTTTTATACATATTTCATGGTTGTTGTTGTTGTTTTTCTTCCAGACATTTTTTATTGATTTTTTATCTCTTTGAGTGTTACTCACTCTCCACAGGTTTTGTTTCATTGTGCTTTAGTTTTTCATTAGGCAGACTTTTTTTTTTTGCTTCACTGAATATTGAATCTCTGTTGCCTTTATGGACTGGAATCCAGGTCTTAAAAACTTTTATTTCTGTTTTATTGCATAACATTGGCTAAATAAAGAGATTAGTGATCCAAAGGAGTTAGATAAAACCATCTTTAATTTTGAACTAATGGTCAGAGGGAACTAGTTAGAAGCACTTTCCACCATGGAAACTTTGGTTTGATAACACAATTGACTGACATTCTTATAACTTACTCACATTAATAAATGCTGAGAAAAATCTGATTTTTACTAAGTCATTGTCTTTTACATGTCAACATAATTAACTTAAGTAAATTAAATCCATTTAACCACATTTTTAACAAAATCATTAGCTAAGGAGTAATTCAGTTGTCAATTTAATCTGTGACTAATTAAATTGTTTGTATACACTAATAAAATAAATTAATAACCTTCTTGCTATCATTATAACACAACACTTCAGTAAAACACTATTTCATGGGGTTTTTAAATTAACATAAGACATGTATTGAGACAGTTTTCCCAATTAGAAGATATGTTGATGTATGTATTCACTTATGTGCACAAGTATACAAATATGTGATAATGTTCATGAAGTTTATATGCTTTGTAAGTAAAAGTTGCAAAATTATATTCACAGGTAAGTTCTGCATTTCTAGAAACTCTAACTAGGCACTAATGTATATTGTGTAAAAGTACCAGTTTTGTTTTATGATAACATATTTGGAGAAGACTTTACTTAAAAGTACATATGTGTACAGTTTGCTTATTGTGTTAATTCTTTATAAGCAGGTATTATTGCAATACAATTTTTATTCAAAACTGCAACTAAGAATATTAATAAATTATTTTCAAAATTTTAAATTCATATGTGTTTATGAATAGAGATTTTGAATAAGCTACTTCATGGAGTAGAAGTTCATATTGGAAGTCCAGACAACTCAGTTCGTACCTTAGGGATGGTTTTGGGTGAAAACATTTCAAAAATTCTGGATCCAGAAGGCCCCAGGCTTGTGTTTGAGGTAAATGCTTTTTGACACTATTCATGTATTTGTTGTCACTGATAATCCTAGTTAAATTTTTATTTTCTGGCTTCTAGAGTGTTGTACAGTCTAGCCTTCTGTATTCTCATTTGTGCTTATCAGTACATTTTTCCTTGTAATTAAGCTCTTTATTTGTAGGAGGGAAAGAAAGGTTAGTAACATCAGTGCTTATATTTTAATATTATTATTTTTAAATCTTAAGTAATGGACTTAAAATGTAAATGCTATTCAAAGGGTTTACTATTTGAAGAAGAATTAAATGCCAAAGTGTTAGCATTTCCTTTTGAAAATCTCACATTTTACTATGCCTCTATAATATTTGTTCTTATCTGTGTAATAGATAAACTGTGTCTGGGGAAGTATTTTGGTATCCTGCATACTTGATTGTACATTAGTAAGCTATAAAAAGTTTATTAGATTTAATTTAAAATATTATCCTGTTTCTTGATTGGTTTATAGCTTTTTAAAAAAAAGACCTTGAGAAGCTACAAAAGTGTTAATCGAAGTTTACCTGAAGTATTTTTTACCAGTATCAAATGCTTAGTATGAAATCACTGCTTTTACTTGTGATGGTTTAGAAGAATCATAGTTTTAAGCTGTTCTTCTGTTTTACCTAACATACCTGTTAACATCCTTTTTTTTTCCTTATTCAGGCTTTGGCCATGTTAGTAAGTTGTGCAGAATGTTTTATTAGTTGTAGATGTTTAATTTTAAATGAGTTTATAAAGATAACCATGTTCTTTATATCTTTTAGGTTTCCAGTTGTATGTATTACTTATACTTTTATTGTTCTCAAAATGTGTGGGTATTTGTTGTATTTTAAAAACATAACTTGTTACTGAGATAATATAATTTCTAAGTAATACAGCATAACTTTTGTTGTTTTTTTCAGTATGAAGTGACTGATGATTCTAAACATTTGATGTCATTACTTAAGGTTGAAGAAAACTCTTTTGATATTACTGGCTGGTAAGACCTAATTAACTGAGTATACTTACTTAGTTCAACTTTTATGTATATGTAGTTTGAATATTTTGAGCTGAGGCCAACAGAAGTAGCTTGTAATATACAACACTATGCAAAAGTGTTAGGGCAAAAGAATATTTTGTGGGGCTAATTCTTCCATGCCATTACAGAATGTAAATTTTTAAACCATGGTAATACTTCACTAATTCCTGTTCACAATTGAATTCGTCAGGGTGAGAATACTTATTCTTTAAAATTCCCATATAGTTATACCAAGAGTATGTCGTAAGGGTTCTGGTTAAATGAATATACTGATCAATTTTAGAGTTTGAAATAACTGTCATGGTTTCTCATGCATTGTCTTAACTATGTAGAAAGAAGCTAGTAAGAAGCTAACATGTGATCCCAGTATATTCTCGAAGAAATGAATTAAATAGCATTCCACAAACAGTAATAAAAATGATGTTTGACACAATATATTAAGTTTTGTTGCCATATCATGACCCAGAAAGTGTAGAGAATTGTCAGTAGAACAGAGATATTGTATATAAAACTTTAAGTAATGCTGGCTGGAACTTTTGTCAAACTTATGCAGACTTGAAATGCACCCCAAACACTTTCATGTACACCTTAGATTGTGAGGCCAAGACAGGTAAATTTGAGAATAAGAAATGGAGAGGTATAACACTGAAACTCAACAATACTGATGTTACATATCTCCATTTATGCAGCCTTTGGGACAGAAAGTAGACTGCTACTGATTTCAAGAATGAGATAAACAACTGTGTGTCAAATGACGGAAAAGTGTCCAGATATACAATAACAAGAAGATTTGATGAGAATGAATTACTTAGTTGTGTAGCAATCTAAAAACCTTTACTTCAATCTCCAAATATTGCCAAAAGACTGAAATTTGCTAAAAACTATAAAACTGCACTGTTCGTGATTGAAAAGTGTGTTGTGGATGGATGCATCCAATTTTGAAATATTTGGTCAACAGTGAAGGTTGTATGACTGGTAAAAGAAAAGTGAAAGATTAATTCAGTGCATAGCACCTATTGTGAGGGAGGGAATGTGATATTTTGGAGGTATTTATTATGCTGAGGCAACAGGAGATATTTGTAAAGGTGATGGAATAATGGACCAGTGCAAGTACCATCAAATACTGATCTGTTTGGTATACCTCATGTTTTGTGTACTGTTGGTAAAGGATTCTACTACCACAAAGATAATGTCCCCAAACACTCATCCAGTCTATGCAGAAATTACTTAGGTAAGAAAGAATCTGCTGGCATTCTTCAAATGATGGAGTGATCCATACAGAGTCGTGATCTCAACCCAGTTGAGCAGATCTGGAATTTGATAGATCAGTACCTTGACAAATCAAAAGTTACTTCCAAAGAAACTTTATTAGAGTGTATCAGAGATAACTGAATTAAAATCTCAAAGTTTTATTTGATTAAGTATGTTGCAAAAATACCTGAAAAAACCATCTGTAGTTATTAAAGCAAAAGTAGGACAAACTATTAACTTTGCTGGACTCAAGCACTACCACTGAGTTTCTGTTGTTCTACTGAATAGGAAGATTAATAAAATCTTTGTTTCTCCTGTGTTTTTATTGAAAGTAACCTAAAATATAATTTTTTACTTTGTCTAAACATTTTTGCACAGTACTGTACTGTGGTACATTATTTAATGTTGTTGCTCATTTGTTATACTGAAACTGTTTGAATCATGTCAAAGCCCAATAAATAAGTTATTAGTTAATTAGGAGGTCTTTCTATATTTATTCATAAGATAAAATTGTTTGAACTGTGATTTAATGTGATCTTTATTGTGATAAAAAAAGTAACCCACCTAAGGATAAAAACTCGTACAACATTATTGATAATAAAATGTACGCATATGTGTGAACATCTGTTTACTTATAAAAATGTTTTCAATGAAGGTGTGGTCAAAGAAGTGTTTCAGTAATCAAGAATATAAACAGTGTAACAAGAGAGCTAAAGAGTTGCGAAATAACAGAAAAAGAAGTCAACACTTGTGAAAATCAGAAAGACATCAGTGAAGTTCTAGACAGGTAAGTACATTAAATAAGCAAAATTACCAGTTGTTACTATCGTACTTAGAAAATGTTTTGTTTACAAGTATTTATTTTAACCTTTTCTTGTCAATGACAGCTGTAGTCATCTAGGTTAATATTTGTATGAGATGGCATTGAAGTTAGTTTTAGGTTTTTTTTATGTATTTATGATATGTAATAACATGAAAGATGAAATGTTAAAAATTTTACAGCTGCTACTTATTGGCACAAATATTGTTTGGAATAGAAATTACAGCCAAGGAATTAGCAAAATTATGAAAAGTTTGCTGAATTAGTTTCAGTTTATGATATTTACTTGTAATATGTTCTTATGTCTAGAACTGGATATCAATGGAATTTGATGATTGATTAATCATTGGATTCATTAATCAGTTACATTCAACTACTTGATTATTTTCAGAATATTCATGTTTATATTTTCATCTTCTTTCTTTTATTTAATATTTCTAAAAACTTGTCATTAAACCAAAAGAGGAATGTCAACCACATTGTTTGATATATCCATTTCTACCAAGGCCTTTTGTTCTACCTGAAGGGATCATGAGACCACCGAATTGCATCAGTAATATAGTATTCATCTTCACCTACGACAGTTTAGGAGTAAGTTCATTTTTAATCCTAAATTGTTGTATGTGAAAATGTATCATTTATGCAATGTAGTATGAAACTTGTAACAAGCTGATAATATAATTCCATTAGTTTATATCCACAAATTTTCACAACAATGTTCCTTTGTTAAATATAATTGTCCATATATTTGTTGTGATAAAACTAGTAACAATTCTTGTCACAGCATGATACTAGACAAACAAAGTCAGTATAATGTTAGTTTAGCAAGAAAAGCTACAATTATACTAGATGCTCTCTTTGCAGTATTTAAAATTATTCAAATGGAGAAAATCAAACTATTATAAGAAGTACTAGTGTATAGCCTATCAAAAATTGCAGGTATTTAAAAAACCTTGAAAGATTGCTATAAATTAATAAATAACTGGTATTCACCAAAAATTACATTTTTGCTTCATAGTATTTCTTTAAACACAACAATGACAATGTTTACATGTTATTTTTATGTTAATATTTTGATTACTTGGACAGTTGAAATGATTGAAAACACTGATTTTGGTTAATTGATTAGCTACTTGGTGCCAATTGGTGCATATGATGCTCAGAGGTTATTACTTATATTGGTGAATTGGTTTATCATTTAGTTCCACTAATGCCATGTCAAGAGAGTTTGATTCTGTAAAGGCATTTCCTTTCATTGCATTGATTATTTATCCAGAGTTAGTCATAGAAATAGTTTGTTAATAAAGAAGCATGTACACAGAACAGAATGTTTTTTTACATGTGGTATTCAGGCATGCAGTACATTTCCTACCTTCTTATTTTATTGTAGGATGTTTCAGGATTTTTCATTTAATCTGGTGTGTGTGTGTGTGTGTACTTTTGGCTTAACACACATTAAGTTTATTTCATTCTAGCTGTCTTTGTTATTTGTCATTCCTGGAGATAACATCTGGCCTGTCTGTGGGAGGGTATAGCTGTAAAGTTGTACCAATATGTTTGAAGGTCGATGGCATTGTTCTCCAAAGGTATATTAGATAATCTCTTGAGATAAAGGCTTTCTTAAAATGACCAGTCAATGAGTAGCTTTAGCCACTCAGTAGGTGGTGATGACTAGCTACCTTCCATCTAGTCTTTCACTGCTAAATGAAGGATGGCTAGTACAGATAGTCCTTGTGTAGCTTTGCACAAAATTCAAAACAAACAGACTAAACCTTGTTGCAAGACTCATTAGAATGTCTTAAAATTGCTTGGTGACATCTAAACACCTTATTCACATACAGTTTCTTGAAGCTGCAGATCACATTTTGGTCCATGGGTTGCAAGATTGGAGTTGTGTTGGGAGACAGAAACATCATCTTAATGAAGTCAAATGGATCCTTAAAATAACTAGGAAGTCCATGAGGAGCAAAGCTTTCAAAGGCAGTTTTGTTATTAGGTACTTCCCAGAGAAATGGTAAAGACTTGTGATGCCCATTCGCTAAATAGCTCTCTTGTCACACCATGCTTTGTGGTTTCACTTCCAATAAACCCCAAGTTGCCTTCTGGATACATTTTTTTGCTTGAACACACAGGGATTCTCTGGTTGTGGAAGTTACATCTCCTCATCTGTCAGCTTACAAAATTAAATTTAAAATTTATTAGCTGCTTTTTTGTCAAATCTTGCAGCTTTGCCATATCCTGCTACACTTATAATTTTAGCTCTTATTTTTACATTTATTAAACCAACCCTTACTTGTCTTAAATTCATCAATTTTATTGTCTGAACTACTGGGCATGTTTCTCTTCAAATGTTCATAAATTTATCAGGCCTTTTCACAAATAAATTCAGAACTTATGGAATCATCTTTCATTTGCTTCTCTCTGATCCAAATTAACAAAAGTTTCTCCACTTCAATTATCAGTGACCAGCTTTTGAACATCCTGGTTGTTTTATCACTCATCTTTACTGCCTTCAGTTTTTTTATGTGAGCAAGTATGGTTGAAACAGTCAAGGAAGAGAGCTCATATTCAGCACAAAGATCGTTTATTTTAATGCCTTCTTCATGCTTCTTAATAATTTCTTGCTGTTGCTAGATTGTAATGGCTTTCCGAGTTCTCTTTTGGAGTTTTGTAGCCATGATCACTTAAGGTTCAACAATTTTAATATGGTAAATAACAAAAATGTTCATTTCTTGATGAAGTGAAAGAAAGCCAAAGAACCTTGTTTGTGAGACTGACTTGCTTTTGTGTGCATAACAATTATTTTATGTTATAAACATTGAATACTGCACATAACCGCATAACAAGCGAGGGTAAATCCATTCATATGCTGTAATAATAAAGGCAAGGCATTTGCATACTACTTACTTTTGGTCTGTTGATTTAACAAGCATTGTATCATTTTAAGACAGTCATCAGTTAGCCAATCAGAATGGCTTAAACCCAGTTTTATGTATTATATGTAGTGTTAATTTTCTCTTCATTGATAATACACACAAATACAGAATACACCAGAGCCACAGAAAAATGTTTTTATGGTGAAATCTTTTCAGGCCACTGTGATTGGCTAAGAGTAAAGCGTAGAAATTTTCATATCATGTGAATGGTTGAGCCATCAAGTATGGAAGTTTTTATGATACTAGGAAATTGAAGTAAAATTATGATCTTTTATGGCACTCATTGAAAATAAGTTTTCTTTTAAATGAATTGAAAAATCTTGTGGAGGATAAAATGTTAAACAAAATTTTGTTTTGAGAAGCACTCATTTAAATGAAGGATCACTGAATTTAGGTAATCCTTTTAGTCCATAGATTCACAGTTTGTGGCCTGTTGGGATAAAAACATACACACTGCAATTTGGGGCAGTGGGTGCACAATAAGGATAATATTTTAGTCTTTCAACTTGGTCATACAAAATAGCCCAAGAGCTGGCAGTGGATACAGTTGACTAGATGCATTTTTTCTACTTTGTCAGTTCAAAATTAGAGATGGCTATGCAGAGATATGTGTAGACTTGTGAAAAAGTAAGGGACTTGCTTCTTGTGTGGTTGTTCATCTCATAACGTCTTTTTTCGAATGTTTTCATCTATTAAAGTGAAAGGACAAGATGAATTTTCATTCTTTCTTTTTTGATGAGAATCTTGTTCCTCTTCCCTGGTTGCATGCTACTTTTCTCTATATGTTGTTCACCCATGGTTCTATAATTGTTGTTTATTAGTCTTTGCTCAATGTGCTGGACTTTCTGCCTCATTTATTCCCTCACAGTCAATTTTTTAAGTTTTCTGTTGTTAAGAACATGCTCTTGACAAATAATTTCTGTTGTGTTGTCAAGGTTATGTGTTCTTGAAGTTTATTTTTTATTTCACTTGAGTTCCTTGTATTCTTTCACATTTATTGCTTCCTAAAAGGCTTTTTGCCATTTTGTTTGTTCTTTATTGTTTCTCCCTATTCTTTTTGAATTAATGTAAGTGCTTCTCATATACTTGACTGTGAATAATTCACTTGATGTACTGCTCAGTTATATTTAAGGCATAAACTGTAAAGAGCTAGAGAAAATAATGTTTTTTTCTTTTTTCCCTTTCTATTGGTTTTTTACTGTTATGTGGCCTGATCAGAGTTTTTCATTATGAATATCCATATTCATTTACCCATTTGACTGTTGATGCTTAGGTGGATATCTTTGAGCTTTAATGGAAACTTCTTAATGTTTTCTAAAATTTTTTCTTTACCTTGTGAAAGCATGTTGATATTAGACATTCTTCTTATTTAGTAAGAATTTCCATTTCTGTTCAGTAGGTAACTTGTGTGAGACAAAGTGGATCAATTTTAATGTGTTCCCATTTTTTATTTATGCCCTCTTTTGCCATATTACATGCTTCAGAATCTCATTTTGTGCTGAATGCTGGTTTTGAGGTTCAACAGATTATTTTGTCTAAATGTATTTTTTAAATTTAATTACTTGTCATGTTTTTTAAACCTCTATAATGTTATATTGTGCAGTTGATTTACATTCTATTCCCTTCAAAATCTCAGAGGTAATTCTATAAGCTTACAATACTAAAAATTATATTTCAATATACACGTCAGGCAGAGTACAGATAGCTTGTTGTGTGGCTACATGCTTAATAACAAGCAAGTAAACAGAAATACTTTTTTCTTGAAGGTTATCTTATTCTTTGAGATTCCCCTTGGTGTGGATTCCTGTACGTGGTAAGGGGACCTCCCAGGGAAGGTTCTATTCTTTCAGTTTACCCCCTCTGGGATCTAAACATTCACCCACATGTTTGCCAGGTCTGATGACCCATGAAAGAGGGAGAGAATCCTGGTGGTTGAGGGGTTCACCTCTAACACACCACTTTGGCCTTAAATTCTTGTAGACAGGTGGCTTTGGGATGGACCCCTTTAGGTCATTTGGCTGGTCTACTTGGGCTAGGGTCAACCAAGTACCAGTGTTGGAAGTTCTCAACAGGTGTTGTGGACATTGTATCTGATGCTGGTATTTTGGTATAGTGCTCATGAAACCCTGGTGTTGCTGCATTGTCTTTGTTTAGCATTGTATTGTGCCCCTACATGAGGCTTCATGGTGGGTGGGGTCAGGAGGCACTGAAATATTCTTCTTTTTTTATTATGAATCCTCCAAATAAAACCTTATTTAAAATAGTGAGAAAACAGTCTATAGATAAACAACCATGTCTTGAAGATTCTGAGCAGCAATCTTCAACATCTGTAACACCTGTACCTCATTTTCTCATACTACATTTTCTTTCAGACAAACCTTTAGGGCAGATATCTACCTTTTCATTCAGAAGGGACTTGAGGGACTTAGTGGCTCTCCAAAGTCAGTGAAGAAGCTTCACTCTGGTGATATATTGGTGGAAACATCCACATCTCAAAACAGTGAACTCCTCTTGCATTCAAAGGCAATTGGGGATATACCTACTGAGATTATGCCTCATGTTACTTTAAATTCATCATGAGGAATTATTGTTGAGGGGGATTTGAAGAACATTCCTAAGTCAGAGTTTCTCACTGGTTTCTTCACCCAAGGTGTTTCTACAGTGAGGCATATCTCCACTCACAATGATGGAATTATGATGCCGACCAATATTCTCATTCTGACATTTACATCACCACGTCCACCTGCCACCATCAAGGCAGGTTATCTTAATTGCAAAGTATGGCCATACATTCCAAACCCTCTCAGATATTTCCAGCATCATTCCTTCATGTTCTCAGTCACTAGAATTCTCTTCCAACAGCAAAGACCTACCCAATTGACCCAGGGCAGAACCCATGGAAGTCAATAGACAATAAAGAAAAAAGATGTGGTCATAAACAGAAGGGCTCTCCACCCAATTTGCCTACACATGAATAAAAGTGGCCACCTTGATACAATGGGACTGTCAAGGTTTACGTTCTAATCTGGATGACTTCAAAGCACTAATTGCTTCCTACCATCCTGTATGCCTTTTCTTACAGGAAACATTTCTGAAACCTGCCAATACAGTCACCTCTCAGCAGTTTTCTTTGTGCAGAAATGATGGGCTGTGTGATGGACAAGTGCTTGGAGGGGTAGCACTGTTGGTTGATCAGCATGTGCCCACCCTGTGTTTGCCACTCGACACATCCTTGGAGGCCGTAGCCATCCGTGTTTCCTTGGGTTGTACCGTCACTGTTTGTTTTCTCTACCTGTCGCCTGGAGAGACTTATTATCAATCAGACCTTAATGCTCTCATTGAACTGTTGCTGTCTCCCTTTTTAATCCTGGGGGGACTTCATTGAACATCATCCCCTCTGGAGAAGTGCTGATATTGATGGGAGGGGTTGCTCCTTAGAGCATATGCTCTCGATCATAACCTTTTTCTTTTCAATTGTGGTTCTTATACTTATTTTCAGGCACATAGTCTGTCCTTTACTGCTATTGATCTCTTAATTTTCCTCTCTCCCCTTCACTATTCTCCCACTTTTCATGGAGGGTTAACAATAATTCACAAGGTAGTGATAATTTTCCCATAATTTTGAGAGAGACTGGCCGTGTTCGATGTCACTCGACCCGCGTGCTCCGGTGGAAGCTGGATCAAACAAACTGGCACTCTTTTACTGGTATTGCAGAACTTGATCCTGCCATCATCTGTGAACCATCAATAGACAACTGTGTGGCAGCAGTAACTGACTGTATTATACACGCAGCTGTCCAATGTATTCTGAGGACCTTGACATGCTTTCCACTGTATTATCGTCCATGGTAGAGTCCTACCTGCAACCTGGCATGAAAGGCTAAAAAACAGGCATGAATTACTTTTCGTAGGTATCTCACACTCTTGCACCTCATCACTTTCCAGCAGGCCTGTGCACATGCTTAGTATGTGAGATGTCGAAGCCAGAAGGACTCTTGGATTAAGTTCATAACTAGCATATCTTCTACCACCAGTTTCAAAGTCATATGGGACAAGATTTGAAAGGTCAGTGGACAGTATAATTCTTTTCCCCCTTTTGATCTTGGTCTCTGATGGCCAGGAAGTTGTTGATACCCAGAGCATTGCCAATACTCTAGGTGATAGCTTTTGCCAGGTATCTAGCATTTCTGCTTCTTCCTCCAACTTCTTATCCTTCAAGACTCAGGCAGAGTGATCACATCTTTCCTTCTGAGATGATTGTTTCTATGACAGTAATCATCCTTTTACACTAGTGGAACTCAAAACGGCCCTTCATAGATCTGGCAGTACATCAGTTGGACCTGATGATGTAGACTATAAAATGTTGCACCATCTATCTCCAGCTTCTCTGGCTATTCTTTTGATTGTTTTTAACTGTATCTGGCAGGAGAATGTTTTTCCTGATGTCTAGCACCAGACTATTGTCCTCCCTTTTTCTAAGCCTGGGAACGTTCCCAAGATTCCTTTGAACTACCGTCCAATTGCTTTGACAAGCTGTTTCTGTAAGACCTTAGAGAGGTTGGTTAATGCTCATGTTGTTTGGTTCCTCGAATCACACAACCTCCATTCACCCACCTTGTGTGGGTTCCGATGACAAATTTTATTAATTTACTTTTTTACCAGATGTTTGATGCAGATAGCCAAGTTGCTTTGCCATAAAACACCAAACTAACCAACCAATCATTTAGATTTTCCATTAAAAGTGATCTGGTTTTGCCAACTTTGAAGTTCTCCACCATCATTTATTTCATTATAAGATTTTACTTTGCTCCAACATTTTATCCTTACAGTAGCGGTAGTGTTTTGCAATTTTTGCATTTGCATTCCTAAAAATAAATAACTCATAAATGTCACCATATCTCAAACATACAAACATTTGAAGTCTAAAGTATGATAATCATTGAATTTTTGTAAGCCTAAAAATTATTTTTTTTAATCAATGTATGGTATCAAATGTTTATAAAAACCATACATTATGAACTGTGTAGTGTTATACAAATAACTACAGATTTACAATGCTAAAGTCAGGGGTTCGATTCTTCTCATTGGACACAGCAGATAACCTGATATGGCTTTACTATAAGAAAATGCATACACACAAGTTACTATTGGCCTTAAAGCTTGGTTTCACTCATGCTTGTTCTACAGGCATCAATGATTTTCTGAATCAAGATTCTTTTGTATTTACCTCTTATCCTTAATTTATCTCATTAATATCATGAAGTTAATTGCATACATTTTATTCATCCTCTGTGACAGATTCATAGCTTTGCACAACTATGTTTTTTATCTCTCTTATTACAAGAAACACAGTCTAAAATAGCACCACGTACAATAATGACCTTAATTAGGTCATTGCTATGTGCTAAATAAAATTTAGAATAAAATGTTTTATATATACTGTGAAATTGATTTAATATGATAAAATTATGTTTATCTTTCTGTATGTATTCTTAAAAAGTAGTGTAAATAATCCTTTTGGAAATTATATTTGCTGATACCCACAGAAATTTCTATTCTCTAAATCCATGTCAGGGCCAAGCCCACAAAAAAAAACCAAAAAACACTTGATTACATTCAAATTATTAGTCAAGCGTGTCTGTAAAGCAAAACAGAACTGTGTTGTACTGTGTTTTCAAGATAAACTGTTTAATATACCTCTATATAAATTAAGATCTAATTTCTAAAAGTACTTACAAAACGAGATTTGATTAATTGTTTTTGAGATAAAGAAACCCATAAAACTTATGTATTTCCTTTATTTCATATAAAAAACAAACAAGACCATGATATAATTTGACTGTTTAAAGACATTTGATCAGAGAGAGAATCTTCTAAAATAATAACTGAAAGCTTAGACATTTGCAGTCAATTTAAGAAAAGGAGACTACATGCTAAATAGATTACAAAAATGAAGTATTATCTTTAAGATAATGTATTTATTAATTTGTTACTTCTAGAAGTTTAAAAATTGTAAAAGTGACGTTCATTTAGTTGAATTCTTGACACGAATTAGAAAATTCACTGTATTGAAACTACTTGAGCTAGAAATAAGTAATAAATATGTACAATGTAGTGTTTTAAAAATTTATGGTATATATATATGCAGATGGGAACATTCAATATTTTTATTTTTAAAGGTAAAACAAATTGAAATTTTAGGGTTAGCTATTTGGATTTTATCTTTCTTCCAAAATGTTGTAAAGTGTTTGTCAAAATTTTAAGTTTAAAGTTTTTAATTAATATTTTATTTTGCAAGTTAAATGGGAAAAAAATCACGTAAGATCTTTGAAAATTTTATTTTTTTCTTGGGCTCACATGAAAATCATGACAGATCATGCTGAGACACCACAATGAAAAGAAGAGAAAGTTGGTTAGTGAGATGCTGTATTCTTTATAGGAGTTTCTTCATCATGTTTACTGGTTTTTTTAGCTTTCATTACAATTTGTTTTTTCCTGAATGCAGTGATGATGACTTAGAACCATATGACATGAGCCATGATGCTGTATCAAAAAAACAGCCACTTTACATACGGGATTGCCTTCAAGGCTTGATAAATCATGATAAAGCTGAATGGACTGAAGCTTGTCTGAGAGCAGCTGAAACTTTGATTGAGACAGAACTTGAAGGACAGTCAGAGGTCAGTTTTTGTTTGTTTTTAAGTTTTCATGTTTAAAAAAAGAACTGAGATGCTTCTTATTTTGCATCAGTTTACAGTTTATAAAGTATTACAACAAAAATCGAAGCTCTTATTTTTTAAAAAGGAAGTGCATTCAACATGAGGAACTACTCATTCATTCATACTATAGAAGTTGTTGTTGTAGACGTTGAAAGCATTTAATAATTGAAATCTAAAATATCAATAACTATCTTGCATTATATTCATGAAAGTGTCAATCTTCAATATTTAAAATATGTTATGTAGTGATGTCACATCTTATACAAAATTAAATCTGTTAGAACATGATAAAAGGCCTGTTTTTCTTTGTACAGACTAGTTTCACTGAAATCTGAGAATGATTAAATTGTTTTATTGAAAAGAACAAAGTAGTGACAACATATTGATCATATGATTATAGGTAAATCCTAATTTAAAATTATTTATCTGTAGAACTGAAAGTCACATAATGTTTGTCTTTTTTGAAATAGGTAAAGTAGAAGAGCACTTTTATTTTTAACCATGAATCTTAAAGTCTTTTTGCCATTTCATTTGATTCATTTCATCAAACTTAAATTTTGATCAAACTTAAAACAATGGCAATTTGATTTAAATACAAATTTATTAGCCTAATATTAATAACCTTTCAAGTTGCTCTGGGGCCTATTAGGCCCCACTTTTCGTAGGAGTGTTAAGTTGTTTCTCTTTGTTTTTCTTCAGATTGTAGTCATATAGAAATCCTGGGTTAAGGCTTTTTGTTTGACATGCAGTCTATTCACAAATAAAACATAATAAAATCACCATTTTAAATTACCCTAAAACTGATGAGAAGTCTTGGTAACATTTGTTTAATAAATTTGACATCATAGTGATATTTCCAACACATTTTGATTTTTTTTTTTCAAATTTATCTTACAAGTAATAAAATACATTTTATAAAAGTTTTTTGCTGAGAATTTGCTAAACTGTACATATATTTACAGAGTAATTTATAAGGATTAATAAAAGTTTAAGAGATTTTTCAATCTGTTACTTTTTCTTAAATAATCAGTTACTAAATATGCATTCAAAATGGTTCTGCATCTTTATGATTATCTTCTGTTAGATAGTTTATGCTTTTCTGCATACAAAAATATTTGTAGAGAACTTGTAAAACTTAATTTTTAACATTTATCTTTTTAGATCTGTTTAGTAAGTATTTATATAGAGGCACAAGAAAAGACTAAACTAGTATAAAAATAATTTTAGGTTGAAACTACTGTAAAATATATTGAAATAAGGTGAAATTGAAAGGAGGATAGAAAATGGAATAGAAAATTGGTTAAAACGTTTGAGATAATTTGTATAGATTTTACTCTTGACCGATAATTTGATATTTTGTATATAATTTCTGTTTTAATGTTTTTCAGTTCATAATTTACTGATTTAAGCCACAATGACATTTAATTTTTATAAGTTGAAACTTCATATGATATTTCATAAAGTTACATAAAAAATATTCAGTTATGAAGTTATCCAACTGGTTACTTTTTGTGATGTTTTTGAATATTCACTCATGTTGTTGTTTTATATTATGTGTGTATGTGTATGCATCAAAAACTGACATACATTATGATTATTTGAAGCCATTAAGTTTTGCTTAAAATCTTGAATGTATTTTAAGTTAGATTTGTTTAGAAGCTTCTTTCCTCTTCTATGTTTGGTTCATATTCCATTATTTTTGTATCACTCCTTTCTGTTGTATAGCTTTTGGTCATAATTAAATAGTTTAAGGTGATTGTATAATTTATTTATATATAAAATCTGTTTACTTTCTAACATTTCTGTAATTAAATTTTGTTAGATATTTTCTTTATTTTTCCGTTTTACTAATTTACAAAGAAAACATGAATGCTTATTAAGTATTTTTCATATAGTCAAATAAATAAATGTTATAGTTACATGTTGAGAATGTATTTTTCAGTCTAATTTTTCTTCATATTTCATACCTCTTAACAATCATTAAATTGTACAAGTGATTTTAATAATACTTTTTAAATGGTATGACATAAGAACTTATATATCTAAAAGAAATATTTTGTTCATTCTCCCTTTTTTAGTGTTTATGTTACTACTAACTAATACTTTGTTATAATTATCTGATACATACATTTTTCTTGAAGAGAACTGCCATAAATCTTTCAGAGTGTTACTCTTATGAGAGAAGATATCTTTTGATAGGATTTTGTAAGATGTATAAAAAATATTTTAAGTTATTATTATTATTAAGTATGACATATTTGCCATCAACTTGTATGTGTTTCTTAATATTTACTATAGTAGCACAAACTGGTTTTCTATAATGATGGTACACTGTATATAACCACCTAAATTGATGGAATAAGAAATTGTGTGTAAATTATATTTTATTGATTTGTTGGTATTAGATGATGAATACCTTTGTGTAAGTATATTTATCAATATTCAGATCTTTTAAATATTTATGTATTCTCTCACTTTTAATGTTAGGTTGCCTTGGAGTTAGCAAAAGTTCTGCTACATTTGGAAAATTCATTTGCAATTCATGATTTTGTGATCCTCCGGCACCAATCTATGGTGGCTTTACTCACAAAACATCCAAAAGAGGTAATTATTTTAAAGTACCATTTTTCACGTCATTAAGCATATAACAATAGTTGCAGTTGTGTAATATACTGCACTCTTGTATAACATTATTAACTTGAACCTCACATGTGACATAACACTGAAAACAAGTTTCTTGATTTTCTAAAAAATATTCATTTGTTGTATAATACCATTGTTTAAAAAATATAACAGTTTAGCTGATTTGCTGTACTTTTCTTATAATAACTGTGTTGTATAGGTCAAACATTTTTAGTTGTTTTAGTACAAAATTAAATAAACATATTAGAACTACTGTGGTTTAATGAATAATAATATTTTCTTAATTTTAAAAACTTGTATCATTTCCTTGATATTTAGTGAAGGTCAGAAGTTCCCAAGTAGTTTATCTCTAAATATGAGATCTATTAACATTGTATGGTGAACTTTATGAAATCTTGAGAAGGATATGAGATTGTGCCAACTATAACAGAAAAAGGGATTACACAGTTACAGCACATAAAGTTTTTGTTTGTACTTGAGATTTACCAGTTTTAATGTTATTTATATAAGTTCATTTCATCATTATTTCAATAATGCAACAAATATAACTCTCTGCCACTACAGGTGAATATCACAAATATTTACTTTGCATCCTAAATTTAATCCTTTTACTACAGGCTTGGTATAATATACAAGTTCATCTATGCATTTGCACATGTCAAGTATTTGCACTATAACTTTTGATTCAGCATGTGTATCCTCCCAACATTTGATAGGCATTTAGTAAGGATTACAATAATTTTGTATACAAAAAATCAAATTTTTAATGAAATATTTTTACTAAAGAGTTGATTGTGAAAATAAGTTTTTTGTTACTAATCTGAATGCAAAGTGATTTCATGTTATGATTAAAAACTATTCTTCATCCCAAACCTTTCAGATATTATTTGCATATCTCTATAACCTCTTAAATACATTTCAAACACTTGTTTCCAGTAAGATTTAATTTTTGTATTATTTGCTATGCTCTACCTACATGGGGTCTGTCACTTGACCATCCTTGCAACAAAAATAAGAAATAAATATAAACTATGTTTTTTCTTGCTACAATGACTACATGTTATAACAAAAATACAGATGTTTAGTCTAAGTTGCTTAAGCCTCATAACAGTGTGTGTATATTTACATACATATTTATTATATTTTATTTTATTGACCCTTCCAGTCATGCCTACCTAACATTACATAACTTGCATTGACACAGTGCATGTACACTCATGTTACATATCCAGTAATATAAAACTGACCTTTAGTCTTCCCTGGTGTGGCTGTTTTTTAGTGCACTGTTATTTTGTAATATGCAGTTACATTTCAGTTAGTAGATATTGTATATAGATTATTAATATTTAGGAATAAATTATTAAACTTACTTTTCTTAAAATACAGAACAATAATTTGAGAAGTAAAGCAAACAATTGTCTCTTCTCACTAAGACCATGTACTCTGTTGCTGGACATAGGATGCTAAGCTTTTTAAAATTTCACAGGATATCAAACAAAATTTTGTTTAGATTTTATGTATACAGTTGAATAACCAAAAATCATAAATAACTACACTGATACCATAGAATTCCACTATAATTTATTAAACTTTGTAACTATGATGTACTTATATTTAAAAAAAATATGAAACTTTGACTGAAGACACAACCTGCATCCTTGAAAACTTGGATTGAAAGAACATGGTAGCCTTTTCACATATTGAAATGGATGAGAAAATCACTCTGGGAACATTATAAGCTGTTGATTGGTTATTCATATCATATATTGAAGCAAGTGTAAATAAGGGACCATTTTTAAAAATGGAAAGAGGTGAATAGGACCACTGTGTTTAATTAGGTACATATAAGCCATATCCCAGCAAGAAAAAAAAGATATGAGATTCTTACTTTATATTTTAGCTCATCAATATTGGTAATTTGAGTTTCTAATTCGTATGAAACTAGGGACTTAGTATTTTGGCATCGGATACATCTTATATTAAACAGTGTAATATTTAACATACCACATGACTTACTAAAATCTATATTTTGATGTGCTCTTTTAATAGTTAGTTTTAAATTAAGAAATTGACTTATATATAATATCAAAATTTGAGTTATAATCTACAATTTGATTCTGCATGTATTTACATAAATTTATAAAATAGTAGTTTAATAAAGTATTGAATGCAAGTCAACAAACAAGATGACATGGCTTTTGACCCATAAAAAATGGTTAAATGAGTTGATTCCTTTTACTGGACATTTTGTGTTATATTTGTGTAGGTGCAGCAATCATAAAAGTACTATAATGCTATAATTCTTTTTAAGGCACATTGTGCAAGTATATTAAGAGTAACAATTACAAAAAAAACAGACATTTTTTGGCACAGTAATAAGTAAAATTATTTAATGTAACTTACAGCCAACTAGTTTTGGTAGACATTACCATCATCAGGACAAAGTCTATACAAAAGTCTATACTTGCACAAAATATGAACAGATTTCATAGGTTTTTGGGATAGTGGTATAAAAATTAACATAGTTTATTGTATTGCAGGTTGCTGTGTATCTTACTAATCAGTTCTATGATAGAAACTACAACATAAGACAGAGGTTGGATATTTTAGAGGTATGGCTTGAAAGTATGAATTAGCAAGTGAAATTTTTAGACTTAATTATCTTCAACTTTGTTTTAATGAAAGGTGAGAATGTTTTCACTCAATTTTTCATGTATTCATTCAAAATGTATGGAGTTATTACTTTCATTGTACACAATTCATGTAAAATATTAGATAAAATGAAAAGTATACACTATTTATGATGTTTTTATACCTACAGTGTAATAATTCAATAAGTTTAACAACAGTTTTGCTAAAAATTAGCTCTCTTAAGAACTATATAAAGTCACTTTAAAAACCATCTGTTACACTGGACAAAACATGCATATGTGCTGTTCTCTAAACTATGACACTTTCAACTTTCTTCTTTCTTGCTACTGGAAACTCTAATAATAATTTTCTTTTTTCTCGAATAGTTTAAATTAATATGCAGTTTTAAAGAAGTGTGTGTAGCTCTAATTATGTATTAATAAATGTCAATTGATGTAGTGTAAATTTTATTTATTAGATACCCCACTGATTGTTAAACCTATTATGTACTTTTTAGTATTCCTGTATGTCTTGAAATTGAGTGGTGTTTGTTTAGTTATTTACAAACAAAATACAAGTTGAAAGAATGTTATGACATTTTCTAATATGCAAATGACTGGGTTCACAGAATTACATGAAAATTTAGACTTTTTAATAACAATATAAAAGTTATTTGTCCAAACATTAATGCTAACAGTAATGTGTGAATACTAAAGAACATATTTTACCATAGAAGGAAATGGAAGTAAAAGAATTTAATCATATAACCAACATTAAATAGATACAATGGAAATTCACTGGACCAAGTTTTTTATCAAAATTATTTTTACCAAGAGCCTGTGATCAAATAATTCAGGAGTTTCAAATTAACTCAGAGTAGTTGAATCTTTTCTCTGAAAAATAGTTTCCTGTCATTTTATTTATTTGATGCTTTATATAAGGTTATTTTTTATGTCAGACCTTACCATGAATACATTGTAAGTTTATTTGTAGTATTTGTCAACACAACCAAGTATATTTGAAATTGTGCACGAGATATGTAATTGTAATGCTAGTTTGCAAAACCCTTGTTTTTTAGCTGATCTACACTTTGGAAACATTGTTAAAAGTATCTTACATTTCATTAAAATCAGATATTAATGAGATTAATTCTTTGTTTGCTAAAACACAGTTTGATTGTTTATTGAGTTGGCAAATAGTCTGCTTCTTTAATGGATAAAGTTTTAAGGTGATATACTACATTTACAATTATGAAGCTAGTTTTTCTGTGTATGGAGCCATATAAATTGCACTGTTGTGTATACAGTGTGAAAAATATAAACTCAGGCTTATTCTGAAAAGAAAATATGTGCATTACTTGAACATTTTTGTAAGTGGTATTTAGAAAAAATATTTAACATATGTATTTCTCTCAGTATTTTTCTATTGTTAAAAGTATATTTTTTTCTGATCCTTTGCCTATGATAATTCTGTTTCTCTAGAGCTTCTTTTATGAATCTTTGTTTCTATAGTGAAAATGAACAAAATCTCAGGAAATTTAACTAATGCTTTTTTCTTGGAGAGAAAAAGTAATTTCTTTGGTATTTGTCACTAATTTCATTTACTTTTTGCCCAAAATAGTTCACCTCTTTTATAATTTGAAATTAACAAATGTTATTAATAAAGCTCTAGTTTTAAGTCCTTGAAATCCATAACTACTTTGGCTCCTTGATTTGTCATCAGAGTAAAGATGATGCCCTTCTCATCTCATTTCATGACAAAAATAAAAGTAGTTAGTGAATGTTTTTGAAATTGTACAAAAATGTTCCTAAAAGTATGTAGCTTCAAAAAAAAGTGAAATATCTAATTTTTATAATATTTCTAATATCTTTGTTATTTCATTTAGTTATTTGCACTAATTCTGAATAGTTTACCAGCAAGGTGATTTTATATGAAGTATGAAAAATATTATTTTTAATCTTATAATTTTGCATTTCATTTGCATGATCTCTATTACCTCATGAATGAATATCAAAAGATTTTTAGCTAAGTAAATGTTTGTATTTTACTATACATATTCTTTAATATATCATTAACCATATATTATCATCAACATACAGAGCAACAAAATCTTTAATATTAACAAATGGAAATATGTACATACCTTTCAATTTTTCATAGGAATACTCACGTTTTTCTTATATGCGTAATTTCATATATTTTTTCACTTATAATCTTTTACAGTCCAGGTGACAGGTTAAAGTTATAAGAATCATTAAACCATTCAGATATGATTTTTAAATATACACAATACATAATTAACTGAAATATAAAAATAAGATCTAAATACAATTTAACTGTCTCTCTAGTAGCATAGAAAGGTAAGAAACCACTGTAAGTGGTATAGTTGATAAAGTAGACAACAGTATGAATGGTAGTTACATCTACTTCAATAGGAAAACTGCAGGGTAATTTCAAATTAACCATTGGTGGAGTACAGTGGAAGATGAGATCAATATGTGTAGACTTGTGTCAACTAACTAAATATATGCTGTAGATCTGAAAGCAAAGTATAGAAGATGAGCATGGCTCCTATCAAGGGTTGGAAAATTTATAGTTGTTACCCAGACAAAGTAACTAAAAACTTTAGTTGTCATGTGTCGAGTAGGTGAAACATACTTAGTGTCTACATATACATGTACATTGACAGATTATGAGACTAAGAGTGAACAGTATCTAAAATCAAGATTTTTCATAGCATGTGGATTTCATGATGTGAATACTGCAGTCTAAGTATTGTTTTAAAGGTTTCCTTTGAAACAAAATAATTGAAGCTTAAATAACGTAAAAATCAAATTACAGCATTCATTATAGTGTTAATTTCATTTGTGTAAGTTGATAGTAAAGTGGTTAATTAAAGTTTGAATGTAACTCAGTACATATGTAGAAAGGAATTTAAAAATGGCACTGGGGAAGAAAGTTTAAGAATGTTTCAAAAAGGTTCTTGAATTTCTCACCTTGAAAAGTGTACAAACCCTGAATTAAAGTCCAATTCAAATAATTCATGTCATATCTCTTCTAGCACATACTGTTTTTAAAACAATCTCAGTAGGTCTTTCTCTCGTATGCTAACTGTTTACTTATAACAACAGTTACAGAAGATTTGAATTTACTTTTTTAGTTTTGGCATTACCTTGCTCTCAAGATTGGGTTTGAGTTATTCTGTCAATTTTATTGTTGGCTGTCACCTCAAGTCTCCTCTGATAGGAAAGGAAAATAGTTTAATGCATATCTAAAGCTTAGTCAGAAAACCAGCTAAGTTATAGTTGAATTTTTTTTTGTTACATGTTAATATTTTATGTTATAAATTGCACATTTAAAATAAATAAAACTTAAGTGCTAACAACACACCTACAAAAAATAGGATTACTATTCATCAAGACTTTGAGAACAAAATGTACGAGATCCATGAGCACCACAAGTGAATACTAAGTTTCCTGTATTTTGATTAACCATGCTGGCAATTTGATGTTATGGTTATTCTAAACTTTATGAAATGTTACTGCTTAGAAAAACACACTGATGAAAAGGAATATTTTATTTTAGTGTTACAATAAAATATCTGTTTAAAGTGTAGATTGTAGGTTTTTTAACACTAATAATTGGATTTTAGCTCTCATTCTGTACTGTATTCAGATGGTTCAAATCAGCAGCTAGAATTCCAGGGTGAAAAGTCTGAGCCATATTTACAACAAGTAATTGACATAGGAATACCTTTAACTGAATGTGCATGAGGTTTGTCCATTAGATTGATCCATATTGGTGAAGGAATGTTAGCTGTGACCCCCCGTGGACCCAAACTTTTTAGACGAGTTCAGTTGCCACCTGTGAAGTTTCATAAAGATCCATGATTGATGGCAGATAATTTCACACACAACAAATGATCAAATGCAAATTTCTGATTGAACACTCTTTTAATACAGGACGTTTTGTCAGAACTAGAGAAATACAATCGAATATCTATGAAAGGCTCAAATGCCTGTTCTTTCTTGCCAGGACATCTACAACACAGTTTGGTCAACTTTAATATCACGGTGAATGTATAATGAGGCCAGGCCATTCAATGGATCTTCAGTGATGGTATTTCTCAAATATGTTTTGAGTCTTCTGAGAGTTAAAAAATGAACGTTCCACTGAGCTCGTTGACACAGGCAGCGTGGCAAATACTTTCAAGAGTCTAGAAATGACTGGGAACATTTCTGCATTGCACATTGCATATCCATCTATGGCATTTTTTGGTCTGTTGTTTACAAGTGATTTGTACCAAACCCTGAGTTCACCTACTGCAGCTAGTGAAGTGCTGTCAATGTCAGCCTTGTATATATTGATCAACTCTTTAATTTGGTCACCTTGTTGTGCTGTAGGTTCTGACCGTTCTATGGTAGATCCTGATGGTAGTAGACATATGAAGTTTGTAAGGAGAGTTTTGTGACTGGACAGACAGTCACATATTTGTGCAAGAAAGTGATCAACAAATGGTACAAATACAACAATATGAAAGTACTCCTCAGGGCTAGTGATTTGTGGGTTACCACGGTACATCTGTCTTTTAGCCTGCCTTGGCATTATGATGTCAATTTGAAGCTCACTACACAGAGTTTGAGCCTCACAAAAAATATTGTTAAATTCATTCACAGTATTATTTCTGAGTGAATGGATTAAATCTTCCACTATTTCTGCATGATGCATCGCAGCACCTAAATCAATGTTCTGTTGCTGCAGTAAGTTGCACAGAGGTAAACTAAAGGAAAACAATTTAGCAATGGTAAGTAGAGTGATGATGAATTCTGGCTGTGTTATAAAATACAACAATTGATTGGCTTGCCAACCTAATATGGTCTCAAGGGCATCTGCAACTGCATGGATTAATTCTAGAAAGACAATGACTCAGTCATGCCTCTCAACCCACCGGGTGGGGCAGAGACTTTTCAGACTTGTTTTTTTCAATTCAGGTGCTTTATTCTCCACCAAAAGAGCCAAAACGTGCTTTCGTTTTGGTGTATTGAGAAAGTTTTCAATGCTAGAAATTACTCCCATGCAATTTTGCACAGGAACTTCTTTACAAGTATCAGAAATTGCCAAGTTTAGGGAATGAGCACTGCAGTGTATGTAGGGTGCAAGTGGGAATTTATCAGTTATGTGTCTCTGGACACTATTGAATTTCCCACTCATAGAGGCAGCACTGTCATATTTTTGTTTTTGCAGGTAAGCCATGTTAATACCATATTTTGTCAGATTGGTTATGATAACATCAGCCAAGTTTCTGCCTGTCACATCATAAACAGGTATAAATTGCAAAAAATCTGTGCAAATTGCAAAAAAAGTCACTGTGCACTTATATATGTATATGATTACAAAACTGCACAGCGACTTTCCGAACACCCTGTATTATATATATAGGCCTGTATATTTATTTATGATTAAAAAAATAAGACAAACATCTCAGTGTACCATTTTGACATTTGCCAAAAAGGTGGTCTCAGAATGCATAATTCAGGCTTTTCTTTTATGTTTTTATCAAAAAATTTTCCAGGGTGGCATGCCTCTGGACCCCCCTAGCATGGCTTCGTGCCTGCAACGCTTGCATCAAGCACTCAAACTAACCCTCCTCCGATGGCCATTTCTGGCTATGCCTCTGTTCAGTTTGCATATTGCATTTGCATAACTTATAGAACCTCCAAAACACATATCTACAGCTTTGTATAGTATTCCTGTATACTGTGTCTGATATTTACTTTTATTTATCATGAACTGTCAGTAAGTCAGAGTAAAATTAGTAGTTCCTAATTCTGACATCATATACATTATACCATGTTGAATGGCACTTTGTGAAAGTTCGTAGCATTTGAACTTAACCCTGCACGTACACCTTTGCATGTAGGGTTAAAGTTGTTTAGTTATGTCTGTGGCCACAATACATGGGTGTAGCCAGAATCATGCATCTGGCCATATCCAGGGAACACTTTTTTTTTTTTCAAATATTCTAGAAATAATCATTTACCTTAAAAAAAAGAATCTAGTTCTTTCATATCAAACTGTTCTGCATATTAAAATAATTTTACTTGGAAGTGAAATGTCGTCTCTTATCTCATTATTCGTCATGTATTTTTTGCAAAAGGAGTTGTAAAGATATAGCTAAAATTAAATATATTTTTCAGGTTTTAACTTCAGCTAGTCAAGAACTTTCAAAGGTGCATGTACATGTAACAAATTCTGACCACCAGTCATTTCACTTTGATGTTACACATAGTACAGTGTGGTGGAAGGAATTGGTAGAGAAAAGGATACAAAATAAGACGAGGATTATTTCTAAGGTAAGTAAATGTTTTCTTTAGGTAATGTAGACTTTTATCTGTCAAAAATAAATTTGACCAAAATTTAAAAAAGTTTTTATATGATTTATGTTTAAGGATTTGAATGATTGTTTATAATTTAGCTTTATAGAACTCACATCTGCTTTAGGTAATTACTTTTTGATGCTTCTGTTCTTGTAAATGTAACATGAACATTTTAAATGTTTTATTTGTCAAGTAGTTGGTGTACAGAATTCAACTACAAACCTAAAGAACTTGCAGCATAAGACTTGTTTTAGTATGATTTTAATAGGTGAATATTTTTTGATGTATAATAATAATTATTTTTATTTGATGCATAAAATGTCTATGATAGGTTTATATTTTATTTTTTTACACATACATGTGCTATTAATGTATCATATAAATGCAGGTCTACAAGCTATTTTAACAGTATACTATATGAAAAGTAAGGATAAGAAATATATTGATTATTTTATTTAAGAAAAAAATATAATACAATCTGTGGTAAGTGAGAAACATGTTTGTTAATATAGTAACTTTTTTTTAGTGATTCATTTTTGCTTTAGCTTCATCATGATAATATTATTTCAGCTTCTCCAAGTTATCTGAGATCTGTTCTTAGGTACTTTTATCTTCAATATCAAATTTAATCCATATTTTTATACATTTAGTTTATCGATTATTTGTAGAAATAGGAAATGAAATGCATAAATAATCAATATCAGAGCTGACACCAAGAGTGCTAGATTCCATTTAATTTATCAAGCTTTAAAATTTTTAAAAATTATTGAAACACTCATATCAAACTTTTTTTAAAAAATGAAAAAGTGTTACTTATTTTAAAAAATAGCTTTTCATAAATTCTGTGCATATGTATATGAACATATGTATAAAAACTGTAAAGCAGTATGAAAAAATAATTGCATCAGAGCTTAGTGATGGCTTGTTTTGGTTAAAAGGTGAACATGAATGCATTATTATAGAAATATTACAGTCTAATTATTCAGTAACATTATCCTTTCAGTCTGAGATTTATTGTATTTCATAACAGTGCTAACATGTACTTATATAGTTGTTTGTCTGAACCATATTAGATCCAGCACTGGATATGGTATGCACGGGATGCTTTATTCTCCTAATATTTAACATTGTTTTGGTACTTCCACTGCAATTAGCTTTATAGAGCATAGTGTACATTTTACTTTCTGGTCCCTCCCCCCTTTGTGGATTATTTTTCTTTCTTTCTTTCTCTCTCTCTCTTCCAAAGATGATTGGGAGGTGAATATCCAGCCAATTAGTGAAAGTGATGGCATGCAACAAAGCTAAATTAAAGAACAAAAAATATCTAAGCTGCTGTTATTTGCAAACACCCTTTTATTCTCAATATTCAACTTGAATATTTTTCAGAGTTTTAAATTATCATTTAATCAGAGACATATCATGAATATAATTAGAATATCAATATTGAATAATTAAATTAATAATAAATCTCCAACTACAAGTAGTAAATAAATTAAAAAAAGCTCTTTGTCCAAATGAGATACATTGAATTTGTAAACTACACTAAGATAGGTAAAATTTTAAGAAAAGTGGTTATACTTCTGAAAATATCTCAGGATAGCAAAATTTCACTTACCTGTTTTATCAGATACAAAACAGTGGGTTTTGGAATAAATTAACCACTAGTCAGGGAACCACATACATAATGATTCAACTTTAAAAAAAAATGTCTTTATTCCATTGTAAACTCTGAATAACCATAATATATTCTGATAGGAGATTAAGGAGTAGCTTTTACAAAGTAGGCCAAAATGTTTTATGTTTATTATACTGTGTACAAATGCATGTTGGATAATGGAAAAATAAATTGTACTACTGTTTTGCATTAAGAGTAAAAAAAAAAAACAATTATTTTTGGCACATTGAAAGGTAAATCTTTTATTATTAGTGACATTCAAGGAATTTTTGGTAACACAGGTAACATCAGCATGAATAGTATCTACAATGTTAGCTTAACCTGTATTCAATTACAACCAATAATGGGTCAGTTTTAAAAATAAGGTCAGGAAACACAGGAAGAAAATTAAATCACAAATGAGGGATTACTTAAAAACATTAAGTATTCCAATAAAATATGTTGATTGGTCCATAATCTCTATCTATACACAGATCTTTTTTTAATTTTATAAATACTCTCACTTAAGTTCATTTCTATATTTGTTTGTGCATTCCTTATGATCATTACATTTCACCAATCATGATTACCATGACTGTTCATGAAATGTTTAGCTAAAGTAGAGGACATAGTGTTGCCATGCTTCACATCATACTGATGTTCTTTCAGGCTCATTTTTAATTTTCTTTTTATATGTTTTATTTACATTTTACTTCATCTGATTTGGTAACTTTGATCTTCATTTTCAATGTTTTCAGGATTTTTGAGCGTTTTGAAATGGTTGACAATTTTTGTTTTGATGAATGAATGCTACTTTGTGACCATTTTATTGGAATGGTGTTCTAATGAAGTTATTTTAATATTTTTTTAATGGAATTGAAAATATTTTGTATATAGATGTTTGTCTTCATTTTCTGGAAAGCTCTGTCAACAGTTGTGATGTTCTTACTTCAGCTATCTATTTCTAACACTTTTAAATACAGTTTTTCATTGTTTGTATCTGTGAAATCAGAACATGTTATTACACACCAAGTATATGTGTGAAATGTGCTCAACTTCTGACTTGTAGTTATAATGTGATGATATGCTGACAGTAAAAGGTTTGTGAGATACTTATTAGCATGTTTTTTAAATGAGGACATCTAAAAAGGCTAGTTCATGTTCAATAGACTCTGTAAATAATCTAATTCCTCATCATTATCATACACATATTTTGAGAATTCCTTAAGGATTTCAGTGTTGTATTGTAACACTATGAAAGTAGTATCTACATATCCTCTATATCCTACAGGTTTTCTAAAAGCTTTTTGGGGATAAGAGTCTTTGCAAGCATACATAAATACATCACTCAAAACAGGAGATAAAAGGGACCTCATTGCTAGACCTTTTACTTGTTGATGAAATTTATCATTAATTTCAAATACTCAGTTTTCTACACAAAGTTTGGTGAGATTAATTATTTCTCTGATATGCTCTCATGTGATGATACAACAGTGAAACCCTTAAGGAGTTCTTAAACTGTGTCGATTAAAATAATGAAAGAATTGAAGTCTCTGTGAAGTCCAATGAACATAAGTTAAAATTTAGTGTGTTTTGCAACCTTTTGCAATCAC
Organism: Tachypleus tridentatus; assembly: GCF_004210375.1. Taxonomy (NCBI): domain Eukaryota; kingdom Metazoa; phylum Arthropoda; class Merostomata; order Xiphosura; family Limulidae; genus Tachypleus; species Tachypleus tridentatus. Next base: position 42,935,967 of record NC_134833.1, on the reverse strand, counting down.
CATACCATCACATTATAAATACACACATTCTTCACGTTGGATTCCTGTGCGTGGTGAGGAGACCACTTCTGGGATCTGAACATCCACCTATGTGTTTGTTGTGCATGGTGACCCATGGAGGGGAGGAGAGGATCCTGGTGATCGAGGGGTTCAACCCTAACAAACCATTTAAGTCTTGAATCCCTATACACAGGTGGCCTTGGGGTGCTCCCCCCATGGTCAGTCAGCTGGTCCCCTGTACTTAGGGTCAGGAAAGTACCAGTGTTGGACGTTCTCAACAGATTTTGTGGACATTGTGTCTGATGCTGTAGTTCAGGTAAAGTGCTTATGAAACCTTGGTATTGCAGTGCATCCCTTCATTGGGCATTTTGATGGGTGGGGATGGTGAGCACTGAAATGTTCTTATTTTATTATGGATATCCCCATTCATGAACAAAAAAATAAAAATGAAAAAAATAGATCATCAGAAAATGACCACGTATGGACAGCTCTGTTGTCATCAGAGTCAGACTCAAGACCCGATTTCTCATTCTGCATTCATTGTCTGAGAAATCTTGAGGGCAGATGTCTCCCTTTTTCATTCAAAGAGAACAGAGGGGCTTGCTGGCTACCCTAAGTCAGTATGAAAGCTATACTCAGGAAACATCTTCACTACAACACACCAAACTTCTCCTGAATTTGAAGAGCATTGGGAATATACCAGTCAAGGTTACTCCCCATGCTACCCTGAATACTTCAAGAGGAGTTATTGTTGAGAGGGACTTCAAGAACTTTCCCAAGTCAGAGATTCTTGCTGGTTTTACCAGCCAAGGCATTTCTTTGGTGTGTCAAATCTCCACTTGCAAAAATGGAATTATGATGCCCACTAATGTTCTGATTTTGGTGTTTACATCACCACATCCACATGCCACAATCAAGGCAGGTTATCCGAACTGTAAGATAGAGTCACAACAACAAGCACATGTTAAAGAACCACAATGTGTACAAGTGTGTACTGGAACCATTGTGTTAACTGTAGTAGTTTACACTCATTTTATATTTGTTCCTGTCCTAAGTGGGTGGAGAAAAATGAGGTGCAACATCTGAAGACTGTGAACAATATCTCCTATTCAGAGGCTCAGAACTTTTTGTCCCTCATCCCATTTCATCATCTCATACGTATACATATGCACTCCATTCCACTACCACAGTGGGAGTGCATATAGATCTTTCTGCACCTCCAGCAGCATCATTTGCAAAACATCTGAAGAGTCTTTTGTCCTTCATGGTTAAAATAGTTGATGAGTCTGCATCTACTCCCATCCCTATCCAGGTCACTGCCTGGCTCCACTTCCTTTGGCTTTAGGTTCAGGTGTTTCCTTGGGTCCATCTTCTTCTCCAGCACATTCATTACAAGATGTTGCAACATCTCTCTCCTGCCTCTCTTGCTACTCTTCTAGTTGTTTCTAACTGGATCTGGCAGGAGAATGCTTTTCCTGATACTTGGTACTGGACTATAGTTCTCAATTTTTCCAATTCTGGGAAAGATCCCAAGATTCCTTCAAACTACCATCCACTTGCTTTGACAAGATGTTTCTGTAAGATCTTGGAAAGAATGGTCAATGCTTGTCTTGTTTTGCTCCCTGAATCAAACAACCTCCTCTCGACCACCCAGTGTGGGTTTTAATGACAGTGCTTCACCATAGACCACCTGATTTGACTTGAAACATCAATCAGGGAAGCCTTTCTCAAGTGACAACATCTTCTTTCTGGTTTTTCTTTACCTTGAGAAAACTTATGATACTAAGTAGAAGTATAGCATTTTGCGACACCTCCACATATAAGGGTTACATGGTCATTTGCCCATTTTTGTTAAATATGTTTTAATTGATTGGTAATTCCAAGTCCATGTGGGTTCAATACTTTTCTGTTCTTTCCCTCAGGAACTTGGAGACCTTCAGGGCTATATTAATACCATCAGTGAACAATTCTCACCTACAGTTGCAAGCAGCCTCTATGCCAATGACTTCCACATCTCATGTCAGTCATTAAGGATGAAGTTTATTGAGTAGCAACTACAGACTGCCCTCAATCATATACTGAAGTAGACCACAACAAATGGTTTTACCTTTTCTCTCTCTCCAAAACCATCTGCATGCACTTTTGCCACCAACATGGTTTTCAACCCAATCCTGAGCTCTGTCTTTATGAAGTTGTGCTTTCTTTGATCCCTGAGAAAAAGTTCTTGGGGCTTATATTTGACCATAAGCTGACTTTCATTCCACACTTCAAACAACTACATACCAAGTGTACAAGGGTCCTGAACATTCTCAATGTTCTTTCTTTTGCCTTTTTTTGGAGAGGATTGATTTTCTGTGCTCAAGATATATCAGTGCCTTCCTTTGATCAATACTGGACTGTAGGTCTCTTGTTGATGGCACTGTTAGAACCTCAGCCTTGAAGATGTTGGATTTCATTTATCATCTGGGACTTAGGCTCTGCACAGGGGCTTTCTGCAATTCTCCAGTCCAGAGTATGTATACTGAGTGTCATGAATCTCCTCTACACTTCTGCCATTTGCAACTGTCTTTACTGTATACTTCAAAACTTCAATTCTTTTCACAACATTCCACCTAGTGTTGTGTTTTCCTTCCTCAGTGGGTCATGCTTTTTGAGAATAAATGGTCTGCCATTGTTTCTTTGGACCTTTGGTTTCAGGTGCAGCTAGCTGAATTGGATATATCTTTGGATGATGTTGCTGTCTTTACAGGTCCATCCCACCATGGCTTATTACCATCTCCAAATGTAATCTTTCTTTGAGTCATCTGAAGAAGGTGAATACTCCCAGTTGGAAGTACAATCTTCTATTTGCCAAACATCTTTCAAACCATCCTTCCATTTCCATTGATAAAGATGGTTTGAAGTCAGGTGACTCTGTGGGCTCTGCCATGGTTTGTTTTGTTTTGGTGGTTGCACACAGGATTCCCTCTATAGTTTCTGTGCTTACTGCAGAATTGTATATCATTTCTCTCACCCTGGATCATGTAGAAGCTATACAGCACACAAACTGTACTATTTATACCAACTTGCTTAGCTCTCTGCTGACCCTGCAATGCTCAGCTCCAAGTCAGTTGGCAGTCGACTTCAAGTGACCAACATGATAACAAACTTTTCCAGATAAAATCTTCTGTTGGACTTTGACTGTCTTGCCTCAGTAAGGATTAAAAAGAGGAAGTTGTGCTAACTAGGCTTTGCACTGGTTACAGTGTTTTAACTCACCATTTTCTTTTACCTGGGACTAATGCATCAATGTGTAGTATGTATGACACTCAAGTCACAATAGGCCACATTTTACTGCTATGCTATTGCTATGATAGTGAGTGATGGCACCATTTTAGACATGTTTTTATCATGAGTTTACTCCTGACATTGGACAGTGTCACTGGCAATGGTGACACAGTCCACCTTACATGATTTTCATTTTTTAAGGTCCATTGGCCTTTTTTAACTTCATTTAAATTTTTATCTGATGTTGGACCATTGTTTTTGTTTGAACTTAATTTCCCTTTACACTTTATATATATATATATATATGTAAATATATTTTATTTTATTTATTTATTTTTTAACCAGGTGTTTGGCACAGATAGCCTAGTTCCTTTGTGCCATAAGATGCCAAAGAATGACATCTTTCAGTTATAAACTAAGTACATTTTACACATATGCTTAGCATGCTATTAATATATGTACTGATTTCACAGATGGAAATGGCAGAAAAAAAGTACTTAAAAGCAGTTGCTTTCCAGAAAATGAAGACAAACATCTACAAATGAATACTTTGAATTAATTCTTTTTAAAACATCTCAAAATAAGTTTGTTATAATACCATTTTCTACTGTGATTTCAGAAAATATTGCTAAATCATCCTGATTAATAGGTCACATAGTAGCATCTTTTCCTCAGAAACAAAAATGTCACCATTTACAAACATTAAAGCTCTTAAAAAGATGGAAGATAGAGATGGAATTAACCAACTCAGTTGTAGTTGAAATAAAATGTATATAGAACAACAAAGAAGGAAATTAAAAGAACACCAGTATGGCATAAACATGGTAACACTATGTCCTCTACTATATTTGAACATTTCTAGAACTGTGATGGTAATCATGAAGATCTTAAGAAATGTGCAAACAAGTACCAAGGAACTTAAGTGAGAGTATTTATATGATTAAAAACAGACTTATGTGCATAAGTAGAGACAATGGACCAACCAACATGTCATACTGGAATACTTATTTAACTTCAGTAATCTTTCATTTACAATTTGCTTTTCTCCCACTGTTTCCTCACATTGTTTTTAAAACTCTCCCACTATCTGTGTTACTGAACGTAATTGGTTGTAACTAATTTTAATTATAAAGATTTTACTTTTCATTTTGCCAGAAATGTTGGGATTTATGTTGTTTTTTCTACTAAAATAATAGCACAGCATACCTGAAAAGAAATTACTACTATTTTAGTTACAAGGTATCTCTTAACATTTAAAAACATTGTGTATTGGTCATTGCAAGACTAATTTTATAATATGTTTACCTGTAATAAAGATGTCTAACTAGTTTTTCAGAAATGATGATTTGGGTATTATAATCTTTCAATGTACAGAAAGCCACTACATTATGCACTGATCATAATTACTAGGGCACCTATATATGTTGTTTTAAGATAGGCATAAAAAATAGTTTCATTATAGCAAGTCTAAGAATAAACAACCATAAGACTACAAAAATATAGTTCATGTGCCAAAATATAGCTCACTAGCTACCACAAACTGTATACCATAATGAAAGAGCAATAATATCCAAGATTTTTTCAAGTAATGTTTGTGTAAAAAATAATGAATTTTGTTTCAAAAAATGTTGTTTTTGTTTGTCTAGAAAGAAGCTAAATTTTGGAAATTCTTAAAATAGTGAGATCTGTGGATCATTTGTAATAATACCTTAAAATGTTCTTTCTTATAATAAGCTTATACATTATATCATAAAAATTCTCATTTTATTTGAGAATGTGATATCATTCTATAAACTTAAGAATTTTGAATTCATTTTATCATTTTGTTCAATCTTGCATTGCTGATGTTGTATGGATATTTGTTTGGTTTCAGGGGAATAAAATAGCACCACAAGGAAAGGGAAACAAGTTTGCTGATGTTGCTGGTTATTTCTTTTTCCCTTTGCTTCACTTTTATGACAGGTACAGAGATTGTTTTTTTTTTTGTGAAAATGAGATATTACTATGTAATTGTTTAAGCCATAATATTAAAGTTTTATGTAGTTTGAATGCTTGGATACATTAATTTCAATAATTTGCAGTAGAGAGTTAACTCTTTCCTTTACAGTTCTATGAGAATTATGGAAATACGTTGAAAAATGTTTAGAGCTACTGATTTTAAGTTATTGATACTACTAGAATTAAGATGATATATTTTAAACAAAAATGGTAGAAAGTAATAGATAAAAGTCACTTTCATGAAATGTTTTAAGTAAATGTCTTCCAATATGCAAATATTTAAGGAATTTAGAATGAGAAACAAGTCTATAAAACTTACTTCTGAAACAGTACTACCTTTTCTCACTCAGAGCTGTCTTGACCTTAATTTGCCCTCTAAGCTTTGTTGAAAGTTTCAATAGCATACCAGTCTTTTATACACCTGAATCTCTTGAATTAAAATGGACTCAAAACTCCATAGTTATTATCACCATTCTGATTTTTTTAATCATAATTTATGGGAGTAGATTTACACTGCACAAAAATATATATTGTAACATTTTTTTCTCATCAATTAAAATTATTAAAATGATTGTGCTGTTTAGTCAGGTTATTATTGTCAAATATGATAGCTTTATATTCCTTTGGCTGAAACAGGAAAGAAAACACTTTTGATTTACTGGGAGAAGACTGCTATGTTCTTGGTAGACTTTTATATACCCTTGGTGTGGTAATGCATTCTGCATCAAATACCACAGTAAGTAAAAACAAGCTTTTAGAAGCTGTTTTTTTCATTTATACATTTATATACTTTTAATTTCCTAATGACACATCTTTCAAAGTTTTTTGCATCTCTATTTTGAGTAAATAATAATCATTGTAATTTTAGTACTGAATTGAAATATTTCTACAATACATGATAATGTTATCTTTTTAATTTAATATTTTTTTATAATTCTTTTATTGTTATTTAACTTCTAATTAATACTGCATTTAATACTTTGTGATTTGTGTGTCGATTTTACATTTTTTAATACTTTAAAGCATCAGAAAATAGCAAAGTAAAAGGTCTTTCTAATATTAATTTTATGATCCTATGTTTGTTTTAGCAATATTATATCAACTCACTTTTTTTTTAAACTGATGTTTGACTTCCCAAACATGTTTTCAAATAGTTTCCAATTCTGTGTTGCAGGATTGTCAACCAATTAACATATCTTGTGTTTAGAAATAGGTTTTGCAAAAAACTACATCTCACCCTTTTTGAAAGTTTAATTTAGACACATTTAATTTAGGAAATGTGGCTAAAACTGTACAGCACAGAAATACTAAAAGTTCTATATAATATCTTAAAAATATAAAAGGTATAGTTTTGAGGAGAATAACTTTCTGGGAACAGTTTTTTAAAATCAAGTAAATGAATTAATAGAACTAGACAAAAAAACTTCTTTAAATTTGTCTTTACTTGCCACCTTTATCAGCTAATCCTTTAATTTTATTTTGTTCCACATTCTTTGTAAATTTCAAATTGACCACTTTACTCTTGCATGGTGGTTGACATTGTATCTTGCAAATGAAGTGAACTAGTTCATGAAACTTGCAGCTTCAAGTAGTTTTGTCTAGAATGCAATCATATATTATTCTTTTTTGTCCACTCCCATTCTTTTTGGTCAAGAATGGCAGTATGGTATGCAGACTTCCTAAAATTTTTAAGAAGAGATGTACTAATTAGTGGAATATCTTCAATTGTTCTTGAACTTTTGGCAGTCCTTTTACAGGCCTTACTGCACAAGACAACTTGGAACTTTTTTTGTTTTTTGCATGACTTTAGCAAGTACAATGATGGTTTGCATCTGTATCTTTTTTCCCACACGTTTGTCTGAACAGTGTGTTTTAACTTACCACAACCAGGAGGACATATATTTAGTTCTCAAAAACTCATCCCCTTCTGGATATGTAGCATTCCAGACTGGACCATGTGATCACTTTGAATAATCTTAATTTTCTTGAATCTGTTTGACCCTCACTACTGTTCTGAGATATTTCTTTTCCTTTAAATTTTGTTGGAAGCTTATTGAAGTTTCCCACATCAATGTAAGGACGATTTTGGCTCCTTTGCTAACTTCTACCTTTATAAGATTGTCAATTTCTGTTCTTTTTTTGGTTTCCTGGTTTCCAAGTTGTTGGGGTTTATTGGGTAGAGATGCCTTTTTGAGGGAGTTTGTCTATTTGTTGTAGTCTTCTGTGAATTACATAATGATCCTTTTCTTGACCCTTTATTTATGGGTATTCCAAAGACATTGGAATCACAAATTGATGTCGACCATTTGCATTCTGCTGGAAGTCATGGCATGACTGCTTGTTGTGTCTCCTGATCCTGGCTTGTGCTCTTTGATCTGTTAATATTTAATATAGATTCCATCCTCCCTCAACTAGACTGACACTAATGGCATGGGTGACTACCTGGTGTGGGTGGGATCTGAGGGAGTGAGGTTACAACATTTTAGGGAAACCTGAAGTTTCTTTACAAGAGATCCATGGGTACTTCAGGTTCTGGAATGTGAGTTGGTCATTCAGCTCACTTCCCCATCACCATTCTCCTCACAACCAGATATTTCTAACCCCAACAGATTCACAGAGCATGAAATTTCATTTCGAGGCTAACAAAGAATGATTGGTCAAAGTGGCAATAGAGAATTGATCCATTCTTCCTGGATTTTACTTGCATTTATATGTTGTGCCCATGAAAAAGGAAGATTAGTGGCCAAGCATTAGATTTTTCTCATCTCAACTAATTTTTAGGTACTCCCAGGTTCACATTAGAGTCCTTTCTCAATCTACATTGGCATTTTTCACTGAGTCTGTAGATTACCAGGTTCAATGTTACCAATGCATATCTCCACATTCTCATACCAAAGTTATCTTACCAGTCTTACCACTATCTGCATTTTATGCACAAGAGACAAGTTCTGCAATTTAGGGGTCTGCCCTATATGCTTTTATTTGCATCATATGTCTCCTACAGAGTTGTACAAGCTTCTCCTTATCACTGTCATGCTTTGGGCTTGTACATACACAATTGTATGAATGACTCATTATTTCTGCCATCATCTTGTAGTTGGCAGAAGAACACACCCAAATTATTTTTTCAAAAGATCTCAAGGCTGGCTTTGTTACCATATCAATATATTGTCCATCTGGTAACTTTTTCAACACATTTTTAAGCCAGGCTCAGCTGACTTCCATCCACCTCCAGAGTGTGAAACAGGCAGTCAGACTATAACTAATATCTCCTTCTCCCAGATAGTTCTTTTTCTTTTGGGGGTTGTGGGCATCTCTTAAATCTCTGATTCCTTTGGGATGAATACACATGTAATTCCTTCATTTGCCAATGAGTATCCAATGGATCATGAACTGCAATCTACTAGATTATCCAGTCTACTTAATCAGGAGAAACATCTTAGATTTTGAGTGATGGTTGGATCAGACCAACACTACCATCAGGGTTCCTGTACTACATCCTCTTCTCAACTTAATTTCTTTAAGGATGGGAAGTATGCGCTGATGCCCAAAAATTTCAGAGTCTATGGACGGAAGTCAAATCTTCTTTCCACATATTTAGAACTTTATGCCATTTAATGAGCAATTGTGCAAAGTCTTAATCTGTTGAAGGGGAAAATTGTTACACTCATTCTGATAATTCCACAGTGTTCTCTTACACTTCCCATCAAGGTGGCACTCATTCTTGGCATTATTGTTTTCAAACTTTGGATATTCCCTACTGGGCTCACTTCAATTATATCAGCCTTCTGGCTTGTCATGTTCCAGGAGTGACACTAATAATAATAGATCACCTATCTCAAAACAACCAAGTTCTCCAGATTGAATGGATGCTTCATTGCTAGGTTTTCTGGTGGATTTGCTTTCATTTTAGGACTCTGTTGATCAACACATTTGCCACTCATTGGAACTCTCAACCATAGATGTTTTGATCCTGGTACCTTATCCTCTGGCTTTGGCTATAGATACATTAAATGAAAATTGGACAGCACTGCATATGTATACATTATACCCAATTTGTCTGGTTATGATTTGATCCTTGACTTATCAAATACAGTTGGTAACTGTAGGTTGGCTGCCCCAACTATGGCTTTCTCTTCTATAGTATCTTCAAGAGTATCCACTTCTGCCACTTCTCTTTGGATATCTCTGTTGAGGCAACCTCAATCCAACATTCTACACCCAGAAATTCTCTCACACTCAAAATTCATGTATCAATGTGGGATCCTTCACATGGCCTCAGGGTATAACTTCTAAAGAGTTTGTGTATTTGTTGTAATCCATAGACTCACAATGGGCATTTATCAATGGAAGTGGCACACTTATTGCCAGTGGTGTTTCATGAGGAAATTAAACCCATTTCATCTATATGTGCCCATCATATCTCATTTTATGACCTGGCTTTTTTACAAAGGTCTACTGTCCCTTTATGTAAGGCAGCTTTATTAACTTTATTCCAATATTCTAAACATAAGAAAGTATTTGAATCTGCAGTGATATATAGCCTTTTCTATTACCCAACTGGAATATTAAAGTGGTATTACATGCTTTACTTTGACTTCCATTTGAGCCTTTGGTCTCATGTACCATGTATCACCTTTCCTCAAAAAATATTTTTTGTTGTCAGAATAGTTTGGTACTACCTGTGCTAAGGACACTTATTTATTACATCATTTATGTCCTGCTCCACCCTGATGTCTTTTCTTCCTAAGAATGACAGCCAGGTATTTGAATCTACAGTGATATATAGCCTTTCTATTACCCAACTGGAATATTAAAGTGGTATTACATGCTTTACTTTGACTTCCATTTGAGCCTTTGGTCTCATGTACCATGTATCACCTTTCCCTCAAAATATATTTTTTGTTGTCAGAATAGTTTGGTAGTGCTAAGGACACTTATTTATTACATCATTTATCTCCTGCCACCCTGATGTCTTTTCTTCCTAAGAATGACAGCCAGTAAGGATATAGGACCCAGATATAGGACCCAGATTGTAATGTACTGTCAGAGTCATGAGGTGTTATGTGGTTCCTGCTAATTCCTTTCAAGGTGCTAAAAATTGAGTCTTCATTCACTTGGATCCTTCAGTTTCCCAAGATTTATCCCTAATTAGTTTGACAAGATGACTTCACAAATTGATCTATATTGCTTATTCCAATTCTTCTTTACAGGACAGAAAACTTCTGTGAGTTACATCTCATCAGATTTGTCACAGTTATATGTCATTAGCTGCCTAAGTGAATTGCCCACTGGAGGACATCATGTGGGCTGATATGTGGACTTCTTTCAACACATTTTTCTCCCATTATTTATATGGTCTTTGAGTTTCTTCTTTCGAGGGTTTTTGTATACCCCCTGTGGTTGTTTTGACCACATCACTAGATCATAAGGAAGAGTCAGTATTTTTTTTTCCTCCTCCTTTTATCTCTACTTTCCACAGCCCCTAACCTTTTTTTTTCTATGGATCCCACCCTGTGGTAAATGCTGAGACAGTTATGATTTATTAATCAAGTTCTGCTCTAGCAACCAACATAACTATACGTACTATCAGTTGCATTGGGCTCTGTGAAAATTGGGCATTCCGTAAGACCATGTAGGAGCTCATCAGATTGTATTACTGTTTTATGCTGGACCTACACTTGTGTACAATGAGTAAAGCTAAAGGGGATCCTCAGTATTTGGTAGGAGTGTGCATGGCCCTTCTTTTGATTAATATTGGTTTAGTATATTGTCATGGAAGGAGATCCACTATCTTCATGTAATTCCAAATGCAGAGTGGTCCCATCCTATGTTCTTGGTTGAGCACAGTATTCTATGATTTTTCTATAATTTTGGGGGTAAATGGAAGGTTTCTTGCCCGTTTAGTTGAGGACTGAAAATGAATTATCATAATTTTTGGCTTCTTCAGATGGAGGAGAAAATTTGTCTGCTTCAGCATTACTTACTTTTGTATTATGATTCTGATAGTTTGGAACACATCACTCACTATGTGGCTACAGATTGGCATACCATCAAAAGTATATCAGGTTATCCCTTAAGTAATGTTTAATTTTAGATTCAGAAAAATAGAAAGGATTTCAAGTGCTTTTAATGTTATTTAGTTAATAACATATGTTCCATTATTTTTAATTACTTCCTACCAACTATTTAGAAACTTCTGAATGCTACTTCTGTAAAATTCTTGGGGTTTGTAGGAAAAGAATGTGTAGAGGGTAGTTTTAACATCTTCATGTGTAACAAGCTCTTTTCCATTAAGATTGTTCTGCAAACTTTGGAATAGATGATAATCAGATGGGGCAAGGTCTGGAGAATAAGAAGAATGTGGAAGTTTTTTCCAGTCTAACTCTACAATCTTTGCAGATGTTCTCCTTGCTGTATGGAGCCATGCATTATCCTGGTGTAACACAACACCTTTATGATTGATCAAAGCAAGCCTCTTTTTTTTCAGTGCAACATTCAAGCTCTTTAACTGTTGACAGTAGAAGTCTGATGTAATCGTTACATTGAGTGGCAGCAAATTGAAATGGATCACACCAAATGCTTAACAAAACTTTCCTAGAGTGGAGGTTTATTTTAGGCTGTGCTTTAGCTAATTTACCTGCACTGAGCCTTTGTCTGCAATGCTTAACATTTTTATAATATATTTTTTCTCATCTACAGTCACTAACCTGTCCAAAAAAGGTGAGTTACATTCATGAGAGTGCAGAGAAGTGCAAATATCCACTTTTGCTCTAAGGTTGGCTTCTGTCAAATCATGGGGTAAACATTTTCCAAATTTTGACACCTTTCCAAGCTGTTTCATGACAGTGAACTGTTGAATGGGTTGAATTAAGCTTCTGTGCTAGTTCTTCAACTGTTACAGCACGATCTTCATTAAGTGCAGCCAGCAGCAATTTATCATTAAACTCGACAGAACGACTTAAGATGTAGTCACCTGATCTGAACTTCTGAAACCACCTTCGACATTTTCTTTCATTGAAAGGCTCTGCACCATAAACACCTTGAATGTTTTTTGTAGTTTCTGCTGCACTACTGCCTTTTTTAAACTCAAAGCATTACATGCCTAATGTGCTCCTCAGACACATCTATCTTCATATGGGTTTATTTGATTAATGATGTGAAAAAGTGGAGTTGGGTTAGTTTCTTCCATTTGTCTAAACATTTTTATACATGTCCTACTACATATTTTAATCATTAAAACTTTCTACAAAGACAGAACTTGTGATGCACTTTTAGTATTACATTTTTAGACATTACTTATGGGTGATATAATGTTGCAGCCCAATATCCCTACCCAACAACACCTTAATTCTAATCCTGAGTTGTGGAACCTTGGCTGTTTGGTTGGGGCTAGCCAGTAGTGATGAATACTCATGTACTATTCAACTCTTATTACAGGATTTATGTTCTGGGTGAAGAGCGTACTTGTTCTTGATATAGTGTGGTTCACTTACTATGTGTGCAACTTTCATCTTGGTATAACACTATTCTATGCAAATGCTTTATATCTGGATCATGCCTGCAATGGCCTCCTCACCTTACAGTGGAGAATTGCAGTTTTATTGTGAGCAGATGATAAATATGTTTTGAAGGTTGACGTTTTCCTAAACTGAAAATGTATTTCCATTAATACTTACCTTTGCTGACACTCTCCCACCCTGTCTCTGCACTAAAAGCCAGCATAAGTCTCAAAAACGTGGTTACATTATCAGGATGAGGTGCTTATGTATAATACCAGGATAGAGGGTGTGTTGGCATAATGAGAGAGTATCATGAGGCAAATATTGTAAAGGGCAACTGAGTGGAATATAAAAAAACTGGAGCAAATGAAAAAAATCAGACCAATGCTTAGACACCTTAGTGTGAATTCCTGTGTGTGGTTGTTTCAGCATCGTGAACTCATTTAGATATGAAAGCTGCTCTTATGGTTGTGTCTGGCACAGCTTACATCAGGTGCACTGAATGATGAGCTTATATTACTTTTATAGCAGTTTTACTGGATGATGAACATTTATCTCTTCTAATAGTTTTACTGGATGATGAACATTTATCTCTTCTAATAGTTTTACTGGATGGTAAGCTTATATCTAGTAGTTTACCTGGATGGTGAGCTTATATCTAGTAGTTTACCTGGATGGTGAGCTTATATCACATGTAACAGTTTCACTTGATGAGGAGCTTTTATCACTTCTATCAGTTTCACTAGATGGTGATCTTATATTGCTTGTAGCAGTTTCACTTGATGATGAATTTATATTTGCTTTTGGCAGTTTCACTGAAGGATGATTTTATATTCCTTCTGTCAGTTTAATTTGATGATGAACTTACACTGATTAGTAAGAAATGAATTGCAATTAATCATGCTTTAATTGTCAGACTTATGTTTTGTCTTACCATTCACTGTGCTGTGCCACCTTCTGTGAATTTACTTGACCAGTTTTACTAACACAAAATAAAAGTAAACAATTGAACTTACTAAAAATTTTTCAGAGGCTATAAAGTCATTAATTCCTGTTACACAGTCCTTTCTAGTGTGGTGGTGTCATGAATGACATGAATATCATCCTCTGGTGTTCTGTTTTTATACTTTATACTATTTGCTTCCAGTTCTTTATTTATTCTTTTGATTATCACATATCAAGAAGATTATAACATAAAATCATAACTGTCACTTGATGAGGTGACATGTTATATATATTTGAGGGTGTGTTTTTCTCTCAACTTTATATTTTAAAATAATAAGTCTTTTAAAATGTATTCTACAGTTTTATCAGTGTTCTAGGCATCACTAACTGTTTCATTAATGTGGTTAACATGAAATATACAGTGAATATTTTTGCCACAGAACTCCACTAGATAGCTTAGAATGTAAAAATTACAACTGTCTTTCAGTTGTTGATCTGTATGGGCTGCAGATCACATAACTATTGTAACTGTAGAGGAATGTCTGTAGAGGATCTGTTGGATCCTCCTCTTTTCTATTGTTACACATGATTGGGGAAGGTTCAGTAGTGGAATTTTATTTTTACTATTGAATCATTTTTGTGAACCTCAACTTGTTCACTCTGCTACATGGTTAGGTGAGTATTTCAGAGGTTTACTTGCAGCCAGTGTATGCCAAATTCAGTCTCCTTACTTCAAATGATATTTTTGCACCATTTCAAAATGCATATTTTCTTTCACTTTGATCATCTTTCCAATTTTTTGATGTGCAAACTCCAAAGCACTGATTAGTATGGAAGATAGTCACTCTATATTCTTGTTGATACTGGTGGTTCTGTACCTAGTATTAAGTTTTATGATATATGTTAGGAACAACACTCATTTACCAAAGACTAATGTGTTTGGAGAACAAGTAGATTACTGTTGCCTTGTTTTTTTGTACACCATCATTATATTTAGAAAGTAATAATCCTGCTCAAGTGTAAATTTTGGAAAGAATGTACTTCATACTTTAGTTGATCTGCTCACCAAACCATCAGACTGAGAATTATAAGATGAAAGTGGAGTTTTCACCATACCCAGTGTCTCTTACAAGTTGACAAACAGCTCACTGCTAAAGTTAGCTTCTTAATCACTATTCATCTCCTCAGGTCTCCAAAGCAATCTATCCACTACTCAGCTAATTTGTCAGAAGCTGTTTTTGTCAATGCTGCTTTTCACTTTGTGCAACAGTTTTGTTTCATCATAATGTATTAATAACCACTGGCAGTTTTGGGGAAGGAACTAATGATCTCCAGAGCTATTCTTTGTAAGGTAGAACTCACAGAGTTTTTCTTGGCTTGTAAAATTTATTGTGTGAGCTACAAGTAGTGCAGTGATTACACAATAACTAAACCTTTTGTATGAATGCAGCCAGAAAAATCATCTATATGGATACATTGGATTTCAACACCCTCCCTGATTTCTTCTAATTCTCGTTTGGAGAATCAAAACCTCTAGCTTCATTTTAAGTTGGGTACTGCATTTGCACAAGTTGTGGCATTACTAAAGCATGTGCTATCAAACAGCTGATAGAAGTTGCATGCTTTCATACTACATTCATAGATATCTTTGATGGTTGCACATCATATTATGTATTATCTGAGCAAAATCTGGGTATTTTATCTTCTCTTCTTAGTCATTAGATTGTGTAACTGTTCATATAATCCTATTTACTTTTGTAGTTCTTCATCATGGTAATGACATGAGGTTTCACAACAACATGATCTCCAGGGCAGTGTACAACTGAACAACTGTTGCCTATCTACAGTTCTATACTATTAACCTAGTTGGTGCTGTACATTGAAACTATACTTCTGCATTGTTGTTATGTAATGTACATATATAATCATACTCTCTAATTTCTCAAGAACTATAAGCCATTTTAGTGGCTTATGATTTGGTTTCATAATAAATTCCCTTCCAGATCAGTAGTGGTAAAAATGCTTGAGAAATACTACAACTGAACCAATTCTTTGTCTTGGAGCAACAATATTCATCTTACCTATGCTGTAAGACATTTATATCTTCTACACTTAAAGTAATACTACTTTCAGTGTACTAACACTGGTACCCATATTTGGGATGAATGAAATATCTTGTCTTGAATAATGTAATTCATCCCAAGCCCATTTAGCATATCTAGCAGTATCTCTATGCTTTCCTGTGCACTAATAATTAAGATAGGTGACTGACTCCTCTTTTGATAGGTAACTCATGCCCTAGTGAGCTATTTACCATATAACTAGCATGAGTATATGTTATCTTCCCACATACCAAAAATAGTGTATGTTATTTATCATACCTAGTGCAGTAATACAAAAGAAGTGGAAACATTTGTCATTATGTGCACACTGCTTCATGGTATTTCTGTCATTGTATTCTCAGGCTTTAAACTTGTGCCTTTAGTTTGCTGATATATCCAGCTTGAAATATTGCTTAATTGCTTAAATGAAATGATCAAATAAGTTGTGGATCCCATTGGTATCTCTAGGAGAGCAGTTATAACATTCTAAGTTGTGTTTACTAAAAAGTGCTGTACTGCTTTGCATGTAATAATTTCTCATGACGTTAAATTGATGGTAATGACATATGATAATCTAGCATAGATTGAGTTCCAGTTCAAGCATATATCAACAGATTAAGCAGTGCTTTTTCACTTTATGGGTAAAATCAGCAACAACAAACTAGTTATGCCTTGGAATGAGGCAAAGCATAATTTGAACCTGATATCATTTGTTGTAGGTTACAATTATTAACAAAATATTATTCAGCCACAGATCACCCTTGAAACATTGATCTAAGTGTAGATGATAGGTTAAAAGAAACTGTCAAAGTGTAAATTTTCCATAGTTTATTTAACCAAATTTTCACTTTTATGCTTTTACTTTCTTAAAGAGGCTTTTGTGTGCACCACTACTTCATACATATGTCAAACACTCTTCTTGGTTTAAACATAATCTCACATCATGTAAATATTATTTGCATTGACAGTGAATCAAAACTTATTAAAAGCATGCAGTAATTACCTCAGACATTTCTTGTCTCAAGTTTTATCATATGTTGTTTCCTTTGTCAAACTTTGGTATGAATGTACTGATAACATTGTGTGTATTATGGTTAGCAAGTAAAAATAAAATTGAGCCCCTACTTTCAGCCATCCTGTTTTCTAAGCAGTGACCTTAGGATGACCATGTCATGTTTGTGGATTGTAAGATGTTTTTTTCTGGAGATAACTCTGGATAAGGTATTATTGATACATTTTCAAGGTACATTTTATTGATTCAAATTACTTTATACAGTTCTGAGACTATATAATGAGATTTGAAAAGTTGGCCTCAAAGCATTTATAGAATTATACAAAATAAAAAAAAAACTTAGTTTGGTCCCAGCCTCACCATTTGTTATCCTGTTTGTACATGGTCTATGTTAAGCTTCTATCTAATTAACAGTCTTGGCCTGGCATAGTATTTGTAAATAGGTTATTTTCTGTAATGTGTAGTGGGCAAGGCAGATGCAAGTGCTGCTTCTTAGAACTCCTGATAAGGAATTGGAGGCTTTTAACTGTAGTTGTTCTAGGCCTTGTGTAATCAAATTACCTCTTATATAATGTAGGCTGTAGAGTTTTGGCTACATAATGGAAGTTTCAATGTTTTCTCCAAACCTAATGTGGTCTTTCATTGTGGTTTTAGGGTGCCTTAGGAAACAAAAAAAAAATATGACTAAGTTAACTGAGGTGGACAGATACTCATAAAGTCCAAGTTTTTAGTCTGTCTATTATAGCTGAAGTGAAGATTTTAAACATTTTGTCAATTTGGTTTCAGAAAGGTCAAAATTTCACTGAGAAGTGCAGAACCAAAAGCTTTCACTGGATATTTACAACTGTGAGAAAGTTTGAGATAATGGGTTTTGAAACAACATCATTGTTTAAGTGCCTTTTCTACCAAACATTGTGTTTATATATATATTGTTGCCTTAGAATATGTCTCTTAAATGCACAAGAGTTGTGTGGGACCTACAACTGGTCATACACATACATTCAAATCTTCCACATTTTGTGGTTTCTAAAAATGGTTCCTGGCTCCAATGAGGATTTGAATTTTAATTGCAAATCATTGTGAATATTGCATGTACACCATATCCCACAGAAGAAATAAATATGGGGGAAGGAGCAACTGCTCTCCTGCCCTACCCTGTAATCCCACCTTTGTCAGAAGTGTTTCTAGTTATGTGGTGGTGTATAAAAACGGTTATTTCATTCTAGTAAATAAAGTATTAGATGCATATGAATTATGAAAACTTAATTTTGTTTTTCTTATTTTATCCTCAGATAGCTAAACAGATGAGTTCATCTCTTTTGGAATTTATATGGGTCCTCAGATATCACACTGAGAAGTAAGTTTTATTTTTGAGCAACTAGTTTCAGACAGAAAAAAGGATGGTAGCTCATCATTTTATAACTTAAATTTTTCTAGTACTTTCAATGCTAGCTTTAAAAATAAATGTAAGTTTATATTTTACAGTATATATGTATATGAAGAGAATATTAATACAAACGTCTGACTAATGTTAGTTTGTTACAACCAAAAACAAGCCAAAACAAAATAAAAATGCTGCACCAATTGAAAGGATCCCTGGGTACAAGCATTAATGTGGAATATAGAATGTACCCCTTGGTTTTGGAGGTGATTGAAGAAGTAAGACTCACATTGAGGTGGGGATGCACTGTCTGTGTGTGTGTGCTTTCTTGTAGCAAAGCACATCAGGCTATGTGCTGAGTCCACCGAGGGGAATTGAACCCCTGAATTTAGTGTTGGAAGTCCATAGACTTAATGCTGTACCAGCAGGTGACATGCACTGTCTGTCAGTCTTAACCTCCATTCACCAGTCTCACATAAAGAAATAAAATGAATTAAAATAATAGAAATTAGGAGAGCAAGATGTTGGTGCTCAAATCCACAACATTCCACATCTATATCACCATTCACTGCCTGCAGACAGTTGTGGGAAGATGACTGCTCTCCCAAGTAAAATAAGTGAAATAAAATGAAAATAAGAACAAGAAATAAGGTACTATCATTTGTGAGTAAGTAAGTTGAAAACTTAACCTCTTGAAGTTAGCATTCCAGCCCCCAATATGGTAAAAAGCCACTAATGACAGCACAGAAAACAAACTATACCAGAAATGAATCATCCCATCCAGCTATCCAAACAAAGTAGTATAGCTCTCAACCACCACCCATTCATCAAGTCTTCTGTGACTATCATGTTCTAAGCAACCTTTTATGTGCAGCAAGGTGTTTATCTGCATAAAGTAGTGCCAAGTTGTTAATTGGCCTTATTCACATGTTATGAGACATTTTTAGTAAAATGACATTAATTTTTATTTATTTATATTTATTTAATACATTTTTATAATTATTACAGAATATTTTAATAATTTTATGTAAAGACTTAATTTTTATGTAACTAGTTCAACTGTTTTTTGCAAAAATATTGTAAATTTGAATTTGTTGTTTAAAACTTTATATATTTTTCTTCTGATGAAAATAATACTGATTTATAATTAAAATGTTATACAACATTGTGATATTCATTACTGATTTGATATATCTTTTTTCTTTCATTCATATTAACAGATTTGTCAGAGAGGCTTTACTGTTTGCTTTATGTATGGCAGTCATCAGTGTCCCATCCTTTATTTTATTAAACAATAATAAAACAGAAATCATGGAACTACAGTGCTGGCTGCAAGGTAAAATGTTTAAGAAGTGTAGAAATTCAAAAATAAAATGTCTAATAAAATGTTTAATTCCTGATTGCGAGGTTGCCAAGATTTTGTTTTATATATTTTCTATTAGAAAAATTTTTATGCAAAAATAAATATATATTGACAAATTTAGTTTACTTGCATAACAATCTTTTGAGATGGTATGAAGTTAACGTTTGATAAAACTGATACTACATCTTTCTATTTTTTTACTTTTAAAGCTCATGGAAAAATGCATATTCATAATTTTCTTTATCCTTGTATAATTTTTGTAAAAGTTTCTCTTAACTGATTTTGTTTCCCTTTGGTGACTGTTTACTAAAGGTCTGTGGGTTATTCAAGTATTATCTGAGGGAGTTGTCATCCATTTTCTTTTACCTACTCCATTATCTCAGATATCCTTTTTCTTTCCATTGCCTCAGGAACATACCATCAGTCAATGTCTGTCTGAGACAGTAAAAGATCTTTTTTGCCTAACATTCCATTGCACCCATCAATCATCCTCTTCCAGGTTTTTATTATAGCCTGTGTATAGTATCCAAGAAAACCAAGGTCTGGAAGCCTCTGATCAGGTTGCCCCACCTTAATCAGTTTTTGATTTTCCCCCAATATACCATGGTGTATTTTCTCACACCCAGGTGGGCTTTTTCTCCAGGTTTATGGCTGATCAAGATGGATGTTGTGAATACTTAACTGATATCCTGATATCTCATCAGTCAAGACACTTTCTTCAGTTCATTTATCATGGAGTAATTTATTACTTTTGGGCTTACTTTGGCCCTGTTTATTTTTTGTTGGGTGGTCAAGACTCTTGCAGCTCGTGAGGTTTTATCACTTTCGGATGTGTGGTCTTCCATGGAAACCTTTATCTCTTTGGATTGAAGTCTTTTCAGTGGATTCAGCACAACCAATGGAATCTTTAGTGGGACCAATTGAAGGCTCTTATTTTTTTTTTAGGCACTCTGTGATTGGTCAAAGATTGTGCTCAGCATGTATTCTGCTTCCTCACTCTTGTCTAGATTTACATATCCTCACAGATACTTTCTTTCAGGTCTGGATGGGTTGGTCATCAGGAAACTTCAGGTTAGTGTTCTCTGCCCAAAATATCTTACCATACAAGCATCCTGGATCATTTTTCTCATTTTGCCAGGAGTCATCTGGACATGATCTATTTCAGCACTTATATATTCATTGCTTATCTCAATCATCAAGGCAGTACCTGTTCTAGTCCTCTTTGTGATCAGACTTTGGATCTTTTTTGGGGGCCACATGCTTGGTATTATTATCATTTTGTGTCATGTTCCAGTGACTATACTTTCAGTGGTGTAGTCTTCACCTGGATGCATTTGCCACATTGCTCAGTATCAAATTACCTCTGTTTTGGTCTTCATTTCTTCATCCTCTTGCACTGGGTGTCAATGCATTTAGTCAAGATTGGACCAACAGATGTTTATTTTACCATCTTTCTTCTTCACAGGGTGATATTTATCCACACCACTCCATATCAAGTTTTTCTGATTGCTCCTCCAGCAATAGTAGTTCCCACATTTTATCTAGTTCCAGTCTTCCCCTCCATTGCCACTTCCTCTTACTCTATCCCTACTGCATTATCCTTGGTCACTGGCACTTCATCTAGCTCTTCATATTTTCTGTCTTGTTGTCTGATTTTTATCTAATTTCTGGTGAGATGTGGTTTGTTGCAGTACTTCCATATTGGGATATTAATATAGTTTTTCACTACCTCACATTACATCTGTTTGAATCTGTCTTTGTGCTCAATTTTTCACTTATTCGTTAAGACTTGTTTTATTTTCTTATTAACCTGTAGATATCAGTGATTGGCTTAATTTACCATCAACATTTTGCATACCATATATTATTCCAGATATTCTTCTTTATCCAAATCCGTTTTTCCTTTCAAAACTTCAGTGGCTCAAGAAATTAATTCTTTCATCTCACCTTCCTTCCATTTCCCACCTTTATCCTCAGTTTTTTTTTTTTCTTATGTTACCCACATTACTTCTTTCTATGGTGCTCATTTCTGCCTATTCATTCCTTGGTAGACGTCCTCTGTTAAGTACCTTTTTCCATCCACCTCAACTAATTGGGTTTGGATTTCAATTTGATTAACTTATTCATTCTTATTGTCTTCTTCCCATAATTTGTTTTGGATGTTGTTGTTTTTTTATCAGCTTAAACACCTTACCTTTTTCCTGGCATCTCTGTTGTTCCTTGGAGGAAATTCTTCAATCAGGCATGTGGACTATCCCAAATACATTGATATCTCATTATCTGTATTGAATCACTGTGTTTTCATCTTATGGTTATCATTTTTTGTCTGTAGCTATTCTTCATACTTTGGTGATACAGGGACTAGTTATGTTATTGTTTGTATATACATATTTATATTTCTTATTTTTCAGGGTCTTTTCACTTTTCATTTTTTATGTTCTGAATCCCTTTCTGTGGTGAATTGTGCATGCTTGAACAAGTATGCTTCTCATTGTCAAATTTTCACTGTCAGGCTATGTTGACTGCTTATTTCTAATCTCCATGACCATAATATACTCATTGTTGAGATGGGTTGTTCCACAAAAGTGCTTGTCCTCATAATGTATTTGCTTCATAAATATGCCCAGTCTGGTCCATACTCACTCATGGACTTCACAAGTAAAGCAGAAAGGGATAGTTGCCCATCCCTCTCATGCCTTTGATTGATTAAATTGGATATGGTTTGCTTTTTCAAATAAGGTTGTCTTAGTCATCCATTCTACTGTCTCCAGTGTTGTCATTCCTCTGGACTTTCCACCACATTTTCTTTCTCTCTTTTCTGCCAGTGGAATATGAGAATTCTTGCTATATTTAGTTCCAAGCTACTGGGGTGGAGGATCATGGACGTGATAATGATAGATGATGCATATAATGATAAAACTGTTCAGTTGAGAGTAAGGCAATGGTTTTCTACTGGTGTAGATGATGATATGTCCTCCAATCTGGTGGTTCATATCTGTACAGATTTATCTAAGGGGGTGTGGTAGCTTTAGAGTGAGCTATCAAAATTGCAGTTCACCCTTTCAGTTGGGATCCCTCTTCCTACCCCCACATGGATGTTGGTTCCCAGTGGCTAGGTTTTGGACTTAAGAGCTGAACTGTTCAACATAAGTCCTCACACATGTATTATAGGTATCTGTATTTCCTCACTCAATTATACTGTTCTTCTTTCATCCTTCTGTGAACCATGGTGGTGGTACTTGCTGATTAATACAGTTCTTACTCTTACATTTGATGATTTTATTATATCATGTTATTTGGCTAGTAGCAATTCATATTAGTTTGGTTTTGAGCAAAATGGTTTACATTACAGAGACATCTTTACAATACAAAAAGTTGGATTTCTGGATTGCTCAGTCAGTTTTTCTTATTGCTCTTCATTCATATATTAGGAGTGCTGAGATCTCCTCTGGTCTTATAAACTTGAGGTGAAGATTCTCTTTCCTACCTTCACAAGATGGCTGGGTTTTGGATTGTAGTTGACTTGCTGCTGTTATGATCCTTTTTCCTATCCTCATTTGGCTGAGTTTTGGACTGTAGTTAAAAAGGTAGAAGTTAAGCAGAAGCAATTTTACCAAACAAGTTATTTTTAGTAATCATATATGCATTAACTGCTTTATAAATACTCTGACAGACATCTGTGGTATAAGAGTAATTCAACATTTTTGAAAACAATAATGTATCAATTTATGCTAAATGTAGTACTAAAAGTAATACTAGATCCTAGAATTTAATAAGGGTTAGTATAGTACTTATCAGTATTGACTGTCAGCTCTTACCCACTGTTAGAACTTAATGAATAATTAGAATCTGAAGATTTATACAACTTTGGAAAATGAAAACTTTTAATGCCCTCAGTGTTTTAGAATACCCCTGTTGAATCATTTTAATGTCATCAGTGTTTTAGAATACCTCTCTTTGAACCATTTTAATGTTGTCAGTGTTTTATAATATCCCTATTGAAACTTTTAGTGCACTTGGTTATAATACTTTGTTTGGAGAGTAATTAATAAACATGATTACCATGTGGTAGAAAACATACTTAACTATCATTTATCAGTCTCATTAGTGCAATTTTATTGTAGAAATTATTTATATTAACAATGTAGTCATATTAGAATAATGAAATTTTTGTTGATGTATTATTAGTAATCTTGACTTTAAAAAATATCAAGTAGTAATTCTTTTTTTTCAAAATCATCAAGAATAGAATTAAGAAACTTCACTGGCAGACTTTGAAAATTATTCCCATAAAGTATTACTTTCAGACAGATACTTGTGTCACACACCAGAAACTTGCACATCTCTCTTGTTTTATGTGATATTCTAGTTTGGCATCCTTTCTTCAGAATGATGTCATAACATATTGTGTTCATTTCTTATATGTTGATTGCTAAGTACTAGGTTTAAATATTTTTAATTTACGTTAAGACAGACCTTTTTGTGGCAGAAAATTAAGAGAAATTTGTTAAAGCAGTTGTAATTATTCTGATTTAATATTGTATTATGAAGTAAATAACAATCAAATTTTCCTAAAAAATCCCACTGGCAACACTTATTGTTTTTTATTGTCGAAGTTGTAAGTAGTTAATTTTATCTGTAGAAATATTCATGGTAGGAAATGTCTTGATTTTTTAAACTAAACTTTCTGAAGTACCAACAATATATTTAAAACAATATATTTTACCTGTGTTGTCTCCTACTTTAGTTTTTCTTGACTTTTTCTAATAGTTTACAAGATGCTCCATCCAATCAGCAAACTTTACCTGTGATTTACACATACAACAACATGTCTTCTTTAGCACTTGGTAGCTGTATAAGTAACTTTGTTTCAAAGACTATAGAGTAAACTCATTCATCCCTGTAATCTGTATTGTGTTACTAGAGTCTTTTCATGATGACCATTATTTTACATAAAGATAGTAAAGCTTCTTATCAGCAGGCTTACATGATTACTTTGGTATTCACATTGTCATACAGTGTCACTTTTTCTGGTGCAACAACTGGCTTGATCTGCTCCCAGTCATTGAACATCATATTAAGTAAATTTTGCTATTGATCTTGATTCCTTTGAACTGCCTGCTAAAATGTTCTGAGATTTCCTTTCTTATTCTGTTCTTGTAAGAAAACGTTTTTGTTACATGTTTTTGTCCTTTCATGCAATTATTTGTCTACTCTGCATTGTTTTTTTTGCATTTGTGACATGTTATTCTTACTTCAGGTTATGTACAAGTGAAAGATTTAAATCAGTAAATCTGTATTCACAACTAAAGAAGCCACCACTATAATTCTAAAGAGTTATGTGTGTTTATATTGTCTCTTGTCTCTTATTCAAAAACCAATGCGTTACTGGAGACCTGTTATAGATCTGCCCAGTATCAATTAGTTCTTGATTCCCTGTCATTTTACATTGGAGGTTTTACAGATATTATCATGATTTTCTTGACATCATTATCCATATAAACTGATAGAAATTTCTGTGATTTGTCCATGGTGGGCTGGCTCTGACTACTACTTTTTTTACTAGGATTGTCTATTCATTTGTTGCTTGACTTCACCTTCTTCTAATAGACTTTTATTATTACATGGACAGATTGTTTACTTTGAGAAAATTGATTAATGTAGCTCATGCTTCCCAGGTGTGCTAATTGGTTAAGTTTTAGAAGCTTGAGCTTTACCCTAATCTTCTGGTTTTATCAGCAACTGGGTTATGTCTACCAGAATGTTTGTTTTAATAAGGAACTACAAGTTCATTGTATCCATTGCTATCATCACCTGTCTGTTGATTAGGTTATCTCTATTATTTTGGTGATTTTAGTTTACCCTGATGGTGATGATGATGTTTCATCAGCAGCTGAAATCTGCCTTTAGTGATGCTCTTTCACAAATTATTAAATATTTACAGATAGACAATTGTATGTTTCAAAAAGAGAAATATACTGACAATGCATGTGTCATCCCTGTAACATTATCTATAAATATATACACATGGATATTTCTTTCCACATGACTTGATTCTCTTTTGGGAACCTTTACATTAAGTATCTACTATGTAATTTTGATTCTTATCTTCATCTTTAGTGTCGATAGGGTATTGTGGAATATCACCCCTTGCACTGTTTCATCATTTGCAACTGTTGCAGTTATTACTGTAATTAGCCATTTGCCTCAGCATGCCATTTGTATTTGGATTGTGTACCACATCTAATGTTTTCTAAGGTTCCTGATCATTCTTATTCTACCATGTCTTGGGCTTGTTCTCAATAGCTGCATGAACAGTAAAACCCAAAATGTATTTTAATACTACCTCTCTTGTTTTGGTAGAGCTGTTCTTACTTTTTCCACTTTAGAATGATGCTGTATCTTGCTTTATTTGAAACATTTTCCCTGTGTTGAGTGTGAAGATCCTAACTACATGTCTTATCTATTAAGACATAATGTATTTTATTTTATATCTGTATTGAAATTGTATTCAGATACATAGTTGCTTCAAGTTGGAGACATTCCCACGTTTTTTTCATCCATGTAAATCTCTGAAAAGAGAAATCTGTAGAGCTGTTGCATTGCAGAAGATTCTTATGCACATATAGATGCATGTGGAGGCTGCTGAATGATGTACTTATGAAATAAGAAAAATATTTGAATAGTTAAAATGGTAGAGCAAACCTGGTAATTGTTCATTAAATGGATTAGCTAAATCTTCATCAGAATCAAGAAGTAAGCACTTATTTGAATTTCGTTTTAATACTAATAATCTAGATTTTCCTTTAAAATCCCTAAACATAATATTGCAGGCTATTAATGCTAAAATTAGCCATTCTTTTTGGCTTTAGAATTAATATTTTTAAATCACTTAAGATGAAATCTTTAGTTTATTGATATTTTATTCATGGTATAAACACATTCTCAGAATAGTTTTGTGTGGTGTATGAAAGGTTTAAACATTTCTTTCTTAGTTTTATGTATTCCATCAGATTTACTTTGTTTTTAATTTGGCATTCACATTGAATTATATTCTCATTTCTACAAATCTTTCATAAGGCTTATTTTCCATGCTTTCAGTTCATCCTGGCTGTCAGAGTTCATGTTTTATATAGCTGTAATGAGAGTTTGTTGAATTAATGTTACAGATGTATCATGTGCTCACAGGAGAACATCTGTAAGACAAAATTACTAAATATCACAATTTCAAAACTAAATCACTTTCTAAGTTATAACTTACATGTATGTAACCACATGTTTCTCAGATGCTGACAGGTTTTATAACTGAATATCGTTTAGGCATCTTATCTACAGTAATAGGTAAACTTCAAGCACTTCATTTCTTCAATATTCCCTTAAATGTTGCATTTGTTTATATCTTTTGTAGAAGTAGTGAACTTCATTCTTCTTGTAAGCTTTTATTTACCCTTTCTGGACTTTCTCTCAATGTAAAGGGTAAAGTAAATAAATTGCATGATGTTTAGGACAAACTTAATAAGTAGTATTTAGTTACTCCTTAAAAAAACAAAAAAAAACATGAAATTTGATTGAAAGTTTCTATCATTTGTTATTCTATGAAATTTTCTAACTTTTTTGTGAGACAAATTAAGAAAAAAACATTAAAAGTTCTTCCTTTTCTCATGTGGTTTCATTTTGTTTATTAGTTACAAGAAAGTTTCTTTTTTCATATCTTGTTCAACTTAATTGTGTTTTACTGATGTATTTCATTTGATTCTGTATTTTGCTGATGGCAATAATTACCGAGTCTAACTATAAAGTATAAAAGCAGTGCATAAGCTCTTCAAAATTTGTCAGTGACCTAAAACTTGACCTTTTAAATGGTACCAAGACAGGCTAGGTAACAGTATTTTTAATAACAGTGAATGAAATCAATGTATATATAAAATAATCATTCCATTCAGTAAATTTAAATACATTGTTTGGAAACAATAAATGTATTTTTCACACCACTTTATTCATCTTACACTGACATCAATAGTTTATCTTTTCCTCCCTCCTATGGCATTTAAAACCTGCTGTAGTTATTCTCAAAGCCAAGCTTCATTAGTGGCTTTTTAGGTGACATCCTATAAAATTATAAAAGGTTGTGAGAGTAGGTTGCACCTAATAGAATCTGTGAAAAAGAAATAAAATCATGTGGGAAACTAAACATTAGTAATTATGCTTTCCTAGGATGGTAATTTGTTTCTTAGCAAAATTTTCTGCTTGTAAATGGGCAACAAAAAACAGCAATTTATACGTTGTTTAGAGGAGATTCTACTGAAAGTTGTGCAGAAAAATATTTATCTGAAGGTTTTTCTTTTTTTGCAGATTACACTAAACATATGTGACAGTAACAATTCTAAAATATTTTTAAGAAAGAAATTGTTAAAACAGAGTTAGAATTATTATTTTTACTTAAATTTTGAAATTTAACATGAAGGTGCAAACTTGATATTTGAAAGCCACTTGTCAGTTTGGAAAGGGTTACTTTTCAAAGATATAAAAGTGCACTGTCTTGTTATTTTCTTTTGTTTAAGCATTTGTAAGTTAAATGTAGATGTGCATGAACATTTTAAACATTTGGTGAAAATTTAGACCTTCAGTGCCATTTACCTGAGCTTTTGTAGTTTTTTCTTTGTAAAGTTTTTATACAATTGAAACTGGATGGACTGTAAAATTTAGAATTGATACGTATGTGGCTAATAATAATCACAAGAGGTTACATCCAGTTGTGTTATTTTAAACATCAATTCTTAGATATTTACTTTCTTTTTACTTTAACATCTGTCCCCTGCTGGTACAGCAGTAAGTCTATGGATTTACAACGCTAAAGTCAGGGGTTCAATTCTCCTTGGTGGACTCGGTAGATAGTCCGATGTGGCTTTGCTATAAGAAAACACACACACTTTAACATCTTGAAGACATGATATGAAGAATACACAAACATTCTATCTTCAGAACAATATTTTTAGCACATCACTGTAATACATCTTCAAATTACTTACCAATTTTTGTTTTATCTAAAAATTAATTCTTGCTCCTCTTGTGTATTACATTATTTTTTGAGAAAAATTAATAACTCAGATTATGAATTTCTTTATCACCCTTTTTCATTTTTTAGTGATCTCTATTTTTATCAAACAAAACTTACACTTAAAGATATATGAGTTATTTTGATATATTTTGTCATTTTTATATTTTCTACACACCCAAGCATTGTTAAATATACTGCCTTTAACAATTTTATGTTGTGTATTTTTCCATTAGTATGCTAGTAAACATTTTATTTACATTGTAAAATTCTTTCATTTTTACATTAACATTATGGCTGTTTTAGTATTGATGTAAAGTGCACTCTACATGATCCAAAAATGTAAATTATTAGATTTGCCATAATAGGTTATTATACTTTTTAACTTTCTTGGTTCCAGATATAGTGGAACAGGATCCTAATCTTGAATGCAGAAGAAGGGCTGGACATGTTTTAGTCCTGTTTTCTAATATGGTCAAAGAGGTTAGTAAGGTTTGCAAGCTTTTTTTTTTTTTTGTCTTATAGAATGTATTTTGTTTTGAAAAAGACATCTAGTTAATTTAAAATTCAGAGTATGTTTCAAAATATGTTACTTATGTAAATTTTTAAGGGCTTTTTTTTGTAAGAAATACCTAAGAATCCCTTTAATTTTCAGTGCTGTGTATATAAAAGAAATAAAAATACATTTCATTTCTCTAGACTGTATTATAAGTCCAGTTTTTGAAAACAGAATGTATTAATAAAGATTTATTTGTTTAATCATTTTTAAACTGTAAGTTTGAGAGAATTAATTAGTATTTAACATTTCAGTGATATTTAGAATATATTTTATATTTTCTTAGGAAATCCCAGTATCCACCTTCTAGATGGGTCAACAAATATGAAAAAGAAATATATTTTATTCAGCAGTAGTCCACTGGTGGATAGCTATAAGTTTACTGACTTACAATGCTAAAATCTGGAGTTTAGTTCCCCATGGTGGACATAAGAGAGAGACTAATATGGCTTTGCTCTAAAACAAACAAACAGTATTTAGTTGTAATTATAATTTTCTTACAAAATGTAAATAAAATTCTAGGTTTTGCTTATTTGTTCTTTTAATTAATTATTACACATCTTTAATAGCAACAACTGTTGTTTGGTGATTTACCTAAGTTTATTATTTTAAACTCCTACAAAGTTACAAATATCTACGTTTTTACCTATCCAAGGAGCTAAGAACATGCAGGGTAGTTCATTATATAGTGTAATTTAAATCTCCATAACTTATTTACTTTCACCAATGATTCTGCATGAACTAATTCTCCTAAAGTCTTGTGTTTTGTGCTGGAATACTTCTTGAATCATGTACAGATCCTACCATATGTAAACATAGTTTTATCCATAAATCTTTCTTCAGCCAAATAAAGAGTGAAGTATACTGAACACATTTTTATCTGTGTAAAAGTAGCCTGGTACATTGTCAGAGAGAGATCTCCACTGACCATTAGGAAACCCATTCTCCTTCTGCATACACACATAAACACTCCTTGCTATACACCCCATCTGTTGAGTATTGCGTGAGACATTGGTTTCCTTCTCTGCTGGCCGTATGTTTGATAATCTCTGCTCTACATCATTTAATACAGAGATACTATCAACTTGAGCAAAGATAAGTTTTATCAAGCATCAGTAGACTCACAACACTAAGAGTTGGTCTGATTTATCACCTCACAGCCTGCCAATTAACTTAATGTTGGAGATGGACATTTTGTTGTATACAATTGTACATTTTTTAAATTATGTTCAAATTTTCTTCTTGATAAATCCTTATAGATTGAAAAATTGCAAAAAAAAGGATTTCTCAAAGATATATTTGTACTTAGTAAACTCTATAGCTGTTCAAATTATTAATTATGATGGTAAAAGTAGTGAATTTTATTATGAATTTTGAGATCTTCTCCTTGCACTGTCTTCCTAGGTTTTGCTTTGATACCTGCTGAACTGAAAAAGCACATATTGAAAAATTGGAATGTGCTGTGGATAAAATGTATGGGTTATAAGAGTTTAGCTTTGGTTTCCAATTGGGAAAAATTTAATGATTTTACTTTAATGTATCTCCATGAAACAATGAACAACAACAAATCCTTGGCAGTTATTTAAATGAAAAATTTATTGAATTGTAATATTATGATTTCAAACCATTTGACGTGTGGAGTGCTAAAAGATTATTAAATCCTCCTTTGTACCACACCAGGAAGGCTTGATTTTTACATACTGGGAGCAGTTTGAAAATATTGTTGTGAATTGAAAAGTTGCGACACATTACTAATGTGTTTGCTTGGAAGTGAGTGCATAGAAAAATCGAGAAGATGATAAAGTAAAGGTCAAGCAGGTCCATAAGTTAGAAGTCATCAACAAAATACAGTGACAAACAGGCCTCAGTAGGACCTGGCTGAGTTATACAACCAAGTAAACCTAATGGGGAATTTTAGCCAATCATTATGATTTTTATGTGTCAGCAAAACCAATTGTTGGACACACGTATGCAATTCAATCTTGTTGCTCATCATGATCTTTAGCAACCTACTTTTCAATTTAAATATATTTCCAAAACAGGGGATCGTTGGTTACTTGTAGAATTGGTGTAAGAAGTATCCAAAACAAAATAAATACTGCAATAAAAATGTACACAAACAAGTAAAGTGCTAACAGTTGGACAGATTTTAAAACGATTCTCAATCCTTATTTTGGAATGGCATTGTGATCCATACAGCTAAATGACTGGTTCATTTAGCTTTATGGATCAAAAGCCTGGCATGGTCAGTGATTAGGGCACTACTTGACTCACAACCTGTGGGTCATGGGTTCGAATATCCATCACAACAAAATTACTTGTCCTTTAAGCCATGGTGGCATTATAATATTATGGTCAATTCCACTGTTTGTTGGTAAAATAATAGCCCAGCTACCTACCCTCTAGTCTTTCACTGCTAAATTAGGGTTGCCTAGCACAAATAGCCCTCATATAGCTTTGCATAAAATTCAAACCAAATTATACGAATCTTAAAATAAAAATTTATAAAACTTAATTTTTACTTTGACCTATAGTTTATTGTATAAAGCTGACAAATTAGCGATTCAGTTTATAAATTTATGACTGTGCTTTTAATTCTTGTTTCATAATTCTTATAGGAGAATTCCTACTTCATTTTAAAATTCCTAATTTTGTAATTCTCATGTTTGTTTACCTTTTATA
Source organism: Tachypleus tridentatus (assembly GCF_004210375.1). Classification (NCBI taxonomy): domain Eukaryota; kingdom Metazoa; phylum Arthropoda; class Merostomata; order Xiphosura; family Limulidae; genus Tachypleus; species Tachypleus tridentatus. The sequence goes on along the minus strand of NC_134833.1, from coordinate 42,904,104 downwards.
TTATACCTGTATAAAGTATTGATTTCATCTTTAAAAACTATCCATCAAGAGGTAGCGTCTGTTGGACCAAAAAGATATTTAAGTACATGCATGGTATGTTTACCATTTATATTACACATGGTTATTAATTGTTTATCAGAATATCTATAACATATATCCACAGACCAATTCAGTAAACTTGTAGCGATAGGACGACCCCTCTAGACGTTAGCCCCGCTGAAATGATCAGGTAAGTAGGTAATAGACAAAAAACTTGTTCTTTTAGGAATTTTTGAATTAGTATACCGGAAATGTTAGCGACCTTTTAAGCATAATATTATTAGTGTAATTGAATGAATTTAATGTAACCAATGTTTTGAATGGTTGGATTTTCAGTTAGGAATTCAGTAGGGTGGTTTTACGGCGTGTGAATTATTTAGAATCCTCGGCGATTCCTACTATTAAGTATTACCGTACTTAAAATATGACTGAAAGAATTTTAAAAAAGACAAACTTGCTTGTAGCAGCCGAAACCGCCGTCGTTTCGTGAAAGTTGTAGGGCAATCGGTACAGCATCAGCCGAGATATCAGTGTCACAGCGGACGGCTTTTTATCTTTATACAGTAGATTAAACATTACCTGAAGTGTTCATTCTCTCTACTATTCAGAAATTTTAATTCCTAATGAAAGGGGTACAATATAACATTGGCAAGGTGTATTCTCTAAATTTATTACTAAACTATTATACTTAAATTTTCAGCGAGAGAAACTAAAAATATCAAAATGCTTTGATCAAACACAAATGAACCACTCGACTCGTAATCCGAGGGTCGCGGGTTCGAATCCCCGTCACACCAAACATGCTCGCCCTTTCAGCCGTGTGGACGTTAATATGTTACAGTCAATCCGACGATTCGTTGGTAAAAGAGTAACCCAAGAGTTGGCGGTGGGTGGTGATGACTATCTGCCTTCCCTCTAGTCTTACACTGCTCAATTAGGTACGGCCAGCGCAGATAACCCTCATGCAGCTTTAGGCGAAATTCAAAACAAACCAAACAAATTAACCATTTCTCTGGATATTATATCATCTTGAAAGTTACGGTAAGTAAGTTACGTTTTCATTCAAACATTGTGGAATATTAACAGCTTTTCTTTTAATATTTTATAATGTCTGGATGGAAACGTAACATACTGTATACGATGGTTCATATTTATCATCCCGAGTATCAAATTTGCACTGTTTGAGCATGATAATAGTTGTGGAGAAACTGCTGTTGGGCTCAAGAAACAAACGCGGTGTTATGTTTACATCTACTGACAAGCCGCTTGATTTACAGGACATAATTTATCAAACCACATTACTTATCGTACGTTTCAGTTACGATCGTATATCATACAGTTCACAGGTAACCATTACTATCGTCATCAGAAAAGAAAGTCACACAACTGTATATATCTATATCAAGAGAGTGTTTATATAAACTTTTACAATGTAAACAAAAGCTGTGGTTGATTTATGAATTTTGGTGTTATTGCGATTATTTTGTTTGAAGATTCTAGGCATTCTGCTCGGCTTAGAGATTTAGAAAAGTGTATATCTTGAATTTGTTATTTTAAGATTTTGATAAGAAATTTTTTATCATACTGTAAAATATGGATTACTTAAAATTCAAAGGTTTGAATTTTAATCATAATACAACATCTGTGGTTTAACAAGCGTTAAATAGTGTCAAAAACCCAGCCAGTGAATACTGAACTTTTTTTTTTAATTTCGCGCAAGCTACGTGAGGACTGTTTGCGCAAGCCATCCCTAATTTAGCAGTGTAGTACCAGCGGGAAGGCAGCTAGTCATCACTACCCACCGCCAACACTTGGGCTACATAATAACGCTCCTATAGCTGAAAGGGCGAGCATGTTTGATGCGACGGAGATTTGAACCCGCGACCCACAAATCTCGAGTCGAGCTCCCTAACCAGTTGGCCATGCCGGGCTGAAACTTGTAATTATGATCATATTGTACAATTGTCAGTTGTCATGAAATTTCAAACAAGACTTTAAAAAAAGTAAGAGCAAAATAATTAAATATTTACTCAGTATCTATATTTAATTGTCTATAATTTTGATCCATAACAGTATTTTAATATCAAAATACGGTGTTAAAATGAAAAATATGGAAATAAAAGTAAGTTTTGTTTAACTATTGCTTAGAACCAAGTATTGAATGGTTAAAGAAAAAAAAACAGTTTTGTTTTTCAAAATTTTCATGCGAAAATTTGCAAGAAACTAATACATATTAACCTAACTGTATTTAAAGGGTGCAAACAGTAATACTTAACGTTAAAATTTAAGTGAAAAGAGTTTCCAGGACCGAGAGTTGAACCTTGGATTTTCGACTAGTACAGTCAGTGTTGTATCTCTGAGCGATAGAATAGAACGAACTGTAACCGTCAGTGTAATAACAGCACTTTTACTTATTAGAATCTTTAAATGTTCAAAGTAAACCTCAGATAAAAACGTGGCTGTTTTATCATGCTCTTCAGGCGATTTTGTGTTGTTCCGAAGGCTTAATGTGCTGTTTTGAAACTCAATTATGTACATTTACATGTATACTCTTGTGCAAATTAATTGAAACAAATGGTCATTTTACAATATTTTCAACATGGCGGCCGGTGTAGGCTCGCTGGACCCGCTGATTTCCTTTAACAGTCATTTTTTCATACAGACGGCGTCATTAGCTGTGTTTTGCGGTACAGTTGATCTATTTTTGGGATATATGACGAAATTTTGAGGAATATTACTTCATTTGAAATTACGTTAGAAGGGCAAAGAGACCAGTCAAAAATACAACTACTTACGAACTAAATGAAGAAAAAACGGTATTAATGGGGTCTGAAATACAAGAACAATGGAGGAAGGTGTTATTCAGTGATGAGACTCGCTTCTTCGTACAGGGTCAAAGTAGTCTGCATGTTCGCAGATCTTCAGGTGAGAAACTTCGAGAATCTCACATCAATCAGTTTGTAAAACATCCCTTGAAGAAGATGTTTTGGGGCTTTTTCAGCTACTATGGCATATGAGGCTTACATATTTTAGAAGGTATGATGCGAGGACCACAGTACATCGAAGTTTTGCATAGAAGAGTTGTTCCAGAATTGGGAAAGAAATTTCCAGATGGATCTGGCATTTTTCAGTAAGATCTGGCTCCGTGCCACACATCGAAACTTGTGAAGAATTTTATGACTACAACGCGAATAAAGGTGCTGGACTGGCCTGGAAACTCTCCGGACTTAAATCCTATTGAAAATCTTTGGGCGATTTGTAAAGAAAGACTTCGTGGAAAAGACTGTACTTCGAAAGATAAGCTAATTGAGGCCATAAATGAGATGTGGTACCGCGATCCAAAAATTAGTAAACATTGCAGTCAACTCGTGGACTTGATGTCAAAGCGGATTAATGATCTTCTGAAAATTAAAGGCGGTCATATCATGTATTAATTTGTGAGTAATTTTTGGATTCTCAGAAATAAAACAAAAAATTGAAAAAATCGTAATTTTCCGTCTTGTTTCAATTAATTTGCACAAGGGTGTAAGTGCTGGGTAGCTGAACAACAACAAACGTTTCTCTGAAATGATACGTCACAATTTTCTATAATAATGGACTCTATAATATAATGTAGGTTTTTAGCATCATCAGATGAGGTTTTAAGGCAGTATCTGAAAATTATGCTACGGTGCGTGGTAGATGACAAGTTGCATTTTTGTATGTTAACTGCAAACCGAATGTTATCGAGTCTGTGTTTCTCTCGTATGTCAAGGATGAGTCGAGTGTATATATCCTGAGGCTTCTGAAAGTAATAAGCGGCAGAGTGCCAGCATTACAAAGAAAATAAGATTAAAAATCTAAGTATTGTTTTAGAGTTAAATATTTATTTCATTTTGTTATGATAAATATCAAGTATATTTATGACTGACAGTTCCTTTTATGAATAAAATGTGATTGTGTATAGTTTTTATTTGTAAGGAAATGGGTTCTTTTTTTTTGTAAAGTTAATAAAAGTTTCATAAACACCTAATATAACAAAGTATGTCTGATCTTACTAATATTTTCAATATGTAAAAAAATTGGCTTTTGCGTCTGAAAACGTGAATCAATAAAAAGAAGTAAACACTTAAAATAATGCTCATTGCCCCAAGGGGGAGTACTGTAATGTGGTATACATTTGAGCTTATGATTCATGCAAAAAATAATGATCTTGATAGGTATTTGAGTTTCGAAGTCACACGGAGTTTGCTGAAAACTTCGGGAGATAATGAGGGGCGATCAGAAACTTTGTTGCATTTAGCCCCACTAGCGGAATTTTGTGAGCTCTGGAAATTTCTTAACATAGCCCCTGTCCCTATAACAATTAAAAATGCTTTCAGTCTTATTAATTTATTCTTAAATAAGGTTTTCCTTTTACGAAAACAGTAAAAGTAATTTATTGATTATTCAAGCGTAATGTTAGCAATAAAAGTTGTATATATAAAACTTGAAAATAATTTAAACGATTTTCCATTATTAAAATATTCTATGGTGATACATTCACATTTGGAAGGTCGCAGGTTCGAATACCCGGCACACCAAACAAGCTTTTGTCAATATGTTCTCCTATCCGTATATGCAATAGATGTTACATACAAGTTGGCAAGCAGTTTCGGAAACGAGACATCTATCTTTAGATTGCAAAGTCAGATTCATAAAACAATGAGTTTTATTATGTTGTAGGGTTATATACTGAGGTTTTGAAAATTGGCTTTGGATCTGGCTGTTCTGTAACTTTAATCTATAGCTTAGATTTTTTCTATTATAGTTCTTGTTTATTGGAGATACTATTGTCAATTATAGGTGCTGATTTTCCAGAGATAATGGGGCCAGGCGGTTAAGGCGCTCGACTCGTAATCCAAGGATCACGGGTTCGAATCCCGGTCTCACCAAACATGCTCGCCCTTTCAGCTGTGGGGCGTTATAATGTGCGGTCAATCGCACTATTCGTTGGTAAAAGAGTAGTCCAAGAGTTGGCGGTGGGTGGTGATGACTAGCTGCCTTCCCTTTTTTCTTACACTGCAAAATTAGGAACGGTTAGCGCAGATAGCCCTCGTGTAGCTTTGCGCGAAATTTAAATATTCCAGAGATAGTACACACTCACAAAAAATGCTTTTATTACCTCTCTAATTGACAATGCGATCTATAATAAATAAAAAAAACCAATAACTTTTTTATTACAGGTAACAGTTAATTATTTTAACAGTACTTTTCTTTCAGCAATAAGCTTTACTACTTAATGTATCGTGGTGTGCCATGGCCAGCTGGTAAGGGCGCTCGACTCGTAATCTGAGGGTTATGGGTTTGAATCGCCATTACACCAAACATGCTCGCTCTTTCAGCTGTAGGACATCACGAAGTCACAAACAATCCCGCTATTCGTTGATAAAAGAGTAGTAGTTGTGGTGATGACTAACTGCTGTCCATCTAGTCTTACTCTGCTAAATTAGGGACGGTTAGCGTAGATAACCCTTTTGTAACTTTGTGCAAAATTAAAAACAACAACAACAAACAAACAAGCATTCGGAGATACGTTTTAACTTGTACCAGTCTTGCTTTTAATTAATGGTCAGTTATGATATACATATACTGTCAGGAAATATTTCAATCGATCTTTAACTAAATAATGGAAATTAGCAGTAAAATACGTTAACTTCAATAAAACATTTTAAATAATTTCCCGTAATAAGAAACGTACTTTTAAATAAAGGTTTTTATTATTTTGGAAACAAATATCGAAGGCTTGTGAGCAATTCTGTTTGAAATTAAAAAAAGATTAACCTACTTTTAGGATAAAATTCGAACATTTATAGTCGTGGAGAAAAAACAAAACATTCAGATATAACTGGAAATAATTTTAAAATATTTACAAACGATTAATTTTAGCCCCTTCATTGGAAAGTATTACAGTTTTAAATGTGTTTTATACAATATAAATATTGTACTTATGGACATATTGGATGAAAAACAAGTGCAGTATAGGTTTTTTGAAGGCGAAAATACAGGAAAACAAAGTCACATGAAAAATCTGATTTAACATTTAAGTAACAGTAAGATTTTTATTTCTATTTGACTTCAGTTATTGGAAATAACTGATATATTTCAGTACCTGCCGATTCTCTTTTATATTTTAATTAATTTAAATTATAAGGTTTACCATAATTATATGTGCATTGTACGACTGGCCGGAACTGAGAAGGAAATAAAATATTTTATTTAATTAAGTTACAAAAAAAAATCAAATTACTTTTAATTTACTAGGCTAATTCCTGTATATGTGAATAAATAAATAATTGTTAATCTCATTTGATATTTTAATACTGATGGATCTGTACCGCAAGATAGGGGTGATTTGAAAATGTAAAGCTTGATCGATGGTTAAATCATTTTTATTAACGCTGTGAATCTCTAACGTTCACTACTAAAACAACACAGAAGTGTACAGTTGATCTGGACTGTTAAAATTATTTTAAGTATTTCCAGAGAATTCTAAGTTTTGGGTAGTGGTTTCCTACGAAAATTAAAAAGAGAAAGAGGTTAAAAAGTGGAAGTGAGAAACAATGGAATTATTAAAGAATGGAAATGATAGAAAATATAATGATAACTGATGAAAAGAAATCTCAAAATTAGCCTGAAAACTTTAACTAGGTAAGATGAGTAAGAAAAGTAGATACTGCGAAATGATATTAAAAATATAATATCTGTTACTTTAGTTAGATAGATAGATATAAACTACTTTATTATTAACTGACAGGAAAAAATTAAGGGTTGAAAAAAAATAACTGAATGTAAATCAGGATTCATGTCATTGGAATGACCTGTGTTCGAAGTGGTGAATTGTTTCAACTTAAAAAAGTCTAAAATACCAGTACTCATACAAGTAGTGTACGTATCCGAGTTGGTATGAGAACCTCGTCAGGACTGGGTATAATAGATACAATATGGTCCACATATGACTATACATTGTTTTTACTTTACCACAGTTACCCAGTGTTAAGTCTAGGCGACGCTAAAAATTGGTTTTCGCCACTCGCGGTGGATAGAACACAGACTGCACGTTGCGTACTTCGCACTTAACAACAACCAAATCTTCACTTTCAGTCGTACGTTTTTATTAATAATCCATAGAATGGTTAAACTAGTTGAAATATTTAACAACGAGAAGGTATATTTTGTTGTCGTCGTTTATTAATAGAAGGTTTATTTAACACTGTATGATATCAATAGGGGTCTGTATTAAACATACAATGTTGGTTATTTTGTTCTAATTACTTTCAGTTGTGTTTGAAACCGTCGTTATTATTATTTTACATTTGTAAGTCTAACGACAAACTTTATTGCTATCATTTTTTGCCTGTGTGTAACTAACACGAATCACAGTAGGTTTGGAGCCTTGGTTTTTGTTGTAGGAGAAATTAACATAAATTTTAAGTAATTTTTAGCTGATCATTAAATCAAAGTAAATAGATATTTTTCTTAGTGCGTGAGCTTTTTTGAGTTTAGAAAGATGGGAAACAACGAGAGGAATCTGTGAGTCTAGAGTGTTGCTGTCTTTGAATAATTTGCTTCAGTCTTTATAACCTATTTGTATTTTGGTTTGGGTCTGTGTGTTTTTTCAGGTAATTTTTCATCAATAAAATTTTTAATACAGAGAATCTCATTATGGGTCATGATGCTTTTATCATGGTGGTAAGTGAGCAACTTTTTGGAGTAAAGGTTTGTGTGATCTTTCAGATGTTTTTTCTGCCTAAAACTGTTTAAGAAACAATGTGCTTCTGCAAATTTCTTAATCTTTTTTTAATTAGCTGCATTTTTCATCATCAAATACATCTATAGTATATGAATATACCATGCGTTTCTGTCTTCTTGTACTTGTGATTTTATAGTGTTTTATTCTTTGCTCTAAATACCTACACGTTTACATAATACGTGGTCGTTCTAAGTTGTCCCATGGTGGGTCAGCAGTATGCGGGCGGGCACCTAAGACTTGTTTCTGATAACGGCGGTGCAATTTTCTTAGGGTGCTTATCCGTACTGATCAACTATAGGTATAGAAATGTATGTTGTTTTTACACTACTTTGTGAGCCCGCAGTTTGACCGACTCGTCAATGTTTTACCCTGGCAGTTGGCAGAGCAAAACTAGCCTGTCGTGTAGCTTTTGTGGTTAACATAGAAACAAGTTCTAAGTTGGTTCCTTTATTATACGTTAAGAGAATTCTGCATATTCTAACAAGGAAGTATATTATTCACGAATGTCGACAGCAGCGTTCTTCAATAGTTGTTCATTTGATATCTAGAAGCTACAGACATGTACACTTATGTTGCAATGCGAATCACCAATCACATTGAAGCGTGGTAGCCCAGGGTTGGTGAAAGGTTTTTTGCATGCTGATAAACAATACATTTGGTCAGTGTAGTCTGAAACATCGTCTTAAATTATCATAGTTTAAACAAGATCCTGAACTGTTAACAACTGAAAGTGTTTAAGCAAAATGAAAGTTTCGTTGTTTTTAAAAGTACACATTTTGTTTGTGTTTAGTATGAAATAAAGATTATGGAGTTTGTCTGTACTTTATTTTCAGTCTTGTTGTTCTTGTATGTTTTATTTTACGTAGACTCCTTTAGTAAGAGGTTAATATTAATACACAGTTAATATCTTGAGTAAATCTCCTCTTAGGTAGTGGATCTATTTTATATAACATTACTTCAGTTTCACCTACATATACCGCAGAGTAAACAGAGAGAAGAAAATTTTGTAATTTGACTACAAGATATTGCAAATAATACTATAGCTGTAGCTCTGGAGAACTAGACAAGCTCAAGTCAGACCTGACCACCAACTTGAGAAAACACAATGAACAGCTTGCATCAAATAGGTGGTCGTCAGCTATGCTCTCTTGGCGTTGGATGAATCTTGGTATATGCCCATTGAAATAGTAAGGCGATATATAGAATTAATGATTGATACAAGTTAGACATAACATGGTAAAAAATTTAGTTTCGACACATTTGTGTGCCATTTTCGGTGTATCACGTTGTTTTCTGGAAGGAAAACTGGTAAATAATGGCAATGTGAGTCCGGAACTTCGAAGGACACAGATGGGTCAGGAAGTTGTTTAATTTAAAGTGACCTTAGGAAGCTTTGATTCAGCAACTTATGACGATTCCTCATTTTACATAATTATTCTTTTTATAAAATAATCTTACTGCTTTCCAATCGATTTGATGGTCAGAATCACATATGAAGAAAAATGGCATTGTCTTTCTTCCATATTTAATGTATTTTTCATGTTCAGAAACTTTTGTGTCAACCCTTCTTCCAGTTTTACCTACACAATCTTTCTCACAGGATTGGCATGGTATAATAAAAGCACATTGTGTCTGATTTTCCAGATGCTATTCCATTTTAAGTTAAGTTATTAACAGTGTATGGATATTTGTCAACATAACATGAATGGTGACGAGAAATATAATTGTATTGACTTCTTTTATTCGGGTTAACCAGTAGCACAGCGGGATGTCTGCGGACTTACAACACTAGGAATCGGGTTCCGATTCCCGTGCTGGGCAGACCACAGATAGTTCCTTGCGCAGCTTTGTGCTTAATTCCAAATAAACAAAACTCTCATTCGTATATGTTAATTTCGTGCTTACGATAGGTATTATAAGTTATGGTGTCAGTTGTAAGTGTATTGACCTGTTTGTATTTACAGTTGTTTTATCAATTTGGTAATTTATGATATGGATGAAGAAAGTTAAAGTCTGTTTTTGTTCCTACCCCAAAGATCTTGACAAGTTAGCGCAGTTGTTACTGTAACAAAAAATAATGTATTGAGGTTTTGTAACAAAAAGTACAAATTATTACTGTTAGTAATTTTATGTGTTATAATTTATGTTGGATAAGTCTCCGATTTATTATATTTGATACATGACTGATATTACGTTACTTATTACGATTTCAAATAACTAGAAATTTTAATTCTAATTTAGAAGTTAATTGAATGTCGATATGTATCAAATTTATAATATCTGTCAATAAGATTGATACATAATATTGTCTTTATAACACGAATATATTTTATTATACAAATAATAATACAATTTATAGTATGCCTCCCGCAAGTTCAGAGGTAAGTCTGCGGATTTACAACGCTTAAAATCAAGGGTTCTATTCTTCTTGGTGGGCTCAGCAGATAGCTCGATGTGGCTTTGCTAAAAGAAAACACACACAATTTATAATCACAGTTATTAAAAGAAAACACACACACAATTTATAATCACGGTTATTACAACTAATAATTTATACATAAAAAAAAAATACAAACTTACAAACAATATTCAATTTTCTATCTGGTCTGGAACTGAATATTTTATCGACAGTCCAGTACCACGAAGAGCGAATTAATTCTAAGTTAATATTGTTACACTTCTCTTGACGGAGAAACTAGCTAGCTCTATTCTTGATTGGTCTCACGCGGTTTATAAGCTCACTTTTTACCGAGGAACATATCTAATGTTCCTGTAGAAATACTAACATATGAAGCTAATTCTCTGAAACAGAATGGTTTATTGTGTTCGAAACCTATAAACGCTTCTGGCCAAATATCTGTAGTTTTCTGATTAATAAGTTTTAAATATAATTATGCTTCTGTGGCTTATAGTATACTGCTAGTGGCTGATCAGTAGTATTCTTTAACTGTTTGTTGGTGCCTCTATTTATAAATCATTTGAGGAATGTTCTTGAAAGCTCACTTGGCAACAATACTGTCAGTCACTAGTATTACATACACAGCTAGTACATTGTTAATTCTTACGCCCGAGAACTTTCTATAAATTTAGAGAAAAGGCAGGACGTGCAATAAACGTTTAACAATACAAGTTACACGCATTTCTAAATATATACTTAACTGAAACAAACATTAAAATGAATACGTAATAGTAAATCCGTTACAGTAACAATACTTTTTATATATTTATGATTTTTAAAAGATTATCTACATTTTATTTCTTAAAACTTAATACTACCTTTTGATTATAGCAAACGTTTAAGTTCTTATCATAAAGGTTATAATCTTGTAGACACTGTCTAATAATTACTAATTTTAGAATATGTTGTTCTGTGAAAAATCTAAATCTTCCTATTTATATTTATATTTATAAGACATATTAATTTCTATCAATTACAGTGTGACCAGGCAAAAAAAAAAAAAAAAATTTACAGAAATGTGTTTATACTTTTAATTCACTCTGGATCGGCGCAGTGTAGTAAGCAGCTTGCCGAGCTTTAAATTTAAAGTTCAAGATTCGAGCCAGCTTAATGGCGCTGAACGTGCTCCGTATTTTCAGCAGTGTGTTTTCTTGAATTTCGCACAAAGCTATATGAGGGCTGTCTGCACTAGCCATCCTTAATTTAACAGTGTGCTACTCTTTTACCAACAAATAGAGAGATTGACCCTCACATTATAATGTCTACACGGGTGAAAGGGCGAGCATGTTTTGGTATGACGAGAATTCGAACCTACGACACTCAGATTACGAGACGAGCACTCTAATCATCTGTCCATGCTAGCCCTATCAACAGTAAGCGCATTGTAAAAATAATTGTAGTCACGTTATTTGAGTAAGAGTGGTCGTGTGGATGGTTGGTGATGCTGACTAACTGATCTCTTTCTCTCTGGTCAGCAGTTTTAAATTAAGGACGGTTTTATATAAGTGCTGAGATCAAATACCGAATACACTCCGAAATCAATTTAAACGTGACAAAATATGACCACATTTCACCGAAATGAAACACCGGGTACTCGATTTATAATTATTAATATCACTTCATATTTTTACATTATTAAACCTGACTGTTCATCAGGTTGAGTGGCGCCTGTTACAAACAAGCTGATTTAATTATATAAGATATGAAAGATACTAGATGTTTGCATATGGTTCGCAAACACTCTCAATACGCTCAATTTTCTTTTATATAAAGACTATATCATTGTGGTTAGGACTTGATACGCCACATTCTTAACAGTTATCATAAAACAAACATATGATGTCATCCCAGAGTCTAAGTTCTTTCTAAAGCCGTGTAGTTTTTGTAAGATATTATCTTGTTTGCGGTAAATTCATTTCAGGAATTCACTCGTGTACATATAAAAAAAAAACTATGATGGGTGAGAAAACCATGCTAAAGTAAAGTAACGTTTATGATGTAGGAGGCCTTTACTGTAATTATAACAATAGTTTTCACAAAGTATTAGAGAGTAACTTAGTTATTTCAAACATAAAAAATGTTATAATTGCATTTTCTGAAGTTAATTTAAACACTTGGCAAACAGATTGGACATATTTTCTTTCGAGAAGATGGAATTTAGTTATTCCGCGAGCTAGTAGTGAAGACAAACATTCTTATAAGAGTATGCTGTTTCCTTGCCTTGGAGTAGGTAAGCTATTTTCTTGTCTTGTTTTTCTCAAGTGAAATTAGTTTAGAGGTACTGTTTAGGGTCTATATTTTACTCTATTAGTGAATAAACCCTTAACTTTTGGATTAATATAGCTTATAGTTTGCTCATACTAAAGTAAAGCCAAAGTTTCAATAAGATAGTGAACTGTATTTCCCGAAACTTCTTATAATGAGAGGAATAACTAAGAAGATATATTAACTCATGCTTCTTATTGTCTCTTCTCTTGCTAGTTTCACTTATGAAAGCAGAAAAACTTGCATGTAGTTCGGTGTAACGATATAAGTTGTAAGCTATTTCCTTTATCTCTTCCTGTATTTTAAATTACACTGTTCCTTTACGACAAGAAGTACCTAGAATATCGCAGTAGTTGCGGATCTGAAACTTTATTTATTATATGGCGCTACACTATCAACATTAATTCAGTGAATTCACAAATTTATTACAGCTTATGAAGTTCAAAATATCAAACACTCCACGACTGTGAGAAATTTTAAACACTGATAACTCCATTTTTTAATTTTTTTTTGACAGAAGCTGAAGAGGAGTTCATTTTTTCATCAGAAGAAAGCTGGGACGAATATAAAGAACATTTAGACAATGTACTAAAAAACAAGAATTCCTCTCAAACCTGTCCCAGAAGTAATCAAAAGAATGACTTAATAAGTTACATGCAAAATGCTTCGGAAAAGTTAACTTTTTACTTAAAACGAAACTTAGGTAGAGAAGACTACTGTGACGTTTATGAAAATAAATTCCAAGTGAACGTTTCAGGCCTAGCACTCTATCATGCTGACCTCTTAGCTGTGGCTCAGGTGAATGATGAAAGAGAATCGTTAAAAACATCGAAAAGGAAATCTACCATTGTGTTTGATAATAACTTGTGTGACTGGCCCTGTTCTGGAAAGTGCAATCCAGAGTTAGGATTAGGGCCTCTTGGAGAACTTTTCGAAATAGTTTTTAAGAACCCAAGTTCTTATGACCGTACAATATTCCAAGTACATCGTCCTCAAAGTGACTGTGATCAAGATGTAAATAGTTTTGTAATTAAGTTCACAGATTGTGGCCATAAAGTTTCATCTGGTCTAAGATGCGCTACAAGTACTCCTCAAAACACAATGAACAGATTCTCAGACGATTTTATGGTTCCTTTTCCTAGATGTAACTTAAACAATTCATTTACGTCAGCACAATTTCCCGCCTTTACCAGTGGCACTGTTACCTGCTATGATCGAATATCTAATACTTAATTCCAAAGTTATCCAATAATCGAGGTCTTGGAAAGAGTTTTAGTGTTAACGATTTTAATCACAGAATCTTCATTAATAATGCCTTTAAGCAATGTATGTATATAAGTTAAGGAAACATTAGCTAATATCTATTAATGTGTATTTCAGGTTTAGTTTATTAAACAATACAGTGTACACCACGATTTCATTTTCACGTTATTATATACAAACGATATATGATATATGCTTCAGAAAAAATATGATGCGTATTAAATTATGTGAATCTGTTTCTTATAAGGGTGTATCTATATATTAAAGGTTTTGTTTATTACCTTAACAGGCATAACTAAATAGTTATTTTAATAGTTCTTCTTACATACACATATATATATTATGTAAATTACTTGTAAAACCTGTATAAATTTGTAAATGTCTAGCGAAGTGCTACATAAGACTGAAAAACAAGAAAGGCTCTTTCGCAACATGAACATGTCTGGGCTCACAGTAGTGTCATCACCCAAGTTCGGAAAAAGGCATTACGATAATCATACCTGCAGGACTCATTTGAGTTCTGTCACAGCTGTTCTAAATAAAGTAGTGGCACTATTCTTATGAATATATCTAAACACTGTAACACCATTCACAGAAAAGCAATTTAATTAGTATCTGTATATATTTTAAGAGAAATAATCAATCAAAAAGTGGTAAAGTTATTGTTCTTAAAATGGCAAAACACCTAGTCAACATATTATTTGTGCACCTCGTCTTATACAAATACTTGTGACCAAGGGTACGAATCGAAATAATTAACAAATTGCTAATATCTGTTTTTACTTCAACACCTTATATATTTCTAAAGAGATCGAAACATTGTTATGTAACTTATTTTAATCGAAGTTTTAATACCCAAACCAGCCGTCTTGAATGTGTTTTCTTATAGCAAACCCACATCAGGATATCTGCTGAGCTAACCGAGGGGAATCGAACCGCTGATTGTAGCGTCGTAAATCCAGAGACATACCGCTCTACTAGCGGGGTGGGGGGCACCCAGCCGTTTTGGGAACATATTTTTATTTCAAGTGAGTTTCTCGTCATCACGACCTTATAAATTTGTTATGCTTAGTTATAATATTATCGATAAAATGACAGTACCATCTATTCCACAATACATCCAATTTTGTTTATAATTCATTCGTAAAATAAAAATATGCGTATTAAAAATTATCTTAATTTAGATAGTTATGAAACAAATCATTCAGGTGTTTTTTATTATAATTTCAGATCAGTTCATAAAATAAATTCAAATTTTTCTAAAAATATAAGTTTATGTAATAAAATTATAAAAAGAAAATATAATTAAAAACTAGCTTTGTACCTTTGACAAAATGTAACTTAAACAAAAACAACAAAGTATAGTAAAGGGAATAGTATAAAATGTACAATAAATGAGTGAGGTTCCATAAAATGGGCCCGGAATAGTCAGGCGGTTAAGGCACTCGACTCGTAATCTGAGGGTCGCGGATTCGAATCCCCGTCACGCCGAACATGCTCGCCCTTTCAGCAGTGTGGGCATTATAATGTGACAGTCAATCCCCTATTCGTTGGTAAAAGAGTAGCCCAAGAATTGGCGGTGGGTGTTGATGACTAGCTGCCTTTCCTCTAGTCTTACACTGCTAAATTAGGGACAGCTAGCGCAGATAGTCCTCGTGTAGCTTTGCGCGAAATTCAAAACAAACCATACATAAAATGTTAATCGCTGTAAATCTGTCTTCCAGTTCGGTTTATCAAGAGCAGAGAAGTAAAAAAAAAAAAATTTCTCTGTTTCTTAATTATCGAATCATATTTTTAGTGTCATAAGTCTTCAGATTTACTGCTGAGCCACTTGGAGACGAAGGTGAAAACGAATTATCTTTAACTTTCGTAAATTCTTGTTTTAAGCTTTAATGTCAATTTGTATATAATTAATAAAACAATTGTCAGAAACAATTGAAGCACTCAAAGTTAAACATTTAGAAAACAATTATCCATAACTATATAAAATTATATGTTAATATTCAAAGCATAACTATGGAACTTCCATTTGTTTGAAAGAAATACTTCTTTTATAGTGATGCTTAACATACCATTATATGTCATAAAATTAAATAAGTGTTTTGTTTAAATCTGTTGATTGTATGAATGCGTATATATAATATATATATAGTGGCAAGCAAAAGTATTGGCGTTCTACACTCACTATAAAACAATTCAACAAGTATGTGAAGTACAATCAACTACTGAACATTAGTCCATAGTTACTCTGACAAAGACTGGCCGTGTTCTGTTAAATGCAATTTCCAGTTAAGATTGTGGTCTATGTGAGAACTTTTCGAAAGAACTTGCGTTCTTGTGACTCTACGATACTCAAATATATCTTCTTCAAATTGGTTGTGATGTCATCCTATGATCTGGTGTATTTATTAAAGCTGAGAGGTTTTATAAAATATGTTGAGTTACAAGTACAATATATATTTGTGGTTGCGAGACTGACGTAATTATACAACTTGTTATAACTATTAAAATATTAAACATACACGACAAATTACATTAAAGGTACAAAGATAATGTTCAAACTACAGAATACTGAAGAAAAACGTCGACACCCAATATCCTCCAATGGTGATATTCCGAAGTTATAATTCCTTTTGTTTGAAAGAGAATGTTAGTTCGCTCATTTTCAACCTTCACGTAAAGTAAAACATATGTATGTTGATTTACTTAATTATCTTCTTGTAAAATACGAGGTAACATACATATCTTCAGGTCTTATATAAACAAAGATAAGTTAAGTAGTTTCGAATAATTGCTCATGAAAACTAATATCGTGTAAAAGCTTCAGTTGAAGTAACTTAAATTTCATTAATGGATTGAAAGCTACAGCAGAGTAATTAAGCTGTATTTTTGAGCCAATAACCATAAAAAGGGTAATGATTCCTAATGTATATTAAAGGATAACTTTACAGTAATAAAGCTGATGACGGTCAAGAGAGAAAAAAAAACAACTTGTGGCGGACTACAAAATATAAATGGATGTAGAGCAGTATCATAAAACAACATCTGTGTTACTAAAATCCACAACTAGAACACGCAACTTAAACTGAAATGGTTGAAAGAAGTAAAAATCCAAAAGAAATTACAGGATAACTATTTAACTGCGAAGGACTTAAAGAAAGACTTAGAAGCATCAGTCGTAACAAACCACAAAATCATTCTATACAGAAGAGCTATATGCATGTAGCTCTCGCTGAAAATCACCTTAAAATTTCATAACACAAATCAAGAAATACGAACAAAAGACTAAAGAATTATTTCACAAAACACCCGAAAATACTAAAATAGTACTTCCTATAAAAAAATTAACAATATGTTTGGTAATACAAAACAGTGAGAATGTTCAATGAAGCTCCCCCCCCCCCCATTGACATAGCTGTATATCTGTAAACTTACAACACTAGAAACAGGGTTTCAATACCGCTGGTGAGCAGAGCACAGATAGCCCATTGTGTAACTTTGTATTTCATTATAAACAAACAAGCCTTCAACGAGGAACACCTTGCACTTATAGTTAAACTTGAAGGTGATTCGTGCATGATACGAGATGGTTTAGCAGTACAGGGACGGAAGACATTCATACGGTTTACGAGCAAATGAAAGTAGCCATGTATCAAAGTAATTTGATACCATATGCTCACAGGCTGATTGACAGAAGGTTTCTGTTTCAACACAACGATACAGTTAAGCAAACTCTGAAATTCTTGATAAAAAGGAAGATAAATTGTCTTTCAGTGTTTTCACATTTACATTGGTTTAGCATTGTCATAAATTTCTGAAAGCTGAAGTAAAAGCAGACGGATGACGCACAAAACACTAAAGCAAGGGTGCCAATACTTTCACCTTGAACGAATACTTTAAAAAAGTTTGTTTTTGACAGATACTGGTTGGTAAATTTGTATAACGTGTATATTTTGCTTTATTATTATTATTAAGTGATTAAATCTTACTAAATACTCATTGTCAATCATATACCTTCATTTATTGTATAGTAAACATTGAGTGCAATACATTTTTCTTGACTGTACGTGTAACGATTTGTTTTAAACTATCGCTATTAGAATCTGTGGAAGAAATGGTATCAGAATATCTCCTCCTTTAACTTGTAGGAGTATGACATAATCATAGAGGCTGTGATAGTATAAAAAATACAAAACATACATGGACAATTTGCGTTAAATCCACATAGATAGATGACTTTGAAATTAAAAAACAAACAAACATATACTTCGTTGAATTATTTTTTGTTGTTAAACGCAAAATTGCACATTGGATATCTAATATTCATCCACACGTGTATCGAAACTCGAATGTCAGCGTAAAAAGACTTTAGACATACCACTGAATCACTAGTGGGTTGCGTTCAATTAGTTTTTATTTCTGTTTCTTTCGAGATAATATTCAAAAACTATTTGTGGTCACTGCACAACAGGTAGATGCAAGGCCGAATTAAGGGCAACTGATGCCCTAAGCACAGCTCAACAACGGTGTCCCCCTCGGCCCCTCCATTACTTAACTAACAAGACATTAAGACTCAATAAGTGCTGAAAGTGAAATAAAAATTTGAAAATTTATAACTGTACTTCAGTTTTCTTCCAGGTCAGACCCCACAACTATATTAAATAAAAATCTTTTTTATTTATTTGACAGATTGGGCATGGATCAAAATCAAGCAATGACTTAGGCCTTTTATTTAGAAATGACGAGGGAAATCACTTCTTTGATTAATAATAATTAAAAAGAATTATTTTTACTGTATATTTGTTTTCACTCTGAGTTAACAGTGCTCATTTTGATGTTCACAAATTCACACTTTGATGTTGACAAAAATGAAAAATTTACTCAAAACCCGTTTATTAAAAAAATTCTCACTTTGATGTTAACAATTTCTCATTTGAACTTAAACCTTAATATTTATTTTAAAAGTTTTCTTCTAGATTTTTTAATTTCAAAGTCTTTGATCAAGTCTTCAAAACTAATTTGGCATAACAAATCTGCTTCTATACTTAGCAGAGACAAGGCATCCAGCCTGTCTTGTCGCATAGTTGTTCTGTTAGGATTTTTAATATGCTTGAGTTGAGAAAATGAGCGCTCAGCTGTGGAATTTGTGACCATTAATGTTAAAAATATACGTAATGTAATGTCTACGTTTGAAAACGCACACTCAATTTTGTCTTCTGAAATTATTTTACAAAGTTCAGCGTGACTGAATCTGGTTTTTACAGTTTTTGTTGCACTGAACATATGGCGCACATGTGAGTGAAACTGCTCAAGCTCGGCAGAAAAATTACTCTCCAAGTCCTCTGGGTAAGCATTAATTAGCTTTTGGGAACACTGAGAGTACCTTTCAGTTTCAGCAGATGAAGTGACATCATTTGGCTCATCACTTTGGGAAAAAACCTGTTTGCTATTTCTTTGTACACCTTTTCTCTTCTTCTCATCGGGGTTTATAGTTTGCCAGCAATTGTGTAAAAAGTGGTTATACGAAATTTATCTCTAGCATTCAGATCTACTTCTTGTGCATCTTCGTCATTGAGTACCTTCTTTCTGACACGTTTTCAAGTTTGAGCTGCATTGTAATCAAGAACTGGTAGTATTTCCTTTGTAACTACTTCAAATCTTTCAAAGTTATCCCTTAAATTGCATTGTTGGTCAGCTAATGACCCGTACAGATCTGCATATTTTTAAGTTTACATCCTCATTTTGCAGAACTTGACTTGCTTCATGAAACTTTTGCAAAATCCCATCCTACATGATCAACATAAAAACAAATTATAGCTCTTGCATCTTATTTGCAATATTCTCTGCTTCTCTTCTAGTGTCTCCCTTTTGTGACTGGTCTTCAACTAGATATTCTAAAGCTTCCAAAATCTTAAAGAAAGACTTCAAAATTACTATTGTTGCTATAGCGTGTGCCTCCAATCTGGTATCAGAGAGGGATTTTAACACACTTTTATTTCCAAAACAAGCTTTAAGAATTTTCCACCGGCTGAGTAAGGCTGAAAAAACGTATAGAGCAAATGCGTTGTAGAGAAAAATTAACTGCCACTTAACAGCAGTCAACAGCACTTCGGCCTACCAGATTTAGTGAATGGACTGGACAGGGCACATATATGGTAAACTTATTTTCTTCTAAAATCTTTTACTGCATCCCCTTATAACGCCCAGAGACGTAAGCAGCATTGTCATAAGACTGACCCGTATATTTTGAAAAATTAAGTTTGCAAACTTCACGTAAGTTCTGTAATATCTGGTTTGCGATTTCCTCACCAGTATGGCTTTTCAGTTCCAGAAAGGTTAAAAAGCGTTCAATAGACTGTCCATCTTTTAAGTATCGAAGTACAACACTTAACTGATCTATATGAGATAGATCTGGCGTCGAGTCAACTGACAAGCTAAAATGACCAGAAAAATTTACTTCATCAATAGTGAATGCGTGGATCTTCTGAGCCATTGGTTCAATGAGTTCTTCACAGGTGGTTTTGGACAAGTAGAAAGGATTTCCTTTTCCAGAATTACCATATTCCGAAATGTGCCCTGCTAAAAATGGATCAAACTGACTTATGAGCTCAAGCAGCCCTAAAAAATTTCCATTCCGCAGCTATCTGCTGAGTCGACCACAAGTAGTCATGTAACCGTCTAAAATATCACGCCGCTACAACCAGTATTCAAACAAAAAACAAAAACAATTCATTAAATTGTAACAATACTAGGAAACCATTTTAGCACTGATCAAAAACACAGTTAATGAACACATGCCTGACAAGAACTTGATACCAATATTTATGAAAAATACAATATAAATATTAATTTTTTCAAATAAAGAATCAGGAAAAGCACTGGAAGAAGAAAGACACAATTTCTAATACAATAACAAGAATACTAAAAAATCACCTTCTATATGAATAACAATATCGAATGATAAAAAATAATCCACTTGCTATCTCATGACTCAGTTTATGACAGGGCATTTATTCAGTGCGATAGATCGTTCAAGTATATCTCATGGGATCATAAATTTATATGATCTTTTGCTATATTAATATCTGTACGTGACTGCTAAGAAAAGCCTTTCGTTAGTACAGCGGTAAGTTTACGGACTTACAACGCTAAAATCAGGTGTTCGATTTCCCTCGGTGGGCTCAGCAGATAGCCCAATGTGGCTTTGTTATGAGAAAAAACACATACATACATACTGCTAAGGAAACTGGTGTACTTGTATCTTTGCTCAAAATAAACGTGATAAGCTAAAAGGTGAGTTAACGTTCTAATGTAACTAAAAGGTCAGAGATAAATAAAATGAAAAAAGGAATAATAAATGAACAATAATCAAAACGATAACAAAGAAAAAGAATTCACTATCTCACAGTAAGTTCATTTGTTTTATATTTTGCGCAAAGCTATGAGAGAGCTATTCGCGCTAGCCATTTCTAATTTAGCACTACCTACCGTCAACTGTTGAGCCACTCTTTTAACAACGAATAGTAGGATTGATCGTACATTATAACGTCCCCACGGCTGAAAGGACGAGCACATTTTGTGTGACGTGAATTCGAACTCGCGACTGTCAGATTACAAGTCGAGCGCCCTAACCACCTGGCTATGTCGGACACAGTTCAGTGAAACTGATAGTGCAATACAAGTAAATTGCAAAAGGATACGGTATTTGTATTTTAGTGTACAATGTAGGAAGTTCATATTGCATGCCACTTTTTTGTACAGTTTCATTACTTAATGTTACATTTACTCATTGAGTGACTTAGCAATCGATATATTTAGTGAATCTTCTATTATTCAGTAGATGTATCCGGGGAAGCTCAAACTTACGTTCAAATGCATTCTAAAGACGGCTGGTACGGGTATTAAAACTTTAATTAAAATTAACTACAGAATAAAGTTTCGACTTACTTTCGGGTTAACTTGAAGATACTAGCTATAACCATACCCATATCAGCCGCCTTCAGAATGCATTTTTACTTCAAATGGGTTTCTCGTCATCATTAAACGTACACTGAGTTTACCTGAATAAGTTACACCAGCGCTGAATAATTAATTACTGTTTCACTTTTACTCCTAGTTCAGGGGTTGGAAACCTACTGCTTCTTAGGAAGATTTGTGCTGCTTTCGGGCTATCTGCTGTATCCAAGTGTGTGTTTTCTGATAGCAAATCCACATCGGGCTATCTGCTGAGCCCACCGAGGGGAATCGAATCCTTGATCTTAGTGTTATAAATCCATAGACTTACGGCTATACTAACGGGGAAGCTACTGTATCCACTAAGGTGAATGAAAACCCTGATTTTAGCGTTGCAGATCGAAAGATTTAGCGCTGTCCCACTATAACTTTTTTTAAAAGGTAAGACCCTCATGGCATGTTACAGTTCTGGAAACGTTTCGGTCTTAGACAAATAGGCCCGGCATGGCCAAACGCGTAAGGCGTGCGACTCGTAATCCGAGGATCGCGGGCTATCTGTGCTAGCCGTCCCTAATTTAGCAGTGTAAGACTAGAGGGAAGGCAGCTAGTCATCACCACCCACCGCCAACTCTTGGGCTACTCTTTTACCAACGAATAGTGGGATTGACCGTCACATTATAACGCCTCCACGGCTGGGAGGGCGAGCATGTTTAGCGCGACGCGGGCGCGAACCCGCAACCCTCGGAATAGTAATATATAAACTGCGGAAAGTTTATGCAGTGTAAATGATCTTTTATTTATTTATTATTATTTTTTTACATGTTTAAGATATCAATCGATGGTTTGTGTAATATTCCATTACAGTAAAACTGATAATTTCTTCAATGGCTGTAAAACAGGATTGTAATAAGTAGAAACATATTTCATGCAATTGTGTAATAAACCCCAGTGTATCGCCAATATAGAGAGATCTATAAAAAGTTAAAATTAGTCTTAGCGTGATGAAATATCACACAAGTTACCAACTAGTATATCATGCTCCGCTAGCATGAAGCGTTAAATACGTACCATGATGTTCAAGTTATAATCCATTGTGGATAAAGGATCCCAGAGACACCAAGCTTATTCTCCTTATGCAGGTTAAGTGTCTTAAATCCGAAGTTAACTTTCCAACTACAATTTTTATTTGACGTAATGTTTACGAGTGAATAAGTTTAATATTAAATACATGTTAACACTTTTGGAGACATCAACTTCTGTTCGTAAAATTATTCTCACGTATACTTTTATGACATATGCTCATCTTAGAACGATTTCTAATTTTCAATTTTTGTTATAGTTTGATTATGGTTCGTCATTAATATTGACATCGTCAGAGTATAGAAATCGATAACATTAGAACGAATAGCTTATATATATATGTATATATACATATATGTATAATATTATATATGGTAAAGTTAGAGAAATTTCAGAAGTTAAGAAAGTTATTTTTATTATACATCACAAAAGTGTACTAGTACATTAACTACATAAATTAAAGCTAAAAAATAACTTACACAAAATTCTCCTGTTGTATCACTAGTTTTCCCATATTTGTTGTAAGTCAACTTATCTTAGCCAAACGTCCTCAACCACTACTAGTAACTTATTCACGTAGCTGATGAATCATACATATCACAGCTGAAGTAAATATTTTCAACAACTACGAGTAAGGTTATGGCAGTATTTCCAAACAATAAATAAGTCAGAATAAAAATCGTATACTTTCAGTTGTAAGTACTGCAAGAGAATGTATTTCTTCAGTAACCATACACATACACACACAAAAAGGCATATTGACACTCTGTACGACAACTTCCGTTAGCTAAGCATTGTTCACAAAATATTCGCAACTTTCTTCTGAGGTTTAATGATGCTTGGAATGTTTGCTTTTTTTTTGTCTTTCATGAGCAGAAAAAAAGTGGTGTGAATATTTGTTTATCTGAAGACACTATTCAAGTATCTTCTAAAAAAACTAATGTTGTCTGTAAGCGAATAAGTTTATCCATTCGTCTACTGCCTTCTTTGACATCTTGCACGCACATACATAGGTTCGAAGAAGAAAAAGAATGTCGTCGGTATGTGAGTAATAAAAGTTCATACCCTGGATGGTCAGGTTCTCTATGACCTCTTCCTCCTCCCCGTACTTATGTTCTTGACGAATTTTATAACTGTGGAACTGAATATTATTTTGATCCTTTTCAGGGCAATGTCCATGTATTGTGGCTCGTATACTGTGATTATTTTATTCTATCAGCAGAAATGTCAAGTTTGTTGATGGCATTTTTTTTAATTGTTTAATATACATATATATAGTAGAAAGATATTTTTATTTAAAATTTATATATATATATATATATATATTTTATATTTAAAATACAAGTTAACTGGGGAGAGATATTTAGGACTAGCTTCATCATGTGTGAGGTACCTGTCCAGCTCGCATAGTAATTCGTTTTTCATCCAATTCTTATTAAAGTACATTATTGTACTATGTAAGAGTCTATCTGGTATGGTTGGTATGTTCGAGTATTTGTGAATGAACTGGGATGATATAGTTCTTGGAACTCTGTATGCAGTTGTGAGGAGTGTATTTTGGATTGTTTGTAGTTTGGTTTTAATTATTTTATTGCTTACAGTTATCCATGCTGGAGCTGCATAATCTATTACAGATCTAATACATGTTTTATAGATTTTTAGTATGTTATCTGTAGATGCTTCACTGTTTTTACCAGTTAGACTCCTAGCATAGTTAGTTCTTCGCCAGACTTTATTTCTAATTTCGTTCACATGATTGATCCAAGTTAGTTTTGAATCATAGGTCAGATCTAAAAATTTTGCCGATGGAGCAATCTAGAGTAGAGTGCCATTCATGTATAATTCTGGCTGTTGTTTTTTGTGTTTTGTCAATTTCGTAAAGACTACGAGTTGTGTTTTGCTGTGTTTATTTTTATTCTATATTTTTGATAGTATTCACTTATTCTATTTAGTTGTGGTTGCTGCTATCGTGGGTGTTGCGGCACTTTTCCAGATTGCCACATCATCTGCAAACTGTGAAGAGAATCCATGATTCGGATACCTCAGTGGCATATTGTTTACATACATGATGAAGAGTATAGGGCTAACCACCCCTCCCTGAGGGACACCAGCTTCAGGAGTAAAGTATTCAGAAAATGTTCCTTCAACATTCACTCTACATTTTCTGTTTTACAAAAAGTTAGATAACCAGCGAATAATTCCTCGCGGTAGTTCCATTTCATTCATTCGGAACCTTAGACCATCGTGTCATACAGTGTCGAATGCTTTCTCGATATCAAGGAAGCAAGCGACAATACATTCTTTTTCAATATGGAGACCGGAATCAGACAAGGACAAACTGTGGCAGACGAAAAAAATATCGATACCGATCAAGATATGCAGAAGTCAAGTCTTGTTGGTGGCAAATCAAAAAATAATGTAACTAATTCACCATTATGAGCGTTATGTACTATAGCTAAAAAAGAACTTCGTACAGCTGAAAAAAACAAACAAAAATAATGTAAGAAAAAGAAGAAAAGTCAAAAGAAAAATTATTAAATTAAATAATTCTACGGAAAATTCCGAAAATGAAGAAGAAGCAGTTGTTGTTACCAATACCAAGGTAGAGGCAACTTCCCCTGCAAATAACATTAATAATAAAATATCTAACAAAGTAAAAGAAATAGAAGTAAAAACAAACGCCGTGGATGTTGATAATTCTACTGAAAACAGTCAAAATAATATTGTGAAAAATACCACAGACAGTGAACCAGACACAGAAGACCAAGAAGGCTTTATTACAGTCACATCTAAATGAAAAAAAAAACATTATAGAAACAACAAAAAATAAGTAACAATATGGCACAAAAAACAAAACCACCACAATTCGCAATCATTAGAGAAGGTATTCCAGGCCAGTACAACCAACCCCTACTTGCGACAGAGGTTAAACGCTGCAAGCCGCACGTAACCATTGTTATTATCAAGCGTCTGCCCAGAGGCGGTGTCCTTGTTCAAGGACAAGACGCTGTTGACCTTAACAGGTTAGTGAAGGAGTGGCCAGCAGATGCCTTCAAACCAGGAAAAATTAAAATCCACCTTCCAGGAAGTAAGCCGCAGCCTAAAGCCATTGTTGTAAGAGGGGTTCACCATACAATAAACCTTGAATCAATCACACAAGCTTTAGACGTACAAGGCAATCCACATAATAATATAGAACGTATACTCTCAAAGAAAACACAGGCACCCACGAATCTTATACGTATTGACATAGACGACAGTTACAACATACTAAAATTAATAAATAATGGAATAACGCTTTGGTATCAAAAATACCAAGTAGAGCAACTAAAAATTCCGGCAATTGTAGTAACACAATGTTACAACTGCCAAAGATATGGACATGTTTCTGCAGCCTGCTTAGCAACACCGAGGTGCTGCGGCTGTGGCGGGGAACACCATATCAATCAGTGTAAAAAAGATAAAGAAACACCCAAATGTAACTGTGGTCAAACCCACACAGCCAATTATAAAGGATGTGATAAATACAAACAAATAAAACAACGTATTTATCAGATAAGAACACTATCAGAACAGAATCAACCAAACACAAACAGACTACCAAAAACATACATATCAACAGAAATTAATAAAACAACAAAAACCACATATGCAGAAATGTTAAAAGGAAAAGAACCCCACAAACAGCAAGAACAGAACATTATTACTCAGGATAAGAACACCTTAACACAAACACAAAAGCCAGAAGAAAACAGCACCACCATACAAGAAACGAATATTAACACACCAGATAAAACAAGCCTTTTCACAACAATAATCAAAAACATATTTACAGAATTTGTAACAGAATACACAAAACCAAACCAAACAACTAACTGCTTCGAATTACTGATTAATATCTCAAAAAAACACATCATACCACACATACCCTACATAATATCAACACTTACTGGTTACATGCTCACAGCATAATGTTCACAGTAGTATATATCAACATTCAAGGTGCAATAGCTTCCAAGAAACATGAGATCGAAGACCTAATACAAGAAACTAATCCCCATATTATAATAGTAAGCGAAACTCTTATATACAATAACAATAGATTTAAAATACCAAATTATTCAACAATAAGAAAAGACAGAATAAATAAAAATGATGAAAACAGAGGCATTATGCTGCTCTACAAAATGGAGCTATCAGTAATAGAAATTAAATTGGGCAGTAACAACGAACATGCTACTTTCGATATTCTGCAAAGAAATAAAACAAAAGTAACTGTAGCAGGAATTTACTGCTCACCTAATAAACAACTAGATATAGCATTACTCAGCAACATCTTTTCCCACAACCAAAACTCCATAGTTATGGGTGACTTAAACAGTAAAAATGTTACCTTTGGATGCCGGAGCTCAAACAACAATGGTAAAAGTCTATTACAATTAATAGATGATAACAATATAGTCTTATTAAATGACACCACCCCGACACATACAGCGTATGCCACTGACTCCAGTGACATACTAGACCTGTGCATGTGTACATATAATCTGAGCCAAAAAATAATAAAATTTCAAGTGGGAAAAGATGTTGACAGTGATCACCTTCCAATATATTGTGTTTTCGATCTTGCCCCCCATAAAAATATAACACTTAGGAAAGAAAAATTTAATTACAGAAAAGCAAATTGGCAAAATTGCAAACAGGAATTAGACAACCTATTACCTAATAAAGTTATAAAAGATGTTAAAACCCATATTGTAATGGATAACTACTGTCAAACAATTACGGAGTGCCTTCAGAAAGCAGCCAAGTTAACAATACCAAAACAACAAACAACACATGGAAATTCATCACAAATAATAATCAATCTAATCAAAAAACGAAGACAATTAAGAAGACAGTACATGATAACAAGAAACAGAGAAACCAAAACGCAAATAAATAGCATTAGAAATCACATCAGAACACAAATAAAACAACTAAAACAAGATAAATGGGACTACTACTGCTCAAAACTAAATGATAAAACTGACCCGAAAAAATTCTGGTCACATCTTAAAAGACTCACCAATGAAAATACAGACACAAAGAAATATCCTGCACTCGAACATAATAATACTATAGCACACACAAATAAAGAAATAGCCGAAGCTTTCAAAGATCAACTTCAAAATATTTTAAAACTCACACTGATCCAGATATGGATACATATTTATACAATAAAGTCACTAATCACATATTAAACAATAAACATCAATTTGAACCAATTTTTCCAATAAGCATAACTGATACAAATACAAGTTCCAATACAGATTATGCAAGCACGTTACTAACAAATGAAATATCCCTTCAATAACTACTCGAAGCAATAAATAACAAAAACAAAGCACCAGGTGAAGATGAAATACAAGCTATCCTTCTAAAAAAGGGCACTCCGAAATTGTTTGACCACCTAAATTCACTTTTTAACTTATCTCTATCCTCAGGATACATCCCAGTTTCTTGGAAGCTTGCAAATGTATTAATGTTCCATAAAGAAGGAAAGCCAGCGAATAAACCTAATAGCTACCGACCAATCAGCCTGACCAGCTGTATAAGCAAAATTCTTGAAAGAATCTCCACATTCTTGGAGATAACATCAAAATTACCAAAAGAACAAAATGGATTCAGAAAATTTAGACAAACGACAGATCACTTAATCAGATTAACCGAAACCATAATAGATAGCTTCAATAAAAAAAGAATGTATTGTCGCTTGCTTCCTTGATATCGAGAAAGCATTCGACACTGTATGGCACGATGGTCTAAGGTTCCGAATGAATGAAATGGAACTACCGCGAGGAATTATTCGCTGGTTATCTAACTTTTTGTAAAACAGAAAATGTAGAGTGAATGTTGAAGGAACATTTTCTGAATACTTTACTCCTGAAGCTGGTGTCCCTCAGGGAGGGGTGGTTAGCCCTATACTCTTCATCATGTATGTAAACAATATGCCACTGAGGTATCCAAATCATGAATTCTCTTCACAGTTTGCAGATGATGTGGCAATCTGGAAAAGTGCCGCAACACCCACGATAGCAGCCACTAACATACAACTACAACTAAATAGAATAAGTGAATACTGTCAAAAATATAGAATAAAAATAAACACAGCAAAAACACAACTCGTAGTCTTTACGAAATTGACAAAACACATTGACCTATGATTCAAAACTAACTTGGATCAATCATGTGAACGAAATTAAAAGTAATGTCTGGCGAAGAACTAACTATGCTAGGAGTCTAACTGGTAAAAACAGTGGAGCATCTACAGATAACATACTAAAAATCTATAAAACATATATTAGACCTGTAATAGATTATGCAGCTCCAGCATGGATAACTGTAAGCAATAATTAAAACCAAACTACAAACAATCCAAAACACACTCCTCACAACTGCATACAGAGTTCCAAGAACTATATCATCCCAGTTCATTCACAAATACTCGAACATACCAGCCATACCAGATAGACTCCTACATAGTACAATAATGTACTTTAATAAGAATTGGATGAAAAACGAACTACTATGCGAACTAGACAGGTACCTCATACATGATGAAACTAGTCCTAAATATCTCTCCCCAGTTAATTTATATTTTGAATAAAAAATAAATAAAAATATATATAAAATAATAATAATAATAAAAAAATATATATATTTATACACATATATATATGTATTAAACAATAAAAAAATGCCACCAACAAACTTGACATTCTGCTGACAGAATAAAATAATCACTATATATGAGCCACAATATATAGACATTGCCCTGAAAAGGATCAAAATAATATCCAGTTATACAATTATAAATACCAATCCGACAAGAATATAAGTACGGGGAGGAGGAAGAGGTCATAGAGAATCTGACCCTCCAGGGTATGAACTTTTCTTACCCAAACACCGACAGAGATTCGAACATGATGAAATATAATTAGTCTGATAGTGACATTATTATAATTTATCATCTATACTTCATATTGATGGCATTTTGGGAAGTCCCTCCACAGTTTACCTTAGCCCTCTCCCAACGAAAATATCCTGGTGCCGCCACTGGTTAAATGAAGTCCCAACGCTGAGGTTTTCAAAAAATATAGCTCATACCAACAGAACGTTTTATCTTACGTTCGATTACTCAAAGACAATAAAAAATGCACATTTAGAAACCTTACCGAATGAGTGCTGAGTGTGAAGACATAAAAATTACATAATATTGAGGAACATTTCCAAGTCAGTGCCCTTCTGGTGGTATATCTCCTTTACTTAGTTACTCCCAAGTATGATTTTGCTACTTTGTCATAAATACAATGCATCTTCCCATCTTGGATTTTGAACAATGGAAGTTAATTCTTAGTAATGATGACTTTGATCAGTTAGTACTTTCAAAATACTATTTTTATTGGGTGTACAGAATGCATTCAAATGGCTTATTAATTTAAATATTTACTCATCACTTTGGCTCTGATGCGTATGTAGGCCTACTGTTTCCCATTGATGTATTAATACTTATTTTAAAACATTTTAATTTCAGTACGTCATTTTTTCAGGTGGTTACTGGGAAAATATGCTTTCTTACAATACTTACAACTGGGAGGATCTAATTTTTATTGTAGTTTTATTTATTATTGTTAGGAAGTACTGCCCTAACAAGTAACATAACTCGTGTATTTATACCCATTACTCGATAATCAAAAGTATGCTTCACAGTCATTTAAATCAACGAATTCACAAGATGACCAACAAAATATGGTATGGTATTGCACCTCTTTATTTCTACAAGCACAAGGGTGCATATACATTCTGCAAGTTATCAAATCATTCTTACAAGCTTAGGCTTGTTAACAGAAGTGACCTAGAATGTTCTCAGCTATTACTAATTGACCGGCTAATTCCAATTAAATGTATTTAAAACTTTATTTTGATAAATAAATGCACAAATTACACTTCTTTTGGTGGCTCTGAATTTGACACAACTTATGTTACTTATACACGTCTAATTAGTGGTATATTATGTACACATTTATTTAAAAGATAGATTCAAGCCATCATTATATATGTCAAGTATTGCTCAGTTCCCATCCGTGTTTTTAAAATTAAAGGGTAATACTACTTTTAATTATTACTACTTACCTTACTAGATATGACTGGAATTCACTAGGGCATTTAATGTTGTCAAAAAAAAAAAAAAAAAGTACTTAACCCTACGTGAAAGGTGGCATTTGTGCATTGTAGTATTCTCCATTTTCAAAAAAGTTGTATTTAGCGATCTATACTATAATTTAGTATATACTATGTGTACCTCAATGAAATTTGGCAAACATCTAGTAAATATTACAAATTTGTTGTTGCATACAAAAAACAGCAACAGGTTTTTAATAAAGTATTTTCAATAAACATTTGTCTGAATATACCGAGTCAGTTTGACATAGACCATAACTTTAATATTACAGATGCTTTATATTTCAAGTTTCATATTTTGCATTCGTAACCTCTGACCTCTCAAATGGACATCAACGTGTTTCATATTTTACCTGTTATTTTTTCTTTCCTAACACTAATTGTGGCAAAAATTCAACAATTTAGTGTAAAATGAAAAGTTGAAAAATAAATCTAAATTATCTTTATTTTTCTTTCTGGAATGACAACCTATTGCAATAAATAGTTACACATTTCATTTTTACAGCCCAAGCTAACAGCCTTTACAAATTTAGTTTCATTAATTTCTATTGCATTAAATCTGCATTTACAGATTTTCAGAGTACAAGAAAGTCCTCTGTCACAATGACCTTTGTGTAAACAAAGCTTCAAGTTATAACTTACAGTTCCATAGGACTTGTAAAATTACTCCTCACAATGTACTCATGCTGTCATGAGCATTTGTTTTAATGAACTTTTCAATTTTATGTTTCCTTACCTGACTGCATACAAATCTAATTTTTACATTTTAGTTACTGTTATTACAAACAAAAAATATAGATAAAAAACTAGGTACCTCTTCCGTTTGTGTTTTGTAGTTGACAAAAAGAAGTATTTTAACCCTGTTTTTTGTGACTATATTTGTTGTGAAGAAAATATTCATTTCAAATGTGCAATTTATGGTACAAAATGTTATTGACACTTAAAACTGCTACAATTTAAACTAGCTTTAAATGGGCTAAAAATATTCCATTATTTGGTTGCATAATGGCAAATAATGAGAACGAGGCCAAATAACTCAAAGCCTGTTGTCGGAATAAACTAGACTTGTAAAAAGTTCAGTAACAAAATTTTCTTTTTCTATTGGTCATAAATAATCCAATTGCAAATGCCTCTAAGAATTTTGTGTTTGAAAGATAATATATGATATGAGGGTGTGACATATGGGTTTTATGTGCTAGGAATTCAGACAAATAAAAGTCGGAAAGGAAAGCATAATTTAGTTTTAGGTATATAAAGACGATGTTTATATACCACTAGCTGAAATACCTGTACATTGAGGCTTTGCTATAAGAAAGAAACACACACACACATACCTGTCCATTGAACAGGTGAAATAAAAACTAGTTTCTACTAAAGGAATGAAAAATGTACTTTGAATAAATGTTAAAAGTTCAATAAAAATACATAGAAAAGTACCAATATCTATTGTTAAGACATTGTTTTCAAAAATTTTATCACTATAAAATTAGACTGGACTTTCCTACTAAAGTTAAAGCTGTATCAGTGTTCTTTATTTCAGTAACTTTCATGACATGTAATATCTCTTTGTATTTACTTGAAGTTAAAACAATAATTATATTTCTATACTTGTTTAATTAAGAACATTTTTTCCAAAAACTAGAATTGCTTCTTGAGATCTAACAAAAAAAATACCTTCACAAATATTATGAACACTTAAAACTTCAATAATATCATTTTGTTCTCATTGCATTAAACAGTTTCTTATACATTAGACTATTCATCGACTATGTCTGAACTGGTATTTATTGGTTCAAACTCAATTTGGACTGGTTCTTGATACAGTAGCCACCTGTAAAAGAGAATATAAAATAAATATTGTATTAACAGAAACAACATTTTTCTCAAACGTTAGGTATATTTCTTCAAGTAACAATTAAACATAAAAAAACAAAAAATAGTATAGATGGCTGTCAATTATTTATAATAAACATACAAAGACAAGTGTCTAGGTCTTCAAGTTCCTTCTTCCATCACTCATGTAACCTAAATGTTTCAGTAATCGTATGTCATGAATCTCTGATCGCTACATTAAAACCTGAATGTAACCAGTGATGAAATATATTAAACCAGAACATAGTCTCAATGTACTGTGAATGAAACAATGAAAAAACAAAACAAATATTCATTCTCTTATCTTTTGTTGGTAAGACCATGAAAATTTATTTGTCTAATATATCAACTATCTGCTTTTCTTTGAAGCTAAATACATATTTTCTTTCTATAAACTA
Organism: Tachypleus tridentatus; assembly: GCF_004210375.1. Lineage (NCBI taxonomy): Eukaryota > Metazoa > Arthropoda > Merostomata > Xiphosura > Limulidae > Tachypleus > Tachypleus tridentatus. Next base: position 42,870,782 of record NC_134833.1, on the reverse strand, counting down.
AATATTTTTCATCATTCATCTAGTAAACAATTATACAGGAAATTAACACAAGAGGTTTTGATTGTGCAAAATATAGTTCCATGATTTCACCAGTTGCCTATATGGAGGACAGCTGATCCATTTTTAATTAAGCATATTCAAACCTTCATAAATTTACTCTACAGTGAGACAGAGAATGCTGAACTATTTGAGTTACTCGTTTGTTTGTTTTTGAAGTTTGACCAAAGCTCCATGAAGGCTATCTGCACTAGTCATCTCTAATTTAGCACTGTAAGACTAGAGGGAAGGCAGCTAGTCATCATCACCCACTGCCAACTCTTGGGCTACTCTTTTACCAACAAATAGTGGGAATGACCATAACATTATAATGCTCATAGCTGAAAGGGTAGGCATGTGTGGTGTGACAGGGATTCAAACCAGAGACTCTCAGATAACGAGTTGAGCGCCCTAACTGCCTGGCCATGCCGAGCCTTATTTGAGTTACTACCCACAGTGTTATGTTTTTCTTTAGTGAAATTATGTCTTCTCTTGCTTTACTGATACAGTTTACCACTACAGACCACAAGGATACCTCAAGTGATGTGGAATACTTCACCTAAACAGTGAGTATATATGGAACCAGGACAGAGAGTATGAGTGCTTTCCATTATCCTGGTTGATGTGGAATGCAGGAAAATAAGTGTACCTTGGGAGGCACTACCAGCTACCTGGTACGATCAAGAAAAAATATGCTATAAACCAAAGGGGAATGGACAAACTGTAGGAGTGAAAACTGAGGCAGGCAATGACCCCTGGAAGATAAGACAGCAAGATAGTGAAAAGAATAGGTGACAATATTAAGTAAGGTAGGCCATATATTAACCTAAATGATCTTGTCCAGTAGCACTTGAAAACAAGTAGCAAGAAAATTACACATAGTGAATCTGATGGAAGAAAGGAAGACCATTTGCAAACAACAATCTGTAAAGAAAAGGAGACTAGAAATATGGCAGACCATACCAATAAAGACAAAATAAGATTTGTCCCAGGAGGAATAGCAATCACATGAAATCATGTTTGGATCATAACAAGCAAAGTGTAATAGAAGTTTCCCCAACAAACAACAGAAGACTAAGGAAGAAAAAAATGGATGGATGAAGTAAGAATACAGGGATGATGAAAAGTGATAAAATCCCTATAACCCAAGCACTTTTGAAAGATGGACATTTCTTCTTTATGAGTAAACTTTATTCCCAGTTTTCCCCTGAAGAAGAAAGATTCACCTCTCAAAAGTGCTCATACTATAGGGTTTTTGTCATTTGGTACAAGGACTTCTTGAACCTACGTTTTTCTGACATCAGGGATGATGAAAAGAGTATGCGATAAGTCACGAACATAAAGATGTGAACAACAAGAAACATACACTACTGTGCAAAAGTGTTAGGACAAGAGAATATACTGTCATTCTTTATATTTTATGGGGCTAATTCTTCTATGCCATTATAAAATGTAAATTTCAACACTATGCTTCACTGATCCCTATTGACAACTGAATGAGCTCGGGTGAGAATACTTATTCTTTGGAATTCCCATATAGTTGTACCAAGGACGTGACATATGGTTTGTGCTTGAATGAACATACTAATCACATTTAAGGTCTGAAATAACTGTTATGCTACCCCATGCAGTGTCCTAACTATATACAAAGAAGCTAGTAAGGAGCTAGCATATGATAGTGGTACATACTAGTTTAAATTAATAGCACTCCACAAATAAACTTTGAATAAAACAGTGTCCAACACTATATATTATATTTTGTTGCCATGCCACATCTCAAAAGATGTAGAGAATTGTCAGCAGAGCAGAAAATTTGCATAATGCTTCATATGATGCTGGTTGGAAGCTGACAAATTGCTGCAGACTTGAAATGCTCCCCAAACACCTTCAAATGCACCTTAGATTGTGAGACCAAGACAGGTAAACTTTGAAATAGGAAAGGAAGAGACCGAACAATTAACACTCAGTGATACTGATTTTAAGTATCTTTGTTTACACAGCCTTTGGGACAGAAGGCAGACTGCTTCTGATCTCAAGCATGACCATGTACCAAATGATAGAAAAGTGTCCACATCTGGAGTATGAAGACTCAATGATAATGGAATATTTGTTCATACAGCAGTTGAAAATCCTTTCCTTCCAACTTCAAATATTGTCAATAGACTGAAATTTACTAAAACTTACAAATCTGGACTGTTGATTATAGGAAAGGGGTGTTCTGGACAGATTAATTCAAGTTTGAAATACTTGGTTCTAAGCTTAGGTTGCATATTCAGTAGAAAGTGAAAAATAATTACCACAATACATAGCATCTGCCACAAATTATGGAGGAGGCAGTATGATGTTTTCTACTGAGACAACAGGCAATATTTGCAACATAGGTGGAATAATGGACCAGCACAAGTACCATCAGAAACTGATCCATCATGGTATACCCAGTAGTTTGTGTATTATTGGAAAAGGATTCTACTACCAAGAAGTTAATGACCCAAAACACTCATCCAACACATGCAGAAATTATCTAGCAAAGAAAGAAGTTGCTAGAGTCATTCAAATGATGCAATGATCCCACAAAGCCCAAATCTCAACCAAACTGGGCAGAGCTGGGATTTGATAGATAAAAAACTTGACAAATCAAAAGTTACTTCCAAAAAAAACTTTATGAGAGAGTATTTTACACATTTGGAGTAAAATTCCAAAATTTATTCATTAAAAATGTTGCTGAAAGATTGTCAGCAGTTATTGAAACAAAAGACAAAGACACAAAATATTAACTGTTTCCTGAACATACAATACTGGAGAAATAAGAAAGAATGACGCATACCTGATAAATAAGGCCAAAAAGTGCCAGAAAGGCAAAGTTCCTCTTCTACAAAGACAAGTTCTCCAAGCCTAAGCAGAAGGAACAATCAAATACATCCTTCTTCATTTACTTTAAAAATACAGGGAAAAAGAGCACCTGATGAAGGGAATAAAGCTAAAATACCTGTTAGCATAATGGAACCAACTATTCAATCCACAACGGCTGCCATGTTTTCCCCAGGTGACGTGCCTCTGTCTACATAATCCATCATAACTTTATAACTTATTTGAGGAAATTAGTCACAAAAGTAATAGAAAATGTGACATGAGCAAGTGCTTAAAGTGTGAAGAAAAATGTAAATTAAAATCCATGTTCCAAATCTCATTAACTTCACATAAAAATAAACACATTGGACATGTTCAGTGCTTAGGAACAGAATAAAGGAATAGAAATATGCATCCCAGTAAAAAAAACCCAAAAAACAAGTAGCATAAGATTTAGATATCACACCATCTATCAAATTTAACTCCTTATCACACCCCCAACATGCAAAACAACAATAAAACTGAAACAAAATACAGATTTGAATGTCCAAGCCCATGTTGTCACATCTAAAGCTACAATTCACTGTCTACAACCACATATAGAAAAGTATTTATACCAAACAAAACATCAAAGTGACAAAACTAAAATAACTGAGAACAACTGAATGCTATTATAAATATTAGACATTGTTATAGCCCTGATGAAGCCACTGAACTTTCCTTCTTATTTTCATCATTAATATTAACCCTTAAATGGCAGCAATCATTAACTGATGCTGCTATCTATAACTTTCCTGCTGTTCAAGAGTTAATACTTCTTTGTGTGCCTATAACTGCTTGTCAGGTTTTATGTATGAGCTTAATTCATTATAGTTGGCATCTGTGAGTTTTTTGGTTGATAAATTAACAACTTGAATGCAAGATGATTTTAATTTTCAACATAAAATAGTTTTTTATCTTATAGTTTTTTATATTTCATTTGCATAATCTTAATTTTTTGTAGAATATTTTTAAAGATTTTCCTTCTGTTAACTTTGTAACTTCAGGTCTTTTCCTTTTCACATATAGTTAATTTTTAATGTTTTATTTTCCTTTCTTGTCCTTTACACCATTTATTTTTCATTTTGACACAATTCAATGGTGCCCTTGAGGAATATTACAGTTTCTTTGGGAGTTAAGAGCAACCCTACTGCAAAATATTTATTCAGCATATTATAACCCCTGAGAATGAATGCAAAGTATAATATATATTTCAAAATTTTTAAACCTTTTAATTGTGTATTTTGAAACATAACTAATACATAACTAACTAAAATTTAATACTAAGACCTAAATGCAATTTAAACTGTATCTCTAACTGATAAATTTATGTAAAACAAAACCATAAACTCTATGGTTGATCATGCAGACAACACTATATTCATTTTCACACAATCCATGAGGATAACTCATGCCAATTTTAAAATAACTGTTATCAGATTTACTGTAAAATTAATTATTTCTAATGGTTACACACATGTGTATGTAACACCTATATCATGGCTAAAAATCTCAAACAAATCTGCTGAATGTAGACATGGCAACTGTCATGTGTTGAAAAAATGTACTTGTTTCAAAAATTTTCCTTCTGAAAACATTGAATTAAATGAATCAAAATATTACGTAAATATTTAATTATCTAGACATATCATATTGGTCAAGTGACAATACATATGAAGTTTTAAGTAGCTTTTTAAAGGTTTATTTTGAAATAAAGGATCTAAAAGCTTGGATAAAATAAAACTTTAAATCACAATACACAGTGTAATATCAAATACATTAATATTACAGTGTGTATTATGATTTGAAGTTTTATTTTATCCAAGTGTATTAATTTAAATTTTTGAATAATGTAACACAGTGATTTGTGCAGAAAAGTATTTAAATGGGCTCCCATTGCAAAAGTGTTAAATAATCCACTTTTCTGTCAAAGTCTACACAGGCTGTTTCACTTACTTTGTAACACAATTGACAAAACAAATTGTCTTTTCTACTGTCTTATTACAATATAGTTTGTGATCACTTTAATTTAAAAATTGCTACTATATACACTTTATGGCTAGATTCATAATCATGCAATCTAGATCTAATTATGGAACTAAACTTTTGACATGTGTATACTCCAACACATGTCTAGAACATTCTACACACTACTAGAAGCTACTATGCAATAATACTCAATTAAAACAATGAGAAAAACTCAGAAGGTTCTAGTAATATGATTCAGTAATATAAAAATCACCAGTTCATAACTACTGAACTACACACAATGTGATTTGTAAACAATTACATAAACTTGTGATAAACTATCATTTCTAAAATTAACTAAATTTAACATTTGTGCTATACAAGTTATCCAAATCATAACAATCACATAAAATCTGAATTGAGTCATTTATGTCTAACAATAAGCACATCTCCCAGAAAAAACTTATAAATATTTTTTAAAACTATGTATGAATGTGTTTTCAGTTCATGCACAAAGTTTATTCATACAGTTTCCACAATAAACTACAGTTCCCTTGATAGCTACAATGCATAACCAGTAATTCTAGAGGTAAAATACCTACTTCATGATCCTTGCACTGTCAATTTTGCATCTAATGGAGTTGCAAATTTCTCTTGTAAAAAAATATGTGCAGTAGCTATGAGATTTCTTAATGTAAAAAAAAAAAATAATACAAAAACCTAAATACAATTTAAATTGTATCTCTAGCTATAATATAGTTAGGTAACTCAGAATCATAAGCACTATAGTCGATCAAGCAGACAACAATACCACAATCATTTTCATGCAATCTGTATGACACTTAAATACGATCCTTTTCACTGCAGGGTGAGTTTGTTGTTGCGTGTGGGTAGTAGAAGCAAGACCATCTGTCCAACCTTGAAATATCTTGTCTTTGCTTTCTTGTCATAAAGTGTTTCTGACTGCCTTGTGCTGCATACACATTTTCTTGAGCAAGCTGACAAGTCTCCTCCACTGAGTTTCTTAGGTCTAATAACTACTGGTATGTGTTTATGCATTTCTCACTTTTGACTCTTTATTCTATCTACAGTTATTTCAATACCTGCATTAGACCTTTTACTGTTCTTTTGTACAGTATCTCAAAGGGTGACAATCCTATACTCACTTGTAGGACTTCTAACTAAGCAAATAATACTAACTGCAGCTACCCATCATGTGATCTCTCCTAGCACCTCTTCTTCAGCGTCCTCCTTATGATACATGGATCAGTAAAGATCTGCCTAGTACTGATAAGTCTGTACACATCTTGCATTAGTTGTAAGACAAACTGGATCTCTCTGCCACTCAAGAATTGTTTTTTTTTTAGAAAGCTTACTTACAATTGCTGTACAAACTGACAGGCTGGGAGTCACTGGAGATGTGACATCTGCCAAAGGAAGCTGCTAATGATTCTGTCTGCCATCTACTTTGCTCCTAGGTGACCTCCCTCAATTGACTCATGAGTCAACTCTTATCACTTGAGTCTGGTATTCTGTTGGTACTGAGATCTATTTAACTTCTGCAGTAGAACTGTTTGATACATCTGGTGCAGCATTCTCTTCTGGTCCTTTATTCTGCAAGTCCCTTTCTCAGTTGTTTTGTGCTTGACTTTCTCCCAGGCAGTGTCACAGTTTCTGTAGTGAAAGGTCTTTCTTCTGTGTTTCCTTCAATTCCCATAGCCCTACATTTGGGAGTCACCTTTCAAGACTTACAGGGTTTTGATGTCTTGCTTGCTTCCCCTTCTTAAGCTTTTATGGTGACTGAAGATACTTCATTAGGCTTCCTTCTGTCTAGCTCCCACAATCTTCCACTACCTGGTATACTATCAATCACCTTCATACACATGGCCTCAAGGTCTTCCAGTAGTATGGAGTGTCCACCTCTATTCTCACTATGGGAAACTTTCTCACTGTTCCATCAATTAGCACACACATATGTACATTGCCCATGATCTGGTCATCAAATACTGGCTCTTACTGCTGCAGCCAGTGTTTCACAGGACTTTCACTTTTTGTCTCCAACATAGCCTACATCTACTGGCAGTGTTGACCAATTTACTAACCTGAGCTGACCAATCATGCACTGCTTAACTATGATAATACCACTTTCTTCTTGTGATGAAGCTGAATAACTGTTTTTATTTTGTTTCTTTTGGCTGCAGCATCCATCTTGTTTCTTGTCAGCATCATCTTTGTAGGTAGCTCCAGAGCTTTATGTTGAGATTTCTACGCATGCCTGTTTGTGACAGACCTACACAAACTTGCAACGTGCCCCATTTTATAACAAGCATAGCTGTTCTCCCTTTTGCTTGTTGATTTTTGTCACCTTTTGTGGCAACCTGCTTCTGGTAAGCCATACCTGGTTTTGACTTTGACTTTGGTTATTCTTGTACATACTAGTTATGCTCTCTCCTTGGGGTTCCATATGCTGTTCTACCAGTTAGATCATCATGTCCATATCTTTTGGTGCTCTCTCTTTTAGAAACTGTGACATATCAGTGGAAGTGGAACATATGATCATGAACTGTTTACATATTAGTAAATCTATCAGTACTTTAAAACTATCTTCACACTTGGCCATGTCAGTCCAAGTAGTTAAATATTGCCATAGATGTGCCACAAACTGAAACAGTTTCTTCAATGTCAAGTTTGACATTTCTGAACTTCTGGAAAACAACCTTCTTGGGTAAGTTCACAGCATTTCAGCAATGCCCTTTTAAAATATAGTCCAGAGCATTTTGTGACATCATGTCCACTTACAATTTTAGGCTTTTTCCTGTGAGATGTAGATTGAGACAGACTGCCCAGTCCCCTTGGATCAACTTCTGGCTTTGGGTGAATCTTTCATACCTCTCTGAAGAGGCAACTACGTTGTTTTCTGTTCATCAAATTTGGGCAGCTTGAGTTAGCTTGTCCTGATCCCATTGCCATTCTTAGGTGTCCATTCTTTCTGTTGGGCAAGTTTGGCAATCCAAGTTTGTTCTTTTATGCTTTCTTTTTCCAGTTTCTTCTCTCTCTAATAGTATATCATATTAAATGTCTTCTTTCAGTCTTTCTTCTTCTCTTCTCTGCTTGTGTTCTTCTTTCTCTAACTCTTGTTGTTTAACAAACTCTCATACATTGCCATCTTTGAGTCCAAGTCACTTGACCCTCTCTATTATACTTTTAAAAATCAGTTGACATGGTTATATATTGTGGTTGTGACCCTTACAATATTTTCACCACCATTACAGCTATTTGCTTCTGCTGTTTATGTGAACTTCTACCACCATTTATCACTGTAGATCCTAGCTGGCTCATCACTGTCAGGTTTTCTGTATGAGCTGAATTTTCTACAGTAGGCATCTGTGACTTGTTGGCAACAAATTTCAACAATAAACAAACTGCACAGAGTCTACATATTTTAAAATATTTTAAAACAAGAAATATATATAGACACACACACACAAATGTTCATTACACTGTTGATTATCACAACTGTATCCAAAGTTTTAAATAATTGTCTTTTTTTTCTTCTTTTTATCAAAGTCCATATAGGCTGATTCAATTACTTTAGAACACAATCTGACTAGAGCCAAATTATTCTTCATGTTTTTTTTTTATTACAAATCATGTTAAAATTAACTTTATAACTCTTGGTTCCCATGGTCATATCCTGAGCTTTAAATAATTATTGCTTCTTTGTCAAAGTCCATACAGTTTAATGAAATTACTTTAGAACACAATTAACATAACATAATATTCAGGGACAACAAAAAACCTGTTGGTCCATCTTGACTATCCCATCCTCTAGGTCAAACCAAAAATATTTAAAAAATAAAGCCAACCTTACCATCCATATATCTATCAAGCTTTCTTTTAAACTCACTCAATTTTACTGCCACCACAACATCTGAAGGCAACACATTTCACAAGCCAACCATCCTATTTGAGAACTAAAATTGTCTAAACTGAAGATAAATCTGGAAACTCTCAAAGAGGGTGGTTTTGGATGTATCTTCTGAGACAAGTTTTCCTTTGTTAATTGATAAATTTTAAAGAGAAATAGAGCATCTTCAAGTATCCCTACCAGCTAGTATTGAGATCTACTGATATTTTCAACATCATTAAATAAGCAATTGCCAACCTTTCATGCTTCTGCTATCACATTCTTATGTTTAGCTTGAAATTAAGATATGAACAACTTCACCTGCAATCTGGTCGGGAATATCAAAGTATTATGATGGTCAACAGTAGGATGAGCAGATAGTAGCACTTTGCAAGCAGTTACAGGCATAATATGGTACTTAGCTTGCTGCACAATATCTACCAAGGTTGTTCTAAATGGTTCCTGACTACCTCTTCATGTCATTTGGAGACTTTCATGATTTGTGCTTGGTTGTTAAGCTCATGATGCACTGACAGGGTTCAGTCACAATACCACTTCAAATCACATTTTGCAACCCCAGTGCAAAAATAATGTAGGAAATACCTTCTTTTTAGCCCATAAAAAAATGTCCAAAATTTTTCAGTTCAAATGAAGAAAAACTGGGTTGGGTTGTTTTGTTTTCAACAAAAATGTCTCCCAGTGGCTCGTGAGGGACCTGTTAAATTTATCTTTATTGTACATGCACAGACATGCTGATAATTTAACAAGGTTGAATAACAAAAATATTAATGAATTTGAATTACAAAGAACTGTAACATCTGATATTTACGATCATTTAGACAAAAACAAGTAGTGGTTCTGGTCTGATAAATTCTGACAGTGTATTTTTTAAATGTATATTATTTTACTTACTAGTAACATTCTTCCATTTTTACATAAACATATTATAATTTCAGTTACTTAAATGGTTTAGTATTTGTAATAACTCACTATATCTCCTCTGTATTGCAAATGATGAATGGTAATTTTTAGCTATGGGAAGTGGTTGACTTGATCTCCCAAAATCTGTTTTAAATGTTTAAGTATTGTAGTTTTATTTCACATACAAAACTTAAGAGCATTGATAATCGTATACCCATAAGGTAAGGTCCTATATCTATTTTACTATGATACTTGTTACCATTTCCACAATGTACATGCAGAATTTATTATAATTCAATCATAATAATAGGCAAGGAGATAAAAGGTTGAAAAAGTCACGAGTCTGAGAGGCTCAGGTCCCCAGCCAAGTCTAGGGCATAGTGACACATATCTTTTCAATAGATTAGCAGAAATATTATGCCTTAAAATTTAAAAATATTCACATTTCACTTTACAATAACTATCAAAAGTTCAATTATTTTTATACTCTTTTCATTTTTTTGATAATGTTCGATATAACTTTCTCTCAACTTGTCACTTTGAAAATGCACTTTCCTGCCTCCCCTAAAACAAATCAAGAATCTACTATAATTGAAAAAATTTCGATAGTTAGGTATCACCATAGATGACATACAAACAAATTTCCTTTTATTCATTCTCTATAATCTCATAACCTGTACTTATTTATTTTAGCTGTATATTCTGATATTTTGTCACTTATAAACAGTGTATGTTGGGAATATGAAAAGAGCAACATTAGTCAAATTTGCCCCACCAGCATTCTACTTATCTGTTGGTTGAAAAACTACATTATTCCTCCACTCCATTATTCTCCTTAATTTCACATGAATCACAAAATTCCTAGAGTTAAAAAGTTGGCAATCAATGTAAACTGTCATGGCTGCTGATTGTTTTGCCATATGTATGTGCAAAAATTGCTTCAGACCTAGAAATATTAAACTAAAGAAAAAAAAAACATCCACTATATGGAGAAGCTGGAGTGCATTATCATCTTTCCTTTACATGTTACAATAAAATACATACTCAGAGTTAACTACACTTGATAAGAATGACTTGTATAGATAATGCAGCAACATAGTGTCACATATGAAGCCTGTATAGTTTGTTCAAGACAGATTCCTGACCATTTAATACAGCAATGCCATCACGTTTTTGAAGTAAAATATTAAGATAACCAATAAATAGAAAGTATTTGAAAATTTCAAATATATTAATTAAACCAGATAAAAAATAAACAGGGGTTGAAATAGGCCATTCAATTCTATCTTAATTTTGAATATGCTCATGTGTTAGAGATGTGAATCCAATTTCTGTTGTTCCTGCTAACTTATTTATAATAAAAGTTCCAGATACTCTCTTAACAGTTTTTGGTTGTTCAAACCAGGTGCACTGAAAAGTAACAAATTTGATTATTTGTCGTGATTCTGATCACACTCCTTTAAAAACCATTAACTGTTTTAAAATATGTTTTCACACTTTTGTTTCTATTTGTAATAGTTGTAACATCTATAAAGAAAGAAATCAACTATATTTATAACTTGTAACAGTAAAAAATCAAAAGATTGGGATGATATACACTAAATCCTATTTCACAGTATAAGCTGAATTCCTTTAAACTGTAATCAACAAAATAATTAATGAACTTCTATGTAATCATTTACAAGCCATTATTATATCTATCATATATCTTGAGGTCTTTAATGCTATAAAATCAGTTGATTTAGAGAAGCCAAATGTCATTTACATTTAAATCAAGTAACAAATTATCTTCACTCTTGTTCAATGAATATTCAATATGTAAATATTCTTGGTCTACATTCAAGAACAATTACTGGGATTGTACAATTTCTAAGTGATAAAACCTAAAATGTAAACTATTGTTACACTAATAGAACATTTTCATTCTCTCTCTCTCTCTACTTCTCTTGCTTTTAAACATGTAAAATTAACTAAAATAATTTATACTCTTTGTATCTAAAGATCATTTTCCAAAAGAAAAGGATGATATTAACATAAAAAATCAACAGCTTCACTCATGAAACAGCTACATTGTTCAGTAGGTGTAATGTACAATAATCATTCTGATGTACATGTTTTTAACTGTCATCTGGGAATATCCAAGACAACATTGAACAAAACAATGGTTTACATTTAAAACATGTATCTTATTTTCTTCAAACTATTTTAGCTGTTTTTATCAACTCTGAAACAGCAAATACACACAAGTCTCACTGCACAATATCAAAATAACCACTGCCAATATATTTTACATGGAAAGACCTTTCCCATAAAGGGTATAAAACTACATAAACAGCAGTGCATTCCCATACTAATCATCCAACCATCCCAAACTAAGACTATTGACAAAACCATACAAATATCACTCACCTGTACATTAAACACTTGATAAAGATCTTGCTTTTGTAAATAGGCACACACTACTTCTCAGACATACACACACACACTGGTGAAATAAAGAGAAAAAGCAGAAAAAACAGTTTGCAAATCAAGAAAAGAAGACTGGATAAAGCAAGTTGTACTGTAATAAGAAATAGCCAATTTACACTTAATCATTAAATAATAAAAACATTTTTCCACATGATTTAGATAATATTTTTTGTTATGCTTTATAGTTGCTGTAGAGTAAAGCAGAGAATGATTCTATTTACTATCAAAACATGATAATAATTTTATAAGATGAGATTTTTCCAAACAATGGAAAATAAAACTGGTGTTTATACTAACCCTTTGTCCACCATGTTCTTGGAAATTGATGTACATTAGACAGTCTATGTAAAATTAGTTAAGATGTCGTTTAAGACTGACTTTTGCACACAAAAACTGCAGTAATGGGCAAAAGTGTATGACAGTGGCCATCAACCTGAGCTCAATGAGTTATGGAAAAAACAGTTTCAATGGTAACACAATGTTTTTGAAAAAAAAAACATATAATCAATTCTAAATAAACGTATAAAATGTTAAGTTTTCAATGACAACATTTTTTTAGTGTGAAACTTATCCAAAACTTATTTATACTTACAAGAAAACAGCAAGTGGAACTAGGAGCCACACTATAGACATCAGGTATACAATTCCCAAGAAGATCCCAAGTGAATAGTTGTAAACTTGGGAAAAGACCACCCCAGCAATAATTGGAGTTACAGCTTCACAAACAGACATAAAAGAGAATACTTTCCTTAAAAACATTTAGAATGTTTAAACTTTTTTAATCCACTTACTGCATGTTACATTATTTCAATATTGTATTTTTGGATAAATAACAATATGTATAGCATACTACAATGTAAAATAATTAATTTATATTATATAATGTAAGCCAATTCAATGTTAGTATAATCTTTAATTTTAATTTATACAAATCAAAGGTCAAACAGTTCATTAAATGTTAATTAATTACAGGTTACCTCCTGAGAGTCATAGATTTTCTAAAGTGATATCATAAAATGTTATAGTTTAAGTTGGTTTGAAACATACAAGACTATAATTTAATATGTAAGCTAGTCCATCAACTACAGCATAATGAACATGGTTTAATAAACATGCAAGGTGCTGTAGAAGTTTCTTAAAAACTAAATTCAACTTTAAGGTTAAAATGAATTTTATAAGTACTAAAATACTAAAAACATAAAATACATGAAACACTAAAAGTCCTTTCTTCTTGAGTTTAAGCTCATGCTGTTAAGAAAACGGGTAAATAAAAATTTTGAAATGTACCCAAATGTGTTGCAAAGCATTCATCTAGAAATATTTCTTCATTTTCCCATCTAAGTTCTTCTTTCCCTCAACAATTTAAATTTTATTAAGATTGCAGTTTTGAAAAAAACTATTTTTGTGGAAGCAGAAGGAAAGATATTTAAAAGATAAGTACTTATCAGGTAGACTTTCTCTGAAATACTGAGAGTCAGAATACCCACATTGTAAATTACATGGGAAATGATGCATGAACAAGAAAAACCACCAAAAATTTAAACTACAAGGCAAAAAAATAATAATCTAGATTACAAGAAAATGTACCTAGTTGAGGTAAACTCTGGAAACAGAAAATAAACTTGAGATGACAATGAGTGAAGCAGTCCAGCCTCATAAAAAAAATGGGCTTAAATGACACTCAGAAAGAAAGCATACTTCTCAGCAGGGTACCTCTCTATCCATGAAGCCTTTAGTTCAGAAAAAGGGGTAGGCTTTGTATGTTGTATTGGTTTAGAGTCTTTGAAGCTAACAATGGTACAGAAGTGTTGGCATTAGTAGATAGGAGGAATATTCTGTCCTGCTCTTGTAATGGAAGGTTCCCAGGGAAGCAGCACAGAAAACTATCACAAAAAGACATAATCCAGAAGGAGTCAGTAACATATCTTCACCTATAATGAAAGTGGCTAGTGAGTCACACCACTGGCTAAGTTAGTGGGCAGGGAGAAGTGAAGAAAGATCAAAAGGAGTCAACAGATGACGGGCTCAACAATATGAGGAAACTGAAAACGGAACATTGAAGTACAAAAAAGAAGAAAAAAATGGGATTAAAATATAGATTATCTCCATCCTGGTTGAAGCTGAGACATGTACCAGTAATGATAGTCCCATTTCTTATCTCTTTAATGCCATGCACATGGAGGTGGGATAGGTACCTGCCAAATGGAACCCTTTGTCCACTTTCAAAAGGCAACATCTCATGAAGCTCCAGCAGTGAGGGTAGAATTTTTGTCTAAGGCAAACAAAGCATGTGTGAGAACAGAGTCCCAATCAAACAAATGCAGGCACAATCTCAAATAAACAAAGACCATTATTTATACTATTTTAATATTATTAATTTTTTCATTTCCTCAAAAAAACAGACATCCCTAGATTTGTGAAGAGGAGTAGCGAGCAATACAAGAATCATTGGATTGCCTTAAGCAAACACAGAAGTTAAAGAGAATGCAAGAGTCCTGAATGGACAAATCAGTACATATACAGATTCTTGATATATAAAAATGATCAATATTTAATTATTGTATTTTCCTTGTTTTGAAGTTGAAATTACTCATAATCTCAGACTCCTGAAAATGTTTAACAATGACTATTAGACAGAATATACAAAAGTATTCATAAGAGACAGATTCCACTGAGCCTGGAGAATAGCCATATGGCAAACGGGATCCTGAAACTGAAGATATAAATATTTGATGAAGGTAAAATAGCAAAAAAGTACATAGATTTATTCCTATGCCAGCTTATAAAATATCTGCTAATGGGTACAGAGACCAGGAAACCAAAAACATCACAAAATGGCAAATGTAATGAGATGCAACTTTGAATCCATGCATTACTCTGACACAAGGTCAGTCAAAATTACTGACCTTTAAACAATTGTACAACTGACAGATAAGTGCAACTTCATGAAATTTAACAAGCTTTTGGTAAATATTCCAAACACCTTTCTAAACAGAAAATCTTATTTTAAATTAAGTATTTTTACAAGAGATTTGTTTGTGAATTTATGTAGCCAGAGACTGACTAGCTTAAGTGCAAGGAGATGTACGTTAAGAATTAAAATATTTTTTTCATTGTATAATTTCAAATTCAATTTCCATAACTTTTAGAAACTCGTAAATGAATATCATTTTTTTATATAAAACTTTATATTTTATGTTATTTTCTCTACCCTACCACTATACAGAATCAGTCCATTTGTTTGAGCCTCATACACACTACAAAAAAATATAAAATCAATCTAAATTGCATTTCTTTCATTCTAGAACAGGGGTTCCCAACCGGTGGGTCGCGAAGCCTTGGCAGGGGGGTCGCAAAGCCTTGGCAGGGGAGTCGCAAAGCCTTGGCAGGGGAGTCAGCGTAGCCTTGCTAGAAGTAGCTTGGGATAACATTAATTTTATTTCATCAATTACATTTTCAAGTCATGAGTGCCAAAAGGTTGGGAACCCCTGTTCTAGAATGTTTACACATTGTAACAGACAATAACAGTCTATTTGTTTTTATAGTTTAAACCAACAAACTTTTCACTTATTTTTTTATTTACATTTGCATTTTGACCTTCTTACACCATAGTGATAGCTATTTTATTACACCTAACAGCTTTATGTGAACAACAGATCCAGTTACTAGTACATTTGTATCAAATTATACAACCACACTTGCACTTAGTGTATGCTACCATTGATCATAAGTATTTTATTTCATTTAAAAGTAATTATAAGTTCATAGTTTCTTCATTTTAGTTACTTTTTGTAGTAGCAAATAAATAGTACTTGCATTCAAAATATTATCTTCAAGGTTTTGCACTCATTCAATCAAATATAACTTTTGCAAAGTTTAGTTTAATTCAGAGTAATGATAATGTACTCTTAGAATTGATTTTTTTTAAAATTCAAATATCCAATTTATAATATAAAATATTTCCATGCATATAAAAAAGAATGTCCTAAAAATAATTTATCTGGTTTTCTATCTAAGAAAACGTTTAAAATAATTTTCAATACCTGGTCAAGCAGAGCTCTAACAGTGCTACAAAAAGAAAATGACCACACAGATGTCAGGTAAGTGAATACTTCACTTTATACTGCTTACAAGTTGTACAGGAACAAACATCAGAGAGAATTTATGACTGTTTATGAAAGCAGGATGCTATGGGGAAGGGGGGTCATAGTATGTTACCTTCTCTTTATTGGTTAAATCTTTGTGAAACAAAAAAAATTTCCCTCTACAAACTGACAGTTAAGATTGGGAATATGCATAAGCAGAAAATTATATGGAAGGTTATAAGGCCATAATGTGGTAGCAGAAAATGGATAGTTTCAAGTAATGTCACATGATACACAAAATGAAAAATGAAAATTTATTTATATCCTTTTAAAATTAAAAACCTAAAACTTTAGATAATATTAAAATTTGAACTATAAACCACATTTTGATGCTAAACTTATTAATACACATTGATCATAAAGTAGTTTGATTATATTTTGAGTGTAACTTTACAAACTTGTCAGGACAGGAACACTTTGACACAATTATGTCAAAAGGATAAAGGTGAAGGTGGTTGGAACCATTGTGATAAACAAGGTAGTTCAGTTGCACAAACAAATTCATTAATTTGGATGGAGGAAGAGTCAAGAAGCAAAACTCATCATAAGATATAAATAACTGATGGCCAATTACCCCAAGAAGATTCCATTTTATAAAGCAGTAACAAACAGCCCTGATTAGACACAGAAAACATTTGTTACAAGGTAAGTCAGGGTCAGTCAGAGCAGATAACACAATAGCAAAAAACAAAGATGGACATCTCCCATAAACTAAGGTAATGGTTTAAATACTGTATCAGAATTAAAGTACAGAACCTTTCTGAAAAAAAAAAAGAAAAAAGAAAGACTATGAGAAATACCTGTGTCAAACATATCTGAGTACCTGAAATGTGTGACAAAAAAATTGTATTCAATGAAAGATCGCTGGGTGAAAAAGTTGTATATAGTTCAGAAAAGCCAGGCAACTGAAGACTAGTCTTAAATCCCACCATGTATGTCTAGGTACTTATGGGAGACAAAATCAAAAACTCAAAAAGTAACCTGAAAAACTGTTGGATTCAACATACCATCTTAGGCCTGGAGAAGCATTGGTGAAGAGATCCAGATCCAGAAGAGGTGGAAAGAAAGGAGGAACCTACAAGAAACTCTCAAAGGAGCACACTTGATAGTAATTGAGGGTACAAGGAAATATTTTAATAAACAACAGGTAAATGTATAAACTCTATGAAGGGTCAAGATCCCCTGTTTATATTTTAAGTAAGCATGATCTATGTATGCCATGTAAAAAGAAGCAATCATTCATAAATCAGAGATTGTGTCTGGCAGATAAAGAAGTATGTTCACCAAAATCTCAAGGGGTTGCAAAGTCAAAGGAGATGGGTGAATAGATTAAGGTAAAGTGTTTTAATACAAAATCTCGACTGGACAGGATAAAGAATAGGCACAAGCTGACACTTAGATACGTGAACAAACCAACTCAAAGAAAAACTGAAATGGGAGGACAAATCAGTTGAGAACTTCTGAATAAGATTCTTCTAGTTATTCATATAATGATGACAACTGACTTTTGAGTATGAAGGTGTATGGTACTAGAGCTACATTGAAAAGGGAGAGCCATAAACTGTGAAATCACACCACTTTGTGAAACAGTAAAATGAGTGAATTGAGATGTGCAAACACATTTTTGGAATCCATATTTGTCATCCAAAAACCTTGACAAAATTCTTTTGTAAAATATTATATGTTTCACCTAGAAAGAAGAAATATCTCACTAACAAATGATAAAGAAAGATCTAATACTAGTCTCAAATCTTCTGTTGCATTTGGCACCATAAATAGGTCCCAAGAAGATATGAAGCACAACACTGATATCCCACATGGAAAATGTTCAAAACTGCCAGAACCAAAATAAAATAGAAACTGAATTCAAGGAACACTAATCAAAGTGTCCATAGATTAAAAAGATAAGCCCCCCTCCTAAAAAGAAAAACGTACGGATAGACATGACGTCTAGAACAGAGTTTACAAGTGAGATATAAATACCCACCTTGCTTACATTGGTGGTTGGGCATACTGCACATTTGAACAGATATAGTGAGCATTGAAAGAAGTGACTCCTGATCAGAAACAAAACAAACTGCTAAAACCCTAATAATCTTTAATAGAAAGCTTTTCTTGAAAGGGAAACAAGTTAAAGTGAAATACCTGCAAAGAAAAAAAATGGAGCACTTTTTTTTTCTTGTAATACACACACACACACTATACATAAATACATGGTCACCAGATATCTTGCAACACAGCCCTACTGGAAAAAATGCCAAAGTAACAAAGAGTCACAGCAATATAAATAATACCAGCAAGTCCTATATATAATGAAGACATCAAGGTAGATATGTGGTACTAACTAAAATAATCATTAAAAGAAGAATAACTAATATGGTGGAGAAAAATTATATCTTAAAACAAGATAAATCATAACATACTAGAGAGAAAACTTATAATGTACCAAAGTAAAAAAACAAAACAAATGGAAGATTTGCCTTCTACAATAACCAAACTGAGAGTGAATAACTTAATAAAAATAGAGTAAATGTAGAATAGGAAGTGTGTTTGAATACAGAGTAAGCTTTAAAAAGTATTTGCAACTCCAATATAATAAGAAGGTTGGAGAAACAAGGGATTCAATACTGAAAATATTTCACATAACAAGCACCCCTGGATGTAACAGAAACAGAACCAATATTCAAAATACACAACACACTGGAGAGAAAAACGAATGAGACCAGCAGAAGAGTCATCAGGAGCAGCGTTAGCATTGTAGCACACAAATCCAGTCCTGCATATTTTGAAGGTGATTATGCCTGAGCAAAAAATCCACTGTCATAAAAAACAAAAGAAATGTCAAACGTCACACAAATTAAGCATCTACAAAATTAGTATCCCATTAGGAAAGTCATTATATAATGACCCAAGCATTTTGAACCATCAGGGTTGAAATGAACTGAGAACTGCACACTGTTGGCAAGTGCTTAAGTAAGGCTTCAAACTAAGTTACAAAACTTCCAGTATATACAGAAATAGTTAAATAAGATAAAATGTAATAAAGTTAATAGCACAAGTACCAACAAGAAAATATAAATTTTGGCAGGAAATCATAGCTTATGTAAGGTTCACCAATACTTATGCAGCAAGTCACAAGGAAAATGGGTGAGTAGAGAGTAAGATGTCTGCAATGTGTAAAAGACATTCAGAAATTTTTGGTTATGTTTTTTTGTCTCTGCAAGTTTAATCTCAACAAGAAAGGACCTTCAGTATTTCAGAAATAACAACTCAATTTTAAAAGTATTTTGCATAGTTATAGATTTATGTTTAAACATGTATGTTTTAAGCAAGTCATGATCTGTTACAGAAATTTATGTACTAAAGTGCATCTGCAAGTACACCAACAAAACATTTATCTGAAAATACCCAATTCCAAAAATAAAAACAAATTCTATTTTAATTTTAGCAAGCTTTTTTTTTAATTTGAAAATATTCACTGACCTTAATGTTA
The DNA here is from genome assembly GCF_004210375.1 of Tachypleus tridentatus. NCBI lineage: Eukaryota > Metazoa > Arthropoda > Merostomata > Xiphosura > Limulidae > Tachypleus > Tachypleus tridentatus. Next base: position 42,850,957 of record NC_134833.1, on the reverse strand, counting down.
ACATGATCATAAACTAGCAAGCATTATAAAAGTATTATTAAAAGACTAATTATGTAATCACAAATATTGTAAAGGTATACAGATCCATGAAATATGTTGATTTGAAGTTTCAAACTTTTCTCAAAACAACAAGAATAAAACAGTTAACCTTTACTACATCACTCATATAAATCTTACCAGTCACTGCAAACCATATTACTGCCACATCTTATATGCTTTTGTGAGAAACACTTAAAGAATTTTTAATCATTTTTGGCTTTATTGTTTAAATATTTATAAATGAGATCAACAATATCTTGTTTATAACATTAAATTTATAAAGTCATTTTGTTTGTTGTTATATACAAAACTGCACAATGGGCTATCTGTGTTGTGACCACCATATGAATAAATTATTAAATTTTTGCAAATTAACCCCTAAGCTTCCTGCTGAGAACTGCACTTATAGATTGTGGTTGTGTGACTACCCTTATAATACGTGAATATTCTTTCTGTAAACTTTGTCAAAAATTGTTTTCCATATTATATTCCCTATAATTACCTTAACAAAAGCTTTGACTTTCCAACAATCAGAGACTGGTCTCCCTTTTTAGCTTTATCATACTTCAACAAATTAAAAATTCCTTCTTCCTGTAAAATATATATACTTTTCCTTCTAATGTTTTCTATCTTCAACTCATCTTTCTCTTGCAGTCACCTACACAGTTATAAATTTCTAATACTTATTCTAACTACTACTGACATATGACTCAAAGAGTGGCAATGCATCAGTACCCTAACCACTCCAACATTGCTTCCTCTGGTAATGTTACATTCTTACTTATGAAGATTTGAAATGTTTCACAAGCTGGGTTCCTCACCCTTAACCAGATATGTTGCTTTTAAATAAATATACATCTCACAAAGATTCATCCAGCTTAAGAGATTCAGGTTAGTCTTAAACAATAATGCAAAACAATGTATTACAAAATTATTGTTAGAAAATTTAAAAAATTAATAAAACTAGATATATTAAATATTCTAATCAATATTGTAGTGTAAATAACATTAAAGAAATAATATATCTCATTTACAGATGATACAAACACTAGATGTTAACAATAGTATTGCCATAAAATTAATGTTCATTGAACAATAGCACATAAGTATGACTGCATATGATAAAAATTCACATAATCCTCCCTAATGTCATCTTGTGATCAATGAAAATTCATTAAACAGTTTTCACGGTGCAACTTTAGCCAAGCCTGATATCATAGACAACTGCTTTTAAAAAAAAACAAATACCAACAACTAATCAAACAAAATCATGTTTCCCAGACCTAAATAACAACACAATAAACCATTAAATTGCAAGTTGCCAGATTTATAACCACACCCATAAAAGGAAGAAAAAAAGATGAATATTAGATAAACAAATTGTGTTAGAATATGGCTAGCAGTGAAATTTCATACAAAACTTAGGACTAGAATGTTATCCAATGAAACATTTTATCTAAATTTGAGTTCTATAAATTTTGGTATTATGAATAAATATTACTACTTAAACTATCTATTTGGAGATCATACTTGTTCAATAAAATTAAATTAACAGGAAATAAATTTCAGTAATTATTTGGTACCTTTATGTAATACACATACAGAAATGTTTTACACAGAATGGTGCAATCACGAGCAAATTATTTCAAAAATAAGGATTTCATTTTGAGTGCTAACAAATATTTGCTAGCAAAAATAATACACCAGTGCTTCACTTATAAAGTTTACATATCAATATATCATCATGTCCCTAGGTTTCATTATCAGAAGGATTAGAAATTGTGTACCTCACCATTAATATGCAAATGAAAAATGTTCATGTTTTACCTTTTAACAAGGCAATATCATTATATTAAATCATACTGAATTAAAACAACATATATTTACAGAAACTATATTTACATTTTTGCATTAATATGACAAGGAAATGTCTCCTTCTTGTTACTTGTAACATTTTTTATATCATAACTACCTAATATTAATAGCTTATACACAAAAAAGAGAACTGGCTCATTATTCTAAGGAACTTGTGTGTTTGTTGAAGATATTTTTACAGTAGACTAGCTGCAATTCAAAAATGATGATTGCGGTTTTATGACCAAATTAAAAGACATTATTTCTGCTACTTAGTGTGGTCTTTTACCTATGTACTGTAAGGATAAGACAATTAAATAACTTGTGACAGTGTGAATGTATCAAAATAATGAATAAAATGAGCATAAGTATGATCCATTATTGCTTTAGCTTTGGTTCTCTGAAGTGGAAGGAACTTTAGGAAATATTTCTTAAATGCAAAAATATCATGTTACGTGTAATATTGTTAATGAACAGCAGACTCAGTTTCAGCTTTTGTTAACTGGGGAGGCCATTGAGATATTTGATTGGATAAAATCTAAAATAAACGTAAAATTAGATCAATAAATGTCATTAGCTTAAGGGAGAGGAGGGCAACAGCATTTCAAGTGGTTGGGCTCTTGCCCCACCTCCTAACACTAGCACTGATGAAAAAATCTGAAAGCAGTTAATAGAAATATTTTTCTTAACAGTCCACACAGTAGGCCTAACAAATTAAGACTGTTACCTTAAGGGCAATAATGTTTAATTCTTGTTATATGTAGCTTTGTATGAAATTTTGAAACAAAAATAAATATTGTGCCTTGCATGTAATAAAATACACTTGTAATAAAGAAATGTAACAGACTTACCTATTTCATTGTTATGAATTGATTTGGATAGTGAGGCTCGGACTGCTACAGGTGCTGCTCCATTTAACGTGCCAAAAGCTGATGCTAGAGTAAACAATAATCAGCTTTTAAAATAAAGGGTGATATTTCGAGCTGGTTTATAAATTCAATCACTCACCTGTAAAACTTTATACTGAATATGAGCAATATAGATATTTATATAAAACATGCAAAGAACACAATAATTTGATGTTTTATCACACGTTAAACATAACTTAAATACTTACTACAAAATGGTTTATCACAAAGTTTTCATAGCTAATTACATTAACTTACGACATTATATTTCAAACAAAGAATTTCAAAACCTACCAGTGTTTAGATGTTTCTAAAGTTTTATCACTTATTTATATCAAATTCATGCTACATATTTTAAGAACACTATATACTAGTCTTTCCTAATCTTTTCAGTACACAGTTCCTTTTCATGCTTGAGTAAAGCACAAAACTCTTGTGTCTAAACTTTAAGTAATAAATATGGAGACTATTTTCATTTGTGCTCATACTAACTTATAAAAAAAAATTTGAAAAAGGAGAAAAAAAACTTTAGGCAAATTTATCTTAAAAAGTGAGTACTGTGAGTAAATGAAGAAAAAAAAAGGACAAAAATGGTTAGTTGGTTTTTATAATTACTTAAAAATAAAAGCAGTATTCAATCGAAATCAACAAATGCTAGCATTTTCTTACATTAAAGATACATTTCTGATATGTACTCAACTCTAACTCCTCCAAAGCTATCATGATCATGAACTGCCCCATGCACTAAAACACAACTTTTTCATTACAGAAATTTACATTTGTATACCAATAATAGTTCTACAGTGATCAAATGAATCTCTTCAAAATGTTATATATGAATGGATGTGGTATAAGTGAAATGCAGAATAAAGTAGAGAAACAGGGCCAATATTTGTTCCAACAAGAGAAACGTTTGACTAAATTTTACCAAAACTGAACCTCTCTACAGTGGAAATGCTTTGTTTACTCCCAATAATTATTACACAAAACACATTTTTCATGTTATTAAGTAAACCTTCAATGTAGAGGTCTATAGTTTCAATACCACTGAAATGTTAAAAAAAAGGGTTAACGTTATCATACACAAGTCACTTAACACAAAATACTAGCAAGTTACCTCAATAATAGAGGCAAAGCAGAGATTTACAAAAAAAATTAATTTCAGAAATACACTGCTTTCCTGTTGAGTCTTTCATATGAGCCTCTTTATTGCTATGAATATTTCAAATGGAAAGGGATCTTTTTATTGGCCACATTATCACTACAAAAATCTGAACACTGTTTCAGTTGAAATTAAAGGTACACATGTATTTATGGATATAAAGACTATATACATGTATTTCAAATAAATTAACAAGTTGGTAAATTACTGATAAAAAAAACATGGTAGGAAAAATGGAAGAATTATGTCAATGTCTCAGAGGAGTAGGTACATCAGAAAGAAATTTCATTCTCTTCACTGACATTTTGCTACACAAGAGAACACACAAACATACAAAACAAACACAAACACACATTGTATGTAAACTAGTGTACAGATATATTCTGTATAGAATATATGTATATTATTATAATGTATATTACAGATAAATAGACAAAACAAGAAAACATCACGTAACTCTATTTGTCCATTCAACACAAGTTACAACATTTAATCTTGTTCCTAAAATAAGCTTCCCAGTGAGTCATTGCAAAAATAATTGTTAAAGGTTCCTTTTTTTTCTAAAAATATAGAGAAAATTATAGTTTTACATGTAATAACTTATATTTGAAATAATAATATATGTACAGTTCCATACTCACACGTAAAAATTCCACAAACTCCATTAGTCTGTGTGTGATAACAAAGATTTTACCATGCAAGTTCTGATAATAAAGGCTGAATTACACCTTCACACAGAAATGCTGTTACAACATTTTTGGATAAGAATATATCTCATTTACTTTCAAATTACTAGGTTTTTAACCAAATTTGAACACCAAATAAAGAAAATAAACCACAAAAACAAATATAAAGGTTATTATACATTTGTTTCACTGGGAGGCCTGCTAAAATGTTTACAGAAACACAAATTAATAAGACTGAACATTCATTCTACATTTTTCTGAATTGTCAAGGAATCCTCTGTCACTGCCTCTCTTCTGCTTTCAGTATAACATCTAACTGATTGAGTTATATATATCAGAATTATGGATGAATATATTTCATAAGTTATTATTTTAGTTGGCAGACTAAAGAACTGTTTAAGAAATAAATTACAGTTTGAATTTCATAACATTTCATGTGTTTTTGAAATTTTAACTCATCTCAGAGTAACTGTTTGAATTCTAATCTAACATGCATGACTATATTTCTAATGCTAGCAAGATAAATAGCTAACAATAATAATCACAGAACTGACCAGCATAATAAATCCATTTTTGAAAAGCAAATGCTCTTCCTAAACTTTGACTGATATAAGAAGTTAGTCCAAGGATTCCAAGAACAGCATCTTTTACCACAAACACTTTTGTTAAAAGTGGAATTAATCCACTCATTATAACTGCACTAAGAATGGTAAAGATGGTTGAAACATTGGAGTATTCAGTAACATCCCAGTTGTACATCCTTTGGGCATACAGATACCCAATTGTAGAGTTTCCTATGTAAAGAAAAGTCATATTACAGCAGTATTTTCAGGAAAAAATTAGAGCAAATGAAACCTACCTAAATGATTATGTCTACCTTAATGTTTATAATTTACCTTGCCATCTCATTCTTTGTAAAAAATAAAACACCTTATATGCACAGAATTATAAAATTACTTTTTCAGATATTAATAGATGTATAATGAAATGACATACAATAACCTGAATAGCTACAAAATTGCTAGGGGAATTTGAGAAGTTATAAATTTGTGTTACTGCATATGAATTATAATTTAATCTCACTAAAGCTTTCATGATAAGATCACAATAATCTACAAACAAGATCAAGTATTATGCACAGATAAACTATGAAACATTCTATAAGGAATCACAATCACTTAACAAAATCAATTACACACTAATTTAAAATAGTTTTGTGCTTTAATTTTATTTTTTGTAAATATACATGGTACACAGACAGGAATATGCAAAGACACATTAAAAATTATACATAACAACAACTGTATAACAACATATAAACACATTCTACATTATAGCAGTTCAAACAACTATGGACCATTTTGTCCTTCAACACTGATCTGTAGGATAAAAATTTAAATCTATCTTTTACTTTCCAGGAAATTATCTACTATCCTTTAAAATTGAAATGGTTAAGAAAAAATTGGGAAATTTAAAAACAATAAGGCTCCTGAGGTATATAATATTTCCCTAAGGATTTTGAAGGAGGTTAAAGATTGTATATATGAGCCACTTACTACTGCTTCTGTCAGTCCTTGAATAGTGAGCAGGTGCCAGTGGATTGGAAGTTAATTAATGTAACTCCTCTTCTCAAGGAAGGTGATAAAAATTGTCCCAGTAATTACAGACCCATTAGTCTTACATCTCCCATAATTGAAGCAATTTGATGAAAGAACCTACTTATCCATTGGACATGGAGGGATATTTTAAGTATTGTAAGAATACCTGAAAAAACATACAAAGTCTCATGTTTTTGGAGTTAAAAACCAGTTCTTTCTGGCAATGTTTAAGATCAGACAACCTGTACCAGCTTTTTCAGAAACCAAGAACCAGCCTACTGCAGTTGTACTACTGCTCTACCATTATTAGCAGGAAAGTTTTCTAAGTTTCAACTGGCATCTTCTATAGTCTAACAATATCCAGTATATGACATAAGTAATACAAGTTCTCTAGCTAAAACTGGATTATGTTGTTATATATTTTATGTAATACTTTAGTGGAGAATTTTTTCAACACTGTGTCAGTATTAAAGAATCTGATAGAAAGTTCACTTAATGAACAATTATATGATCAAAACCAAGACTTTGATATGGTCGATGAAGATTGATTGATTGATTTAGTGTTTCATGGCACAATGCAGCGAGGCTATCTGCGCCAGACATTCGGTAAAAATGTAAAAAAAAAAAAAAAAAAAATAAATGTAGTAATAGACATAAATGGAAATGAAGGTAAAACAAAAAAGTATAAAACCAATGTTGACACCAAGTCTACAATGTTAAGATAGAAGGCAGAGTATAAGAAGTTGTAAGGTATTTACTCTAGCAAAAAGGTAATGATCATAACCCGCCAGGAAGACTAACAGGTAAGTTCAAGAACCACCGTCAGTCACCTGAAGTTGGTCTTTCCAGTCCTGGTTCTGGGTTATGTGTCATAGCAACCAGTATCAAAATGTAAAAGAATAGAAGTTTTAAAAGATACATTGCAAAATTGTAATAATGAGTAACCAAATGTCCAGTAAAAAGATAAAAGTTAAGTAAATGGAGTAAAATTTGTAAAAGTAATTGAAGATAAAAGCAAAACGGCAATTAAAACAAAAATGGCGTAAAAACCAATGTTGACATCCAGTCAACAAAGTTGTAAAGGACTACCTGTAGCAGAATGGTAATGATCATAACCCGCCAGGAAGACTAACAGGTAAGTATAAAAACCACCGTCAGTCACCTGAAGTTGGTCTTTCCAGTCCTGGTTCTGGGTTATGAGTTAATACAGCCAGTACTAAAAAGTAAAGTAGTAAAAGTGTGAAATGATATGCAGCAAAAGTATAATAACAACTCGCCAGGACGACTAACGAGTTCAAACGGATAGTTCAAACAGTAGCGTTAGTCACCTGAAGTTGGCCTTTCCAGTCCTGGTGTCGAGTTATTTAATGTTCTGGCCATTGTCCAATGTCAAATTGAATGAGAGAGATTAAAACTGTAAAAAAGGAACCACAATTAAAAAGGTGTAATGAATAAATATGCAACACTTAAATGAGATTAAAAAGATTAATGGCCATTAAAAAATTAAAAACATTATCAAGGTGGACAGAGTCACCATCACCAATAACTCTGTCCAACGTTACAGACTGACCCTGGGAAAAAATATGTTTAAAATATTGCCGTTGTTGAGAATTGTAACTATGGCAAGAAAGTAAAACGTGGCTGATAGTGATTTGAGTGTTACACAAACTACACATTGGTGCATCAGTTCCAGATAAAAGAAAATGATGAGTTAAAAAACTGTGACCAATGCGTAGCCTAGTGAGAACAACTTCCTCCTTCCGAACTTTACGGAAGCTAGATGGCCAAAGTCCAATTTTGGGTTTGATTTGAAAAAGTTTGTTGTGGCGTTGCTCACTCCAAGTGGACTGCCAGCTGGCACGGAGCCAAGCCTTGATGACAACACCATAGTCCATGTACGGAATAGGCATAGGAGTGATGGTGCTGAAGCAGACATATTTAGCTGCCATGTATGCAAGCTCGTTCCCGCAAATACCAACATGGCCTGGTATCCAGAAAAACTGGATTGAAGTAGCTGCCAATGAGAAATGGGCCAGTTGGTTTCAAATATCAGCAAGAATAGGATGTGAGCTAACGTGTAGCGATTCCAAGGCAAGTATAGAACTAAGCGAATCAGTATAAATAGTGCAGTTGGAGTACTGCTCAGCTGCAATATGATCCAGGGCAAGAGATATGGCATACAGTTCAGCAGTGAACACAGAAGCTGTAGAAGGGATTCTGCGCACAACTACTGACCCATAGCAAACCATAGCAGAGCCCACTGAATTACCTGATTTGGAACCATCTGTATAAATGGGAACTGAATGATTGTTTGAAAGATATTCATTGAATAAAAGACGGTACTTCCAATCTGAAGTATTTGCATTTTTTAGATGACTGAAAGAAAGGTCGCATTTGGGGGCTGTAATCAGCCATGGTGGGATGGGCCGACCTGTGGAATCTGCAATGTTATCCAAGGACAGACCCAATTCATCCAATTGCGCCCGGATGCGAAGGCCAAACGGAGCAATGACAGATCGTCTGTTCTGAAAAAGTACTGCCCACCGAGGAAGGAAACCACATTTCCAGGTGGGATGCTTTGGTAAGGAATGAAGTTTCAAAGTATATTGTAAAGATAGTTGCAAACGGCGAAGGTGTAGAGAAGGTTCATGAGATTCAATGTATATACTTTGAACTGGAGAGGTACGGAAAGCCCCAGTGCAGAGTCGAAGTCCTTGGTGATGAATAGGGTCCAGCATCTTTAAGGCCGAGGGTCTGGCAGAGCCATAGACCATTGATCCATAATCGAGTTTCGATCTAATAAGAGCACGATATACCTTTAACATTGAACAGCGATCTGCCCCCCAACTGGTAGAAGAGAGAACACGGAGGATGTTCAGTGCTCTTGTGCATTTGACCCGAAGCTGCTTTAAGTGTGGTATAAAGGTCAGTTTACGATCAAAGATAAGCCCCAAGAACTTGGTCTCTGGGACCACTGGCAGCAAAACTTCACCGATATGAAGTTCAGGATCAGGGTGAATACCCGTCGACGGCAAAAGTGCATGCATACAGTTTTGAGAGAGAGAAATTAAAGCCGTTCGCCAGAGTCCACTTCCATTACACAATTGAGGCGGTTTGTAGTTGCCGCTCAATATATCTCATGTTTGACGACTGACATGAGATGTGAAAGTCGTCGACACACAGCCCATTCGCAACAGTGAGAGGGAGTTGTTCAGTGATGGCATTTATCTTTATACTGAAGAGTGTAACACTCAATACACAGCCTTGAGGGACTCCAAGTTCCTGTACAAAAGAACGGGAAAGTGTCGAACCCACACAAACTTGGAATCTCCTGTCCATTAAAAATTTTTTAATAAATATGGGTAGATGGCCACGTAACCCATATGTATGGAGGTCTCACAAAATGCCATACCTCCATGTTGTTACGTAAGCCTTCTCTATGTCAAAGAATATTGATACAAGATGTTGGCGGTTGAGAAAGACTTCTCTGATAGATGTTTCAAGACGAATTAGGTGGTCTGTGGTGGAGTGCTGTCGATGGAACCCACACTGGGTGGGTGAGAGGAGGTTGTTTGATTCAAGGAACCAAACAAGACGAGCATTAACCATCCTTTCTAATGTTTTACAGAGACAGCTCGTCAAAGCAATTGGACGGTAGTTTGAAGGAATCTTGGGATCTTTCCCTGGCTTAGAGAAAGGTAAAATAATAGCCTGGTGCCAGGCATCAGGAAAAACATTCTCCTGCCAGATCCGGTTGAAAACAATCAGAAAGACATCAAGAGAAGCAGGAGATAGATGGTGCAGCATGTCATAATGAATATCATCAGGTCCAACAGACGGAACTGGCAGACCGATGAAGGGCCATTTTTAGTTCCACCAGGGTAAAGGGACAATTATAGTCAAAGAAACAGTCAGTTCGAAAGGAAAGAGGTGATTGCTCTGCCCGAGTCTTGATGGCCAGGAAGGTGGAGGAACAAGCAGAAGTGCTAGATACCCAGCAAAAGCTTTCACCTAGAGTGTTAGAGATGTTCCGAACATCAGTCACCTCCTGACCATCAGAGAGTAAGATCAAGAGGGGGACAGAATTGTAGTGCCCATTAACCTTTCAAATCCTGTCCCATATGATCTTGGAACTGGTGGTAGAAGATATGCTGGTTGTGAACTTAATCCATGATTCCTTCTGGCTTTGACGTCTTACCCACCTAGCACATGCACGGGCCCGTTGGAAAGCAACCCAGTTTGAAAGTGTGGGATATCTACGAAAAGTATTCCAGGCCCACTTTTGAGCCTTCCGTGCTAAGTGGCAAGCAGGATTCCACCACGGACGAGGATATCGTGGAAAACGTGTCGAGGTTTTAGGAATACACTGAGCAGCTGCATGTGTAATACAGTCAGTTACCACTGCTACACAGTCGTCTATTGATGGCTGATTTATGATGGCAGGATCTAGTTCTGCGAGAGCAGTGAAAGTGGACCAGTCTGCCTGATCCAGCTTCCACCGGGGCACGCGGGTAGGGTGGCATCGACCACGGCCAGTCTCTCTCAAAAGGATCGAAAAATGATCACTGCCTAGTGGATTACTGTCAACCCTCCATGAAAAATGGGAGAATAATGAAGGGGAGCAAACTGAGAGATCAATAGCGGTAAAGGACAGACTAGGTGCATGAAAGTACGTGGAAGAACCAGCATTGAAAAGAGAAAGATTGTGATCAGAGAGCATCCGCTCTACAGATCGGCCCCTCCCATCAATAATAGCACTTTCCCAGAGGGGATGATGTCCATTAAAATCCCCCAGGATTAGAAATGGAGATGGCAACTGTTCAACGAGAGCATCAAGATCTGATTGATCATATGTCTCTCCATGGGACAGGTACAGAGAACAAACAGTGATGGTATGACCCAAGGAAACACGGATGGCTACAGCCTCCAAGGGTGTGTTGAGTGACAAAGACAGGGTGGGCACGTGTTGATCAACCAACAGTGCCACCCCTCCATGTACTCAACCATCACACAACCTGTCATTTCTGTACAGAGAAAACTGCCGAATGGAGACAGTATCAGCAGTTTTGAGAAATGTTTCTTGTAAAGAAAGACAAACAGGATGGTAGGAAGCAATCAGCGTTTTGATATCATCCAGATTAGAACGTAAACCTCGACAGTTCCATTGTATCAAGGTGGCCATTTTTTAAGAACGGGTAGGTGAAGTGGCTGGAGAACCCTTCGGTTTACGACCACGTCTTTTTTCTTTACTGTCTTTAGTTGGAGGAGGTCTATCAACCTCCATGGATCCTGCTCTGGGTCGGGTGGGCAGGTTTTTGTTATTGGAAGGGGAATCCAGTGACTGAGGACACGAACGAATAATTGTTTTGTTTCTTGTGGTGGGAGAAAAAGATGTATCAGAAGAAATGCCTGTATTTGAAACTGAAGAACGTGGATCTTGAGGTTTGTTGGAAGGTATGGGAGGAACAGAGATGGGTGTGGAAGTCGATTCATCAACCTTTTTTAACCACAGAGGTCAAAAGGCTTTTCATTTGTTTTGAAAACGATTCTCTTGGAGGCACAGAGAGATCTGTCTGCACTCCCACTGTAGTTGTGGAATGAAGTGCAGCAGCATAGGTCCGAGATGGAGTTGTGGACAGCAATTTCCGAGCCTCAGGATAACTAATGTTATGTGTCGTTTTCAAATGCTGCACCTCTTTTTCCTCCATTTTGGGCAAGAATGAAAGTAAGAGGGGTGAGAACCATTGCAGTTTATGCAATGTGGGTTCATGTCACAGTCATAGGCACCGTGGTCCTTGCCTCCACAACGAGCACATGTCAGGGAACCACGACAAGATGTCTTTGAGTGGCCGAATCTCTGACAGTGGAAACATCGAAGAGGGTTTGGTAGGTATGGCGAACCCTGCAATGAGATAACCTGCCTTGATGGTGGCAGGTGCACGTGGTGAAGTAAATGTTAAAACGAGGGTATTTGTTGGCAGTGTAACTCCATCTTTGCAGTGGAGATGCCTCACTGCAGAAACTCCTTGAGTGGAGAGACCAGCGAGAACCTCTGACTCAGGAACGTTCTTCAAATCCCTTTCAACAATAACTCCTCGTGAAGAATTCAAGGTAGCATGGGGTGTAACCTCAATAGGTATATCCCCAATTGCCTTTGAATTCAAGAGGAGTTCACTGTGTTGGGATGTGGATGTTTCAACCAATATGTCACCAGATCGAAGTTTCTTTACTGACTTTGGAGAGCCAGCAAGTCCCTCTAGTCCCTTTTGAATAAAAAAAGGGGACATTTGCCCTAAAGGTTTTTCCCGAAAGAGAATGTAATATAAGAAAATGAGGTACGTGCATTACTGATGTTGAAGATTGCTGTTCTGAATATTCAAGACGTGGTCGCTTACCCATTGACTGTTTTTTTACAATTTTATTTAAATTTTTTGGAGGATCCATAGGAAAAAGAAAAAATTTCGGTACCCACTGACCCCACCCACCATGGAGCCCTACAAGGGGATGCACTACAAAGTCATGCAAGGACAATGCAGCAACGCCAGGGTTTTGTGAGCACTATACTCAAACACCAGCATCAGGCACAATGTCCACAACACCCGTTGAGAACTTCCAACACTGGTACTTGGTTGACTCTAGCCCAAGTGGACCAGCCGATTGACCCAAGGGGGGTCACCCAAAGGCCACCCGTCTACAGGAATTCGAGGCCAAAGTGGTGTGTTAGGGTTGGACCCCTCAACCACCAGGATCCTCTCCTCCCCTTCACGGGTCGCCACGCACGGCAAACACGTGAGTGGATGTTTAGATCCCAGAGAAGGTAATAAGATAGAATAGAACCTTCCCTGGGAGGTCCCCTCACCACGTACAGGAATCCACACCGAGGGGGTCGATGAAGAACTATTTCAAGACAATTTCAGAACTATAGTTGTCAATGAATATGTTGATATATTATATATAGATGTAGAATAAAGTACTGTACATTGTTTATATCAGTCTCCAAGTTGATTCTTTGTTTCACATGTAAATTCCAAAGATGGTGGACTGTACCCACCCAGCTACCAAAAAACTGTCTTCCTGGAATTTAAACAAATGCATTTGGGGCCTGTGCAAAGTTGAACCCAAATGAGTGGCCTTCTCTTGCTCACCTTTTACACTACCATGATACCCAAGATGGAAAGACTGTCATATTAGAATAAGTTAAGATCTCTGAATTTGATAAGATTGAATTGTTTAAGATGGTTAATGGAAATAATAGTGTTGATCCATCATCTTTTAGTATGATTAGTAGTGAAAATGGTAGGTCTAAAAGACACAAATAAGTTTCTGAAGAGTAAGATTTATTTTCAGCTAAGACAACTTTATTTTTCCAACAGAGTAACTAGCCATTGGAATGGATTGCTTTCAGATTTGGCAGAAATAGTAAATTTAAGATAAGGCTTGATAAATATTTGAATAATGAAGGCTAGCTTTGATATTTTTCATTTTCAATGAATAGTTTAGTTTAACGGGTGGGATAGTATATATGAACCACAATGTTACTCATTGTCATTAAAATTTCAGATTTATAAGACATATTACTTGTTTTGTATATATTTTCATTAGGTTTCATTAAATTATTTCACTATATTTCAGTACTTTTTTTCAAAAAACAAAAAAATATACAAACATACTGATCTTTTTACAGGTTGTTTAAAAGAAATTTACAGGATTCATTTCAGATTTAAATACTGTAAATCATGATACTTGAACTTATTATCATTGGAACTGTCTACTCTTTTGCCAAATGTTTATAATTTCCATATCTCAAATTTATTTATTTCTAAAAACTTTTATTTATGTAGATATAATAAAAAAGTGTTTTCTTACCAATGTAGGAAACTACAATAAAACACATTGAAATTATCAGCAACAGTATTCGAACACGTGCATTACCAGGTCGCATTTTCAGACAAGAGTAAATGCTTGCTTTCCAGTCAGATATATTAAAAATGTCCAAAATTTTCCTTTTAAAGCTTGATTTATCTTCCAACAACAAAGAGTCTTCTAAGAAAAGCCAAATATACAAAATAGCAAGGAGTAAGATAACAGCAGAAGTTCCAAAAACAGCATTATAACCCCAGTACTTGAAGATTTGTCCACCAGTTAAAGTTCCAATAGGAAGTCCCAAAGCAAAAAACAAATCTGCAACACCATATCGAAATGTTCGAGATTTCGACGATGAAACATCAGTGACATAGCTGTAAATACCAGTAATGACACAACTGAATCCACCAAATATACCTCCACTAAAATAAGCCAGCAAAATATAAACTGAGGGAATTTGAAAATAAAGTGCTAGAAATATACATAGAATATTTTCTATCACCATTCCAAACAGTGGTAATATCATGGGAATTTTACGGCCATGTTTATCACTCCATGGTCCCATCATGATAGTTACAATGGCACCAGGTATGGTTGCTATTGCTATTCCTAGCATTTGATAGTTGTTGGCCATTTTCTGTACAGGAGCTTCATGGATGCTATCATTCCTCAGATCTTCACATGTTGTTATATTCAGGTCTGTATATGTCTTTAACAGTAATAAATCTTGAAAAGTTACAGATTTCATGTTGACACCAAACATGAAAAGAAAAACAAATGGTTCTACAAAGAATGTCTTCATAATGTTTACCTACTTAAATCCTGCATTGCTTAGTAAATATACATATGATGAAGACAACTAGAGAAACATCATTTATATCCACAGTTTAATTCATTGTCTTTCTACAACTCCATCTCTACTTTCAACACTATTTTTATCTTCCAGTTCAATGATCATAATACAGCTCCATTTCTGTAAGTAAAAGAAACATATTATTTTTCTTTATTTTTTCTCATTTTTATAAACTTCATATGTTTTTGAGTCTGTATGGAATTTAAATTTGCTTATCACAGACATACAATATATTTAACTGATACACACATTTTAGCCAGAAAAAAACCAAACAAAATAATAGCTTAATCTACTTTATTATAAGTTGCAAGTTTCATTTAAGTGAAGAAACTTGTCACATTCATTAATGGTTTTCAGTGGTTATTTAACCAATACATACAAACACAGTTTTCAGTTTGAGTTGCAAAATTTAGCTGTGTATCGAAATGTATACATTACATTAATTTGAAATTAAGCAGAATTAAATTAACATCCACAGGATTACATTGTGAATAGGATTATTTATTAGTTTCTCTTGAATGTTTTAAGTTTTTACACACAAACAGTTTTCCTTGGATGTTTTCAAAATATTGGTTGATTTAGACCTACTTTGCATAATAGACCAAAGTTGCAACAATTTCTGTTCTCCTAAATTTACTGTTTTTATATCAATTAGTTGTAATACTGCACCAAACTTTAATGTATGTAATGATGATTTTACCTGCTAAGTTACAAATTCTTACTTAATCAGAATAAAAATGTTTTGAACCTTACCTAGTTGTTTCACAAATTACAACTGTACATACAAGTGAAATGACTATCTTATAAGGGACAATGTACAAAATAATATTTCATAAAGTATAAATTAAAATATTGTGAGATATGTATAGAGTGGTTTATTTTTCTTGGAAAATGAATTTCCAATACTAATTCTGGTCACACAGTTAAAAAACAGAAATGCATGAAATTCCCTTAACCTTTTCCCAGCTGCAGTGAATGGGTTAATTCTAAAATAAAGCTAGGTACTGTTGCACCATAATATACCGAAGGCAAGTTGCTTAATCAGAAATTATGCAGATGCAATGTATTACATTCTAGGGTGAAATGTTATAAATCAAAAGTTTTTAAAAATAGAATTAGTTTTCCAATACAAACCACAATTTTATGAGGATTTCTGTTGGTTATGAATTGTAATTCAACTTTTTTTTAGGCTTTTTGATAGCTAGTTTCTTTAATTCTTACATCTTGCTCATTGTTGGAATTATATAACATCATAAAGTCCTTTCATCTGTTGTCCCATCACACTCTCAGACTAGATGTTAAAAAATATTAAAATCATTATCAATACTAGGCTTCAGGTGTCCTTTATATGCTGTTTTAATTAAAGTTTTCAAAGTTTATTTTTAAGACATGATAAGTTTAATTGTTAAACTTTGGTTGTACTTTGATATAATTGTTTTTTGAACTTTGTCAATTGCATCTAGAGATGTGTTCAAAATAAATTGTAGCTGATCCCAAATAATCTTCTCCATATCAAGAGCATTTTATCTAAATGTATTGTTAAAGCCTATTAACTTCCTAAATTGTACATTATGTGTGTCAACAAGATAAATACAACTTCCTCACTTGGAGGAGAATTAATGTGCTAAGATTATCCAAGAATGTTAATACGCAGTATTTACATGACAGAAAGAGTTTTGACTTTGTATACTTAGATTTTTAAAAAGCTTTCTATGAAGCATCACAAAGAATATTAGTTAAGAAAATCACTTCTAGTTGTTGAGGATAGATTAATACTTAGATTTTTAGTACATTTGGAAGAATTTGTTTGTTTTTTAATTTTGCACAAAGTTACTCGAGGGCTATCTGTGCTAGCCATCCCTAATTTAACAGTGTAAGACTAGAGGGAAGGCAACTAGTCATCACCACCCACCACCAACTCTTTTACCAATGAATAGTGGGATTGACCATCACATTTTAACGCCCCCACAGCTGAAAGGGTGAGCATGTTTGGCGTGATGGGGATGCAAATCCGCGGCCCTCAGATTACGAGTCGCACGACTTGACACTCTTGGCCATGCCAGGCCTACATTTGGAAGAAAGAAAACACACAGGTATTATTAATGGAGTCCAGCCAAATTTATCCCATTGCTAGTCAAATGCATCAGTGTTCAATTCTCCAGCTTTTCTCCTATAAGCCTTTTTCATATTTTCATTAATGATATTGATAAAGATACCATCATGAAAGTTTGGGGATGAAAATAAACTCTTGGGTATTTCTAGCTGTAGAGAAGATGTTAAAACAACAAAGAATAACAATGGTCAACTGGTAAGTTGAACAAATTTGAAAAATGGCCACTAATAACAGAAAGAAAAAGATTTGGATTATCGTAAATTGGTTTATACATTTAATTTAGATAAGAATCCACTGTGTAGTCTTATATCAGTGGTGGAAAAAAGTTTTTGAAAGTTTAATAAAAGATGCTTTGCAGAATCATTCAATAAAGTTTAACATTTCATTAGACAGTTAACATAGTTTCATTAACAGACAAACTTTTCCTTACTAATCTTTTGGCATTCTTTGAATTGGTTACTGGTTATGTAGAAGATGGTGGGGATGTCATAGCATTCTTACCATTAAATATGAAAAAAAAATGATGCGACAACAATGCCAATTCCCTAATAATCTTCTTTTTTTTTTTAATCAGTGTAATTTCTGAAAGTAAGGAACCTGAGATTGTACAGTACTCCATATGTAGCCCAACCAATAACCTATACAATGACATTATAACATCTTTAGTCTTGTATTCAGTATTTTTGCAGAGACAATATAAAACCTTATTTCCATATTAATTTAAATAGCAATATCTGTACTCTTTCCAGCATGTTGACATCCTTCCTACAGTAAAGAACTAAAACTTGCACAGTGTATCTGTGAGGACACACTGACACCTTGCCCAAAAGTATGGTAAATTTCTCACTTTTAGATTGAAATTTCCTGTAGATACAAAATTGAGAATCATGTTTTTTTGTTTTTTTCCCCACATCTAAACACTCAACATCTTAATATTGTGAGAGACACTTAAGTGTATGAATATTGCATGGAAACTAATATTCTACACTGTGGTAAAATAACTAAGACTGAATATTTCTATAATGTGATTTTTTTTTAAATTATACCATAGCCCTTTTCAGAGTGGACTCAAAGTATTAAAATAATTGACAATAAATGTTCTATAACAGATCTCCAAGGCAACCTTGAGTTATATTATTCTACTCAGAATAACGACCATTTATAACAAATCTTTGCTTTCCATTACTAAACCTTCTTCAAATTTCCTATCAGCTTCATCAACTTACTACTCAATTTATCATGAAAAATCTTATCAAAGGACTTTCTGACAGTCAAGACATTCATTGTAAAACACATACACACAAAAAGGTGAGAACCCTATGAAGGAAACTCCAGCAAAAAGTTAAAAAAAATTCTTTTCTAACACCATCTTAATCATAATTAACTAAATGTGACCTTTTCAAACACCTTAGCTAAATCAGTATGAATAACAGCTTTTAACACCTTGCTAACAGTACAAGTGACACAAAAAAATATAACACAGTATCTCTATATTTTCCCTTGGTCCTTTCTTTTTTTTTTTTTCAAGCAAACATTGGTAATATTCCATTACCAAGAATGTCCAGAGCATTACAAAACTTCTAAATAACAATTAAAGCCTCCAGTAGCTCTTACAAATTTCTTAAAGGATTTGAGATGTGAATCAATTCCATACTTTAACTTCTGTAAAATAATTTTTTTCAGTATTAATGGAATTTAGGGGAAAACATCTTACCAGCTTTACATATTCATTAATACAGCAAGTCAGCTATATTTCTTTCTTTCTTTCCATTTTCAAGTTTTATGAGTATAATAGTATTCATTAGCCTCTTTTAACAATAACATAATAAAAAAAGCAAACAAATAAAGTTTGATAACTGTTTGTTTAGAATTAAGCTCAAAGCTATACAATGGGCTGTCAGTGCTCTGCCCACCATGGGTATTGAAACCCAGTTTTTAGTGTGTAACCCTGCAGACATACCACTCTGCCACTAAGGGGCCATCCCATAAACAATAATTCTGTTAGATAAGTAAAAAATGGAATCTAAGCTCTTTTTCCAAATCTTAAATTTTTGTCCTTTTGTCTACTATTTTCAGAATACAGCACCAAGAAAGCTGATGCCTTTATCCTACTGATCCCCTGAATAATTCTGAAACTTTAATATCTATTACAATGTCATAAATTAACTCTTAATATTCCACATTTGAGTGATATATAATCTCTTTTAAAATTCCACCAAAATCAAAATGATAGAAGTTTCTTATTATTATTACATTGATACAAAATTGTGACACAACAGAAATTAATGTATTACAAAACATTTCAAAAAGTCGCAATCAACCTTGGAAACTAGCACAAAACAGTCAGAAGCACCTCACAAGAACAATACATAGTAGCACAAGCAACTTAAAGAAAGTTTATGTGTTCTTAAAAACCTATATGAAAACTTCAGTGCATTTCATAGAAATATGACACACACTAAAGCAAATAAACATTGTGGAATTTAATAAACTCAAAAAAATTAAGGTTATCCAAGCCATCTCTCAGAAATATTTTACATACAAATTTACATGTGTGTGTGTGTGTGTACATTTCGAGAGAGGCACACACATTACAAACATATATTTATAAATACAAATATAATTCAATAACAGCAAGAAACCTGTGGGCCCATCTAGTTTGTCCCATTTACTAAACTCAATATGAAAGTAAAACACTCAAAGCCAACCCTTATCATCAAAATATCAAGCTTTCCCTTAAATTACTTCCATCCACCACCTATGAAGAAAAACCATTCCAAAAGTCAACTATCATGTTAGAAAATTATAACTGTAAATTAAAAACGATTCCTACTGTGACAAAACTTCTTTTTATGTCCCTTACTTCTATCCTTTTCACCATTAAAATATGATGTATCAGTACTATCAAATCTCAATGAACTCAATCATCTTAACTTTTATTTTTTTCCAGAAAAAACTGTAAAGGTTTCATCCTGTTCTTTATGACAACATTTACATCCCACATATCATCCTAATAATCCTGTTTTAACTCCTTTCAAGAACTCAAATGTCCTCTGCGTAAATAGCACAACAATGAAGGTTTCAATACTTAAATGAGGTACAACTAGTGACCTATACAATGAAATGATAGCCTCGCTAGGCTTGTGTTCGATATTTTTGCAAATAACCCAAATTCGTACATTTCCTACGTTTAACACACTGACTGCTCGGATGACTAGTTAAAAAAAACAACAAAACACTTTACATCAACTTTTCCCCATTATCTTCCATGATACCATCACTGTTATTGTTAAGATTATTCCAACCAAACTTATTACAATTTAAACTATGATAACTCACATGTGTTAATTTGATTTGTTTGTTTAAAGATAAGCATAAAACTGTATCAAAAACCATGTGTCCTCTGCTCACCACAAACCCGGTTTTCAGCGTTATAAATGTGGTGTGCCGCTTGAGGATGTATTACCTTGTTTTTATTATAACTGAAACAAATAATGGCCATTCTATCAACTCACTACATGCTCCAAGTCCTTTAGTAAATCAATAAACCTGAAATTAAAATCCTCCCCATGATTAAAATCTCGTTAGTTATCGTAATTTACGTTTCCCTACAAAGCTTCTTATCATTTTTTAAATTACATACTTTCGTTACTAAAAGATTGTAAATTACTTCCTTGTAGTAGTTTAGGCCTCCAAGTTAAAATTTAACACCGTAGTTAGTATTTTGTTCACCAACACCAATACTACAACTTTATACAAATTGCTTTCATAAATTATAATGATACATACCTCAAAAATTACTTACAATATCGTTCTACTTTACACATTTTATTATTACCATAAATATTATTCAGATTCACCATTACATCAAAAAATATTAAATGCATACTTTCAGATATTTTACATGTTACTTGTTTATAATTAAAGCGATGAATATTAAAATTCCAATTTTGAAAATCTTGTTCCGTGGGTCTTATCACACAACCGATAGCATAAATAACATACTGGTTAAACATTCAAGGCTCGTACACATACGACTCAAGGACATCCGGAAGATCCATTAAATGGGTCCAAACAGGTGAAAGTAGATTGAGTAAGGCGTGACGTAAGTCTATTAAGGCTACGTAATATTTGAGATGTCTGTTGATCACTCGTAGAAAGGTTGCCAATTCGTATATAGAAATATTTGAGTTGGTAACTTTATTCGTGTGTTGTTAAAAAATGTGTCACATAGTGTTATTAATAAGATATATAATTTGGGAGTTCATTTTTCTTAAAATTCTTGTTTGTGTTCCCTAAACAAATAAGGGAATTTGGTTTCACAAACAGTGAAGTTCGTTGTAATTAAAATTATAACATTAACTTAACTGTACGATTTATTTTATACTTATAACATTGTTTACGACCAGAATATTTCGCCTTAAACTTTATTGTTTAGATGGCTTAATTCATGCTGGTCTCTTTGTTTTAATTTGCAGCAATTTTTAAGTGTAAAATATTCAACTTCAAAATTCTAGCAAATCTATTCTTGTAAAAGTGTTCTGTCAATGGACTGGTTCCTATAGATTACTTGGTGAAAATACTGCGAGATTCACCCCACATAACAATGACGAATTAGTTTTATTTTACTTTATAACGTTTCTTTGTTTGTTTGTTTTGTGTTTCGCACAAAGCTACTCGAGGGCTATCTGTGCTAGCCGTCTCTAATTTAGTAGTATAAGCCTAGAGGGAAGGCAGCTAGTCATCACCACCCACTGCCAACTCTTGGGCTACTCTTTTACCAACGAATAGTGGGATTGACCGTCACATTATAACGCCCCCACAGCTGAAAGGGTGAGCATGTTTGGCGCGACTCGGGCGCGAGCCCGCGACCCTCAGATTACGAAGCGCACACTTTAACGCGCTAGGCCATGCCAGGCCCCCACTATCGTCAAAAGTTCACACACACGTTGTCACGTTTGCTGAAAACGTCGGCATATTTAATACTTAAAATACAACCTTTGAATGAAAAATATTCAAGCTTTAATAGAATAACAATATCTGCATGCTAAATATTTTATAAACAAACTAACTGGCATAACGTCTTTTTTGATTGACAGTGCAACAATACCGAATCACAGTATACCAGCGAAGAGTATATTGTTACTGATCCCTTAACGACAAAAAACGAGTTACTAGGCGTATTTTGTGATTGAAAAGTGTTCGTTTAACTTCTTAAAAGTTTGATCCATTTTGCAGAGTTTATTTGCCTATAATAGGAAATACTATACTTGCGTATTGAGATTGTAATCATATCGGTAAGATTGTTTGTATGAGATACGTGTTAAGAATTTCGTGTAAACCTAAAAGTTTACTGATAAAACATTCGTACAATAATGCAAATTAAACAGTGTAACACAGAAATAAATTTTGGGAGGATGGAAGGCTTATAAGAAAATTCCTTAATGTTCGACGAAGCCTAATTAAATTTTAAGTAATTCTCCTGTCATAAACTTCGATGTTACATAACAATACCGAGTATGATTGTTATCAGTGGAAAATAGTTAAACAGGATAAAGCTAGTGGTATAGTGATAATTTTAAAGGCTTATAACGCCAAAACCCCATACTACACAGATAGCCCATTGTGTAGTTTTGAGTTTAACTACAAAGTAAAATAAAGCCGTGAACTTTTAGGAAGTGGTTTTTAAAACCGATTAAAACATAATCATATACTAGCTTTTTATGTCTCGTTACACTACACACGCCTATCAGAAATATGCAGCAACTGTCATCTTATTAATCACGTTCTTATTTAACCGAGTAATGGATAATCTGTATAAGCTGTACAGTTTGTTCAATA
Source organism: Tachypleus tridentatus (assembly GCF_004210375.1). Classification (NCBI taxonomy): domain Eukaryota; kingdom Metazoa; phylum Arthropoda; class Merostomata; order Xiphosura; family Limulidae; genus Tachypleus; species Tachypleus tridentatus. The sequence goes on along the minus strand of NC_134833.1, from coordinate 42,828,040 downwards.
TCTGTCATAATTTAAAGGCCAGCTTCCTATCCAATTAGGAGGTTGAGTGTTCACGAGGTAGAAGGACAATATTCGGGATTATTCAAGAGGGTTGGAATTTCCCCAAACCAGTCTAATTGGTAATAAGTAGAAAACCGAATAATGAACTGGGTTTAATATTTCTTTGTAGAATCTTAAGTCGTGTATCTCCTGCTTATTTGTTTATTGATAGGCACAAATCTGTACAATATGAAATCTGTGGTGTGCCCACCGTAGGTGCTGAAACCCAATTTTTAGCGTGGTTTAGACATACTGCTGAGCCACCGGAACAGGGGGTGTCCACTAAATAATTCAAAATAATATATTAATAGCATAATTGTGAAACATTTTTCATTAGATTAAAATATCCACGTTTCTCTTCAGGATTCTAAGGTCCCCTCGTGATTCATAGATACTTCAATGTACCATTTAAATGTCTCCATTATCTGAATTATTCCTATAGGTATCTCATTGTGCAAATTCTTTATTTGATTTGTCTGTTGCTCTTTCCCAAACTTAATTAAATTTTTTTAAAGAACAAACAGTTTTGATTTTGCTTTTCAGATTATTTCTTCCTGTGTTCTTTTCATTCTCATAATTCTCCAGTATTCTTTAATATTTTTCATCCCACTGATTATTGATGTTTTATTTTTCAATTTAGTTCAATTCAGCTTTTTTAAAATTCTCAAACATGTATTTTTATTTCCATGTTTGTGTCGAAAACGGATATTTGGTAGAAGAACCTCCATATATCGTTCATTTAGTATGGGCCGGCATGGCCGGGTGAGCTAAGGTGTTCGACTCGTAATCTGATGAGACGCGAGATCGAATCCCCGTCGCACCAAACATGCTCCCCTTTTAAGCCGTGGGGGCGTTATAAAAATTTTAAAGTTGCAAGTCTATAAAGTTACCGCTGTACCCATCTAGGAACACAAATATCACGTTTCTGTGGACCAACATTTGGTGGAAGCCCCATAAATCACAGTTTATTTTGCAAGCTCCTCTTTTGTTGATTCATGACTTACTGTTTTTTAAGTAAACTAAATAAGAATTATATTTACTAGGGTAACATGTTAGAAATTGAATTCGAAGTTATCCATAAAATCTTCTTTCACCTCCTTACCTCGAAGATTTTTTTTCCCAATGTTGTGTTTTTATAAAGGCTCTTACATTTCTCATTTTATTTCTTTAGATAGGGTGTTCAATATGAAAATAAGTGAGACATCCATGTTTCCGAGCAGTTCCGCTCTTCTGTTATTGATCCTTTTGGCGTTGATACCAGAAGTTGCCAAACCTACTCAAACAACAACAAGGGAAACTGTTCAATTTGAGGTAAGTTAATGCAATTCCTAGTTTTACTAACATGATTTGAATAGGAGCAAGTGAGGTATTACTTCCAAAACTTCCTCATTGCGGTAATCATATAAAAGATTGCAATAATTAATTTACGTACAATCACTTTGACGAAACTACAGATTACTAAATGCATGAACAAAGATGTCTTTACCAGGAGAGCAATTTTCTTTGTATTTGTCATTAACAACAACAAAAAATACTGAAAGCATTGAACAGCTCAATTGCAGTACCAATTTTTAATCGTCGTATGAGAGACCTTGTCTTCACGTCCGTAAGATAGCTATAATTATTCTCTGGGGGAATGCAAAAAAGAGGCCTGGCATAGCTAGGTAGTTAAGGCACTCGACTCGTAATCTGAGAGTTCGAATCCCCGTCACACTAAATATGCTCCCCTTTCAGCCGTGGGGGCATTATAATGTCACATTCAATCCCACTATTCGTTGGTAAAAGAGTAGCCCCAGGGGTTGGCGGTGGGTGGTGATGACTAGCTGTATTCTATCTAATCTTACACTGCTAAATTAGGGACGAGTAACGCAGATAGCCCTCGTGTAGCTTTGCGTGAAATTAAAAAAATAAACAAATTTAATTGACTTTTTAGCATTAGTTTGTTTTGAATTTTTCACAAAGCTACCCGAGGGCTATCTGCGTTACTCGTCCCTAATTTAGCAGTGTAAGATTAGATAGAAAGACAGCTAGTAATCACCACCCACCGCCAACTCTTGGCTACTCTTTTTGCCAACGAAGAGTGGGATTAGCTCCTCTGCTGAAAAGGCAAGCATGTTTGATGGAACTGGGATTAGAAAACGATACCCTTAGATTGCAAGTCAAGCGCCCTAACCACCTGGCCATCCCGGGCCATCATTAACGTAATAGGTACTTTGAAACCAGTAGTTAAAAGTTCAAGATTCTGTCCGGACATCTCCTTCATTATCCGCTCACACAAAAAAGTATAAATGCAATTATTGAACAAAAAAAAAAAACAAAGAAGAGGGAAGTCAACCAATCAGAAACACCTCACCACCAAACATTTCTACTAAAATATTGGCTGCCATTTTAATAACGCATTCACATATTCAAGTGCGGGAAATATTTTTGGTATTTTACAAACTCAAACCTGACTTTCCGTCTCCGAAATCCAGAGTTCTATCGAGGGCCAATCCGACCCTAAACAAATTATTCCATTAGATTCTGCTATTTCTTTGTTCAGGATTCCTTTTCTTTATTACCTTTGTCCTAACAATAGACATCATACACTATAAAGCAAGTACTGTTTTACAGGTTTCGATTCTTCTATGCTAGAAAATAGAATATACTTTCCATGGGCTAAGATTTAAATAAACTAAAAACTTGTGTAGAGAAAGAAAAAGCAAAATATTGTAAAATATATATTTTTAAACTTTAGAATTATAAATTGCACCATTTATTTTCACAGGCAGATGCTATTGATGGGGATAAAGGTTTTGTACCTGTCACCCAATCGTCTACTCCGAAAGATGTGAAAGAAATTGATGAACGTTCAAGCTTGTTTTCCGGCCTCAGATATAAAAAACATTATGCTGAAAGTAAAAAAATGATCCCGTTTTTCAGCTTAAGAGGAAAAAAAGAGCAGTTTGATAAAAAAAAACATCTCTATTATTCGGCTCAAGAACAAAAAAAGATGATTTTGATAAAAAAATAGCAACTTTATTACTAGGATCAAGAAGAAAAACAGAGGATTTTTATCAGAAGCCAGCAATTCCATTTTGTGGCTCAAGAGGAAAAAAAGAAGATTTTAATCAAAAAATAACAACCCCATTTTTCAGCTCAAGAGGAAAAAAAGAGGATTTTAATCAAAAAACAGCAATTCCGTTTTCCGACTTAAGAGGTAAAAAAGAGCAGTTTGATCGAAAAAGGACATCTCTATTATTCAGCTCAAGAAGAAAAAAAGAGGATTTTGATGAAAAAACAGCAATTCCGTTATTCGGCTCAAGAGAAAAAAAGGAGGATTTTGATCAAAAAACAGTAATTCCGCTTTTCGACTTAAGAGGAAAAAAAGAGCAGTTTGATCAAAAAAGGACATCTCTATCATTCGGCTCAAGAAGAAAAAAAGAGGATTTTGATAAAAAAACAGCAACTCTGTTATTCAGGTCAAAAAGAAAAAAAGAGGATTTTTATCAGAAAACAGCAATTCCATTTTGTGGCTCAAGAGGAAAAAAGGAAGATTTTAATCAAAAAATAACAACCCCATTTTTCAGCTCAAGAGGAAAAAAAGAGGATTTTAATCAAAAAACAGCAATTCCGTTTTCCGACTTAAGAGGTAAAACAGAGCAGTTTAATCAAAAAAGGACATCTCTATTATTCAGCTCAAGAAGAAAAAAAGAGGATTTTGATGAAAAAACAGCAACTCCGTTATTCGGCTCAATAGAAAAAAAGGAGGATTTTGATCAAAAAACAGTAATTCCGCTTTTCGACTTAAGAGGAAAAAAAGAGCAGTTTGATCAAAAAAGGACATCTCTATCATTCGGCTCAAGAAGAAAAAAAGATGATTTTGATAAAAAAATAGCAACTCTATTATTCAGGTCAAAAAGAAAAAAAGAGGATTTTTATCAGAAAACAGCAATTCCATTTTGTGGCTCAAGAGGAAAAAAGGAAGATTTTAATCAAAAAATAACAACCCCATTTTTCAGCTCAAGAGGAAAAAAAGAGGATTTTAATCAAAAAACAGCAATTCCGTTTTCCGACTTAAGAGGTAAAAAAGAGCAGTTTGATCAAAAAAGGACATCTCTATCATTCGGCTCAAGAAGAAAAAAAGAGGATTTTGATAAAAAAACAGCAACTCTATTATTCAGGTCAAGAAGAAAAACAGAGGATTTTTATCAGAAGCCAGCAATTCCATTTTGTGGCTCAAGAGGAAAAAAGGAAGATTTTAATCAAAAAATAACAACCCCATTTTTCAGCTCAAGAGGAAAAAAAGAGGATTTTAATCAAAAAACAGCAATTCCGTTTTCCGACTTAAGAGGTAAAAAAGAGCAGTTTGATCGAAAAAGGACATCTCTATTATTCAGCTCAAGAAGAAAAAAAGAGGATTTTGATGAAAAAACAGCAATTCCGTTATTCGGCTCAAGAGAAAAAAAGGAGGATTTTGATCAAAAAACAGTAATTCCGCTTTTCGACTTAAGAGGAAAAAAAGAGCAGTTTGATCAAAAAAGGACATCTCTATCATTCGGCTCAAGAAGAAAAAAAGAGGATTTTGATAAAAAAACAGCAACTCTGTTATTCAGGTCAAAAAGAAAAAAAGAGGATTTTTATCAGAAAACAGCAATTCCATTTTGTGGCTCAAGAGGAAAAAAGGAAGATTTTAATCAAAAAATAACAACCCCATTTTTCAGCTCAAGAGGAAAAATAGAGGATTTTAATCAAAAAACAGCAATTCCGTTTTCCGACTTAAGAGGTAAAAAAGAGCAGTTTGATCAAAAAAGGACATCTCTATCATTCGGCTCAAGAAGAAAAAAAGAGGATTTTGATAAAAAAACAGCAACTCTATTATTCAGGTCAAGAAGAAAAACAGAGGATTTTTATCAGAAGCCAGCAATTCCATTTTGTGGCTCAAGAGGAAAAAAAGAAGATTTTAATCAAAAAATAACAACCCCATTTTTCAGCTCAAGAGGAAAAAAGAGGATTTTAATCAAAAAACAGCAATTCCGTTTTCCGACTTAAGAGGTAAAAAAGAGCAGTTTGATCGAAAAAGGACATCTCTATTATTCAGCTCAAGAAGAAAAAAAGAGGATTTTGATGAAAAAACAGCAATTCCGTTATTCGGCTCAAGAGAAAAAAAGGAGGATTTTGATCAAAAAACAGTAATTTCGCTTTTCGACTTAAGAGGAAAAAAAGAGCAGTTTGATCAAAAAGGACATCTCTATCATTCGGCTCAAGAAGAAAAAAGAGGATTTTGATAAAAAAACAGCAACTCTGTTATTCAGGTCAAAAAGAAAAAAAGAGGATTTTTATCAGAAAACAGCAATTCCATTTTGTGGCTCAAGAGGAAAAAAGGAAGATTTTAATCAAAAAATAACAACCCCATTTTTCAGCTCAAGAGGAAAAAAAGAGGATTTTAATAAAAAAACAGCAATTCCGTTTTCCGACTTAAGAGGTAAAACAGAGCAGTTTAATCAAAAAAGGACATCTCTATTATTCAGCTCAAGAAGAAAAAAAGAGGATTTTGATGAAAAAACAGCAACTCCGTTATTCGGCTCAAGAGAAAAAAAGGAGGATTTTGATCAAAAAACAGTAATTCCGCTTTTCGACTTAAGAGGAAAAAAAGAGCAGTTTGATCAAAAAAGGACATATCTATCATTCGGCTCAAGAAGAAAAAAAGAGGATTTTGATAAAAAAATAGCAACTCTATTATTCAGGTCAAAAAGAAAAAAAGAGGATTTTTATCAGAAAACAGCAATTCCATTTTGTGGCTCAAGAGGAAAAAAGGAAGATTTTAATCAAAAAATAACAACCCCATTTTTCAGCTCAAGAGGAAAAAAAGAGGATTTTAATCAAAAAACAGCAATTCCGTTTTCCGACTTAAGAGGAAAAAAAGAGCAGTTTGATCAAAAAAGGACATCTCTATCATTCGGCTCAAGAAGAAAAAAAGAGGATTTTGATAAAAAAACAGCAACTCTATTATTCAGGTCAAAAAGAAAAAAAGAGGATTTTTATCAGAAAACAGCAATTCCATTTTGTGGCTCAAGAGGAAAAAAAGGAAGATTTTAATCAAAAATAACAACCCCATTTTTCAGCTCAAGAGGAAAAAAGAGGATTTTAATAAAAAACAGCAATTCCGTTTTCCGACTTAAGAGGTAAAAAAGAGCAGTTTGATCAAAAAAGGACATCTCTATTATTCAGCTCAAGAAGAAAAAAAGAGGATTTTGATGAAAAAACAGCAATTCCGTTTTCGGCTCAAGAGGAAAAAAAATTCGAGAAGTAAATGCTATTTACCACAAGATCTGAAATAATGTATCAGATTAATAAGAGACAGTCGTTGCTGTTTTTTCATTTAAATATGTTTACAAATTCACCTTTTCTATGAGTTCTGTAATAATTTTTAAGTGTTTTAGTCAAAATTACATTTTAAATTTGTTTTAAGCAAGTCCTTTAAAACCTTGTATATTTTTTGTTCTAAAATTATAATAATAGTTATACCTTCAATTAATAAAATTGAAAGCTACAAAATCTGATAACGGCGAAATTTTACTTTTGTTCGTAATAATTCGGCTTCTTTATTGTATGTCATGTATATAAAATTGTATATATCTGTGTAAAAAATTAACGTTATTACGGTCGTACAATAAAATCTTCCTTGTGGAATAATATGAATAAGTATCTGTTGAAATAATATACACACTTGTTCACAAACACGGTATTGTTGTTATGCATGTTATCTATTAATATATATGTACACGCACGTGATAGAATTTTCTCAAATGATTATCGATGTCTACGCTACACCTGACGTCGAAATGAAGCATTATTATCTGCTGTATCTTAAGACGGCTGGTATGAGTATGAAAGTGGAGGACAACGTTTCGACCTTCTTAGGTCATCTTCACTTTAATCTTTTGTTAGCATGGAGATGATATATAAGGGTCGAAACGTTGTTCTCTAGTTTATTTTGATAAAAGCTTTAATACCCCAACCAGCCATCTTGAGATACACTTTTAGTTCAAGTGGATTTCTCGTCATCATGAATTATTAGCAGCTGCCACTACTTTCTTCCTCTCGTCGTTGTGCAAAGCTACAGAATACAGAATCTTACCCGGAATAAGGCACCATAACTTGCAAAAACGCAATGAGATGACTGTTGTTATTTGTTGAATTTCGTACAAAGATATACGTGATCTATCTACGAAAACCGTTCTTCGTTTTGAAGTGATAGTCTAGATGTAACGCCACCAAATGGCAATGCTTAAGTTACTGTAATCGAATAACTGACCCCAATGTGGTGAGTGCGATTTCTTATTTTACTTTATATTTTTGTACTAACTAGGCAAGAGACAGGAATTCTTGAATTCAAAGCCCCTCACACTAACCATGCACTCAGCCCATTTAAAATAAAATTAATTCAATTTGTCCTTGAAGTTCAAAATCCTCTGTTTCATTGAAATAGTATTTAAATAGACACGAACGAAGATATCTCATGAAATAAAAATAACTCAACAACTATACTAAAGGCTGTTCATAAAATTATTAAAATGTTTTTAAATCAATATAAAAAATCTACTATTAAATTTTAAACAAACAAGTAATATTATTATATTTTGTTTGTGTAGATCAGGGGTAACCAAACTTTTTTCAGAGGGGGCCAGATTACTTGGGGAATGAGAAGCGCGGGCCGCATGATAATTATGTTCAATACTCATAAGCTAGAACGAAAGCTCTCTGTAAAAGACTTAACACAAAGTTTAGGATGCCACGTTAGCCATGTGGGAGTTGCATGCAATACAAACATATAATAAAAAACAAACAGAAATACAACCAACATTTTTATTTACCAAAAGGTTATCAAAGAAGGTGACATTAACAAAAACAATTGTCACTTCGCACATAGTGAGTACATATCTTAATTTCACTTAGCCGCAAAAAAGTTTGTGAGATTTATGAAATTGGCGTTTGGCTTTCAAAATATCTTCAATGTTCGGTTTTGAATTGCTGCATTCAATCATTAGAATTGCTTTCAAAAGTTCATCAGTCAACCTTGATCGATGTACCGACTTTACATATTTCATTTTGAAAATGCTTGTTCACAGACATAAGTTGCTCCGAACACTGATGCCATACCAGATGCGAACTGCTTCAGCTTTGGAAAATCATCTTCAGATATGCAGCTGTAAAATTCAGTAAGTTGCCCCTCTCTTTGTTTTGCTTTCAGCAAGTCATTTTCTTGCAAATCGATGACCTCCAGCTGAAGTTCCACTGGCACGTCATCAATGAAACAACCAAAAGGATTCTGAAAAAGGAGAATGTCACTTTGGATTATATCGAGATCTGAAAATCTCTCTAACAAATGCTTATTTAAATCATTAATAATCTTTTTTTCTGAAACTCCAGGTTGACATCTTCTGTAATTCCAGCATGAAACTCATTGAAACACTGAAAATGAGAGAGGTTTCCTCCTTCCAAATGTGCTTCAAACAATGACAGCTTTCTCCGAAATCCTTTAATGATTCTATAGAGATCACAGACAAGATTATTCTTTCCCTGAAGTTTCAAGTTCAATTAATTCATGTGGAATGTGATGTTAACCAAAAATAACAACTTTGACATCCAGGTTGGATCCGACAGAAGTGGATTGGCTCTGTATTTCTCGATAAGAAATATATCTATTTCTCTTCTTAGCTTATAAAAACGAGATAAGACTTTACCGCAGCTGAGCCACCGCACTGCCGTGTGATAAGGCAAGTCACACAAATCCGAATCAATTTCTTCAGAAAACGCCTTGAACTGGCGATGATTAAGTGCATGACCCCGATTGAAGTTCACTGCAGAAATGACTGGTTTCAGTACGCAAAACATATCGAAGTCTTTTCCACAGAGTGCTTACTGATGTATGATGCAGTGTATGAACAGAGCGCTTGGGAGTTGAAGATCTTCCAACTGTTTCCTGATCAGCCCCACCAGACCATTCTTTACTCCAGCCATGTTTTTTCCTCCATCAACCGTTGCACCTCTAAGCTGATTCCACTGAAGGTTAGTCTTGCAAAGTTTCATGCACTTCCATGAAAATGTCTTCTCCAGTTCTTCTTCCATGCATGCTGCAAACTGATACCAACTCTTCCGTGATCTAAAAGTCCAAATTAACTTCACGAATGAACACGAGAAGTTGTGACGTTTTCGAGAGATCAGTTGACTCATCCAGTGCCATAGAATACCATAGAAAGTTTCTAGCTTTTTGGCACATCTGTAATGCGATGTTTTCTCCAAGTTCTTCTGCTTTCCGTACAACTGAAGTTGCTGAAAGACTGATACTTTAAAAAAAAAAAAGGCTTTTTCAGGACACAGCTCATTTGTTGCTTCCATCATACACTCTTTGATGAAGTTTCCGTCAGTTAAAGGTTTTCCTCGCTCTGCCATCCTATGCACTATTTTGTAACTTGTACGAGTGACAGATTTATTTTCAGCAAACTTTCTCGTGAAGAGATTCTTTTGAGATTCAAAAACACATTTCATGGATTCAAATTTCTCAGAACGGAACTTTCCTGAAAATTTCAAATATGTTGATAGATGTTTTGTTTCATAGTGACGCCGAAGATTGTACTCTTTCAAAACGGCAACACTTTCGGTGCATATCACACAAGTAGCTTTCTGATTTTTTGGTATCCACAAAGAAGTACTTTTCTGCCCATTCTTCACTGAAAGCACGACACTCAGAGTCCACTTTTCTTCTTTTAAAAGCAGATATAACGATGGGTGAAAAAAACAAACAAACAGGATCTGAAAATGAAAAACACAGAACGCTGTGAGGAAAGTATTGTACTGGTCCAAGAACGCACAAACTAAATATATTAAAACGTACGTACGTTTGCCACGACACTTACCTAAGAACGAGTTACGAAAAGCGCATAACCCGACTACTAAGAGAAATGAGTTTGCTGAAGCGGTAACCTTAGGCCGCTGAATTCATAAGACAAGTCGATAGGACGAGGGTTAAATCTGCACTTGTTTTCAAAATCCTAATGTTTTCATAGATACGTGCCTCCCTCGATATGAATAAACGGGCAGCAAGGATGAAAGAAGAATTTTCCTATTTGTAAAAAATGCTCCATGACAGCCTTGTTTCTTTTTATCATAACGTCTTGTGTTTGCCAGCTAAAAGCGACCATCGGTGTGATTTATTTTGTTATGACAGTCGGACATTTGATGAAATGTCACTTTTTATTTCCAAGTGGCTAGCTGCTAGCGGGCCGGACAAAATGACCTCGAGGGCCGTAGTTTGGTGACCCTTGCAATAGACTATTGTACTTGGCAGAAGAAGGGATATAACTATCGATACAAAAACGTACAAACAGTCTTCTTTAACATGTATCATCAAAACATGAATTTGTTTCAAATTTTCAACTAATAAAAGTTTTTAAGAAGCTGATTCAAACAATTTTTCTGTTGTTCGTTTGGATGTTTTTAATTCATTCAGTAAAAAGCCTCATTAATAAGAGAATATAATTCTGAATATTCTACATTTACAGAAGTTTTGTGAAGAACTGAACTCGCTGGTTTGTAAATTGATGAGGCTCTTCGGAAGTTCGAAACTTTTATAGGTTGCCAGTAACTTCAGTATTCATAACAGATACTTGTGTAGAGGTTTTGTTAAAAAATGAGTATCTAAATTTATAAACTTATAATATTAACTGGGTAGCATCTTATAATTTAGCTACTAGATTCAATGGTATTTGTTCAACTCAATATTTTACTTATAGTAACTAACCTTTGCAATACCAGTACCTGAAAAAATATTCTATTTTTGAAGCTAGAGGATTAATATCACATCTAATGATTATGATCTAGTACAGTTTTATTTAATATAAGCTAATTTCTCTTGGAAAAACAGACATTTATGTGACCTTCTTACTTGCTTCATTTAACTTCTCTTTCAAAGTTATGAGCTTAAATAAGAAAGCACATTATGATATTATAATAATCATTGGGAAAATAACAATTTATGGTCATATTAAAATGATTATTTCTTATAAACTCGTAACATATGTTTAATATCTGAAGAAGATAAACCAAATGTTGTGTTACAACATAAAGTATATTACTCTCAAATTAAATCACTTTATTATACATAGAAATTATTGTTTGCCAACATTTTACCAAAGCTATTTAGTTCCATTTCTTTAAAAAATATAATAATATGAGAGCAGTGAGTTGGAGAATTGTGTGTTTTTTTGTTAAAGCAACAAAATCCAGTCTCTTATCTGGTTATACAATAATTTTTCTTTAATCCATGTTTTTATCAAGTTATTCTGTATTCCTTCTTAGTCCTGCTTCTTGATAAGTTATATTACAATATTCTTTTAATATAACTGTAATTCTTCCTTAACAATTTTTTTTCCTTCAGGTCTGTTCACTTGTAAAAAAGCCTGTTTTAATATGGATTTTGTTTCTATAAAAGTTATGTTTCAACTGATGATTTAAACCCAAGTCCTCAAAGAAAGTTTAGTATTGTACAACATATATTTTATATTGGAATCATGATCAACCCTTTTTATTGTTCAAACTTGTTGAGATGAAATGAAATATAGAAATAAACATTCCATAAGGATTCTGAATAAATGTTTTATTAATTTAAAATCTTAAATATTTGTGATCTTGTTATAACTAGCAATATATGATGGTTACAATCTAGACTGAGATATGCTGTCAGGAATTTACAAAAGAATCAAAGCAAGTGAATTTAATACTCGATATGACTATGTGACCCAAGTAATTAAGGATCAGCAGACGATTGTTAGCAAGAAACCAGTAAGTAAATGATTACTTATTTCTTAGTGTTAACATGTGGATTAAGTTTTCTCTTCAATTTTGTTACTGTTTTCTTGACATTTAAGATTTCTTGTTGATTTCTTCGTTGAATAAAGAGCCCAAAAATATCATCTTGAAACTGAAAACAAACTACAGAACAAGTCCATAGAAACTTTGTCTGCTTGACTTTGTTATAATAATTAAATTACAGACACCAGGCAGCAGTCAGAAAAACGAAGTTTTTTTTTCTAGTACCTCAAGACATTTATAGTGACATACTCCTAAACTTACATAAAAAGTTACCCAATCATTAAATGATTCTCAAGCTTTAATGTTGTATTCAAAGACGATATTTAGACTATAACACAGTAACAACTACAGTCTAATAAAAATTGGTGCTTTTTTAAAGTAAAAGTTACTACAATGACGATTTTAGGAATTTGATGAATATTAATAAAATGAATGAGATATATTATCCAAGTTTAATAATTGATTGGTTTAACTTTCCAGAACTTCGCCCAGCCTCACAGAAGACTGATTGCTCATTGTCAACTGTATGAAGTTGATGATGTAAACAAGCAGGAATCAATCAGAGAGAAGTGTTCATCCTCAATGATATCCTTATAGTAAGGATAATATTTTATACCAGATCACTTGAAGCTATATATTTATTTGTGTAAATCTATTATTTTATTGTTCTCTGATTTAAATCCAAGTTCAGTTTATTTTACAACATTTTCTTCAAACTTGTTGACAATAGAAGTCTTATTTTGTACTAGTGATATTAGTAACTCAGTATGTTGATGGTAGCAAGGGAACCACTAACTATGTCTCGCCTAAAAACGTTGTAAGTATTTAAATTCCTTTCTTCTGTCAATTGGAGTACAAATTTTCAATCGCCATACTAGAAACCTTGTCCTCACGTCTATAAGACAGCTATAATTATTCTTTGGCATAATGCTAAAAAGAGGCCCGGCATAGTCAGGTGGTTAAGGCACTAATATGAGTGTCGCGGGTTCGAGTCCCCGTCACAACAACCATGCTCCCCTTTCAGCTGTGGGGGCGTTCATCCCACTATGGTTGGTAAAAGAGTAGCTCAAGAGTTGGCGGTAGGTGGTGATAACTAGCTGCCTTCCCTCTAATCTAGCTCTGCAAAATTAGGGACGGGTAACGCAAATAGCCCTCGTGTAGCTTACGCGAAATTCAAAAACAAAGCTTATATATATATATATTCTATTTAATCTATTAATACTATTTAATCATTTTAATAAAGCATGCGCTTAATTATGTTACTTTATAGCTAATTGCTTACAATCTTCTATTAACCCTCTTGTGTTATTTTTAACAGTTTAAAAACCTCGCATCACAACTATTCCATTAATTATGAAAGTGGTTAATACTTTAAGAGTAACACTGAATTTGCAGTTTAGGATTTTCTCGAAAGTATGGAATTCTTCTTGTAATCGTATTAGTAACTGAAAGTATTGTTGGAACAATACGTCTTCAACAATTATCAGGCCTGGCATGGCCTAGCGCGTTAAGGCGTGCGCTTCGTAATCTGAGGTTCGCACCCGAGTCGCGCCAAACATGCTCGCCCTCCCATACGTGGGGGCGTTATAATGTTACAGTCAATCCCACTATTCGTTGGTAAAAGAGTAGCCCAAGAGTTGGTGGTAGGTGGTGATGACTAGCTGCCTTCCCTCTAGTCTTACACTGCTAACTTAGGGACGGCTAGCACAGATAGCCCTCGAGTAGCTTTGTGCGAAATTCCCAAACAAACAAACAAACAAAAAGCCTTCCACCAAAGTGATGTAAGTTCACCTTGACTCTTCCAGCCACCAGTGCCTCAGTTGAGCGTTCTTTCTCTCATTTAAAAATAATATTCAGCTATACCAGAAATGCACAAGAAGAAAGACTTTCAAGTTTAGTATTAATAGCGATTGAGAAAAAAACTTCTTGAGGAAATAACGACTGATGGTCTCTATGAATATGTTTATTATATCAAAAGGAAAGGAAGATAGAATTAACAAAGAAAAACGTAGCCGGATATGTTTTGTTTTTTATCTTTAATTGAAAGTACTTAATCTGAAATACAATTAATGACTACAAGTAATTCATTTTATCTTTAGTGGCCGTCCTGTACGATTTGTTTCAATTTTATAATCCACACTATATGCTTTTGCTTCCCCATCGGCACGGCTTGGCCAAGCGTGTTAAGGCGTGCGACTCGTAATCTGAGGGTCACGGGTTCGCATCCCCGTCGCGCCAAACATGCTCGCCCTTTCAACCGTAGGGGCTTTATAATGTGACGGTCAATCCCACTATTCGTTATTAAAAGAGTAGCCCAAGAGTTGGTGGTGGGTGGTGATGACTAGCTGCCTTCCCTCTAGTCTTACCCTGTTAGTCTTACGGCTAACACAGATAGCCCTAAAGTAGCTTTGTGCGAATTTCAAAAAAACAAAAAACAAGCTTCTCGATCAGGACATATCACTGCACGCTCCTGCTTAAGTAATGCCATAGTTAAATCTTGTTATTTGGTTTATAAGAGTTGGATCACTTAAAGTAGTTTGTACTGACATGATAAACAGTCTGTTTCTAAGCATAGATATTATTTTAAATTCCAGATACAAGACAAGTGTAGTTAGTAACTGTATACCAATAGCAATGTCATTGGATCATGTTGTAATATATAAGTATCCATTATGTTTCAAGCAAACATCTGTGGGAAAATGACGACTTGAGCTGAGAAAGTTAGGTAAATTTTAAGTTGGACTGAGTAAAGCGTGTTGCCAACAGAAACACACAGCGAAATGCGTCGGATCTGTTGATGAACATCACACAAAAGGTAAACCACAACCTAAATGCTGTAGCAGCGAGAAAAATCATATAACAAAGTCTGTAAGGAATATAAATAAATAAAACAACGTATATAAGAAATTAAAAACACAACAGAAAAGAGTAACAAAACAACTGGCACCACCACCAGCGAACAATACAAGCCATTTATAATGAAATACAAAAGTACCCTTAAAGCGCACAAACAAAGTTTCAACAACAGAGACTAACAAAAACGAAATAAAAAAACATATTATGAAAATCGTAATAAAACATCATGTATTTCATCGCATAATATTGGAAACTAACATAAACCAAAGAATGCTTAAACAACACATCACACTATACATACCACAGTTAATCCAACCAAATCACTAAAGACCTATTATGATAATATAATAAGATAATAACTATTATCTTACATTCACAGTCTTACATATCAACATGAAAGGTGCATTTGCTTCCAAGAAACATAACATTGATCAAATTACTAACAAAGTTAAACCAGATATTTGTGTAATAAGTGAAACCTGTTTATATGCAAACCATAGATTTATAATAAAATGATTCAGTGCTAAGAAAATACAAAAAATAATAGGTACAAATACAGATGAGCTCTACTGTTACATAAATCTGATCCCATTGTAAAGGAAATGCAAGTTACCATCTTAAATGAATGCATGGCCATAGATGTATTAATTGAAAATACATTTATTGTAACGTTAGCAGGCATATACTACTCACCGAACAGAAATTTAGATATCAATCTATCATGCCGTATTAATAATCATAGTACTAATACCATTATAACAGGAGGTTTAAATAGTAAACATACAATTTTTAACTATAACTGAACTAATTTAAATAGAAGAAAGCTGTATAAACATTTATTAGATACAAATACAATGTTATTAAATGGCTCAACCCTTACATATTTCATACGCACATGTCACAAGAGACATATTGTATTTTTGTCCGTGTTATTACAATACATTTTCAAGTAGGAAAAGGTACAGACAGTGATCACTTTCCTGTTTGGAGTACCTTCAGTCTCACTTCCATAAATATAAATCAGCACAAGCCGATAAACTAAACTATAAAAAAGCAAACTGGATCGAATACCAATCAGTCCTACATGTTTATTATCATACAATTACTGAGTGCCTTACCATAGTAACAAACTAAGCAGTACTTAAACATAAACTTGTAAAAACAGCACAAACATGGAA
This sequence comes from Tachypleus tridentatus, assembly GCF_004210375.1. NCBI lineage: Eukaryota > Metazoa > Arthropoda > Merostomata > Xiphosura > Limulidae > Tachypleus > Tachypleus tridentatus. Next base: position 42,812,114 of record NC_134833.1, on the reverse strand, counting down.
ATCACATGCACAAATAATGTGATTAAATAATGACGGACCTAAATCCTTAAAAAGACGAAATTATAAATGAGGACGTGCTAAAGAGAGAAGACGTTACAACAACGTTCCACATGTAAGAAATGGAAGTATCACCATATATTATTCACTGTCTCTTAAACTCTTTGGAAAATAGAAAATATGAAATAAATGTTGAAGTAGAAGTAACCTTGTCACAATTATGTACTCTGGAGACAGGTGTTCTCAGACAGGGAAAATTTTCCGTATCTTCTTTATCATATATGTTAACAACATGCCTCTCAAAGATCCAAATCATGGTTATTCTTCACAGTTCGTTGAAGATGGAAAAGTCTGGAAAAGCACTCCTATCTCATCTATACCACCTACAAATTTATAGCCCCAACCTAGCAGAATAACCAAATGTTTTCAAAAATACAGCATCAACATTAACGTACTGAAACACCAAATCATGATCTTTAGCAAATTAACCAAACATGATAAAAGCCAATCAAAACTGTATACGAACGGAACACTTCTTTATACTGATACATTCGCTAAATTCTTAAGCCTTATATAAACTTCAAAATTAATGTGTATAAATAATTTAAACAATACAAAACCTCAATTTTGACAAAACCAAAGTGTGCTAGGAATCTAGCGAGTTAAAACAGCCGCCATCATAATAATAATATACAAAACGCATATACGACCTGTAACAGGTTATACAGTTCTAGCATTGATAAATGTCGCACCAAAGCTGACACAAGAAAACTTTTGTTAGGCGGAAATGGATCTGGTGATTTTAAATTGAAAATTATGCTTGTATATTGGGCAGAAACCTCCGAGCACTTAAGCAGCTCTGCAAAGGCTCTCCCAGTTGAAAACATTGTTTGAAGACTGGTTAAAAAGTTATTTTTGTTCAACTGCAAAAGAAAACAACTTTAAAGCTTTGTTATTAGATAATGCACCATGCCATCCAACGGGACTTTATGACTTTAATGAAAATGTCAAAATCCATTTTCTTCCACCCTATACAACATCTCCACTGCAACCAATGGATCAAGGTGTCATTGCAATGCTTAAAGCTTATTATTTGAAGCAAAATTTTTCTCTAGTAATAAAGGCTACAACTAGGCTGCACTATCGTTATCTGAATTATGGAAAAATTACAACATCAACGAAGCATGGCTTGAAGTTAGTGAGAATAACATGAGAGCAGTGTGGAAGTTTTTTTTATCTTATTTTTCTTTGTGAGTCTACAATAGAAAATATAGGTTTACTCATGAACACATTTTTCAAAGGCTGAGAAATCCTGCAGTGGAAATTCCGAGCTTTTGATTGGTTATAAACACTTTAGAGCAAACAATGTAAGTACGTGTAAATAAACATTTCCAAAAACAAAAACGATGGATGTGACCAACTTGTTTGATTCTCTAAATATAATTTCTCATAAAATAGATAATATAGAATGTTCTTATTTTATATTCTAACATTAAAATATTGGTAATTTGAGTTTCTATTTCTTAAAAAAACTACAGACTTTGTCGTTGGACATCAGAAACGAATATTTTAAGCCAAAGAAACATGCAGTATATCACATTACACAGAAAACCCAATATTTATGAATTTGTTTTAGTGTTAATATTTAAATTAATTAACTAACTATTATGGGTCTGACAAATATGAAGTTTTTGGTGTATATGGCAGAATTAGCCTAAGGCATGTTTAGTTTATTTTAAAAACTAATTTCAAATACACAAATGACTGCCTACAAGACTTTCAAATGTATTTTATACAAATATCTTTAGTAGTGTGTATCAGTGTAAAGCTAAATTAAAATAATGTTACTTACAAGTATAAATACTGTACTAAAACAGTTCTAAAATACTATTTTACTTTATAACATGCTTTAACCAATGTACACACACCTGGTGAAGGCTGTAACTGTACATACTGATTCAGTGTCAAGTACACAAATCATATTCATAGAATTTTTTATTTTTATTGAGTCTTTATAAACTATCATTAAAAAAATAATTGTGTTTGTGGAATGGGTCACAAGGATTTTTAAGTTTAAGAGGTGTCACAGACTTTATAAATGTTCATAACTGTGACATATTTAATTCATGATTTTCAATATACAGAACTAATTTAAATAATAAACTCAAAGTTCTATAAAGTGATAAACACCGTATAACCCAAGCACTTTTTAAAAGTAGACCTTCCTCCTTCAGGAGCAAACTTGGAATCAAAATTAGTATCATTTTTTAAAGACTTGAAGCTGTGTTTTTATGACTCAAAGTTCTATAATAATAGTTTTAATTGTTGTTTAGTATTTTGCCAAAATTGTAACAGTTTGTTCCATTACCCTTAAAACCACCTTAATATAAAGAACTGTAAGTATCTGTTGATTCTCTTTAATTAATTGTCTTCATGTAATTCAAACAAAGATTTAATGCTCCTTAGTTCAACAGTCAGATGACCACAGTAATATGTAGAACTGTAAACATCTACTTTTCCTTTTGGTGAAGTTTGTGTATATCATCTGAACAAATAATTACCACATTCACATTCAATGAATAAATGATAATACCAGTATGTAGAAATATAAGAATTTATTGTTTTCCTTAATGAATTATATGTTTATCATCTGAATAAAGAATTAGCACAACTAGGTCCAACAATCAGACTTTTGTGAAAGAAAACTTTAAAGTATTACTACAACAGTTTCATAACACTTGCATGATGTTATGTTATTTGTTAATTTATTTTGTACATTCTGCTAATAAATTAATGTATTGTGTTTCATATGATTATCTTTGTTTTATATTATTTTTTAAGATGCAACTATAAATTAACATTAAGATACTGAACTAACCTAACGTGAACTTGAGTAAATAGTGTGACTGTGAAACACTTTTTTCTGAAGCATTTTGGGGATTTATGATAATCATATGTTCTAATTTCAGTATAAAAACTGGTACTATTCATTTCTTTTAACTTTTCCTGTACATAAAATTATGTAATCAGTACTCTCTGAAAATTAGTAACAAGTGTTGAATTGATGAATCTAAAATGTATTGTTGAAGGAATTTAAAAGTTATTTTTTAAAATCATTTATGAGATAATTAGTTTATTTTACATTGCTGTTTGATTAAAAGGCATATAAATTTGTCTTTCTTTTATACCTATACAGTAACAATAAATCCTACTCATCTGAAAACCCCTGATCTGAGTTCTCATAAAAGAAAACTAAAGTGTCAGTTAAACTTGAAGTAGTAAACTGACTCAAGTTCTAACTCTTGTTCTTGGATTTTACTCATTATTGAAATCACATCACAATTAATAGTAAGTATAAATATCTACTGGCAATACTGTTTAGGAAAAGTTATGATTTGACAACCCTACAGATCCAATTGTGTAAAATAGATGTTAGGATGTTTCAATACTAGTGGTTGGGATGCAAGTTCTGTATCAGAAACCTTATATATATATGTTTTACTGACAGTTGACCCTGTAATTAGATTGTTTATACTGTCCTGAGGCTTGAATATAGTTGATCCACAAAGTAACAGATCATGAACAGTTTCTGATAGTTAATTCAAGAGTAGAAAAAGAAAGGGAAGAGGTTTTCTAATGGGTAACCTACAAACAAATAAAAAAAATTGAAAGATAAAATCATAGGACCTATTTGCCTTCTAATTCCACATTTGTTGCAAGAGTTTATAATACACTTTGATACTGTTCAAATACCTTCATTATCTCAAGTATTCTATTCTAATAGAAAAAAGTCAAACAGAAATTTTACAATTGAGAAAAAATTGTTTTACTTGCTTGTAACTGATAAACTGTGGTGTTCTATTTGCTGACATTAATTTACAAAGGATTTTATCTGATGCCAAAAATCAAAAGACAAAAAGTGTGGCTCCTAACTTTTACCCTTGCTCCATATTTGTGGAAGTTAATTTTATCATCACCACATGTGTAATATCTTGGTCCAATGATTTATTACTTCGAAAATGCACTAGTTTTAAAATTCATTAGAAAAAAGTAAATTCATGTTACAGACTGATTTCATAATGTGAGATTTTCCACCAAAAAGACTTCTACATAAGTTCTGTACCAGATTATACAGGTAAGAAAATTAAATAATGAGTTTTGTTTCCTTATGAAACACAAGTTTTCATGATTCAGCCTCCAATACCAATATCAACATGTATGACTAGTGTAACATAAAGTACTGGATATGATTTTTACATTCTAATCTGCTCTATTCCATGTTAACAATTGAAAACGTTTTGCACAGAAGACAGCAAAATAAATGGTAAAACAAATAAAAACTATTTATTTATATACATTTACTTTTCATTGGAAAAAAATTGCCACCACTTTTTGTGTCTGTTGAACATTATACCTGAATAAAATTTTTCTTTCCATATTTAACTTAATAAACAAACTCACAAATTGTAATTGTTTTCATTTATCTGGAACAACACAGCTGTCACCTAGTGTGCATTAATAAATACAATGGATTCTTACTGTGTTTTCTCCTTTAATTTTGAAATCAATGAATTTTAAATATTCAGAAAGGTGTGGTAATTCCAATTATAGCTGTAAATGAGTAAAACAACCTGTGAAAAATTAAAACTACAAAGGTAAACACCTTAAGTCATGATACAACTACTCCTCCTATTTGGTTATCTCTTTCAAACTTTCTCTGTAGAACAACAGAAGTTTCAAATATATCGTTTCTGTTTTATTAGAAGTAGAAATGCCATAGTAAAATATTTTGAAACCAAAGTTTTTTGCCATATTTTTACAGAAGAATAGTGTTACACAAGATATAAAGCAGGAATTGAAATTAACACTTCCATAATTGGTTTGTGTGTTTAACATGAACTAGTAATCACCATGTAACTATGAATATATATATATGCAGCATAAAAGTAATAGTACCTAATGTGGTTTCACAAAACTTGACATACAATATAAAAGTCCTTTATAGATAAATATAATAAAATTTTTCAATTTAGTATTTTTACTAAGGATTTGTCCATAAATATATGGAGTAAAAGGTTGAGTGAATGGTCCAAATGCAAAATCGTTTTTATGTTAAAATAAAAATACTTTTCTTTATCTGAAACTTTTCAAACTTCATTTGCATAACTTCCAAAATTTTCTAAATAAATACAATTTTTTTTTTCCGTCAAGAAAAGTTGGTGTTGTTTCTCTTAGTTTATCTACCATAACATCTACTTGGTTGGTGGATTTAACTGACCTTGTTACCATCATATAAAATTAAGAAATAAATCCAAATTACCCTTTTTTTATAGAATGATATAAAGTTGTAACAGGGTACTAGAACTGTTCATTTTAAATACCTTGTAACTTGTAACACTATATATCTACTAATAATTTATTGTTCCTTGAATGGTATCTAACTAATAATACTGCTACACAAGTTGTAAACTACTTAACAAATACACAAATAACATCACCATGTCAAATTACGTAATCCATGAGCTGCTCACAAGCATACCCTACTAAGAAGAATTACCTTACCTCATCTCATAAGTTACTATTTTTTACATTTTACTCACTGATATGAATAATAAATAAAAAACACACATGAAAAACAAAGAATATAATATTCATGTGGGTCTTTTTTTTTTGCTGTCAACTGTCGTGAAACTTAAGCTTACTTTTTTAATGTACTAAAGGTATTGATAGAATCAATAATGTTTTTATGGAATTAAATAATACAACTAAGAACACAGAATAACAATATACAGAAAGCACTGTCCTATAAATATGATAATGTTCCGTCTCTTTAACTACGTAATAATATTTGTAAAGAAATTCAGCTGAGCTCTCCAAGGTATTTAGAAATTTTCACAAAAAGAAATTTGAAACAAGATGTTAAAATAGACAGCACTGCATGAAGAAAAACAAGATACAGATCATTTGATAGATTAAAATTTTATTTTTCTATTGGGTATAAATAATATAGTGTGAAACACTAAAAGTAACTATTGGAATTTGTGAAAGATGGAATTGCAAGAGTTGGGTCTGATTATCCAGTTTATTAGAGCTATAAAAATTATACTTTGTATTACAATAAGCAATTTATGTTACATTTTTTTATTTCTTGGAGAGGTGTTCAATAAATTAGAGAAGAGGAAAATCTTGCAGAGCAACTGTTGCAATTCTCATGTTAGGAAACAATCATAATTTTTTATAATTTATTTAAAACTTAAAGACTGATATAATATTAAAAGTTGGTGAATTAACGGTGTTTTTATACCAAATGTATTTATGTACATTGATTAAAAAGTAGTTGATTTAAGTTTTGAAAATAAGTCTTTAAAAGGTACACTTTGACCTTCATGATGTGAAATTATTAACTTTACACACAGTCACCACATAAGTACTACATCTAAACAAGGTCTCTAAGAACACTTAATATCATTAAATATTAGATAATTCCCCTTAACTACCACAGTTTTTCTGACTTCAACTTTTGTTTGTCAGAAAGGGGGTCAAATTGATCAACATTGTACAGATAAAATATAAAGTTTCACTAAATGTACACAGCTGCAATGGGTATGATGTGTTTAATGATTTAATATATTCATAGTGCATATTTATACCAGTTAGCAATCGTGGTCAACATGTGTAACTTGTACTTACAATTGTAACATAAATTATAGTTTTGCTGAATGTAAGAAATCTGTGAATAATGTATCACATTCTCATGCTGTATAGCTTATAGGTAAATACCTAGCATAATATAAAAATAATCCATATTTATTATTTTCAAACAGGTTAAGTATTAATATGTTTAACATCATTTAACAATAAAAGTAGTTATATTAAATATTTAAATGTGATTTATACATTCTACCTTATGGATTGTAGGAAATTATTGTTATATTATATTACAGTTGTAACTATTACTAAAACCACAAATGTTTTGTGGTTAAGAATATTCACGAGTTTATTTACGATTTTTAAAATACAATAAGAAACCTTGATAAAACATTGTTATAATACACACATAAAATGCTTTTAACAATTATTTATATCTGATAAAATTACAGTTCTGTGTGCTTGTTTGACTTGTTTCCACATGCAGTGAATAATTGTACAAAATGTTAAACTAATGTTCAAATACCTCAGATCTACAATGCTAGCGAAACTTTAAAGGCCAATGAACATAAAGAAAAAATATGCATTTTGCGTTGTTAGACTCAACCACTTATTTGAGTAGAGCTTCTAAAGATGAAAATAAGAAAAGGGAAAATAAAAACCTTTTTTAGCATTTAATAGAGAAAATGTGAACACTATGAAATTAGTCTAAATACTAGCTGGTCAAAAATTTTAGACCATACCAAAGAGAAGTCCTAAACAGGGTAGGAAATGCCCAACAAGAGGTCTCAGTAGTAAGTTGCATGGCCATCATTGTGAATCACTTTAAACATTCGCATTGGCGTAGTCAATATAAGCATTTGCAGAAGGCTGGCTGGAATGTTATTCCAAGTGGTGAAGATGGCTTTACGAAGATCATGCACTGTTTGGAATTGATGTCCATTTCTATAAACTTCCCTTTCTATCCACCCCCAAACATTTTCAATGGGGTTCAGTTCAGGCAAACACACAGGATGGTCCAAAAGAATCACATAATTTGCCATGAAAAAGTCCTCTGTCCTGTGGGCATTGTGGATTGCAGCATTGTCCAGCTGAAAGATCCAGTCATTTCCACACAAGCTAGGGCCTTCAGTCAATAAGGATGGACTCTTCAACATGTCAATGTAGCCAGCTGCTGTTTGATGCCCCTATATAATCTGAAGCTCCATTGTTCCATGGAAAGAGAAAGATGATGATGGAACCTTCTCCATTGTGTCATGTAGAAAATGTCTCCCATGGGATATCCTTATCGTGCCAGTAACGTTGGAAGCCATTTGGACCATTCACGTTAAATTTTTTCTCATCAGAGAACAAACCCTTCATCCACTTTTTTACGTCATGTTTGGTGCTTCTTGGCAAAGTTTAACTGAGCTGTTCTGTGGTGTGGAAGGAGACGTGGCCTTTGAAGACATTTACAGTTTTTAAAACCTTTCTCTTGTAGATGCTGTCTCATTGTTCTTGAGCTGCATTCTGCATCCGTAAGGGCCTTAATCTGGTTCGACGATCAGCTGGTATTGTGCTGGACAATCTTTCAAATTCTCCTGCTCAATGCTGGTGAAATTTTCTTGGGCTGACCACTTGAAATTCTTGTTCCATATCCCTCAGGGTCTTTTAAGAAATTTGCAACAGCAGTTTTACTACGTCCAATCTCATCAGCGATGGCACATTGTAAGAGACCTTGCATTTGCAGCTCGACAATTCTGTCACGCTCAAACTCTGTCAACTTTTTAGCCTTTGCCTTGTTTTTACCCAATATAACAGAGGAGATGTCAGTGGGAGATGTTGACAATGCTAATGCTTATACACAAATGACTAAATTTCATTATGTGTTTACCGATTTATGCTTCATTTGGTATGAGGTTTGTCACATTGACTTACCAATGACTTGTGTTGATTTAAATATTGCTTACAAAACAGTAGTTCAAAAAAGTAAATTTAAAACACAATTGGGTTGAAATAACATCTTCAGATACCACATGTCTACTGAGCTACCCTAGATATCATGATACGCATTTCAGTTTCTGTGACTCAGCAGTAAAGACTAGATTAGAAAATTTTACTTATCACACAATATTTGATTAAGGCTTGTTTCACTGTGTTTGTGTCATCAACACTAGGAGTACAAGACATATTCAAGATGAGGGGCTAGTACAAGCTGAGATTTTCTCTCCAGTATATACAGTGGAACTTGTTGGTTAAAGTAATTAGGAAGCTTTGATTGTGAATTAACACTAATGTGTGTTGTATTTTTGTTCATTTTCATCTAGTGTAAAAATACTTTCTCCAGTAATTAGAACTCTACTTTTTTTAAACACAGAAACAAAACTGATAATGAATAGTAGACATGGCAACAGTTGTAAACATCTTCAATGAATGTTTTGGAATTACACATGTTCTATCTTCAACACATCACATATTAATGAATTAAACAATGTTTAGTATAAATACTAACATAAATATACAATAAACATTGTTTTAAACTCAATTTACAGAGAGAAAATACAAGTGGGAATCAATTTCAACACCAACTTAGGCTTGAATTTTCATTCAATGTATTTTTGAAAAATCTGAGTAAATAGGTAGCGATGATGATGTTTCATTGTAGAATGTACAGGAAAGTTAGTTGGAGTTTGAATTTTAACCACAGTTCTATTAAAAACTTTCATATGTTCCAAGGTGTATTTTAAAGTGACAAGAAGTTTTGCCTGTGTTTTATATGTATCATCTCTGTTGCTAGTGGTAGAACAAATATGATTTCAGGTTATGTCTAAAGAAATATTGAATATAAATGTAAATATGTTATAATTTCAAATGTTTCAAGAAACAATTCAGTCATTTAGAATATCAGATTAAACATCACAGAATTTTATCACTTTATTTGATAGTGTAGTTTAAAAGTTTTACAAATTATACTAACAATGTACCTATAATTGTAAAGTATAAACTCTGTACAGTGCATTAAAAGCCATGCCAACAATTTAAGTGTTTTTTTTTCAGTTATAACAACTAACCTATTATTAGGCTGTATGTATATGAAATCTCTAGCTAAACTCAAATATATGTGTATGTATTTATTATAAATGGAGAAAACTAACCTTTATCAAAAAAATTTAATGCAAGTGAACACTAGTAGTTTAATTGTTTTCATTCAACTACTAAATCTTGAAGATTCACAATTTATGATTCCCAGTCACTACTTCTAGGCTATTTTATTCTTTCATCACCCCACTTGGATAGAAATGTTATATAGAAAATAAAAGTCAAAGCAATAGCCGTATAAACCTGGGAAGTAGGTCACCAGCTTTTGTTGTGTATTGTGGGATATAACTTCTGATTTGATTTTACACATATTGTTGACATTTGTTGTACCAAAATTTATGCCTGTTAGAATGTTTGTTAGGTGTTATGCAGTTAGTGTTAATAAGTTTGACTATTGAATTTTATGTAAATATTAGATACTTGCTGTTCCAAGTAGTTTGCCTGTCAGCCTGTTTGATGTAAGATTTTGTGTACATGTTAATTATTTACTGTGCTAAATAGGTTGTTTACTGGACTGTTTGGTTCTGGATGTTATATGCTCTTTAGGTATTTGCTATGCCAGGTGATTTATCAATTGGTCTGTTAGGTTTTGTACATTAATTAGGTATGCTTGCTTTATGAAACAGTTTGCCTACGAGGCTATTTGCTGTTGTATTTTACACATTTGATAGATGTTTGTATAAAAGTTGTTTTTTTTACCAAGTTATTTGCTATTAAATTTTATGTACTCAATAGATCCTTGTGGTTGTACCACGTTGTTGATTGAGCAGTTTTCCTGTTCTTAATAGTGAATTATGAATAGTAATTTATACAAATCTTTTTCTAATGATGTGTTTTTAGCCACAGCATAGCAGCTCACAGGATAACCTTGAGTTTTTGTTTGCTTTGTCAAGTACAAAATTTTAGATTATAGCTCCAGCAAATCTTAACCAATATGAGATCTAATTACAGTTTTAGTTTCAGGCAGTCAAACCCTTTCAATTGATATATTTTACCATGCCCAAGATCGCATAGATTCATTTATTCTAATTCTGCATGATAAGTTACAAAATTGATCTGATTATATGTGTGTTTCATGCTTAATATTGCTTGTGCACAAAAATATAGCTAATAGAAAGGATAAAATGGTTTCTGATTAATTTCATGTACCTAAAAGAATTTAAAGTACTGAGAATATCCTCTTGTTATTGGTTACTAAATGTTACTTATCTGTAGCAAAAAATGTAACATTTAACATAAGAACTTTCATAAAATATTTGTTGAAATCATTGATCTTGTATTTAATGTACTTTTAACTATTAATTTTCTTCATTTGGACACATGGAGATGACAGACATTATCAAAGAGTTGTTACGTGGACTACATTCAGCCACTGACAGAAACAATGAGAACAATTTATTAATTTTGTGAGGGAAGAAGGTATGTAACTTGTCACTTGCAAACACATGGGATTGGTCTTTTGTGTTAATTATCAGTCTTTGTGTATTCATTGATAAATATGACTTCAGTGTCTTCATAAAATGTTTTAAACAGCTGTTGCACAAATTACTGTATGGACATAATGAATTCATATAGGGAGTGAGACAAGTGCTATCTATTTGTATCATATTTGATACCTCAGATAATGTTTTTAACTAAGACATATCATTTAACAAAGTGACCTAAGATATAGCCCTTAGTCTGACTGTTTTTGTATTTGTTTACACTGACTGATGGTTAACTATTACAAGAAGCATGCAAATGGCTGTGTTACATAATGGTTTTCATCAAACGATATTATAAATAAGTTCATCAAAAGTAATCAGTCACATATTTAAAAAGATGAAATAGATCTAAGGTATTTGAACATCAGTTTAACATTTTGTATAATCATTCACTGCATGTGGAAACAAGTCAAACATGCACCCAGAACTGTAATTTTATCAGATATCTAAAGAATTGCTAAAAGCATTTTAGGTGTTTATTATAAAAATGTTTCATTAAGGTTTCTTATTATATTTTAAAAATCGTAAATGAACTCGTGAATATTCTTAACCACAGAACATTTGTGGTTTTACTTACAGTTACAACTCTAATGTGACAATAAATTTCTTACAATCCATAAGGTGGAACATTGAAACTTAAAACAAGTACTTGAACATTTAAATATTTAATATAACTACTTTCATTGTTAAATGATGTTAAACATATAAATACTTAACCTGTGAGAAAATAATAAATTCAGGATTATTTTTATATTACACTAGGTATTAACCTATAAGCTATACAGCATGAGAATGTGATATGTTATTCACAGGTTTATGGGTTTTCTTGCATTCAGCAAAAGTATACATTTACATTACAAATGTAAGTACAAGATGCATATGTTGACCACGAATGCTAACTGGAACAAAAAACATTAAAAGTTATGCTGTCAGTCTTTATTGTTAGCAATAAAACATTAATCAGTGGTGGTACAGCAGTAAGTCTGAGGATTAACAACACTAATATCAGGGGTTCAATTCACCTCAGTGGACTCAGCAGATAGCCCTATGTGGCTTTGCTAAAAGAAAACACACACACACATACACCTAAAGGGAAGCATTGAATTTTGAAAATAAACCATGGAAAGCTTTGGAGTAAAAACATTTGGCACTGATCCATTAAGAGCTTCTCAAAGCATTAAAAAGGAGAGTAAGTATAGATGGAGTACAAGCAAGTAAAGACAGGTTAAAACCTCTCTTGACTTACGTACGAACAAAATAACAACAAAACTGAAACTAGTTTGTTTGTTAATAAGCACATAACTACCCATCTAGCTATAAATGCCCACTATACGTTTCAAAACCAGTTTTCTTGAGTATTAATTCTGCAGGCATACTGCTCTGTCAATGCCTGACTTGAAACTTTTTAATTCACATGAATACAAAATAGGTAAATTACATACTGAACAAGAAATATTGTATTAGCACCACAAAGTTGCAGAGAATAAAGACAATTTACAATAAATAACAAAATCCTTTAGGTTTACAATAAGGGAGCAGAATTCTTCCTAATAAGTGTACAAAAGATATGGAAATAACTTTTACACTTTAGAAATTTGAGAAAACTTGTGAGTCAGAAAAAAATGAAAAAGAGCAAATACTGAGTAAATGCAGAAGAAAGGGAGTAGAAAATGGTAAAATAGAAACTGTATATTGACCATTGTCTCTGAAGCTGTGCTGTTATGGTATTGCTGTCAAAATAGAAAAAACTAGAATAATTTTAAGAGAATTGGTTGAGGGTATGGAAAATTATTTTATTTTTTGTAAAAATGTTTACTCCTTTGTCAATGTCTGGTAAATAGAATATAAAATTATTCTTTAGGTTAAGCAGTTCAACTGTCATACATAGAATCATTTTATGCAAGAGATGACATTAATGTAGCAGTTCGAATGAAAATACACAAACAAACAATATTTTAGTTCATTTATAATCGAGATTTAAATTATTAAAGGATTGTGAAAATTTAAAAACGTGATATATATTTGACAAAATATAACTCAGAAAGAAGTCTACAATATAAAATTCACCCCTTGTTACATTAGGACAATAGCCAAGATAAAGGCCAGCAAAAACTCAGGTAAAGTTTGCTTCTATTTTACACTTGACCAGAGTGACATAAGCGAGCAAAAAATTACTGGTCGTTACCAAATATTTGTTTGAACATTTGGCTGAATAAATGAATTGATCGTCACTTTTATAAAGCAACAGAACACATATAAACTATTGTTTAGCACTAAGAAGCTCAACAACAAGCCAATATTCTATATTTTACACGTATTATAGTACTTTTACTGTTATTCATGAAAAAACATAAGTTATTGTAGTTAACTCGGAATCACACATTGGGTTATTACCAGTTTTGATCTGTGGAAAACGTGCTTTCATGTTTAGTTTTAGCATAAACAATGTTTTATTTGTGCTTCGATTTATGAGAAAATATATTCAGGGTATGTGAAACGGAAATGTGCATTTGTTCACTAGAGTTATTACAAAAATGCTTGTAACACCTTGGGACCATCGATACATTAAAGGAGTAACAATGAAAACAAGTAAACCATAGTCTACAGGTTCGACATTAAGGGCAACTATACACCAATATCCCTTTTGTAACTTTGTGAGAATTTCCAAACAAAGAAACAAAATAATATTTAGAAAAAAAAATCAGACTTCTTTTCTAGCAGTAACACCTGGAGAGAACATTTTACAACATACAGTTATGTGTTTCTGGTACAAGACGTAGATTTTCTATTGAAACTTAACATAAAATAATGTATCTATGGAAAGTTCTCTTGCCTCCTAGTAGCATAAAGATATGACTGCGAATTTCCAACGCTAGAATACATGTGATGGGCATGACACAGATAATCCATAATGTAGTTTTGTGTTATTAACTACAAATAAAGAAGAACTAGAAATTTTTTATATGGAACAGAAATATATTTTTCGAGAAACAGAAGAAAAAATCACGTGATCCTTTTCTAGCCTTTCTGAACCTACTTCTGACAGTCAAAAACCATCAAATGTAACAAAGTATATAAAAAGAAAGTTGTCAGATATGATTGAGGAACACGCTGTTCACCTAAATACAAATAATTAACACATTTAAAATATGTCATTTTTCTTGTTGTTAATTTGTTGGATTTCTCAAAAAGCCACATCAATGCTATCTGGGCTAAATCTGAAACGACAGACTAGAACAGAGATAGATAGTCCACATCGCCACCCTATTCCGTTTCTTGCCTGAACAAATAGTAGGGTTTGGCCTTCACTCTTATAATGAAAACACGTGTCAAATGTGTGAAACACAGCTAGTCTGGGCGATGACGAAATGAATATCACAAAACATTCGTTCCAGACATCGTTATCATAACCATCATGGGTCACTTTATTACTTATAGCAAGCCTAATTCATTACGTTGTTCTTATGGAAGTAAGATAATATTCAAACGACTGTCATATCTGTTTGTTTTGGAATTTCGCACAAAGCTACTCGAGGGCTATCTGTGCTAGCCGTCCCTAATTTAGCAGTGCAAGACTAGAGGGAAGGCAGCTAGTCATCACCACCCACCGCCAACTCTTGGGCTACTCTTTTACCAACGAATAGTGGGATTGACCGGAACATTATAACGCCCCCACGGCTGAGAGGGCGAGCATGTTCAGCGCAACGCGGGCGCAAACCCGCGACCCTCGGATTACGAGTCGCACGCCTTACGCGCTTGGCCATGCCAGGCCTAACTGTCATATCAGCTTTAGGCCATGCAATATATAAATACACACATGCACATAAATATTCCTATAAAGTAAACTGTATAACAACTATATTATCAGAATACATAAAAGTAAGAAAGAAATAAACGAAGAGAAGAAAGCAACCAGTACAACGTTCAATCAGTCAGATCATAATGTTGAAATATATATTTTGGTTGACATTGGCTCAACAGGTTGCTCTGAGAAGTTTGAGTGCAAATAAACACGAACTTCGTCATTATAAATATATATATGGTTTGGTTTGGTTTTTGGAATTTCGCACAAAGCTACTCGAGGGCAATCTGTGCTCGCCGTCCCTAATTTTGCAATGTAAGACTAGAGGGAAGGCAGCTAGTCATCACCACCCACCGCCAACTCTTGGGCTATTCTTTTACCAACGAATAGTGGGATTGACCATCACATTATAACGCCCCCACGACTGGGAGGGCGAGCATGTTTGGCGCGAACCCGCGATCCTCGGATTATGAGTCGCACGCCTTACGCGCCTGGACATGCCAGACCAAATATATATATTGAAAACGTACACTAATATACATTTATTATGTTGAGCCCAAAAAACAACTCAAAATACTGTAGATATAATTAATTAGCAGATATTAAATCTTTATTTGTAAATTGTCGATGTTTTAGGACACGTTATTCAATGGGTGTATTCTACGATTTTAAACGCTGCCTCATGTTGAACATCATTTTAATCACTGTCTATAAGAAACAAACAAACAAAAAAACATCTTTCATTCTGGTGGCTCAGTAGTAGGTATTCAGTCTCATGACATTAAAAACCAGGTTTCGATACTCCTGGAGTGTAGAACACAACTAGCCATTTGTAGGTTTCGTAACAATCGAATAAACTCAATTATCATATACTAGTATTAGTCATATTATATCTTTTCATAATGTACTACATTAATGAGCTCTGGACTGAGTGAAATGCATCGTGTTCAATGGATACGACTGAATTAGTGTGATTTGATTACTATTATTTTGAATCCTTCTAACTGTTGAAACTTTCCAAAGGACTAACTATAGAATATAGTAGTATAAGTGTCATAAGTTTAACATTCATGTCTGATGACAAGTATAATCATGCTTCGCCAACATGATCCATAAATTAATTCACTCGTGATTTATGATTGACGTTTATAGTCAACAAGAAGTTGAATAAACTTTTATCAGACGTAAAACCGTCGCTTACAATTACATTAATACAATTTTAACTCCTTGATATTTTCACTGTAAAGCTTCATCGTAGATTATTTTTATACCAAGTGACGCTTTCTGTTAAAATTTTGTCGCCGTCGCAGACGTCGGTCCAACTCGTCCCAAAGATGTTCGATGGGGTTTAAATCTGGTGATCTGGAGGGCCATGGAAGAACGTTTATGTTATGGTGTCTCAAGAAGACAGTGGCGAGTCGGGCTGTGTGAGGACGGGCGTTGTCATGTGGAAAACCGTCGTTGACGTTCACCACGATGGATTGCACATGGGGCCTATGAATCTCGTCGACGTATCGTTGAGCCGTAAGATTCCTCGAATGTGCAAAAGGTATGTTCTGTCATTGTAGGCGATGGCAGCCCACATCATGACGCTGTCAGCACCAAATCTGTCAACATCCTGCACACAGTTTGCTGCAAAACGTTGACCTCGGCGACGGTAAACATGGGTCCTTCCATCCTGCATACAAAGCATAAAACGTAATTCATCGCTGAACCAAACATGCCTCCATTGTCGATGAAGTCATACCCGATGTGCCCGAGTCCACTGCAGCCGTGCTTGATGATGTTGCTGGGTGAGGATGACGCCTCTGACTGGACATTGAGGTCGGATTCCTGCATCTCGTAGACGGTTGCGTACGGTCTGATCGGAAATCCTACGCAGCCCTGGTATCGTTGAGGCAGTAGACGTCGCAGTGGTGGTCCTATCCCGAAGGTGACGTAACCGGATGTAGCGATCTTGTGCGGGCGTGGTTACACGAGGTCTGCCAGATCGTGGACGGTCACGAGTTGATCCGTGTTGTTGGTGACGATTCCATAGCCTTGTGATGGTGCTTGGGTGGACATTCACAGCTCTGGCAACATCTGATCGAGATTTGCCTGCTTCCAAGCGACCAATGGCGTTTTTGCGTTGTGCTTCAGTCAGTCTTGGCGTAACTGTATTGCGTGTCGGTGGCTTAACACTGAGCTATGGAAACCGAGAACCCGTCACTTTTATAGGGATTTTGCACATGTTGCACTTGCAGAACATGCAGATCTCTCAAACAAATTGTGCACAACTTTTATTGTCATTTTGGTCTGACAATCAGTGCCTTAACACGTGTAACATCACATAATCTGAGCTTGTAACGTTATTACAAATATTTCTCTTTAAAATAAAAAAAATATCCCTTTCGCCTTTCTTGTTTTGAAGAGTATATTTCATTTTTGTATTTTGTTTTTAAGTATTTACGAATTTAGTTTCAGGACGAAAGTACGTAACAGATATTTAAAACTGTTTGTTGAAGTTTACATTTCGTTGTTGCTTTTCACGATATATGATTCACAGAAGATATTTGTTTTTTCTTTACCATTTATAAACGATTTTGATGTCTGTCTGTACTCGTCACGCCCATTAATTAATTAGTACTTCTACACTTCATCTTATGATTAGACATTGTTATACATCTAGTGAAGGTTCATGGAGATATGTTTTTGTTTCTAATTTTGTGTAAAGCTGCTCTCGTGAGCTGTCAGTGTTATCCGTTCCTAATTTAGCAGCTACAGACTAGAGTAAACACAACTAGTTAACAGCACCTACTCCCCATCAGGAAGTTACGATGTTCTGTAAAATAAAAGTTTATTTCTTATTTACATAACTTCTCGGGAATAAGAAACTTTACAGCTCCATGTCGTTTGTTGAATATTATTCATCGTATAGATATTTATCTTCATCTCTTATCCGATTTGATGAAAATCTTCAGCTTACTCAATACAATATTGGTTTCTCTATACGCTTAGAAAACTGTAGCCTCAAGTTCTGGATCTGGATGTTTCTTTATACATCTAGTGGAACACCAGATGCTGTCGGTTCAAATTTGTTCAATAAAAGAAATACAGTCAGGACTGTGAGAAATAAAAGATATTTCTTCTCCGGAAAGAATCAATATTATACTTTCAACCTTACTTGTGTCTAATGTTTATTTTGGATGAAGTCTGGCAGCAATATCTTGTCATCCAAAATGCTTTACTCAACGTTCAGGACATCATATGGTAGATACCACAAAAAAATATTCTGCCTACAAAAACAGGTATTATCACGGACAACTACTCAATGTCCCTTTGTATCTTCGCTCAATATCTCATCTCAATAACAGTAATATGAAAAAATTATCATCGGAAAGACAGAAAAATATATTAGTCGATCAATACTGATGTTTACCTGATAACAGCATCGGCAATATACCAAACAACAAAGGGAACTTAAACATTCTTACTGGTTGGAACTAATAAAGATCTTCACGAACCTTTTAATAGCAGCACACATCAAAGTTTCAGAATCTAGTCATATTTATAATATTTTAACACGCATGAATCTGAGCGAAATTCAAGAGCTTTTCAAAATCTTTTTATTTAAAAGCTCGAGTTGTACAACTATAAAAAGTGAAACCAGTTTAAACATGGTTGTTTCTTCTTTGGATCCAACCTTTATCTCGATCATAGTAACGACGAGATTTTGAAAATAAGTTCATCTTATCAACTTGTCATTAACATGAATATCTTGACAAGTATTCTGAGTGCGTGTTCTTTTAGACCAAAGTGTATTTTCAATTAGCTTCTGTGGTCGCAGAATAAGTACAAGAACAAACGACGCTTTCACATAACAAGTCGACTGAACCTCCTCTGTGATACAACTGTATGTTTGCAGACTCTCACCTGGTTTCGATATCCGTAGTGACCAGAGCAGAAATAGCCCATTGTTTAGCTTTGTGCGTAATTAAAAAACACACACAAACAAGTCAACTGAAAATATTTAACAGTATGCACTTAAGTTAGTTGTTCGTAGATAGTGAAGTACGCAGACTGAACCAAGTGTTAAGATAATGTGGGGATTTTCGAACATTCGATGTCGACCATCAAATCAAAAAATCTCTATACCTTGGTAACAATAGTGCCTCGAATTACTTTGTCCATAATTCATCATTTTTTACTGCAACACAAACTCTATTTAAATATAATTCAGAGATATATGAAAATGTGGTAGGAGCAGAATACGACACAGTTTACAAGAAATAACATTTTTGAAAAAACTACAAATCATATGAGATTCTAAACGAATGAAATCAATCAAGACTCTTGTAGTGTGGAAAAATTAGTAATGTTTTCTGGTTACCGTCACACGTGGTAATGACTACACAAATTACGTACGATAAATTAGTTGTTGTTCATTCTGTACGTCATATCTCAATCTACCAGGTTCTAACTGATCCTCAGTTGTTGTTCATCCTGTACTACATATCTAAATCTACCATGTTATAACTGATCCTTAGTTGTTGTTCATCCTGTACTACATATCTAAATCTACCATGTTCTAAATGATCCTTAGTTATTGTTCATCCTGCACTACATATCTAAATCTACCATGTTCTAACTGATCCTTGTTTGTTGTTCATTCTGTACTTCATATCTAAATCTACCATGTTATAACTGATCCTTAGTTGTTGTTCATTCTGTACTTCATATCTAAATCTACCATGTTCTAACTGATCCTTAGTTGTTGTTCATCCTGTACTTCATATCTAAATCTACCATGTTCTAACTGATCCTTAGTTGTTGTTCATCCTGTACTTCATATCTAAATCTACCATGTTCTAACTGATCCTTAGTTGTTGTTCATCCTGTACTACATATCTAAATCTACCATGTTCTAACTGATCCTTAGTTGTTGTTCATCCTGTACTACATATCTAAATCTACCATGTTCTAACTGATCCTTAGTTGTTGTTCATCCTGTACTACATATCTAAAACTACCATGTTCTAACTGATCCATTGTTGTTGTTCATTCTGTACTTCATATCTAAATCTACCATGTTCTAACTGATCCTTGTTGTTGTTCATTCTGTACTTCATATCTAAATCTACCATGTTCTAACTGATCCTTAGTTGTTGTTCATCCTGTACTTCATATCTAAATCTACCATGTTCTAACTGATCCTTAGTTGTTGTTCATTCTGCACTTCATATCTAAATCTACCATGTTCTAACTGATCCTTAGTTGTTGTTCATCCTGTACTTCATATCTAAATCTACCATGTTCTAACTGATCCTTGTTTGTTGTTCATTCTGTACTTCATATCTCAATCTACCATGTTCTAACTGATCCTTAGTTGTTGTTCATTCTGTACTTCATATCTAAATCTACCATGTTCTAACTGATCCTTAGTTGTTGTTCATTCTGTACTTCATATCTAAATCTACCATGTTCTAACTGATCCTTAGTTGTTGTTTATCGTGTACTTCATATCTAAATCTACCATGTTCTAACTGATCCTTAGTTATTGTTCATCCTGTACTACATATGTCAATTTACTAGGTTCTAACTGATCCATAACTGGTTTCCATAACTACCTATTCATAGCCTAGAAGTAGTGACTGGGAATCTTAAATTGTGAATCTTCATGATTTAGTAGTTGAATGAAAACAATTAAACTACTAGTGTTGACTGGCATTAAAGTTTTTTGATAAAGGTTAGTATTCTCCATTTATAATAAATACATACACATATATTTGAGTTTAGCTAGAGATTCCATATACATACAGCCTAATAATAGGTTAGTTGTTATAACTGAAAAAAAAAAACACTTAAGTTGTTGGCATGGTTTTTAATGACTGTACAGAGTTCATACTTTACAATTATGGGTACATTGTTAGTATAATCTTATAAACATTTTAAACTACACAATCAAATAAAGTGATAAAGTTCTGTGATGTTTAATCTGATATTTTAAATGACTGAATTGTTTCTTGAAACATTTGAAATTATAACATATTTACATTTATATTCAATATTTCTTTAGACATAACCTGAAATCATATTTGTTCTACCACTAGCAACAGAGATGGTAGATGTAAAACACAGGCAAAACTTCTTGTCACTTTAAAATACACCTTGGAACATATGAAAGTTTTTAATAGAACTGTGGTTAAAATTCAAACTCCACCTAACTTTCCTGTACATTCTACAATGAAACGTCATCATCGCTACCTATTTACTCAGATGTTTCAAAAATACATTGAATGAAAATTCAAGCCTAAGTTGGTGCTGAAATTGATTCCCACTTGTATTTTCTCTCTGTAAATTGAGTTTAAAACAATGTTTATTGTATATTTATGTTGGTATTTATACTAAACATTGTTTAATTCATTAATATGTTATCTGTTGAAGATAGAACATGTGTAATTCCAAAACATTCATTGAAGATGTTTACAACTGTTGCCATGTCTACTATTCATTATCAGTTTTGTTTCTGTGTTTTAAAAAAGTAGAGTTCTAATTACTGGAGAAAGTATTTTTACACTAGATGAAAATGACAAAAATATAACACACATCAGTGTTAATTCACAATCAAAGCTTCCTAATTACTTTAACCAACAAGTTCCACTGTATATACTAGAGACAAAATCTCAGATCGTACTAGCCCCTTATCTTGAATATGTCTTGTACTCCTAGTGTTGATGACACAAACATAGCGAAACAAGTCTTAATAAAATATTGTGTGATAAGTAAACTTTTCTAATCTAGTCTTTACTGCTGAGTCACAGAAACTGAAATGAGTATCATGATATCTAGGCTAACTCAGTAGACCTGTGGTATCTGAAGATGTTATTTCAACCCAATTGTGTTTTAAATTTACTTTTTTTAACTACTGTTTTGTAAACAACATACGGCCCGGCATGGCGTCAAGGCGTGCGCTTCGTAATTTTAGGGTCGCGGGTTCGCGCCCGAATCGCGCCAAACATGCTCGCCCTCCCAGCCGTGTGGGCGTTATAATGTGACGACCAATCCCACTATTCATTGGTGAAAGAGTAGCCCAAGAGTTGGTGGTGGGTGGTGATGACTAGCTGCCTTCCTTCTAGTCTTAAACTGCTAAATTAGGGACGGCTAGCACAGATAGCCCTCGAGTAGCTTTGTGCGAAATTCAAAAACAAACAAACAAGTAAAAAAATATTTAAATCAACACAAGTCATTGGTCAGTCAATGTGACAAACCTCATACCAAACGAAGCATTAATCGGTAAATACATAATGAAATTTAGTCATTTGTGTTCAAGCATTAGCATTGTCAACATCTCCCACTGACAACTCCTGTGTTACATTGGGTAAAAACATGGCAAAGGCTAGAAAGTTGACAGAGTTTGAACGTGGCAGAATTGTCCAGCTGCAAAAGCAAGGTCTCTCTTAACGTGCCATCGCTGATGAGATTGGACGTAGTAAAACTGCTGTTGCAAATTTCTTAAAAGACCCTGAGGGATACGGAACAAGAATTTCAAGTGGTCGGCCGAAGAAAATTGCACCAGCGTTAATGGACTAAACAGTGCCAATTGTTTTTCTCAAAAGCTATCTATGGTTTATTTTCAAAACTCAATGCTTCCTTTCAGGTGTATGTGTGTGTGTGTTTTCTTTTAGCAAAGACATATAGGGCTATCTGCTGAGTCCACTGAGGTGAATCGAACCCCTGATATCAGCGTTGTTAATCCTCAGACTTACCGCTGTATCAACGGGGGACTCCTTCTAGGTGTAAATTAAGGTATTATTTTGAGCAATCACTGCACTTTCCTTCCACCCTTGATTGATTAATGTTTTTTTGCTAACAATAAAGACTGACAGCATAACTTTTCAATATTTTTTGTTGTTTTTCTGTTGAAAATTATCTTCATTCACGTAGAAAACACACCCAAACATATTTCTTCACGTAAACTTTGTAAGGTAATACTGTAGTCCAATACGCCCAGACACCTTTTTCAATTTCCTTTAGGCCTTTTAAGGATTTTAAGGAATCCAAGGTCAAACAACCTAAAAATGTGCATTTTAGACTCGTTTGCGATCATATTTAAAGCACTAAAAATAAAGTGGTTACCGCATATTAAAAATATACTGATACAAATCTGGAAAAGAGCAAATTATGCAAGAAGTCTTTCAGGTAAAAACCAAGGAACATCACCAGACAACATAATTAAAATCTACAAAACGTACAGTAGACCCATAATAGAATATGCATCTCCTGCACGGATTAACATAGCACCCACACATTTACAGAAACTTCAACGAATACAAAATTCAGTTCTACTTCGGCATATAAAGCACCACGTAGCACTTCATCCACATTCATGCACAAGTATGAGAACATAGACACAATATCTGAAAGACTCTTGCATAATTCTCTAAAATATTTCAATAAGAACTGGCATAAGAATAACTTAATCTGTGATCTCGACAGATACCACGTACATGATGTAAATAGTCCTAAATACCTCTCCCCTTTTAACATGTATTTAAGGAATGTAACACTAGCTGGCCACCTTGCACTAGACACTTAATCCTTGTTTTTCTTTAATAATAAGCCAAGGCTTCTTTGAAAGAACGAGCATCTTTCTGCGACTGAATAATACAGTCACAACTTTTATTGAAGATACTTTATATTCTCATATAATTGTACAATAACTAAACACTTTCTTTTAAGCTTGAGAAATTTATTCTTCATTTTTAAAGTAAACTCACACCTATGTTAGATGTAACTAGCACAAAATATCTGTGGGGTTGAGGACCGTTAATGATTCACAGAGACTCTAACGTGTTAATTAAGCTTCCCTATGATATCTAATTATTTTACATTTAACCGTAAGTAGGGTTAGTATACAAAAAACTAAACCTTTTGGGTATCAAACCGTGGCATTGGTATCTGTGCACGTGAGGTATGTTTCGTTTCAATAGCTTCTGAGTGAGAATATAAACACAGTTTCAAACTTGTTGTACACAGGATGTGGGGGAGAGAGGGCAGATAGAAGAAACACTGATACTAGATTCCGTTAGTGCGTCCCTCAAAACTACATCGTGTTTGGGTAATTTTCATAACACTTTGTAACCCCTCCCCTTGAAACTCAGAGAGCAAACGACAACAATAACGAACTATTTCATTATTAGTTCGCCAAGAAAAATCTATATTATACCAAATAACCCAATTGTTATCTGTGCTGTGTCCACCATATTAATCGAAAACCAGATTTTGAGCTATATAACCCTTCAGATTTACAGCTGATCTACCAGAAGGACATAACATATGTTAATCATGGTTTTAACACAGAATACACTGAGCAACTTGTCGAAATTAAAATTTTGAAACCTTTTTTTTTCTGGTAAAATATTTTTCCAACGTTGGTTATAAAGTTTCTTGTTTCGATTCTTCTTTGTGGGTATTTGGGTATGTTTAATTTTTGAATACCTAGGAGGGTCAGGTGCACAAAACCTCTTCCTCCATTCTTAACTTTCATGTCGGCTACAAGTAAGAATTTGTTGTAGATTTTGGGTCAGAATATTCCTCAGAAATTCGGCCCTTTTCAGGGCAATGACCATGTATTATCTTGATTTGCCCTTTTTTCTTTATTCATTTTTAATTTTTTGTACTTCTATTCCATTTTTATTTTTTTTCAATATTTTTATTCTTTTTTCACTTATATATGTATATATATTTCCTTTTTTCATATATATTTATCGGAAAAATTAAAATAATAATAAAGATAAAATAAAAGAAAGGAAAGAAAAGGAATAAATTATAAAAATAATGTAAAAAATAATAAAATAAAATAAAAGTAGTTTTAAGCGTCTGGTGGCCAGTTTGATTTATATTTCTCAAATATATATTTATAGGAGAGAGGTACTTACGAGATCACACATTAAGTCATTTTTTATGCCAATTCTTATTAAAATAATTTACTGCATTGTGCAAGAGTCTTTCAGATATTGTCTCTATGTTTGCATACTTGTGCACAAATATGGATAATGTGCAACATTATAGGCTGAAGTTAAGATTGAATTTTGTATTTTTTGTAGTTTCTGTAATTGTTTTTGTATTATGTTTATCCAGGCAGGAGATGCGTATTCTATTATAGGTCTAATGTATATTTTGTACATTTTTATTATATTATCAAGTGATATTCCTTGATTTTTGCCTGAAAGACTTCTTGCATAATTTGCTCTTTTCCATATTCTAATCAGGATATTGTTTGTATGCTGTATCATCGCTAATAATAATAAGTTAATCCTAAAAATTTAGCATATGTAGCAGTCTGTAAACAAAGGAGGTCAAAATAATTTTTTGTCATTTAATTTACATAAAAATTGATGTAGATATGTGTTAGTATAATGTTTATAATATACCCTACTTTCATTATCCTTATCGTGATACTTTTTAAGTTATGAGGAAAAAATACACATGACGCAGGGGTACGAACACTTTCTGTCGTAACTGTACGTCAGCTTACTCTGTGTCTCAGTCATAGCCATGGACGTAGATCCTGGGGGGGGGATGGGGGATGCATCCCCTTCATTTTAGGTGGGGGTATGGTGCATACAATTATCCCCCCTACAGTTTGATCTGTTGAATTGTTTTATTGCATCACAGGCCTACGAATTGTGTTTGTTCTTGTGATTCTCGTGTTCTTACCAATTGAATTACATAATTAGGCCTAGATGTAGGCTTTTTCAGTAGTAAAAATGTACATCTTTAATATAGGCGTGCTTCTAAGCTTTTCGATCTAAGCGATAGTTCGTAAGTATCAATCAATAGGCCTAAGTATACATGCAAGGCTTGCAAGCACTATCACAGAATCTACCTACGTCTTATACGTAGTGTGAGGTAAAGTAAAATTTTCATCACAACAGATTGAACAGAGCATGAAATTCGAAAATATAACTCCCAAGCGTAAACTCCTGTGATCTAGATCTGGCAGGCGACTTGTAGCTTGTAGCTGCATCAATCTTATGTGTATATTGTGCGGTTTTCTTACGCCATTTGTTCTTATGCATGTCTAGCCAGTTTTATTGTCGAACGCCTTATATTCCTTAGCTGCCGAAGTGCTGGCCATAGTATACGTTTTGTGCACAGTTAACGACAGGTTCAGGCTGCTCGGATCCAGACGCGCCCTACATCACCCCTCCGCTTCCTTTAGTCTGAGCCTCGATTTTACAACAGGGCTCATTAGACCTGTGTTTGTGGCCCTCATTAATCCATGAAATTTCAGATTATCACCGCCCTCTAATAAAGTGCTGGTGCTTTATGGTAAAAGAACAATATATT
Organism: Tachypleus tridentatus; assembly: GCF_004210375.1. Classification (NCBI taxonomy): domain Eukaryota; kingdom Metazoa; phylum Arthropoda; class Merostomata; order Xiphosura; family Limulidae; genus Tachypleus; species Tachypleus tridentatus. The sequence goes on along the minus strand of NC_134833.1, from coordinate 42,785,774 downwards.
CTCTTATTATAGATAGTGAGAATATTGTATTTTATTGTATAATTAGAACGCAAAAGGAGCGATTTCAACGGCCTGAAGCCTCTACTCGAATTGTATTGCTAGTTTTTGTTTAGGTGTTTTTATTTAATATACGTGCTTATAGACATTATATCACAACGTGTTTACCTTTTGATGAGCTTTAACAGGAATATAGTATATCTGTGATTGTTTAAGTATTTTTCGAGAAACTTGCAATTACTTATGTTGTAACTAGCACACATTATTGTCCCAGCGATGCCCAGGCGGTCAGTCGGCTCGGTAGTCACTGAGAGATTCGTGCGTTCGACTTAAATACATTGCACAGTTCAGTCTTACTTCCATTATGTTCTATCTTCGTTCGTTGTACGTTAGAGTTTTTCAATAAAGACTGTATTTTAGCCTGTTGAATCATCTGGGAAACAGTTTCCAATTATGACAAGCAAGCGTCTGAAACCTTCCGATATTAGACAGTTCTGCAAGCCAGTTACTAGTACTACAAGTGACAATGCAGATGCAGATAATCCAACAACCTCAAGCAAAGGAATAGAAACTTGCCATACAGAGGAAATACCATGTTCATCAGAGGACGAGTGTGAAAATGCTTGTGCAACTATTGCACATCATGAATCACCAGATAGTTGTGAAACAAGTTTGTACAGTAATGAAAAATCTGACTCTCCACAGAAACAGTGTGGAAAGTCATATCATCCAGACACATAACTAATACCACGACAGAAAGCAAAATCTTAAATTTTCAACTTCCAGGGCAAGTGGTTTGATGAGTTCCCACGGCTGCACTTCGACAATCAGACTCAAAAAGTCATATGCTTTCATTGTGCCAAGGTGGAAAATAGAGGCCTTTTTACAGGGAAATTGGAGAGGCCAGTGGAGTATACCTTTATATCCATCGGTTTTTGCAACTGGAAAAAGGCAAGACAGAAATTCAACGAGCACCAATCCTCTTCTCAGCACAGATTCGCTATATCTGCATAAAGTCCACTTGATATATCTCGAGTGACTGTCCAGCTACATGATGGAAAAAAGAAGCAGCAGGAATAATGCAAAAGAAGTCTAGCCAAAATATTCACAATCTTATGTTTCTTACTGCATCAAGGTTCAGCATTACGTGGACATACTGATACGAAGGGGAACTTCCTGCAGTTAATGAAGCTCCTGGAAGAGGAAAATCCAGAGTTGATGGCCTACTTGTCAAAGAAAACCACACTCGCATCACCCCAGGCTCAGAATGAAATAATGGAAATGTTCAGCCATCAAATACTGAGGAACATAGCACACGAAGTGCAGCAAAGTACAATCTTTGCATTAGTGGTTGATGGCACTCAAGATGTTACAGGTGCCGAACAGAAATCAATATGTGTACGATACGTAGATGAAAACCTTGACGTCCATGAGACATTTCTTGGTTTGTACAGTGTTTCCAATACAACTCGTGAAACAATATCCTCGACTATACTTGATGTACTGACTAGACTCAATTTACCACTTTCAGGATTAAGAGCACAAACTTATGATGGAACCGCTGATATGAGTGGTGCGTACAGTGAATGCCAGGCAAAAATAAAAGAGAAGCAACTGTCAGCTTTGTTTTTTCGCTGCAGAGCACACACGGCTAATTTAATAATGCAACATGCAGTTGAAGCTTGTGAATGTGTTCGAGATTCTATCCATGAGTATATGAACTTGGTGTCTTGCTTCCGAGGTCAGGCAAATACAAGACAATCTTTGAAAATATTGTATCGTCAAACAGCCACAACGGTTCAGTTAAATACATCCGCTTACTGTGTCCAACACGCTGGTTGTGCCGCCTATCTACAATTACATGTGCTAATGATCACTACAGTGACATTGTTGATTTTTTGTCTGAATTAGCAAATGAAAAATCAGATGTAGCAGTGAAAGCACGAGGTCTGCTGGACAGATTTGACAAAGGAAAGACAGTTTTAGGATTGTTGATGGCTCAGCATCCGTTAACTGCATTAGAAGAACTTAACCGTGCATTCCAAGCAAAATCAGCGACAGTATCTAGCATGATTGAAGCATCTGCAATGACAGTTGAGTAACTGCGGGTATTGCGAACAGAGTAAAATAACAACAAGATATTTGATGAAGCTGAGGAAAAGGTAACTTCCCTAGATCTGGTGCAAATTGAACTACCACGCATTCGCAGACCCCCAGAAGAATTACAAGTGATGGCTCAGCACACCATTCTGCAACAGCGAGCCAATATTTTGAATTTGTGGACATAGTCATATAACATCTGACCACTAGATTCAATGCAGACGACAATGACTTGAGGCAATATCTGGCACTTGAGAATATGATCACATCCGGCAAGATTGTCAACTCGGTTATAAACTTCTATCCAGAATTCTCTGCACAACGGCTCGAGTTTCTGTTGCCCATGTTCAAAGGAACAACAAAAGCAGTATCTTTGAAAGGTGCGAAGGATGCTTACTGTAAAATGCATGAAACAAGCCAGCAGATGTTTAGTGAAGTGTTTCTTCTGATAAAAATTTTGCTTGTTTGTCCACTATCCAGCTGCGAATGTAAACGCAGCTTTTCTTCATTGAGACAGTTGAAGACGTGGCTAAGGTCAACTATACCTCAGTGCCGCCTCAACCGTGTGGCAGTTTGTTACACTCACAAAGATGAGGTCGACAAGATAAATATAAAAGAGCTTGTGAAAGAATTCATAAACAGTTCATCACAAAGGAGGTCTACGTTTGGGAACGTGTAGACTAGAGGACCAACTGAATCTTACTTCAATGAAAAGTATGAATAATTATGTGCTACATTGTATTGATATGTAATTTTCAAGAGTTCACAAGGACATTTTAATTATTTTTATCAAACAACATGAAGAGTTTTTTAGTAGATATAAACTTTTCAAGGATAATTACTAATTTTATTAATATTTGAAAACGTAATTCACGCAATGAAAGTTATTAGTAACCTTGTCAAGTGCCATCTTTTATACTGTGCAGTGTGCAGGAATAAATTCATGTGGCAGTTAATTTGTGACACATTTATCTTTATTCTATTAACATTTTGAAAACTTCACAATACCTCACTTATACAAACCTACATGATTTCTCTGTGACTGCTTGTTTACAGCTTTCTGGTTCACGTAATCAGAGATTACCAATTTGCAAATTGAACAGTCCACATAAGTGGTTGCAAAAATCATCCACCCCGTCGGGTGTAAGAAATCTACGCCCCTGTGTGGGAGGATAGGTCTGGTTTCTGTTTTATAGCTCTGTTACCAGACAAAATTAAGGATTATAAATTTTACGCTGCGTCTGAACAATTACGACCTTAGGGAATAATTGATGCTTAATTTCGTACTTTTTGAATGGGTAGTGGATAAAATAAAGAAGATGCTAGAGATAATATTCACTAGTTGAAATTCAGGATTAAAAATAGTGCCTTGTAGATTTATGAACTTGTACTAATATGGATAATTGGTTAATATTTTATATTATAGTAATTGATATGACATTAAAAATTAGTTTAATAAAATTTTGAATGTAAGATGGTAAAACTTTGTCACGCACAATAAAAGATACATGGGCCGAGAGCGTTAACGAAAAATACCTCTGTACCACAATGTTTGACTATTGTGTCTAAAGATGTCACTTTGTAAGTTTCTAGTCTGTGTGAAATTGCACATCATGGCTCATTATAACAAACACATTTGCCTGAATGTTTGAGCAGTGGAGCTGTCCTCATCCCACATTAGTACCTGGACTGAAGGATTGAATTGTGAATGTGTGAAGCTATATTTTATTGAACTAGCAAACAATTTTTCCATTCTATTTTAATGAGTATTTCCAAAGCATTTTCTTTTGCTTGATAGATCACTAGTATAACTGAAGATTGTGGTTAAGAGATGCCTTCTTATCTGAATATGCTGGTCAAAATAGTTTGACTATGTTCACCTACCTCAGATAAAGGACAAAACAAGGAATTACAGATCATCTATTATAATAGAGCATATTAAACTGAGAAAAGAAGTCACTACCCCAAATTGTATGCTTTGATAAGAATCAAAGATTGATAGCATACTGTAGAGAAAGTTACAAACGGTAGAAATAAAACGGAGGTTCATGGAATTCAGTGTAAAGACTCTGGACTTTGGGAAAACTGCCGTGGAGAGCTATAACACCAGATCGTGAATGAGGGCCACCATCTTTATGGCAGAGGCCCTGGTAGAACCAGAAACCAGAAACCCATAGTCCAGTTTGGATTAAATAAGAAAATGACAGATCTTTAGCACAGAACATTGATCAGTTCCCCAAAAAGTGGAAGGAAGAGAATGGAGGATGTTCACTGCTTTTTTACACGTTACACATAACTACTTGAAATGGGAAGTGAAAGTAAGTTAACAGTAAAAAAATAAGCCAAACCTTTGCCTCAGGGACCACAGGAAAAACGACATCGCTAAGACAGAGCTCGTGATCAGGGTGCAAGTCACATTGGCAGTAAAAGTGCAGGCAAACGTTCCTGGATAAAGAAATGGTAAACTATTGCAGTTGACTACTTCAACAAGAAATTGAGGGAAGTTTGAAGTTGCCACTCAAAAATCTCATGTTTGACGACCCACATGAGATGTAGAAGTCATGGACATAAAGGAAGTTTGCAACTATAGGGGTAAATTGTCTAGCAATAGCATTGATTTTAACACTGAAAAGTGTGACACTCAAGACACGGCTTTAAGAGACTCCAAGTTTCTGTGTAAAAGAATGAGAAACGGTCGAACCCACACAAACTTGAAATCAACCGTCATATAAAAACTTATGAACAAACATGAGCAAGTGGCTACCCAGTCCAAATGAATGGAGGTTCTGTAAAATACCGTAGTTCCAAGTAGGGTTATAAACCTTCTTAACATTAAAGAAGACAGAAACAAAATGTTCTCTTATGGAATGATTTCCTGATTGAAGTTTCAAGTCGAATCTGGTGGTCCATAGTGAATTGCTGTTGATTAAATTAACATCAGGTGGTTGTTTTATTCAAGGAACCAAACAAGACGAACATTAACCATCCTCTCAAAGACCTTAAAAAGATAGTTAGTCAAAATTATTGGATGGTAATTAGAAATAATTTTGTGATCCTTCTCAGGCTTAGGAAAAAATAGGACAATACCCTTGACAAAATATATTCTACCGTATCTAGTTACAAATTAACCGGAATAACAGGAGATAGATGACACAGCATCTCATTGTGAATGTCATTGGGTCTATCTCATGTACTGTCAGACTGATAGAGTGAGTTTACGTTCTTATGATCTTCGCTTGGTATAAGTTGGATTGAAAGGAATTTACATATGCAAGGTATGTGATACATACTCGTGTAGAACCCTCATTTAATCACAAAAGATAAAAGTGTTAAACTTCTTGGTTATTTCAGTGGCATTTTGAGCATTAGAAACCACTTGAAGTTCCTTCGTTTTTTCCTTGGTGCTCATTCTTGATTGTTTTCGTTTCCTATTAATTTCTTTTTTTAGTTTTAATTTGTTTAATTTATGATGACATGTATGATGCCACGATGCCCTGTTTTCTATGAAACATTCTGTATGGTAAAGTTTGCAGGACCAGATAATGCAATAAGGTCTCTAAATTGCTGTATATTTTCCAGAAATTTTGTGTACACTTCTCTGGCATATTGAGCTGCAAGATGTTGAGGACACGATAATGGTGATGGGTCTAATTTGTTTTGCCATACAATAGTGTGCAAAATTGTTAGGGCAAAGCCAAAAATTAGATATCAGGATACTTTCAAAGAAAAGTTAATTACATTGGAACATCAAAATTTTATTAATCTTCATATTTATTACAGCAAAAACTGAGTGGAACTGCTAGAGTTCAGCAAACAGTTAATCTTCTGTGTGCCTCCTTTTTGCTTTAATAACTGCAGACAGTCTTTCATACGAGGGCTGTTCATAAAATACGCGGACTGACGTCATAAATCAAAATGTACTTTATTTCGAAGTTACAGGTCTGGGACCCCTTCAAAGTACTCCCCTCCCCAACGCACACACTTATCCCAACGGTGTTTCCACTTGTTGAAACAGTCCTGGTACGCTTCTTTTGTAATGTCCTCCAGCTCCTTCGTCGCATTTGCCTTAATCTCGGGAATCGTCTCAAATCTTCTTCCTTTCAAGGGTCTTTTGAGTTTGGGGAACAAGAAAAAATCGCAAGGAGCAAGGTCAGGTGAGTAGGGGGGGGGGGAAGAACAGTGATCGAGTGTTTGGCCAAAAACTCACGAGTTCTGAGAGCTGAATTTCGCAGCAACGCGGTGCATCTTCAATTTTTCGGTCAAAATCTCGTAACAAGATCCAACTGATATCCCACACTCTTCAGCAAGCTCCCTGACAGTCAGACGTCGATTTGCCCGCACCAGGGTGTTGATTTTGTCGACGTGTGGGTCGTCAGTTGACGTGGAAGAACGTCCATGACGCTCATCATCTTCAATGGACTGTCGACCATCCTTAAAACGTTCATGCCACTTGAAACATGCCATACGCTTCATAGCAACATCACCGTAAGCCGTGTTAAGCATAGCAAAAGTTTCAGTCGCAGATTTTCCAAGTTTAACACAAAATTTCACAGCAAGTCGTTGCTCCTTCAGGTCATTCATTCTGAAATCTGCCAAACGAAAAAAATCGCACTTCACTTAAAACCGCGTAGCTAATACACAAATGAAGATATCTGCAATCGGGAAATGGCGTCGTAATCAGCTGATCTCTGCGAACCTAGCGGATTCCCCTGGAACCAACTGGAGCCGCGCAATTCAAACAGTCCGCGTATTTTTTGAACAGACCTCGTACATTGTTGCAATATATTTTATCAAAGCATCCTTTGAAACTTGACTTCAAATGTCTTTAATATATTTCCAAAGAAATTTTGGAAGTAACGTTTAATTTATCAAGTTTTTGATCTATCAAATCTAAAGCCTGCTCAATTTGGTTGAGATTAGGGCTTTGTGGGATTCATTCCATCATTTGAATGATGGCATTTTTTTTTCTTAGCTAAGTAATTTCTGCATAGGTTGGATGAGTATTTGGAGTCATTATCTTCTTGGCAGTAGAATCCTTTTTCAATAATACACAAACCAGATGGTATCCATGATGGATCATTATCTGGTGGTATTTGTGATGATCAATTGCTCCATCTATTTTTCAAATATCTTTTGTTGTCTCAGCAGAAAAACCCCCAAACTAGCACACTAACTTCCCCATGCTTCATGCCAGGTGCTATGCATTGAGGTAAGCATCTTTCACCAGACATACAACCTATGCTTTGAGTCAAATACTTCAAACTTGAACTCACCCATCCAAAACATACTTTTTCCAATTAACAGCCTATTTTTCTACTTTTTAACTAATTTAAGCCAATTGAAAATATTTGGAAATTGAAGTAAAGGTTTTTAAACTACTACACAACTAAATATTTCATTCTAGTTGAACCATCTTTTTTGTCATTTGGTATGTGGTCATTTATCTCATGCTTGAGTTCAGTGACAGCTTTTCTTCTGCTCCAAAGGCTGCATGAATAAAGATACTTAACATCAGTATCACCGAGTTTAGATTTTTTGCCTCTCTCCTTCCTATTTTCAAATTTACATGTCTCAGTCTAATTATCTAGGATGTACTTGATAGTATGTGGGGAGAATTTCAAGTGTGCAACAATTTTCAGACTCCAACTAGCATCAGATAAAGCTTTAATCCAAACTCTCTGTTGTATTGACTACTCTTTACACTTTTTTGGGCTGTGGCATGGTAACAAAACTTGAAACATACTTTTTTTTTTTTCTAAATCAAGGTTTATTTGTGGAGTTCTATTAAATCCATTTCTTCTAACATGCTAGATCCTTGCTAACTTCCTTATTTCTTTATATATAGTTAAGACACTACATGGAATACTATGACAGCTATTTTAGACAAACTTTGATCAGTATGTTCATTCAAACAAAACCTTTATAATACGTTCTTGGTACAAGTATATGAGAATTCTAAAGAATGGTAAGTATTCTTACCCTGGCTCTTTTAACTGTCAACAGGAACAAGTTAAACATTACCATACTGTTGAAATTTACATTATCAAAGGGCATTAGCCCTATAAAATGGAAAGAATGATAAAATATTATAGTTCTAATACATATGCACAGTATTGTATAATATAGCAAGGCTAATCCATGTTTAGACAGTTATGTGACTATTACCTGCAATGAGACACTAAAGAAAACATTTGTAAACAACTGTTATTGAATCACGATTGCACTTGAATATTTTGGTATGAAAGTTATAATTATTACTTTTAATTAATTATTACATCTTAGCTAACTAAAGTTAAAATGGAAATTTTTAACCTACTTAACAATGGATCCAACTCACTATGGCAACAAGCAACATGAGGTAAAGAAATGCCTGAGAATAAAGTATACAGGTAGGTTCAGTCTATTTAGGAACAACAACTATGACCAAGTGTAAGCCTTAGGCATCAATACAGATATGATGTTGAACAAATCATTATGTACTGAAAGTACAAAATATTAATTTTCATATAAGATAGGTATTTTTTGTACTGTGCTGTGTAATCTATTCACATACAAAGCAGACAAAATACATTTTAACAATCCAGCTAATGCTGTCTGTTCCTTTTTGGTAATTTTTAAATAAATTATGGTCAAAACAGATTTTCTCTGCATTTTTTTTTTACACATAATGGTAGTAATGCATTCATCATCAGTGAATATGTGCTAAACAATGTATAACATTATCTTGCATCTTAATTAGTTAGAAAATATGAAGTAAATCACATTCTCAAAAAATTCATGGCAACTATGGATTTTTACAGATGTTTATTTTCTTAGTATGGCCAAATTGTTTGGAACATGAGGTTTATTATCTTTGTGCTCATAGGTGTTTATTAAACAAAACTGGTGCTTTTGTCACTGATGTAACGATGTTTTTTTTATGTTGCTAAGTCACATTACAAAACAGAACCCTCTTCACTTTGTGACTTGAGCAAAGAGACTGGTTGTTGCTATTTTCAGTCTTTTGTGAAGTGTGAAATTCATTATCTTCCCAAAGCATCTCTTCTCTAGTGGAATTGTTTAAAAATAGTGCAACAATCTCCTTTTGATTTGGTTTGCACTTTCCAAATGATCTATACATGGAAAGCCATCAGTTAGTGTCACCGTAACACATTGATAAAATAGTGTTGCATTAGTTTATATGCAAAAACGGCTCGTTTGGGTTGAGAAAATATTTTACATAAAAGAGCGAACAACGTTTCGACCTTCTTCGGTCATCGTCAGGTTCACAAAGAAAGAGGTAACTGACCGGAAGCTTACCACATGTTGGTTACCTCTTTCTTTGTGAACCTGACGATGACCGAAGAAGGTCGAAACGTTGTTCGCTCATCTATGTAAAATATTTTCTCAACCCAAACGAGCCGTTTTTGCATATAAATTTCTCAACAAGTGGGTTTCTCGACATCACTGAGTGTTGCATTAGTGCTTTTCATAGTTTTTTGAAATCAAAATCACAGAATAAAAAATAAGAGTGCTTTTATAGTTGAGAAGTGATTATACTTTGGAATATTATTCACTATTTCTCACATATAAAGTGTGATTTCAAAAACACAAAGAAAGATCCAACATTAGGTCATCACCTAAAGCACAGTTTGGATTACAAGAACAAAATCAAACTCTCATGAAATCACATTATAGGGTATACTGGATATTTACTGCAAGTCAGAATTATAGAAAACAATGACATGACAAAGAAAACAAGTGAATTTGTTTTATAGACGAAATACAGAAAAACTGCCTCCTTTCTTGCAAGAACAAAATGAATATTTATTCCTCAGTTATCAACAATTATTTTCACAAGGGAAAGAGTGTATTATTCACAGAGAAAAATTCAAAGTAATATCAGCACATAAAATAATAGCTGAATAATTTAAATCTGTTAGCAAAGTATGATGCACAACCTCTTATACAAGCATAACATTTATAAATAAACTGATAACAAAAATTAAACAGGTTAAAATTTGGTACTGTAAAAATAAATCTGTAAATAATTTAAAAAATGTAAAACAAAAATATTTTGTTAACAAATGAAATATTTTTGTGACTGGTGTAAAAATTTACTAATAAATGAAAACATTTATTTAAAGTACAAATGAGTTTTCTGACAAAATCATAATATACAAATGCTATTTTACACTAATGCTGCAAACATGTAACAGTTTTGTATAACACCTACAGAAACAACTTTGTTGTAGATAATGAAGCTCACCAAGTGCCCTTCTAACTTAGCTTACCAGTTGTAGTGTCTGTGAATGACCTGGCTCAGTGATGCACCCTGATCTTGTAGTAGTACAGGGATACAAATTTTGTCAAGGAGAATACATGATTGTTATTAGGCTCTAAATCAAACATGTGCTGGAGTAAGCCATCCAGGGTAGTGCATTATAAGAGATGGGATTTTAGATCCAAAAAGAGGCAGACCTGAATCTGATGCAATCAACAGATGCTGAAAACATGTTTCAGTGGGTTTATAAACATTAATACCTCATGAGAGTTTGACAAGTCAACCTTTGTACTTGATACAAATGATAATTTGATTTGACTTGTATGTTAACAAGTATAACAGTTGTGATGTACCTTTTTTCACATATTGTTAATAGAGGGCCTTGATGCTTTTTTATGGCTGCCATAAAGCCAATGAAAGCTATCTTGCATGTTGTGCTCAAAATCAACTTTCCACTCAAATTGTTTTAAGTTTTGCCACTTACTGCCCAAAGATTTTACTTAAAAGTATATTCTATAATGAGTGGAAAATAACTTGCAAAATTTAAGATTTAATTTAAGACAAAAAAAAGCAAATTTAAAAAAACGGTCATGAATGCTCACAAAATATGCTTTTTAGGTGGCCTTATCCATGCCATCACAGATAGTCACGTGACTGCCAAACATTCACAACGATCTGACCATGGCATCTGATAGTAAAAAAAAACGGGAAAGTCTCATGATCTATTTCAGTTTGACTTCACGAGCAAGACGAATGAATCAGAAGACAATACTATGAAAGCTCAAGTGAAAAAAACCCAAGCTTGTTGACCCAAGCTCAAGTGTTAAAGCAAAAACTGCTACTGTTAGTACTGGTGCTAAGCCTACTCATTGTTTCCAGGATGAATGGAATAGAGGCCAACCATGGATGGGATATAATAACGCTACCAGACTGATCTTTTGCTCAATTTGTCAGAAATATGACCAAAGTAGTGGAAGGCAGAAGAACACCTTCATAACAGGATCTTCCAACTTGAGAGCAAGTGCTGTTAAGGAGCATGAAAACAGTTGTGCCCACAGTCTAAGTTGTCAAGCTAAGACAGCAGAAGAAACACCTGATTTAACTCCCACAATGAAAAAAATTGAGCAAACTTAACCAGACTGAGAAAGATTGTTTGCTTGTGCTGTTCAGGACTGCCCTTTATATGGCTTTGAATGCCAAACCATTCAGCAATTTTTAAGAGCTTCTGTTGCTGCAGGAGCACAACTTTGGTATAAACTTAACAGAACATTATGCCAATGACAAACAAGGAGTTACTTTATGAAGTATATTGCAGAAACAATTAGAATCAATGTCAGATCTCGTCTGCACACCTCATTATTCTTTGGCATTATGACTGATGGCTCAACAGACACTGCCAACATTGAGCAGGAGATAAGTCTATGTAAGATACGTGGACAGTGACTGTTTCCCAGTAATGCACTTCCTGTGTCTGCAGTCAGTTGAGAAGGATGATTCTGAACATTTGTTACAGGCACTTAGTTCAGGTAAAGGTTTCTTAATTACTTGGGATGAGAATTTCTCAATTTTGGCACAAATAAAGGACTTGTCAACAGATTGAAGGTACAAAAACTTTATTTGATAGGGATCCACTGTGTTAGTCACAGATTGGAACTTACAATTAAGAAGACCATCAAGGCCATCCCTTACCTTGATAGTATCCAAACCTTTTTAGAAAACCTATGGAAGTTTTATGACAATTCATCACAAAACTGGCCTCAAACAAGTTGGTAAAGCCAACAAAAGGGACAGGAACCCGATGGGTGGCCTATAAAGAGCGTGCTCTGGAGTCAGTTTCTCATAACTGGCTAACTTTAGCAGAGCATTTGTATCAAGTAAAGCTGCATGACAAAGGGGAACATGGACATAAAGCTGCAGGATTATACAGTACTTGGACAAGCCTTAAATTCATCCTGTACATAGACATACTCTCGGCAGTTCTTTCTGTTTTTACATCTCTTAGTCTCAAAATGCAAGACAATTCTGTTGCTGTGAACATTGTTTCTGACAAACTCACTGTTTGCAAAGAGAAGCTGGGCAATCTGAATCATGTTGAGAAATCCCAGAAAATTGTTAAAAAGCTCACAACATGTGAACAAACTAGCAAGTGGTTACATAGAGGATAAGTGATTGATATTAGTGGTCAGAGGCTCAACAAGTGCCACAAAAGAGGCAGTTGCTCAATCCATGGCTGAAGAAACTGCCACCTTCATATGTAAAATTGTCACATATCTGAATGAGAGATTTGAAGAATTTGATAAAGATTTTATTGGTGGCTTTCAAATTTTTGAACCAAGCAACTGGCCTAAAAGCAAGGAAGCATTGTCATCTTATGGCCATAATGGACTCCAGACACTATTGGACCACTTTGGTGCTCTACTAGAAGCTAAGGGTTTCAACATTGCAGCTGATATTTGCCAAGCTGACTTACATGAGACACTGCTCAAAGAAACAAAACTTGCCAAATCAGATGAGTCTCTGGCTGGTATTGCAAGTGGATTGTGGGCCCACATATAAAGTCAAATTACTGTTGAGGACGAAAACCTTTACCTGAATCAACAGTGTTGGCCTTGATATGCCTCACGCAGGTGATTTCTGTGTCATCTGCTGAACCAGAACATGGATTTTCCCAGATGGTAGTTATTAAGGATGACTGGCAGTCCAAACTAATAAATGATTCTCTTAATGAGTTGATGACAATAAAATTAGATAAGAATAAGACCTGTGAACTTGCAAGCATAGAATTTCTGTGCAAGTCTGTAGAATCCTGGTGGAAGGACAGTAAAAAAACCAGACAATTTGTGAGTCAACATGGAATTCACACACATAGAGACAATAGAAAGACTGACTCTGCATCAGCTGATGTCTTAGTGCTGGATGACTAAATCTACCAGTTTGATTGATGTGTCATTTTTACTGGATACAAGGCTTGGTGCCACTTGCTTTGAAATAATATTTCAGTGCCATAAATAAAATGATTCTGTTTTATATAATAATTGTCTCTTCTTGATTTCTTCTTTTCAGTAATGTCCGGTGACAATTTTAAGGTGTCCTGCTAAAATTTCAAATGTCCAGCAAGTTTTACTGTCCAGCAGGACAAGTGTCCTAATGAAAATTTAGAATATTTCTACCCCTGGAATCTACGAGCAAAAGCAGTGCTTGAACTTAGTGTATGGGCAGCAAAATTGATTTTCATCTGGAACTTTCACGCTGTGTTCTTAAGATGTAGATCTTCCTCTTGTTGCGGTTTTTTGAGGCTTTCTAGATGCTGCCATCTCACATTCTTATCAGTCTCATCAATGATGATGCCACATAAGCCAAGAGTGTTTCTGACCAGCATTAACATGTGACAAATATCTAACAGGACACATATCTGTTGATTATGTTAGGAAAAACTACAGTCATGGATGGAAGGATACACAAATATGCCAAGCTCTTTTAGCATTCATAAGTGATATGAAGGTCCATCACAAGTGAAAGAAATAACCTTTATGTCAACATATGCAAATTTCATAGTACACTGACAAACAAGGCTAGCTTTATCAACATCTGATAGGCCACTGATGAGAAAATAAGCAACAGGAACCTTCCAGTGATCATGAATGCAAACCATTATGAAGACCAAAACTTTGGTTGCTAGTGGTATAAAATTATATGTGATGCCAAAATCAGTGTCAACATAACCTAGCATATTTTCACCATCCCACTCAACATGGTTCCTGATAGCCATTTCATCCAGCATCAATACACACAGAGTAGAAATGGAGCATAAAGGCAAGAGAATTTGAGGACAGGATGGTATTCCTTATGTGATGTTTCATTACCCTTCTGGTTCATTATGTGTTTTATCAGTTCCAGTGGTACCTCAACAAAGGTCTTTCAAGCTTGTCTACACATAACTTGAAGATCGTGTGTGTGACTGCATGAAGTCTTCAATGTTTTGCATGAGTTCCAGTTTCTTCTGCAATCTTCTGGTTTTTTTCTGACCTAGGTTCAATCTTTTCTTGCAGGCCTGAGACAAATTCAATCTGGTAAAGCTTTCTATTCACTCTTTGTGGGTTGGCTGTGTTGTGTTGATTTCTTTGTCTTGAGTTGTTTGTGGAGTCTCTTGATAATTTGATTCTGCAGATTGTCTTTTTTCAGGTGATTTGTAATTGCCAGCTTTCTGAAATCAGATACATACAATATCATAAATCAAACATGAAATATCAATTTTGTATTTACATTTTTTTGCCCGTGAACAAGAACTAGATAAATTATAATTATTAAGATTTTATAAAAAATATTACCACATAAAAACTGATAATTTTAAAACCTGTAAATAGGAATTGTAAAAAGAATTCAGGAAACAAGGTTGCAGATTCTTCAGACTTCTTTACTCAAACTAAAATATCTTGGCTCCTTGCTGTTACCTAGAATTATATTTGGTTGAGTTGAAATATGGATTTGTAGTTTGAGCAAACAATGTCTTTTGTATTTCCAGCTTGTTTCCTTAGTTTTTATAATTTCTATTTACAGGTTTTAAAATTCCCAATTTTTTATTTATCTTGTTTGCTAGCTTTTGTGATGCATTAATATTAGCAAAGGAATGCTTGGTGTAATAGTTAACTTTATATACTGTAATGATAATAAACATAGCTAGCTGATATGGTTCATTATGAAATTGATGATTTACTGTAGCTATTGGCTGTTTGATCGCATTAATTCAAGATATAAAATGTTCAGCTACTGCTGGAGATTTATTTGATAATATAGAGTGTATTTATAGTTTCTGTGCAACTAAACCCTCTATATAATGCATGGTGATCAGCAAATATATTCCTGGACTAAGATACAATTTCCACAAAGTGCAAAAAAAAATCACCAATAGAAATGCAGTCTTTTCAAATAAAACATAAGAATTCAAAATATTTTTTAAAAAACCTTCATGTCTTTAAAGGTTTTATTCTATGAATGTGTTAAATAAAATTTGATATTATGTGTATTTATTTTATTCACTCCTTCACTTCATAAATAATACAGAGTTTGGCTTCCAAAAGATATTGATTGTATAGTGTTACAGTCACCTGTAACACTATGTTTTTAGTTGGTAATTCCTATTTCTTCCTGCACTTGAACTTTATATGGAAACACCAGATATTTGTAAGAGAGCTAACTTCAAGAGATATTATTAACATCGTTTATATCAGAATTATGATTCTTTTAGCTTAAGTAAAATATAGAAGAAACAAACTGACTTTCAACACCCCAACAACTTTCACAGTGTCTTATTTAGTGTTCAAGAAAAGGTTGATTTGTTTGTTCTCTGAATTTCGTGCAAAGCTACATGATGGCTATCTGTGCTGGCCATCCCTAATTTAGCAGTGTAAGACTAGGAGGAGGATAGCTAGTCATCACCACTCACTGCCAACTCTTGGGCTATTCTTTTATCAACAAATAGTGGGATTGACCATCATGTTATAATACCCTCATGGCTGAAAGGGCAGGCATATTTGGTGTTAAGGGGATTTGAACCTGCAACCCTCAGATTGCCAGTTGAGCTCCCTAACCACCTGGCCATACTAAGCCTTGCAAAAAGGTTTAGGTGCAATATCCTGAGCAGTTTTTGTTGTAGACAGGCACTAGAATAATAATAATAAAATTAGAAATGGGAAATTTTGAGTAGATTTTCTTTTCCTTGTAAATCCAACATGTGTGCATTTTTATACGTACAGTCTTAGCAATCAGTAGTAAAGGTTTTAAAGTGTTGTTTTAACTGAATATTTATTATTTAAGGTATTTTATGCCTAATTGTTCTACTATGCAATTCTTTGTGATTCATACTGTGAACCAGCTTGGCATAGTTACGTGGTTAAGGCACTAGATTTGTAATCTTAGGGTCACAGGTTCGAATCCCCATCACACCAAACATGCTCGCCCCTTCAGCTGTGAGGGAGTTATAAAGTAATGGTTAATCCCACTATTCATTGGTAAAAGAGTAGTCCAAGAGTTGTCAATGGATAGTTATGATTAGCTGCCTTTCCTCTAGTCAGCCCGACATGGCCAGGTGGTTAGGGAGCTTAACTCGTAATCTGAAGATCACGGGTTCAAATCCATCACATCAAACATGCTCGCCTTTTCAGCTGTGGAGGCATTATAATGTTACAGTCAATCTCACTATCTGTTGGTAAAAGAGTAGCCCAAGGGTTGATGGTGGGTGATGACTAGTTGCCTTCCCTCTAGTCTTACAGTGCAAAACTAGGGATGGCTAGTGCAGATAACCCTCATGCAGCTTTGCGCAAAATTCAAAACAAACAAATCTATTGTGAATCAAAACCAATAATCAATTGATATTATTATTTCTGTAATAACTGAGTTTAAGTGAGTGTTCCATGTAACTTAGCATTCTTTTAAAAGTGTAGTTAAGTACGTACCTTCTGATAATTGTTAGGAAAGCTGAAAATTGTTGGTACTGCATCTGGATGCAGTCTGACAGTTTGGCCAGTTTTGTCAAAATGTATCTCCTCAAAATGATCGGAACACACTACTGCCTTGTCTGATGGCTTGAATTTCTCTCTCCTCATCCTGGTCACCCATAGTTGTCGTCTTACAACATTCTTGGGAAACCTTAAAGCAGAACGAGAGCATGATGGAATATAACTGATTATTTTCATATGATCAATGGAAACTATTTATTTCTACATGATACAAATATACACGTATTATATATATACATGATTTTTTTCCACATCAAGTGTCACCACTGCTTTTACAAGTGTTCCCATTTGGTTGATATGATGATTTGGGTGTTTGATATCTCTCACTTTAAATGGCTTACTTTTGTTTTTTAACTTGTGAGATTTTTCACATGCAAGATAAGCATTTATTTACTGGTATTCATTGTTGTTTTATTCCTACTACGTGCCGCTCACTATACGGCTGAATCGCAATACTAGGTTGTTCTGGTATATGTTTAGTCGAACAATCCTTGCTTCGAAAGGATATCTCGTGTAAATTTAAGTTTTATTTATTACAACAGTTTTTCCTTAAAATATCGTAAATTTAATTTTTAAAAACACCAATGTTTAATATTACTATTTTGGAGTTAAGCTACCTTAAACTGTTGTTGTCTAAAATTAGAAACACGTTTTTAAGGGCAATAATAAGTAACTTACACAGAAAAAAGGTTATGTGACATAATGACAAAGAATTTAAATATCAGAGAGAGAGAAATTACTTGTCGTAATACAGTTTCTTTAGTTGCATTTAGGCAAATAGTTACTGTATTGTTGACATGCTGGTGTTCTGTCAGGATGTGTTTTGGGAGATATTAAGTTAAATTAAAAAAATAAATCTGTAGTTGATTTATTTTGCGCTACATATCTGCCACCGTGCAAAATGCTATTGTTCAATTACTCACAAAAGCGAAAAAGTGACGTGGTGTTGAAGAAGTCTGAATGGAGACATCACGGTCAGGACCCATAATAAAATATTTACATATTTTTATTTTGTACGCAATTTTGTTAGTTATGAAATTGAGTAAATAAACTGTAATTATGTTAAACACAGTTTATCACATACCAGTTGTGATTGGGTTTATCTTCCCATACATTTTTTACAGGGAATATACGGTTTCAGTACATTAAAGTCGATAAAATTTGTTTAACTGATAAGTCATAAATCTAAGATGAGTACTTACAAGTGGAAGGTTTTGCCACATCCCTTGGCCGATATGTTACTGCATCCAACAGCTGAACAACGAGGCATATTGATCAGTATTGCTTGCTATAGATTAACAGAAGTATAATAATTATAGCAGATCGGGATTTAAAGGGGTATGATGAAATGGCCGTGGAGAGTCTTCCAACGACCCTACACAGATTAGTGGTACCGACATGATAGTTTAGTTAACGAACGAACTTAATCTCGCAGCTTCCAGCCTCACTACAATTCGCGAGACTGTTTCAACTCTGATGTCGTCACATGCACATTATTTGATGATGTTCGATAAAAACAGAAACTGAAAATGTCAGAGGACCTGCTTCGAAAACGGAAGCCATTTGAGATCATATCAGGTTCGGAGCATAACCTGCACGAATTATTCTGTGTCTTTCGTTTGAGAAGTTAGTGAAACTTTAGCTCGTAACGAGTTTAGCCTCAAATTTAGGTGATTTAATGACAGTTGTAATCGAGATCCATGAACTTTAGTGCGAGGTACAGGCTTTTACTAACTCCGATCCGGCTTATTACAATCTAATTATAACACATGTATCACTAATTTATGTGTAACAGTTAATTTACTGAGGTTCTGAATTTACATAGAGGGCAATTTTTAACGATAAATTATAGTATGAGTATCTAGGTTAAAAGTTGACCATTCTCCATTTATGTTAAGCCTCTTTATACATTTACTGAATTGTGAAAAGTGTAGTTTTTGCTTGTTATTTTCGTGCAATTAATAAAACAATCATAACTTTATAATACCAAATTCAAATTACAAACATGCGAGTAGTTACAATTACTTCTAATAGGTCCCCCGCTGGCACAGCGGTAAGTATACGGATTTACAACCCTCAGTAGATAGCCCCATGTGGCTTTGCTATAAGAAAACACACACACTTCTAATAAATATACTGTAAGTCAGAGTGCCTGGTTAGATATGCAAATTTTACAATGAAACATTCAAAGTATAAAGAGCTGTAAAAAGCAGAATCCATGTTCCCAGAGGAATCTTATTCAATGGATTTGGAGGTATGCCCTTCCAAAATTAATATAATGATTATATAATTCACAGTTGGTATACAATATGTAGTTTCAGTGTCCCTTTACATTTGTTTAATTTTATGGCATTTTTCTTATGTTGTTATTAAAGATGCAAGATATTTAGTCATAACCATTAATTTATTTATCTTAATGTATATAACACAGTATTCTTTTTCAAAATCTCTAATGATAATTATTAGAATGTGTAGATTTTGGTGGTAGAAAATAGCTTTATGTATTTAAAAAAAACATTCGTTTAGTACTAATACTACAAGTAGTGAGGTGGATAAGTATGCATGTTTCAAGTTTATTTTAATCAATTTTCTGTTAAAATAATTGGTAAATTTCTTTTGTATTTTTGCAGGGTTAGATTGTACTAAATATCAGTTTAGTTAACACTCAAATGCTATTATTTGTAATATTTTGAATACAGAAAAGAATTACTAAATGCTACATTCAACGGTAACATTTAAAGTTATGTTAATGTTTCTATTCCAGAACTGTTTATCATGATACACTTTCCATTTGTTATTGAACACCTTTTGAATGTTCTTAGATTAATGCTCTACAGTGTTCATTTTGTTAATCCAGAACAATTTATTTGTTGTGTTACGTGATTATTTATAATCACTAGAGTTTCAGTATATCTATAAATGCAGTGATAATTTTTATACCATTAGCCAGTATAAAGTAAGAAAGATTAATGTAAAGAAATGTAAGATTTCAAATGACCATTGTTTGGATGTTAGTGACACATGATGGTGAAAAGCATTATGTAAAAAATTTTTTTAGGTTGTAACAGATAATTATTGAATAATTTCAACAGTAAGACCATTGGTTTTTTGGTTAAATCATTCTTGCTATTCCAGTCACTAATAATTCCTGGTGTTTATAGTCTAAAGAATTTTATAGTTCTTTGTTTTTCTTTACTTGTAATTGGTTATGATTGGTTTGTTTTTGAATTCCATGCAAAGTTACACTAGGGCTATCTGTACCTAATTTTGCAGTGTAAGACCAGAGGTAAGGCAGCTAGTCATCACCACCCACTAACAACTCTTTTACCAATGAATCGTGGGATTGACCATCACATTATAATGCCCTCACAGCTGAAAGGGCAAGCATGTTTGGTCTTAATGGGATTTAAACCTGCAACCCTCAGATTACAAGTCGAGTGCCTTATCCACCTAGCCAATTGGTTACGACCAAGTTCAATTTTGCAATATACTTTTCTCAGTGTATGCCACAGACAGTACTGGATAAATTATTTTGTGTAGCATTTATCATTAATCTAGATATACCAGAAATGCATTTGATCTGAATCAAGTGAAGTGGTTATTAAGAAATAGTTTTACCATTATTTTGTGTAGAAAAAATCTGGAAAAACTGAAATTTTTATGTGGAAATGTATACAGACACATCAAAAACTTTCCTTTCTGGAATTTTTAATTTCTTAGTTCTAACCTCTTATCAATAAAAGTCAGTAAGTACAAAGCAGTTAACAAATTGTCATTAAGTTCTACTGAAAGCAATAGATTCAGATTGTATTAGTGGTACTTTTAATGAATTTAATAAAACTACAGTGACCATCATTATAAGCAAAATACCATTATAATATTATAGTGTAGGTGTGTGTGACTTTTGTTTGGGAAGTTAATGAAAATTGTGCTCATAACAACATTAGTGATTTAATTAAATTATGAAAATGTCCAAGAGTTGTGTTTTTAATTCAATCACAGGAATGCAACTTGTTAAGCATGTTCTTTAATTTTACCTCAAGGATCAACAAATGGATTATAATATGTTATAATAAACATTGTGGTTAATAATAGGGATGCCTCACTACTTTCCTGATATTGGTTTTATTTAAACAAGTAGTTGATGTATTGCTGAATGTGCTGGTGATTTGTATATACTAGTGCATTAGTATTTATTTGAGGTATAAAATTGTAAAACTTTTAAATCATCACTTCTCAATCTGTGGTCTGCTGAGAAAATAAAAATCAGGAAGGTCTGAGAATACAAGTTTTAGAACTACTATTTTAATAAAAAAAAATCCACATTTTAGTAATGCATGTAAAATGATTTGTACTACTACTATTGAGAAATCTCTAGCATGCACTGTATAGTATTTTCATACAAGATGTACTATCTTTACATGCACTATTACATTTTGAAAAAAATTATCTAACATTTTTAGCAGTGTCACATTTCATTAAAAAGTTACATACGTGAATATATTTATTAAATAAAATTTTAAGTTCAGTAATGGGCAATTTATAATAAGTTTTATGCTTATTATTTGGGATTTTTTTATATAAATACTTTATAGGATTCTGTTGGTGAAGCATAGTTATAAACATGTCTGTGCTTTAATACTTGGATGGATGTATATTCTACTGTGAGATTATTTATTGTTCCTCCATACAATGGTATTTTATTAAAAGACCATTGCAGACTGGCCTGGATATTGCTCCACCCCATTGGAGGGATGTGGTGGAATTTTTGTTGAATCACCCTCAGTAATTAAAAAAAATACTTGATTTTAAAGTAGTAAGGACAATGACATTCGGTAGGGTTGAGTGAAATTTGGGGAGGTGTAGACCAATAAAGCACCCTATACATACACTAGCACCAGGGCTATTTCCAGAGCACTGTTCTAATGGTAATTTTGTTGATATACTTGCTACATTACAAGATATATAGTGTGTCTCAGAAGAGTGGATGTGTATGGAAAAATACACAATTTATTTATTATTCACATTGCATGCCATTAATAGCCATATACATATCAATTATTTGTATACTGTGCCCTCAGGGTATTTTCATTTCTGAAATATGTACACTTGACATTAAAAATGTTTGCTGAACTTTAAAAAGGTAATGTCCATTTTCACTTGGGGTACAGATATCTGGAGCACCTTGTGCAATGAAAACAATTTCTGCTGTTTATACTTGCTCACTTGCTTTCATCACTTACTGTCATCAGTTATTTCTGTTATTGATATTAATTAAACTAGTAAATCATGCCAACCATATTTTGAACATAAAATTAACTCAAATAGTATTGAAGCTATAAGCATGCTTCATAAACACAGAAGTGGATAGTCACACTAACAGACATGTAATTTATGATCTTTTCATTGCAACTTTTGTAGAAACGGTAATCATTCAGTCAAATATTAAAAACTAAGCCTTTGTAGTTTGTTTTATGTTTGAAGTGCAAAGCTACACAGTGGGTTATTTTGCTGTGCCAACATTACATACTGAAACAATATTTTTACCATTACAAGCCAACAAAGTTATTACCAAAGCAGTAGGAAGCCAATAAGTTGTGTCAAGTTACATCTTGAAATTAAATGCAAATATGAGCCAACTGTTTCTCGCTTGAACTCTATGTATTTTAATGCCATTATTCCTTAATATCTGTTAGCATATGAAAGTACTATAGAGTTAATATTCATAAGTAGCCCATTTAGCAAAAGTGTTGATTGAAGTAAAAGAGTTTAACCTATTAGAGAAAGAGTATATTAAAAACTTAATAAAAGAAGTATTCTTGTAATCTTAGCCTCAGCCATCTTTGCTTTAACTGTAAAGCCTCAGGTTAGTGCCTTTGTGCTCCATCTGCCCACTGCATCTTCACTTCAAATAAATAACAGTGTAACAGGTAGTATTAGTCAAAGCTCCAACAGCTAAGCTGACCATCACTCGGCCTGCCAGCATTACATTCCCAACTACACACACACTCAAATCTTGCTTCAATCAACACATTTCTACTTTCACTGATCACCAACATATTCCCCTTACATTTCATCCACTCAACACACAAACATGTAGATTGTCTTATAACTTCCATATCATTAAACAGGACAATACTATTGGTCATATGTTTCCTAACAAACCTGTTAACTTCTTATAAACAAGACACTAATATCAAAGACATAGTGAACTTCTGAAAAACATACAACAATTAGCTATTATTCAAATTGGTACGTACAGCTGTTAGAGGAACAGATCCAACAGTTGTCCTTATGCTGATAATAGAATATCTCTTAGAAACCCTAAATGGCCATTTCACCTATACATCTAAATGTTTAGTTTATTGAACATATCTATAACAACCAGAGGAGTATCCAGCTGAATGCTTGCTGAACATACATGAGAACACTTACATAGCATCGTGATTGAAGGTCAAGATAAACATGAAGCTTGGCACTTCAACACAAATGATCATTCTCTTGAGTACTTTAAACTAGTTGCCTTATATCATGCCCCCTCTAATATAAGTAAAAGAACTGCTATTGAAAAAGAAATATTTTTTAAATTGGGTTGTTTAAATCCTTTGAGTATTAACAAACAGTTAAGTTTTTTATAATTTTTCAATACCCTTATTTTATTATCTTAAAATGTTAACATGGTAAAAAAAGAAATAACTTACTTTTTTTCTGTATTTCTAATAACTTTTGATACTGTTTTTCAATTACTAGTTCTATTATATTGTTTTTGATAAAGTGTTCAATTCTCATTTTTCTGCCTCATATTACATTCTGTTTTGTGTATTTTTTTCTTTCAAAACACTCCTGTAATTACCATTAACCAACAGGTTTGCTTCTGGCTTGGCAAAGAGCATTTGCTTGAAACATTGCCAAATTAATAAATTGTTACCATAGTTTTTAAAGTTGATTTTTTTATCTGTAAAAGTCTAATTTATATATATAAATAGTGTAGTATATTTATACTATACCAAAACTTATACTACTTCAAAATGAAATATAGTTTTGTGAAACACTGCATTTTAATTTTCAGTAAGACATTACAATACTTAAGAAACTAAGTTGAATAAAAATATTTCACAAGAATAAATTAATGTGTGAAAAATTCTTTAAAATTAACATACAGAGCAAATATAGTCAACTGAATATCCTCAGTAAAACAAAAAAATTATTTGAATAAGATGTACATACATGATGAAACAAATTGTGTTAAAAATAATATTAACAACATATGAAATGTGTTAAAATCTGTAACAGTACATTGTACAGAATGTGGGAGACACTTTGTGAGAAAATAAAAACATACTATGGCTATAAATACTTAGAAGATTATAAGATGCAACTGATAACAAACGTTGTTCTAGAACCACTTTTAGACTATGTAAAACAACCTGTATAGTAAAACTATTTTAGAAGAATATCAATAGTACAAGTATGAGATAATTAAGCATGTAAAACCTCTTGTACTTCAGGATTCCTCTGATATAAGGTGAAAAGGAAATGGAAAAACTGACAATTACATTATAAATGAACAATCAAACTTGGAAAAATGAGTTGATAAGAGTTATTGAATTAATGGAGACATTTCATAAAACATATGGGTAAAAAAAAGATAATCAAACTTTGAGAAAAACTTAAAAATTGATTAGAAACTATATCCAAACAAGTTGTTTAAAGTTTAGTAGGTACTTTAAAAAATGATTTGGAAAAATATGACAATATTTTGGGAAAACTTGGTGTGATACAATTTTTTTTAGAACAGGTGGTATTTCAAAATAAATTCAGTGAAAAAGTTATTTTGTCACCTGGTGACAAAAACTGCCATGCAGTGCATTTTCTTAGTTCTTAAAACAAACTTTGTAAAAAAATGATTATGATTACAATAAGAAAAAACTGTGTTAATAAGATGCACTTAAATAGTGGTGTAGGTAAGGCAAATGGGCAACTGTCTGATAGCCTAGATGTACAGTAGCCACTGAAAATTACAGAAATTTTACATGTAAAATAAAGTAAAATAAAACAATAAAATAAGATTTTTCAATGATCATTAATAACAAGCTTATCTTGTATTTATCACTGTATCTATAAATTTACTGAGCAAGCTTTTAATTTTTCTCCTGAACTAACTTATGGTTGACTGATATATAAAAGAAAGTTTTAAAAATACTGTGGTAAATACACATATCACATGTATAATTAACATACAGAAATAACTACAGAACATTTGCTATTATAAGAATAACAATACATAATGTAACAGAATAATAACTGAAAGACAGTTGAAAGCTATTTCAAGAATATTATATATCAACAGAGATGCTGGTTTTGAGAAAATACAAGAGAACTTGTGCAATGAATATTGAACATGAAACTAATAATTTGATTAAGTTACTATGCTTTTGTATGATTAATATTTCCCTTAGTATTCCATATGTAATTAAAGGCTACTTTTACAATCATTCCTGTAGCATCAAAAATGTCATTTCAACACTTAACCATGTCCAACCCAGAATCTTACCAAATGCTTTGAATGAAAAATCAAGTGGCAGAATTAAAGGGAAAAAGGTACAAGAAAAACATCTTTCTAGAAAACTCCATCACCTATCACGAAGGAAATCACTCAAGCATCTACTGTCAAAGACGGTTGAGCAGTTCTTTATCATCCAGTGCCTCAGTTAAGTGTGCACAATATGTATGATACTTTTATTCATCCCATGATAGTTGCAAGTGCAAAACAATCATTTTGAAAACTAAACAGAACTGTGTACAAACATTTATGGAGAAAACAAAAAGTTCTGAACATTGAATGGGAATAGGCTAGAATAATTCTTGGATGTTTCTAAGATGCATATAACATAAAAACATATGATAATAGAATATACATTAAACAGAGCTACACTTGGCAACAAAGAACTGTACCAGCAGGACATGCCTGTATGATATATGATAAGAAAAAGTGCTGACTTGACACACTTTAGATATAAAACAAAAACCATACCAATAGGAAGTAATTTATTTTGTGAGACCACTTGTGAATAAAACTGTGTTAATAGGATGCAATTTCTGTAATAATATTTTGTAAACAAAAAGTAACATTAAAATAAGATGTATTTCTCTTCTCTTTTAGCACTATATTACAGTCTACAAAACTTTTAAAAATATATTTCTCTTGTCTTTATAAGCACTATATTACAGACTACAAGACTCTTAGAAGCAAAAGCTGTTCCAGTAGGTTCTTAGTAATTCATAAGAGAGATACACACATAAAAACTTTGCTAGTAGGACTTATTTTGCTGTCTACAGTAGTAAGTCAGTAAAGCATATACAGAGGATGGGCAAAAAAAAGTGGCCCCCTTGAAAATGTTAAATTTTTATATCTTTTATTAGATAATTGTAATAATCAAAGATAAAAATAAAATTCAAAATAACATAAACCAATTTCATAAGTTCATATTTAGTCAGTATTCCCTTGAATTTCAGTACTGCTTCATATTGACATTGCATGCTTTTAGTGACTACTCCTAAAGGTTCATCTTCCATGTTTCGCTTGCGATATTTCATTAATTGCTCTAACTCAAGACATGAATTTCAAATCGGTTTGATATCAGGTGACTGACCTGGCCATTCCATACCATCAATTCTCTTACTTCTAAGATATTTTTTTACAACTACACAATTGCAGAGAAAATTATTTGATCATTAGTAAGATAACTGGAATGAGAAGATCTAAGAAACTACAGCAGGTGTGCAACATTTTTTATGAGAAAATGTAATTAAAATCATGAAAAAGTTCAGGTTTTTATAAAACCCAGTGTTAAAATTGGGATTTTAAATCAAATTTGAACGGATCTTGTTGAGTGCGTTCTAAAAACATAGTCTTACATATTTTTCTGTTATCTGATAACAGATATAACAAATTAATATTTTCATGGGGGCCACTTTTTCCCCACCCCTGTATATATTTAACTCCAGGAAACAGTTGGTAAAACAAACTGTACAGAAAAAAAAACGGCATAAAATATTATCATAACATGAATTTTTTTTACAGCAAAACCACATCGAGCTATCTGTTATGCTCACCAAGGGGAATTGAACTCCCTTATTTTAGCATTGCAAATTCAAAAACACACCACAGTCCCAGTTGGGAGCATTATCATAATGACTAGAAAATAAAATACTGTTAGGAATTATCAAAACACATGCAATAAAAGTACAATTAAAAAAAAGAGTTAAACAAAAAATTCACAAATTTATGAATGGATGAATGTTTTGTTGATTCTTTCTACAATTGTAGATATTAATTGTAAATATTAAAACCAAGAATTATAGTAAACTTTTCTTGGATGGAATAAGGGCATCACACTGGGATCCTGTTCTCTTTGGCCCAGTTCTTCATTACTCTCACGATGTTTTCCACTTGAGGATTACTAGTATTGCGCAAAATCTGAAGTATTTCATGGACAGATTCCCTAAAATAATTAAACATATTATTCACATCTATTGTCCTAGCACAGTAGTCATTGACTTGCTTATGCTTTCTTTTGTAAGAGAAGATTATAAATAATAGCCTTAATATACTGCTGTAACCTTTAAAGGCACAGACAAAAACAGATAAAACAAAAATGTAATGAGGAATATATTTCATTAAACTCTTGTTAAAAGTTGAGATTGTTTTACACTTTTTAGTGACCTGTACACATTTTTTTCAGTTTTTGAAAGTCAATATCTTTTCCTCTTGCAGTGTTTCATTACTTATCCAGAGAATTAGTATAATGTAACAAATGTACTGTAATCTAATTTAATCTGTAATTAAGGTATTATTTTATATTTTGGAAAAGATATATTTCATATAACTTTTGTTAAGAGTGGGTAACTCTTCTCTGAACCTACTCCAATGATTCAGCATTATTTATTAAGGTAACAAAAACTGAACACTTTAAAATGAGATATAACCAGCATCTTATAAAGTGAACTCATGATCTCTCTCAACTTGTATCCAATATTTTTATGTATAAAACTTCAAATCCTGTTCCCCTGTTGCTAGTTAACATGCATTGTTTAGAAAGCTTTAGAGACTTTGTAACAGTCATGTTCAGACCCGCCTATTGAAAGGAAGTATTTTAAGACACTTGTAAATCTTTAAAAATGTTTCTCCTACAGAAATCATAAAATAAAGATTATCTTTAAAAATAATTCGAAATGTGTCTAAATATTTAGAAGAGTATTTAAGTGTAGTTATGTATATGTCTATTTTCCCTATACTTCAGTGCATACAACTACTGTATATCAACAATATATTAATGTTACACTTTAGCTAGTATTAAATACAATATTTAACCAGCACAGTGACTTCATTCAGCCCCTAATTTCTGGACTGATTTGATTTATTTTGAATTTCAAGTAGTTATACAAGACCAATTTGTGCGAGCTATCCATAATTTAGCAGTGAAAGGCAGCTAGTGATCAACACCTACCACCACCTGGGCTGTTTTTCACCAATGAATAGCAGAAGTGATCACCATATTATAATGCTATCATGGCTAAAAGGGACATTTGTTGAAATGGCTGTTCAAACTCGTGACCCTCAGATTGCGAGGCAATAACCATAACCACCTGGCAATTCCAGGCCCTTAATTTCTAGAAGAATACTTACAAAATTTTACTTCTGATAATACCTCTGTTCACACTTTAGCTGTATCCTGACAAAAGGTTCTCTTCTTTGCCTGTCTAAGTACTGGTACAAATTTTACCTCACTTGCTTTAGTTTTTATACCCCACCGTATCACCCTTGGTTATTTTACTTTTGTGACTCTCTCCACCTATGTCACTGCACCCTCTAAACTTGAGCTGTATATAAGTTTTCCATTATTTTTTCTTATTTACTTTTTTGAGAGTGGCAATATCATCAGACCCAAACACTAGCTATCATGGAGAGGAATGGTAGGACAGTGTGAGTGGAGATAAGTATTACAAGAAAAACATTCTTCTTATAGGAAAATTTAACCTTCTGAAACACTTTAGCTAGAATCCCACACTAAACAGGTGGAGGAGCCAGTGAGAGCAAGATGTTGAGAGCCGTAACAATGGCAAGAAAGTAAAATGTGGCTTATTGTGATCTGAGTTTTACACAGATAAAAGAAAATAATGAGTTAAAAACTGTGACTAATGCGTAGTCTAGTCAGAACAACTTCCTTTTTCCAATCCTTATGGAAGCAAGATGGCAAAATCCAATACAGGGTTTTATTTGGAAAAGCTTGTTTTCACGTTACTCACTCCAAGTCGACTGCCAGCTGGCATAGAGCCAAGCCTTAAATACAGGACCATAGTCCATGTATGGAACAGGCACAGTGGTGATAGTGCCAGAGCAGATAGATTTAGTTGCGGTGTCGACGAGCCATTCCTGTGAATACCAACTTGGCCTGGTATCCAGAAAAACTGGATAAAAGTAGATGTCAGAGAGGAATGGGCCATCGAAGAGACTGACTTTGGAGAGCCAGCAAGTCCCTCTAGTCCCTTCTGAATAAAAAAGGGGGATATTTACCCTAGAGGTTTGTCTGAAAGAGAATGTAGGATAAGAAAATGAGGTACAACCGGTGGTACAGATGTTGAAGATTGCTGCTCAGAAACTTCAAGACATGGCCGTTTACCCATGGACTATTTTTTTACTATTTTATTTGGAGAATCCATAATAAAAAAAAGGAAATTTCGGTGCCCACTGATCCCACCCACCATGGAGCCCTATGAGGGGATGCACCACAGTGACAAAGAAGGACACTGCAACAATGCCATGGTTTCATGAGCACTGTACCCAAATACCAGCATCAGATACAATGTCCACAACACCTGTTGAGAACTTTCAACACTGGTACTTGGTTGACCCTAGCCCAAGTGGACCAGCAGACTGACCGTAGTCCACCCTTCTACAGGAATTCAAGGCCAAAGTGGTGTTTTAGGGTTGGGCCCTTAACCACCAGGATCCTCTCCTCCCCTTCATGGGTTGCTACACACTGCAAACACATGAATGGATGTTTAGATCCCAGAGAAGGTAAACTGAGAGAACAGAACCTTTCCTGGGAGGTCTCCTCACCATGTATTGGAATCCACACCAAGGGGCCACATGCCTGACAATGGAATTTCCTCGAATTAGACTGCCAAGGAATAACAAGTCTAGATTTAGTATCACGGAAGGAAGCCATGCAGGCAATATAACAATGACAAGTACAAACCAGACACAGAAGTCTTATCTGAATTGGGATGAGGGTAGAGATTAGAAATGGCAGAAAGGGAAATAGGTAAAAAGCAGGAGATAACCTTCTTAGTTGCCAAGGTCTTTGGGAGGAGGGAACGATCTGAATAAAGGAGAAGAAATCTCATATAGAGGGCAGAAGTGGATGAGATCTAATGAAACAGATAAGTACAATATTTGAACTATGTGTCAATCACTATTTTTACAAATTACACAAAACACTGTTTACATAAAATCTCTACTATATAGAAAAACATTTGCTTACTTTGGTTCATTTCCTGCAATGATCATCTGAAAGGTTCCAACACAAGCTCCTCGCTTACCTTCCCAGTATTCTGGGTTAGGGTCCATTTTTTCCAATACATCAAATGCTTTAGCTGCATAGAAAAACTGACCCATCTGAAACAAAATTATCACAAAACATAATTTACACAAGTGTATGTGTTTCTACAGCTATGAAGATGCTAATCTGTACACACACAAATTTTAGTGTTGATGTTTTATCAATGACAAAAATAAAGTTGAGACTACAACACTAGTTCCTAACTCTTAACCATTTGACATGAAGTACTCTCAAGATTGATGAAACAAACTGAAATAAAAAGTTCATTAGACTATAGTGATTAACACTTAGAATACAATGAACATGTCACAACCTTTTTGCATGTCAATAACCTCACTATCAAATCATAATTTATAATTCAACTTTTAATATTCCACAAATTCTAATTTCTTAATTAAAAGGGAAACAAAAACTTCTTAGTAATTACTTTTGTATGTCACATGACACATTCACACCAAGAAATGTTCTGTTTAGATTTTATTCCTTCTACAATAGAACTCTTTAGTGCTTAACCATTAAGAAAGAAACTGCACATACTAACAAAATAGAATTTATAGTTAAAGCCTCTCATCTTCTTGATTTGCTGAAATATCAATATTTTATTAAACTCTTCAGAGAAGTCCCTCTTATTTTTGAAGCCACTTAAATACTTGTTTTTTTTTTTAAATACATGGTAAGAACCAACAAAAGGAGAAATTATTGAACCATTCAAATGTGATGATTGTCTATTTTTTGCAACTAAAGATATTAGTTGCCAAAGAATGCTTAATGACTGTTGATTGATGTTACTTCTTTCAGCAGCTAAATTATTATTTTAGATCCATTTATAACTTAGCTAGGAAGTCAGTTAACCCTACTGCAATGGGTTACTGGTCAAAATCCATGTTATCGTGTTTGTTACCTGCATTCAAAATTTTATTGAATTACTACATTATGAATTTATGTCAATAAGTCTGAAATAAAATTGTTGATTATAATTCAAACTTTAATATAACAAAATGAGTTAATTTCTTAATTTAAAAGTAAATATTAAAAGAACACATTTAAATATAGATTTTAGTGAGTCATCCCAATAACATCTTAGTTACTAAGCTTGATAAATTACAGTGGAATTCTGTAGTATCACTGTAGTCATTTATGATTTTTTTGATTATTCAACTGTATATATATAAAACCTAAAAAAAATTTTGTTTGATATCCTCCACGTGTGAAATTTTAAAAGGCTTAGCAACCTATGTCCAGCAACAACTGAGTACAAAGGTCATGGTTAGAAGAGATAAGTGTTTGTTTAACTTTTTGATTTATTGTTCTATATTTTAAGAAAAATGAGATTAATTTATTTCTAAACAGTAATAATCTATATACATATATATATACAATGCATAATAATTGAAATGTGACTGTATATTACAAAATACTAGTCCACTAAAACTGCCAAGACAGGGAAGACAAGGTTAGTTTTGTATCACTGGATACATAACATGAATGCCCGTACACCACATCAATGTAAGTTATTTAATGTTAGCTAGGCATAACTGGAAGGTCAATATAATAAATATATAGCATTATGACACTTAAGCTACTTAGACTAAACATTTGCATTTTCATGGTACAAAACGTAGTCATTTTACCTCAAGAAAAGCATAATTTATAGTTATTTCTTAATTTTTATGATGCTTTTAAGGTTGGTCAAATGAGAGACTCCAAAAAAGTTAAGAGTATAGAAAATAACGTAAAATAGAAAGTCTAACTCCAAACAAACATTTGAAATGTATTTAGGAGGTTTTAGAGATTATCCAAATAATATTTGAGATTTTTGGGATGATGAATAGTTTTCTTAATCATAACATGAAATCACTTTACACTCAGACTAGTAGTAGCAAAACAGCTTATTTTCACAAACAAATCTTTTGTCAAAATATTTTATCAAAAAACCTGATATTATTGTATACAAAATACTTGTAATCTTTATTAAAAGTCTACCAAATTTTGTGAAGATACATATGCTGTATCAAATGTTATAGTGCAAATACTTAACATGTGCAAATGTGTAGATGAACTAATGTATACCTATCCCATTATGAAAGGGTTAACTATACTATTTTAGAGACATTTTATTCTAGTGCCTCATACATTTTTGTGCTTTAAAATTCATATTTGACAGCTACATAAATTATGCTTTACGTAACCAAAACAGTGAAAACAAGTGGCCTTAGAGCCCCATGTCACTGACACCAAAATGCCTGCATCAAGACACAAGTATTAAATGTTTTTCTATTCATCTTTTTTCATTTATTGTTGTGTATTTCTTAACAAAAGTAACTATGATGAAATATTAGAAATTTATTAGGGCAGTGACCAAAATTTAAATTAAAACTTGTTTAAATTTCTTATGGTTACTTCCTCAAGTAATTCATGATGTTCGAGAGCACATTATTAATATGATCCATTTGTATACACTGAGCTGTCCGAATGTGATATTTTGTATTTCATGTACTGAGAGATTGTTTAATAGTATACTGTAAAGAAATAAAATTACAGAAAGCAGATATGAAAAGGTTAAAAGCTGAGGATGTTGGGATAAATAATTGTTACTGTCTGTAACAATCTGCAGTCATTCTACTTTAGAAAAGTATTTTTGATTTTATTTAAAATTTTTAACCCCTTTTATTTCACTTTAGAATGATAGTTTCATAATAGTGTCAGAGCAGAGAAATAAAGAGAAAGTTTGACCAAAGAAAAACTTTGAAAATCCATATAGAGGCTTCATAAATTAAGACAAATCTTTCGTGAAAATACTATTAAACAAAATTAATTTTGTATGCACAACAGACTTGTAATATTTACTAAATGCCTGTTAAATATTTTTTGAAGATACATTCTGTATATTTTGTATTGTAGTATGTACATTATCATGGTAGTTATAAGATCAGTCAAACTGACCAACCTGCATGTAAAGAATTAATCTGATTTCTTTCTTCATGTGATTAATGAAGTGGAAATATGAAACCCATCTTACTATCAAAACAATTTATCATGTATGTGTGTGTTGGCATTCAGAGTTTGTTGGCACAATCACAGGTTTTTCTGTATGATAACTGGAAACTGTCCAATAGTGAATATGAGCTGTTTTATTTCAGGATTTTTGCCTGAGAAAATGAATGAAAAACAACCTCTAAAATCAGGTACATTTTCATTTTTTGTACAATTCTGACTTGAACAACCCATAGTTGGTGAGCTTGATTAGCATAATTTTTGTATGGTAACTGGAAACTGTCCAACAGTTTCAGGGCTATTTTGTTTTAGGATTTTTGACCAAGAAAATCCATTTTTGTGTTTTAGCTTTGAATTTAAAGACACAAGTACTAAGTTAAATTAGTCGACTACTAGCTTCAACAGAGCAGGGTAAGCAATTAGTTGTTTAATGAGTTCATGAAGGACTTTATACAAATTTTGCTTCAGGTATGGTCAGGCAGTAGTAATTACTCTATGTCAGGGGTTGCCAAACTGTGGCTTGCAAGCCACATGTGAAAATTTGACATATAATGCGTGGCTCACGGAAATATGTTGGCTGAGTTCTTCTTGCATCACAATTAATGTAAATGGTAAATAAAGGAAAACGATGAGTTAAAAAACTGTGACCAATGCGTAATCTAGTTAGAACAACTTCCTCCTTCCGAACCTTATGGAAGCTAAACGGCCAAAGCCCAATATAGGGTTTTATTTGGAAAAGCTTATTGTCCAATTGCTCACTGCAAGTGGACTGCCAGCTGGCACAGAGCCGAGCCTTGAATACAGGACTACAGTCCATGCATGGAATAGGTACAGTGGTGATAGTGCCAGAGAAGATAGATTTAGCTGCCGTGTCTGCAAGCTCGTTCCTGCAAATACCAACGTGGCCTGGTATCCAGAAAATCTGGATAGAAATAGATGTTAATGTGAAATGGGCCAGTCGGCTTTAAATATCAGCGAGAACAGGGTGTGAGCGAACGTGAAGCGATTCCAGGGCCAGTAGAGTACTAAGCGAGTCAGTATAAATAGTGCACTTGGAGTACTGCTTGGCTTCAATATGATCCAGGGCAAGAGATATGGTGTACAGTTCAGCAGTGAACACAGGAGCTGTAGAGGAGATTCTGCGTGCAACCACCAAACTGCAACAAACCATGGCAGAACCCACAGAGTAACCTGATTTGGAACCATCTGTATTAATGAGAATGGAAAGATTGTTCAAAAGATGTTCAGTAAATAAAAGACGGTACTTCCAATTGGGAGTATCTGCCTTTCTCAGATGACTTAAAGAAAGGTCACATTTGGGGACTGTAATAAGCCACGGTGAGATGGGCTGACCAGTGGATTCTGCAATGTTATCCATGGACAGACCCAATTCATCTTATTGCGCCTGGATGCGAAGGCCAAAAGGAACAAAGACAAATCATCTGTTCTGAAAATGTATGGCCCACTGAGGAAGGAAAACACATCCTCAGGTGGAATGCTTTGGTAAGGAACGAAGTTTCGAAGAATGTAGTAAAGACAGTTGCAAACGGCAAAGGTGCAGAGAAGGTTCATGAGATTCTATGTATAAGCTTTGAACAGGGGAGGTGAGGAAAGCCCCAGTGCAGAGTCGATGTCCTTAATGATGAATGGGATCCAGCATCTTTAAGGCCGAGGGTCTGGCAGAGCCATAGACCATTGATCCATAGTCAAGTTTCGATCAAATAAGAGCACGATATATCGTTAACATAGAACATCCATCCGGTCCCTAACTGATGGTAGAGAGGACACGGAGGATGTTCAGTGCTCTTGTGCATTTCACCCGTAGCTACTTTAAGTGTGGTATTAAGGTCAGCTTACGGTCAAAGATAAGCTCCAAGAACTTGGTCTCAGGGACCGCTGGCAGCGAAACTTCACCGACACGGAGTTCAGGATCAGGCAAAAGTGCATGCAAATGGTTTTAGAGAGAGAGAAATTAAAACTGTTCACTGTGGTCCACTTCAGTACACGACTGAGAGAAGTTTGTAGTTGCCGCTCAATATATCTCATGTTCGACGAATGACATGAGATGTGAAAGTCATCAACATAGAGTCAGTTTGCAACAGTGAGAGAGAGTTGTTCAATAATGGCATTTACCTTTATACTGAAAAGTGTGACACTCATGGACTTGGAATCTCCTGTCCATTAAAAAATGTTTAATAAACATGGGTAAATGGCCACGTAACACATATATATGGAGGTTTTGCAAAATGCCATACCTCCATGTTGTGTCATAAGCCTTCTCAATGTCAAAGAATATTGATACAAGATGTTATCACTTGAGAAAGGCTTCTCTGATTGATGTTTCAAGTCAAATTTGGTGGTCTGTGTTGGAGTGCTGTCGTTGGAACCCACACTAGGGGGGGAGAGGAGGTTGTTTGATTTGAGGAACCAAACAAGATGAGCATTGACCATCCTCTCTAATGTCTTACAGAGACAGCTTGTCAAACCAATTGGACGGTAGTTTGAAGGGATCTTTCCCAGACTTAGAGAAAGGTAAGATAATAGCTTGGTGCCAGGCATTAGGAAAAACATCCTTCTACCAGATCTGGTTAAAAACAATTAGAGCGACTCCTCCTATCAATGACAGCACTTCCCCAGAGGGGATGATGTCCATTAAAGTTCCCCATGATTAGAAAGGGAGACGGCAACTGTTCAACGAGAGCATCAAGGTCTGATTGATCATATGTCTCTCCAGGGTACAGGTAGAGAAAACAAACAGTGATGATATGATCCAAGGAAACACGGATGGCTACAGTCTCCAAGGGTGTGTGGAGTGATAAAGACAGGGTGGGCACATGCCGATCAACCAACAGTGCCACCCCTCCATGTATTCGTCCATCACACAGCCCGTCATTTCTGTACAGAGAAAACTGCCAAAAGGTGACTGTATCGGTAGGTTTCAGAAATGTTTCTTGTGAGGAAAGACATACAGCATGGTAGGAAGCAATCAGTGTTTTGATGTCATCCAAATTAGAACATAAACCTCGACAGTTCCATTGTATCAAGGTGGCCATTTTTAATGACGGGTAGGCGAATTTCCTGGAGAACCCTTCTGTTTACGACCATGTCTTTTTTCCTTACTGTCTTATTCGGAGGAGGTTTTTCAACCTCCATGGATCCTGCTCTGGGTCAATTGGGCAGGTCTTGGTTGTTGGAAGGGGATTCCAGTGACTGAGAACGTGAATGAATGATTGCTTTGTATCTTGGGGTGGGAGAAAAAAGATGTATCTGAAGAACTGCCTGTACTTGGAACCAAAGGATGTGGATCTTGGGGTTTGTTGGAATGTATGGAAGGAACAAGGATGGGTGTAGAAGTTGATTCATCAACCTTTTTAACCATGGAGGGTAAAAGGCTTTTCATATGTTTTGAAAACAATTCTCTTGGAGGCACAGAGAGATCTGTCTGCACTCCCACTGTAGTTGTGGAACAATGCAGCAGCATACGTCGGAGATAAAGTAGCGGACAGCAATTTCCAAGCTTCAGGATAATTGATGTTATGAGTCATTTTCAAATGCTGCACTTCTTTTTCCTCCAACCATTTTGGGCAAGAACGAAAGTAGGAAGGGTGAGAACCATTGCAGTTGACACAATGTGGGTCCGTGTCACACTCATAAGCATCGTGGTCCTTGCCACCACAATGAGCGCATGTCAGAGAACCATGATATGATGTCTTTGAGTGGCCAAACCTGTGACACTGGAAATATTGGAGAGGGTTTGGAACGTACGGTCGTACCTTGCAATTTAGATAACCTGCCTTGATGGTGGCAGGTGCACGTGGTGATGTAAATGTCAAAATGAGGATATTTGTCGGCAGTGTAACTCCATCTTTGCGAGTGGAGATGTGCCTCACTGCAGAAACACCTTGAGTGGAGAAACCAGTGAGAATCTTTGTTGGTAGCATGAGGGGTAACCTTAATAGGTACATCTCCAATTGTCTTTGAATTCAAGAGGAGTTCACTGTGTTAGGATGTGGATGTTTCAACCAAAATGTCTCCAGATCAAAGCTTCTTTACTGATTTTGAAGAGCCAGCAAGTCCCTCTAATCCCTTCTGAATAAAAAAGGGGGACATTTGCTCTAGAGGATTTTCTGAAAGAGAATGTAGTATAAGAAAATGAGGTACGTGTGTTACAGATGTTGAAGATTGCTGCTCAAAATCTTCAAGACGTGGTCGTTTACCTATTGACTGTTTTTTCACTATTTTATTTAAATTTTTCATAGAAGGATCCATAGGAAAAAAGGAAAACTTCGGTACCCACTGACCCCACCCACCGTGGTGCCCTACGAGGATATGCACTACAATGTCATGCAAGGACATTGCAGCAACGCCAGGGTTTCATGAGCACTATACTCAAACACCAGCATTAGACACAATGTCCACAACACCCATTGAGAACTTCCAACACTGGTACTTGGTTGACTCTAGCCCAAGTGGACCAGCCGACTGACCCAAGGGGGGCCACCCAAAGGCTGCCCTTCACGGGTCGCCACCCATGACAAACACGTGGGTGGATGTTTAGATCCCAGAGGAGGTAACCAGAAAGAACAGAACCTTCCCTGGGAGGTCCCCTTACCACGTACAGGAATCCACACCGAGAGGTTTAAAAACTACATACATGAATAAATATTGTTACTTGCATGTATTTATTGATATTTATATAAAATCGATGTAACACAATGTACATGTAACAATAAAAACGTGTGTGTAATATTTGTTCATGTATAGCAGCTATCAAACATCTGAATTTTATCACACGTGGCTCTTACATTAAGCAAGTTTGGCCACCCCTGATCTATGTCTTCAGGTAATTAACCAAGTGGAAATGAAAAACATTCCTCAGTGTGGGAGTAATGTTATAATCAAACTGTTTTATTAAATGATAATTTAAAAAAAAGCATTTCTTGAACCTTTCTAATGCTTCACTCAAGCTAATTTGATTTTCACTTCTAGGGTTTGGACCCATCTTGACTTTCTCTTTTTTTATTATTACCCTACTCCAAATTAAATATTTTTTATATCAAAGACTGTAAACTTGAACTAGCAATCTGATGCTTCTACCATATTTGAAGGCAAACTATTCCACAGGCTAAAAACCTAGTTAGAAATTAAACTCCCTTGAGTCTTGTCTTGGAGGAAAATAGTTACTTATTCTTAACTAATACGTTTCTTATGCTACCTAAGATATTCACTGTACCCAGATTTCCTTCATACACCTGCTTACCCTAACTCAGGAGACAGAGCTCCCTTACCATGAAGAAGTTAAAAAAAATTATGTTAACACTTACTATCCTCAAATTGACCTAAAAGTTATTCTCAAACCTAAGATCAGACTAAAAAGCCGTATTTGATACCAAGAATGCATGCTGATTACTCATTGTTCACATATCTTCTACTTATACATATACAGAGACTATACGGCCTTTTATACTGATGAAACCAGAAGTCACCTTAAGGTACAAGAATTTGAACATATGAGCATATCTATAAAAAGCAGAAAAGAACTTGCAAACTCTCCTAATTCAGCTATTTACCAACACAATACAAAAATAGTACATCTGATTTCTCTCTCCAATTTTAAACATTTCTCAACAGCCAAATATGATAGTAACTTCTAATAAGAGACGTTATACATAAAAACTCTTGTTCCATCTCTAAATAATACATATTATTCACTTAGTTAAATTAAATTAGATTTGAATAATTCAAATTGTGCTACATATGTTTTTTATTTTCTCTTGTTACACTTTTTTATATTCAAATTGTTTAGTTCTTATGTATTACAAATTTTATCATATTTATGTTTGAATTACAGTTGTGTTTGTTTTGTACCTATAGATTACTGAAGATGAAATTTTGAAGATTCTGTAATGTTAGTAAATGCTTCATATTATTACATTCATGTTTTATTTTATTATTAAGTTTTCAAGAAAATGAATCAAATACCAACAAAACAGTAAGAGCTAAACATTTTAACTCTTACTGTTAATGAAAGTAATATTGTATAACCTGTCTTCACAGAATACACCATTACTAATTATTAGCTTCAAGTATATTTACACTTTTCGAATTAAGTAAAAAAACTGTGAAACTAGTAAAAGTGTTTCTTTGAAATCATCTAACATAAAAAAACAGTTTCATTATGTTGAATAAAATCTACAAAGAATGTTTAGAACTGTTTGCAATTTCTGCAGTACATTTTATATTAGTACATTATTTATTACAATACTCAAGAGAGAATTTTTTTTTTTTTATTTTATAAATAACAAATTAGTTTTCATCATATCTAGTTTAATACAAAGGATTAAGTCCAAATGAGCACTAAAGACAAGAATTTGTATCAACACTTGATAACAAAAAGTTCTTAAACTGTTAATATCAATCCCTAACACTATTATACGATGCATGCTGTTTATTATATGACTGACTGTTGTTTTCAAAGATGTTACTTATTGAAATCAAAAGGAGCAACTAATACACAAAAGTGTTATATACTAAAAAATACGGACATTAACTTTTCGTCACTTATGACATAGGGTGGAAGGCTAAACTATTAGTTCTACAGAACCAAATGCAGATAACTCAGCCACATGTTTTGAATTATGCATAATGAAGGGGTTCCTACATCACGCCTGTAAAAATTTCATAACTGTCATTCTATTATAATATTTATATGGGTCTGAAAACAATTCAAAGCTAGATATATAATCTTAATACAGAATAAGTAAAGCAACACACCCAAAAATACTCAAAGAGTTTGTACTTAAAATATACTGATGATCAGACATTACTATGATATATTCAGAAGCAAAATGAAGAGATAGAGAAACGTTGAACTACCAGTGAAAGTGATCTAGTGAAATTAAGGCTGACAATTTTATAAACATATCATAAAAAATATACATAAATTAACATTTAGCAACTCCTGACTTAAGTCAATCAACTCAATAGAAGTGGCTTACAAAATATCACAATGCAAACACGTTTCAAAATTAAAGACTACCTTATAACAATCATTGGCTATCAACTGAAGTAGACTAAATGATTCTGCTGAAGTCTCCATTTTCAAGTAAAGCTCCCATGCTAAACGGCCCTTCCTATTCATTATGTCTGTGAAATATAAGAAATGTAATCAGCCAATGTTTGACATCTAATGCTAAAAAATAAAATGAATTAGATTTTTTATGTAAGATTAACAGTTTCATATGAAATATAATTACCTAAGAGTAGGTCTTTTGTATATCTGTCATGATGATATAATAATAATTATTTACAAGAACAAAGTACTAAGAGAGTTTTACTTACAGCACCGAGCTAGCCAGCTGAGATAGACATAGTCATTCTTGATCTTGTCATTTTGAATCGATAAGAAAACCTAAAACAAAAATGATTATTTTCTAGTTATGAAAAGCTAAAATTAAGTGTAAAACATAAACTTCCTCAAAGGTATGAAATCATGAATTATTCTTGATACTGACCCAAATTTAAATGTTTGTATATACAAATATTAAAAACTTATAATTTTCTTATTTTGTTAATGTTCATGATGAACAATTTTTCTGTTATTACATATAGAAATTTAACAAACCTACTGTAAGAAAGACTGAAATGGTGGCACTGACATGAAAATTCATGTCACAAAAACGTTGAATAGAAGCAAGAATAGAGGTGACTAATTTAAAGTACAGTACTTTTGCTGGATTTTACACATTTAACGTTTCATTTCTTGATGTAATAATTGAAAAATTGTTCATCATGAGCAATTACAAAATATGAAAATTATGAAGCATTATAAACTTATATTTTAATGACTACTTGTAGAGAGATCAAGATTACACAAAATCTTTGTATATATATACATGATTTTTATAGTCATGAATTTTAATGGAATAAATAGTTATCTTGTTTTATAACAATTATTAGGCCTATTGTTTTTCCAATATTTTACTGACTTTCAGTGTTTGATTTTCCAATGCAATGCCAACTGCTGGCAGTTAAACTGTAACTTTTAAAATTATGTCAGATGATTAATTAAAATTTTACAACTAGTTCTAATCTTAAAGTAAATATATATATATATATATATACACACACACACACACACACAAATATATTAACTATTCATGTTATTCCTCTTTTTTTTTTGAAGAATGAAAATTAAACATGTAAACCACACTGAAGAAATTCTAACCTCCTCTGCCTCTTTAAAGTTTCCTGTTGCTGCTTTGGCTTGAGCATAGTTGAAACTAAAAGTATCATCATTGTAGAAATAGCTCTGTGATGTAAAAATGCAGACAAAACATTAAGAATAAACTACTCAAATGATTTTAAACAGATCCAAAAGTTCAAATCTAAAGTTGGTTAAACCTACTTACCGACAATTTTTAGTTAAACATATAAATTAATAAAAAGTGCCCATTGAAAAGTTTAGGGTGTTTGCATATGCTATAAATATTAATAAAAATGTTATTTTGGAATACTGTAGGTTTCATAACTTAAGAAACACAAAAATGTTTTCAATGATAAAGGTTTCTTTGTGCTTGTAAAACTAAAAAAAAATTGAAATTTCAAGCTTGAATTTACACTCAATGTTCATAAGTTAAAATATTCAAAAATATGCTACTTAATACAATCAAAACATAATCAGTTTCCTATTGTGGCTGTAACAAGGCACAAATGTTATTGTTAAATAATGCCAATGGCAACAGAGTTCTTTTTTAAATGAAAAAAAGTGTCAGATGATTAGTCATGTGATCTGATATGCAAATGTCTGTGTTACATAAAGTAAATTAAGAGTGTTCTCAGGCAGTCTGTACAACAAGAAAATGTGCAGAGAGAGACTGATAATGAAACATTCCAGGACTCCAACATAAAGTATGTCCACTTTTATGGTGTGGAAAGCAATAGCACAAATAAATGTAACTTGTCATTGAAGAATGGCTGCAAGTTTGAAAGGTGTGGCTAGCAAGTGAAGGACTTGCTTTTAAACTACCAATGCAATTGACTAATTAATTTTGTCATTGAGCCCCAGTTTCCCAAATGAATCAATAGTTTAGTGCAGAAACTACAAAAATCAGCAGTGGCCACATTATCCCAGAAATACACTGAACCATTCATCTGAAGCAGGCCATGACATCCAAACTGCATTCATGATTGAAGTGATCATATACCTTATTAACATGTTTTCTGATAATTTAATTGTCTGCAAAGCCAATGATACTAAACAAATATTTGTGGACATGGTCTACATTAATAAATGTTTGCATACCAATTCATCTGACTGTCTATCTGACACTAATTTGCATAAAAATGCACATACACTACTAAAATGGTTTAACTCTTTCAACGTGGGGCTCAGTCTATACAACCAATCTCAAAACCACTTGTACTCATAATAGCTTACACACTACTAACTTGTAATATATTAAGTGTATCTTCATAAAATTTGGTAGACCTTTAGTAATCTTTACAAGTTTTTTTTATGTACAAAAAACAGATGTTTTAATGAATTATTTTTACTAATATGTGACTGTAAAAAGGTGGTTTTTAAAAACTAGTATGAGTGCAAAATGATTTTTGTTTTAAGATTAAAAATATTTTTCAATGCCTCAAAAATCTCATATTTAATTTGTGTAACCTCTAAAACTTCTTAATAGATATACAACATTTTCAATAAAACTTTGTATTTTATCTGTTATTATGTTTATTACTTAATTATTCTGCCTGTAGAAAGTTCATCATATATAAAAGAAAAATTGTAAAATCAGAAGTAAAATAGAGATATGTCCTTTTTTCTTCATTATAAATCAGGAAGTTTCAAAGTATGTACCCAGAGAGTTTCAACTGCTAAACATATCCCATATATTCTATGTTTTTGTCCTACTGTTAAAGTCTTAAGTTGAAACCCACTGTAAATAAAGCTTAAATCACCACCTGCATTATTAATGTTTATGTACAACTGTAATACCTTCGAGACCAACAATGCACGTGCAAAGGTAAAGTGCCATACATGCCCCTTGTTCTAAGAGCACAATATTCAACTATGAAGCTTGCGTTGCCTACAATACATACAAAAGAAATTTTTGAGGGTAATAAAATTGCAATTAGAACGTGTGAAAACATTTATTATACGGTTCAGAGTTCAGCTGATCCAATTACATTGCAGGTGTTTCAGTACTACTGGTCATCTATTTAATGTGAGTGGAATTTCATAACATAAGTATAAGAAGGTGTTATTTGGGCACATTCATATAAAATTTACTGCCCCTTTTCACTTTCACCATACTTATTTGCCTACCAACAGAAACTGAGTTTCCACTACCATCTACTACACCCTTTTAGTTCTGTTTTTATTCTTGGTTAGAAAGTCTTCGCACCAGAGTCTTCTATAACTAACAAGCATTC
Organism: Tachypleus tridentatus; assembly: GCF_004210375.1. Classification (NCBI taxonomy): domain Eukaryota; kingdom Metazoa; phylum Arthropoda; class Merostomata; order Xiphosura; family Limulidae; genus Tachypleus; species Tachypleus tridentatus. The sequence continues at coordinate 42,741,840 of NC_134833.1, read as the reverse complement.
TGCCTTCTTTCAACAAGCAACTGGAGTTTGTAAAATACCTTCTGTGGCAGTTACTTCAAAGTAGGTGATCATCATTTTCAGTGTATATATATACACACACACGGTATATTTATTCAATAACTTCAATATATATTTGTTGATCAAAATCCAGTGTAGTTGTTTTTGTATCTTAGCACATCATGTACTATTTTTGAAATGTGTGATACATATCACACTCACAAATATATATCCACCCACACACATCAGAGAATACAAAATATATGTGTGAAATGACACATAACAGAGGATAGATGTAATATACATTTAATGTTTTTTCTTCTAGAAATGAAATCCCAAACATTAAAAACCAAAAAAAAAGAGAGTTGAGAGAAAAAAAGAACTCAATGAAGAAGAGATACTGTTTCTTCTGAATGTGCCATTTTCATCTGATGAAGTAGGCATTCTGTCAGAGGAATCTGATGTTGAAGAAGTTTTAGTTAATGTTTCAATGCCTCTGACAGAAATACTCTACAAAACTTTATAGCAACAAAATCTAGAGGACAAATCAGGAAGTACCTAGAGAAAGATCATTGGATGAGAATGTTGTGGAATCACCTACATCAAGGCAACCTATTCCATCACCAAAGACAAGACAAAGAGGACAAGGGAAGGGGAAGAGCTATAATATCTACAATTGCTCCTTCCCAGCAGACAATACCTCTCACCTGCTGGGACACTTGAACCTGAGTACAGATAGCTGAGGAAGAATATATGATATTAAATTTTAATTGGAAACTACATTTTGATGCCAGTATCACTGACATAAGCAGTAAAAATGTTATTTAATGAAATTTTGAAAATAACCCTCCAAAATGCTGGGACACGTGCACTTTAACCTGCCAGGGTCAAAATGGTTAATATGAGTAGTTATGCCCTCTCATAATTAGAATATAATTTGATTATCCCTTAACTATTTTTAGCAGTGTAATTAGCTTGACATTTTGTAATTGCAAATTATTCAGAAATGTACTGTAAATCATTGGATATTCTCCATAAAAATCCCTAAAGTGTGATTTGTCCATGTGATAACTGTTAAAAAATGAAGCCTTACTTACTATGTATTTTGGATTATAATGTTTTTTTTGTTTTTTTTTCAAATCTGTTAGTACTTTAAACATGCAATTCATGATAAAAGGTACAAAGTGGTAACCAACATTGTGAACTAATAGCAGACTGTACTTAACCAATGACATTATTCTTTCTTTAACCCTTTCACAGTGTGCATGTCATAAAGTTTTACAGAATTAAATTCAAAATTTAATTAAAGTAATTTATGATAAATTTGTACAAATTAACTTGCCATAAAAATGTTGTTAATAAATATTTTAATATCATATAAGTTTTAAGTTCTCAATTATATATATATGGACATATTTTTGAAAATCCTCAATCATCAGTGGTACAAGAATTGTGATATAATTTTAAGGTTTTTCCCTCTTTTCTAATTTATTTATCACCCCTCTCTGAAGTACAAAAGTTAACATAATTTATTCAATATTATATATGCATTACCAAGGCAAAGTATAATTTTTATAGCCTTCAATATTCTTTGTTTATAGAAACACAGACTAGAAAGAGAAACCCATTTGTCAGAACCACCTGTTATATCCTCTGTTTCACAAATTGCCAAAAATGCTCTCTGATGTTTCATACTGTATCACTTATAGCCAATAACCAACCAGTAGCACTTCATTGGTTTTTAAAAAAAGAAACAAACTACTTTCTCTGTTTCTGTGTTCCATACTTTGATAGGTGAAAAATATTTTGTCAATTTATGAAAAAAAGAAACAAAACATCCTTAGGTAAGATCTTTGAAAATAAACTGCAAATCTGTTTTAAATCAGGTCTTCCTTATGCATAATGCTTTTTGTTTTTCTTCATTAGCAAAGATAAATAGGCCCTTATGGAGAATATTTAGATTATCTTATAGATGTGGAAATAACCACTCTATCAAACAGGATAAGCCTAGACCTATTTCCCCATTCCCCAGTATCCCTCCACAAATATTAAAATTTCAAATGTAAACATGATGTATGTAATCTTACATTGAATTTGGTTCAGTGTAAATTTAATATATTTTTATGAATGTGACACAATATTCACATTATGACACTGATGTATGAATATATTACAAACAAATGGCAATATTCTACTTTATGTATGAAAATGAAACAAACCACTTCCAAGAATCAAACCACCTGGAGAAGAAAAGTAAAATACATTCATTGTCTTGACTTTAATGTCATTTTACACAGTAAATAATATTATGTAAACTATATTCTTTTCACACAGTCCAATCTATGGTGAACAGCATAATTTTATTTTGTATGCTAGGTGTACTGTTTTTTTTTTCACAGACAAAATTATATTTCTGCATACATTTCTTTTGTGTGTGAGATTAAATATATGACATACTAGTGGATGTATAAATTACTAATCTATAAGTAAAGAGAATCATATATTTTAATGATAATTTAAAAAAACAATTTCCAGGTTCAACCCATATTCCACCTCAAGCACCTGCTCTTCCACTAACTTAACTTGACTTTAATATGTCATTGAGTTCAGGTGTTCTGCCTCTTCCTTTCCTATTTTCCAATTTACATGTATATCCTCATGATCTTGGGTGTAGTTGACAGTGTTTGGAGAGCATTTCAAGTCTGTAGCAACTTGTCTGACAATTCTCTATGCTGTTAAGACTGTGGCATGACAACAAAACTCAAACCTTGCTAAAAACAGTGTTTAACCATATATATTTTTGTGGAATGTTATTAAATTGATTATTACCACATACTGGTACCACATGCTAGCTCCTTGTTAACTTCTTTCTATATCGTTAAGACACTACATGGGATACCAAGACAGCTATTTCAAACCATCACTTTGGTCAGTATGTTCATTCAAGAAGAACCCTTATGACATGCCTTTGAGACAAGTATATGGGAATTCTACAGAGTAGTAAGTGTTCTCCTCCTGGCTTGTTTAGTCAGCAATAGAAATCAGTGAAGCATTACCATAGTGTTAAAATTTACATTTTGTAACGGCATGGACAAATCAGTCCCATAAATTGGAAAGAATAGCATAATATTTTTTTTCTTAACACTTTTGCACATTACTATAAGTAGGATAAATGGTATATGAAATGTCAAATATTAAATATTAGGTTGAGGAATAATTCATGAGCGTTTTTAAATAATTTCATTCAAGCATTACATGCAAGACTATACAATACTTCAATGCATGAACACATTACACCCAAAACATTTATTATGATACTTTATTTCATGTAATACCTAGGTATATAGTATGCATTGTTTGAAACGAAATTGCAAGAAATTAAATGCGAAAAGCAGATGGTGTCGAAAATGCTCGATTTTGTCCACTTGACATTCCATTTAATGAGCTGAAAATGAAAGCAAAAATTAAAGACATATGAAAATCAAACACACCATCTATTAGAGCAAAAAATTATCTACCAAATGACATGAAATATTTTGCGAAAGCGTTTCATTTATGAATATATTTTGTTAACTTGAAAAAACGCTCACGAATTATTTCTCAACCCAATAAATCAGATTGGTAATGCCCACAAGAAAAAAATGAGCAGGAAATAGGTCTTAAGAGACAAATGAAACAAGGAGCATGACCACGTGGTTCAAATGGAGGAAGAGTCAGGGTCAGGGCATGAAGGACCACATTAATGTCCAAATGTTTAGAAGGCCTGAATCTGGAAGGAAAGCATGAGCATAGTGAGAACAGGAAAAGTAAAAACACAAAAGTATCTGAAGAAATGGAAGGTATACTAAAGGGCTTGCCCTATATCCAGAAATTGTAGAGATCAAAGACTCTCAGTCAAAAAGCCAGGTGAGAAATCCTGCAATCAACAGTGGAAAACTTTCCACTTTTACTGTTAAACTTTCATAGAAGAAGTATGAATGGAAGTAGCTAACAGGGAAGCAACTTGACATGTGAAGCTGATCTCCTGATCAAGAACAGGACCAAAGCCAGTTGTGAAGATATATAACAGGAAGATTTGGATGAAAGGCACGAGTTCACAATTGATGCAGAAGGGACAGGTGGTGAGAGGAGTATACACTGAATCCTTGTAAGTCACAGTTGTGGCATTCAATGGGATGCCATCAGTTGGACCAAAAAAGGAGTAGAGTGTACCATAGTAATCATCTGATGAAGGAAATGAATGGGAGGATACACATAAAGGTATTTGTGAGACCAATCCTGGCTGTAGGCATCAACAGCCAGAGTCTGTGGATGTGGGATAGGTGAACAAAAGAGAAGCAACTTTGTCTTGAGGTCTGTGGCAAATGCATCCAGTGGAGGAGAACCCTAAAGGAGGCAGAGGTTTCTGAAAATAATAGTACCTAATGATCACTCTGTGGGATAGCTTCAGTCCAGGTGTGAAAGACGATCCACTACCAGACTGAAAGCACCCAGTACATGACACGCAAGAAGATAAGTACAATGTGCTTGTGTTCAGTATAGAAGATCCAAAGTCTGGAAACAAAACTTTCTGGACCAGATGCCCCCTTAGTAGTTGATCTGAGCTACCACCATAGAACTGTCTGAATGAACCATCACCAAACTGCAATGAGAAAGGAAGTGAGATAATGTCTGATAAACTGCTAGAAGTTAATGAACATTGACATGCAAGATAAGTTCGTTTGCAGACCAACAACCCAAAGAATCACAGTGATTGACTAAAGCCCCCCATTCCTGAAGAGAAGCATCTGTGAAGAGACAGACATCATGAAAAGTGGAGGAATTGGCACACCCACAATTGTATGGGCTTTGTCGAGCCACCACAACAGACTTTCAGGGAAGGAGAAAGGGAAATGGTGGCAGAAAGAGGATCCAGTGCAAGGTTCCATCATTTATAAAGTGTTCATTGTAAAGATATCAAATGGACACAAGGAGAACTATGTATTCATGGAAGATCACATCTCCAAAAGTAAAAGAACCTTTCAAAAAGTAAGTAACCAAGCTGAGAGAGCACAGGGAACTAAAAATTCCACAGGTGTAAAGGAGAAGGAAGAGCTTGACTGATGTTGATGTTGAAAAAGACCCCCAAATTCACCAAGTATTAGGTGGGTGAAAGGACTAACTTCTTCAATTCTATTAACCAGCCAATTCAAGTTGCCACAGAAAGGAGTCGGTAAGTGTGATTGGTTGACACCTGCTTGGAATGAGTTAGAAATAGTCAGTCATCCATGCAATGATGAAATGATAACCCTATAGTATGAATATGATGAGCAAAGGCCTGAACAACACGACAAAACATGTGAGGAGCCAAAGTCAATTCAAAGGGAGAGCCTGAAATTGGTAAACCACTCTGAGATAAAGCAGAGAAAATGGGATTGAAGGGTTATAGGGATATGGAGATAGGCATTAGAGACATCCATTTTTCTCATCTATAGTTCCAGGGGAAATGCCCATTTCAGGGTGAGAAAGGACTTCATAGTGAACTTGGGGAGTGCAATGAAGTGGTTGAGGTGTAACAAATTGATGACTGGTTGTCAATCTCTGGTTTTCTTGGGGACCACATAAAGGTGGGAGAAAAAATTCCTCTGAAGAATGGTGAACCGGTTTGATAGTCTGCTGCAAAAAAAAATCCTAAACCACCTGTGACAAATGATGGCAAGTCATGGGATCTTGAGAGGAGGAAAGAAAGTGGGGTGAGGAGAAACAGAAGACAGAGAAAGAAATATGAGAATGAGGCTCTCCAAAGAAATCTTTGTCCCCCATTAATTTTCAACAAAAGGGAGCCAGTGAGGAAGAAAATGCAGCAATAGAGTCCTCACTGGTCTTGAACTCACTGGGTAGTCAATGGCACTGTTGATGACAGATATGTTGGAGATGACTTCAACAAAAAGGAAGTACTGGATATTAAGGAACAGGTAAAGGATGATAATGAAAATAGGTAGCATGGAAGGCTCTGGTCAAGACAGACAGGCAACAAAAGTTGAAAGGGTGGGCTGTTGATATGTGGATGCTACCTGTGGCTTGATACCATCAGGAATGGTGTCAAAGACAATTTCAAGAAAAGGAGCAAGATGCAAGTCCTTAGATAAGTGGAGGGTTTATGAACACAAGCCAGAATGGAACCCCTATCAATAAGGTCCCAACTACAAAGAAACCACAAATGTAACAACAATGCCAAAGATCAAATATGACCCAAAGTGGAAGAGAAGGTGAAGGATATCCACATAAAATCCCTTGGGATTTCTGTGAAGAGCCTATGAGTGGTGACGTATGGAAGACAGATACTAGAGAAGGGTAGTGAGGCAAGAATATTGGGCATGTGAGACTAACATTTGATTTGGTAAAAATATTTAATTTTTTAAAAAAAGTGTAAAAGACTGAAAGCTTGCCAAATTTCATGAAGATACACTTATCATATAAAGTTATAGTATGGAACCTCTGATAGTTACTTTGGGGTTTCAAGTTTGGTGTAATTCAACAATCTCATATGAAAAGGGTTAAATTAAAATCTACTAATGCCTCATTTAAAACAAAATATTTTGCTTACTTTGATAGAATTCAGATATAGTAATACATCATCAAACTGTTTCAGCAGAAAAAAACAAGATGCCATACACTGCCTCCCTGGTATAGTATCTACAATGAATAAATCAAGAGTCTGATAAACAAATTATGAAATTGATTATGACCACATTAAGTCATTGAAACATTATATTAATTTGTGTACATCAGTACTCACCATACAAATTCTTTAAGTTCACTGAAATTTTTAAAGTATTCTTTCTAATCTAAGGTAATCTAACACTTTTTTCAAATACCTAAAAAATAATGTATGCTTAAAATCCCAACATAACTTAATTATTTAGTGAGATCATAGTTTTTAAGTAGTAGAAAATGACTATATACAGGCACATTCTTAATAAAATGTGTTATGTTCTTATATCAACAATCAATGGGAAAATAAGTAGTACCAATTACTTTTGTAATTTTTCTAATAGAAATGGAGATCTGAAATGCAGTACTGTACATACAGAAGGAAATTAATAAAACACACTGAAAATTTTATGAAAATAGAAGCAGCATATATATGGCCCATGGTTAAATGAAAATGAGAAAATCGTATTGAAGTATGCATACAGATAATGTACTATACAAGTTTAAATTTATGAGTCTTCCTACTTTTAGGTTTAATCATAAAAAACTTCCTTAACAAACTTAAGAGTTCTGGCCAATGACATACTTTAGTTATCTCTTACCTTTCTCTTTATGATCTGGAACATTATGTTACCTTTCCTGATGTTTTATATATGAACTCTGTAAAGTTGTCAATGTTACAAAAGTTTTTTAATTAGAACATTCATTAACCCTTAAACAGCAGGATTGCTGTAGGTAGCAGTATAAATTGATGATGGCCTTTGTTTAAGAGTTGAACATACATTACATTAACTTACCACATTCACTAGCTGAACCTCCCACAAGCTGAAAAAACTGTTGTGCTATCTTAAGATGCTCTCTCTAGAACATAAGAACAGACTGATGTACTCACTAATCTCTTTAAAAACTGAAGTTGCATATATAACAAAACTTTGATTTGAAATGAACTTGGTTAAACATTTGATGAGAAAATACATACTTATTTATAATTAAAAGAACTTTTCACAACTCTTATTTTCATTCTCTGATTTTTGTTTTTCACAATCTATAAACCTTTTCTTATATATTATTATAATACAGATGACATGAAAAACTAGCATTATTATTACAAGTGTGAGTTTTGTAAAGTTTAAATTATTGGCACTGCAATTATGATTAGTATTTTCTTTTAGAACTAAAGATGTTAAATCATATGTAAAAGAAAAAACAACATCTGCAACCAATCTTAATTTTGTATTCTTGGTGAAACTCAAAGCATATGTACTGGTAAACTGAATACAGAATAAACTATTTCAACACATAAAAGTGTAAATCACTAGATGCTAATTGAAAGTCCACTAAAAAAACTTTACAAAAATTGTACTTTCACTAAGTCTAAGATAGTGACACTAGTAATATAACCTTGACTAATCAATCTTGGATTATCTGGGAGTAGATTGTGTTCCTCCTTACAGGGTAACCATTCTAATTAACAAGTTACAATAACTTCTGGCATCTGAATCTATCAACAGTGACACTAGAAAAAGTATATGTATGCCACTAGAAAAACTGTAGTTACCTAACCACTAGAGGGCTGACTATGAACTTATGACAACAAATGTTAGATTGTGCTCCATTCATTCAATGACAGTTGCAATGTGATTATCTTTAACCTTACCATCTGAAAGATATTACAAAACATATCATATGATAGCCAATAATCAGCCCCCGAACTATTTACCTTAGATGGAAACAGAAAAGTACTGCTTCATTGGTGATGCTTATGTCATATAGAAAAACACTGCTGCATTAGTGCTTTCATATAAGAAACTACTGCTTTATCAGTGCTTATGTTACACAGGAAAACTGCTTCACAGATGCTTATCTCATTCAAAGAAGCACTGCTTCACTGGTGCTTAATTCATATACATTGTGGATAATAAATGAAGGAAAGTATGTTATGTGGTCTGATGAGTTTAATTTTACAATTTTCTGTATTGATGGTAGAGTAAAGGCCTTTATATTGTTCAAAAAGTGCAAGTTACTAGAAGTGGTGTAAGAAATGATACTGTAGTAGTGGCTTCTTTTTTGCTTTCTGTTTTCATAAAGGAAAATAAAACCTAGAGTGTACCTAGATATTATCCACTCCAAAATATTTCATTTCCATTCTGATGAACCAGGGCTCTTGTAACATGATATGAAACAATGCACTGGGTTAGAATTGTCTGATGTTAAATCAAGTAATAACAACAACAGGAAACAATACACCTAACTTGTATAATCTAATATCAGTTTAAAGAGCATGGTGTTGTCTTCAACCATCTTTTTCTGTCAACACAATTATAGGATCTTAATCTAACAGAGAATCTTTATAATGAACTGTTTTGCACATAATCTGTCATTATGTGCAAAACAGTTACAGGAAAGTATCGATTGATACTTCAGAATAAATAGGATTTAAATGAACAATACACAGTCCAGAATATTGTTAAGTCTATATCCTAACAAGTCCAAGTTATTGTTATTGCAAAAGAAGTATAACCAAATGATGTAGTTGATTAGTGTAAAAAACAAAAACGATTGCTCACCAAAGTTAAGCAGGTTTTGAAAAATTGAACAGTAAAATAAATAACAAAAGACACTCACTATTACCTTGTGCACTTGGGTGAGTCAAAATGTGATTTCAAAATTTAATTAGACAACTTTATTACCACTGCATGCCAATAAACCTGGCATTGAAGCATAGCTTATAATTCAAAGTTTTACATTAAGTTTCTGTTTCTTAGTTCAAAGTAAAATATATATGTAAATTCTAAACCTTCACTTCTCTGGGTGAAATGATGAGTTCTACACACAAATTTTTTCTCCCTTTTATGGGTTGTAGAGTATTCAACCAATCAAAAGCATAAATTATAGATAATTGCAGCCTAGCATATAAAGTTTAAACCCATCAAAGTTAACAGATTTTTAAATTGAAAATGTATTTCCAATAATACTCACTTCTACTGACACTTAAAACTAGATATTCTTTGACCGTAACTTTGCCTATCTAAACACTGGTTGGTATTTCTTGCCCAGTATTTCATACCCCACTTAAATGCCCTTGGTAATTTTTGACCTTGTGATACACTCCACCTTTGTCAATGTGCCCTCTATCCTGGTAGTGTATACAAGCATCTCACTCAGATAATGTGACCACTTTTTTTAGATATAACTATCCCAGTTATTAATACTGCACTTTGTGAAGAAGAAAAGCAGAAAAGTGTCAGTAGAAGTAAGTCATATTGGAAATACATTTTTAAATTTAGGAAAATGTTAACTTCAAAAACGTACCACCTGCTGACACTTGTAGCAGGAAGCTTACACTGGAAATAAAATTCCACACTCAACTGATCAGTTGATGATGGAAATACCACAGGTTGAGAGGATAATGAAGGTGTAGAAGTAAATGGAAAGATTAATCTTGATGCCAAAACTTGAAGTACCCATAGATCTGCTGTGAATGAATAACAAGTGTTGATCTCTTGTAATAACATTGCTCCTACATATCCCACCCACCAAGTGTACACACAGGTGCTATTGGTGACAGTTCAAGAGCAGGAACATTGAAACTAAGGATGGAGTCTGAGTATCCTTAAAGCAAAGAACAGAAGCTGGACATTGGGACATATGAAGCATAGTCACACCCTGACCACCAGAAGGAGCCAAAGAAAGTATAGAGGCCAATAACAAGGAAAAAAGGAAATGAGTGTCATCAATTTATAAATCCAACATCTCTGAAATGGCTGCAAGGATGAAAAAGAGGATCCTCATTTAACTCATAGAAGGCTATAGCAGGTAGAAGACCTATCTCCAAAAAATATTTACTCAATAAATCTTAACAACATACATATTTTGTGGGAAGAAACACATATCAAAGCAAGATTGAAGGTCAAACAAATACATGAAACTGTGACCTGTTCAAAGTGATCACACAGTCCAGTCTGAAACCCCACATATCCTAAACAGATCAAGTCTGTAGAATTGAAATATACACCCACTTAGCAGTGGTAAGTCAAAGCATGTAAAGAGATAAACAAGGGTAGATGGTATATCTATACTGTTACATTACAGAGTGGTAAATTTACCAGCTTGAACCAGCAACATCAGGTAAAACAAGAGGAAAAATTTTAGTCTCCATCACCTTGGTCTTTCCAACATCAAAGAAGGAGTAGACTCAAATGCAACTAAGGAAATCTCCAAATGTTCACAAACCCAAGTGATTAATTGAAGAAAAGAAGCAGAAGGTAACTGATCAAAATTGGCTTTTGGAGAAGCTGGCTTAGTAAAGAAAGGCACTGGAAAAACAGTAGAAATTCTTCCAGAATGTCCTGTATTATCATGAAAATCAGTCTTGTAACCCTCAGGAGAAACACCTCTGTGCAAAATATGTGGCTCCATCTTACAATGGATCAAATCATGGACAGTCTAAATTATGTGTGACCCCTCCCCCTGGCATGCAGAGAGATACTAAATAACAGAAGAGGAACAGGAAAGGTCTTAGGAGCCTCTTTGCTGACAACAACAACATAGAAATTGATTCCTGAAAATAGTGAATAAATTTCTTTTTTAAGAAAATAATAATTGTATCAAAATTGCAATTCAGAGTGTATTGAAACACAGTACTTCATCAGAGAAAGCGTTGACCAATGCTTTGTCAAGAAAAAGTGGTTACATTATCTGAATGAGGTGCTTGTATATAGTTACCAGGTTAGAGGGCATACTGACATCACAAAGTAAAAATTACCAAGAGTATTCATGTGGGATATAAAAGACAGGAAGAAGAAAGACTAATGCTTAGCCAGGAAAAGTGAAAGTTGAGGAATAGCTACCTATCAAATGCCAGCAGACAGTGAGTGTATTTGGAAGTAAAGCTTGTTTTCCATTGAGAAAAGTCATTGCTCCAGGTGGTAATAACTTTTAACCTATTTATAACTTAGTCAGATAAATTACAGCAGTTTTAAACATTCTACTCTAATGTTTTATATATATCTTTTGTATCCTAAAATGAATAATTAAAACCAACATGAACTGTTTTTTAAGCAACCAATATAGTAAGAAAAATAGAAGATTATTGAAGCACATTACAAGTGCAAAAATATTCAGTGTTATAGTAATCATTATATTTCTTGTTTCTTATAAGTATGCTTTATTCATTGTTATATTTTTAAACAAAAGTAAATAAATGCCAAATTAAAAACTTATAAGATTTGATAATAAATTTAAATGAGAAAAAATGAAATAAAAAGTTACATGAGATCAGCTTGGGCTGTGCGTGTGTGTGTTGCATAATTCTTATTTTTTGGCTTTTTGCATATTGAGTTCATTTAACGTATGCCGTATATTAATAAAACTAAAAGAAAGCAAATATGAAAAAGACAGAAACTAAGGTTGTTTGGATAAATAATTGCAGCTATACGTTCCAATTTGCAGTCATTTTAGAACAACAAATTATTGATTTTATTTCATATTTTGCAATATGTCATTTCACTGCAGACTGAAGATCTTGCTACAGTTAGAGTGTAAAAAATAAGATAAAACATAATTTTATGATGAAAGATTTTTCTATATCCAATAAAGATTCTAGGAAACTTTAGAATGAAAATTATTTTAATTCTTGGTATAAAAAGCACTTTTCATAGAGCGTGACTCATTAAATGGTTTATACATGTGCAAACAGATCTTTAGTAAATTTATTTTATTTTAAATCTGATTTTTAGCTATGGCAAAGCAGCTAATAGAATGGCTAAGTATTTTCATGTACAAAGTTTTAGCTCACATCTCAATCTCTTAATCATTTTGAGACCTAATTACAGTTGTGGCTATTGAGGATTTCCTCTTGTTTCATGTACAGCATATTTGTACTGTTTACTCAGAACTTGTTACATTTTGTTAAGATACACAAACACAGTGGTTCTTAACGTTGTTGGAGGTACTGAACCCCAGAAGTTTTGTACTTGCATTCACTGAACCCTTCGTACTTGGAAAAATATAATACAAGTTTTTCAAATTCAAAACATAAGTAGATATTTTATTAGTGCACAAAATGAATCATGCATCAGTTGCACACAATATCACTGTGTTCAAAGAAAAAAACCAACAAAACATGAATTTCACACAAAACGAAAGCATAACTCAATGAATATTTACTGCAAATCAATGTGACTTTTGTTGTTGCCTTTCAGAGACAAGTTCAGAAATACTCGGCTTCACCTTGGCAAGTGCCACTCTCACATCATTTTCGCAAGAAAGTCTGTTCCTTTTCTTCGTTTTTATGTCCACCATACTCGAAAAGGATTGCTTGCAATGATACATTGTAACAAATGGTATAAATATCTCAAGAGCTTTTTTTGCAATAAGAGGGTACTCTACGATTTGGTGACACCAAAACATTGAGAGCATTGTTGTTCTGAAAAGTTGCTGTTGAACCTGGCTCTGCTGAAGTTTGATGATCTTATCAAGGTATTCATCATTGACATCTGCTGTCACAACACTAAACATGAACGGCTGTTTCAGCTATGCTGGATATGACTCTCTGGTGGGGAAATATCCGTCGAGAGACTTTGCAAGCTCATCTAAGTGCATGACAATCGCTTGCTTCAGTTCCATAGGTACAGAAATGTCTCCGATTTCAGACGCATCTTCAATCTTTCTTACACAGTCATCCAGCAAGGGAAAGTTTGCAAAGTTATCATTCTCTGTTTGTTGTTTCCATAACGGTAGCTTTTTTGAAAAGCCTTCAGGTTTTCTTCTGCTTCGATGATGTTGACTCCACTGCACTGCATCTGTTGATTGAGAGCATTGAAGATATCAGCCACGTATACCAAAATGAGAATGAACTCAGATTTTTATAAGCAATCTGCATGACAATGTTGGTGCTCTCACAAAAACAGGGCTAATTTCACATGTATGGCAAAAACATGATTCAGCACCTTTCCCCGAGATAACCACCGAACGTTAGAATGGTACAGAAGTACCTCAAATTCAGAGCTTCAGGGCATTATTTCACACAAAGTTCACACATTCCACTACAATTTTTACTACTTCTGCCAAAACACAGTGCGTTACAATGATGTGTGGTGCATTGGCTTTCACCAGCGCACCAAAACCATCCCAACATGACTGGAGCTCTGTCCGAACAAACTGCAGAAACCACACCCCATGAAAGATCATTGTCTCTGAAGAAGTCATTTGCAAGTTTCTTCATGTCGGCTACCTTAGTTGTTGTTGTGAGAGGCTTACAAAAAAAAAAAAAACTTCTTTTATCTCATCATTCTTCACATAGCACATGAATCAACAAGCTGGCTTAGATTGGAAACGTCAGTGGTCTCGTCGAGTTGAAGGCTGAATTTTGCTGGGCTTGAAATCAGATCTGCAACTACTTGAGCCAAGATGTCATTGCTCATGTCATCTATTCTGCTGCTGCTGATGTCATTTGAAAGAGGAATTTTGGACAACTTATTTTCAGCAGCCTTCCCCAGCATGATATTCACCATCTTCCACGCAGCTGGTTTTATAAGTGCTTCACCAATGGTGTGTGGTTTGCCCTGCTTTGCCATCAAGTACCCAACTTTGTATGATGCTGTGAGGATCAGTTTGTCAATGGGTACAAAGCCAAGAACAGGCAAAGTAGCCTTTTCATCAAACCTGGCTCTCTTTATTTTGAATTCAGCAAGCATTGTGTTCTTGTACTTCCCATCTCCATGTAGCTTTAGGAAGTGTTCTCTTAGTTTTGCCAGTGCTAAACTAGAATTGCTCAACTTGGCATTGCAAATCATGCACTGAGGACGCTGACTCCCATCATGTTCCATTATACATGTGAATCCATATTGTACGTATTCGTCAGACCACTTTCTGTTTTTGCTCGACATAGATACTATGAAGGGATTGAAAGATTAGGAAAAAATAACAAATGATGCACGATTACTACAGTCACAAGTAAACTGTTAAGCGCACGAAGTTCCCTACAGCACAGATATTAAGGCCAAGTGATGTGACATGATCAGCTGCAACCAATGATGGCCAAGTGGAGTATGACATCACGAATCATATGAGTGGTGTGAACGGAGCAGACACACACACAAAGTGTGTGTGTCTTGACCTCTGCTGAACCCCTGGGATTCAATTGAACCCAGGTTAAGAACCACTGCACTAACATTTACTACATTCATAGTCATGGTATATATTGTTTCGTAGCTACATGATAACAAGGTCAGTGAAGTTGATCAAACCAATGTGCAGAAGGTTATAAAAAAAATTAAATTGAAAGATACAGTCACATCACTGTCACTTTAAAATAATTTCTAAGTTAAAATAAAATAATGGAAATAAACCTACAGATCCTTGTTCTTGACCAATAGCAGAATTGACAACTCCTTTTAAAATATACTCATGAGGAACAGCTGGCTCTAAATCTTTGATAAGATTGTGAGCTTCCTGGACATCATCTGAAATATTTGATTCATGCACTATTATAGCTACTTACAATTAAATAATTGTAGAAAATACATTACAGTGATACAACCCATAATATCACCAAGCTTACAAACTCAAAAAACCAAAGCATGTAATATGATCATTCAAAATGAGTCACTCAAATGTCCATCAAAGTAGCTGTACATCATTATGTAAATTTTCCACAGACAAGGCTTTTACATTTATATGTAGGTAAAGTTTAATATTGTCTAATCACCCTATAACTTTTCTTATTACTGGAAATTACTGAACAATTAATTCAACTGTGAAACCAAGATCACTAATTTGTGATATTAAAAACTAATAAAATTACTTACTTCCTTAAACACATTTATTACCAGTTCTCTGCTGTAAATGAAAAAAAAAACACAAAACAAGGCTCCCATTAAACGTTAAAAGTTGGTATAAATTGGGAAAATTTATTAATGAAAGAAACTTTAAGACTTCACTTTGAGACCAAACAAATGAACAAACAGGTGCCCTTTACAAAGTCTATAAAACCAAAAGACTTACAAAATGAACTAAAAATCTACAACAATGCTCACTATAGTTTTTTTAAATGTAATTCAATTTTTCACTGAAATAAAATTGTATCTAGGAGTTAGAGTGTATACAGTACATGGTAAAAAATTACGTTTTTCTTTTACAGTCCGTTTAGACTACCTTTTCTGATGTGCATTGTGAATGATAATGCATATTTTTGAGACATGTTGTATTTTGATGATATGTCTTATTAATTATCTCTGTTTCTAAATCATAAATGAGAATTATCTCCCATTTTCAGTACCTTTAAACATGATATTTGAAATAAAATGATCAAGAAGCAAGTCTTGTGACTGTTAAGATGTATAAGTATTTGGGAATACAAAATTAGTTATCCTTATGTTACATTTGATACTCAAAACTATCATATCACTAATTTTTGGTGAAATTCTCCAACATTCTGACAGTGTTTCTGTGCCAGTTACAATCTCAAATTATATAGACATTCTAACATTCTTGTCATCAAAGAGTTACTTTCACTGGTCAAAATTCAAAAGTCTACACGCACATTATTTATGGTGATAAGGCAAATGTGACTCCTTGTTCTTGAATGTTGGAGTGCATATCATGCTATATTCAGAAAATTATAGTAAATATTGGAGAGAAAAATTTGTCATGCAACTCTTGCAAAGATACATAGACTATATGAGATCCATGTTGTTATTGTTTGATTGGTTGTTTTAGAGCAAGAGCAGAACATGCTTTCTATGTCCTGTTCACCTGGAGAACCAAATTCCAGATTTGGATACATTAGGGGACCTGAAATCCATAAACTTTATGTTAAATTGAGGTCAACTGATTTAAAGAGATTTGCTGGATCATTACTTAGAAACCACTGTCTGAACAAACAGCTTTACATACTCAAAGCTCAAACCACTGTGTATCTCTTAAGCAGTAAGAAAAAAAATATCAAATAAAGTATTAACTAGAAACAAAACTTCAACCTTCTCCCTAAGAATAGATCAAAGTGTGTATGTTCCTACATTTTGGAGAATTATATTCCAAATTTATTTATGTTACTTTATCATCACGACAGCCAAATAAACTTATCATAAAAGTGTAGCTAATAAGCCAAATTTTGACACAAGTTTTAAGTTCTTAATTTCATATGTAAGTATTTTAAAAAATTCCCAATTTCACCCTCGTAAGAGAATTGTGACACTTGTTCTCAAGGTAACCCCCTCCTGGAGAATTGAGACAAGTCCCCTATCTCATCAATGAGGCAAAAAGATGGAGACATAGTGAAGAGAACAGAAGTGGAACACCCTCTTTTATAGTGGCTATATCATTTCACCAGATGAAGGATTTAAATAAGAAATTAAAATGGTAGAGAATGAGAAAAATCCAAGTAACGAGCCAGAGATAATGCACTGTCAATTGTAGACCTTGCAAATGAACATGGCCCAAAGGGAGAAAAGATCCCAGAGAATCCCAATTATTAAAAAAAAAAAGAATCTTTCTCAAAGTGAGAGAAGGAAAGAATAGGGCATGGGAAATTAAGTGCTCCATCATTTTGAGGAAAAAAACAACAAAAAAAACAGTACAGCTAAAAAGCATCCAAATAAGCGTGAAAAGCAACTTCTTGCAGGAACACAGCCACATGAGAAAACAAGCATCTGAAAGAACCAACAAGATCATCCCAATACCAGAAGACCACTGTGAGATAAGTCCCCACAGTAAATTATGGAAAATGGAGAATCTGACCAAGCCATAAAATAATTGAGCCCATATACCTTGCTATAGATCATTCAGAAACCATAAAAAACTGGAATAAATCCTGAAAAATATTGAGAAATCCACTTGATAGGCTTTAGCCATTAAGACTAGCACTGCCATGGATGTTAGCAAGAAAAAGATCCTTTGGAGGAGGAAAAATAATGGGAACTGGAGACAAAGGAGCAGAAATGGGGAAAAAACAAACAAAAAAAAACAAAGGGCAAGACTCTCTGACAGAACTCCTAGTACTCCACAATTGGCCACAAATGGAAAGTTGGTTGGTTGAATTAGTGTTTTATGGTACAAAGAAGCTGAACTATCTGCACTAAACGTCAGGTAAAAGGTAAAAGTAAATTCAGTAAAATTCATAAAAGGAAATTAAGGCAAAACAAAACAAAGTTAAAAAATAAATAAATAAATGAATAGCATAAATCTAATGATCACATCTAGTCCACAACATCAAGAGAAAAACTACAGTGATTCAAGTTTTAAAGGGCTTTCTGTTGAGCGACTGTAATAATCATAACTCGCCAGGAATACTAACAGGTAAGTACAAAAACCACCATCAGTTATCTGAAATTGGCCTTTCCAGTCTTGGTTTCAAGTTACTTAATGTTACAGTCAGTTTCTAATTTCAAATTGAACAAGATGAACTGTGATTTTTAAGATGAAGCCACATTAAAAATGTGTAAAGTATATATTAAAAACCTTAAATAGCATTAAAAAGATTAATGGCCTTTAAAAAACTAAAAACACTACCAAGGTGGACAGTGTCACCATCACCAATAACGTTATGGACAAACCTTGGGACAGAACATGCTTAAAATTGTGCCGTCATTGTGAATTGTAATAATGACAAGAAAGTAAAACATGGCTTATTGTGATTTGAGTGTTACACAAACTACACACTGGTGCATCAGTTCCAGATAAAAGAAAATGATGAGATAAAAAACTGTGACCAATGCATAGTCTAGTTAGAACAACTTCCTCTTTCTGATCCTTACGGGAACAATACGGCCAAAGTCCAATCTAGGGTTTTCTTTGGAAAAGCATGTTTTCGCATTGCTCACTACAAGTCCACTGTCAGCTGGCACGAAGCCGAGCATTGAACACAGAACCATAGTCAATGTATGGGACAGATACAGCAGTGACAGTGCCAGACCAGATAAACTTAGCTATTTCCAGTATCCAGAAAAACTGGATAGAAGGAGATGTTAAAGAGAAATGGGCCAGTCGGTTTTGAATATTGGCAAGAACATGGTGTGAACCAAAGTGAAGTGATTCCAAGGCCAGTAGAGAATTAAGCGAGTCAGTATAAATCGTGCAGTTCGAGTACTGCTTAGCTTCTATGTGATCCAGGGCAAGAGAAATAGCATACAGTTCAGCTGTGAACACAGAAGATGTAGAGGGGATTCTTTGCGCAACCACTGAACCACAACAAATCGTGGCAGAGCCCACACAGTCACCTGATTTTGAACCATCCGTGTAAATAGGAATGGAAGGATGGTTCGAAAGATGTTCAGCAAATAGCAGATAGTATTTCCAATCAGGAATGTGTACTTTTCTCAGATGACTTAAAGATAAGTCACAATTGTGGAACTGTAAGAAGCCATGGTGGAATGGACTGAACAGTGGATACATCAATGCTATGCAAGGACAGACCAAATTCACCTAACTGCACCTGGACACGAAGGACAAAAGGAGCAATGACAGACTGTTTGGTCTGAAAAAGCATGGCCCATCAAGGAAGGAAAACACAACCCAGGTGGGATTCTTCGGTAAGGAATGAAGTTTCGAAGCATATAGTAAAGACAGTTGCAAACGGCAGAGGTGCATAGAAGGTTCATGAGAACCTTCTCTGAACTGGGGAAGTGCAGAAAGTCCCAGTGCAGAGCCGAAGTACTTGATGATGAATAGGGTCTAGCATCTTTAAGGCTGATGGTCTGGCAGAGCCATAGACCAGTGATCCATAGTCAAGTTTGGATTGAATAAGAGCATGATATATCTTTAGCACAGAACATCAATCTGCTCCCCAAGTGGTGGCAGAGAGAATGTTTAGTACTCTTGTACATTTGACCCAGCTGCTTGATGTGTTGTATAAAGGTTAGCATGTTTGCAACAGTGAGAGGGAGTTGTTCAGAGATGGCATTAATTTTTACACTGAAAAGTGTGTCACTCAGAACACAGCCTTGAGGAACTCCAAGTTCCTGTGGAAAAGAATGGGAAAGTGTTGAACCCACACAAATGCAGAATCTCCTGTCCATTAAAAAAATTTTAATAAAAATGGGCAAATAGTCACGTAACCCATATATATCGAGGTATCGCAAAATGCCATACCTCCATATTGTATCATAAGCCTCCTCAATGTCAAAGAATATTGACACAAGATGTTGTCATTTGAAAGAGGCTTCTCTGATTGATGTTTCAAGTCAAATCAGGTGGTCCATGGTGGAGCAGTGTCATCGGAACCCACACTGGGTGGGCTAGAGAAGGTTGTTAGATTCAAGGGATCAAACAAGACAAGCATTAATCATCCTCTCTGAAGTCTTACAAATACAGCTCATCAAAGCAATTGGATGGTAGTTTGAAGGAATCTTGGGATCCTTCCCAGGCTTGGAGAAAGGCAGGACAATAGCCTGGTGCCAGGCTTCAAGAAAAAAAATTATCTTGCCAGATCTGGGTAAAAACAACCAGAAGAATAGCAACAGAAGCAGTAGATATATAGTGCAGCATCTCGTAGTGGATATTATCAGGTCTAATAAATGTACTGCCAGACCGATGAAGGGCCAGTTTGAGTTCCACCAGTATAAAGGGACAATTATAGTCATGGAGACAATCAGCTTGAAAGGAAAGAGGTGATTGCTCTGCCCGAGTCTTGATGGCTAAGAAGGTGGAGGAAGAAACAGAAGTGCTAGATACCTGACAAAAGCTTTCACCTAGAGTATCGGCAATGCTACAGGTATTAGCTACTTCCTGGCCATTAGAGAGCAAGATTAGGAGGTGGACAGAGGGATATTGCACACTGACCTTTTGATTCTTGTCCCAAATGACTTTGGAACTGGTGGTAGAGAATATGCTGGTTGTCAACTTAATCAAAGATTCCTTCTGGCTTTGACGTCTTACCCATCAAGAACATGCACGGGCCCGCTTGAAAACGATGTGGTTCGAGAGTGTGGGATATCTGCGGAGAGTATCCCAGGCTTGTTTTTGAGCCTTCCTACAATGGACGAGGATATAGCAGAAAATATGTGGAGGTTTTAGGAATACATTGAGCAGCTGCTTGTTTAATACAGTCAGTTACTGCTGCCACACAATCGTCGACTGATAGTTAACAGATGATGGCAGGATCAAGTTCTGTGAGAGCAGTGAAAGAGGGCCTGTTTGCCTGATCCAGCTTCCACCGGGGCACACAGGCCGGGTGGCATTGACCATGGCCAGTCTTTCTCAAGATTATAGGAAAATGATCACTGCCTCATGGATTATTGTCAACCCTCTATGAAAAATGGGAAAATAATGAAGTGGAGCAAATTTAGAGATCAAAAGCAGTAAGGGACTGACTAAGTGCATGAAAATAAGTGGAAGAACCAGTATTGAAAAAAGAAAGGTTGTGATCTGAGAGCATACACTCTGCAGAGTGACCCCTCCCATCAATACCAGCACTTCCCCAGAGGAGATGATGTCCATTAAAGTACCCCAGGATGTAAAAGGAAAATGGCAACTGTTCTGTGAGAGCATCAATGTCCAATTGGTCATATGTCTCTCCAGGTGACAAATAGAGAGAACAAACAGTGATGGTATGACCCAAGGAAATACGGATGGCTACGGCTTCCAAGGGTGTGTCATGTGGCAAAGACAGGGTGGGCACATGCTGATCAACCAACAGTGCCACCCCTCCATCACACAGCCTGTCATTTCTGGATAAAGAAAACCACTGAAAGATGACTGTATTGGCAGGTTTCAGAAATGTTTCCTGTAAAAAGAGATAAACAAGATGGTAGGAAGCAATCAGTGTTTTGATGTCATCTAGATTAGAATGTAAACCTCGACAGTTCCTTTGTATCAGGGTGGCCATTTTTATTTATGTGTAGGCGAATTAGGTGGAAAACCCTTCTGTTTACAACCACATCTTTTTTTCTTACTTTCCTTATTCGAGGGAAGTCTATCGACCTCCATGGATCCTGCCCTGGGTCAATTGGGCAGGTCTTTGGTGTTGGAAGGGGATTCCAGATACTGAGGACATGAACGAATGATTATTTTGCATCTTGGGGTGAGAGAGGAAGATGGATCTGAGGAAATGCTTGCATCTGGAACCAAAGGATGTGGATCTTGGAGTTTGGTGGAATATATATAAAGGACAGAGATTGGTGTTGAAGTTGATTCATCAACTTTTTTAACCATGGAGGTCAAATGACTTTTCATTTGTTTGGAGAATGATTCTTTAGAAGGCACAGAGAGATCTATCTGCACTCCCACGGTAGCTGTGGAACAAAGTACAGCAGCATATGTCTGAGATGAGGTGGTAAACAGCAATTTTTGAGTCTTAGGATAGGTAGTGTTATGAATCATTTTCAAATGCTGCACCTCTTTTTCTTCCAACCATTTAGGGCAAAAACAAAAGTAGGATGAGTGAGAGCCATTGCAATTGATGCAATGAGGGTCTATTTCACACTCATAGGCATCATGGTCCTTGCCACTGTAAGGAACATGTCAAGGAGCCACTACATGACGTCTCCAAGTGACTAAATTGTTGACACTGGAAACATTGGAGAGGGTTTGGAATATATGGCTATACTCTGCAATTAAGATAACATGCCTTGATGGTGGCAGGTGGACATGGTGACGTAAATGTCAGAATGAGAACATTGTTGGGCACCATAATTCCATCTTTGCGAGTGGAGATACACCTCACTGTAGAAACTCCTTGGGTGGAGAAACCAGCGAGAATCTCTGTTTTGGGATGTTCTTCAAATCCCTCTGAACAATATCTCCTCATGATGAATTCAAAATAGCATAAGGTGTAATCTCTATAGGTATATCCCCAATAGCCATTAAATGCAATAGCAGTTCACTGTGTTGAGATGTGGATGTTTCCACCAATATGTCACCAGATCAAAGCTTTTTTACTGACTTTGGAGAGCCAGCAAATCCCTCTAGTCCCTTCTGAATAAAAAAGGGAGACATTTGCCCTAAAGGTTTGTCTGAAAGTGAGTGCAATATAAGAAAATGAAATACAACAGATGGTACGGAAGGTGAGGACTGCTGCTCAGAATCTTCAAGACGTGGTCATTTACCTATAGACTGTTTTTTCACTATTTGATTAAAATTTTTAATTGGAGTATCCATAATAAAAAAAGGAAAATTTTGGTGCCCACTGACCCCACCCACCATGAAGCCCTACGAAGGGATGCACCACAATGTCAAACAAGGACACTGCAGCAACTACAGGGTTTTGTGAGCACTATACACAAACACCAGCATCAGATATAATGTCCACAACACCTATTGAGAGCATCCAACACTGGTACTTGGCTGATCCTAGCCCGAGAGGACCAGCCGACTGACCCAAGGGGAGCCATCCCAAGGCTGCCCGTCTACAGGAATTCAAGGCCAAAGTGGTGTGTTATGGTTGGACCCCTCAAGCACCAGGATCCTCTCCTTCCCTTCACCGGTTGCCACGCATGGCAAACATGTGGGTAGATGTTTAGATCCCAGAAGAGGTAAACTGAAAGAATAGAACCTTCCCTGGGAGGTCCCCTCACCATGTACAGGAATCCACACCCAGGGGCAAATGGAAGTCAAAGGACCATATACGTAAGGAAACAGGACCCACAAACCATAAACCTATAGGAGAGTCACTGTCAATAGTGAAGTCTACATGCAGTGGAATAAAAGATGGGAACTGACTACAGGAAGAGAAGAGGAAATAGGAGATAGACAGAGGTAATGATGGAGAACAAGTGAGGATAAAACAGCAAGAATATGGAAGAACACTGGCATGTAATCTAGTAAAAGTCACACAGGCAAATGAGAGAAAATGGAGGCAAAATGAACTGAGTAACAATGGCCTTTTCTTCTATAAACTTCAGCAAGAGAGCAACTAAATATGGAGAGATAAGTCAGAGGAAGAGAAAAACTGCCACTGAGGAGAGGGTAAGAGAAGGGGCATTGCTGAAAATCCCTGGGGAGAATGGTGAATTACCATAAAAAAAAGGAAAGGGAGAATATAGGAAAAATAATGGAAAAGGGTAGACAGTGTAAAATGAAAGTGAGAAATTTAAGCCTGAGAAAAAATGAACAAAAGACCCAAGCCTCATCAAGTTGGAAGAAAAAACTCCAACATTGAGGAGTCAAAGAAGTTATTGATGCTAATGAAATAATATGGTGAAAATAAATGGATACAATATCTGTAGATGTAGAAAATCTTGGAAAGCAAAAATTCAACAATAAATACTTCCACAACAGGCAATGCCTTTGTAGATATTGCTACTTAAAAACACACCTAACCCTGAAAAGTTCATGAGTGAAAAAAAAGACACTGTGACATATAATTGTCTATTTAAGAAGTGATGAATGTGATTCATAGTATAGAGAGTCTGCTGCACTAGGAGGGTGTGCTGTGAGGCATTGCTAGATATCTGGATATCTCCAAAAACTATTTTAATAAACAGGAAGTAATGCAGTATAAGAAAATGTGTATGAAGCAATGATATTTAAAGAACAATGACAGCTCCAAGAACATACCAAGAAAGCTGTCACCGTATGGTCAAATAATATCTAGTTTATGAAGAACTGACACTATAAAGGGCAACAGAGTAGTTATTTAAAACAGAGATTCAGAGAAAGCTGCTGAAAAACTAAAGATGAGAAACTGTCCCTTGTATGTTTGAATTGAAGTAAATTGATGCTATCAAGGTTAAAAGGGGGGTTAAAAGAAAACTTGAACGTCGAAACCAAGAAGAGCCTTAAACAGCAGATCATTACTATAGTATGAGCTATTGTTTTCAAGAGAATGATTAACTAACAAACTTAGAAGTTCATAAACAAGAAAGAAACCTTGATCATTTGATGATGCATCAGTATGAACTACTAGTAACTAATGAGCTTAAGAAATCACAAACAGGAAGTCAGCTGATACTATGAATAGGCCAACAATTCCCCCCCTCAACTAGCATAAGAGGTCCTAGAACAGAAGCCAGAATGTTCAAAATCTAGCAAGCAATCTAACATGATCGAGATCATTATCTACAAGGCTTACATCTCAGATCTCAACTTCGTCAGAAGAAGAAGGGAGAGAAGGCAGAAAGGAATTGAGGAACAAATATAGAAGATGTCTCTTGCTATAAATAAAAAACCATGCCATTTCATGCCCAAGCTTTTTGTAAGTGATTTTAATGCCATTCTTTCATAAGCATCAATAATAACGTTGATAGAGTTAAAATGATAAACCATGAATAAACTAGATATGTATGTGTGTGTAAATATTAAGTGTTTGATGACTTAAATAAAGTGTTGTTGGAAGTCCTAGTCTCAAGTATTTTTGCTTTGTTTTAACTATTAACACTCAAATTAGTGCCTGTATGCTCAATTTGCACCCTGCATCCTCACTTCAGATAAATATTTCATGTAACAGCAGGTAGTATTAGCTGAAACTCCAATGGCTAAGCTGAACAACCAGCTCGGCCTATTTGCAAGTCAGCCCACGACCATGTTACAATTGCACTCTACTTGCTGAGGATTGTTGCATTCCAATTTGCATTCTATAATGCAGCTAAACTATGTATATTCATGTAAAGTTAGGTGAGAGTCTCTAGTCAAAATTGTGCACATAGAGGGTTACCACAAATCAAGAAAAGCTATTATGTGAGAAAAGATGAGATATAATACTGGGAGACTATTAATGGTTACTAAATTTGGGAAATTTTGTGAAGATACATAGGAAATCTCAGAAGTTATAGTATTAAAACTATAAAGGTGAATTTGGGATCATGAGCTTGGTCAATTCATCAAAGCTCACAGTGATAAGGTTAATAATTTATATATGATTCTACCACCCTTCATATGATTCCATCAATCTGCCTGTACTTATTTTTAATCTTTTACTTTAAGAAATATGATTCTGTAATCTGTCAGTTTTTTACTGTGTATTTACTGCATTACTTTGAAAAGGAGAGAAAACTCTCATTCTTTGATACTTATATTATGGTAAGGAAAATCTGAAATTAAACTTTACATGAAGCTAGCTCACAGAGAGCTATGGCCATTTTCCTCAAACTATTTAGTCTGCAAGTTTTCTTCATGCTTTAACACAGTTAAGATGATGCTTGCATTACCCATACGACCTTTAAAACTAATAGGTTGTTATTAGAACTTAAGGCCAATTAGCAAAATAATGACTAAAATACAGTGAAACCCCTCTAAGCGGCCACACCTTGAAAGTAATTATTCAATCACAGTCCCTTTTGTTGTTTACATTATCCCTAATTATGTACAGTGGAACCCCTCTAATTAGGCGTTTGTCTCAGTCCCGAAGGTGGCTGCTTTAGAGAGGTTCCACTATATATAATGCTCTAATTCTTCAACTGTAACAATGACATATTCTACTTTTTTCTTCTACCCTATGTTTTGGGAAAATGGAAAAAGATATGGAGAATAATGGGCTACTTTTAGTCCTTTCCACTCTAGTATTTTTTACAGCACGAGACAAAGTATTAGTGTCTTATATTCACAATTTTATTAAACTACTTTTTGTTTATGTTATTCCAATTAGAAAGCACAAAACCTTCACTAAAATTATAATCTTTTGTGACATTAAGTGAAATACTGCCAAGTTTTGTGACAATATACATACTATGTTGAAAACTAGAAGTTTTAATCTGCAAAGACTTTAAATGAGTGCAAAGAGGCCACATGGTTGGTTACATAGAGAAAGTAAGCAACACCAAAGTAGACAAACTGCTCCTCTACCTGATGAAGCCAGAAAGGCAGCACCTCAGGCTCAGAATGAGAGGATTGTGTATACCATACTTAACCAATGGAACAGAACTCATCTGATCTAATCTGGAATTACAAAGGTTCATCGTCACTCCCAACTTGTCTCTAAAATTATGGAGAGAATGTGGAACAGCTGTGTTCAACCAAGGACCCAGGATGAGACAATTCTGAGTTTGGAATTATGAGAAGATTCTGGACTCCCTGTCATGAACAATGTACTTAACCAATATTGATAAAAAAGAATGGTCATGCAACCTCAACTGGACAGCTGAGCATCCATTCTGAATTGCTATTACAAGTAGATTTCCACATAGGCTGGTGCTGCTCCTACCTACATCTGAAAAAAACAAAAAACAAAACAAAACACACAGAGACCTGTGTAGAAGAGCCCCTTATTTCACCATCGTCTCTGAAAATGGAGGAATTCACTCTAACATTCTGTAGGAAAAGCAAATGTCCACCTCTACAGTGATTGGAAACTGGGTGTGGTAAGGTCTCCCTAGCTCCACTAATAGAATTTAGGTGGTAATGTGTATGGGTCCCAAAGAACACTCCACTGGAAATAGTGCAATAGGCGAACAAACTTCTCTACATTTTTAAAAGCAAAATGACCTAGATTTCTTCAATATGATGATTGACAAGGACTGGCAAGATCTTCTTTAGCTTTACACATGACAGTAAATGACTGACAGTTAAGAATAGTATAGTAAAAAACAACTGGTGAGCTCCTAGGTTGTCTTATGAAACACATTCTTACAGAGTCTGTTACAACCTGGAGTAATTACAGTAAAATTGTGGATGCTAGTGTGGAATTGGTTTGATAAAAGCATACCTGTCAAGGAGAAATTCACCACACAGTAGGATCCTGTAATAAAAAGGTAAAGGACCCTGAAAAGTGTAGAAGTAAAAATAATTTAGTGTAAATGGTTAAGATATCTGTATGGGGTTAGGCAAAAACTCTCAGATCAGGTAAGTATATGAGATAAAAGTATTGGGGGAGTCTACATACCAGTCTGCACAATAATCTGCAGTGAGCAATTTGATGGGGCTGCTAAGGATGCATAAAAGAGAAATATGGTTAGATGTGACTCACAGAAGATACCTAGCCTTCAAAGAGAGCTCAGAATAAAAAGTGTTGTCTAGTATCTCTAAAGGTACTACTTGTCCTGAAAGAACATATTTCAGTAAAGCAATATCCAAACTTGTAGATTGCATTTATAAAGTTTGGATATGGTACAAGGCATTTCCAAATGATATTATTATCTAAACCACCATTGCATTTTCTGAAACCTGTTATTACTTTCATTTTTCTTCTTTTTCATTCTTTTTTTCAACTATTAAAGATTGTTGTTTTCAAAACAACAACAAAAAGCACATGCAGTATATTTTGAGGAACAATGAATGCTGCCCAAGAAGATAAAATTATAATTTTTAAGAAACATTATCATATCCACACTTTCATAAAATTTATAATTCTAAATATGCTTCTGGTGAAATTTATTTCCCTAAGACAAATTTGTTTTTGAGATAGTCATTTTAAATGTGTTTTATTATTTTTTTATAATCACGCCAGGTGTATTTCAATCTCTTAGAACTGTATTTATAAAATGTTTGGAAATTTTGAATTCTTAATCTTTGTATTTAGTTCATAACTTATGCTGTGCACAAGAGGATATAATAATGCTTTATATCAAATAATACACTGTTATTTTTATTATTACAATAAACCATGCAAGTTTGTTAACTGTGGAAAATGTGTATCTTATTTTTATATTTCAAACAGTATAATCTCATGTTAACTAAAATTACTTGTTAATAATGTTAAATAGTAACTGTTGCAAGTCAGTTTAAGTCTGTACATTCAAGTGTATAAATTTTAAAGTTATTAATTCTCTTATATTAGGAGTAACTACATCAACTTACACTAGCATCCAAGGTGAATTTTAGCTTATTGATTAGTAGTCTATTGATATCTATGTTATTTAATCCATATGTTTCACAGAGTTCTGTTTAGAAGGCATATCTGACTTATTGCCTGACAACTCAAATTTCACAACAACTTTGTTGCTTATTTTGCTATTAAAAAATTAATAAATGCAATGGAATAATTAAAAAAATCACAACATTTCCAATTATAACATACTGTCTACAAATCTTTTGATTACCTCTACAATTTTTACTCATTAACTGTTATTTTGCTATATGTGCTGATAATGCTATATTCATTAGGCCATTCACTTTAATACAATCACAATGAATTATGTCTCCGAACTTTTTACTAATTTTCATTTTTACTAATAGGCAATCTGGTGCCCAACAGGGGGCAGTATTATCACATCACTGCATTTCTAAAATATAGTGCAAAAGAAATACAAGGTATGCAAGTATAATTACAGGTGGATTATTTAATCAATTAATTGAAATTACAATTAGTTAAAAATGAGGACAATCAGTTAATTAAAATTATGGATCCTGATTATTACTGTTTTTGGTTATTACAACTACATGAGTAATTGAAATATTCCCATCAAGCTTTCACACTCTATCTTTGTTCTCGCAAATCTACTATGGTTATTTGCCACTGTCATTAATTTTGAACTGCCATCTATTTTTTCTATTTATGTTTGTATGTACCATTGTTTAATTAGCACTTTACTAATCAATTAATGGGGCCACTTATTAATTCTTTCGCTATGGGCTTAATATAATATACACGAGTTCATTTACATATCTGCACTATAACTTTTGAAACAGCTTGTGTACCGTCACAAAATATAGTAGACTTTTAATAAGGATTACAAGTATTTTGTGTACATAAAATTAGATTTTGTAATAAAATATTTTAACTGAAGATTTGTGAAAATAGAGCCTGTTTCATTACTAGATTGAGTGTAAAGTGATTTGATGTTATGATTAAAAAAAATATTCTTCATCCCAAAAATCTCAAATGTTATTTATGTGAACTCTAAAATCTACTAAATTCATTTCAAATATTTGTTTTCAGTATGACTTTATATTATATTATTTTCTATATTCTAATTATGTGGGGTCTGTCACTTGACCAACCTCATATCCATCATAAACAAAATTAGGAAATATATATAAATTATGCTTTTTTCGTGCTAGAATTACTACACATTATAACATAAAAATACAAATGTTTAGTCTAAGAAGCTTTAGTTTCTATCTAAATATAAATTATGCATTTTTCATGCAAGAATTACTTTATAATATAACATGAAAATACAAATGTTTAGTCTAAGTAGCTTAAGTCTCTATCATTATATATTTACATATATATGTATTATTTTTTATTATACTGACATTCCAGTCATGCTTAACTACCTTTAAATAACTTGCATTGACATGGTGCATGTGCACTCATGTAACATATCCAGTAACATTAAACTGACCTTTAGTCTTCCTTGTCTTGGTTATGTTTTAGTGAATTAGTATTTTGTAATATACAGTCACATTTCAATTATTATATACTATATAAACGTATATAAATTATTACTATTTAGATAAATTATTAAACTCATTTTTCTTAAAATATAAAACAACAAATCAAAAAGTAAAGCAAACAATTATCTTTTCTCATTACCACCTTTGTCATTAATTGTTGCTGGACATAGGTTGCTAAGCATTTTAAAATTTCACACATGGAGAATATCAAACAAAAATTGTTTTCTACTTATTGGAAACTTGAATCAAAATAACATGATAGCCTTTTCAAAGATTAAAATGGCTGAGAAAGTCACTGGGGGAAAATTCTAAGTTATTGATTGGTTATTCACATGTCATATACTGTGGTAAGAGTATATAACAGACCATTTCAAAAAATGGAAAGAGATGAATGGGGCCATCGTGTTTGATTCAGTAGATAAGACATATCTCACCGAAATAAAATCATACGACTTTCTTATTTTATAATCAAGCTTGATAATGTTAGTAATTTAAGTTCTTAATTTGTACAAAACTACAAACGTAGCTTTTAACATCACAAAAATCTAATTTTAAACAGTGCTGCATTCAACAGAAGACTTGACTAACTAAAATCTATATTTAGATGTGTTCTTTTAATATTTACTTTTAAATTAAGATATTAATTGATATATAACATTATAGTTTGAATTATAATATACAATTTGATTCCAAACTTATTGACATAAATTCCTAAAGTAGTATTTCAATAAAATTTTGAATGCAAGTCAACAAATGCGATGACATGGTTTTTGACCAGTGACCTGTTATGAAAGGGTTAGTTAATTCACAAATATTACTAATAACCCAGCTCTTAGAATAACAAAATAACATAACTAATAGAGCAGTGGTTCCCAACCAGGGTCACTCGCACCCCCAATGGGTGCAAGATAGCATTCCAGAGGGTGCAAGATATTTTTTTTTGTAGGCCATGTAGGGTTTATGCAACTTTTCATTTGTTGTAATATTTTTTCTTTTCCAAATGTTTCGTTTTTGTTTATATATCATTAAAAACTAATTATAAGAATTTGTTATTTGTTTTGGCCATCTTCACCTTTATTCTTAAATAAATAATTACTGTGAGAGGTGCGAGAACATATTAAAATTTTTTAGGGGTGCAGGGCATAAAAAAGGTTGGGAACCACTGTAATAGAGGATCGTACTTCACTGAAAGCATTATGCTAGACAATACGTTTAGTCATGTTAATTTCAAACCATAGCTCTCCATCAAGATAATGAAACTATCTCTCTTTATTACCCACTGTCAGTTCGGATAGACGTTAAGAAGCTGATTTTCAAATTTTTTAGGGGTGCAGGGCATAAAAAAGGTTGGAAACCACTGTAATAGAGGATCGTACTTCACTGAAAGCATTATGCTAGACAATATGTTTAGTCATTAATTTCAAACCATAGTTCTCCATCAAGATAATGAAACTATCTCTCTTTATTACCCACTGTCAGTTTGAATAGACGTTAAGAAGCTGATTTTCAAAAGCCTATGTGAAGTCTCTTACATGTCTTTTGTGTGTACATAAATAATTGACCTTGTTGTACAAGTCATCTTGAATTTAGAAAAATAATGAATATTATACAACAAAAATAATTTACATGAAAAATCTGACTTGGTTGATTTTAGGCCTAAGTTTGTGTATGAACAAGCTCTATTTTCTCATCACTAGCTTTTGCCAAGATCTTAAAACAATTTGAATGGATGACTATGTCATACAAATCTAAGGTACACTCAGTCTAATTGTGGATCTTAACCTTGAATGTTCTTTTATGAGTTATTTAACTGTAACCTTAAATTGGTGAGCTTAACCAATTATCTTGTTAACTTTGTATTTTAATAAAATGTTTGAAATCTCAAAAATCTAAATGGCTTACTTGGTCTTCCAATAACCTAAACGTTTCCTCAGTCTGCAGTGTTAAAGATATGATAGAATGATTCTTTTGTCTAGTTTCAAATTAAAAAAAAATTGTTATAGAATGTCAGAAAGAAACATATGAATTGGAATATGAATTATATAGTTACTTGGTTAGAAATATTACTTGCAGGTGGTGAAATAATATTCCTTGTTATGTAGCATTAGTTATGTATACAGTAGGTTTATACCTAAATGAAATGTTTTCTTATCAATAAATATGATAATGAAACATCTAATGATGAGGAAGAATGAGTTCATATAAAAAACAAAACTTTGTGGCCATTTTTAGGTGGGTATGTTCAAAGTACGCATGAAAACAACGAGAGAGTTTTACTGTTACAATACTCCCAAAAAAGGTTTTAAAGAAAGAAGAAACAGTTTTGAAATTTATTTTTGAATGAATTACACAATCAAAAACATACTGTAAAATTTGTGTAGATAGGATATCAACCTCAAGTTACAGAAGTTTGTCCCATAAATTATATAATACAAAATTATAATTTTCCATTCAGTTTGCATTATCTTTACCAATTTAGAGTTGTAAACTGTGCACTTACATACCTAGTTTTTCAGATGTAGCATTACCTTGATAGCACAAATTACCTATTCTTTAGTTTAATATATCAGTAATTTTTTTCATTATATTATTTGTTGTGCAAAGAAAGCAACAAGTACATATATTTCCAACTTACATCCACTTCCCAAAAATAAATTTTAAGCATTTTTACATGATGTCTTCTTTATTTATTTAATTAAAAATTTTCTTACCAACTGTCTTCTAAAGTAAATGTTTACTTTCAATAAGTCAACTAATCATGAGAAAAAAAAGCTGTGACTGTGATGCATTATTTTGTAAGCAGTCATGTATTCATACAAAAATAACTTATGTAATATCATAAAGGTTTAAGTAAACTGAGCTATGTAACAGTATTTAATCAGGAGTCATACCACTTCTTGATAGAAAAACAAAATTTTTTTTTTTTGAAAACCAAGTTTTCACAAATTCTAACCTTTAACAGAGGTTAACATGATGAAACTTTGTAGAATAGATTGCAACTGCTTGTTGTGAAGACACACGTGTAGAGGATGATGTTTTGAAAGTCTTTCGACCTGAAGACAAAAGACAGAAGACTTTTAAAATGTCATCCTCTACATTTGTGTCTCCACAATAGGCAGTTGCTGTCCATTCTACAAAGTTTTGTCATCAATATTCTGCCTAAATAATCTATCAAAGAAGTTAACATGTTACAGCACAGCATAAGACTTTACTAAAAAATTACCATTAATAGTCCTATTACAAAAGAAACAATGCAATCAACTGCCATGTTAGAAAATCAATTCTTCTACGATTTCATTTACTAATTAAATCTTAAAAACTACAAAATAAAAAAATAAACACTGAAGATTTTCAAAATATAATGATCTCTTAATATTACAACTAATATTCTTCAAAAAATAAATATTGCCTATGCCAAAATTTAAAAAATGAGGACTTAGATTCATTGAGAAAAAGTTACATTTCAATGAGGAATGGCAAAGAAACAAAAAAACTGTTTCAAAATGAAGCAAAATTAATGTTGGTGAAAGACTGAAATAAGAAAACTAAATAAAAGATAATGTTAACATTTATTACACATTATTTTTAAACTTTTATAAAAAAAAGTATCAGAAAATTGTTTATGCTACCCCAAGTTCACTCTTGCTATTTGGTATATCTGTGCAAGTATAGTTTGTGGCCATTTAGCTATGGTGAATAGACTTATTACCATGTAGTGTAGAAGATATGAAACATTTTCCTATGGTACCAACTTCTCAGGGTAATGAGAAGTATCAGGAACAACATTCAATGTTTCTCTTTTGTATTCTCAATATTCAGAAAATATGTGATCAGTAGTTAGTTATTCAACAATGCAGAACAAAAACACCATATAATTAATACAAATATAACAAGTATCAAACTTGCATAACAAGATTTATGTAATTTTATCTCTCTACTAAGCTAATTAACTCAGTTTGTTAAAATTTAAATATCCATATATTTCAACTGCACTACAGTGAAGTATCCTGCATTTGTTGATACAAACTAATCATTATTAACAAAGAAAACTTCAAGAATTAAGGACAAATGTCATAATCAAGCAGGAAGTCAACAGACTGGTCTACAATGCTACACAAGCTGGAAATAAGTGAACTAATTTATGGTGCTACTAAAATAGATCAGGAATAATTGATCTATCATGCTATTCAGGCAGGAAGTGATATATACAGTGGAGCGCCATTAGGCTTCAGACCAATAAACCGCGAAATCGCTTAAGCCGCTGTAGCAAGTCTTGTCCCAAAATTTTTGATGTATTAAATCTACTACCTGGCTTTTTAAAGTTTCTCACACACTCCTTGTCGTTGACACTGACATGACAAATGTGAGCAAGGATTATCGCTGCTCACCGCTAATTTAAGAACGTGTAAACAATAGAAATTGACCGTTATTCTACTTTATCCGCTCTCCATGTCAGCTTTATGGAGGCCGCCATTGTTACCGAATCACACCTCTCCATACATTAAAGTTAATCCGCAGTAAATCCGTGAAAAAAGTGATCAATAATTAAAGTATTATTTTAAATTCGATAATCCGATATTTTTATGGAATTGTATAAATATTGCCACAAACCCAATAGAAATCACTTCAGTTTCTGAATTAATAGTGAGCATATCATATTGACAAATTCCTACCCCATGAGTACCAAACGTAAACATGCATCGTATGACATTCAGTAAAAGCTGAATGTCATAGAAAAAATACGAAACGGTGAAACTCGCGCTAAAGTACTAGAGTACTACGAGCGTGAGGGAGACAAGCTGAAAACACTACAACTAAAGTCCATGATTAGAGACACCAAGAAGAGGGCAACAATGAGCAAGAAGCAAGCAACAATAACGTCATACTTTACCAAGAAATAAACTGTATTTGAACTATATTATCTGTATTTGTAATTTTTAAAATTAATAAATTGAATAAAAGTTTTGTGATAATAATGTAGAAAATGGATAAAAATTTAATGTGGTTTTGTATATATTCGTAAGAATTTCAAATGTAATAACTCGGCACTTGTTAAAACAGCACTTGTCAATTGTATCTGAATAGTCTATACATTAATATTATAATGATCACGCAATAGCCCGGATGAGGCTCCTCGGCGGAGCTGTTGGCGACTTCGGGCTTTTCAGTCACAAAGGTTTAAGCCGCGGTTAAGCAGGTTGACTCCCCAAATACTGCGGCTTAATGGCGCTCCACTTTATGATGCTATTCAAATAGGAAATGCAAATACTGGTCTATAATGTCACCCAAGAAAAATGTGAACAGACTGATCTATGATGCTATTCAAACAGGAAGTAAATAGACTGACTTACGATTTACTCATGAAAAAAAAAATGAATCTACTCAAATAAGAAGTAAATAAACTGACTTGTGATAGAACTACATTTTTCAACAATTAATTACCTCTGATAAACCATAAGCATCATGATCAAACATTATGAAATCAACACACATTACATATGCTGATGCATGCTTTGCACTTTGTGTAATTATATATCCATAATAAGAATAGGTGGTAGTTAAGCAGACATTTGGTGTGAGAATGATCAGATTAAATAATATACAAGATATAAATAATTAACTGAGTAAACTAACTTTTTCATAGCATTATACTGATCCCATAAATATTGGAACAATCAGTAATTAAGTACATGCTCGTTAGACTAATTTAAAATAGTTCTATGTAATAAATAAAGCACTATTTCAAACAATAATATAATAATATTTCCATAATTAAAACAACAAATGTCAATGTTTTATATTACTGACTTCAGAGAAAACAAAATTTGATTTTAGATGTAAATAGAACAATTGTACAAAAAATGTTTTATGTAAATACATATATTCCACAAAAAACAAGTTACCAAAAGGGGAAGAAACATTCAATATACCTAAATCTAGCCTTAACTTACTTAATCTAGAGAGCACTGGGCTTGCAATAGAATTCTAGCTGAAGAATAGCAATAAATCTTAGTTGTCTTAGCTTATGATTGTACACATCTATACATTTTTGACATAGCTTTTAGAATTACAAATGAATGTATAAGAATTGTTACCTTGCTTTAAATAGTAGATAACTAAGTTTAGCCTGGCCTCAGGAATTACATCCACAAGTGGAGGAAGAACTTGGAGTGCTCCTTCTCCACCTCGAAACACAACCTGTGTTATGGAATAATGCTAGTGAGACTCTACTTTCTCAGGCAACATAAAAATAGACTTTAAGAGAGGATTCAAAAAGAAACAAATCATATCTTTCACAAAAGTTAGTTCTTATATGTAAATTTAATATGAATCACAGATAAACTGATTAACAGTTCTACAAGTCAATAATATATCTTCATTTGTTTTATTTTTATAAAAACTTCAAATTTAACTAAAATGTTTATTAACAAATAGAAACAACTCAAAAAGAAATTAAACCAGAAAATGTTAATAACAAATAACTAAAAAGTAAAGGAAAATATTTTAATGTTAAATAGTATAAACATGGAATTATACATGATTATGGAAAACCTGTATAACAACAAAAGTATACCACAGATTAATTTTTCAGAAAATGGACTATTGTACCTACCAGATTATGTTTGATGAGATCTCTAGCAAATGTAAAGGAAGGAGATGCCATATCTTGCAGATTTTTCAGTTCAGCCTAGAATTTGTAGTACACATGTATACCAAAATGTTAAGCTTACTTACGCATTGATTTGACATCAAGTATTATAATTTTATTACATGTGCTTCCCAAGCATGTTTCTAATAATTTATTTTGAGTACAAAGGGAGATTTCAAAATTCTTTCACAGTATACTGCTAGTTCTAAGTTTCATGAGACTACTAATTTCATCTCTCTCTATGTATGTATAGATTCTGTGACTCTGAAACCTGTTTTCTAATTCACTATTACAAAAAGACAACAACAAAGCCTTTCTATTAGAGTTCTACAATAAAATATTCTAGGATTATATTTTCTGGAATTTCATTTCTTATACTTTCTCTTAGAAAATAATGTAATATCATCTTCCTATCAGAGTTTGACTATGAAAACTTCTATACTTTTTCTAGAATTACCATTTTCTATTCTTTAATTTACAGGATGTTTTAAATTGCAGTGATAAGATATCTTAAACATGCCCATTCCTATATACACTACAAAACAGCTGACAAAATGGAAATATTAAAACCTTTTTTCTTGTGCAACAAATGGGCATTGTTTTCTCAAGCTGCTCACTTGTTATTATGATTATTGCTTTCTTTGAGTGTAAAGTACACATAAAATTTGGTGATATTTGTACTTTTAAACTGTCAACAGAACACATTTATTTTTTCAAGCTGCTCAAGATTGTTAATACACATTTTAGACTATGTCAACAGAACACATTTATTTTTTCAAGATTGTTAATAATTTTAGACTACGTAGGAGCTGCAACCACAGGTTCACATTTCAATAAACTAATTACTTGTATTCCATTTGATTATCTAAAGAAGTATTCTTGAATGTACTATAAAGAGCCTTTCACAAATTTATTTCTTAACCAATACTTTTAGTTTCCTAATTAACTCATGTGATATGAAAATAAGAAAACTTTAAATAAAACTTTTAACTATGTTAAAAGAAGTATCCACTTTGTTACCAATGTTTAACACACACAATAATATTACGTTTTATTCATATTTCCAAAATTTTTCTTAAGACAAGCAAACCTGCACTATAGAAATGCAAATTTCTTTTACAACAAAAACCATTTATGGTGTTTATTTACTAATTATCACTTAAATAAGGTACTTCAGAAATTTGCCATACTTTGTTTTTACGTACTCAATATTCAAAATTAAATTTTGATCTTCTTGCTGTTTTTTGATATTATTTTAATTATTAAAAACTTCAATACAATGGAAAAGTCAGTACTAAATCTTTTCTCTGCTGCAATTACTCTCTGAATGCATATTTGATACCTTAATCTCTGTAAACCACAAAAGAATGTACCACAATTCTATGAAGGCTTTCATTAGTTAGGTTCAAAAGAAAGTTACCATAGTTAATGTTAATATGTCAAAATAATAACATAAAACCTACTTACCTGATTGTCCCCATGTTAGTATTTAAAAAATTTAACCATAATAAGCAAAACATAGATCTAATTTCTCTCAGAATTACTTTGCATTTCTTTA
The DNA here is from genome assembly GCF_004210375.1 of Tachypleus tridentatus. Classification (NCBI taxonomy): domain Eukaryota; kingdom Metazoa; phylum Arthropoda; class Merostomata; order Xiphosura; family Limulidae; genus Tachypleus; species Tachypleus tridentatus. The sequence continues at coordinate 42,703,735 of NC_134833.1, read as the reverse complement.
TGATTGTTATTATGGATTTTGCAATCTAGCAAAGCTGTCCTTAAAGATGTATACCAACAAATGCATAACAACACTTCTGAGCAAATTCCAATTTTAAATTTAAAATTTGGCTGATCATTTCAAAATTTGTGAAATACATCATTTGAGACATACCTTGAAACTTGATGTTTATATATATTTTTTCAACACAGTGATCAACTTAATGCCATAAGAGTTTCTACAAAAAGATTACTCATGCAAAATGTCTTTAGTAACTACAAAATAGAGTTTACATATGTAAGGAAGTGAGTACAGTAAACTAAACTGTAGCTTACATCAAAGAAACTCTTACGAGGGAGGACAAATTACTTGGTTCCAATTTTTTTTCTCATGGATAAGTCACATGAAACAAAATGTTAACAGTATTTGCTACCTTTTAGTATAGATAAAACAAAACTTCCTTGCCTCTGCAGCCTTTCCATTATATAGTCTGAAATGATTACATGCTTTCAAGTTTATGGCAGTTGCACTGTCAGGGTAGTTTTGTAGGTAAACTGCTAGAACTTCCTAAAAAATAAACAAATAAGAAAAAATATTTCAATTTAAAAATAAATGTCTTAGAACACACTACTTTACATAATAAATGTAGGTTAGAATAGATTTTAAAATTTAATATAAAAATTTCACATCTTAAAGTTTTTGACTGACATGAAATTTGGGAATATTGAGTTTCTATAGAATATTAATCCTATGAAATAAAAATCTAATTTGTAAATTATATTTTTTGTGTAAATCAAATTTTTAAATGTTTCATCAAACAGCCTATTATAAATAAATAATTTACAAAAAATTGTATTTTATTTTCTGCACAACTAAGGAAAAAACAATGTTTTACTTGACTTATAAAGCTTATTTTGATAGTTTTTGATACTACATACAGTTACGACAGAAAGTGTTTGTACCCCTGCATCGTGAGTTGTTTTTTCCTCATAACTTAAAAAGTATCACGATTAAGATAATGAAAGTATATTATAAATATTATTTAAACACATGTGTACATACATTTTTATGAAAATTGAACGACAAATAAACTGTTTATAAACAAATAACCAAACATAGAAGGGGCAGAGAGTGTTCGTGCATCTACTTTAATGGTCAGTTGTGTAGCCTTTCAGGTGAATTACTTGGCACAATCTCTCCTCATAGCCCTCCATGATCGTTTGACAGTACTTGACTGGTATTTTCTTCCATTCTTCTTTACAAAAGGCATCCAAGTCTTGCAAGTTTTTCGGATGATGCTGATGAACTCTGGTCTTCAATTCATGCCAAATGTTTTCAATTGGGTTGAGATCAGGTGACTGCGATGGCCATTCCAGAACGCTTATATGGTTCCTCTGCAACCAGGATTGCACATATTTCGATGTGTGCTTAGGGTCATTGTCGTGCTGAAAGATCCAACAATGCCCAAGCTGCAAGTTCAGAGCATCATTCTTGATATAAGTGCCTAATATGTCAACGTACTCTTCCTTTTTCATGATTCTGTTGATGTGGTGAAGGCTGCCTACACCAGAAGAGCTGAAGGAACCCCATAGCATGAACAAGCAACCTCTGTGTTTAACTGTAGGGATGGTGTTCTTTGAACGATTTTGTTCCCCCTTCTTACGGAAAATATTGCGAACATCACTGTGGCTAAAAAGCTCAATTTTAGTCTCATTTAACCAAAGAATACTCTTCCAATAGGTAAAGGGTTTATCTACATGCTTTCTTGCATACCTCAATCGTGCTTCTAACTGAACAGGCTTTAAATATGGAGTTCTATGAGGACAGCATGCTTTGAATCCAGAAGAGCATAACATGTTCATAACTGTAGAGGTGCTTACTTCAACCCCAGTTTCGCTTACCAGTTTCTTTATGTCATTACATGTTAAACAAGAGTTTCTACTAACTTCTCTGAGAACCTTCCTCTCAGTTCTCTCTGGAATTGGTAGGGCATCTGGAATGAGGGAGGTTAGCAGTTGATCCTGCAAGCTTAAACTTGGCAATTATGCTTTGAACAGTAGATTTTGGCACATTAAGTTGTGTAGCACTACCGGAAAGAGACACGTGAGATTTGTATTTTACAATAATTTGGTTTTTTAAATCACTGGACAATTGTTTCCTGTTCACCATGATGACTAAGCAGATAATGACAGAGACGGTGCTAAATTGCCGGAAGTACATTTTTTGCTGACTAAACTCCAATAATTATGAACCCAGTGTCAAGTTCTGAAATGGTATAATGTAGTTTATTCTCCAAACTAAACAAAACTTTTATGGGAATATCAGTTTTTTTCACATGTTCTGAAATGTACAAACACTTTCTGCTCCTCCTATTTTTGGTTATTTGTTTATAAACAGTTTATTTGTCATTTAATTTACATAAAAGTTTATGTTGATGTGTGTTAGTATAATATTTATAATAAATTACACATCTATTAGCCTAATCGTGATACTTTTTAAGTTATGAGCAAAAAACTACTCGGGATGCAGGGGTACAAACATTTTCTGTCATAACTGTAATCATTTTTTTAATTAACTGAAGTGTTTTACAAGGCACGTAACAATTTTACAACAGCAGATATTTTCATGAATTCTCGTGCTACAGATGTAAACCTTAAAATTCATAATTTAAGATATTTGGAACATCTGTAGGAACCTTGCAAAATAATAATCTTAAGTTAAACAATATTAGAAGTACATTACAAACTACTTTATTTAGATTATTATTTTTATAAATACATAAATAACGTTGAAATAAAACAGCATATGAAAAAGTTAGGAAACACTGTAAATGAGGATAATTTACCTGAGAAATATAATAAATGGTGTGTGTAGCTCAAGATTTCGAATTACTGTTTTTGTTAAACTAAATAAATCTGAAACAAGCTTATTTTACGTTATCTAACAATTTAATAGAATAAATTAAGTTAACTTTTTATTTATACCACAAAACACAAATAAAATGTTTCTATACATCACTTGGAATCAATACGTGTCCATAATACTTTAGGTTTCTGCTTACACATTATAATACCTTTAGTAGAAGTAAGAAGTTGCTAAATACTGGTTTCAAAGGGGACACTAATGAACAATAATACATTGATAAAATAAACACTTGGATTAACTGTATAAAATTGAATTTTATTATTTATTGAATGGTGTAGACAACTTCAGAAGAATTGGTTCAGTGAACAGTTTCAAAATCAAATAAAATGCCTAAAGAGTACACTCTTCTTAGAAGACAATATCAATTAAATATAGTTAGTAGGAATCCTGTCAGAACACAAAATGTTTTAATTTGCTAAGTGCATAATATAAATATAACACAATAAGTCATAATGGGAAATTTCTATTCAGATTTTACAGTTGGTAAACATGCACTCAAATAATATAGAAATCTATAAATATACAGACACTGTATTATTTTAACTTTTAAGTGGGTAAATCAGCCATACCTCAGCTGATAAATGATGACAAGACAATAAAAGTATGAAAGTTGAGCTCAGAGAATATATAGATATACACCAACAGAGGAAATACCTCTGATTGGATTGGTCTTTATATCCTAATTAAACAGCTAAATTCACCCAATTATGAGCTGTAGTAACCAATGTGCCATAAAACCACAGATTAAAATTATGTATACTTTAAAATCCAAAAATCAGAATGATAGCATCTATAATACTCTGAACCGTTTACTAGGTAATTACAGCTAGAAAAGCTGAGATTATTAGATAGAACTTTAGAATAATGATGGTTGTGGTTCTTAATTATCACCAAGAATTTTAATTCCATCATAGGTTGAATGGACTTTGTAACCATCACTGTCTGAACACTAAGGCATATTTTTAAAGTGAACATTAACAAATATTTACCATCAGTTAGTTTCAGTAATATTTTAGAATATTGAGAGTGAATAATCATTTGATATCTCAGGACTGAAAAAGATGGACCCATGCACATGCCAGAAACTGGGGCTGAAGAAAGTGGACCTGAGCAGTCACTTGAAGGATTGGTGGGAAAAGAGATTGGTGTAGATGTAGATTCTTAAGCTCTCTTAACCACAGAGGGAAAAAAACTCTTCACATAATTAGAAAATAACTTTGTTGGAGGTATGGAAAGATTTGTCTGTACTCCCACTGTAGCACTGGAATGATCTGCAGCAGCTTATGTCTGAGATGGAGTGGGATACAAAATGTGAACCCTTTTCAAACATTGTACCTATTTTATCTCCACCCACTTAGGGCAAGAATGAATATAAGAGGGGTGAGGTCCACTACAATTAACAGAGTAAGGGTCCATTTTACACTTGCAGGTATCATTGTCCTTATTACCACAAAGAGCTCATGTCAAAGAACCATGACTTGATGTCTTCAAGTGACCAAATCACTGACACTGGAAACATCTGAGAGGGTTGGGAGTACATGGCCATACAAAACAGTTCAGATAACTTGCCTTGATGGTAGTGAGTGGATGTGGTGATGTAAACATCAAAATTAGAACACTGGTAGGCAGCATAATTCTGTCTTTGTAAAAACTCCTTGGGTGAAGAAATCAGCAAGAGTATTTGACTGGGGGATATTCTTCCTATCCCTCTCAACAATAACTCCTTGTGATAAATTTGAAGTAAAATGGGGAGTAACCTCAATAGGTATATCCCCAATGACTTTCAAATGTTCAAAGAGTTCAATGTGTTTAGGGGTGGATGTTTTCACTAAGATGTCCTCAGAATGTAGCTTCTTGACTGATTTAAGACAGCCAATAAGCCCCTCTAGTCCCTCTTGAGTAAAAAAGGGAAAATTTTGCTTAAAAGATTTGTTTGATAAAAAATGTAATATCAGAAAATTAGGTACAGGTGTTAAAGAAGTTGAAGACTGTTGTTAAGAATCTTCAAGATGAGGTGGTTTACCAATGATCTCTATTATTTTATTTTTCTTTAGATTTAGGAGATCCATAATGGAAGAAGAAAGATTCAGTGCTCACTGACCCAAATCACTATGAAGCCCTTTGAGGGAATGCACTACAATGCCAAACAAGGACACTGCAGCGACACCAGAGTTTCATGAGCACTATACCCAAATACCAGCATCAGGCACAATATCCACTACATCCATAGAGAATGTCCAATACTGGTACTCAGTTGATCCTAGTCCAAGAGTACTAGCACTGACCTTGGAAGAGCCATCTCAAGGTTGTCCATCTTCAGGAATGTATGCCAAAGTGAGTGGGTTGGACCCTTGAACCACCAGGATCCTCTCCTCCCTTTATGGGTCACCACACATGGCAAACACATGGGTGGATGTTCAGATCACAGAGGAGGTAAACTGAAAGTACAGAATATTCTCTGGGAGGTCCCCTCACTAAGTACCTGGTAGATTTATTTATTTAAAAATAATTATGTAAAATGGAACAAAATGATGTTTCTTGTTTCATAGTCTTATTTCATGATAAAGAAATACAAATCTATTAAATTTAAGTAAATGTCCCACTGTTACAACTGTAACAAGCTTGGCTTGTGCAATAAATTATCATACAGTAAGAATTTTTGGGTTTTCCCCAGAATAATGAAATGCTAAAGAAATCATTTTAAGTCTATGTGATTCATAAAAATTCTCAGAAAAGATTAATTGTTTAATTAACTGTTTCACTACAAACATCTTTTTCTGAGCATTTCTTTCAAAATTTAATTAAAGTACATTCTTATAATGGTATACGAATACATATGATATATATACATAGCTAATAATCAAAGTTTTAATAGTAAATAAGTTTTAAGTCCATAATTTTATATAGTAATATTTTTAAAAAATCCTGAATTTCCCACAATATGACAATTGTGACGTTTACTCTCTAGACATCCCCCTTCTTTAATTATTTACCATTTCTCCAAGAAGTAAGAAATTTGATGTGAATTACTCATTATAATATTATCATTGCTCATGTAAAATTTTTTTTTTCATAATCTTATTTAATTACAGAGCCACCAAATAAAAATCAGACCCAAAGACTGCCATTCCCACCTGTCACATTCTCTCTTTCAAATATTTCCAGTAGTTCTCTCTGAAATTCAATACTGTATTATTTATAACCAACAGTTTGTTTGTTTGATGTTAAGAACAAAGCAACACAATGGACTATCTGTGTTCTGTCCACCATGGGTATTGGAATGCTAATTCCAGCATTGCAAGTCCACAGACATACAGCTGTGCCACTGGGGGGCATAACTAACATAAAGTTAAGGCTTTAATCTGTTAAATTACACACTATATTATGTTGTTTACTACACAAAGAATTGTCAATTTCTTTTCTAGTTCAAACTTTATTTACTTGAAAAACACACTGACAAGTTTAGCTAAATGCCAAACAGCTTTTGTTGCATAGTTAAAAAGCCAGAAACATTGGGATATTTATGGGACATTTTCTCCTTTTTGCATGTGATTATTCTATGTTCTTTGGTATAAATATTTAATTGAATAAAAATGTATTTAGTGCAGCAGTATCACTAGCATATAAAAGTAGGGTAAATTTTGTTGGCAAAAAAAAAAAAAAAAAGACAGGTTTTTTTTTCCATGATGACGAGAAAACCCATACTGGCAGTTTTTAAATATATAAGTATTTTTAATTCTTTATGTGTATTCTTTATTTATTATTATAAAAGTAGCTAAATGTAGGTTAGATTTATAAAACAAATACATTTTTTTCAACAAATATACTTTTATTTTACAGTGTGAAGTCATTCTAGAAAGAAAAATGTGTAATAAATATAGTTTTTCCATTTTTGTTTTCTTGGTGGTTATGAGGTTGGTAAAAGTGACTCACCTTGTAAAGAGTTAGAGAAGAGAAAAAAGTAAAACAAAGTTTCACTAAAACAAAAAAATGTTTGAAATGCACTTAGAAGGTTTTAGAGATTATGCAAATGAAATGTGAGGTTTGTCAGATGAATAAAAGTATTTTTAATTTTAACATGAAAAATTATTTTGCATCCAGAGTAGGCAATACTTTGATTCCATATATTCATAAAGTAATGCTTAGTGAAAATACTTCATTACAGTTTGATTTTCTGTCTGCAAATAAAAGATTGAAAAATTTTGTAAGATACACAAAACATATTAGAAGTTACAGTATCGAAATTATAAATGTCAACTTAGGGTCATAAACTTGGTCAATTTTACTGAGTATGTATTGAGAGAGTTAAAGTACTTGTTTATCACACTTATTAGTATAGAAACAAGAATGAAAACAGTTGAATGAAAAACCAAACTATTTTAAACTGTTACATATAAATTTAAATAATATAGGACACAATACCTGAGAAACATCGTAGTAATCTAACTTGTAGTAACACAAAGCAACATACACATTCAATGCCAGGAAGTCCCTATAGGTTAAAAAAAAAGTTATTAACCAGAACAAAATATGCAAATCATGATCTTAAGTGTCAGAAACAATAATTTACATATTTCAGGTTATTAAGCCTACATGTGTCTGATGCAGCTAAAATTTCATCTATTTCTTTAAAATGCATTTAAGTTATATACTTTCTATTTAAGAAAATAATATACAGTTTTTGCATTTTTCAAAAGTTATATTAAAGTTGAAGAAAATAAAATTTTTAGAATATAAAATGATTAATATCTTAATGGAGTGATAAAGAATCATGGAAGTCTATGTTTCAAAGCAACACCTTATATATTTGAATCAGAGCAAATATGTAGATGGGTATTCACATGTACTGATGTTATACCATGACAGAGAGATACACAACTATTACCACCTTTATATAGAAACATGTTACAAATTTTTAATGCAAAACTACAATACATGAATAGTTTTTTTGGCCAAAAGTACTAAAGAGAGCATGCAACCAAATATGTACTGTACCTGTTATCCAGGAGTATACGTTTATATATATCAATAGCTTCTTGATAATGGGACCTTAGGTAGTGTATGGAAGCTAATGAAAGCTGGTCTTCCAAGATGTCCTCCAAGTTTTGATGATGCTCCATCAGTTGTTGTTCATCACCAAACTTGTGAGCAAGGTGAAACAACAGTCTGTTCTGAAGTTGGCTTTTGGGGCCTGTACAAATAAAAGTTAAACAAAATGATTTATAATATGAATGTGATGTTGTTAATTAAATATTACAAAATCAAATGCTTGTTTAGAGTCTCACATTACTGCCAGTGAAAGGACACTGTTAAAAAAAAGTCTTGTGTAGAGGATAATTTATATGTTATCTAATTAAATGTACATGCAAGATAAAGAATATTAGTTTTACATGTGCTTGGATGTGCAAATCTACACACACACATAAGAGCATCATTAAAAATTTAAAGCACAGAATTTCAATAATTTCCAATCGTATTAGAGATTGAAATAGCAAATTTATACATACACGTGTGAAATAACAAAAAAACAAATGAAAGTTTGTAGAACTTTAAAAAAAATTCCAGGTATTTCTATAACTCAACAAAACAAAGTTTCTCCTATGTAGTATGTTTATACCATGAACAACATCATTCTAGCCAATTTTATTTTAAAAAAAGCACAGGTGCAGTACTTTATTGAAATGAGGAATTCCACAGTAAGTTGAATAAACCACTTGTATGGTGATCAAGAAAAATAGAAAAAAAAAAGAAAGAAAAATTACAACAGTTTTATTTATCGTCACAGAATAGTATTTCAAAATATAACTGTAGCAGTGAACCGTGATAGTTTTTATATTTACTTTTTTAGTTGTTTTCCTTAGAAATTATGTGAAATGAAAGAGAATGAAAGTTGTGACCAGTCTGGTTTATGTTGTCAACATCAGAGGAAGTGGATGATTCTGTTAATTTATATGTATATTGAATTTTCTTCCTCTTTCACATTTTTAGCTTGTTATAAAATTGTTGTGTTTGTATTCATAAATATTACTTGTATGCTGTCTTGAAATTTATTTGATGGAATACTACTTAATTTAGTTTTAGGCACAAAATTAATCTAATCTTTAATTAATATTGTGCTTTTTCTACAGATGAAACAATAATCATTTTAGGTGCTGAGAGAGTATAGAGAATATTCATTTATATACAGTAATTTGCCATAAATATAAATACTTTACAGAAGAGTTATTGTGTATAAACATACCATGCATTTTTTTTTCTTATTTTAATACAGAATTTTTCAATCATTCTAGTACATTTGTTCTTCCCATAATGTGGTCAAGAAAGTCATTAAGTTATTCTACCTGCCTTTGTTTCTTGTCATTCTCTTGAGATAACACTTGTTTTGTCCATAGGTGTGTAATAAACACTTGCAGAGAAGCCTGGATCTAACTCGCATATAACTATGTTAATAAATTATAATGTTTTAAGGGTTTCTTATTTCATGGTGAATTTTGGAGAAAGTGGTGAAGTCATTTTGGAAAAGCTGGGCTGTGAATTAGTGAAACCTTTAGCTACATTAACAGTGTATTATAGACAAATTATTTTATTTATGAGTGGTGTTTATATGCATACACATACATAGATACATACATATTCAACGTGACTCAAATTACAAAACACAGAGAGAAGTTGGTAACCCATGAGTATATCATCAATCTCATTTACATGTATAATGTTAAAAAGAAAATTGAGCACTTTTTAGTGAATTTCAATATTTCAAAAAGGAAAAAAAACAAAAACTTTATGATGAGGCTGAAATTTTTCTCTCTTCACATCAGTAAGATTTTGCACATACATGTTCTTAGCATATCCTCTAGCTTCCTATGCACAGAATGACGTACCTAACTCATATATTACATCGTGAACAAATAAATTGCTAATATTACACCATTTAAATTTGTTAAACCATGATAGTAATTTACAATTTTCAAAATTTTCCTTTTTAAAAATGACATGAACAGCCATTATATATGCAATGAAAGAAAGCCTTAACAAGAATCTCCTTGCCTACCCAGTTAACTGTTTGTCAGCAGGTGTTTACTTTCTTGAAATTTTTTTGCTACTCACTGATCTTTTCCACACAAACTTGGTCATTTTGATCAATCTCAAAAACACAATGTAACCATGTATATTATAATGTTTAAAGTTGAAAACTCATTTTCACTAAACTTGACACTGTGCAATAGTGTGTGCAAAAAATTATGATTTTTTTTTTAATTATCATTTTTACTAAGATTTGTTTGTGGATTTATGAAGTTAGTCTCTTATACCAGTTTGAGTGCAAGACAATTTTGTTAAGATTAAAAATATTTCTTTTCATGTCACAGTTCTCAAATTTGTTTTTATTATTATCTGTAGAACTTCCTATGTGAATGCTATGTTCTTTTTGATAAAAACTTTAAATTTCATGCATTTTTTCTCTGCTGTAACACTATTTGAGCTTGATTCATTTGACCAGCTTTATAACTACCACACAAATGTATAAAATAAATCTAAGCTACCTTTTCACCTTCTAGAAATGTAATAGAAAATTACAGCTGTTAACATTACATGCAAATCAGTAAAGTAATTTCTTGTCCTTACACTGGTTATAACTAACGTAACAGCAAATCATAAAAAGAATTACCAACATTTTGTAAAAGATAGTATGTGATAGAAGGGCATGGAATGTGGATTTGACTTTCTAGTTTACATTTTTGTAAATCAGGATGACTGAAAACTATAGAATTAGATTATGTCTCAGCAATACTTATACTATAACTCTATAATTTGTACTAAAACTCAAAAGCTGAAATATAGGTGAAAATAATGTTTAAGTGAGCTATTTGGAGCAAACAAGTGTCATGTGACACAAGGATGTAAAAATGAGAACAAAAATATTTTATGAAATCAAGAAATGGAAACATATATTAACTTTTAGTTCATTAATTACATTTTGATATCAAGTTCATTGACACACATTTACAGTATTTTCTTTACATTTTGAATGTAACTATAAAAAATGTTAAAACATTTGTAAGGTTAAGCAGATAGCAGAAAATAAACAATAAAACATTATAAAACTGGTAGTTAACTGTGTTAACTACAATATTTTTGGTAATTTAAATAGAAACATCAATACATATTGCATTGGTGATTTATTATTTTATATTTCAGTTGCACATTTCTGTCTAAAAAACTCTTACTGTCATATTACAATGTGGAGATGGACAGACTAATTCAAAGAAGTACCAAAATCAAATAAACTGTATGAAAGTCTATAACTTTCAATACTTAAATAAAGAATTATAACTAATTAGATGACTTAGACTACACAGTCATACTAACAACTTTTAGCTGTAATCTACAACAGTTTTGCACTCCAGAGTGAGTTAGATGTGCTGATGCTGTATTATGGAGATTATAAAGTAAATTAAAGTTACTCAATGTTTTCATTCACACATAAATATTCCAGCTATCAGTGATAACAATTCTGAAAGTTTAAAGTGAAGTCATGAAGTTGCTTTCACATCCAAGCAAACACTTTATGCTTCAAATGGGCAAGCATTATTAAAAAACAAACTCCAGAGACATGTCAGTCTCTAACAATGAGTTTAAAGAATTATACAAAAAAGATATTACCTGAGAGCAATCATTGTTCTTTGAACTTGAAGAGACTTGGCCTAAATATTATAGCTAAAGCTGTTACTTATATTTAATAGAGAATTTCATTAAGAGAAATAGAAAGTGTTGGTAACTGTTTGAGGAACAATTGTGATTAGTTGTGTCGGTTGCCTATAATTTGTAAAAAAAAAAGGGAATAATTGTATGTTACAGATATATTTAAATGTTAATTATTCATACAAAAACAAAAACAAGTCACAAGATAATACTAACTTGGCAGTAATTTAGATTTTATATGTAACAAGAGACAACCAGGGGTGTTCAGAAATGTTTTTCTTCAGCCCTATAATTGACTTTATAATTTGTAATTATTTTTTACATTTATTTATCTTTTTTATATGTAATAAATATTCTAAGAAATACTTGAATTAGAAAGTTTGTTTTGCAATAATCAAGTGTGCTGATTATTGATTGGCAATAATGAGCTTAAATCCAAAACAAAAAAGATAAAGCTTTGTTAAAATCAGTTTATATTGCTTACATAACAACTTGGAATGATGAAAGTGTGTTTCAAGTTGCATTACACAGATACATTGTGATGTCGTTAGATTACATACAAAAAATAGTTGATTAATAACATTTCTACCAATGTTTAAGTAACTAATTGATTGACTGTGCTTTTATTGTTTCATATTAAAATCACTTGAGGAATGAAATGAAAAATAAATATATAATTCTATGCTTCCTGACATTAGTGTCGTTATTAACGTACAAAAAAAAAATGAAATAAATGTTCAAAATGAGCCAAAAGGTTTTTGAAACTTGACCTTAAAAAATTCTTATAATCTTGAATGTTTAGCTTATATTTCTATTAACATTTCATCAGTTGTGCAACACCAAATAACAGAATCCCACTCATCTGATGATAAATGAATGAAATAAGCACAGTTTGCACTTTCTCTTTAAGAAATACTCTGGCTCATCAAATAGTGGTAGCTATACACTGAATAACCTTGGAATTCTGTTGCCACTTTTCAAAACTAGGAACTTTTTCTTATAACAAATCCACATCAGGCTATCTGCTGATTCCACCGATGGGAATCGAACCCCCTAATTTTAGCATTGTAAATCCGTAGACTTACCGCTGTACTAGCAGGGGACCAAATTAATTTGTGATGGCTATATATTCATATGAGCAAAATGAAAATCAGTAACATTTATTCACACTTATTTTAAAATTTAACATAGTATTGAATAATAAATGATATGACATATAATCAATGTTGAATTTTGCTATCTTCAAATATTGGCACAAAATAAAATTACAAAATGCAAATTTTGCAAAGCTGAGAGCAGACCCTGTTCTTATACTGAAACAACTGAATGCCATATAAAATGGATTTGTCAAAGTTTATATCTGAAATTGTTACATTTTTTACTTGAAATAATTATGACTGTTGTATATGTTCAAATAAAAAGTTCATTTACATGACCTGATGATGAAACTTCTTATCTTATTTTATAAAAAGCATTAAAAGTGTGATCACAATTAGTTTAAAGAAATACTTTTGACCTATGCATTTATAACCATAATTATATATTTTTTTAAAGTTTTATCATAAGTCACATAGAATTCTTGATATTATGTTAGTAATTTACAGCTCACCTTTCTTCACAGCTTCACTTGCTTCCTTGTACATTCCCAAATAAAAGTAACAACAAGCAAGAAATGTCCATGTATCTTGGGGAGCATCCTTCCTTTTGGTGATTTTTTCATATTCCTTTAAAAACGAAAAATATATACATTTAATTGTTTATACCTTCTTGTTTCTTTTCATATGTTTATTATATGTAACTTAACAAATTTTTTATCACAATTGTTTATTTTAATACAGTGTTTTGGTCGTAATTTTGTTTGATGCTCCAAAATAAAACTTTTAAATGGTATCCAATAATCTGTCTTTCATTTTAATATGTAGTTGTCCAAATGATGTCACTGTGGCAGTTCTAGGGGTGAGTGAAACCCTGGTGGTTCTAGTATTAAGTAGCATGTACTACCAGAACAATGCTAGCATAATCAGATAGCTTAGATGAGCTTCACAGGGCACAAACAGGTGACACACAACATATCAGACTACACATAAGCTCCCAAAGAACAGTCTACATTTTTTCATTTTGTTTTAAGCACCAATGAAGCTATGCTTTCCTGTTAGCTTACAGATATTTTTAAGACTCATCCTCAATTGCCATATAACCCTACTGTAATAAGTTGTACAATATAATTGTACAAATGATAGTCAAATTATGACTGGTGTTATTGGAATTAGTCAACTGTAATCCAGTCTGGGACTTACTGCAAAACTATCTCAGTTGTCTCTTAAATATTCATCAGAAGGAAGCAGCTACATTTTACCTACCATTCTTTAGACCTCTACTGCTCACATTTGTAACAGGAATTACCAATCACATAGTGGAAGTTGTTTCTCTTTCAATTACTGCTATTCATAAACTATAAAAAAGTTACCAACCACATTTTTCCTTACCTTCCATTACTGCTGTTTGTAAACTATAACAAAATTTAGCAACCATATATTTCCTACTGCTATTGGAAGATGTCTGCTTTCTTATTACTATTCATAAATTACAAAAATAAACAGAAAGAAATAATTAGTCATGGAAACCAACTTTATTTGTAGTGCAATTGTGAGACAAGAACTGACTGTCATGTGCCTTTTAAAGTTGGAGAAATTCTTGTTGTGACCTACTGTTCTGTATACTAACCATGTTATGACATCTCTGCATTTACAAAGCTCAAACTATCACTTGAAACATCATAAGATCAGTCAATTCTGCTTATGTAAATCAGTGAAACATTCAACAAAAGTATGTATACAGAATATATATTAATAACATATTAACATGCCTTTTCAGTGTTTTTAGGTTTTACATTCATACCTATACAATTGACAAATTATACATGAATTACTAAATATTTTTTGATGGATATAAGTTTATATTTCTCAAAACAGATGCTCGGTTATTTCAAAATTCAAGACCACTTACTTCCATAGCTTGTTTATATTCCCCCAGATGAAAAGCACAGTAAGCTATCCATAAGTCTGTCTCCAAGTTTCCTTTACCACTCTTTCTTGTAAACTTTAGAAACAAAATACCACACTGATAAATTCTAAGTCCACTTTTTATGTTGCAATTTATAATTCAAACGAGACAACTGATGTTGTTACAAATCATCATACATACAAACCTGTTTCACATAAACACATACACAGTGTTATGTACATGTAATACATTTCATGTTATATATGTTCAGTACTGAAAACATGTAACATTCATTTAACAGCTGACTTGCTTTGTTGCTTACAAAAGAATAAAATAAAAAAAATCATATTACTGTTCTGCAACTAAAAATAATTCTTGATAACAACTGATAATGGTTCAATGGAGTAGGAGATTTTGTAAAACTGATCTAAATAGACAAACATATTCCAGTAGGCATAAAATAAATGGATTTTACCAACACTGACATTCTGTGTATTCATTAAGTTCTTACTTGAAAGAAAATTTATTTGATATTTATAAATAATTAAGTCACTAGTACTCTACATAGATGTTACTCAGCTAAAGGCAGTAGCTGACAATGTTGTAATAATATATGTGTGATCTCTAGAACTGTTTAATTGGTAAATGGATCATATGCTATTCAGATGTAATTTCTTATTTCAACTACTTAGTCTGTGAACAGACAAGACTATCTTCCACAAATTATTAAGTATATCTCTGTAACAAACTATACAAAATTACACATTACAGAGAAGTTGGACACCTGAAACCTTTCTTTTAAATTACTGTTCCCCACTTATTTTGTTACTCACGCCTTGTTAGTTAATGTTTAATAACAATCCCATTAAAGAACACACCTTGAAAAGGATGCAAACTTTAACGACATATAGCTTCCATATATTTAACGAATAAAAATAACAAAATCTCTTTATTAAACTGTTCACAAATAATTTTTATTAAACAGATGCTGTGAGCAAAAACTCAGTGTTCTGGGGCTGGTTATGGCCTCACTGGTTCTTCTATTGAGGATCAGAGTTCTAAGTGAATACAATGTAATTAATGATATTCTCTCAACATGGGCTTGATCAATTTGACTGGCCATGTGATCTCTTTATACTTGTTTATAATCTTCAGAGACTTAAAAATATAATTATAGTGTGTATCATCACAAAATTTGGCAGTCTTTTAGTTAAAGTTACAAGTCAACTATATTCAAAAATTCATATTTTTAGTAAAGTACTTTGAATAAACTAAAATAAAGATTTGTTCATGAATATATTGGGTATTTGTTTTGAATAGTCCATTTGCAAAGTAATTTTCATGTTAAGATCAGAAATACTTTCCTTCACCTCAAAGATCTGAAATTCCTTTTTCATAATCCCTAAAACCTACTAAATACATTTTAAACATTTTTTTTCTTTCTTTTCAGTAAAACTGTTATTTTCTCTATTCTGTTTCTATATGGGATTGGTCAATTTGATTGATCTTTGTAATCATACACTGGTAGCAGTTTCTGCAGACTATAACTGAATAATGAAAAATTTCTTCTTTTTATTGGTTGTAAATATGTCATTCAAGTTAAAACTGTCAATTAGCAACACAGCTTTGACTTTGCAAGTGGGTGTAGTTGACCTTAAGTTTAGAAATACTAGAATGTAAAATGCCTATAGCAAAATTCTTGGACATTTTCCAGAAACTAATGAAAGACAGGTGGAACATCAATTTGACCTTATATGCCATGTGTTTTTATTCTATTTTTACAGTATTATACATAATAACTCAAAGTTTAAACTTGGAACCACAAGCAGATCACATGACAGCAAACCCTGCAGTTTTAGTTGCTGTTTTAAATGTTTCCTTTTAAAATAAAGGAATTGGTGTTAGTTAATATAAAACTTTAAGCTGTAATATATTTGATAATAGTAATTTCATTAAATGCATTCATATTAAAGTGGTTGATTAAATTTTGAATGTAACTCAGTAAACATGTTCAGAAAGGGTTTGAAAATGTTGACTTTAGCGTAGGGTTAACTGATATAAATAGATCTATATTTTTACATTTTGGTTACTTTTATAAAAATAAATCTGAAAAACATGAAATAAAGTACTTACTTAACCTTCTTTTTTCCAGTTGTTAACTACTGAGGACATTTGACCTGACCTTTTTTATATTAATGGTAGTAACGCACTAAATTTGTATTCAATTAAATAAATGCAAAAAAGAACACAGACTAATAACATACAAAAAAGCAGACAATTTTTCCCAATTCTAAAAGATTTTCTGGGAATTTTAACTGTGTGACAAGAGTCATTAAAAAATCCATTGAAGCTGGTCATAAACTATCCTATGGGAATGAAGCTTGTAATTTGAGTGATACCGAAGATGAACTGTTTAGAACATAATATTATGTAATATACTATTTGACAGATGAAACCTTTTGCTTTCTATTGGTTATAGGTAATATATTATTAAATGTAAGAAAGAAAAGATGTGATAGGTGGGTGTGGCAAGAAGGGTCTGATTTTCTATAACCAAACAAAATTGATGGCTATAAAACTTGTGGTTTCTCTGGTTTTTAAATATTGCCTTATGAAATTAAGAACTTAAAACTTATATATAATTGAAATATGTATTATTAACTGAGATTTTATGCTATACTAAGTTGTATAATATAAATAAAAAGTACTTCAATAAAATATTGAAAGTAAGACTAAAACTTTGTGCCATGTGCAGTACATAATACCAGTGGCAGCAGGGTTAATTAACCACATAATACAAATATCAAGTTAAAGCTTACAGGCTCCTTCTATATTATCATTGAATATTGATAACAGAATAATGGATATTTTCTGGTTTATTAATGAAGATATACAGGGGATGGACAAAAAATGTCCCCCCCAAATGTTGTTAATTTATTATATCTTTTATTATCAATAATCAGATGTAAAAATGAAATTCAAAACAATACAAACCAGTTTCACAAATTAGTACTTAGATGGTATTCCTTTGAATTTCAGTACTGCTTCACATCGACATGGCATGTTTTCAGTGAGTTTGTGTAAATATTCTGGAGTGACTGACTGCCATCCTTTTTTAGAGTACTTCTAAAAGTTTATCTTTCATGTTTGGCTTGAGACATTTCATTAATAATTAATTAATTGATTTAACTCAGCCAATAAACTTTCAATCGGATTGATGTCAAGTGATTGCCCTGGCTGTTTCATAACATCAATTCAACAACTCCACAATTGCAGAGAAACTTGCCTGATCATTTTGTAGGCTAAATGGAATAACAAGACCTAAGAAACTACAACAGGTGTACAACACTTATGAGAAAATGTCATTAAAAATCATGAAAAGTTCAGGCATTTGCAAAAGCCATGTTAAATTTATAATCTGAGATCATATTTAAACAGATCTTGTTGAGTGAGTTCTAAAAGCATAGAGTTTTATAGATTTTCAAGTATGGACCACTTTTTTTTTTTATCCACTCCATAGACATGTATTCAGCATGCCAGCTGATCAACTTCACCATTAAACAGCACTGTGTAAAATAATGAGGATTATATGTTGTCATTCTTTCCATTTGATGGTGCTAATTCTTCACTGATCCATGTTGAAAATTGAGTCAGGTTAAGAATACTTATTCTTTAGAATTGTCATATGCTTGTACCAAGAGTATGTCATGAGGATTCTGCTTAAATGAACATACTGATCAAATTTAGGGTCTGAAATAACTGACACGATTACTCATGTAGTGTCTTAATTATACAGAAATAAGTTAGCAAGGAGCTTGTATATGTTACCAGTATATGGGAGAAGAAATCAATTTAATAGCACTTCACAAATGAAAACAGCATTTAACATCAACTATTAAGTTTTGTTCATGCCATGGCCCAAAAAGCATAGAGAATAATCAGCAGAGCAAAGAGTTCACAAAAAAGCTTTATGTAATGCTGGTTGGACTCTCTGACAAATTGCTGCAGACTTGAAATGCTACTCAAGCACTGTCAAGTACACCCTAGACAATGATATTGAGACATGTGAATTTGAAAATAGGAGAGGTAGGAAGAATATCTAAACTTAATTATGCTGACATTAAGTATCTTTGATTATGCAACCTTTGGGACAGAAGAAAAACTGCCACTGATCTCAAGCATGAGATATATGATCATGTACCAATTAATAGAAAAGTGTCCAGGACTACAACATAAAGAAGACTTAATGAGAATGGAATATTATAGTCATGTAGCAGTCCAAAAACCTTTACTTTGATCTCCAAATACTGGAGTCTGAAATTTGCTAAAATGTACAAAAACTGGACTGTTAATGATTGGAAAAAGGTGTTATGGGTGAATGAGTCCAAGTTTGAAATATTAGGTTCATAGCATAGGTTGAATATTCAACAGAAGAAAGGTGAAAAATACTTATCTCAAAGTATAGCACTTAGCCAGAAGCATATGGGAGGCAGTGTGATGTTTTGGGGTGTTTTTCTTTTGAGGTAACAGAAGATATTTGCAAAATAGATAGAATAATGGACCAGCACAGAGTACCATCAGATACTGATCTGTCATGGAATATCCAGTGGTTTGCATTTTTGTGGTAAAAGAATTTATTACTAAGAAGATAATGACCCTAAATACTCATCCAACCTGTGCAGAAATTACTTAGCTAAGAAAGGAGATGCTGATGTAATTCAAATGATGCAATGGTCTCAACCTATTTGAACAGATCTGTGATTTGATAGATCAAAAACTTCACAAATCAAAAGTTTTTTTCAAAGAAAATTTATGGGATTTTATTAGACATTTGGAGTAAAATCACAAAGGATACTATGATTAAATATACTGCAATAATGCATAAATGATTATTTGCAGTTATTAAAACAAAAGAGGAAACACACAACATTAATTGTTTCCTGAACTCGAGCAGTTTCACCGAGTTTCTATTGCACTAAATATGAAGATTAATAAAACTGATGTTTCACTTATGATTTACCTTCCATTGCTCTTTGAAAATAGCCTAAACCTAATTTTTTAGTTTGTCCTAACACTTTTGTACAGTATTGCAAACTAATCTTTTTTTCATGATAAAAAACTACAGTAATGTATACAACTGCAACACTGTTACCAATATGAAGATAGAAACTTACCAATGTTGGCAAAATCCAGATCTATTGAATTCAGTATGTGGTAATTGTAAAATAGTGTTAGAAAATAAAATATAAAAAGTGCCATAACAAAGCAAATGCCCAAATACTTGATATTTGAGTGATTATAAAAACAACGATGTGTTGCAGAATTATGCAAGTGTATGTATTAATATTTTTGTGTCAATATAATCTATTTGAACTACCTCAAGTAAAGTCAGTGCTCCTGTGAAATCCTTTTCTTTCAAAAATTCTTCTAGGGTAGGAACTTTAGACTTAGACCTAAGATCCTTGCCAGGAACATGTGCCCCTGGTCCAGCAGCAGGTTTGGTTCTAGACAGTATCTGAAAAACAAACAAACAGAATGTCAGTTTATCAAAATACACTTAAGTAGTTTTATAATGTAAGTTAGACTTTTAAAGGATTGAAATATAAGGTCTGTCACAAAATGCAAAAATGTTATTAATCTAAAACAACACTACATATTAAATAAAACAAATCCTTTCAAAATATTTAAATGTATTGTAAGATTGTGTTGACTTCTTAGCTGTTGAGAAAGGTTCAACTACCTAGGAAGGCAAAATTGAACTAATATGAGCACTACACTTACATCTGATCTAAAATGGACAGTATGTTGCTATATAAAACCTTATATATAAATTCATCTTATTAAATCTGCTTGAATTAAGCACAAAGCTACACAATGAGCTATCTGTGCTTTATCCACCACAGGTATTGAAACTTAGTTTCTTGCAGTGTGAGTCTGCAGACAAATTACTGTGCTACTTGGGGTGCTTTACTCTAGTAATTATGATTATTATTCTAGTTGCCAAGTTTAACTGTAATGAAGAACCTTTTGGTCAATCCTATGTTGTGGTTACATATTGTGATTAGCTCAAAATGTGACAACCAGAAAAATAAATTGAATAATAAAGTATTCTAAATATATTTACCAAAGACTCAAAATGAAGGGGAAATACATATGAAAAAAGCACAACTATCAGGAATTTTGTGTACTAAGCTAGTCTTTACTATCATATAATTAGTCATAAAGAAATTTGTTATTGAATGTTATGATACTAGTCTAACCTCCAAAGTTATTTGTTTAGTTATAAAGAAGTAAATCAATGAATGTTGTACTATCAGACTTGTTTTTAGAACCATCCACTTAGCTATAAAGAACCCAATCACTAAATGTTGTGACACTAGGTTAGTCTCTAGAATCATTCACTTAGCCATAAAGAAATTGATCATTGAATGATCTGATACTATGTTAGTTTGTGTACAACTCCTCTACTCTCAGACACTACAAGCCCTTTGCTGGTTGTAGTTAAAGGATACCACATAGACATTTGTTTAGTGGACACAACTTGTATGGATACTTTTATAAACACAAACAAACCATCAGACACCATAGGCCCCCCTGCCTTTTGTGGAAGTAAGGTACGTGAACAATATATCACAGTTGTATTTAAAAATTATAATTTTTCTACACTGAAAATTTACTTCCAATAGGCACATGTGTGCTCTCACATAAATAGCTACTCTCTTTCAGTGCTGTCCTGTATAGGCAAAATTCTATTTTATGCATACCACATGCCTTTTATCTGCCACCCATTGGCAATGACTGATTCCAATGTTTGTCATCCATCCCCCCATGTGACATTCCTCTTTCTCATCAATAAGCATGGAGAAAAAAACACACCTAAAATCTGAAGACTCCATTTCACAGTAGGTATTGATTAAGCCAGGATGGATGGTCTGAGCTTTTTTTTCTTCTTGACCCAATGCAAATTTTAGGTAAGTATACCTTGAGATGAAACACTAACCACATAGCAGGCTCCTAAAATGGAGAAAGGTGAAAAGGAAATGTGTTAAAAGCTTGGAATCAATTGAAAGATAGCAAGTAGTACAACTCTTGAAACAACTAGAGGGTGAAAATAGTGAGCAATGAAAGTGTGGAGGGTCTGAATATTCATACGAGACTCAAGAATGAAAAGAGTAGGACAGAAAGATTACTACATGATTGGAAAGCCTGGCTTTCAGGTGATGGACTAGACAAATCCCACACATTCTTCAAAGATGAAGAGATATGTTGTGATGAAAAAAAAAAAAAGGATGTGTGAGGCTTAAAAACTTGAGATGGAGTGCTCAGATGAGGAAAAAGAGGGTTTGGTCAATAGGAGACGAGGAAACCAAGGCTGGACAGACCAGAATGGAGCTATCAATAGAATATGACATTGAAGGTTCCAAGTCAGAGTTAATATCAAGGCAGGAAGGTGAATTGGTGGGTAAGTATAAAAGAAGAGTTAAGACCAGTCCTAACTGAGAACATTAGCTACTAGAGATGGTGGGTGAGAAAATGGAGACCATAAGAGGGGCAGTTTGGTATCAAAAGGTGAGACAAATGCAACTTTTGAAGGAGTACCTACTTGGAATCAAAACCTGAGATTTAAAGACAATGGTTTCTGACCAAACAATATACCAGAATGGGGAGAAAATGCAAGAAGCTTTTGAGACTGCCACTAGTTCCAGGATATTGATATGGAGAGAAGTCTCTTTTGAGGAACAAATGCTTGATGTGAGAAAGTCATTCAGGGATGCTCCCCACCATGTGAAAGATGAGTTTGTAAAAAGATGAAGTAGGAGTGTTTGAATGATCCAGGCACCAGAATAGATATTTCCAGTAGATTGAGTGGAAGATCCTGTAAAAACAGTGTATCCCTGAACAATTTCTACTAGTTACACAAAGCCTACTATAGGAGACTCACATAAGCATGGTTGAGAGGAATAAGAAGTTCTAGAGAAACCATTGTCCCCAGAAGATGTAGAACCTCCTACATAGATGAAAAAGGAGAGCCACAGACCTTAGTGATGAGGTTTTCAAGGTTAAGTAAATGCAGAGGCCATGGCTGGGCATGACTGAGTAGAATTGTACAGTATCCCAAGGTGAAAAAGATAGTTGGGTTAGGGTGAGGAATGATTTGCAAATCTTAATAAAACTCCTCCAAGAGATATGAAACTGCCCTTTTCAGATATGAAAGGTAGGCTGGGTCTGAGAAGAGGACAGAAGTCTCTTGTAAATTCATTAGAATAATGGCAGAGAGCCTTTATCATGAATTGGAGAGAGAAGATTGGTTGGTTGATTTGGTGTTTTATGGCACAAAGAAGCTAGGCTATCTGCACCAAACATCCAGTAATAAGTTGAAATTAAAGTAAATTTAGTAAAATTCATAAAAGGAAATTAAAGTAAAACAAAACAAAGTTTAAAAAACATAAATAGCATAAAACCAATGTTTACATCTAATCTACAATATTAAAAGAAAAACAACAGTAATAGAGGTCGTAAAGGACTTTCTGTAACATAACTGTAATTATCGTAACTTGCCAGGAAGACTAAAAGTAAGTACAAAACCACTGTCAGTTGCCTGAAGTTGACTTTACAGTCCTGGTTCCAAGTTATTTGACATTATGGCCACTTTCAAAAAGTAAAGTAATAAAAGTTTTAAAAGACTTGTAGCAAAATTTTAATGATAACTCCCTAGGATGACTAACGGGTAGTTCAAACAGCAGCGTTAGTCACCTGAAGTTGGTCTTTTCAGTCCTGGTTTCGAGTTATTTGATGTTATGGCCATTTTCTAATTTCAAATCAAACTAGATAGACTGTAATTCTGAAAAGGGAATCATATTAAAAAGGTCTAATGGCCTTTAAAAAACTAAAACCATTTCCAAAGTGGACAGTGTCACAATCACCACTAACACTGTCTAATGTTATGGACAAACCTTGGGACAGAACATGTTTTAAATGGTGCTGTCGTTATGAGAACTATAAAAGTAAAATGTGGCTTATTGTGACCTGAGTGTTACAAAGACTACACATTGGTGCATCAGTTCCAGATAAAAGAAAACGATGAGTTAAAAAAACTGTGACCAATGCATAGTCTAGTTAGAACAACTTCCTCTTTTCAATCCTTACAGAAGCAAGATGGCCAAAGTCCGATATAGGGTTTTATTTGGAAAAACTTGTTTTTATGTTGCTCACTCCAAGTTGACTGCCAGCTGGCACGGAGCCGAGCCTTGAATACAGGACCATAGTCCATGTATGGAAGAGGCACAGCAGTGATAGTGCCAGAGCAGATGGATTTAGCTGCGGTATTGGCGAGCTCATTCCTGTGAATACCAACGTGGTCTGGTATCCAGAAAAACTGGATAGAAATAGATGTTAAAGATAAATGGGCAAGTCAGTTTTGAATATTGGCAAGAACAGGGTGTGAACTAGTGTGAAGTGATTCCAGGGCCAGTAGAGAACTAAGCAAGTCAGTATAAATAGTGCAGTTTGAGTACTGTTTAGCTTCTATATGATCCAGGGCAAGAGAAATGGTGTACAGTTCAGCAGTGAACACAGAAGCTGTAGAAGGGAATCTGCGTGCAACCACCAAACCACAACAAACCATGGCAGAGCTCACCCAGTCACCTGATTTCGAACAATCTCTATAAATAGGAATGGAAGGATGGTTCAAAAGATGTTCAGCAAATAACAGACAGCATTTCCAATCAGGAGTGTGTACTTTTCTCAGATGACTTAAAGACAGGTCACATTTGGAGACTGTAAAACCCATGGTGGGATAGGCTGACTAGTGGATACAGCAATGTTATCCAAGGACAGATCCAATTCATCCAACTGCACCTGAATTTGAAGGCCAAAAGGAGCAATGGCAGATTGCCTGTTCTGAAAAAGTATGGCTCACTGAGGAAGGAAAACACTATCTCAGGTGGGATGCTTTGGTAAGAAACGAAGTTTTGAAGCACATAGTAAAGACAGTTGGAAACAGCTGAGGTGCAAAGAAGGTTCATGAGACTCTGTGCATAAGCTCTGAACTGGGGAAGTGCAGAAAGCCCCAGTGCAGAGCCAAAGTCCTTGAAGATGAATGAGGTTCAGCATCTTCAAGGGTCTGTCAGAGCCATAAACCAGTGATCCAGGGTCGAGTTTTGATCGAATAAGAGCACGATATATCTTTAGCATAGAATATCGTTCAGCTCTCCAAGTGGTGGATCAAAAGGCATGGAGGATGTTCAGTGCTCTTGAACATTTGACCCACATCTGCTGGATGTGTGGTATAAAGGTTATCTTATGGTCAAAAATAAGACCCAAGAACTTTGTCTCAGGGACCACAGGCAGAACAACTTCATTGATAGAGTTCAGGAACAGAGTGAATACCCGTTGATGGCAAAAGTGCATGCAAATAGTTTTAGAGAGAGAGAGATAAAGTCGTTTGCTGTGGTCCACTTCAGTAAAAATTGAGGGCAGTCTGTAGCTGCCACTCAATATATCTCATGTTTGACGACTGACATGAGATGTGAAAGTCATTCTGGAAGTAATCTATCACATTCAGCAATTATAGAAGTAAACAGCTATTACCCCTTGTTACTATTAAGTGACAACAAAGTTAATTGTAATATCTAGTTCCAGGAAAACTGAAATTATGATATCACCTCAGAGCTTACAACTCTTCACATGTAACCAGACTATATTACAATATTAGAACACAGTATTTTGTTACAAGCAGAAATAATAATTTTTAAATCATCCTTATTAAAATTAGAAGGGAATAAAAACTGCAAATAAACAATCATTAGCAGCAATTATATACTGCACTATAATTGCTACAAAGCCATCTAACCTCTTGAATCACTGTGCTTATATTTCATTAATGTAATTTAAGAGCATTGTTAAATTGGAAATTGTTTTATTGTTAAATGAACAATCAAGTGAAACAAGGAATCTTTGCTAATACTCATACTACTTGAACAAGAACACACATATAGTTTTTTTATGAATTACATATAAAATTCTGTTAAATGACTAATTATATAAACATATGCAATATCCACCACATCAGTGATAAAAAACATACAATATTATCATATTAAAATTATACACAGGTCTGTTACAAAATAGAATTATTTAGATGTGGTCAGTGATTTATCTATTACATAGCAAAATGTATATTAATTTTGTAAAATATGTGATGTAGTTAAAGTCCTGGAATTTTGTAAGAATTGTATTTTTGTTAAGATAAACAGTGGGGTTAAAATACCATTTGGTTGTAAGTCACAGAGCTTTACAGTCTTTTGCTGTTTATTATGTATGATCATGTAAGATATGATTATGTAAGAGTTAATTTATATTTTCTATACTTATTCAATTTTGGCCTTTAGAAAACTACTACATGTAGAAGGTTTCCTGATTACACAAGAGATCATCCACAATATTACAGTTATTCTTATTAAATGGTAAATATTTGAAGGATCTGATTAATTATTCCTGAACCAGTAGCCTGTCTACTGAAATAACTTTTTAAATTTGTAATGCAATAAAATCTTTAAAGTTTAATAAAAATACTGGATGTTTGCTGACTTTTCAGCATATTACATCTCTCTCTCATCAGGTAATTGACTTAGGAAAAATTTTAATGAGGGAATATTACATAAAATGTTAACTCAAGCATTTGAAAGGCAATACTCAACAACCTTATAGAGATAAACAATGTCTGTAAATCAATTTTAAGTGAACTTTATTGGCCAACTGGGTTTTTGTCATCTATGCGCTTCTCACTTTGAGAAATATTTACTGTAAAGGTGCAGGATATAATCCATTGTCATCTTATTCAGCTTTCTCAGTTTAAACAGCCTCCCAGTGAGTCAATGGTATTTAGTTTAGAGACATAGAATGCTTAAATATGGAGTTAAATTCCTCATGGTGGCCAGAGCTTTATGTGTAACTATGCACTAAAACAAACAAGTAAATCAAATAAAAACATTTTGTTCAAGATACAAGTAGCTCTTTTTGAAACTTTAAATTATAAATTTTACACGTGAGTTAATCATACTAGTGTGTGTTATCCACATCAACCAGAATAAAAAGAACCAGACTTCTTCATAAAATCAAAGAAAAATGCTTATAAAGAATGCTATCTCTAACTTCTGTGTAAATTACTGATTAGAGTATGTATGATACACATGCCAACTTTTTTATTTGTACATAATGAATAAATTGCAGAAGTCAAACATTATTGGCATAATTATATACAACATATTATGATACTGCAAAATGATGTGAATATTAACAATGATATAAAAATACAAACAATATGATTAAAAAAAAAGATAAGAAACACCTACCATTGTAGGACTTGAAAAATTGAAAAATCACGCTCCTCACGATGGCATCCTGAAATGAGCAGAAAATTATTGATAAATTCTACATGCAAGATGGTTTTCTATCTTCTATCCACAGTATAAATGTACATTTATTTCTGTGAAAATTTATAAAGTAAGGCTTCATCATCTAAACTCTTATTCTGTAATATGGAAGAGCTACAGATAAAATTCAAAATAATGTCTTAAATGCTGAAAAGAGACACTATTTATAAAAGCATTGAAAGCATAAATGCAGGTTTATTTGATAAAAGGTTATTATTACTATTTATATAATATAAATTACCAAGGTAGATTGTTCTTGTTATTTTTGGAAGATGTATCATTCTATATGGATTGAAAAAATTTGGAACTTATTGCTGAACAGAATTATACATAGTGCTGGTGATGATAGATTGATGAATTATTTTATTCTGATTGGATCTATCTCTTTTATGTTTTCTTATTAGCTGAAATGCAAAAAATTATTCTGACAATTTTTTCCAACATAGAAACAAAAGCTTCATTAAAAGTTATCACTTTCTTTACTTGAAAGTTTATTTCTGATAGATACCTCTAAACACAAAATGATTTGATCCCTTGTGCATCTGCCTGGTAGATTTGCATACCACTAGCTTTGAGGTAACTCTCACCTAAAATCAAGTTTAATGTGACTTATCCAATACAAGGATCCTCTTTTCACACTAACTCCACTTAAGCATTTGTGCTATAAATAACTTCATTCTTTGAAGAGGGAGAAGAAAGTGCACCAGAAGTCAGAGGGTGGGTAGGCAGGTGTGGAAGGTATCTATCAAAAATACATTTTCAAGTAAGGAAAATGATAACTTCTCAGACAATACCTCACACGAAAAAGCTAGAATCATATAGTGAAATGGTGGAGGGGCTTGGAGGTATTTTCAGAAAGTGCCTGAAGGGAAGCCCATGGAGCACAATATTCAATGGCAAGAGCTCCAAAGCAGCAATATGTGTAAGACCAATTCTTTTTCCAACCTTTGGTTAAAATAAAAGGGAGGGAAAGGTTAAAGAGCTTGATCTGTCACATGGATGGACAGAATTTGATCATAACCAATTAAGCACATATGTACAAGTGGTTGGTGAGCCAAAAGGTGTAGTGTGGTCAGAACACAATCAGATAATATGGAGCATCTCATATCTCAACTCAAAT
Source organism: Tachypleus tridentatus (assembly GCF_004210375.1). Lineage (NCBI taxonomy): Eukaryota > Metazoa > Arthropoda > Merostomata > Xiphosura > Limulidae > Tachypleus > Tachypleus tridentatus. Next base: position 42,675,574 of record NC_134833.1, on the reverse strand, counting down.
AAAAATGCTCTGACTACAGGAAAGTCCACACCAGCTGTGCGAGGAGGGACCAGCACTTCATAAACAGTGTAACCACCATCCTATTTCTCACTAATGCTGTGCACTGGTAAGTAGCAAGGGTCTCCTACATTCCACCTGAAGAAGGGAGGGAGAACTGGATAAGTGACAGATTCCCCTAAAAGACGTATACCAAATATATGTTTTACTGGAGACTATGGCTTTATGTTTACTAATTTCTGTAAACGTTTACACGTCACTCAATACACGAAACTATCCGTGTACACGGAATTGATGTTGGTGTTGTGTTCAGTGAATATATTGGCCACATTTGAAATACGAATAAAATGAAAATTAATTGCAGGTGTGTCACGTGTTTTGTTTTAACATTTTACCTCACTCTGTTACTGCCAATCTTATCGCGTCATTACATTATCTTAGTTACGTTGCACCATACAAATGATAAAATATTATCGCTCTAAACTGTGTACTGAAAATGGGAAAAACCCAAGTACCAGGAGTGCGCATGCTCAGACACATACAGACAACGACAAAAACATGATGTCGGAAAATTGTTCTTATTTCCACACAAGTTTACAAAAAATCAATGCATTAATTGAAGTGAATATGAAAGTTACAACATGCAGTAGAAAACATATATATGTTGGACTTTGGGGCCACTCCTACTCCAAGTCAGTGACTCCTCCAAGAGTAGGGAGAGCTGGAACATCACTGGAGTGTGCAACACTGACATCCATTGGCTCTTGCTTGATGCGGACAGGGAGATTGGTAGCTGTATCAGGAGCTGAAGCCTCAAGTTTTACAGAGACATGATCCACACTCTTGGCATTGTTTTTGGTTTTTAATCGTTTGTTTAAAAAAATCAACATGTCCAATGTGTCGGGATCAAGAGACGATCTCAATTTTGTAACAGTTCCTGGCATAAACATATAATAGAAACATTTAAGTATTTACAATAGAACATATTCTGATATGTCGGATAACGGTATATATCTATAATCATGATGAGCCACATGTGTGATATAGTGTAAATGTTTTATAAAATAAATAAAGAGCTCACCACCAGCACAGGAAAATACCCACTTGGATGGTACAGAGGTGCCTGGAATGGAGAGCAGCGTTCGGGCCTGTTTAGACATTGTTGGATACGATGATTGTTCATTTCGCCACCAGGCAAACGGAGATTCTTTGCATGGGATTGGCTTTACCCAGGTAGAGTTCTAATTCAGCCTCGGGGGATTCAGGAACAACAACAGAACAGTCTTGTTCATAAAAATCACCCAACAAATAAGCCATGTCGTCTTGTGATAGTTTGCTGCCTGGTTTGGTACTCGAATTCACCTCGGCTGACTGATGTTGAGGAACAGACCTGTCAGCTGCTACTCCAGTGACTTGTGATTCAGACTGTGCCAGTTTTTGACAGTAACAAATGATTTCTCGGTGAACTACATCTCGCTGAGCTGGTGTCAAAAATGGCAATCCTTTGTATCGGGGATCCATGAAAGAACACGTCATTCTAATGTTTTTGCACACGTCTTCAGTTTCTGTCTTGAAACGCCTTTTCAGATCTTGTGAGATTTCATCTTTGAAGTTTTTAACCACATTGGAATCTGAGTCTTTGGTCTTTAAATGGATCTCCAACAGACTGTACATGATCGGCATCACCCCAGAGAGGGTTGGATATTGTTCTGAGCAAAGAACCCTTGTGGCTATGTATAAAGGCTGAAGAACTGGAACAATATCTTGAATGACCTCCCAGTCTTTATCAGTAATGTCAAGAACCTTTGTTTGAGAGTCCTTCACAACATTACTGTGCAAGACTGCATATACAGCAAGTCTCTGTTCTATAAGTCTGTCAAACATCTTGTACGTGCTATTCCACCGTGTTGCACAGTCGATGATCAAACTATGGTGCGGTAATCCCATCTGCTTTTGACGTTGGGTGAGCTCATTGGAAGCTAACACGGATTTTTGAAAAAAAGTTACTAGTTTTTTGGCACTGCCAATAGTGTGGTTAATTGATCTGACTTTATCAAATGCAGATCTGATGCAGAGCTGTAGCGTGTGTGCGAAACATTTCACACTCAGCCAGCCAAGATTGTCACAGCACAATGTCATGTTGCTGACATTGTCTGTTATGAGTGCTGTAATTTTGTTCAGTGGTATGTGAAATTCTGACGTGATTGACCTCAGTTCATTAGCCAGATTTTCTCCAGTATGTCTGTCTGTGACTTCTCTTGTGGTTAAAACAACATTGTGCAGTGTCCAGTTCGAATCAAGATAGTGCCCCCGTAACTGTTATGTACGCTTCAGTTGCCTGGCTTGTCCATAGATCAGACGTCATGGCAACACCCGTGCAGTGATTCAGGATATCATTGATGAGTAACTCTTTCTCAGTAGCAAATATTTTCTTCAGATGATTTGTGACCGTTTGTTTCGATGGTACAGTGTAACTGGGATTTAGTTCTCCACAAAATGACCGGAAACCGGGTCCTTCACAGATTGACAACGGATGCAGGTCCATGGCACACAATAAAGCTAACTTTTGTGTGCAGCTATTCCACCTATCCTTTGATAATACAGGTGCTTTATATGCGTTGATTTTAGTTTGAACTTTTGTTTCTTCACAGTGGATTGACTTATGTTTATGCTTAAGGTGGTTTAGCATTGTTCCTACAGAACCTCCAGAAAATGAAAGGTGAGTGAAACATAACTTACAATTCACTTTGTTATTATTTTGACATTCAAAATGGTCCCATACTTTTGAACGGTTGGCGGTAGCAGGCCTAGAACTAGCAGAATCCATTTTGTACCACTTCCGTTGGCTGGTTTGGGTGTGTGCGCATGGCAATTTTCACATTCATACCAGAAAACAATTACAAGATCGTTTGCATGTGATTTGACCATGTTTATGGCTACACGCGCGCACGCTGTCAGGGATCTTTATTGAAGTGTATTTTGAGTGATGTTCAGGTAGAAGACAACAACACTTTGCATTTGCCATTTAGAAAACGATTTATGGCATAATTCTTTTTGCAGAAATATTTTGTACAATCTTATCCACCACTCGGTGCAGGTTATCCAAGGAGCCAATATGGCAAATGTGAGTAAATCGTAAAAAACAGCGAAAACTGTCCGGGACTGTAGGGAAAATATTTTGTCACAAATGATAGCTACCGTATGTTTATTAATTAATGACGTTACCAACTGGCTCACACTTAGTGCAGGACCTAAGCGATTAAACGTTTTGTAATATCCTAAACGGATACACCACAAACAGTAACCTTCATCGTGTACACGTGTAAACATAGAAGCCTTACTGGAAACAGTGTAATGGATGAACACAAAATCTTATTCTTAAAAGTCAGCCATTACAAGCCATAGAAGTGGGCAAACACTTTCCTGGCTTTCTCTCTGATAGTCCATGGAATGGTACAGTCTGTATATGGTAATACCATGAGGATACCTCTAGTGGTATTGCAAAACACTGCTGAAATGGACACTAGTAGAACCAAGATGTATGGGTTGAACACTTTCTCTTAACCCTGGCCTTATGCATCATTTTTGGGAAAACTACATATTTGGAGGAAAATTCAGCCATTTGGTAAAATCCTATAAAGATGAAAGGATTAATGCAAAAAGAAAACATACCCTTATCAAAGATGTTGTGTAGACTGAATAATAATAGTAACTGGAAGGAGTCAAAATTAGGGTTATTCAGGCCAAAAAGGTGTCACCAACAGAATTCTACAAGGTATGCCACATGACAAGGTGAGAACATGCAGAAGGGAATGAAGATGAGAATAGGCATACAGAAAAAAGTGACAGCATTAACCATTTAGAGTTGAAGGATAAGAAACTGTGGGCTTGAAGAATGGAAGCATAGCATTGAAAGGAGTAGCAAAGACACTGACAAGAGGTATGCCCAATTGAGAACAAGCCTAATAAAAATGTGAGAATAAAGAGACCACTCCATGAATAGAATCTGTTCCAGCTGAGAGAGGTAATCCACCAACAGGTTAAGAGCTCCTGTCACATGACAAGCAAAGAGCTATGCTCAATGGGAGTAAATTCAAAAGAGATCTAATTTACAGAAACAAAGAGTTCTGGAAAATGTACCCTCCTGATGGCTGATGTAAGAATCAAGGAATTGCAAATGTGGATCATAAATAACCAATCAATGAAAAGAAGCTGGAAATGGGAACATGCCTGACACATTGCAAGAAAATTAACTACGTCAATGTGAAGCAAATGAGAATTGCAAATCTTGATGACTTGGCTCACAACTGCTTGCAAGTGAAATGGTGAAGGCTGAGAAAACCAAGAAGACAATAAGGATTGATGCTGGACCACCACAGTCTGAATCTCCAGAGGGTCATGATCATTTCCAAAAACCTCTAGGCAAAGAAAAGGAGCCTGATGAAGATCACAAAGATAAGATTGAGGTAGACAAATATCAATTACAAGATCTAGCATTCTGACCCAACAGGTCTCAACTGCAAAAAAACCAATAAGGAGAGATAGAGCAGAATTAATAATATAGGCTAAAAGTGAGAGAATGAACCTCTCCAGAAATACACCTGGAGCAGAATTAAGTACCTCAGGAATATTGAAAGGACTAGAGGTAACTTAGAAGTGTGGTCAGAAAGAGGCAAAAGAGAAAACTGGTGATTAAAAAATTGAAACAGAAGTTAAGGAGTCCATCCCTTAAACAAGTAAAACAGACTAAAAAACTGGGTATCAAGAAAAGGAAAACAAGAATGGCTATAAACTAGAAAAAAAAAAAGTCAAACATGTGAAGATGAAGTATGTGAGTATGGGTACATAGTTGTTCAAGAAATGAGTGCATGAATCTTAATATCACATGAAGGAAGACAAAATCATGAGAATGGGTTTCATGAAGTAAAGAATGGGAGGAATTGAAAGACACAGAAGAAATAGAAAGTAAAGTCAATTTCTGTGAAATTCTATCAAGAATGAGAGTGGAGGGTTGAAGATTTTTTTCCACGGGTAAAGCAGCATCTAGCAAAAACATTGGTGACAGAAACAGCCAGTCAGAATAATCATCAACCTGATAATGTTCAAGCTGAGGAGTAGGAATCAATGAGAGTTGAAGATCCACTGTGTAAAATAGAACTCACCAGAGGCATTGATGTGTGCTAAGGCTCATAGTCCCTTCTCTTAAGATCATGTTTTTTTTTTCTAATTTTTCAAGACACTAACTGCAAATTTCTATTACTGTCAAACAGAAATGTAGCACAGGCCCCATATGCCAGTGCTTCTGGAACCCACCATCCATTGAACAATGACTGCCATGCCCTCCACAGACAACTGGTCTCCAAAAGCAACTGCAGACACATATCCTGTGTTAGTAACATTATAAACACCATAGGATAAAGTAGAAGTTAGCATCACTTGAGGATCATAATATGTAATATAGAAAATAATTATTTATTTTCTATTTCACTAATGAAAACAACCAGTTAAATCTTGAATGTTTCATTAACAACAGCAAATTTCATATATTTGAAGAAAAAATGTGAAAACAAAAACAATGATCATTCGGGACAATACTGAGGAATATAATCAAGTTATTTTGAACACAAATGTTTAGGGGAGTTGCTGCACAATGAGGTTGTGTCACCCTGTTACTGGTGGAGGGCTATCATCACATGATAATGCCATTACACACTAGCAACAGTTCATGGTAAACATATTTTGTAGGTGTGAATTAGCTCAAGAACAGTGGAATGCTAATCTCTTAGGCAGATACACATGTGATCATGCTATTCTTACCTTACTAATCTTTTGATATTCTTTGAAGAGGATACATTTTACACAGAAGAACATTACTGTGGGTGTGAAGTTGTATCTGGATTTTCAAAATGCATTTAATAAAGTGGCACATAAAAAAATTGTTAAATAGTCATCTCTTGGTTTGGGATATTGGTTGGTTCGCTGGATAAAAAAACTGGCTGGATTGAAGAAAACAGAGGGTTGTTATAAGTGCTGGTTAGCCAAACTGAGTTAATGTCACAAGTGGGATACACCTCAGGGTTTAGTGTTGGTATGAAGAAATGATTAATACACAAATAAAATTTATTGATGATACAAAGATATTGGGTTTTGCTGGTTATGAAGAGGATAATGTCTCTTTACAAAAGGATTTAGATTATTTAGTAAATTAGAGAAATAAAAATATGTTTCTTTGGGGTTACCTCTCATGCCAGCAGAAAGCAGTTTATATGTCACTCATATGGTGGTAATGAGGATGTAACTGTGGTGAAACAGAAGGTATTTAATTAAAACACACTTAGCTACAAACACTTACAGTTCTACCTTTTGTATGACATCATGTTAGAATTCAACATAAAAAGACCTTTAATGTTTCTTTATTTTACACGTAAACTTCCTTGAGTTGGTAATTGTTGTGCTACACCCTTGACATCATGACCCAAAATCCAGATAATTGTCTTTGTAATGTGTGTAAAATCAAGCTTTTCTAAGTATGAAGCATTTTATCTTTTCCCAGTGAAATGCTTGGTAAAAGAAAGCACTAAGATAAGATGAGCACCATGAAGTCACCTAAAGTCTTTAATCTTGAAAAAAGAGTAGCAAAGTATTCAAAAAGCTTCAGGATTCAGACTTTGAACCTTTAGGAACTGTGAAGAATCAGGTAAATGTGTTTGTAACTGAACAAAAGCTTGATATAATTAAGTTTCTGGCAAATGTACAATCACACACTTCTCCCTTATGATTTCTTTATGGCAAAGAAAAATAACAGCTACACATCCATCTCAGTGTCTGTGATATTTGTGTCTGAAATAGAATACATAAAAGCATTATTATTGTTTTTAGTGTACATAGGCATACTGCATAGACAGAACTGTCTTTAAACATGAATAAAGGATGATGTTGATACTGATACTGAATAACTTCAAATGAGCTCTACATATATCATGATAATCAAACTGGCAATTTACAGAAATGTATGATAAGGATGGCTAAAAATGTTACTACTTTACTACTGAGTCTATAGTGAAATCTTTGGGCCTCGACAAAAACTTTCAGTACACAATGTATGAAACTATTCTACAACCCAGCTTGTAAAGACAGAGTAAAAAGTAAACAGCCAAAAATGAATCTAGCCCTGTAACAGAATATCCATCACTTCCATAAAAAACATCTGAAAGTAAAAAACAAAGGACAAGGAGCTTGTACAAAGATACTGTACTGGAATCTAGCAGAAATGTCTTTCATACCTAACCCAGACATATGAGAGAAAATCTGCATAGGGAACAATCAGGTAAGAAAATTGAACTGTTCTTTAGATCTAGAACATAATTAAGCTCACTCTTAACAGTTGTGATCTAAGTCCCACTCAAGGAAAGCAGATTGCAAGAGTGACAAAACATAATTTGAAAAGTGCTGCCACAATCTTATATATATATATATATAATACACAATAATACAGTTACATTATCTGACTGAACAAAGAAAAACTCAACTTATAATCTGCAATTAAAAATAATGATGTACCCACAGCTCTAGGAGATTGATGCGTGGGAACAGGACTTGAAGTAAAACCACATGACCAAAAGTTAGATAGTTCATTGGCCTTGTTAGCTAAACATCCTGGATTCAAGCTGCAAGTCTGAATTTTCTTTTCACTTATCAGATTCATTTATAATAGTGTTGTATCAAACCTAACTTGCTTACTAAAGTCTTAGAGGAAAGAGTAATCAATAAATGCATATATTAAGAACCATAGGAAAGATAGGGATTTAGTTTCAAAAAATGAATTAGGAAATAAAAATTGTTTATAAGAAGCAGCTGGCTATAATGTTAAAAGTAACAGTATAGAAATGTTAAGTATCTTAAAGATAAGCTAAGTGTCAAAATGTGAATTGATATTTAATAATGCTGATAGTAAGATTCTTGTTGAAGACTACAATAACCAAGTTTTTAAATTTTCTCTTCTCCTTTTATAAGAGAAAATATAATAATATTTCTGACCCTGAATATTTTACTGGAAGTACTTAAAGTGATTGGAATCATTAAGCTATTAATTCACTGATGTTAATTATAAAAGTAAGAAAATACATACATGCAGGGAATGAGACTCACACAAGATTTTCCCTATGGATTTAAAGAAGATCAAATATCTAATATATTTAAGCCCTTTTCTATCACTTCTGGTAGACCAACAAACAGTAGACAGGTGCATCAGGATTGGATAGTTGTTAATGTTACTCCTGTTTTTAAATTGGATTCAGAGTTTAACCTATTTCTGTTGTGACAAAAATTACAATGTTAGATAAAAGAAGTTCTGTAAAATAATTTGATAAAATACGATATCCTAAGAAAAGGTCAACATGGATTCACTAAGGGAAATCTTGCCTTACTAATGAGTTAACTTTTTTGCAAGGAGTTTACCTGATATCTAGAAAATTAAGAAAAGTGTAGACTTTGGTGTACTTGCATTTTTAAAAATCTTGTGTCATGAAACCACACCAAAGCTTTGGTAAAACACTGCTAACAGTAAACTGGATTGTAGGATATTTTGGATATGAGAAAGCAAAACATTGTAATTAATAAAGTTATGTTAAACCAGACTTAATATTAGTGTATTTTGATATGTTAAATGAATATTTAGCTTTTGACCTTTTATTATATAAAATGCTAGTTAATGTATTTATGTCATGATACTTTGAATGATAGTTTAAAGTTAGACTGGAACTGACTCAGTAGTGTGACTCAAGAAAAGATTTTGTCATAATGGTGAAAAATTCTCTTAACCCATCAAAACAGGGCTTTGTTGTTAGCAGTAAATTTGCCACGTAACTATCAGTCTCCTCTTTTTTTTTGTTTATGTGCATAATAAATAAAACCTAAAATTACAACAATGCCACACATTAATATCACCACCTATTAGTATAAGATTAATATTGCAATATAAAAAATAAAAATGTGTGTGTGTGTATACATATATATACTTTCATATTTGTTCTAAGTGAATACACAGTGTTAATTGCTACTCCTTACTCTTGTTTGGTAAGTCATCTATGTGTAATAGAACACTCATACATTCAAGTGTGCTGTTCTATTTCACAAACACTTCTACTTTTGGGATATTTCCCTAACTGGATTATAATTTATTACCTTTTGAAGTCCAGTTTCATAAGTCCACTTTTAAAAGACATTCTGTCATGCAGCCTGATCTTTTAACATAATATTGTCTTTAAAGTATTTCAATATAATATTTTGAAATGGTGATAAAAGCTTAAAGAGTTTTAGTTTGCTTGTTTTTAGAAATTTGTACAAAGCCACATGAGGGCTACCTACACTAGCCATCCCTAATTTAGCAGGGTAAGACTATAGAGAATGCAACTAGTCATCATCACCCACCACCAACTCTTGGGCTACTCTTTTACCAACAAATAATGGGATTAACTGCCCTACTATAATGCCCCCATGGGATGAAAGAGCAAGCACGTTTGATTTGACAGGGATTTAAACCTACAACCCTCAGACTGCAAGTCAAATGACTTAACCATTGGGTCATGCTGGGTCTATAGAATTTTAATGTGTATTTATTGATTGCAAGTCAAAATTGATAATTATACTTCAACTGGAAACTTTTGTATAGTTTTGGTTTCCTTATCTCAGAAAATATACTGATTTACTAGAAATGGTTCATTAAAGTAACACTGCATTAATTCTAGGACTGTGAAGTTGAAGGGGTGTCAAAAAGAGATGGATTAAGATCTCTAACTTACTTTCTTTTGAGAAAGGAAGCATAAAATATGACTTTTTAAATTCACAAGTTTATTTAACAGCCACTTAAGATGAAGTCCTTTGATTTCTTTATGCTATATTCTCAAGAAAATATCATGAGAAGATGCAAGTTTAAGGTTTTTAAAAACAGGCTAGGCTCCAGTTAAGATAGTTTTATTTTATGTTTCTAATAGAGTAATTAAGCTATTGTATGCGTTTCTGTCAGTTGTAGTGGAGGCCAACATTTTACAGGAATTTAATACTAATAGGGAATCAATGATTTCTTGATAAAACAAAAAGGGTGGACTTAAATTAAAATTAACACTTTCTTAAAGGTGGACATGAACTTGAAGGAAAGCGTTAAAGAAATAAATGTCTCATAATTTATATGCTGTTGCAATTGTATTACATTCTACTAGATAAAATCTTGAAATTAACTCAGTTTCAAGTTTAGTGAGAAAAAGTGATTTTACTTTTCATGTGCTACATTGTTCACTGTCATAAAAACATGGGAAATGGCTTTCACATGAACGTTTCAAAGCTCGGAGATAGTAGTAGAAGCATATGTAAAAATGACCAGTCACACAAATACAACTAAGTTAATGTTAATATGTACTAAAAAAACACTATTTAGTTAGTAAGAGCACTACAACAAATACTACCCGTGACACTAATTACTATACTTCGAAGCGTGACCCTACTGAAATTAAAATTTTAACACTGAAATGAAAAATTTAAATGTAACTTGTTTGATCAAAATAAATATAAATTATTTAATACATATTTATTATCGATAATACTTCTGCCTGCAAATAATAATACACAATCCAATAAAACTAATAACTATCTTAATTATGCCTGTGAAAACAACACATACGAAATTAATTCAATAACTACCTGTATCACTAACTGCAAAGATTTTTGCCGTACAAAATGTCAACAAATATGTGTAAGATTTTATGAAGCACTACCTAACGGCAGAAGTAGAACTATTAAAAAGTTTGCTTCAATGACAATTATTTATATTGTAGTTTGTTTTTTATTACATTCATTATTATATTTAAAAATGTCATTTATTATAAAAGTGGTAAATTTTCTGGAAGCACTCAACCCTAGGCCTCAAAGTTTTGTAGATATGAATTCAAAAAACTTGATCTTTTATATTACCAAAACATATTGAATAATACTTCGATCGTCTTCATTCACTGAAATTGAATGTTTGAGGATAATAAATTAATACAAAATATGTATTTAAGTTTGCTTATGTTTAGAACAGTATTGATAAAAATAATTGATATTAAACATGTGCTCTTTTGTCTGCTCCTCAGCTAGTACAACGGTAAGTCTGCGAAAGTTACAATGCTAAAATCAGCGGTTCGATTCCCCTAGGTGGGCTCAGTAGATAGCCTGATGAGGCTTTGCTATAAGAAAACATACACATACGCGTTTTTGGTCTATAGCAAAATTTTCCAAGTATATGTGGCCGTGCTTAATAAATTGTTTTATTGTTCGACCCTGGTTTTAGTAGCATTTTCTTTTAGTTTATTACAATTTCATCTATTAAAGCGCCACAAACAATTTTTGTGCGAATGTATGTAATTCTCTAATATAACTCCTATTGATAGCGATTTTAATGAATAAACTACTTGATGGAAAGTGTAATTTTAATCAAACCACCAAGGCTTCAGCTTTTTTTCTTTCTTATTTTTCTCCATCGCGCCAAACATACTCGCCCTTTCAGCCGTGGGGGCGTCATAAATTACGGTCAATCCCACTATTCGTTGGTAAAAGAGTAGCTCAAGAGTTGGCAGTGGGTGGTGATGACTAGCTGCCTTCCCTCTAGTCTTAAACTGCTAAATTAGGGACGGCTAGCATAGATAGCTCTCGAGTAGCTTTGTGCGAAATTCAAAAAATAAACAAAAACAAATATTTTTTCTTATTTCAAAATTTTTGCACAAAGATATTTGAGGGGCTGTCAAGATACATAGATGGCGCTAATTTTGTAGTGACAGACGAGAAGAATTTGTTTTGTTTTTTTAAATTTCGCGCAAAGCTACTGAAGAGCTATCTGCGCTAGCCGTCCCTAATTAGCAGTGTAAGACTAGAGGAAAGGCAGCTAATCGTCACCACCTACCGCCAACTCTTGGGTTACTTACTCTTTTACCAACGAATAGTGAGATTATAATCAATAGTGAGATTGAGCGACACATTATAATGCCCTCATAGCTGAAAGAACGAACATGTTTGGTGCGACGGGGATTGGAACTTGAACCCTCGGTGTTCGAGTCGAACATCTTAACCCACCTGGCCAAGCAGGGTCTTAAGACGAGAAGAAAGGCAGCTGAGTAATAGCATTACTGATAGCTCTTGTAGAATAATTGTGGAATTAGACTGTAAATCTTATAGCGCAGTCACTACCACAAACATACAAAGTGTGGCTTTTCCAAAGGGCCGCGAATTATGAACCCTTGAAAACACAGTCCAAGTGCACTAAATACTAGAAAACGTACAAATTATGTTCTACATGACGACCGCATATTTAGAGAGAGAAAGATACAATTTTATATGATGCATTTTAAGCTCTGATTATGTGGTATCTCGTGTTCTTTCTTAACATAGGGTTCTTTAACCAGTATAGACTTCAGTTGGGAGAACTGCATAAAAATCAAACAAAAAGGAAACAGCAAAGTTAATAAGACTGTAACTAATTACATTTAATTAAATCAAAGCAACAAAAATATCACATACTCAAAAAAAGAAAAGAATACATTGTATTAAAACCATTTTTGACATGCAAAGCATGGAAAAACCGTAGTCAATGTAGAGTGTAGTGGAATAGTATATACAAGAACTACATTTTGAAATGACTTGGAATTTTTTAAGTTCTTTAATGCCACAAAATTCATTACATATGGGCATGATACATAAGAGATTTTTCTGGCGAAACATTTTTATATACTCTAAAGCTGTCAACGAAAACAGTAAGTGCCAAAAGCTCCCTATGCATTCCAGAAAACAATACGTGACGTAGCTGAGAGGGATATTTAGAAGAAAAAACAACACAAATCAAGAATACACAATCTGCTGCCACAAAATATCCGTTCAATCATCACTTACCTCAAACAACTTCAGAACGAACTCGGTATTCATATTATTCAGTAGCTGGTCAAGTTGCTAGACACAGTGTCTATGCATTTCTGTGTGATCACATTGTTGAAATGGACATTGGAATTCTGTTGCCGTTGTCACTAGATGGAATTTGGAAACTTTTCAGCAAGGAGCGATGTACTTGGGATATGTTAGATGACCCTTTTGCAATAAAATTATGCTGCAAAAACATAATTACCAGCTAGAGCATGACTAGACTTATCAACATACGCTGTAATAGCATGCAAAGGATCCAAAGTTGTTTTAATATAATCAGTCTCAGTAATTTTATTTCGTTTGCTGTAGTTACTTATTGAGAGATAGTCCATTGTCTTTACCTTGTAACATCAAGTTGAAATTTTGTCTGTTTCTGCCTTTGAGATGAAGTAACTAATTTAGGTGTAAGTCTGAGTTGGGAGACGAATATTCTTATTTGGAATAAATGTTGGCATAGGATCTAAGAATTGTAAAATTATAAGGTGATTTGACTTTAACATATGGTGTTTCACTTTTCCTGCTTTCTCCTGTGCGGATATACGGAATTGTTTTCTGTGCCCCGGTATCTAGAGCGAGTTTTAATGTATTAAGTAAGAAACCATCTAGTTAATAAAGTGTAATACTGGATATATCTAGTTAATAAAGTGTAATACTGGATATTTCCGTGCATTTTCTATTGTCTTTGCTAATGTGTAAATATTTTTGAAATTGCTGTATTTTCTGCAGATGCTAAATATCTTTCACGTAAATAATATTTTATTTATGTTTACACTTGTTCTTTAAAATTGTCTTTGGCGTGAGAAGACGTGATTTTTGAGACAAGGTAGCAAGAAGTTGTAGCATTGGTTTTTTTTCCACAAATTTTAACAACAATAGTTTTTTGATTTTTTCTAATGGTGGTCTACTTACTTTCTTCTTATGTGAAAGTTTGCAAAAAAAAATTAAAATAAGTTTTGAAAGGGTGCAGTTGTATCAAATACCGAAAAATAAAATATATATAAAATACCAATGGCATTTTTTTACTAGTATGTTTTATGGCAGAACACCCTTCGTTATAGCTATGTAGGTTTTCATACGTTATCAGTATTATGCAGGATTATTCATTGTTTTCCTTAGTTTATTGTTCGACCACTTTTGAGTTATCAGTGTTTTACTTGTCACGTTTTACCTTCCTTACATTTATTTAGAAACTTAAATTCTGAGTCAGGATTTTTCTATTCTGTGTGCTTCTTGAAAACAACAACTTGTAGTCTGATATGCCCAGACCATGTTTATTGAGCTTAATTTCCTATTATTTTAGAACTTTCTAATTAAAAATGTGTAGGATACTTTTGTACACTCAAAAAAAAACAAAAATAAACGAAAAACTACTATACAGAGACTAAAACTAAATGATTCACGCTTGCTCTCCTATTGTTTTCCCGCGGCAAATGTGATTAAATAGGTAAAACATAAGAATAAAAGTAATATTATAGGCAAAGAGAATTTTGCCAAATAAAGTGATCCGTAAAGTTGTTTTTAAACTGCATTCCTGCATACAGAGGTTTGAAATATTTAAGTTCAATGAACTAGCCAGATTTGTTAATTTCTGATAAATACCATACTTAAATTTTCGTTTAAGAATGTGTACGTTTCTTCAAATATCAGACAACAACAGAATATTAGTATATAATAAGGAAAATTTATAGGTTTACATGTTGACATAATTTATGTGTTCAATGTGGAATACAGTTGAATAATTTATGCAAATAAAAGGTAAAAACAGTTTAGAACTTAAGCAGGGAAACTAATACTAACAGTTATACCTTTAAACAGACATTTTTCAGAGGTGGTAATGTGTTGATATAGTTCACTGCCGGCTCTTAGGCTATACATTATTCTGGGCAAATAGTAGGATTGACTGTCACCCTTAAAGTACACTCCATAGCTTCACGATGCGAAAAGCGTTTTTACAACAAAGGAAGGCCAAATATAAATCCTCAGATCTACAGTCCAGTCATGTCTGACTCAGTCACGAATTCCTAAGAGTAACTGTACATACAGAATACATTAAGTGGATATGTCTTAAGGCTGAAATCCTAAGGGTACTTTAGAAGAATTTCAAAATGTATAACATATATTGTTTTCATCATATCATGGTATGTCAGAGCACTTGACAGCACTTACATTCTCAATAATAATCTTGTTTTCCACATCTGCTTTACCATTAAAACGTTAGGTTCATGTATGCGGTTAATTATTTACAGTTGATGTCTATAATTTGATGGCGATAAATTTCAACAATAAATAAATAGCACACACTCCACTTGTAATATATTGATACAAGTCAACGTATTCACAAATTTTCGTTGCCCTGTTGTTTATTGCAGTTGTGTCTAGAGCTTTAAATAATTCTCTCATAGATTTGTTCAGTTATTTTAGAACATAATTTTACAAGACGAATTATTTTTCTCTACTATTTTGTAATAATACACCATGTGATAACTGCACTTTATGCTCTTTATGGCTAGGTTTACAATAATGCAGTCTATATTTAATTATTCGTCTTTTGAACTATATTTTTCATGAGTATTTGTAGTCCGACAGAGTTCTAGTACGTTCCATATACTACGAGATAATATCATGCAATAATACTCAAATAAAGCAATGAGAAAAGCTTAGAATGTTCTGGTGATGCGAAGCAATGACATAACAATCACTAAATCGCAAAAGAATTACACAATTAAGTAAACAGTTACATAAACGAACTTGTGATAAACCATCGCTTCTAAAACTAACTAAATTTAAAACGGTCGCTATAAACTGACTCAACGTAGCCAGGTGGTTAAGGCACCCACCTCCTAATCCGAGAGGCGCGGGTTTGAATCCCTGTCACATCAAACATGCTCGCACTTTCAGCCGTGAGGTCATTATTATGTAACGGTCAATCCAATCTTTTTTGTTGGTAAAAGAAGTTGGCCAAGAGTGTTAGCGGCGGGCGGTGATGACTAGCTGTCTTCCCTCTTGTCTGACACTGCTAAATTAGAGACGGTTATCGCAGATAGCCAGCCCTATTGTAGCTTGGCGCGAAATTCAAATAAAACCGCTATATATCTACCTAATTCATAACTCTCGCATTAAACTCAAATGGTAAAAGTTGTATATATTACAAGAGTTGTAATGACGAACTGTAATTAATGAGGCCTGTAAAGAAAAGTGTGTAAAAATGTATAATAAAAAAGAACCTATGGAATGCAGGCTTCTACAATGCTCGAATTGGCCAATAATAGAAACATAATTTCTCAATGCCTAGATACTTTTACACACCTTGTTTTCAAAATATATGAGGAATTTATTTTGGGACATATGACAGCTGTTTTGACTCCTGACAAAACATATTGGTCTCAATATAGGGCGTGTGACAAAACAGTTGCAGTTCTTTTACTTAATTGCGTTACAACATTTATAGGCTGTGAAACGAAATTCTTCGCAGGAAATACGATAACCGCAACTGATAAAGAGATAAGTGGTATACCACTTAAACGCTGTTGAAAATGCTATAAAATCCTAGGTTAAAGAACTTATGAAATAAAGTAAATTAAGGTAAATGAAAAGTATGCTTTCTTTCAGTACTTTTAGGAGCTTTATGCCTGATGTATTATATTTTATATTTACGTAATTTTTGAAGCTAATATTTTTGTATTCTTCATATATCATGTTGGTTATTATGTTGAACTATTGTATATAAAGCTAAGTTTAAATTGCCATTTCAGGTCACAATGTCGAACGATGTGGTTTTGAGCATCTTCCTTTTAATTAGCTACGTATATCAAGTATATGGGAGGCCAGAAGGTTGGTTTAAAATTATTTATATTGCTTGTATTTTAGTAGTTCACATTATTCTTAAGAATTAAATTGCTGTTGATGCAATGATATTCGTTCCCTATTACAATTTATCCGAGATAAGCCTTCAATTTATTAAGGTACTTTGAATTTATATTGACACAATTCACTTAACGGGTAGCTAGCTAGTTCTTCGCTGATTACATGTGAATTTTTCAAAGCTTTAGTTATATAAAGTCTTCGTAAAAATACTAACATCCGATGTTAATCCATTGAAGTTAAACTGTTTGTAATGTTCGTAACCTATAAACGTTCCTGGTAAATACTTGAAGTTCCCGATTAATAAGTTATAGCTTTCAAAGTTTACAGTATATCAACTGTAGCAAAACAATAACATATAATGTCTCTTGGCGTGTTGCATTGGTTAAGTTTATGAGCGTGAAGCGAGTTTCCAAAAATTACAGCTTGCATAAAAATACTGACGATACACTACCATTTATATCCACAAACATATTACGTGTTTGATTCTCACACTCGAGAATCTTCTACAACTTTTGTGAATAGGTAGGAATTTCGCAATACATATTTAACAGTATAACTTATGTATATTTATAAATACAAATTTAACAAACATCGATATTAAAATAAATATATAATAGTAAATCCTTCATGCGTGAAACATTCAGTACTTTTATGAAAAATTACAAAATGTCCTAGTTTTAACTATTTGTAGTAATGTAAATTCATTGTTCTAATAGTATTAACAATAATATACATGCTACTAATCATTTCTCTTGGGTAATAGAAGATTTTCCCGAATAACTGAAAAATAAAAATATTCTCTGTTTTTGAAAATACTGCTGTTAATCCACTTTGTATTTTTTCTATAGATTTACACAAAGTTGAGGACATCGATTTTCTACAATACTCAGATGCTGATGTCATAGAAGATACATTTGTTTCTGTTCCGGAATCTTTTTTAAATTACTATAAATCAGAAGTTTTGTTAAATGATGATGTTTTCAATAGAATATCTTTAGATGATGAAATCGTGAAAGAACTTCCAGTGGACGACCAGGTTTTGAATGAAATGTCTCAGCTGGGTAACGTATTGGATAATAACATACAGGTTGAAAGCGCAACAGAATTAGACATGCTTTCACAACCAGATGAAATTAATTACCACCCAGAAATTAGGCAAAAAAGTTCCTTTAGAGATTTTATTTTAGTGTTTATGGAAGAATTTCGCCAAGTGCTTTCTGAAGGACTTTCTGAACTAAATATTCCTGTTTTGGATCCACTGGTAATTCCAAACCAGGTGTATAATTACAATGGAGAAACTGTTCAGTTACAACTTCAGTTTAGAAACATCAATATCATTGGAATATCTAACTTTCAGCTACAAAAGTTGAATACGTACGTAGAAAAATTGTCTCCACAGTTTAATTTCACATTGAATATGCACTCACTTATAGTAAAGACCAAATGTTCTGGAAAGGGAACTTTTGCTGGCTTTATTCCTGTGTCATTCGAGAACATAAATGCCAGTATAAAAGTCGAAAAGATAGAAGTTACAGGATCGGTAGAACTTTTGATGTTGAATAAAAAACTTAATGTCACAGGAGCGGATTTAGATGTTCAGTTTGGTAAGCTGCAAATGGAGTTCGAAGGATTAGATACTGCAGAAATTTACTCTGATATTATAGAAACTCTTCAGAAGCCGGTTATTGAAGAATTTAAGCCTAGCGTTTTGGATGTTCTTAAGGATAACTTCTTAAAACTTCTAAAATTCAGGTTGACAGAATTTAAGCCTTCAAAATATGAAAGCATAGCAAGTGTGATGAGGTAATTATGCTCATTTAAAAAAATCTAGAAAACAATAAATAATTAGCTCTGTAGAACTAATTTTTAGAACTGCTGGAATAAGAAAATAACACTTGGAGTTTAACATTGAACTACAATTTCGATGTCATAATTTTATTTTATCAATAAACATGTACGCTTTTCTTCAGTAAAACATTAATATTTCAAATGTTCTATCTTCATATAATAATAATAATAATACAAAGCAAGTATGTTCAAAAGCATATGTCTTATGCAGTGATGTATTATTAACAATATAGAAACTATAAACAGAGAGAATAAAGTGTAGTGGCTTGTCTCTAGAGTCTCATTTTATTAGAAGTGTTAGCTTTTAGGGTTGATTATAGCTGTTTTGTAAAATGTGGCGATCGTTTTCACTATTCAGGAATGGTTCTGTAGATTAAAGTCAGGGGTTGGAAATGACTATAGCATATTTGACATTATTTCAGAAGTGCTAGAAAAGACGTATGATGTAAAGGATTATCACACTAAAAGAATGTAGTATTTCTTACGATTCCTCAACTATTACGAGAGAAGCAAGAAAAAACTAATTAAAATAGGCCTAAATTCTATATGATTGTATTCAAGCCTTCAAAAGTAAATAATTTAAACAATTTGTGTATCTTTGTGTGCTCCTAACATAAAGATTATATGTGATGAAACCTTAAAGCTAGAAAAGTAACAATACAAAATAGCTTTAAAAAGTGTATTTTTCAACAATTTTAAATAATGAAGGGTTCTGAGCATACAAACCATTTAAACCTATCCTGGAAGACAATACAGTTTAATTTCCATTTGCTTCTTAATATCCAAATAGGTGGTTATTTTTAAGAAACCTAAGGTAGTAGAAATATGGTAAGATCCGGGAATATCCACTACAAACATTTAACGGTAATCAGTTTTACAAAAGAAAACTACAGACTAATTTAAATTCTAACAACCAAAATAATTTAAACACTTCTTAAATGGGAAGAACAAGTAAGAGTTTAATATTCCTTAAACTGATAAAATTATTAATAGGTAATCACATAAGTATAAATGTTGAGTGCATTCTTGAGAAAGTTTAGATTTGATCAAGCACCGTCAAACAGAATGTAATCATCATTGGGCATTTTATTATATTGAGCTGATGATGAAGAACAATAATGAATTCTAGAAAGTTTGATAATTGGTGATCTCAAGTAAAAAATAAATCAATATCATTCAACACTACTACTCAATTTAAACAACAGTATTCAAAGGGTAGCACTCCTCTTATAATGTAAGTCTTAGAAATGAAGGCACTTTCTTGCTATTTGCCTCAGTTTCGAGTGTCAAGGGAACAGGTGATTTCACTTATAACTGTCACGAGTGCATTATAGGTTATAGATCGCCCATTATATTCAAAGGTATAGGCCTGTCTGTGTACACAGTGGATGTACAATCCCATTCTCTCATTAAAGCTGTGGGTGTACAGTTTCTTTTCATGACAACTATGAAAAGTTGTTTGGTTTATACTGCGCCATCCAGTTTCCTCATCATTTTATCAGCAACTGGTTTAACTATAAATAGGCAGGATAATATGTCTCAGACATGAGGCTATTTGCCTCAGTTTCGAGTGTCGAGGGAACAGGTGATTTCACTTATAACTGTCACGAGTGCATTATAGGTTATAGATCGCCCATTATATTCAAAGGTATAGGCCTGTCTGTGTACACAGTGGATGTACAATCCCATTCTCTCATTAAAGCTGTGGGTGTACAGTTTCTTTTCATGACAACTATGAAAAGTTGTTTGGTTTATACTGCGCCATCCAGTTTCCTCATCATTTTATCAGCACCTGGTTTAACTATAAATAGGCAGGATAATATGTCTCAGACATGCGGTGTTCAATTACTATCACTATTTTAAGTCCCCTCCAGTGGCACAACAGTATGTCTGCAGACTTAGAACGCTATAAATCGGGTTTCGATACCGGTGGTTGGCAGAGCACAAATAGCTCATTGTGTAACTTTGTGCTTAATTTCAAACAAACAAACCCTATTTGAAAGTCAACAACTTTTATAAACATATTCAGAAGTGCACAGGGGGAATCGAAATAAGGGTTAAATAAGATATAATGTGATGGTAGATTTAATTATTCATTGG
Organism: Tachypleus tridentatus; assembly: GCF_004210375.1. Lineage (NCBI taxonomy): Eukaryota > Metazoa > Arthropoda > Merostomata > Xiphosura > Limulidae > Tachypleus > Tachypleus tridentatus. Next base: position 42,654,823 of record NC_134833.1, on the reverse strand, counting down.
TAAACAATATTTAAAGAACTGGTGGTGGTGGCCGTTGACTAGCTGCCTTTTATAAAGTCTATCACTTCAAATTTGAGATAGCTACTGCATACATGCCTCGAGTAGCTTTGCACAAAACTCAAGAAACAAATGACGTCACAAGCTTTGTAAGGTTAAACATCCAAAGCTATCTTAAAAACATTTGATATTACGCCATTGTTGTCAAAAGGACAACTTCTTTATAGAATCAATGAACTGAGTTAGAACTTCTGAATTAATGCATTGCTAGAATGAAGTGATAAATACAATATACAAAATTTATGAACTGTTTGAAAACTAATCAGATAAAACAGAATTAAACAAGTATTAAAAAAAATTCACAAAACCTTAACTATAATATAGTGATGAAAATGCAACAAATTTAGAAACAAGGTATGTGTGTATTTTCTTATAGCAAAGCCACATCGGGTTATCTGCTGAGCCCACCAAGGGGAATCGAATGGCTGATTTTAGCATTGTAATTCTGTAGACATACCGCTGTTCGGGGGGCGAACAAGGTATGGATGAATATAAAAATTATTATGGGAAAAATTGCTCCTAATTTAGTGATTTCTCTACTTTTGCATGAATGAAAGCATTTAAACTGAAGAGTGTTATACAGTCTTACAATGGCTAATACTCATAAGATTGACTTACAAGTATTCTGGAATGTTAACTGAAGTTAACGGTAATATTTCTAGAACCTACGTCTTCCAACTTCACTCCTACTCATTACTTGCGTATGTAATCGCCTTAACCACCTGTTAGGGCCATGTTGATTATGTAGATACACGTATGAATGTTATTTTGTTTTGGAATTTTGCGCAAAGATACTCGAAGGTTATCTGCGCCAGCCGTCCCTAATTTAGCAGGGCCAACTCTTGGTCTACTCTTTTACCAGCGAATAGTGGAATTGACCGTAACATTATAATGCCCCCATGACTGAAAAAGGGAGCATGTTTGGAGTAACGGGGATTCGAACCCGCAGCCCTCGGATTATAAGTCGAGTGCCTTAATTACTTGGCCATGTTATTGCCGAATGTTATTTAAAAACAATATAAGATACACCTGTTTTTTTGTGTTTTAACAAATTAATAATAATATTATTATTCAATTACATTTTTTTTTCATTTCTAAACAATATAAACATTTATTTTTAGTGTTTTTGGGAAAAAAACTTGGTTTTCCAAATTCAAATTAGGATTTCTATAGAAAATTAAACAACTTCACTTTTTAGGTTTTACTTTTAGGTTTTAGGTGATTGATTGATTGGAATTAAATAAAAATCTACACAATTGATGAACCCTGGTAGTGGGCGAAAGGCCTTGTGCGGTTGTAGTATTATTACATATTATTTGCTTTAAATTATAAATCTTGAAAATTAATGCCCAGAGTTTAACTTTTACAGTTTTTTTAAGTATTGCATGCTGCAAATTTGAAATTGAAATGTTTGATACAAAAAAGAATTGTATCTGTCACTTGTAAAAGATGAAATGCTTTTGATACACTAACGTTCAGTAAAGAGTTTTATTAAAGCAATTTGGTTAACTATATATCATAACGTATTTAGCAAATTCATGTTAATACCGCAAGGTCATTGTTTTTACCTGTTTATGTTGTTATTAGAAATATTTTGCTGAATTTCGCTCAAAACTACTCGAGGGCTACTAATGATACAGAAGAGGAAAAGCAGCTAATCAACACCACCTATTGCTAACTCTTGGGCTATTCTTTACCAATGAATAGTGGAATAGATCATTACTAATAACACCACTAAGGCTGAAAGGAACTGTTTTCGGTGATAGGGTATGATCCTAACCCACAAGTTGAGAGTTCTAACAACTGGGACGTGTCACACCCATGTTGTAAGGCGAGTAAATATATAAGAATTAAATTATTGGCGCAAAGCCCCTTTAAAAGTTAGAAAATAAAAATAAATAGTCGGGTTTGTTTGTTTTTGAATTTTGCGCTAGCCGTCCCTAATTTTGCAGTGTAAGATTAGAGGGAAGGCAGCTAGTCATTACCGCCCACCGCCAACTCTTGGGCTATTCTTTTCACAAACGAATAGTGGGATTGATCGTAACATTATAACGCCCCCACGGCTGAGATGGCGAGCATGTTTTGTGCGACGGGGATTCGAGCTTTCGACCCTCAGATTACGAGTCGAGTGCTTTAATCCAGTTTGTTCTGCATTAAGCACTTTACTGTTTGCATGTAAGTAATGTGCAAATACTTTACATTATAGATGCAGTAAAGAGAAAACGGTTCGTCACCTCACTAAACATTGTTTCATACAGCTGTGAAAATCTTTACATTACGAAGGTGTTCAAGGTCACACGCAGACATGTGTACATACGTACAGCGCGAGCAAGAAAACATCGAATGTGCTTGCGTCTTGCAATTAATTCGTTTGAATAGTTGTTTGTTTGTTTTGGAATTTAGCACAAAGCTACTCGAGGGCTATCTGTGCTAGACGTCCCTAATTTAGCAGTTTAAGACTAGAGGGAAGGCAGCTAGTCATCACCACTCACTGCCAACTCTTGGGCTACTCTTTTACCAACGAATGGTGGGATTGACCGTCACATTATAACGCCCCCCACGGCTGAAAGGGCGAGCATGTTTGGCGCGACCGGGATGCGAATCCGCGACCCTCAGATTACGAGTCGCACGCCTGAACACGCTTGGCCATGCCGGGCCAGATTCGTTTGAAATCTGTATGTTGTAAACAAAATTGTTGTAAATGCGATGTACTATGTTGCTTAAAACGTTTAAGTAAAAGATGGCTATCTATCTACACCCATATATCAATATTTATGGTGCGAAAGAAGAGTACAGTTTGATATGAAAAAAATTAATTTCTATTCATATGACATGTATGATCAAATTACCCATTGTTATTTTCATTTATTATTATTTATTCTGTTGTATCGTAATAAATATTAGTTTTTTGCTACCCAATTCTATAGCTAAATAACAACGTTTAGTAACGGTTTACCTAAAATAATTTACATCTATTATTCCGGAATTTTATTGTTCACAAGACGACGTTACGGTAAATTTCGTCGAAGTTTATGCTGATTAAGTTCTTCACGAGTATTAAATTTACAACATTAAACCAAGAAAACAACTACTGTTTGTATTTCGCTAAGTGACGTATATCAGACTACATGGAGAATACTATAGTGTTTGTATTTCCAAGTAAGATATTTCGTATTACACAATGAAAACAACTAATGTTTATGAATCTCTAAATAAGATACATCACATTACATGAAAAAACAACTAATGTTTATGTGTTTCTAAGTAGAGTATAACACATTACACAAAAAACCTAGTGTTTGTGTTTTTCTTAACTGAGGTCATTTGTAACCAATAGAAAGTTAATATTTGCATCTATCAAATGATGTATTATACTACATTAGGTTCTGAACGGATTAACTATTATCTTGGATGAATTTGTAATCGCTCTTGTCGTGCAGTTACAAAGTCAAAACATTTTTGAGAGTTATGGGGAATTGTCTACTTTTTGCGTGTTATTAGTCTGTGTTCTTTGGCGCATTATCGAATTATAACATGTAATTATAAACAGATGTATACTGTTACGAGCTTAAAGCTACTTAGGATAAACAAATGCAGTTTCATGTTACAATTTTAAGTCATTCTAGAAAGAAAAAGGGATAATTTAGATTTATTTTGATTTTGTGTGTGTGTGTGTGCGTGGTTATGAGGTCGTCCCTCTCGCATAAAAAAATTTGACATGTTGCTTATACAGCTTTCCCCAGCTAAAACGGCATTTTGTTTCGCCTTTGTTGACTGTATTATAAATTATTTCTGCTTGATTCTGTTGTTGTCTTGACGTCGACTTAGACGAATAACGGTTGATGTTGACAGCAAATCCTGGTTCTAACACCTTGACATTCGTTTGTGTACTTCAGGTTTATGTCGACAGCGTGTGCAAGGAGCACTTCGGAACACAATTTCAAATTAAAACTATGGAAAAGTGCAGTCCATTTACTTTAGTGTTGTACGAATACGGAATGAAGACCTTGTAGTCACTGTATAACCAAAAAACTTTACATACAATAACTTTTAATCTTGTAAGAGTAATTTTCACGAAATATGGCACACTTTTAGTAACAATTACAAATAATTTTCACACAATAAACAACATTTTACTGAGAATTTACATAGTCAGAGTCTAAATCACTAATTAAGGCATAAATGCCTTAGAATAATTTCATTAGGTGGCTCATACGAACACAGCAATGAAAAACTTCAATCTGAGATCGAGGTAAGTGAAGTGTTCGCCAGTAAATGTTTTTCTCTGTAGATCATTGGGTAAATTAAATCTTTGTCTTTCTACTGGTTCTAAATAACGTAATAGTAGACGTCAGAGCGAAATATTAGATATTTGAACATGGATTCATTTTACTTTTAATCGGCGACTAGAAAGGAAACTTCTGAATTGTCTCAGTTTACGTTTGTTCAAAACATCTATGTTTTACTTTTTATATGATTAATCGTAGAAAAAATGAAAACTAAATGTTTAAGAAATAGAAATTAAGTAGAAGCCTATAAAATATTTTGATGAAGGGAAAATTCGTGAAGAAATTCAAACTAACTTTGGAGTGAAACACATATCAATTGGATATTTTTAAAAAGTCAGCCAAAAAGTAAGAAAATATATTAAGGCAGAGTATGGAGCAAAAAAAAAGAAGAAAAAAATGTGAAGCAATCCATAAACCCGGACCTGGAAAAAGCACTACACACGTGGTAGAGCAACACCATGATCCAAGTCTAATACTCACTAAACATTTATTTCCCAGGAAAGGCGCTGAATAGATGGATGTAAGCAATTTTACACCAAGTAATGGGTGGACTTCTCAGTTTAAAGTCTGACACAAACTCCCTCTATTATGACACGGCTGGATGTATACGTGACGAATTGTTGAAGCGTAATTGTTTTACAAAGAACATTACACAAACAATTATTTGCATGTCAACGAACAAATTATAATATAAAATTCTAAATTAATAAAAACTAGAATAAGTTAAACAATGTTCGTCTTTAAGAAGTTAACGTCTGGAAATTTGGGAAAAGGAATGACAAATGTATTTTTTTCTGAAACGAAAATGTCGAAGCCTTTTATGTCGGAGTATTTTACGTTGGCCCAAAAGCGTAGACATAGACGAGTATTACTGTAATATTAACTTCTGATAGAAGCAAACTATGTACTTGCATCAAAACTGAAAATTAACCTCAAAATTATATACATTAACAACTAAATACGTTATTTTATGTTTTTACATATAAATAAATATTATTATACATTGTTTTATCAGTTAAGCACACTCGCTGAAAAGGAAGTTTTCAGATGTAAACCTAAGACTTCACACTCTAACCCTAAACGACAGTGTTAATCTATATAAACTTTTATTTATAATAACCGTTTTGTAAATTGTGTTGTTATTTGTACATTAAAATATATGTGTGTTAAGAAAGAAAACTGTGTGTATCAGTCTTGCTTGCAAATATCAGAAATTCCATATATATGGACAATTAATTAACTTTTAAATTAAAATTTCCGGCTACTTTAAATGGTGATACGTAACACATTAAATCGGAGACTCGTCCGAGATAAATTATAATACGTAAAAGATGTGATATACCTTACATAGAGAAACACAAACATTACTTGTTTGCTTCATGTAACATGAAAGACATGCGCAGTAAAAGATACCCGTAAGGATAGAAATAAATAATCTCTAGCTTCCTGAGCCTCACCCATACCCACCGCGTATTTAAGTGAGTGAGTTAAGTTCAGTGCCGTGTAGTCAGTTTATTTTACTTTTTTTTATGCTTGGATAACAGTATGAAATACAACCGTAAAGCATCTCCAAGTGCTAGTGAGAAAAGCCGCAGAATTATGACATTAGCTGAGAAAATTCGCATCTTTGCCAAATTACAAAGTGAGATGAGTATGCCATCCATAGGCAGGGAATATGGCGTGAATGAGTCTTCCATACATACAATTAAAAGAAGTGAAAAGAAAATCTGTGCAAATGTTAAGGTTTCAGTCCCTATAAGTGATAAGGTTTCTAAAATACTTATAATAAATCTGTTCATGGAAAAAAAATTGATGTGTGGTGTGGATCAGTGAATAAGTGTAAAAAGGGTTCTGTTATTGATAACGTAGCTATACGTGAGAAAGCGCATAGTTTGTATGAATATATTGTACCTAATGAGGGCGGAAGTACTGTGAGTTTCAGGCAAGTAAAAACTGGTTTTCCAAATTTAAGCAATGCTCCAACCTCGATAACTTGCTTCATCACTATACACTATAGACTGACTCAGTTGCACGATTCAAGCCGTGATTCTTTAAATTTTCAAATAAAAAGATATGCCGCTTAACAAGTGTTTAATCCTGATGAAAAGATGGGCGACAGGACATACATCACCAAGCAGCAGCAAGTAGCATCAGACTTTAAAGCCTTTAAAGTACATTTGTACATTAAAAGTCTAATGTACAAAATGTACATTATGTTGTACATAATTCCCTAGCGTTCTTATGCTAGGAAGTGATGAAGTTTTAGTAAAAAAAAACTGTATTTTTTACTACAAAAAAATATAGTGGATAGGCTCACGTTTTTTTGTGGAAATGCATCGGGTGTCTTTAAGTGAAAGCCTGTGCTGGTTTATCGATCCGCAAACCTATGCACATTAAGTAAAAGGCAACAATAAGCGACGTTTGCCTGTTCTTTAGTGTTGAAATAAAAAGGCTTGGGTAAATAGGATACTATTCAACGACTGGTTCCAAGATCAGTTCGTGCATGAGGTTAAAGAGTATCTGGCAAAGAAGAACTTCCACTTCAAGCTTCTTTTAGGTTTAGATAACGCTCCTGTCTACAACACTAAAACACTGCATTTCAGCCAGCTTAACGTGGATATAGTATATATAGTTTTACTTCCCAATACAACTTCCATCCAGCAACCGATGAGCCAAGCAGCAATAAAGACATTCAAGTCTAACTACATAAGAAATGTCTATTTGTATGCAACCCAAACTATAGACTCCAGTGTTTTTGAAAACGTAACCACATTTTAGAAAGTTTTTGACATTAAGAATTGTATCGATATTACCAAAACGTCATGAAACGAGGTGGAAGAGTCTATCATAAATGCATACTGGCACCATCTTTGACCTGAAGTCGTAAACGATTTAAGGAATTTCTGACGATTAAAGAGGAAGTTACCGATATTGAAAGATTCACTAAAGAAATGAGGGACGAGGAAATGGTTGAGCTGCTGGAATCCCATTATCAAAAGCCAACGAATGAAGAATTTGAAGCACTAATAGCCTTCTATAACAGTTGTAGTGATGAAGATGCTGAAAAGACAGAGCTTACTAAACCCATCCTACGGCAAAGATTGTGCCCAATTTCTTATGCTAGGCAGAAAAACTCACAGAAATTGTTGTAGACATGGACCCCACTGTTAAAAGAAGCATTAAATTTAAAAGCGAGTTTCCTGACGTTCTGGCATTCTAGAGAGAAATCTTGGAAGATTTGAGGAGGAAACTAAACAGTCGGAAATTACTGACTTTATGAAGCCTAGGTCAGCCGATGTAACGCCTTTCGACCCTATCCCATCCCATCTCATCGACATCTTCATTGGGGTTTGAGGCCAAATTTTCCGATGTTCGATTGGTCTATAACTAGCCTACCAACCTCCAAATCTACTATCATCATTATTGTGAATCTTTCTCTCATCAACAAAAGGTATTCGTCTTCATCATTCATAGGCTAATATTACAATAAAATGCAGTAATGTATTATTTCATTTAACATGTTTTCATTTACAGGAGCAGGATATCACATGTGAATGCTAATATATTTATGATTTTATATTTTTAGTTCACCTACAATACTGTGTAGGTTGGGCTTTTCATTTATGTGTAAAAAACAAAATCCATATATAAACATTTATCACAGACAACGTGGCGATGTTCCCGTACCCCTATTAATCCCATAAGTTCTTCCGACATGGCTTGCTCGAGTCATATATCGTCATTGTTAAAGGAGGGTTCATTGTATTAGATATTTTGGAAAGGTATGCCAATTGATTTTATAAGCTCACGATTCTATCCATTCCTAAAACCAATTATATTTTAATGCTCTGTAAAACATCTCTGTTGCGTATAGCGTAGTTCTTGGCACATTTTATATGTGAAGTTTACTACATTGATCGAAGTAGTCGTTTCGAGTGCTATTGATACATTTCAATACTGTTGGTTTGGTAAACACGAATTTAATTTAACTAAACTCGCGATATTCATAGGCATAGCTCTGGGTGTTTGTTTGCAATTAGGATTTAAAGTATTTATTTTTACAAGTTTTGCAACAGTATATATATATATACGAATGTAAAAAAAAAAAAAATACGGAGCCGAAAATGTGTTTCATCACTTGTTACTTAATTACATCACCTTTTAGGAATTCCACCCTTTATCATTAATCCCGGATAAGGACAATTGAAATAAAAAAAACAAGCCTAGGCTGCATGTAGAAGTGGTATCCAAACAAGTTAATCCATAAATGTTTTGGATAATGCATAGCTCTGATGCCATTAAACTATTCTTTTGGATTATTCAGAGGCTGATTAACATGCCATCTCACTAAAGATTAGTCTTCCACTTTTCGTTAAAAAAATCTTTAAAAAATGAATATAGCGGGTAGCAGAGAAAGGCGAGGTTCAATAATTAGTCCTAATAACAAGATCTCTGGAGTTTTATAAAGAAAAATTCAAAATTCGTATATTTAATGTCTTATAGAATTGTTATTTTTAATACTTTCTCTACTTAATTTGCTTTTTCTGAATATATAGGCTTTAATGCATATCGTGCTAACCCTAAATACGTTTACTTTGATAAGCTAAATCGTTACATATACCTGTCTATTGATGTAGCTTATAAGTTCCGAGTTATATATTAACAGATGTTATATTAAACAAGCTGAATTATCTGTTCTTTGTCCGGGTTTTGAACTTTAAAAACATGTTTGGCTAGATTTTATGATAATTAATATACAATCATAATTTTCATACAGTTTATTTATAACATAATATATTATTATATTATTCATTATTACATCCCTAAACGTGTTGTATAAGCTTTAATAACACATCAAGCATATACTTAAAACATGGTATGTACTGCGCGACAGGCAGGGTGACTTTATAGGAAGAGGTAGTGGACAAATTAGTGTTGGTAGAAGTGATTTCTGTTACCTGCTTTCAACACCTAGCTCTTAATGTCCTTCCACAATGTTTCATGTTGTTAATTCCTTGACGCTCATTGGCTGCAGAAATGTTTTACGAGCCAAAGTTGTAAAGTCACAGGTTAAAGTAGGAAGTGGGTATAAACCAAGAAAAGGCTCTTCATATCAGCCTCATGTCAGTTGTCGGAGTAACAATTTCATCGAAGTTTATGTATTAATGCAATAGTGGCGGCCTTATTTTTTATTCTATTTCTTCATAAAGTTCTAGAGCATTTCTGAGATATATAAGACGTTTATGAGCCTTCACCCCCACACTGTATGCTGTTTAATGGAAAATTTAATATACTTTTTTGTTTTTGGTATGAGCACGTGGCGTCATCTTTCAATGTAGTTAACGTTAACTTATGTCAAAGTTAATAAATGCCCAATAATAGCAGTAATGGAAGGAAATAGGGTAATGAATCCCCTGTTCCACAAAGTGCTGAATGACATACTCAGTAATCATAATACAATAATCACAAAGTCAAAACAAAGCAGGAAAAAACGTCCCAGAATATCACTGTTTTCTAATAAATTTGATTTAAAGTCAAATCTAACTTCGCTAGTGATATTTATTTTTCACTTTAAAAAGAATTACAGATGATGTTTTTATCACCCATCAACATTTGCCACCTTAAAGTAGGTGGATATGAGTATGGACATTATTATAATTTTTCAGTTGCTTGCTGTTAGAAAGTCAGAAGTAAAAGAAGAAACAGGTATCGCAAAGACTTTTTAGGAAAACTTCTGAAAATAATACTGTGGGTAAAATAGAGTTTACCTTTTTAAACAAAACTGCACAGTTAAAGGATATATTTTTAGCTTATCAACTTGGTAAGGTGACTTAACTAATTCTCCCTTCCCCCACCAGTGGCTCAGAGTTTGTCTGCGGACTTACAACGCTAAAAACCGCGTTTCGTTACCCGTGGTGGGCAGAGCACAGATAGCCCATTGTGTAACTTTCTGCTTAATTACAAACAATCCAATGTTGTAAATATTTTCGTAGTCTTTGAAGAACATAACATTAAGAAATAGTTGTGCGTCATCACGGATATCTACTGGTGATTACATGATTAATACAGTTCCATACGTTACATTTAATGGCTGATAAGAGTGTTAGAATATAAACATTTCCGGTAATGTAATTTACTGCGTAGTTATTTTTAGGTTTTGTTGGGTAATTATTAATATATGTTTTTATTGCAAGAGTGATAACTGTAGATAAACAATTCCACGTAAAAGGAATCATTAGAAGAGAAGACCAGCTGTGCTGATTCTCACAGAATTTAGATCTCAGATTTTCGTCATCTATTAAAACAAATATTTTGCCATGAGGAGCAGAAAGATCGAAAGTCTATTAAGTTTCTCAATATACGTGAAAACGTCATTATGTAGAAAGATAAAAAGAAAATAGGGTATAAAAGACCTGTTTCACTCCTCTCCAGATCAGTTCGAATAAAAACGTCTAAGCATCCGAAGAAAAAACGCCATAAAGAATAAAGGTAAGTCGCAAAAACAATATTATATGTTAGTGAATTATTGAAAGAAACTAAATGATCCATATTCTTGCATAAATAATAAAATTAAGTTAAATACAATACACAATCACATATATGATACTACATAACCACATGCGCTGTATATTATTTAGGAGTAACAAAAGTTGATGTATAACAGTAAGTAATACAAATAGAAGTAGAGAAAGGAGAAGCTTTCCTATCTTACTGTTGAAGTTTAACGATTTCTGTAACACAGTGTATTTGCGTATAATTTTATTTACATTCAAAATCCCATATTGATCAACAAACATATTTTAAAGGAAATCTGGCAAAGAAGAAATGAAGTTTTTTGTTTCTTTTAAAAACTTGTAGTTTCAACATGAGATTCCATCCAGTGAGTGTATTACTCTTTTTTGGACCTTTGACGAACGCTATAACCGGTAAGTAAAGTTAATACATTTAGTTGATCCATAATTATATCGTCGATAAATAATTTATTAACATAATATTTTATGAGGTGATAATAAAAACGTACTACACCCACGTTATACGGTTAATGATTTTTATAGACTAGATTTATTGTTTTTCATTTTAAAAATAGTAGCTATAAATTACTGACTTAAATAAACCTCTCAAGCTATTTCAGAATTTTAAAAGTTCTTTACGTTTTGTTTGTTGACACAAAAATATTTCCGGTCGAGTAGAGGTAGTTTTAATTGTGTGTTTGTTTAGAATTAAGCACAAAGCTACACAATGGGCTATTTGTGCTCTGCACACAACGGGTATCGAAACCCGGATCTAGGTGTGTGAGTCCTCAGGCATTCCTCTGTGCCACTGGGGTGCAAGAAGAGTTTGCTCCAGACATCAGATGAATGATGCTTTCATGATAGCTAATGTGGAGAACATCAGTTAGTTTTTCGTTTATTCAAAAGGAATTATAGTTTATTTGATTGTTTTTGAATTTCTCGCAAAGTTACAAGAGGGCTATCTGCGCTTGCCATTCCTAATTTAGCAGTGTAAGACTAGATGAAAGGCAGCCACCCACAACCAACTCTTGGGATTCTCTTTTATCAAAGAATAGTGGGATTGACTATAACTTAATAACACTCCTACGGCTGAAAGGGCGAGCATGTTTAATGTGATGGGGACAGGAATTACAGAACGGACATATCTGTAATTTGTTTTATTCTGTTTTTGTTCTTGTATTTTTCTCAAACGTAGCTTGTACATGAACAAGATGGACATAAGTATTAAAGGTAATTTTGATTTATTAATCGAAACGTAGAAAGCTTTTGATATAATGCATCTATAATATATCAGTAGCACAACAAATCCTGCCTCATTATATTCCGTAAAGGAACACGTCTAGTGTTCCTCATTTAATTATGGCAATTTTGAGTAAAGCGAAGTACTTTTTTACATAAAAATTTTAGGAGAATCGTATATATTTAATGGTAAAAAATTCGATGTGTTTCTTTTATAGGCGCAAAAACTCTTATTCTGTATTTGAACACGCCCGGCATAGCCAAGCGTGTTAAAGCATGCGACTCGTACTCTGAGGGTCGCGGGTTCGCATCCCCGTCGCGCCAAACATGCTCGCCCTTTCAGCCGTGGGGGTGTTATAATGTGACGGTCAATCTCACTATTCGTTGGTAAAAAAGTAGCCCAAGAGTTGGCGGTGGGTGGTGATGACTGCCTGTCTTCCCTCTAGTCTTACACTGCTAAATTAGAGACGGCTAGCACAGATAGTCCTCGAGTAGCTTTGTGCGAAATTCAAAAAACAAACAAACTGTATTTGAACAAGTATACTAAACTTGGTATGTACCAGAGATCTTATGAGCTTTTGAAGCAAACAATAATTTAGATTAATTGTCAGTATCGTGTGTTCTAAGAGAATAAAACTGCCTTTGTTACGAATAATTAAGAAAGGTAGAAATAATATATTTTTATTCCATTGCCTTTATGTTAAAACTAATTTTCACGTATATGAAAAGCATGAAAATCTGTTTACTTAGAATGGCATAGATGAAGTTATCTTTGTTTTTTTTGGAATTAAGAACAAACCCACACAATATGCTATCTGTGTTTTGCCCACCATGGGTATCGCAACCCGGTTTCTATCATTGTACTTCCGCAGACATTCCACTGTACCCCTAGGGGGACATAGGTGGAAAATATGATGTTGATGTACTTAATTTTTCTTATGGCAGCAAAATCCATAGAAACAGTTGCCACAGATGCCTCTTGTTTAGTTTTGTGCAAATGTCCAAAAATAAACATTTTCATATATATTGCCGATTATTAGCAGTTTAAATTAAGTAATTATTTCTCTCTTATAAAACATTATTACACACTCCTACAGAATTGAGCATTATCAAATGCTTAAAATAAGCATTAGAAATGATTTCTAAATACCTGTACAAAGTATTTATATTTGCATAAACGTGTACCACACTTTAGCGCTATTACTACGCTTGCAATGGGTATTCTTCATTTTAATTTATTATTATGGTTAGTTTATAATTTGTTTAGGTTTTTAATCGTTGTTTTGTTTTTTATTAGTACGAGATGAAATAACCACGAGAAGCCGAAATGATCTGAGGAATCAACTATCAGCCAATGAAGGAAGTTTATCTGCAGATCTTGGAACTTTTAGAAGCCCTGTGGTAAATTTTTATCCAATTGAACAATTAAAATTCCCAGAAGAACTTGTTCAAAAGCCGATGGTAAATGTGGTGGACACTAATATTGAAGAGGAAATTTCACAAGTCGAGGGTAATTTGCCCTACCATATGAAGCTCGGGGGTGAAGAAATAGTCAATGTTAACAAGAAATTGCTTAATTCAGTTGACCATTCGTTAAGTAATTATCTTATGGAAGTTCTGAATAATTTTAAACAGGTTATGAAGGTTGGACTTTCAGATCTTAACATCCCAGTACTTGATCCACTGAAGCCAGATGATATAATTATAAGTAATAATAAGGGCAGCACAAAAATAACTTGTGAATTAAATAACATGGTTGTAACTGGTCTATCGGATTACCAAATTGGATATTTAAATGCCAGTCTAAATCCACCTTACATGAAATTTCAACTTTCATTACCAAAACTGAATTTTAAAGGAAAGTACGCTTTAAAAGGAACAGCACTTGGCCTTTTCCCATTATATGGAAATGGTCTCGCTTCAATAAGCGTTACAGATTTGAAACTGAGTGGTGAAGCAAAGTTTAAAATCGGTTTAGATCTAAAACTTACTGCCACAGATTTGAAGCTTGATTTAGATTTTCGAAGAATCTTGGTAAACTTCGAAAATTTACTTGGTGGAAAAAACCTTGGCAAAGTGTTGAATGCTTTGATCAGTGCATTAGGCCGCCCAATATTCAATAAAATGAAAGTGAAGCTGTTAAATAAACTTAACGAAAACCTTTTGAAAAACATAAATCAACAGTTAAATAAATTTGATATTTCTCAGATCATATCAAAGTCAGCATAAAGTAATGAATAAACGTCTTGTAGGATAAACAAAATTAAATTATTGTCTTGTCAATACTTTCGATAACTTTTTAGCATAAAAATCCCATTATTGCTTAAAGTGAAAATTAAATAATAAAAATACTTAATAACTAATGGTTATTTGTTTTTCTTTCATAAGCAGGAATAGCAAAGAACTGTAAAAAATTATCCAAGGTATTACACATCATTTACAAGGTTTTAGTTTTGCCCATTTTATATCCTTGCATCAAAACAAATGCGATTTTCTATTACTCTAGTAATGATAAAATACTTTTAGCATTAAGGAAAAAAGTAATATAAAGCTATGAAAATGTTAGTTTTCATTGACATTTCAATTACAGAGATTAACTACATTGTATTAAAACCAGTTGGAGCCTCATTATTTTGTTACAGTCATTTCGCATGATGATTACATTTTACCTGACGACCATGTGGTTTGCCAACAGCCTGAAAGCATAGTTTCAACTGCATATAAATCTATTGTATAGTTATAGAGTGTAAAGCTGACGACGTCTCTCTGTTAACTTTCCATAATCCATCAAGTGTATGAAGAGGACACTAGTTTCTAAACGTCGTTTTTACATTCCAATTGCATAGAAATCCGTAGGTACTGAATTCGGGAAACTAGCCGGTTTGTCTTCACATGGCATAGCGTGAGTATCTATTTCTTTTTCCAGCTGCCTTAGGTCTGCGATGATTGAACTGGAAATATCACTGAAAACCTTATCTTGATAAATTTATACCACGTTGACCTCGTTTACAGATGGAAACCTTTTGTTTTATCTTTCGTACTGGTGTTTAGAATGCGTCGATGACTATTGTCATTTATATTGCTTACCACATGTAGTATACGACATACTGCAGGACTGTTTTTGAAAATTGATTAAGTTTTTTTTTCCAGTTTCATTAATTACAAGGAATATCCCAGTTGATGACACTTTAAAACATTTTCTATTGACTGCTAAGGCTATACATATATAAAAAATGCAAAAAAGCTTGCATGTTAGACTTGCAAGGAAAAGAAAATTCGTTCAAAACAGCTGCTATGTAATTTTTCTTCTTATTATTATTCTACCAGTCTACAACAAAAACAGCTAGATATATAGAACCAAAACCTTTTGAATAATATTTAATAAGGTACTGCAAAAGTCGCAGAGGTATTAAAAAGTCAGTTTGTTTTTTGTATATTTTACATAATCTAAAAACATCATAACTCCAGCGAATCATAACTATATTAATACACATATTCATAGGAAATTACTTTAAAATATTTGTTTGCTTATTTGCAGCTAAACACAAAACTGCACAATTGACTATCTGCGCTCTGACAACCAAGTGTGTCAAAACTCCGGAGCTATAAGTCTGCAGACATATCACTGTATCTCTTCTTGTACATGTTTATAGTAATAAGACATTGCGTATTATATTCGAAGCAAACAAAAATAATCGGTAGTCCAGGTAATTAGAATGGATTTTTACAATGTTAGGGTTTTTCAAAAGATTAATGGCAAGTTTACGGACTTATACTGCTAATATAGTGGGGTTTGAATAATCCCTGTGGTTAATGAATTAGAGATAGCTCATTGGGTAGGTTTGAAAACAAGAACAACAACAACATTAGGTGGAAGGTTGATGCTCTATTCTGTTTGAATTAACATCACTGAAGGCTGCAGATTCTTATGTGAATAAACAATTTTTGGGCGGATTATTTATAAATCTCTTCGTTTTTATAGTCTGGTTTACTTATTTGTCGTTATTCAAAATAATGTATTTCGAGTATTTATCTATTACTTTGCGCATAGGTGTAAGCTGCATAAACAAACTACATGAGTGTTGGGAAATTCCCATTATATGTTTTGAACACATGCCAGAGCACGTGGTTGAACTTTATCTATGATAACAAATAACAGGATGATAGTTTTTATTGTAAAATTTTTTTTCCAGTTTACATAAACAAGAAAAATAATTTTAATAGCAAACGTTTTAAAAATAAGTCTAGTTTCATAACAAGAATTTAATGAATCTATTACATGTCACATATAATTTTAATAATAATTATATGATTTTAAGAAGACAAAGCTTGGTTTCATATATTTAATTCATATTTAATTATCTTCGATATCCAATAAAGAGTACATCTTTACTTTTGTCATTTGTTAAACAGCCTGAGTGGACTGACAGCATCACCAAACTGTTCTTGAATATGAGTTAATGATATTTCGTACGATTTGTTTTTTATGAAATAACACCATATGCAATGTGATTCATTTTAATATTACTTAAGCTTTTTATCAGTTGGCTATTCATAAAAGAAAACATTGTTATGATGTGCATTTATGTAAGGCTGTTGTAATGCCAATACTTTTAAAAATTAAAAGTACAGCGTCCAACTAGAGTATCTGTGGTTTAAAAGAGTTTGTTTATATATGTCCTAACACAAGTTTTATTTCTCATTTCTCCAGGATATATAATATGCTGATGTTACTTATGTTTGAAATTAATTCAACATACAGAAATCAAAACAAATTAGAATTATCGGCAAGAGTAGAAATGAAAAGAAGCTTTTTAAATTTTATTTATTGTACACTTACTCAGTACCTCCTTATGTAGTACCTTAAATTACTGTGGCCTCAAAATCGAAAGAGAAACAACTTGTCATTTTCGTTTCTTTCGTAAGAACTTGAAAAAAATGAATAAAATATATTACTAGCCAGATATCTTGATCAAAATACCGTCGCTATCAGAACCCTCTTTACCCAGTTGTCTAACTGCTTTCCGTAACGAAAACTATTGAAAACTTCACAGCAGAAGTTATATAATATATACTAAAGTTTTGAGTATCTCACTAGCTCTAACAAGAATGTAAAGTTCGAAAACTGTTGAATTAGAAAATAGAAGGTAAGCTCAATTTCTCAAAGCTTTTGAATATATCTTAAAGCGTCTTTTGAAAATGTAGATGAGACAATGGCGAAATAAATAATGTAAAAGTTCTTTAAAAATTAACTATTTGAGTCTAAAATTTAGGTTTAAGGTTTTCACTTATATAGATATAGGATATATTTCGAAAGATCATATATATGAAACTAAATCAAAAACTTCAGTCTAATTGGCCATGTGGCTTGCATGCAATCGTTATTTGTACAAGTTGAATTATAGGAATCTGAGAACGAACTGGATACTTTTGTTTTCTTTTCAGAATTTCACCCAGAATGGATTCAAAGAAAATGAAGGTTTGCAAGTTGTATATAATCAATTTTTAGGAATCAATCCAATTAGATGAACAGCAGATTATAGTTCACAAGCCAAGCACTTCCCAAAAACATTAATATAAACCCAGACTATGTAAACAACAAAAACTCTTTTAACAATGTGAATTTCAATGAATGAATCCATAATATTGATCGCAGATTATATTTGGGTTCTTCATGTAACATTATCTTGTGAAAAAGGTATCATGAGTGATGTTTTATTAAATAATGTTCTTCACTATATTTGTAGTAGGCGAAACAAACAAATATTTTCGTCTTTAGTAATGAATATGTTTATTCGTTAAGTTTTTTTGAAAAACAGATGTTTGCTGCAATTTGATTCACGAGCAGGACCAAAAATGGTTTGTTTATAAATGCAAAATGGCAAACATCAGATAGAAGTGGGAAAAGAATAAGAGATAAGAGATTTTGAAATTTTTTAAATCTGTTTGTATAAAAAGTTCAGAGTTTTACGTATGTGTGGGCCGGATTCTTTACAGTACGCGTCTGTGACTTGTTGGCAACAAATTCCAACAATAGCTGTTGTTGTTTTTTGGAATTTCGCACAAAGCTACTCGAGGGCTATCTGTGCTAGCCGTTCCTAATTTACCAGTGTAAGACTAGAGGGAAGGCAGCTAGTCATTCAACAATAGCACATAGTCCACTTGTTTTAACATAATATCTCAAAACATGTCAAATGTTTAAATAATTATTTGTTACAAAGTTAATTACCACAATTCTATCCAGAACTTTAAATAATCGTCTCTTTTTCCTTAAAAGTATATACAGTTTGGCTCAATTACTTTAGAACACATATGAAAAGGTAAATTATTCTTTTGTAATTCTACAATATTCTACAATAAAAATCCACAATAATTTCATTTGAAAAGAAAGCTTCACTATATGCTCGTTATGGAACTTACAAATACACAATCTGAATCTATTTTACTATCTTTACACTTTGTTTTACCTAAACTATATTTTTTACACATATTTTCAGACCAACAGAGGTCTAACATGTTTTACACATTGCATGATAATAAGATGGAATAATACTCTGTTGAAACAACGAGGAAAAGTTCTTAACACTATGACACAATAATAAAATAAGTACCAATGCAAAACAACAAATGAAATACACAATGCATGATCGGTTAAATAAAGAATCCTATGATAAACTATTATTTCTAAAAATAACTAAATTTAACAGTTGTACTAAAATATTTATTAAATTATAATACTATATTCAAATACTGATTTCAGTCCATGCACAAAGTCTACTCATATAGTATGCGCCGACATTTGCAATGCACTTAATGAATTCAGTGCAGAACCAATAATTCTGGAGATACACACCCACCTTATGATCCTTGAATTGTAAGTTGTATACTTCTGGATGTATGCAAGTGGCTGATAGTTTGTCTGGATGATAAATTTCTTCCCGTAGTGGTAGCCATGGAATTTCTGGATGGCAAATGTGATGACCAAACATCGTTCAGCCACAGAGTAGTTATCCTCATTATGTAACACCTCTTTGCTGATGTTCGTTGCAGAAGAAAGTTAGTATAAATGTTCTTCTAATTCCAACGTTTGATGCATTGGGCTGGAAGATGGATGGTTTATTGAAGTCTGGTGTTGTAAGAAGTAAAAAACTTTCTAACTTGTTCCTCAACTTCTGGGATACCACTGCTGTAGTTGTTCCCACTTCACCTTGTTGTGTTGGCATCTCTTGGTCAGGTCCGACAGTGGTGCAGTGACTTCAGTCTAGCTTGGAATGGACTTTCTGGTGTATCTTGCTAGCCCCAGGAAGGATCTGACTTGTTGTTTGGTCATCCGAGCTGGTGCATCTTGTTTGCGGGCTAGCTTCTCCTCTTTTAAGACTATCTATTGGTCTCTCACCTTACGTCCAACAAAGTGCAGCACAGAATAACCGATCTAGCACTTAGATGGTCTGATGGTCGGACATCCTACTCTCACTCGTCCAAACAGCTCTCTGAGTTTCTTCAGTTGGTCTTCCCATCTGACTCTTTGGGTCAGAATGTTGTCCACATAATCCTCGAGGTTGGTAGTTTTTTTGGAGCGTGTTCCTCATCATGCAGTTGAATGTTTTTGCTGTTGAGTTGTAAAACCTAAATGTTTATCAACCAAGAACGATGCTACTACTTCACTCTGATCGCTCAAAAGCATTTGTACTATATTTGTATCACAAGCATATGTAAAGCGTGAACTAGACATAGGCAGATATTTATACAAACAAGCTTACATTCAGTTTAAGAGTATAATTCTTATTATCTATCGAAAATGAAGAGAAGAAAGGAAAATAATTCCACATTTTATTAATATTTAGTATTCTAGAATGAAATGCATAGATTTTAGGCACTGCAAGTCTTGTTCCTCAGGAAATTTAACATGATAATGTAAACAATGTATCATTATCATCATTTGCAATATGAACCACTGTTCCAAAAACAAAAACAGAGAAATAATAGCTTGTTTTAACATTGTTGTTCATTAATAATAAAATAACATCACTTATTACTAGTGTTTGTAACGTAGGCTCAATAATATTCTTATTGGAGCGTAACTCCGGTTTTATGTGCAATTCGCATGGTAACAGTGAAAATAACTAAATGAAAAAAAAAGTCTGGCGCTCATGCAATTTTTTGCAACAAAGTTTATTGTCGGGAAATTATTTTACAGAGTAAATGTTATCTTTTATTCTGTTGACAAACATTGTTTGGCTAACTGTACAAAATGTATGGTTATGTATTTATTTTACGTGTCCTTCAATATTGTTATTGCTTGACAATGATCATCTCAGAAATTTGCGCAACTTCCTGATATAACTCTACTGTAGTATTATCACTAGAACGTAACGTGCAGCACATAAAAAGCAGTCTGCTAGAACAGCTTGAACAAGATTTTTGCTATCATATAACTAAAATTTCAGTAGTTACTCAATCTACCATTGTATTATATTTGTATATAATATAATATACAATCATTATATTGTATATATGTACAATATGTTTTATTGATTACATAGAATCAATAAGTATACTGCGAGACTCTTCCTAAAATAAATTTGCTTCTATCGGTTGCTCCTTATTGAGAAGAATAACAAAATATATATTATTCTCGCTTGTGAACAACGCCGTATCTAAATGAGGAAAGACAAGCAAGACAGGTACGTTTTAAGTACAGCCAGATATCTTGTTTTCTATATTTTCATTCTCAAATGAAAGTATTTTAAGATTACAGTAGGTGATTTCGAAAAACAATTTAGGTTTTTTCTTTGTGAATGTGTCTTATTCAAGAATATGTATTAAGTTTACAAACATGTTTTAATGTAATAAGAATTGATGTAACAACTTATAATGTCTTTTGTAAGGCAAGAATAAAACTAGGAACTTCTATATTAAAAATGGAAATATATTTTGATAAGTATTTATATCACATTAAAAAAACAACAACACGCAAACCACACAAAACTGAGATGTATTTCACCTGTGAATTTTTGCAGGGTTCCCGAAAGTGTTCTGTTTCATAAGTAAATAAAACCAAAATTAAGAGTTTTAAACAGAGACGTCAGAACCGGGTGTACTGTAGCACCCCCACGTTTGTATATTTCAATTATATTATCACATTAATTTTATGGAGGGGGGGCAAGACCCTAGACCCGCTAAATTGAGCTGCCTTTGTAAAAATCTGAATGTTTAGCCAAGCACCCCACTTTGCAACTTCTTCCAACACAAGAGATAAATATTTTTGTTTTTTGCTTTTGAAATTTATTTGTCATGTTGTTTTGTAGTTTACAAAGTGTATAATTCTTCTCGTGATGCATGACATTCGCACGCTTTATTGACGTCACGACAGTACAAATTGCAAAGTTAATCATCATATACGTGATGATCAGTTTACTGACTGACAAACAACACAGTACTGTATGATGGTGCGAGTGATTAAAATAAGTGTCAGAAGTGATGTTAACAGTAACTGCTAATACAAAATATATATTATACTAACAGTAATTAAAACAAAATCTAAAATAATTTGAATAATCTAGTTTTCGTTTACGTTTGTTGTCATTTTTACGGCTGCATGAGTGTCAGAAAACTCTGTAATTTATTCTACTACCTCCGCCAGCGACAAAATAACGAATATAACATACAACCGAAAAATCGACTTATGCGTTATTTGTTTCACCTCAGTTCTCTAAAGCATTCATGTTAGAAGTTGAAATTAATCAAAATTGAACTCTCAGAATTGAGATTCGTTTAATTTCTACAGGAGTCAGGTATGAACTAACGTTTAATGTACAGAACTGTGGATCTGAAGGTTTATAGATCGCAGTCCCATTACGGTAAAATAAAACACAGTGAACGCGTCATGCGAATTTCTAATTCCACAATTCCACGCAAGTAGCTCAAGAATTAGCAGTGGTATCGTTGTCGGGCTGTTTTTTTCTAGATAATCCTTGTGTAGCTTTACAAGAATTTACGAAACAAAAAAGTTCTTGCAGAAAAATATGCGACTGTTTGGAAAAGAAGCATAAATAATAAAAAATTAATCATGTTTTTATTAAATTAATCAAGATATTTAAGTTAATATGATAAAAATGTAATGGCAATGTTTCTTTTTACGTTCTCGAATCTATTTTGGTGAAGTGTAAGAAACTAAATCGGAATGTTTGTGGCCCCTAAACACGTATACGACAGTATCAAACTGTTGTTAATATATTATAGTTAAATAATTAAAAGGTACAGCGGTAAATCTACGGATTTACAACACTAAAATAAGGGGTTTGAATCCCTTCAGTGGACACAGCATATAGCCAGATGTGGCTGTGCTGTAAGAAAAACACACACAGTTACAGATAAATAAAAAAGTATTTCTTTATACACTAATAAAGCCAGGAACATGTCATGATAATAATAACAATCATGCGAAAATCGAAAGTAAATGTATTGATGGCTGATATGAATCTTTCAAAAACAATGCAAATAAGATAGTAGAGATGGCATTACGATCATCTGTGTATTGTAACTTAGGAACAGAGCATAGTAGAATGTTAGGAGACAAAAATAAGATAAATCAATTCAATTGTTATCAAATAGTTATATGTATATATAGGTGTATGTTAATTCTTTCCTGTGCTATTACTTAGGCATGATACAAATACCATCCCTACTATCTTGTTTGTATTGTTTTTTGAAGGTTTAGTTATGGTCATTTCCATATTTACTTACTTTTTTGGAAAGGTTTTTCCCTTACTTGTTTGCTTGTTGTTGTTGTGTTTAATGCAGCGTTTCAATAGACATAGGAAGGTTGTACTTACAACTGAGTTCTATATACAATGAGGTTCTGACAGCGATAATTCCTGTTTCACTTTCTACTTACGGTTGTTTGTTAAAAAGCTGATTTCAAGGGGCAAAGATAACGCCATTTATACCAAATTTATGATCAAATATTCGTAGTTAATAACACTTATAAGTGCATACTTTGTTTGAAACTATGTGACTTCAGTGAAATTGATTGACATCATTGTTTTTGTTTGTGAGTTATGTAATACAAATGAAACAGCAGAAATAAAAATAAATTCAAACATTTCTGCTATGATATTCACAGACAATGCCAAAACTTGTAACTCAGTCATTACATAAATATTGTTATAAAAGGAAACACTGTTATAGTATTGTAAAGTTTTGATGACGTATTAAGGAGATATTTATAATACGATTTCGATGAACAACTAAGCCATCCCTACATACTCAGTGCTGCCTCCTGTCTTATTAATGAACAACTAAATACTCTGGTTAGAAGTAAAATTGTAAAAACTTCAGTTGAATTCTTTACTTCTAATAACAATATAGCACTGCATGTAAGCTAACTAGATGAGACAGTATTGATCTACTTCAACGTAAAATAAACCTTATGCACACGTGGGTTAAATGGCCATGCTAGACCCTAAGGCTCAGGGCATATCCTTTCCTGATTTAGAACTGTAGAACAGATAGCAACCAGTTAGCAATATATATATATACTGTCTATGCCAAGCATGTTGAGTGTGACATCACGACACCTACCTTACACATTTTGATCTTTGGCTTGACAAGTTATATAATAGACAACGTTTGGTTTTTGGTTCCAGTTAATGTCGGGTTTGTTGAAATATATAAACACACCGCAATTTACAACACACAAAACAATACTGACCAAAGAGACACTGTATAAACAAAACACATCAAATCCAACATGAGAATTACCAAGAAGTTAAAATTTACGTTATTATTATAATAATAGTACTTTTGTTATATTATTCAATAGTTTATGCATACATATATATGTATAACGTTTTTTTCTCCTTAGGAATATAAATGATGCTTATTTTATCAGATTGACCGTGGCAAATGACCAGATAATGCCGTCCAAAAGGATGTTTTGTTGTCTTGCAATGTCTATCATATTTACAACACAACCTGTTGGTGAGTCTTGTTTCCTTTCTGTGTATACATTTAAATTGTAAGTTTTGTCTGAATTAAACTTCGAACTTTTGTTTCTGTATTTCGCATATGAGAATAACTTTAATTTATTATTTTCAGTTTCCTTTGAATACAAAAGATCAAAATAATTAATGGGTAGTACCCAATTTACTTCTAATCGTGACATTAGGTAGCGAAAAAAACAAAATATGTTATTTAAAAGTAAAGGTATATAACTTACTTCATTTAAGTTTTTCGTATGCATTTGTGAACCAGCAATAAAAAAATCATATTGATACAGGTGTAGTAAGTTTCACTACACGCTGTGGTAATGTTTAGTTTTTATACAAGCATGTTAGGGTTATGTTAGACCAGTATTATTACTTTGCTGATGATGTCTTACAAAAACTATTTTGATTGGTTGTTGGTCATATCTAACTCCTAATATAGTGCTTTCGCATGAACGTAACCATATTCAAAAATTAGTTCCTTTAACAGTCATATCGATATTGAAAAATGTAGCCTCTAATGCGCATAGTCATACTGAAAGATGGCAGCATCATAAGGTGCAATCACATTGGAAAATTATTTACTCCACTAGGTACGAGGTTAGAGTGCATAATGACGAAACAGTTCCTTGTATAGATGTCATGGTTCTGTTAATTTATTCATTAGGCAAAACCATCCGGTGTAGAACTTTCTGGCCCCCAGTGGCACAGTGGAATGTCTACGAAATTACAACGCTAGAATCTAGGTTTCGATACTCGTGATGGGCAAAGCACAGATAGCCCATAGCCTAGTTCTTGTGCTTAACTACGAATAAACATAAAAATAGAACCTTTTGATTGCTGGAGTTTAAAGTCATTTTTTACACTAGATCTACTGATTACCTTTTTAATCATATATTTCTCAGGATCTTTGTCAGCAATATTTAATAAATATTTTTCATTACTAATTCTTCATTTCTTCAGAAAAATTACTTAGATGTTATTTATCTCTTCATCAAGTAATAACTTATCAAGTGCATCATATTATTATTCATAACCTACTACACAACCTTGTTAACATAATATATATATTACCAATATACAATATATATTGTTACCAAATATATATATATATTTAAGTATCTGTGAACATGATATACATTGATCATTTAGAGACAGCCAACCTGACTAGTTTAAACCACTTCTTGTAAAACTTGTTACCAGCTTCCTCGAATAATACGATGGTAGAAGATTCTTCACGTGATAAGATGATAACAGATTTTTAACGTCAAAAGATAGTAGTGGTTTTCTCAAGTAATAAAATAATAGAAACTTCTTCAGATGATAAACTGGTAGCTGTTTTCGCAGATTATAATACGGTAGCAGCGTTATGAGGTGACAAGATGATATTTGCTTCCTCAGACAATAAAGTGATAGCAACTTCTTCAGATCATAAATGATAGTGTCTTTATTAGGTGATAAGATGACTCGACTTCCTCATGTGGTAAGATTTTTATGGGAAGGTCATCTTTAAATATAATATGATATTAGTTTAAAATCCCACAGTAGTTTTATCCAGACTTTATTTTGTTAAAACTTGGAGGTGCATTAGACATACAATGATCATTAAAGGATAAAGAACATGGAGCTTACAAAGATTTCATCTTGGGTTTGAAGTTTATTTGCCTTTTAAACTTCTCACCAGTAATATAAACATTTCATGTTTTCATAATTACTTTTTTACCTTTAAGTCAATTTATTTTGTTTTCTGTAAACTGTCAAAAATATATGGACACTAATTTAGTGAGTTTTTCATTTTTACTTTTAGTGTATCACATAATAATGGTACAAATGCATTTAGTGTAGTATTTCAGTGAGTCACCAAGGGGTATTTATAAGCTTGTTTGATTTCACGAAGAAATGTCGTCAGTCAAGTTTCTGATCCACAACTGATTCTGTATTTTTCTTTCTTGTAAATAACGCTTATAGAACTGCATCTCTTCATACTCACCTATTAGTTTTGTTTTGGTGTATTCATGAATGGATAATGCTTGAGTTGCTCATAGATTGTTATTTTGTTATTCTCCAGCTCTTTCTTAATACTTGGTATAACTTCGTAGTCTACCATTCGTTTAACTTCTTTCGAGATATTCCGCTCAGATAACAATTTATATGCTTGCCTTTTCATTTCTCCCTGGTGGCGCAGCGGTATGTCTTCAGACTCTCACTGCTAAAAATCAGGTTTCGATACCCGTGGTGAGCAGAGCACAGATAGCCCATTGTGTAGCTTTGTGATTAATTCAAAACAACAACGTAACTATACATTTGTAAATAAATGTTAAAAAATAAATTTGTATAACAATGTGACTAGGTCATTTAAGTCGATGGCCAATTGTGATTAAGAATTGTTGCACTTATTACAAAGAAAAATACCGTTAATAGTGGAAGAATTTTCCATATATGTAAATCTTAAAGTACAAGCAAAGTAGAACAGTACTTAAAGCGCTGTGAAAAATCTGAAAGATAGGCCTAGAAAAGGGAGTAATTGTTTTTTAAGGCATAACAAGCAAGTACCTATTTTTTGTAATACATTTGCTTCCAAACCAATTAATAACTCGTGTAGTTTTGCGCGAAATTCAAAATCAAAAACAAAACAAAACAAACCAGTCAGAAAGGATTGATGTGAGAAACATAAGGTTGCCAATACCATTTTAACATCACTGCAGTGACTGTACCAGATCAAAACCAGATTTGAACAATATCATTTTACAAATATAATCTGACCTTCCAAATAACTTTACCATATTGGATCTGTATTGTTGGAAAAAGTTAATGCAAGCTTGTGACAGACTTCGAGAAATTATCTGTATTGCTAAAAAGATTCACACAAGCTTTTGATGGACTTCAAACAAGGATATGTATTGCTGGAAAAGCTGAAACAAGCTTTTGATGAAATTTTGTGGTAAAATCGTTTTTGTAATAATATTTAACAGTGTTCTCCATTCTATACGCTATCAAACAAACATCTTCTTCTTGAAAACCTTTACATATTTGATATACTTTAAGTACCACATTTATAGTACACAGAAAAGTGATATGTTATTGCGAACAAAAGTACGTATCATTCTGAAAGAACCTTAAATAGCTTTTTGAGCCATTTTATAGGCCATGAAGTAGAAAAGGAGATTCTGATACAAATTTTCAACTCTTTCAACTGTATAAAGGATAAAATATATCGGGTACTAATAAACGTTTATTTTTCTTTATGTTTTAGAGTTACATAGATAATATATATGTTAAAATACCAAAATAATTGTTATTTATTGACATATCTTCTCTATTTAAAACTTTTTAAACACTGACTCTGTAATGTTAGTAACACGAGCCCATTTGTAGTCTAATTTAATACATAAATCTAACGTAAGGCTTAGCTAGTAAATCTTATTTTGTTTAAGGCTAAAGCTCGTTGCCATAAAACTTTTGAATTAAATTTTTTTACAGCATATCAGCAAAATGACAGAAAATAAAGAATATAAACAAACCTTTCTCACAAATCACTCTCAGTAGTGAGCATTAATTGGCCTAAGAATAGTCAGCTGATAATTGTGACGATAAACAATATTGTTTATTGTATATATACATTGTTGAGCATCACCAAAAAAAAACAAACAAAAAAACGATCGTCAAAGCGTTCTCGAGAGAGGCAAGGAAATAAACATTTTATGGTTATTGATAATGTTATCTTTGAGGGTAAATCAGCTCAAATGAGTTAAACATATGTATATAACATACCAAAACATTTATAAAAATTGATTTTCATTTAATTTGAATCGATATAAAATGGATCGTGAATTGTTATACCAGGAATACAGGTGTCATCCACTGAACTACAGAAGGCCCGGCATGGCCAAGCGTGTTAAGGCGTGCAACTCGTAATCTGAGGGTCGCGGGTTCGCAACCCCATCGCGCCAAACATGCTCGCCCTTTCAGCCGTGGGGGCGTTATAATGTGACGGTCAATCCCACCATTCGTTGGTAAAAGAGTAGCCCAAGAGTTGGCGGTGGGTGGTGATGACTAGCTGCCTTCCCTCTAGTCTTACACTGCTAAATTAGGGACGGCTAGCCCTCGAGTAGCTTTGTGCGAAATTCCAAAAAACAAACAACAAACTGAACTACAGCACTATTTGCTTTTTCTGTACTTGTTAAGAAAGTAAGATTAATACTTACATACACTGCTGGCCAAAATCTTAAGGTTAATGAAAACAAAATGCATTTTGCGTTACTAGACTCAACCATTTATTTGAGTAGAGCTTCGAAAGATTGAAATAAGAAAATGAAAAATAAAAATAAAAAACCTTTTTAAGCATTGAATAAGGAAAATGTAAACACTATGAAAATAACCTAAATACTAGCTGGTCAAAAGTTTAAGACCTATACGGAAACGAAGCGTTAATCGATAAACACGTAACGAAATTTAGTCATTTGTGTTCAAGCATTAGCGTTGTCAACATCTCCCACTGACATTTTCTGTGTTACATTGGGTAAAAACATGGCAAAGGCTAAAAAGTTGACAGAGTTTGAACGTGGCAGAATAGTCGAGCTGCAAAAGCTGGTGAGATTGGGCGAAGTAAAACTGCTGTAGCAAATTTCTTAAAAGACCCTGAGGGATACGGAACGAGAATTTCAAGTGGTCGGCCCAAGCAAATTTCGCCGTCGTTAAGCAGGTTTCGAAGAGTTGTCCGGCAAGAAACAAGCCGATTGTCGAACCAGATTAAGCCCCTTACGGACGTAGAATGCAGCTCAAGAACAATAAGACGGCATCTGCAAGAGAAAGGCTTTAAAAACCGTAAACGTATTCAAAGGCCACGCTTCCTTCCACACTACAAAACAGCTCGGTTAAACTTCGTTGAGAAACACCAAACATGGAACGAAGAAAAGTGGACGAAGGTTTTGTTCTCTGATGAGAAAAAATTTAACCTGGGTGGTCCAGATGGCTTCCAACGTTACTGTCACGATAAGAATATCCCACCGGAGACATTTTCTACATGACACAGTGGAGGAGGTTCCATCATGATCTGGGGTACTTTCTCCTTCCATGGAACAATGGAGCTTCAGGTTATACAGGGTCGTCAAACAGCAGCTGGCTACATTGGCATATTGGAGAGAGCATCCGCATTGACTGGAAGCTCTCGCTTGTGTGGAAATGGTTGGATCTGTCAGCAGGACAACGCTGCAATCCACAATGTCCGTAGGACAAAGGACTTTTTCATGGCAAATAACGAGATTATTTTGGAAAATCCAGAGTGTTCATTCGAATTGGATCCCATTGAAAATGTTTGTGGGTGGATAGTAAGGGAAGTCTATAGAAATGGACGTCAATTCCAAACAGTGCATGATCTTCGTCAAGTCATCTTCACCACTTGGAATAACATTCCAGCCAGCCTTCTGCTTATATCGGCCATGCCAAAGCGAATGTTTGCAGTTATTCACAATGACGGCCGTGCAACTCACTACTGAAACCTGTTGTTGGGCATTTCCTACTCTGTTTAAGACTTCTTTTTGGTATGTTCTTAAACTTTTGACCAGCTAGTATTTAGGCTAATTTTGTAGTGTTTACATTTTTTCTATTAAATGCTGAAAAGTTTTTCATTTTTATTTTCCCTTTTCTTATTGTCATCTTTTGGAGCTTTGCTCAAATAACTGGTTGAGCCTAACAACGTAAAATGCATATTTTTTCTTTATGTTCATTAGCCTTAAGATTTTGGGTAGCAGTGTATAAACAAGTGTTTAACAATGTTATGCAACATTGTGTAACTCAATATGAAATTGTGTTAAATGATTATCGTATCCTAAAAAGTTACGCTTTTAAGTTCGGAAATTAATAACAAAGCAGAACATTGTTTATTATTACTTTGGGAATAGAAATAACAGGTTGAATAACATACGCAAATATTTTATACTTGTATTAACGGTAATGGTTTATGTTATACCATATCGTAATAACTATACTTAAATCATTGATATCTGGGGAAGTCGTAAGTGTAATCCACAGGACACAAAAGTCACTAATATTTCTGTTAGTTATGAGTTAGTCACGAGTATCTTCTGTCTTGAGTTATGTGGGTTATGAATGTCTGCTCTGACTAAATAGTGAGTTCTTGAAGTATTAAAGGGACAATATCTACTTGTTTAGCGGTTTATTATCAGTTTTACTGAATGAGTAACATCCTATAATCATGTCAAATTATAGATTATTCACATGTTACTAAATATTTAATTATAAAATACGTCCTAAAGAAGTGGTTCATGGGATGGGAGAGAAAAAAACGAGGCCTTGATGTGGTAGTATTTTTAAAAATCAAGCTTGTATAACACTTAAAGAGCAGATTTACATAATTTTTATGTCACTATAAGGGATTTACTCATCATGGAGAAAATATTTTATTTTGGTTTAACTTCGTGCAAAACTACACGTGTGCTATATTCGCTAACCGTCCCTAATTTTGCAGTATAAAACTGCAGGAAATGGAACTAGTCATCACCATCCACCGACAACTTTTACTTTTACTTAATCTATGTTCAGTTGGTGATGATAAAATTTGTATTATATATTGCTTTCGTAGCTATATTATGAAATTTGCAGACGATATTAAAGTAAGTTATATTTTTAACTTTATAAGGTATGTCGAGAAAGTGATCACTAATAGTACAATAACTCTATGAGCAAGAGTGAAGTTTTGAGAAAATCACTTCAATTTTATTTGTTGTCAGCAACTCAATAGAGAAAAAATTTACTGTTAAATTTTAATGCAGTCAAAATATTTGTGTATTTTGTTTTCCACTTTAAAAGTTTTGTTTGGTTTTTTTTGTTGTGGATTTCACGCAAAGCTACACGAGGGCTATCTGCGCTAGTCATCCCTAATTTGGTAGTGTACGACTAGAAGGAAGGTAGCTAGTCATCACCACCCACCGCCAACTTTTGGGCTAATCTTTTACCAACGAATAGGGGGATTAACCATCACATTATAAAGCACCGACGGCTGAAAGGGTGAGCATATTTGGAGCGACTGGTATTCGAGCCCTCAAACATCGGATTGTGAGTCGAATGTCTTATCTACCTGGCCATGCCAGGCCACACTATAAAAGTAAAAATTACTTTACGTACGTTTGGCATAGGATGCCAAGAAAGGGCATAATAAATGAAAAAAACAAACACACATTCATCTTTACTGTTTGAAAACTAATAAAATTTTATAGCACATAATATATGTTCTAAATTATTTATATCATCGCCATTAACGTTTCTAAGAACAAGAAATCGATAGGAGTACCTCATTGTTTTTTATCTCATTAAAATTATGCAATTGCCACCTATTGCTAAAGTTCGGTGATAACGTTTTTGCAGACTTGTTCCAGTCTATATATATAAAGGAATAAACATTACAGTTTAACATTCTGTACACTCAACTGACTGCTCAACAAAGCTTTTTTCCCAAATGTATACTCAAACATAGTGTGCTTAGTTGACCAAGTCAGAAGTTCAACTGACGAGAAAATACCGGTGCGTTTTAACATTTTATCATTACAAACATTTAAAGTTAAGTTGAATTACCTATCTAATACCAGCACAATTGATCAGGTTACCAGTTAGGAAGTGGAAGTAGAACATAAAGATAATAAAGTTTTTCTTAACCTTTGTGAAAGCTCTACACTTTAAACTATTATAGTCACATGATTTAATCGAAATAACATGACACTACAGAGGCGACATAGTATGTATGTCTTCTTATTTTCATAAGAAA
The DNA here is from genome assembly GCF_004210375.1 of Tachypleus tridentatus. Classification (NCBI taxonomy): domain Eukaryota; kingdom Metazoa; phylum Arthropoda; class Merostomata; order Xiphosura; family Limulidae; genus Tachypleus; species Tachypleus tridentatus. The sequence goes on along the minus strand of NC_134833.1, from coordinate 42,622,959 downwards.
TCTTAGAAACGTTTGCGCTTAGAGAAATATTTCTGCTTTTTCGCAATGTATTGAATAAATAAATAAATCGTTATAATTATAACAAATAAAAACAGTCGCTTGCTTATGATATACTGGATAACTGCAAGAAAAATCGCCTAAAAAGTAATACAGGGAGTTGCAGCTGAAATGTACACACTTTTCAGTACAATCTAGTCAGGGAGTGAAAAAAAAATCTTTCTGAGTGAACCCAACGATTAACCAGTCTTTTAACCAAATCGTAAGTATTTCAAGAAATTAATGTGAAGTGTCATTTTACTAATTATTGTATCACGATGCCAAAAATTGTATATAAAATCCCTTTTGTAGAAAAACACAGAGTGATAAACGTATATTTTGTGAATTCAAGTTGGCTTTGTTGATAAATATATCTTATGGTATTTTTGTTTTAATTCACTATTCATTTTCATGTTCTGTTTATCTCAGAAAATCAACATTTTATCAAATATGTTTTTTTGCGTTTTAGGACTTGAAAGCAAAGAAATTCATCATATAAATAAACGGGACACTTGTCACTCCACTGTATTCCAGGTTGTTAATGGTTATTTATCTTACGTGATAAGAGAGACAGCTATTTCAATTCCTGATCCTTTCTGCTGTTTTGATCCACCCCAGATATTCGGCCGTTTCATATGTAACAGCTGTCGAGCTTCAGGTCTGAGTACGTTAAAACAGATACAACTTCCGCAAATTATTTGTTATGGTACCAAGGTTATTGTATCCACTGTTTTAGCTATGGATAATCCATCTGTCTCATGTGAGTGCACAAAGCCTCTCTTTTTTAGGACAGTGACCACTTCTGTCACCTTACAGATTCCTCGTCTAGAGGCTCAAACAATGATGGACGTCAAATTCACTTGCCTACAGAACAGCTCAAAGGTTAAGGATCTGGTGATCACTAGTCAAGCCACGCCTACTGTCAACATCAGTGATTGTGGGTTATTTTGCAGATTAGTGGAATTGTTTGCCAACTTCTTTGTGGAGTTAATTGGATGGCGACTGCAGTTAAGGTTTGATAACCAAATTAAAAAACTCATCCAGAATCAGCTAGACAGAACACCTATCACTTCTTTCTCTGAATGGGTGAAGTGAAAGAAAAGGAGAATTCGAAATCTTGAAATTGTTTTTAGTTGACATGTTTATATAAATAGAGATAAAATGTGAAATTCATTTTTTTTATTTACACTGAGAATAAGGACTCAGAATTCTAGTCCACTTGACAGTTATAAAAACTATTACTAAGGTTCTGATGAAAATTAATATCTAACGCCAGAATTAAATCAATCAAAGGATAAAAATCTTGATTGAATAATTGTTCAGATGTGTAAATAGCTTAAAGTTTCTATCAAATTTGGATCGACCATCTGAAAGTAGACATGTTTGACGTTGAGAAAAGTGAACAAAATAGAGGAATAAAGCATATTATAATAATTATCTGTTTGCACTCCTTGAATTTATAAAAAATGTAATCTGTTAAATAAAAATGCATTTTCTTGAAGTGGCTCATACCTGTGTCTTATACTTAACATCTTGTGCCTGGCATGGACAAGTAGTTAGGGCGCTCGAATCGCACTCTGAGGATCACGGGTTTGAATCTCTGTCCCACTTACTATGCTCGCCCCTTCAGCAGTAGGGACGTTATAAGTGACGGTCAATCCCACTATTAGTTGGTAAAAGAGTAGCACAAGAGTTGGTAGTGGGTAATTATGACTAGCTGCCTTCCCTGTAGTCTTTCACTGCTAAATTAGGAACGGCTAACGCAGATAGTCCTCGTCTAATTATGCGCAAAGTTCATAACAAAATTCAACATTTTCTATTTTAAACAAATATAATAAAAACACTTTACGGAAGGAAGTTTATGAAAATCTTGAGAAAATTGGAATATTATGTCACATTATTTGCAGATTTATTTCTAAACCATTCAGTATGACTCTGAGGTCAATAATGATTCTGTATATAGTTTCAGGAGTTGGTTCATCTCCCTCTGGTACTTTGTAAACATCTAAAAATTATTATCATTGTTTTCGATCAGAATCAGGTTATCAACAATAGTGCATTTTACCCTCTGCAATAGTTTCTTGTTTTGACTCCTGCTTAATTTAGCAAGAGCTCCCAAGGTTTATTTGTGACACAGTTTCAGCTTAATCACATGTTCAGGTGTCATGGGGCTATTAAAGTTCACAGGTGCTCAGACTAAGGAGCCAAATGACAATAAAATGTACAGTCCACTCAGACCCAAATATGGCTGATGCATACTCTAGTTAAACTTAATCTCTGCATTCACACTGGAATCATTTTACTGTTGAATTTTAACTTCTCTGTATCTATTAATCAAATTATATTAACGAAATTGGTGAGTAGCTAATATTATAATTATATGTTAGTTAGTATTATTATATACTTTCACAGATGATCATCCCAATGAGTTCAGTTTCGAATTACAAATTTAACAATGATACACTTGATAGTTTGCATAGCTCATTCAATAAAATCATTAAGTAGATATGGCATGGTATTCTTTGAACCTTCACTACTTACAGAACTTGCTATAACTCAAAGTCAGCAACTATCAAACCATGGATTTCTTTGAGTGAAATATCCAAAGCTAGTTGCTCGTTCAGCGTTAATAAGTACAGAAAGCAATGTGTATACATATGGATTTGTGTGTGTGTGTCTACTAAAAGAGGGATGTAATGCCAACACTTCTTTCTGGTGATCAAAACAGTTAAGAACTGGACCTTGGTCACAAAGAAAAAAAAGCCTTGAGTTTCCTTAGAATTATATCTTATCATTTAAACTTTGTCAAAATTTCTTTATATTAGACACAATCCAGACTGGTTTCTTATGTACTTAGAATACCGCTGTCACCTTCTCTGTGTTAATATGAAATGACAGTTAAACGCTCGTACATTATATACATATATTAAAAAAATATTCTCCTTCCAAATCAGATACATTAGGTCGCTCAAAATGATTGACACATTTACCCAGACTCAACAGCATGATGCATAACTGATAACCTGTTTTAAGTGCTGAAAGTAACATTATGTATGTTACACTTGACAGTGGACAGAAACTTGGTGAAAGGTGTTAAAGTAGCAAGATATTTGCAATGTAACCAGATATTCAACTGTCTATTAATGCATTCATGAAATGATCATAGAATCTCACCATATCTTTGTTTTTTGTACAGTATTGGATAATTATCTTGTTGCCTAAGGAAGTTGTTTTAAAAGATGCTTATGACTAGTTTTCTTATGATAGCAAGTTAAATTTCTCCTGTACAAGCAACATTTTGAGATGAAATACATAAATAAATTTTGTTAACAACTTCCCAAGTTTTTGTTTTTATTGTCTGTCTGTACTTAGTTGTCTGCAGTTTCATCTTTTTCACGTGCTACACTGATAATCATGTTAGCTAGTGATTTCACATTCCTCTGTTAGTGTTTATACACCAACAGGTGAATAACTCATACTTTTAAAAGGGATAAAACAAAATGTGCATGATATAATTTTCATACAAAAACAGTAAATTTCACAAGAGTTTCTGTTATTGTAACAGCATAAACGTTTTCAATATGCTGCAGACAAATTCTTCTGAATTAGGAGTGTTAATGTAATCTTCTTCATGTACCAATCCTTCCATCATTCTTGGACATTATATTTGATTGGTACTCAATTATTTTTTAAATAGAATTGTTTTCACTCTTCTATATACCATGATAACAAATATCTTTTGTAGTTTGTAATTTTTAAAGTGATGATGCTTAACCTGAAATCAGAGGTGAACTTTTGAGAAATAACATTGACATTTGAGATTTGCCATGCGTCTCTTTCAATTGTAAAGATTTCAGTATTTAATGGCTAGTTAATCTATTTACAATATGTTTACTCCTTCTGGTATATGTTAAACTGTTTCAGACCCTTCATATTATGAACTAACTATAACATTGGTAGAGATTGACTGCTCTCTCCATCCATTTTACTGTTCAAATCAAATTTGAGGGTCATTAGTATAAATTATTAGGAACTTCAATAGTCATAGTCGAAATGCCTTCATACTCTACAGATAGGTAGGAGCAGTCCATTACTGTCAAAATTTTTATAAGATAGCTGTTACCATACATTTGAAGGAAAAGAAACCTACCATATCTCTTGTACCAAAACAATATATAAGTTATTCGTATTCTCATACCTTACCAGTATAAAGCTGAAGCAGGTGCTTTGACTTTCTCTATTGAAGTACTGGTTTACATGGTTATGATAAAATTGTTACTTAATCAGTGAGACAGACTCTAGATATATTGATTAATGGGTATAACGAAACATGGCTTAACTATTGATATTTGATGCGAATTCGAACATCACTGGTTCGAAGCATTATAAGGTTTCAAGCTGTGTGAGCCTCATAAAGCCATAAAGCCACTGCGAAGACTGCTGAAGGTTTCCATCATACTGCCATCTTGAACACAGTTCTTGCAAAGGTTGTTGTGCTCCTTAATATTTTGTAATATCTCATTGATTTCATTAGCAGACCCTCAATGAACTTTTCCAAAAAGGATATCCTCATGATCTGTCTCTTCTATTTTGATCATTCCATGTACTTCATGTAAATTATTGGTATGGGTGGCAAGCTGTCACATGGTTTGCAACACCCAATTCTTCAATTTCGTACTGATAAGAACTGCTCAGGTTTTACCAGTTACAATTTTGTTGTCACTTGCACTGCCACGATAGTTCCCTAAGTGGTTCTCTCTGGAGTCCAAAATGCTCAATGGCATGAAGCCACGCACCATTTAAGCTTTGAAGCAAGCATTAGGTTTTCCTGGTCAATACTTGCAAAATTCACGTTATAATATGACTCAGGCTTCTCTTAGTGGTAATAAGCTGATGTAGAAATTATTAATAATTGTCCTGCTGATTTTATCAGACTGTATGCATTACAGTTTCACAGAACAGCACGTTACTAGAATGAGTATATTAATTGCCTGCTCTATTTATACATAATATTTTAATTTACCAATAGAAATAACAGCCGATATCGTCGCTTGAGTTGTTTTTGTTGTTGTTTTGAATTAAACACATAGCTACACAATTGGCTATTTGTGTTCGGCTCACTACAGATATCGAAACCCAGTTTCTAGTATTGTAAGTCCGCATACATGCCGCTGTGCTACTGGGAGACCTTCACTTGAGAGTAATTGCTGCTGTTAACTTTAATTGGATTATATCCCGAGGAAGTGTAATCTTCTTTATTATAGATGCATGGAGAAACAAGAGCTAATAATATGATATAGTTAATAATAACAATAATAATAATGAGTTTAGCCTATTATGCTTATCCTCTTGACAATCATCAAAGACGAAACATTACAGGTATTAACAGAGAACTAACCATTAGTCTTGCATTAACAACAAGGAAGTGTAACAACCATTATCGTATATTTATTAAATAATTAGAAAATGTAACAGTCATTATCGTTTATTCATTTAACAATCATGAATAATATTAAACGGTTACTCATTGGAAACTGCTATTGTAGGGAACATAAGGTGTCTGTCATGAGGTCATTCACATAGAAAATATAAAGTATATAGTCATCATGCGCTTTCACAAATTAGTTGCAAAGTATATTCAATTAACAAGTCATTTTCGACAATTAAAGCAATGTAAAGCTTCAATATTCTACAGGTGACAATTTCAATCATTCACAATGGTTGGACTGGTGAGATTAGCGTTACCAGAAACTACAGGTTTCAGCAGATCATATAACTAATTTCATTAGAAAATGCGAATTTATATTTTCGTTTGCAAATGATTGAATCCTATTAACGCGAGAATCACAAAGGAGATAGTTTTCTAGACGTTATTTACATAGCAGAGATAATGCAACAAGGGCTTATGTAACATGATATGACTTTTGGCTCACATCAAAACACAGGCTTTCCAATAATGTCTCACCCACATATTTTTATATACAGTCTACCTTTTTATTTATTTTTATTACTTTTTTGAAGACATCTTAAAAGTTTGTTTGTTTGCAATTTTAGGTTTGTTTGTTTCAAAGTGAGAACTTAATTATGTCAGGAAAATTGCTTCAAAAGTGTTTGTTTTCAAGTGAAAATTTACTTAGGTATGTATTTTAGTAATTATAGCTTGTGTTTTCGAAGATGAGAAATTACACAGTGTTATAAAAACTTCAGCACTTTGTTGCATAAAATTGATGCCTCATTAAAAATAAATGGCTCTATTTCAATAAAACTATTGCCAAACACATTTTTCAGTCAAATACAAGAGATTACAAATTTTGAAAGAAATGAGTAGAAAATATAAAATATGTATTTATGCGAAAACACAATTTTGTCTGTACACAAAACAAAATAATATGGCAATTCTATTCATGTACAGGAAAACTTATAGCAATCGCCTACAATCGAAACATCGTTAAAAAATTTCTTCAATATTTGTAAAAAAATAGAGAAATATTGGTGGTTGGCTTGATTTGATTACCGCATTCAAGTCTTATAATTTTTCACAAAGTATGAATTTTATGCTTTATCAAAGTAATGCTAACATTTTGCAATAAAGTATCTGCTGTAATACGTGAATACCTCCTTGATATCTTCTAGTTCTATGAAATATTCATGCAGTCGCACTGGCTGGGAAAGAGAGCACAAACAACTTCTTTGAAGCTTGGAATAATGGTTTCATAACATTAGTTGGCTACAAGCATCCGTCATTTTGGAACACTATAGAGAGTTTGAGAAAGGATGAGGCAGGAATATCAGTCCTAATTGTGAAAGAGAGTCATAGCCAACCGCCAAGGAAACATTTAACGTATTTTTGTAAATTTTTGCTATGGTGAGACTTTGTTCTGAATTCAAAAACCTTCAATGTAGTCACATTTCGGTACGTTTGTCAGTGCACAGTTGAGGAAGCTTAGCATTGTCGGTAATTCCAATTCACTGATCTCAAAGAAGAAATAAGTTGGTAGGAACCACTTTCACTGTTTACTATTAGTTATTAGCACCAAATATAACAGTGTTTTGGGACAACATGAAATCTATTGGTCCATCTCGACTGCTTTATCCCTAAAGCTGAACTAAAACTATTAGTAAATAAATTTATAAAAAATATCTTTAAGCCAACCTCTATAAATATATACTTATCAAACTTTCTCTTAAACTCACTTAAGTGTACTGCGTCCACAACATCCGAAGGTAACTGGTACGCATTATAATTTATTTCGGACAAGTTTCTGATTTATTAGGTTACATACGTTATTTATTACTATTTTAAATAACCGGAAATTTAATTCGAATTTAGAACTTAATTAAATGTTAATGTGTATTAAATTTATGATATTTACCAACAAGATTGATACAGACAATTTTCTTTTTTAACACAAATATATTTTTTTAGGCCTTTGGGGTATTTTATAATAACGGTTTATATACAAGAGTTCATAAACTTACAGCAATACTAAGTTTTAAATTCGGTCTAGAACTGAATATTTTATCGACGATCCAGGTCTAAAACGAGCAAATTAATTCTGAGTTGATTTTGTTACACCTCGTCTAAGCTAAGGGTGTCATTTTTCGGATAGCCTCAGACCGGGTACAAGCTGATTTTCAGCGAAGATATTCAGTGTTCTCATAGAAATAATAACGTCCGAAGTAATTCACTGAAGTTAAACGGTTTGTAGTATTCGAAATATATAAATGTTCTTAGTACAATCTGTAGTCCTCTGATTAATTAATCACAATTATAACTTCCTAGGTTTATAGCATACTGACTGTAGCAATCGAGTAATGATACTCTTTTTCTATTTCTCTCGGTTAGCTACTTTTTCCAGGAATTACGCGAGTTTGTAGATATTTCGACAATGTTCTAGCACACTTTCGTCAAACAAGTATTATTGATTTTTACACTCAAGAATGTTCTATAAATTTTGAGAAGAGGCGGGACTTGCACAGTATAGTCAAAGATATACGTCTAATGGAACAAAGAAAACTATAAAAAACAAACGTAGGAACTAAAATGAAAGTACAATGGTAAATCTGTTACAACAACTCATTCCAAAGACCAACCACCCAGTTAGAAAAATAAAATATCTTAGTTGAAGATGACTTCTATATAACTCCTCTTTTTTCCAGAAAAAATAATTTCTGATATTTCAACTTCTCCTCGTATGAAAACTCCTCCATCACAGGCACCATTCTAGTAACTCTTTTCTAAATCATTTACAACAATATAATGTATTTCCTAAGGTAAGAAGCCCGAGACTGAACACAATATTCCAAATGTGGCCTAACTGGAGACTTACACAATTAAATTATTACCTATTTAGACTTGTATTTAATAATTATTTAGGTACAATCTAAAATATTATTTCCCATACCTCTAATAACAACTCACTGCTTGAATGGCTTTAGAGATGGTCAACTATTACATCAAGGTCTCTTTCTTCTGTGACACAGTTAAGGATATTCCCATCCAAATTCTACTTATAATTCTAATTACGATGATCCAGGTGCACTGTCTTGCATTTATTATAATTATAATCCATCTGTCATTTATTTACCAAACTCACTAGATTTTCTAAGCCCTTTTGTAAAGCTGTAACATCCTCTTTACAACTAGCAGCACTCAAGATTTTAATTCATCTGCAAATTTAAATAATTTACTGAATATCCTTTATCTTTATCACTGATGTACATCCAAATGAGCAAAGGTCCTAACACTGAATCCTGAGGTAATTTTACTTGTGACATTACTCCAGTTTTCACGAAGTCTGCTTATGACAACTTCTGCTTTCTTCCATTCAATTAATTAATTGATCCCCGACACCTATACAGATAATTCATTTTTACAAACCTTTTACGAGATAAGTTGTCAAATGCTTAAAAAATATTTTTGTCTCTTCATTCTGTACAGAGTATTGCAAAAGTATTGAAGATATCAAGTAAATCATAAAACTTTGGGGGAGGGGTAAAAATAGGGACAGTTTAGTAACTGAAAGGACATCCACACACTTATTATTATTGCGTTAAATATTTCACATTTATATTTGATATTACAAAATTCCATCATATTTCATTAGAATCCATTATAATTTTTTACTGTTGCAGTTCTTCAGGAAAGACAATATTAGTTGTTTTTCCATCTGCTACCAGGATGAGAAGGTTTTTACAATCACCAGTCCTAGAGAGCCAAACATAAAGCTGGCCGTGAGAAAACTTGGGGTTTGCCAGTTAAGATCAACAGGTTGCTCCTGTGCCTCGCGGTGCGAATGGCTGTACATGGTGGGAGGATCTACTAGTGAAGGTTCTGTTTTTTTCATTTCACTTCCTCTAATCTGAACGTCCACCCACGTGTTTGCCATGCGTGACGATCCGTAAAGGGGAAGAGAGTAGCATGGTGATTGAGGAATCCAACTTCAACACATCACTTTGGCTTTGAATTTCTGTAGACGAGTGATCTTGGGGTGGCCTGCAGTGTTAATCGGCTGGTCCTGTTTGGCCAACAGGATACCAGTGTAAGGTATTCTTAAAGGGTGTTGTGGACATTCTAATGCTGGATTTTGGGTATAGTGCTCACAAAACCCTGATTTTGCTGCAGTGTCCTTATTTGGTATTATAGTGCGTCTCATAGGACTCCACGGTGAGTGGAGTCAGTAAGCACTGAATTTTTCTTGAAAAAAGTAAAACAACAGCTTATGCACATACGACGACGCTGTTCCACAGTCACAACCAAAATCCGATTCTGTACCTCAATTTTTAATTCTTCATTTGACAAATCTATAGGGCAGATGTTTCCCTTTTTTCATTCAGAAGAGATTAGGGAGGCTTACTGTTTCTCCTAACTCTGTCAATAAACTACGTTCTGGGGACATCTTGGTGGAAATATATATCTCAAAACACATTGAACTTCACCTGAATTCTTAGGTCATTAGGGATATTACCATTTAGGTTAATCCACATGATACTTTAATGTAATCATTAAGAGTATTTTTTTAAAGGAACTTGAAGAGCATTCTCGAGTCAGAGATCCTCGCTGGTTTCTACAGCCAAGACATTTCTGCTGTGTGTCGTGTCTTTACTTAAAAGGACAAAATTATTCTGCTGACCAGTGTTTTACTTTTCATGTTTACATTACCACGTCCACCTGCCTCTGTCAAGGCAGATTATTTGAACTATAACGTATGATCATGTATTCCTAACCTTCTCCACTGTTTCCAGTGCTACCATTTTAGACATTCAAAGCATCATATCGTGGTTCTTTGACGTGTGCTTGTTGTGGTGGTAAAGATCACGACGCTTACGAGTGCAAAATGGAACTACACTGTTTTAACTGTAGTAGTTTCCACTCCTCTTACTTTCATTCTCGATCTAAGTGGATGGAGGAGAAAGAGATAGTGTTTAAAAACTGTTAACAACATTTCTTACCCCAAGGCTTAAAAGTTATTGTCCTCAGCTCCATCTCGAACATATGCTGCTGCACTACATACCACTGTACAGTGGGAGTGCAAAGATATCAAAATCGTTCTCAAAAAAGGGTCATTTTCCTTCTTTGGACAAGTGAGTTGACAAGTCTATGTCTACTTCTTCTCTGTCTCCAGTATTCCTTACAATGACTTGTCAAGTCCTCCTTCTTCGGCTTTGGCATTTGGCGTTTGCTCATCTATACCTTCTTCAGTTCCAAGATGTAGAACAATGATTTCTTAACACCCTCAGTTGCTGGAATCTCCATCTACTCAGAGATCTGTTCACTCTACCGATGGCAGGATCCTGATATTGATGGGAGGCGTATGCTCTTGGATCACAACCTTTCTCTCTTTAGTACTGGATCTGATTTTCATGTGCATAGTCAATATTTTATTGTCATTGATCTCTCTATCTGCTCCCCTTGCCTTTTGTCTCGCGTTTTGGAAGGTTGGCATTGATCATTTTCCTTTTGTTTTGAGTCATGTTTGGCAGAGCCGTGGTTGATGCTACCTAAATCATGTACCTCAGTAGAAGATGAACTGGAACAACTGATCCTCATTCACATATCTTTTGGAACTTGATCCAGCTGCCATCTGTCTGCCATTAATAGATGACTGCATGTTGGCTGTGACTGACTGTATCATTTCACAAGATGCTAATCTGTTCCTAAGACCTGGACATGTTTTCCATGGTATCCTCGTCCGTAGTGAATTCCTGCCTTCCATGAAAAATAAAAGGCTCAAACACGGGTCTGGGATACCTTTTGCAGATATCCCACTCTTTTAAACTACATTGCTTTCCAGTGGGTCTGTGCCTGTGCAAGGCAGACTAGTCCTCAAAGCCAAACAGAATCTTGGATTAAATTCACAATTAGCATGTCTTCTACCACCAGTTCAACAATCACTTGGGAAAATATTCGTAAGGTCAGTGAGAAATATACTTCCCATCCACTTTCCGTATTGCTCTCCAATGATTTGGAAGTTGCTGATGTCCAGATCACGATATAATGAGAGATTTTTTCTTGCGCATTTAGCATTTCTATTTCTTTTTCAACCTTTCGGGCCATCAAAGTTTTGATCAGAGCGATCATCTCTTTACTTTTGGGCCCGGCCCCGACATGGCGAAGCGTGTTAAGGCGTGCGACTCGTAATCTGAGGGTCGCGGGTTTGCATCCTCGTCGCGCTAAACATGCTCACCCTTTCAGCCGTGGGGGCGTTATAATGTGGGTCAATCCCACTATTCGTTGGTAAAAGAATAGCCCAAGAGTTGGCGGTGGGTGGTGATGACTAGCTGCCTTCCCTTTAGTCTTACACTGCTAAATTAAGGACGGCTAGCACAGATAGTTCTCGAGTAGCTTTGTGCGAAATTAAAAAAACAAACAAAAAAAAAGCTTTTGGGCCAATTATTTCTATAATTAAAATCGACCCTTTAAACTGAGAAATTCAAGTTTGCTTTTCATTAATCTGGCAGTACATTGATCAGACCTGTTAATGATGTTTACTATGAGATGTTGCATCATCTCTTTCATGCCTTTCTTTCTATTCTTCCAGTTGTTTTTTAACTGGATCTGACAGAGGAATGTTTTTCCTGATGCTTGGCTATGGGCTATTGTCCTCCCTTTCTATAAGACTGGGTAGAATCTCAAGATTGCTTTCAACTATCGTCCAATGACTTTAACTAGCTGTCTCTGTAAAGTCTTAGTGAGAATGGTCAATGCTTGTCTTGTTTGGCTCCTCGAATCAAACAACCTGCTCTTGCCCATCCAGTGTATATTTTATCATAAGTGCTCTACAGTGGACCATTTGATTAGACTTTAAACGTTGATCAGGGAAGCTTTCTTCAAGAGGTAACATCTTGTTTCCTTGTTGTTTTTTTTATATTTAGAAGGTTAGCGACACTAGATGGAGATACAGCATTTTGCGGGACCTTCACCACAGTTAAGTCCGACTGCTCAGGTGCCGTCAAAGCTGTGCCTATCCCGTATATGGATTACGATCTTGTATAGAAGGCTCGGCTTCACGCCAGTTGGCAGTCTACTTTGAATGAGCAGCATCGTAACAAGCTTTTCCACACCAAACTTTCTGTTGCTACTTGCCTATCTTGTTTCCATAAGACAGTAAGGAGGAACCTGTCCTAACTAGGCTAAGCATTGGTCACAGTTTTTAGTTCATTGTTTTCTTTTATCTGGAATCAATCCATAAATGTATGGCCCTTTGGAAACATTCTTAGTCCAAAATATTTCTAAAGCTTTGATTAATTCCTTTACTTTTGTTGGCTTGCCCACAGAAATCCAGTATGATCAGGAATCAAATTTTATGTTATGGTTATTTAAACATGTTGTTTATCAGCTCGGTGCTAAACAGACCAAATCTAGTGTGTACCATTCAAAACTACAAGGTGATCTTGAGAGATTATATTCTACCTTGAAAAATATGACGTGGAGTTACTGTTTCAATAACGAGAAGGACTGAGATGAAGGTATTAATTTATTATTATATGTTGTTTTTGAGTCAGTTCACGTTTCCAAGTTTTAATCCATACTCTTGTGCAGTTGTGAATTGGTTCGGGAAAATCTGAAGTTATCCCAGGATATAATGAAAAATGTTTGTGACAGCATGGCTGAAGAGCGTAAGTTCAGTCTATGTGACATGGCTATAGTATATTGTTTGTTGTGAATTTTGCGCAAAGCTACTCGAGGGTTATCTGCGCTAGCCGTCCTTAATTTAGCAGTATAAGACTAGAGGGAAGGCAGCTAGTCATCACCACCCACCGCCAACTCTTGGGCTTCTCTTTAACCAACGAATAGTTGGATTGACCGTTACATTATAACGCCCCCACGGCTGAAAGGGCGAGTATGTTTGGTGCGACCGGGATTCGAACCCACGACTCTCGAATTACGAGTCGAATGCCTTAACACACTTGGCCATGCCGGGCCACGGTTATAATATATTTACTCACTATGGGGATCCATTCAAAGCTGGGTATCATAGACCTTAAGAAGTTGTTTGGAAAGTTAATTATACGAATTATATTGTAAAAACACCTGATCGTAGAAAGGCTTGCCACACGTGTAAAGTCACTATATTGAAGACTTATCACATCCGAGATTTATCAGAAAATATTTTAGCCTTTAAGTTCCTATACCGTTGATAGTCGTTTTGACTTGAACACTCGTAAATTTTGAAATTCCGGAGATGCATGCATCATCAAACTGAGTAATTCAGACATTGAAACCAAAGTTGGTTACATTGTGAATTATCGAACTTCAATCAACAAGAAAAGTTTAATGAGATTTTTAGGAACGGCTGGTTGTTACAGGATGTTTTGTAAAAACGTTTGCTGACATTACTGTATGATTAACAAAGACATTGAAGAAAAATCAAAAGTTCAAGTGGTTTGAAACATGTCAATCTGCTTTTGAAAAGGTCAAGTCTTTGTTTGCCTTACCATGTACTGATAGCACCTGACTATGATAAGCCTTTCACATTAACTGTTGATGCCAGTGATTGTAGTGCTGCTGTTATTTTATTACAATTAGATGGCAAACGTATTGAAAATCATGTTTGTTATATTTCTAAAACGTCTAATTCTCATCAGAAAAATTATTACACTGTGGAAAAAGAAATACTGACTTTAGTGTTAGCTTTAGAACATTTCAATGTGTATGTATGTGCATCACAACAACCTACTATCCTTTACAGATATTGTAACCCGTTGACGTCTTTGAACCAAATGAAAGGCAAAATGAAGGCAGTTAAATTAGGGTTTTTCATTACAATAACATGATTTGAAGATAATCCTTGTCAAAGGGGTGATAATATTTGTGCTGATGCACTTTAGAGGCTATGTAAGGTGTGATCATAAGGTTATTTGTATTGATTATCTTATATATTGCCATTATTATTAAAGCTGTGTAATTTTTTGATAATGTATTTAACATGTTGTTATGAATATATGTGTACAATATCTTAATTTAAAAATTGTCGATCGACAATTTTTAATTCTTTAACGAGGGAGGTGTGGTTGATTTACTATTATATATCTATTTTATTATCTATGTTTTTAAGTTAAATTTATATTAAAATATACATGACTCGTATTGTTAAATCCTAGCTTCTTATTAGGTGAATTGTATCAATATCTACTCGAAATTAATTTGCTTATCTTGAACCCTCGATAAGACATCACAAAAGTTATCAACCAGATAGAAAACTTTGTTGTTTGCAAGTTTGTAATATTCTTGTACATAACTCATTATTTGCAGTCACCGTTATTGTAAATTGTGTTATTGTTTGTACATCAAAATATATTTGTGTTAAAACCCTACATATCAATTTTGATGGAAAGTATCCTAAACTGGATATATGACGATATTTATTTAACCACTAAATTTTAATTATTTTTTAACTCAATTTCGGGCTATTTGAAATCGTGATACGTAACAGTCAGTATTAACAAAAAAGACGAAAATGCTAATATGCATGGTGACTTATCTACTACCGAAAGACACCATGTCTCCCTTCTGCCAACCATAAATTCTTGAGTTCATTTTGTTTATAGACCCTCCGACATGGCTAGGTGGTTAAGGAACTCGGCTCGTCGTCTGAGGATCGCGAGTTCGAATCCCCCTTACACCAAACATGCTCGCCTTTTCAGCGATGGGGGCCTTATAATGTGACTGTTCACTTGCTCACTGTTCGTTGGCAAGATAGTAGTCCAAGAGTTGGCAGTGGATGGTGATGACTAGTTACCTTCCCTCTAGCCTCACATTGCTAAATTAGGGTCGGCTATCGCAGGTAGCCCTAGCGTAGCTTTGCGCGAAATTCAGAAAATAAACAAACGAACTGTTTACAGACCTGTTGAAAATTCATTGATTTATATCAGCGCAAGAAATTCATTACTACTGGTTGTTAAGAAGTACTACGGTAAGTTTTATTTCAATATCCTGAAGTTTTTAAAATTTTAGAAATACATTTTTATAAGTATCATGTACCTGGGAATAAATAGATGGAAACTGCAGTTTATAGTTTTCTATGAGGGACACTAGAATTGTGAAAAGCTTTCGGATCAGAAATGGCTTTTGAACACTGGGGAGAATTTAAAAAATATTGATTAGTTTGTATCCAGATATGTTAGATAATATAGAATTGGCTAAGAAACTCTTTAACAGAAATTACCACGCTTATGCAGGGGAGACAGTTGAGATTTTATTTGGAAAACTGTGAGGATTGATAAATTGTGGATCCCTCAAGATACAGAAAGAAAATTTGTGAAGTGTATGATATCACAATCACACGTTTTTCTACAAGAATACTTGCAATGTCATTTTGTTATATCTGTTTCTAAGGTGCTTAGGTTTATTAAACAATATGAACATCACTGGAATAATTAACAATATCCTTTCAATAGTAAAGTGATTAAAACTGAGTGACATAATAGACCTGTAATAGGCTGATAATGACTTTAGGTTGTATGTTAATTACAGTAAGTTAAATGAAATCTCAGAGTGTGACCGCTATCCATCGTTTCATGTAAGTGATATTTTGAATGCTTTTCAGATGCAACCTGCATCAGTACGTTAGATTTATTCCTGGATGTTGACAAATATTTGTTAAGATGGAGGATTAGTTAGTTACATTAAAGTGCTAACTCACCTTCTATTTAATCATTTGCATCTTGAGTAAATATGTGCGTATAATGAAACTTACTCCAGCTTCCTTAGCGCTGACATTCAGATATTATTAATGTAGCAGAATAGTACGTGAATTTATGATTACATGACGTGTACTCTCCTGATATACTCAATGAATAAATATTATATTATAAGCTTCATTAAAAAAAGAGAATCACAAGATAATTAGTGAATTATTGCTGTTTATCATTCGATATTGTTATTAATATTAAAAGATATTTTTTGTATATTGTTTTTGCTGTATTCTTTTTTCAATGTATGGATTTTTTCTCCCTGATCCCATTACTTAAAATAGTAATAATTCATTCATTCATTCATTTACTACTCCATTCCATTCCATCAAGGAACATAGGGCCGCAATCACTTGCGGATTCTTCAACAGGATTTTAAGTGAGTAGGTTGTTAGCCCATTGCACCGAGCCGTCCCTAATTTAGTAGTGTAAGACTAGAGGGAAGGCAGCTAGTCATCACCACCCACCGCCAACTCTTGGGCTACTCTTTTACCAATGAATAGTGAGATTGACCGTCACATTATAACGCCCTCACGGCTGGGAGGGCGAGCATGTTTGGCGCGACGCGGGCGCGAACCCGTGACCCTCAGATTATGAAGTGCACGCCTCAACGCGCTTGGCCATCCCGGGCCAAAATAGTAATAATGTTTATGATTTATTGTTCATTAACATTCGTATCAAGTCTTGGCCAGAAACTTGTTTATTAACTGTGTTGTGATATGTATTGAAGTTAATTTTTTAAGTGCTGACATTGTTAAATAAATTGTTTCTTTTGTCAATGAACCCGAATTGTAGCAGGTTGTTCATTTTGAACACTATAACTGAAAAGAGCCAATACAGTAGTGTACCCCAAAAAACAAATTTTATGAAGTCTACTATCAAGAGCAAAGCAGAGGTAAAACTGAGATAAAAGAATGAACAGGCTTGAGATAAGTTTTTTTTTTTTTTTTTTTTATACAGGGAGACATGTTTGTTTATTGACGATAGTGAATCAAACAAAGAAGCTTTGGTGTCTGCGTGTGTGTGTGTGTTTATATATATACACATACACATGTAATTACTCAACTTGTTTCATTTAAAATGTTATTATATTCCAGAATTTTCTAATAATGCGGGATAATATTTGAGATTTATGTGAATGTGAATAATATGGAAGAGCATGCGATGTTGCATTTACCATTTTTTCAAATATCAAACACTGATGATTGTTTATGTTGATTTCCATTTATTCCACATTCGTTATGGTCCTTTCTTATATTTTGTATATTTCTCGCTTATTTATTGATTCAGAAGAAGAATTTTCTCAAAATGTTTATTTGACATCAGTTGTTTATGTTTGACTCTAAATTTAGGTCATAAAATAAGCTCAAGTATGGTCTTAAACTTACATTATGTTGTTCACAACAAGAAATATGTATTTGAAAAAACACAACAGAAATATATAAATAAATATATTTATTTCAATATGAACAAAAATTAGGTGTCATAAGGTAACTCCTACAGAAATAAAACAAGTGTGTATTTTTCCTTAAGAGACTATATAATCTTGATTTTTTATTTATTGTAAAATTCTTTGAAGTATAAGAAACGTCTATGCTTCTTTTTGGGTTTTAACGCTCTGCTATTATTTTTGGGCTATCAAAAATGTTTCAAATAGTTGCAATATTGATTTAAATGACATTAAAAATTCCAGAACAAAGCTCAATATTATATTATTTTTCAGTAAATATAACAAACCAAGTAATCTTTTGTTTGCAGAATAGTTCTAATGGCTTCAATCTTTCTTATCATTTTGTTTTAGCGGCTCACAGCAAGAGTGTCTTTAAATCTTGAGCTTTCTCCTCTACTATTTTTTCCAGAACAGTCTTCAGTTGTTGTGACACCATTCTTCTGCTTCGTCCCGTATTAAATATATTTAGCAAGGGTTGCCGAAAACGACAGATTCCACACTCTCTGACAGTAATGCGAGGTCTGTTGATAGAAGATATGGACATAGTTGTCTTTACCACAGGACTTGCAGCATTTTTGAGGTCTGCAACAAGTCGACCAGTAGCTTCTATATCTGAAAACTTCAAATTAATCACACCTTCCCTTCGTCTAAATATAAACCGAGCGTCGCATTCACATTTGACATTTGGTTCTTTAAGTTGCATCTTAAATGAAATAATATTGTTTGTTCCACTACATTCTATAGGTTGTTTCTCTGTGAGGGTTAGTGTTTGCATGTTCTGTACTACACAGTTTTGGCATTGGAACTGGTCTAGATCACGCGGCAAATTGAAACAACATTTTTCTTCTGGCATATTGAAGCTAATACTGTTCATGATATTATTGAAATAGTGTACTACCTTCTCAGATCGTTCCATCAAACAGTCTTCCCTCTTAAATCGTAAACCTAAAAATTAACAATTTTAATAGTTTATTTTATTAATATTATTTTTCTAATTAATTAGTTCTTGGCTTTAAACTCAGAATTGATTAATTAAAATACATTAACCTATTAGTCAACAAGATTAACAAAAATGTTAATTTTTTAATGCTAGTCAAAGTGAGATATGTTGATTATAATCAAACTGAAATAAATTTGATGACTTTCCTCACTCTCATGACATAGAAAACAATAAAATATTATATATCCAAAACGTAGAGAAAGGTAAATAATTAATCAATGGCTTTGAATTAAAAAAAATAAGTTATTGAACCATGGTATTTTGGTTTGATATATTTAATTATTAAATGTAATTGAATCAAACATCTAAAATTGTATCCAGGCGTACAAAAATACTACTATTAATTTTCACAAAATTTAATTACAAACAAAAGCTGATTTATTTATATATCGGGTCCGGCATGGCCAGGTGGGTTGAGGCATGCGACTCGTAATCTGAGGGTCGCGAGTTCGCATCCCCGTCGCACCAAACATGCTCGTCTTTTCAGCCGTGGGGGCGTCATAATGTCACGGTCAATCCCACTATTCGTTGGTAAAAGAGTAGCCCAAGAGTTGGCTGTGGGTGATGATGACTAGCTGCTTTCCCTCTAGTCTTACACTGCTAAAGTAGGGATGGCTAGCGCAGATAGCCCTCGAGTAGCTTTACGCGAAATTCTAAAACAAACAAATTATTTGTATATCTATTTATCCAATCGTAAACCTAAAATGAACAATTTTAATAGTTTAATAGATTTATATTACTTTTCTAATTAATAATAGTATTGAAAACTATTTATAGTGTAATTTCCAATACGATTTTTCTAACTTAAGTAATTTATGATGCTTTAGTTACAGAACTTACCTGTTGCACATACCAACAAACAAAACATACCAATAACGAACTCCTGCAGTGAAACCATTTTCTTCTGTTGAAAGTAAAAAAAAAAAAAAAATGTATATCAAATCAAAACCACGAGTTATATTTTCTTAAACAAAAATATTTACATTAAAATAGTAATCTATATTCAAATATCAAGATGATAATTAAGACGGCACTACTATCTTTGAAAAATAAAGTTCGATAAGTCGAACAAGGTATGTTTGTCAGTATAACAAATACGTTTGGTTCACAGATTACAATGATAATAAAATACACGGTAAATCCATTATTGTTTATTCATTGCTCATAAGATCAAACTTAAAGGAATCCTTAAAATATTAACTTTCAAAATATTATATATCTACGATATAAAGCAAATGAAATTCAGAGTAACGTTTACGTTAAGTGAACACTAACATGATTAACGGAAAAATTGCTCAAAGATTTATGCTTGCCGAATGGATTGAAACTATATATATACGTGCACAAAGCTTAACACTTTTGAATCACGGAAGTTTGCGTGCCTGAAAGCTAAGGATATCCAGACAAACTTGTTATGTTAATCGTTTCGAGTTTTTCTATCAGAATACAAAAACGTCACTGGACCACAGAATTCTGTAATGGGAAGCTTTCCTTTTATTGCTTAGCTTTTTTTTTATTCTATCAATTACGATATCATGAAAACATAATGATTTTGTTTTTAAAGAGATGACACATTTTTAATGAGTAAAAAGTTCTCCAGTTTCATAAAACTTAGTGTAGCAACAGAAAATATGGTAAATAAATGCTCTATAACTTTTATATAATCACATAAAAATATTTAAAACTAAATTAATTTAAAGAATTGGAAAAACACATAATCCATAAAAACAAAATAATTTAAAACACCGCTGTTAACAAATTTAAACAAGTTACGAAGCTTACATTGTTTATTGAATAATTAGATATTTTTACACTACTTCTGCTGACGAATCTAAATATTTTTAAGTTCTAAAAATAAATTATATTGTAAATGAGTAGGTTATCATTTAAATACAAAAACATTTTGATGCCGAGATATATAAGCATTTTAATACCAGTAGAGGCTGTACCATATACAGAATTCATAAAACTTTGGTGTGTACTCTGATACATTTAATCTGTTAGTTGTGGATTTACCACTGTTGATGTTTCATTATTTATTAAGTCAATTTATTAGTTTGATAATTTATGTATTCACAAGTACTTCATACTTTTCGTTTAGTTTTTAAGAGTTTGGACTTATTTATTTATTACTTCCGATTGTTTGCTCTTTAACCCAGGCGGCGTGACCTCGACATCGCATGGTCTGTTTTTTATTAAGTTTTCCAGGGATTGGTTTGGTTTGTTTTGAATTTTGCACAAAGCTACACGAGGGCTATCTACGCTAGTCGTCCCAAATTTTGCAGTGTAAGACTAGAGGGAAGGCAGCTAATCATCACCACCCACCGCCAACTCTTGGGATACTCTTTTTTTACAAACGAATAGTGGAAATGGCCGTCATATTATCACGCCTCAACGGCTGAAAGGGCGAGCATGTTTGGTGCGACGGGGATTCGAACCCGCGACCCTCAGATTACGAGTCGGACGCCTTAACGCACCTGGACATGCCGGGCCACTTTCCAGGCATATATATACATATACAGGCGACTTTGATTACGTGATTGTTTCTCACAGTATATGGAACTGGCTTCCCTGTCGTTTATTTATTTTGTTATTAACTAAATTAATTCGCTTTAATTTGTTGCATTATTTTATGCATTTTCTTATTGCCGACACCATAGTTAAAGGATAACGTGTGACATAATGCTATTTATCTTCGATTAATTGAAGCTAAATTCACCCAGATCGAGAAGTCAATTTGAGCAGATTATGAAGTGTTTTCCTTACAGGATAAGTATGATATAATTATAAGTAAATTTCCATTTTCAGATGGGATATAATGCTTAAAGTAATTTTTGAATATTATAATTATTATTTATGCCTATTATGAGAGCTGTAGACGGGGTGAGAGGATAAAATTCCATGAAGTTTCGTCCGTCCCGACAAAGAAAGGGGGAAGTGGGAGAAAGAGAGAGAGAAAAGACGATTGTTTTTCCTGTAGTATATATGTATATGTAATTATATATCGTATTTATTTTTCCTGAAGTATATATGTATATGTAACTATACATTGTATTTATTTTTCCTGTAGTGTATATGTATATATATATATATGTAATTATATATTGTATTTATTTTTCCTGTAGTATATATGTATATATATATATGTATAAGTAATTATACATTGTATTTATTTTTCCTGCAGTATATATGTATATATTTATGTATATATAATTATACATTGTATTTATTTTTCCTGTAGTATAATATATATATATGTATATGTAATTATATATTGTATTTATTTTTCCTGTAGTGTATATGTATATATATATGTATATACATTGTATTTATTTTTCCTGCAGTATATATGTATATATAATTATACATTGTATTTATTTTTCCTGTAGTATATATGTATATATATATATATATGTATATGTAATTATATATTGTATTTATTTTTCCTGTAGTATATATGTATATATATATATATATGTATATGTAATTATATATTGTATTTATTTTTCCCAGTATATATATGTATATATATATATATATATATGTATATATAAGTATATATTGTATTTATTTTCCTGTATATATATGTATATATATATATATATGTATATGTAAGTATATATTGTATTTATTTTTCCTGTAGTATATATATATATATATATATATATATATATATGTATATGTAAGTATATATTGTATTTATTTTTCCTGTAGTATATATGTATATATATATATATATATATATGTATATGTAAGTATATATTGTATTTATTTTTCCTGTAGTATATATGTATATATATATATATATATATATATATATGTAAGTATATATTGTATTTATATTGAAAAAAATGGTTTACCTTTGTAATGAGGGTTCCCAGTCGAAACTGTTAAAAATTCAAAGCTAATTTCTCCAGAAAGTGAAAATACAACATATTAAATATAAACTAAATGGAGAGCTAAATGTGGCAATGTGGTTTTTATATATTTTTTGAGGGGGAACAATTTTTCTATACATATCCCACCACAAAACTACAATTCAGGCTAAGGTTTTGTTCATTATTATTAATTTTTTAAACTTATGAAGTTATCTTGTTGTTATAATTTAAAATTATGTTACTTCTCTAATTTGACAGAAATCTGTGAAATATTAATATGTTTATGGACGAAAATATCGTTAGCAGTGAAGGTATCTAGATGGCGAACTAAAGTGTTTTAATTACCGTGTTTCTCCGATAATAAGACCTAGTGTGATTTTTTGGGGATAGTTTTAATATAAGCCCTACCCTTAAAATAAGCCCTAGTTAAGAGTGGCAGGAAGAGGAAAGAAATAAAAAAAATTAATTTATTAATTAGTTTAATAGTTAGTTAATTAGTTTGTTTAAGTATTAATCAGTTAGTTTAATAGTTTAATAATAGTTTATTTTAAATGGTTAGTTTAATAGTTTTACTTTGTAACTTCATTTTTTTAATATATCAAAATAAGACATCTCCCGAAAATAAGCCCTAGTGTCATATTTTGGAGTGAAAATTAATATAAGCCCTGTCTTATTTTCGGAGAAACACGGTATTGAAGGTTCAGCTTTTCTTTATTGTAGATTGATTCGCGATCTTATTTATTACAAGAAATTTCAGTATGCAGTACTGACTTTATTACTTTATGAGACATTTTCAATTGGAAATTTTTCATTAAAAAGCATAAGTATAAAGTATAAAAGTAGCATGATGAAACAATCTTGAGGTGATACAGCCATCGTTAGCAGATATCTTCTAAATTATTGTCCTTGTCTTGTTTTTATGGTCGTTTTAATTATGTAAACGTTCTGATTATTTTGAAAAGGGCCCTAGAATGACCAGGTGCTTAAGAAGCACGACTCCTAATCTCAGGGGCTCAGCATGGCCAAGCGTGTTAAGGCGTTCGACTCGGATTCGCGGGTTCGAATCCCGGTCGCATCGAACATGCTCGACCTCCCAGCAGTTGGGGCGTTATAATGTTACGGTCAATCCCACTATTCGTTGGTAAAAGAGTAGCCCAAGAGTTGGCGGGGGGATGATGATGACTAGCTGTCTTTCCTCTAGTCTTACACTGCTAAAATAGGGATGTCTAACGCAGATAGCCCTCGTGTAGCTTTGCGCGAAATTAAAAAACAAACAAACAGTATTTTGAAAATTAAACGCCTACCCTGAAAGTGCTTTAGTTCTACAAAGAAACAAGATGATAAAGCCGTGTGAGCAGTAAAAATGGAGAAACGCTTATCTATAACTGATACCGTTAATACTCATTTACAATGCATAACAAAGATAAATGCTGTTATGCCTGTAAGTTTAGAAAAAACTCTTTACCATAACTGTTTAATGAAAAATGAACTTAATAACCAAGGTTAATTTTATCAATTTTGGTTAACACGATGTAATCTTGTTTTATAAGTATTTTTCTGTTTGAAAATTACTAAGATATATAATAAATACGGTTACACTTCTCAAGTAGTTGGATAACACTATGTAACACAAATTTTGTTTTTGGATAGTATGTGTTATTTCTTAATTGCTTATGTTGTAAAAGGACAGAAAATGGCCATTATTCCCTTCAAACTTTGCTTTTGGGATTTGGATAGTGAAATTTAGAAATTAACCTATTTTCTATGTAAAAACGGGCAAATTTGCACATTTTCATTTGCATAAGGTCTGAATAAAACAACATATGAATCAATATTTACATGTATTTAATACTAAAGGTATACAAAAATGTTTAGAAATGAGTAGTTTTTCAAGATTTGCAACTGTAATATAAATCACTTTCACGTATCAGCCTTCCTATACAGTCTTGGCATTCGACTTTGTTAGACCAAGATCTCTGATCAAGTCACTGAGGCCTCTTTAGTTGGGGTACTATGGGTTTATCTCACCAGGTGTACCTATGAATTTGTTATCTGGATCTTCAACGTCCACCTCCTCTTCTGATTTGCTGCTTTTTTCTGAGGATGGCTGCTTTTTCTCTGGTGGAGTGGGTACAGGGAGGTCAGAGCAGTGAGGTAATGGATGATAGAAGGTCCGGATACATGAGAGCAGATGCATTCTTGCCAGCCTGATGTTTGGAAGGGTCCACCATGCAGAAGTAGCAATTGCTTGAATGGTCAGTAGGTTCACGCCAAATTCTTGGAAGAGCGAACTTCATGGCTCTCTTTTTCCCTCTGTACCATCCTGCAAAAGAGCAAAATAAAATTGTTATTATAAAGAATAAATTTATTTCATCCACAACTAATGTGTAATAGATTCATGCAAAATATTTCATATGTCATATTTTTATTCTATCGGAAATTAAAAAGATATTTAAATTTTAAAAGGTCTAAAATTTGTGTAATATAAAATCTTACTATTCAAACAAGCAAAAATTGTCCGTCTTACCTTATAGAGTTTTTTCCAGTGATCGCAGGTAAAATGAGATGCCCAGGATTTGTCTTGATCCCAGACAGGCATGCCGAAATGTGCCTTGTAGGCTTCACACATTTTAGCAGATGCTGTCATAGAGTACTTTTTTGCTCTTGTCTTGATAAATTGGCCACATACATAACAGAATGCGTCTGGAGAATGCTTGCAGCTTCTTGGTGACATCTCTGATAAAATCAGATAGGTCTATGTGTTCACTTAGGCAGCTAGAACTAAACTGAAGTGGTGAGTGGCGAGCCCCTGTATATAAATTTACTATGGAAAGTTCTAGAAAATTCTAAAAGATTTTTGAAAAGTCTCGTACGTTCTATAACATTCTAGAAAGCTCTTGAAAATTCATGTAAGTTCGAGAAAATTTTCTATTAGCTACTTAGCACTGAATCTACCTGGAATGTTTTGTAAAAGGGGTAAATTTTAAAGTTTCATTACCCAGGTCACAAAAGCAAAGTTTGAAGAGAATTTTTTTTCCATTTACTTTACGCATAAGTAATTGGGAAATAACACTTTCTGCCTAGGAACAAGAAAAAGTAAAAATTTTGTAACATAGTGAAATATGTCACTATACTTTATAACGGTTTTATCTGCTTACTTAGAGGTTTTAATTTTATGGTTAGCGTTTTAAATTGTTTTCTTGGTGATTTTAACTGTATGCAATAATGTAACATTAATTCTTAAACTACTTATGATAACCAAGTAGAAATGCTCCATCCTATAGATGGGAAAGTTTCATATAGATAAATTATGAATAAAAATTTCAAGTCCATAACGTGTAAGGAAAGCGAAATTTAAATGGCATGTGTGCACAAAATATTTATACAAAATAAATAAAAACTACATACATAGATAAAATGTTGGTAAATGTAATGTTAAGTTCTCGCTTCAGAGCTCGCTAAACGTTTAAAACAGTTAATTAAAAAAATTGGATGCATATGGAATAATATAAGAATTCAGGATAAGTGAGCATATATGGACATTTAGATTTCAAGAACAAATACATTTATAAATAACTCCTCAAATATGTGTTTTGTAATGATTCTAAGGTAACATTTTATATTTGTTTGATAGATTATTATGTAGCACAGACAGGTCCAGCTCACAGTTTTTAACATTTTCTTTATTAAAGTGTATTTACATTGTTTCTCGGTTTCTTACTTTTGGCCGTGACGAGAGTAACAAAACAGTTAACGTTCATGAATTGTGAGTTTGAAAATTCATGGTTCATGACCCGTTGCCGCAAACGTTGCTCTGGATTTTATAGCCCTGGTTATATTAGAAAATTTGACGGTCTAACTTCACCATTTGATCACACAGAAATAACTTAAGAGTTAGGGGTGCGTGCTGTTGACCGACCTACTATCTACCCTTTTGTATATCATCTCAAAATTAAAAGCAGCTCCGTGCAGATAACTGAAGTGTATATCTGAGCAAAGTTGTCAAAGAAACAAATAAACAAACTTTAAACATTTTAAATTTAGAGCTATAATTTGTTAAATCTTAGTATTATTTTTTTCATTTAATTTGAGTCAATTTTTTATTCATGTAAATTGTAAAGCATAAAATAGATACAGGAGAACAGGTATGTTTCGCCTTACTCATCAAACTAGCAACTCCTTTTAACATTATATTTTAAACGTCTTTTCTAATGTGTTGACAACTTTTGTTGTTAGAAATAACTGAAAAGATTTTAATTAATTAAATCAAATACAAAAGATTCAAAGTAAAGCATTCACACGGAAATGAAAGTTTCAAATTGTAACGATCTTGAATTAAACCTCTATCCCCCATATTTGATATTGAACTTTAGTCCTTGCAGTAAACGTTCTGTAGTATTCGTTCTTTTCTTCTTATTTATCCTAAGTAATTATATAAGTATTACTATTTTAGTTCTCGGATCATCATTTCTTCTGACAAGTGAATGAACTGAAATGTCCTTTATTTCTAGGCTGCAAGTTCTATCTCTTCAAGAAAGTCATTCAACTTGCCCCTGAATATATTTTATCCCCTTCTTGGGGCTGTGTCTAAAGAACTACTAGTGAATCCAGTTTAAAGTAAAGGAATGTCATCAATTTATATTTTAAAGCGTTGCATTTGTCTTTTGTTTTAGTCCCTGCTTCTCTAGTTCGGTTCATTGAGTAATATTCTTTTCTACTTTGTAACTTGTCGGTCATTTGTTTAATAACCTTTTGTACTCCATAAGTAACACTCATTAACAAAGGATAAAACTCGACGCAAGCAATTCTTTCGGAGGCTTAGACAAACGTTCGTACTGCATATATTTTTAAGATATATCAACAACTGTTTTCCATCGCAGCTTGAAAATTAACATATGCTTTTTTCTATTCAGTGTGTAAAAGGTATACAACTTGAGATGTCTTACGCCTGCTGTATTTGTCATCAATTATTCCTTAGACGTTGTTGAATCTTTTTTTATAGTTTCCTAGAGATATTTCATTTAACAAAGTTATATTTCATCATCAATTTTTATGAAACAATTCCTAACTTCTCAGCATGTTTTACATTTAATAGAAATAATTGTTCTGGTTTAATAAAAAGGGAAATGTTCAGCAAGAGTTACACAAAAAACAGTATGCAAGATGTTTGGAGTTGTATTTTACTTGCCAGAGTGAACGTATATTTATGTAGAGTTTGTAAACGTGCAACATTATTGTTACTAATTTAGTCTTCTAAATAAAATTGTGAATTGAGTAATAGATTTGGCTTCATATAAATTCAAAAATTGTTTGACTTAAGATAGGATGATAAACAAAGCCTACAGAAAATATTTAGATAACTTGCTTTTTTACATCTATGCCTCAGGTACGTAAGAACGGGTTCTATTTCTTACATAGAGAAATTAAATTGCCTCCGTTTGCAAAAAGAAACAAAAGATAATAAGAGGCACTTAAGAGATTTACTGTCCTATTATAGAACACAAGTTGAAAATATATTAGAATACGAAGAAGACTTTTTAAAATGAATATTCAATAACTGTATTCTACATGATCAATAAACTAACGACTACCTTATAGTTGGTAACAAGCAAAATAAGTAACAACAATAAACTCATGCCACAATAATAAATTTATAGTTTTGATCAGGGTAAGATACTCCTTTTTGTTGTTTCTAACATACGTGATAACAACAATGGTTAACCATTGTAATTTTAAGGGCTAAAATTATATAAGAATTTCAAAAACAATTTGCGATAAAGAATGTAACCATTGGCAAGTTTATTATTTTTTATTTTATTTTAACTGAGGGTTAAAAGAAACGAAAAGAGAGTGGAATAATGTTACATTTCAAAGATTAGGAAAATTATTATAAAATTGAATTCAAAATTATATAACGTTTTAGGGTTTTAGGCTGCCTTGCTGCTCTGTTCAACACCAGAATATTTTTTTAGAATCTTTAAAGAAAGTGGCCTATTCAGGTGGTTTGACCATTCGACTCGTAATTTGTGAATTGATGGTTCGACTCTTTCATCGAAAATGTAATCCTTTCTGCCGTGGATAATATGTACGTTATAATAGTTGTTTCGTAGACTTGTAAAAGTGAAACAGGAGGTGTCCAATGGAACAGTTTCTGTTTAACGAGTACATAGTGAAATGACATATTTTGTGAAGAGAATAGTTGACTGAATAAAGACAAACTAGTGAAAGTGTATGATATTTAAATAATCGTTACTTTCAGGACGATAACTGTAAAAAAGTATGATTAAATATAGACACTAAACTATAACCAATATGTTAAATCAAAATTCATTGTGTATTCACTTGATCATTGTTGTAAAAAACAAAGAATTAATTTTTTATCAAGAACATAGTAATATGGATAAAGTCGAGCTGATGTTTGTTTTTGAATTTCGCGCAAAGTTACATAAAGGCTATCTGCGCTAACTGTCCCTAATTTAGTAGTGTAAGGTTAGAGGAAATGCAGCCAACTCTTGGACTACTCTTTTACCAACGAATAGTAGGATTGTTCGTAACATTATAACACCCTCACAGGTGAAAGACGAGCATGTTTGGAGTAAGAGGGACTCGAACACGCGATCCTCAGATTGCGAGTCGAGTGCCCTAACCACCTGCCCATGCTGGGCCTTTGAACTAATGAAAGTGCAAGCATTTATTTTAAATTATTACACGATTATCTAAATAAGTGCTCTTTTAAAGACAATAATTCTAAAAAATATGCTTAAATATAGAAACTAAAATTATGCTCAGTATATGTTAAATGCGTAGTAAAGCATAAAAAACAATGGGATGTCTTGTTTAATATTTATAAAAGTTAAGTAATATTATCATTACAAGAAACTCAAGTAAATGTAAAAACAAAGAGGAAACGTGTTGAAATCTGCATGTTGTTCTACAGATGTATAAAAACATTTTTGCAAAACGTACATAATGAAATCTAAGCTTGAATATGAATTTGTAGTTTGCGTGAATAACATTTACACTATTCGCAGCCTTGTTTTCTTGCTTTTTTACAATCCCTATTTTCAGGTACTTAAGTTCCCAATTTTGTATTTGTCTTGTTTGCTGGTTTTTTCTGTTCAGTTATGGGCAAAAATGACTTGATATGGAAGCTAACTTTCTACATTTTAATGATAATAAACATAGTTATTGGCTAGCAGTCGCTAGTTGATACAGTTCAGGATGATATACTGTAGCTGCCGAATATTTTGATACCATTAGTTCGAAATATAAAATGTTAAGCTGCAGCTGGAGATTGTTGTGATGATTTTTTGAAAATATAGCGAATATTTATAGTTTCTGTGTAACTAAATTATCCATATATAATATATAGCAATGGGTAAATATATGCCAAGACTAAGACACAACACCCATGAAGCGCGAAAACAAAATTTAATAGAAGAAACGCCAATATTTCAAATAAAACATGTACGTGTAAAACATCAGTTTAAATAAATATTCATGTCTTTTAAATAAATTATTCTGCGAACGTGTGTAATAAAATTTGATATTATGTGTATTGATGTTTTTACTCCTTCACTTCATACACAATATAGAGTTTTTGTTTTCCTAAAGACGTGTTATAGCTATTTAATTTTCATCTATTATTGGCTGATAATTCTTATTACACCCTGTACTTACATTTTTTAAGAAACGACAGATATTTGTAAAAAAAACCTAATTTCAAGTGGTAATGATGAAATAGTTTACACTAGAGTTGTAATGTTTTTAGCTTGTGTAAAGTATGGAAGAAACAAATATACTTTTCAATACCTCTACGACTTTTGAAGCACCTTATTTAGTATTATACAAAATAATTGGGTACAATATATCAATCTGTTTTTGATGTAGCATAGCAAGAGAATAATAAGGAGAATTACAAACGGGTCATTTTGAGCGAATTTTATTTTCCTTGTAAATGTAACATCCGTGCATTTAGTGCATGTTATAGGTACACAGCGTTAGCTGTCGAAAGTAAATGTTATAAAGTGTTGTTTAAACTGAATATTTATTGTTTAAGATGCTTTTTGCCCGAACATTCTGCTAGGATTTCATGCAATTCCTTGTGATCCCTATTATAAACTTCTATCGTTGTTTATGACAAATGCCATTCTAATGTTACAGGTAGCAATACAAACATCAGTCTAGTATTGCAGCTTAGTAACGCAACTATTGATTTAATATAAACAGGTATCAGTCTAGCTATACGATTGTCACTTTAGCAATACAACCACTAGATTAATATGGTTACGTATCAGTCTAATAATACAACTATCAGTCATATAACACAGGTATCAGTGTTACAATACAAACACTAGTCTAATATTAAAGACATCAGTCTAGCAATACAACTATCAGTTATATAACACAGGTTTCGGTGTAACAATACAACTACCAGTCTAATATAAATAGGTAGCAGACTAGTAATACGACTGCTAGTCACTACAGGTACCAATTAAGCAATATAACTAACAATCTAATAATACTGCTATTAATCTAGAATTACAACCACCAGTCTAATATCATTGGTGTCAGTTAATTAATACAAATACAAGTCTAATATCACGAGTGTCTCTTTCTTACTACAGCTTCCAATCTAATATTACAGGCGTCTCTTAATTAATACAGCTACCAATCTAATATCATAGGCTCAGTTAATTTACACAATTATCGGTCAAATATCACTGATAGCAGTCTTACAATGCAGCTAATAGTTTACTAATATATTATCAATTTAACGTTACAAATATCAGTCCAGCATTACAGCCACCAGTCTAATATTACAGGCATCATTCTAGCAATACAACTACCAGTCTAATTACACAGATAAAAAGTCTAGCAATATAACTTCTAATTTAGCAATACAATTACATGTCAAATGTCTTAACTATCAGTGAAGCATTACAACTACCAGTTTTAGAATACAACGACCAGTCTAATATCACAGGTATCAATCTAGCAATACATCTACCAGTCTAGAAATACAATCATCAGTCTCACATTACTGGTATCAATCTACAACATAATCTAATATCAGAGATATCGGTGCAGCAATGCAACTATTAGTCTATATCACTATTATCAGTCTGAATATAACCATCAGTCTGATATCGCAAGTATCACTTTAGTAATACAACTATTATTTTAGCAATAGAATTATTAGCCTAACGTTATTATTATTAATTAAGAATTACAGTCAGAAGTCTTGGAATTCAACTACCAACTTATCATTAGAACTATTATCTATCAGCGTCACTACTAATATTGCAGTATAATTACCCGTTTAGTATTTCAGCTAATAATCTAAAATTACTATAAGAAACATATCTATCACGAAGAGAGAATTACTGCAAAAATAGAGGTAAGGCTAGAAACACTGATGTTGAATGTGCGAAACAAGTCTTAACCATTAATCGAGCCAAAGAAAAGGCTGCCACCCTGGCCATAGGGAAAGAAAACTACAGTAAGGATAACAGCAAAAGCCAAAAAATGTCGAGAGATAACTCTAAGGAAAGCTACGAGAAGAAAACTCTAGAGCCTTGTCACTGTTGAAACTAACTTAGTACCACAAACGTCTATATAGGAATGGGCGAATTTACATCACAACACTTTGGGGTTTTGACACTTGCAACCTCAAAGTAGGTGTGAACGTTATTCCACCTTCTTCAGTTTACTTTGAACTTTGATTCAGTTATGGATTTGAACTGAGTTTTACCAGTATTTAATCCTTTTTAAACACTCAACAACTTTAAAAATTTCACAAGTCAGCAGTTTTGATATTGTTCTTTTGGTTCATCTCTTACCAGCCAGATATCTATAGTCTTTTATAAGCTAAGTATGACTACTGAAGCTTCCTGTCTTACTTACATTATCGAAACCACCCCCTCTTATGATGTCATGCATTTAATTAGGGTTATGTGATTTGATCACATACATGTATCTGTTCTTGGTTGCTGAAACAAAGTTACCATAGCAAATTTATCAATATACACATTTCAATTAGTTTGAGCGATTACCAAGTTACAATAAACATAGGAATGACTAGAACGATGGCCTCACCATCTTTGAGGTCGCATTATGTCAAAAGCCACCAAGTGTTGTAATGCTATTCTGCCCATTCCTACTTTGTTTCTTTATATTTTGATGCTCCTATTCCTATTTTATAATTTATATTTACAACGTTTCTACAATTGTTATAAATAGCTAATGTGACCTCTTTTTAAAGTTTATTTGAATTTTGCGCAAAGCTTTTCGAGGGCTGTTTACACTAGTCGTCCTTAATTAAGAAGTGATAGATTACAGGGAAGGCAGCTAATCAACCAACCTGCTAAACCTTGGGCTACTCTTTTACTACAACTAGATATAATAAATGAAAGACTTACTCTTTATACACCTTTATACAAATTATGTGGGCAGCATTATCGGGCTCAGTAAATTTTCATATCAAACAAAGGTTATCACGTGGTTACACATTTACGGACAGTGTTCCTAAGAGTTGCAGTTCTGTAAGAGAATGATGAACTCATTGTCACAGCATTTCAACAATACTTAGATTTAATTCCATGCAAAACTATCATTTATTTAATACAACAAAAAGTTTTCAATTTTCTTATTAACCCTTGTGTTTTTGTTTCCACAAACCAAAAATTATATTTCTTTATCTTTCATTTAATTTGATCTTATTTGTTTTACAAAAAATAAGGATCTTTAGTTATAAATCAAGTGATTATTTCAAAGATATTCAGTGACAACTTATACAGTTCAGTGTTCTTGTATAAAACTCACATTTATTCATAGTCTGACATCGTAACATACATATGTAACAAATTTTAGGATACTATAAGCATCATAGCTTATAATGTTATTGAATTATTTTTCCTACAAATTATATTCGTTCCAACTCAGTATGTAAGTTTTTATATAGTTTATAAGTAATAGTAAGCATTCAGTCAAAAGTTCAGTTTAATTATCTCATGTTATAATTTCCATAAACTCAGAAAATATGATTAATAGATATAAAACAATGTTATGGTAAGAATCAAAATCTGTGTTGCTATATATCAGACACTCGTCCTGAAAAGGACGCTTATTTTCATGTTTAACTTTATAATTCAGTTGAGTTTAAAGAAACTATGTAAATAACAATTACTGTTGATTACATTTTTCTTTACAAGAGCTTGTTTCTTACTAACTGGATGTAGTCTATACGTTTGATATGTCTCTTTCAGGCTACTCCTGACATGAATCATATGTTCAATGTTTAAAACTACTGACCAGCTTGATAAACTTTGGTTTTAGAAAATACACAGGGCAGGATATCAAATTTAGACATGCTTTTGATCTTTTGTGTTTGCTAAAACAGATAATGCTTTTTTATTGTAGAATGTTCCATCGACTAATGGTTTTACCACAAAAGAGTGTAATTGCTATAGAATTTTTTTATTAAAACAAGAATTGAACAATATATCGGTTATTATATATTGTAACTATCTATGTATTTATATTGTACTTAATACTGAAAATAAACTATTCAAATTCTACATAGTCATATATTTTATAGATAAATTTAATGTTCAGCATACCTTACTATAGTTTTTGTATGTCAGGTGTGTACCCCAGTGGTACAGCAATATATCTACTGTATTACACCATTAGAAACCAGGTTTCAATACTTTTGGCGAACAGAGCACAGATAGCTCATCATATAACTTTGTACTTAATTTAAAAGAAACAAATGATTTCATTATATGATCAAACAAATTTTATTTGCATGTATTCGAATGGTAACAGAGTTAGCGGCTTCTGTTCAGTGTTGGTAAGCTCATTTACAAGACATATCTTAATTTTTAATATCAGACGACAACAAACAGTCTAAAGCTTAGTCAAATCAGTCACTTTTCAAATATAAATATCCTGTCTGTTTCACCACTGATGATCAAACTGATGCAGTTCTACTATATGAAAGAAATAATGATAAAACACCCTTTAAATATCGTTACATGTATTTATTTCTTCATAAATCTAATTTCTATGTTTCTTTGATATAGTGATGTTTGTATTCAGTCATATTCATCATGTTAATAAATAACGTTGTCGTGTTTTATTAATTATATTCTATATTATATTTAATCTATTGTAGAGAAATGATCAAATCCATCATTAAAGAGGGATGAGTAAAACAGGAAAAACAACAATTAGGTTTCTCTACTAACATACAGCATAAAAAACACCTGATTCATCACGTATCTGTCGTATTGGGAAAAATCCTTTGAACTTACCCCAAGATCTAACCAATAGCCAGTAACTAGCAGACCCTATCTCATTCACAGACTAAAGTCAGAAATAACCAACTAGCCAAACTATATTTACCATTTTAATATAAATTATTTCATGCTAGATTGTAGGTGTAATACCAGACTGGTATTTATAATGCTAGATTCTAGTTCTCATATTAGATTTGTACCTGTAATGCTGGATTGTACTTGTAATACTAGACTGGTAATTGTAATGCTAGATTGTAGTTGTGATATTACACTGTTACCTGTATTGCTAGATTGTAGTTCTAAAACTAGATTGGTACCTGTAACACTAGGTTATCGTTGTAATACTAGATTGGTACCCGTTATGCTAGATTGTAGTCACAACACTACAGTGGTACTTGTAACGCTAGATTATAGCTGTGATACTAGACTGGTAAATGTAATACTAGATTACAGTCGTAATATTAGACTGGTATCTATAGCGCTATATTATATTTGAACACCAGACTGGTACCTCTAATGCTGGATTGTAGTTGTAATACTAGACTAGTACCTCTAATGCTGGATGCAGTTGTAATACTAGGCTGGTATCTCTAATGCTAGATTGTAGTTGTAATACTAGACTGGTACCTCTAACGCTGGATTGTAATACTAGACTGATAACTGTAGCACTAGGTTGGAGCCTGTAACACCAAATGTTTAGATTTAATTTATAGTTATTTTTTGGTTCTTACAAGAAAAGGTCTATCAATTAGTTAAGTTACGAGTTTTAAATGCCAATAACCTAGTATTAACTATCATATAAACGACATTCACCTCCCTAACTTAAAGACCCCCAGTGGCACAGCGGTATGTTGGCGTGTTGCTAAAAAGCGGGTTTCGATGCTTGTGGTTGGCACAGATAACCCAGTGGGTAGCTTATTGCTTAATTACAAATAAACACTAAATTTAAAAACATTTAACGAAAAAGACTGGTGTTTCTGTGACTATAAATATTATTTAATATATTTTGATATCAGAGTAACGTGTTTGTTGTTTCTTCTGTTACATTTTCTTCTTAGAAATTACATACATTGACTTACCATCTCGCAGTTATTTATTTGATTTCATTTTTATCATATTTGCTTAAATATTATTTTTCTCTAAGTTTTAACAATTTACTTGAATATCTTACCTTTATTTTGAAAATGTTTTGCTTTTTAATGAAGACGTCTAATACTTTATACCAAGCTATAGTTTCATTTCTGACTGTTGTTTCTACCTTCCAACAGGTGAATGAACTACTATGTCCTCTCACGTTTGTTCCTCATCTTTCAGGAAGTTACTCACCTTGACCTCCACAAGAGGTCTTTCGAAGTCACGTCAAATTAATACAAATGTTTAATCGCATACTCACGTTTAAGTCAAATATAAATTTCAAATTTTCAAAGCAATAATTTTGTGTGGTTGTTATTTAAATAAATACTTGGTATGCAGAGAACGCTGCCATTGAACAGGTTAAGAGGCTGATCCTGCCCCTAGGCACTTCTTAGTAAACAAAGGTGACAGGAATGGACTGAATCAGACGTTTTCAATTCTGTTCTTCCAGAAGCAATGATTCTTCTTGAACCAGTGGGTTCTGAAATATCGAGAGTCCCAAATCAATAGTAAGTTTAGTAAAAAATGTTTTATTTTTGAAATAAAAAATGTTGCAAGAATGTTGCATAATAACATAAGTATTTATATTTGTAATATATTCTTAAATAAGTTATAACCATCATATCAGCAAATCTAATCTAAAAAGTAATCCATGAATCTGTGGGTTAAAAGTCGCGCACACACCATAGGGGTACTCGTGTGTGTGAGTATATAAATGAAATGTTAATCTTCTCTATTTCTTGAATTAGGGTTTGTTCCTGAGACATTTATATAAAATATCTGTTCTACCATTTGTTTTGTACATTTTATGGTGTGTAACGGAATATCAACATAATTTGTAGCATGTAATCTGATGTTTATATATCTGTATCAAATCTATCG
Source organism: Tachypleus tridentatus (assembly GCF_004210375.1). Taxonomy (NCBI): domain Eukaryota; kingdom Metazoa; phylum Arthropoda; class Merostomata; order Xiphosura; family Limulidae; genus Tachypleus; species Tachypleus tridentatus. Next base: position 42,586,083 of record NC_134833.1, on the reverse strand, counting down.
TTTGAATGTATATACTTTTAATAAGTCTATTAGTTAACGTGATTAGGCGTGTATTTACTGCTCTAGTTCATGTCATTAAAGATAATAAATTAGTAGGGTAGATGTATTTTGTAGTTAAAGTAACTAGGCATGTCTTTACTACCCTTGTTCATGTTATTAAAGGTAATAAATGAGTGAGGTAAATATATTTTGTAGTTAAAGTAACTAGAAATGTGTTTATTGCACTTTGGTGTATAAAATTAACCTACCACTTTGTTTTAAGTATAAATTTATGTTGCATGATTAAGTTCCAGAAAAGTGGTTTTGTTTTTGTTATTAGAAGTACTTCAGTTTATTTTAATAGTGTTTCTGCTAAACTACCGCATTTTTTGTTTTTATTAAAATGCGAGCTGTGCTGTTTTATTTAAAGAGAGTGGGAACATTAAAAAAAATTAAGAAAATTATTATATCTAGAGTTGTTTTACCGGTAGCTCAGCAAGAAGCTGGAATATTGCTAAAATTATAGAGTTCGATCCCCACAGGGAATATAGCGCAGATATTCTATTACTAAGATTCATGATAAAACAAGTGCGTGTTTGGCGATACATCCCATAAATAGATGGGAACTAGATGCTGCTATACTATCAAGTATAAGTTATCCCATCCGTACGTCGGCAGTTAATCTTAAATTACCATGTGGTGCATTCAAGGAAGTAAGTAACTGCGTAGTGGTGAGTATATAACAAGATTTAGTATCTCCTTTCATATTAACCAAACCAACAAAACCATCGCATGTAACTTCAAAATTTCCATTAGTAATTTACAATTCTTTTACCGATATTATTAGAAACAATGATATATTTGTTTTTCAATATGTAAATAAAAACAAACTTTAGTCTACACTGTGAAAAAATGATTCAATGTATTCGTCGCTTGTAATAGTGTTTCCATATTCATTAAGTATAATAACCAAACTCTTACATTTAGTGAAACTGTTAATAAACGTTGTTGTGAGTTTTAATATAATGCCTTAGTTATTATACTAGAAACTTTTTTATTTTAATAATTACTGAGCATTAGTGGTTAAACTACGAATAATGTAACTTCTGTGATGACGTCCAGCACTCACACTGAGAGTGACAGCACTGATACTGAATGTGCTCGATTAATGTAGCTTTCTTATTACATTACTCAGTCTGTAAAGGACACAACTGGATTGATGTTGATAAGTTTGTGTCTCTAAATATATTTTCCTCTGGTATTCTGTTAATGTATATAAATAACTCGTTATATAAGCAATGATAGGAAATGTGTATTATTGTAATGTATTTTGCTGTAAATACAGCAAGCTGATTTATTTAAACACACCGTAAATGCCATCAAACATAAATAATTTTTTTCGTCTCTCTTCTTTCAGCTGAGAAATTCATACAACGTCCAGAATGAATAACATCCTAGCAACTTTTACAGTTAGCTTCATTTTAGTAACAGGTAAAAACAAGAGGTTATATAGCATGGATTATAGCATGGATATATGTATACATATATATCATGATTTTACTCTGTTTTTTATGACTCTTCATAAGTGACGCATATTGAATATTAATGAATTCGTTAACTTTTACATCGGACAGTTTATAATATTTTGAAGAAAAACAACAACATTGGTTAACAGTTCTCAGTACAGCTTCATTACTTAACATGATGTTATATGTTTTATAACATAAATGCGAATAAATGAAATATTTAAAAATATATTACCGTGAAACGCAAAACCACATAACGATCACTAAAAAAAACTTTCGACGTGTTTCCTTTTAATAATGCACAAAATACAGCACAATCTTGACATGTTTTGTTCCATCCAGACCGTAAATTCTGTTATCATTTGCTTCTTTGTATGTGATAAATGTTTTGTCACCTAGTAATATCTCAAGGATAATAATTTTTAAAGCAAAATGTTCGAAATGTTTGTCGTGTTACTCGTTCAAGACAATGGTGTGCACTAATTTCTTATTATTCGTAGTAGAGATTATGATAACATTTCTCCTGCAAATGTTGTTTTCAATTTTCTGGTGAAAACTATATAGTTATTCATACTCTCTTAGTAAAGGTAAACCAGTTATTACTTACTTTTATGATGCATGAATTCAAATCGGGTGAAGTGTGTTCTTTTCTAAACTAAATACTACACAATTTATTAAACCACACAAATCTTGCATAACACTGAGAGAAGAAAATCTGGTATGATGGAAAGGACCCGCAGAACTAGGGAGTGAACGGATCGCAGGGAGAGGTCTTGGATGGGGCGACTTCTATCTCAGGCTGGGGAACTTTTGTAATTTTAGCCTTAAATATTTAAATTTTAAGACACATTTGTGCAGAATTAATGTAAAATACTCTGTTTTCTTGATAAAATCATAGCAGCGTGTCTTACAAAATGTATAAGATTTGCCCTGTTTTAAAGGGTGAATGCTCCGATTTTCTTCCACCCATGCCGCATTGAATAAATTATCAAATCTAACCTGTTCTTTTACTTACCTTTTCATCTTCTGTCATCCGTGATGATGATTTTTACGAAGAAATCTCAACTGAATTCGTCACCATTAGCTTAGTCATGTGTGTACCTAAATGAGACAGCATCTGTCATTTACAGCCGTGTACTATGAATAGTTGCTGTTGCCAATCAGATGCAAAAAGATAACGGATATGATTTTTCACGCAGCATTGAAAAAACCCACCCGAAAAAGACGACAAAAACCTTGCCATAACATCATAATATATCAAAAACCTCTTAAAAACATGACATTTTGTGAAAGCGGTATTCTTCGTTATTTCTGGGCAAGAAAATCGGTAGGATATTCTAGTTTGTTTGTTTGTTTTGGAATTTCGCACAAAGCTACTCGAGGGCTATCTGGGCTAGCCGTCCCTAATTTAGCAGTGTAAGACTAGAGGGAAGGCAGCTAGTCATCACCACTCACCGCCAACTCTTGGGCTACTCTTTTACCAACGAATAGTGGGATTGACCGTAACATTATACACCCCCACGGCTGGGAGGGCGAGCATGTTTAGCGCGACGCGGGCGCGAACCCGCGACCCTCGGATTACGAGTCGCACGCCTTACGCGCTTGGCCATGCCGGGCCTAGGATATTCTAGTATACCAAAAAAGCGCAAGAGTTGGAAACTACAGTATAACAGCAATACTTTACTTTACAAAACATTACTTTGAATGTTTACTTTGAGTCGCGATATTGAGTAAAAAATCGTAAACTTACCTATAAAATAAGTGGGGGTAATAAATGTGTTACGTACCCTTCTTAAAGGAGGGTAATTAACACAAGGCTATCTAAATGTAAAGTTTTTAAAATATTTCCAGTATTGTTTTATTTAACTGATTACACACTTCTGAAATTTCATATTTTTAACTGTCAGATCTAATACAAAACTTGCTATAGAATGTGTATAATGTATAGTTCAAAGTTACATTAACATCTAAACTGTTGCCTACATAACAATTATTTATTCAAATGTGTAAAAAAAAGTAATACTTTTCTTTTACAGTTTATGGAGCAGTAATATTTACCAGGCCTATCCGTCATGATATCAGCAAAAGAGAAACTTGCACCGAAGATTTTATGGAAGAAGCTCAGGACTTTTTTGCCAAGGTCATGTCTAGTTTAACAAACAATGGAAGCGACAGTACTTGCTGCTTCAAGCTGTCTGGGGATATTAGTCGGTTCTCGTGTAAAAAATGCAAGGTAACCGGGATGAAAGCACTTAGTTTGATTGGTCAAAATCCGTTCACATGCTCTGGAGGCAACTCTTCATTATCCTTTACTGTAGGGTTGAACAACCCTTTGGTGACTTGCGAATGTACCCGTAGCATTCTTATCACTTCAAATAAGGCAAATTTCTATTTCCAGTTCAAGAATGTTGAAGCCTCTGCCGTATTGACATTTCCTTCTGATGATTCGACTAAAAAGACAGTGAAAGACGTGTCTATTTTCTCTATCACTAACCCCGTAATAGATATCAAGGACTGTAACTTTTTATGCATTTTGGAAAAAACCTGGGTAAATACCTTCCAGGTAACTATTGTAAGAAATATTATTACCAAAAGTTTAGAAACTGTGATTAAAAATAGAATTCAGAAATATGTAGATGATGTAGAACATGCCCTAGCGGTTTCAAAAAAAGACGATGAATCCTCTCAAGTTGAAGAGAATCATTTGTTAGTTGAATCTGACCAAACGATGCCAGATAATGGGGATCTTGAAGAGAAAACCAATAAAGGTGTTATAAACACAAAGAAAACTGATACAGTTAACAGAAACAGTGATCACGAAAGTCAGGAAGCAACATTTATCAACAGTGAAACAGAAGAAACCACTATAGAACAAAAACCCCAATCTGTAAAAACAGAAAAGGATTCCATTTCAACGACCACTAAGGCTACCACAACTGGAAAGCAAGAAGATGAACAAAGTGTGGAATCTGGCGGAGTTGATAGCAACCCAAACAATAACGAAACAGAAATCTTCAAACTTAACGTGTCTCGAATAATAACTACGGCGAAAGAAGATGAACAAAGTGTGGAATCTGGCGGAGTTGACAGCAATCCAAACAATAACGAAACAGAAATCTTCAAACTTAACGTGTCTCGAATAATAACAACGGCGAAAGAAAATAAAGGTGTACAGTCTATTGAAAACAATAGGGAAGTATTAAAAAAAGATAAATTTAATTTAATCACTAAAAGTAACGAATCGCAAGGTGATCGCGCTGCTATGTCTGAGAGAAAAGAGTTTGTTGTAACTAAAGATGAGTCTGAAACTGATAAACATGTTATAATTCAAAATGATCTTAAGCTACCTAGTAAAGAAGGAAATAGATCAACTGTCCATGAGCAACTTGTTGATGAAATTAAAATTGATCAGGGTATTGAAAATAAATCAAAATTTGCTGATGATCTTATAGGAGAAGGTGAAACACCAGCTGTTGAAAGTAAAGATGACCCAAAACTTATTTCAGTTATTGAAGATGTGTCAATTCCTGATCAATCTGTTGGAGAAGTAGATGATGAATCAGCCGTTGACGAAATAAAGGACGTCTCAGAACCTCATGAAATCTTTAATAATAAATCAAAGTATGATACATTTATTGAAAATCAGAATGAATCACAAGCTGGTGGACCAAAACCTGATCAACTTACTGAAGATCAATCAAAAACTAATATATTTCTTGAAGAAGAGGAGGAGCCAATAGATAGTGAACTAGTCAGTATAACTAAAGACGACCTACAACCTCATCAAATGGCTGTAAATGAATCAACACCAGATAAGTCTTCTGAAGATAACCATGTACCAAATGTTGGTGAACAAGATGCTACTGAAAACAAAAATGTCTCAAAATCTAATCAAATTGTTAAAGATAAATCAAAAATGAATGTTTCAGGTGAAAATGAAATCAAAGGTTTGTTAGAACCAAATACTACGTTAGATGCTACTGAAGATAAAAACGAAACTGGTGCATTTAATGATAAATCAAAACCCAACAAAGTTGTTGAAACTGAAAACCTTTCCTCAACTAAAATAAAAAATGAATTAGCTTTGAAAGCCGAAAATGAATTACCAGGTAGTGAACTAATAGTCATGGTAAGTAAAAATGACTCAAAAACTGATAATCTAAGTACAGAATTCGAATATGATAAATCAAAAGGAATTGATAAAATTGAAGATATAAGAAAAGTTGAGCAACCTATTGTGTTTGAACTGGATGCTGAACCAAGAGCTGACGATTCTAATTTAGTGTTTAATAAAGTCGAGGTGAATGTCAGTGGATCCGTTTCTTCAAGTCTTAATAATATAAAAGAAAACAATGAGTCTTCTGTATCTGAAACTTCCTTAAAACCAATAGTAGGAGAGTCTTCTTTAAATAAAAAATAGAGATGAGTCAGAAATCAAAAATATGATTATTTTAAATCATGATGAAAATAAGACAGAAATTAGCATTTGTAAGTAAACACCATATAGATTAAGATAAGAAAAAACTCAATGCTTAGGATGATGAAGAAAATATTTACAGCGATTAAAAAGTAGACGAAATAATAATAACAGCAGTTGAAAAAATGAAGACAATCAATCAGTAAGACTTCTCAATAACGATAGCTAAAACTAATGAAGAATTGCCTGATGTTAAAAATAAGTCAAAACTGATTTCAAACAAAAGGCGATTGATTACCTGATGTTAAAATGGGCTGTTAAATGATTAAAAATTCCATACACAAAAGAAAGTATAAAAGCTAAAAATAGTCAGACGTCATAGCATAGTAATTAAACATAACTACCTAATAATAATAAAACTAAAGTGTGTTGATGGAAGTTTTTCATCTGATTTGACCAAAATTATGTTTGATTATGGCAATGCATATTTCTTTACATTTGATATTGTAACTATAATAAACTTCTTTGGAAGAGCATTAAATTCGTTTCATATTTATTATATTCTACCAGCATGTAGAATTTTAATAAAATTTCAAGATTTTTCTTTCGTTTTCTTCGCATTTGTATTTTGTTAATCTGTTTGATTCGCTGATTAAGAATTAGTGATTAATTAATTTGCTTCAGAAAATGTATACAAATATTACTTTGATAGAAGATCAATTAATTTAACATTAATAAGACCTAAATGTGAAATTAGGATACATTTTGTGTTGTAATTTTCAAGACAACAGTTACTATTCTTCGAATTGGTCCCTTAACTTTGGAGTTGCTGTTTTATTCACTAATATATCACACTTTCTTGGACATATCTGGTAATATTTGCTGTGTAGTTTGAGTCATAATCTGTTATTTAAACAGAGAGATACCTGGTAATTAAAATTCTGCATTCTTTTTGGAAAATAGGGCAAACGTTTCAATATTAAAACGATGTCATCAAATCTGAAAACATTCTGTGATTTTACTCTGATCTTGAAAGTAATCTTAATTGTAGGGTAAATGTTTCCAGGAAATTTTATTAGTTTTCGATTGTTTTCTTGTGTTACTATTTTAATACAAAGTATATCATGGTCAAAATTATAAGTTGAGTTTAACTTAACTACTTTATTTAGTATTCAAGTTTTGATAAACGTTCAGTTGTTAACTGTATTATCCAGAGATATCACGACTCTGACTATCGCAATAACATTCAGAAGAGCTGAAAAGTGGTTACTTCATAATAGTGTTAGTTAGAATTGTGACAAATCTTTTTAACAAGCACTAAATGAATTTGTTGTAGGATAAAAAATATAAACATTAATTTAGTGTAATATTTTCATTATGTTGTTGTTTGTATTAAAGGTTGACGTGTAAAACTCAAACATTAATTGAAGAAAAGAATATCTTTACCTAAAAAGCTGTATAAGCTTTTTATTATTGTTTGATGTAGAAAATTAAACGATATTGATATCTCAGATGGTTCTGACAACAATTTTAACACATTCACCATTTTATAAAAAATAAAAAAAAAACGTTAGTTGAAACGTTTTGTGTATTTGTTGTTGGCTTTTTTCATTTTGTAAAGATTCTAATGACTAGAATAAGTAGCTTGTGGAATGTAGTAAACGATGTGACCTATTAAAAAAGATTCTGTTAAAGCTAAAATTTAAAAAAAATGTGTAATTACATTTAAAAACAGAAACGTTTTGTTTATAGAATGAACGTCATTTGTATTTGAGATTGCTCTATGGTCTTTACACACCCGATATGTTTCTACACTCTTTGAGGTGTCACGTTCAGGAGTATAGATAAAAAAATATTCCACTGTCTCCACCTTTCATTCAATCACGTAATATGTTTAGTTACATGTTGCTGTTATAATTTTATGGGTATCGCGATATCTACACGTATTCTATCCCACCAATCACTCACCATTATTCAATGTATTCTTCTTCTTCATAAATTTAATTATTTTAAATGATTCACGAATAGCTCGAATATTATCATTATTAGGTTAGGCTAAGAACATACTTTTTGCTATTGGATTATGTGTCATATTATACTTACACGTTCAGCTGATGACGAAATTTCCAACTTTCTATTTTTAACATTACGCATGAGTGTATAATAATTCACGCTATACTTCAGTCCTTTTTATTTTGACTGCATATATATTTTTCAACATGCATAAATTATTTTACAAATACCTGTTTTCTTTCTCATTTTATTCAATTTGTCCTCACATTTATTTAATAATTGATTATTCTTACTTACGAGTTTATATGTATAGGGCAAAACTTTGTTGTTTTTTTGAGAATTTTTAAATCGTCACAGGATAAACTACATGTATAGAACAAAATTAACCTTATATTTTTTAGTTTTTCGTAGATAGTTTAATCAAAGTTTTGTATCACACTTTTTTCTTTCTTAAGTGTTTCAAAATCCTCTGTCAACTGCTATATATTTCAACAATAGTATTTCTTTATCTAATTTTTATTAGGATTGTTGTTGTTTTGAATTAAGCACAAAACTACACAATTGGCTATTTGTGCTCTGCCCACCACGGATATCGAAACCCAGTTTTTAGCATTGTAAGTACGCAAACATATCGCTGAGCCACTGGGGCGCTTTTTATTACTAACACAATTTTATAGTTTTCTGTATATAAAATTAAAAAGCTGATATTTTTTCGCGCTTTTATAAGACGCTACTGTTGATGAGGTGGCATTCATAGAGTGTGTGTTTTCTTGTAGCAAAGCCACCTTGGGCTATCTGCTACTCCCAGAGAGGAAATCGAACCCCTGAGGGTTGTAAATCCGTAGACTTACCGCTGTATCAGCGAGGAGCTCATAATCATTGAAGAAGGTTTTAATAAATTGTAAACTTTATTTAACATTATTTTCTTTTACTAATGCATCTAAAGGGGGTAAGATATCATTTTCTACTACTTTCCAATGAATTTATTACAAAGGTTTAATTTACATATTTAATCGAAACTTCTTGCAAACTCATTTAAAGCTTTAACTCCAAATTCATTCATATACAGATTACACAATTTGTTTGTAATATATATTAGTCACATAGAAAACAACAACAAATTTTCTGTGTAACATTTTACCACACTAATAATGTCTAGAATTTCTAATGACGAAGTTACCCAGTGGTTCAATGGAAAATCTGAAGGCTTACAACACTAAAATAAATGTTCCAATACCCGTGGTTTGCGCATCACAAATAACCTATTGTGTAACTATGTACTTAACCCTAATAAAATAAACAGTATTAATGATAAAATTTTATTTCCCTTAATTTCGTATCTAAGCAACCAATGAATATCTTGATAAAAAATTCTTGAATAAGTTTGTTTTGTAATTTCGCACAAAGCTACTCGAGGGCTACCTGATTCGACTTACAGAATCAATTACCGACAGCTTCAACAAAAAAGAATGCACTGTAGCTTGCTTTCTCGACATTGAGAAAGCATTTGACACAGTGTGGCATAACGGCTTACGACATAGATTGCTTGAAATGGCATTACCCCAGGAAACTATTCGCTGGCTGTCCAACTTCCTGGATAACAGAATGTGTAAAGTAAATGTAAATGGGGCCCACTCAGGGTCCTTTTCACCCGAAGCAGGAGTCCCGCAGGGAGGGGTTGTTAGCCCTATATTATTTATCATGTACGTGAGTAATATGCCTCTGTCGGACCTAAATTTAGGTTATGCATCACAATTCGCTGACGATGTAGCAGTCTGGAAAAGTGCCCCCACTCCGTCAATAGCAGCAACGAACCTACAACCAGTCCTAAATAACATCGAAGAATACTGCCAGAAATACAGAATCAAAATTAATATTCCAAAAACCCAAGTCATAGTATTCAGCAGACTGAATAAGCTGAAAAAGATCCACCAAAACTCTATATGAATGGATCACTTTTACTGACTGCTACTTCTGCTAAATTTCTAGGTCTAACCTATGACTCAAAATTAACGTGGCTACCACATATTAAAATGTACTGATACGAATCTGGAAAAGAGCAAACTATGCAAGAAGTCTTTCAGGTAAAATCCAAGGAACATCACCAGACAACATACTTAAAATCTACAAAACGTACATTAGACCAACAATAGAATATGCATCACCTGCCTGGATTAACATAGCACCCACACATGTACAGAAACTTCAACGTATACAAAATTATGTACTAACTTCAGCATACAAAGTACCACGTAGCACCTCAACCACATTCATGCACAAGTATGCAAACATAGATACAATAGCTGAAAGACTCTTGCATAATTCTCTAAAATATTTCAATAAGAATTGGCATAAAAATGACTTAATGTGTGATCTCGACAGATATCACGTACATGATGTAAATGGTCCTAAATACCTCTCCCCTTTTAACATATATTTAAGAAATGTAACACAAGCTGGCCACTATGCACTAGACACTTAGTCCTTGTTTCTTTTTATTTTTATAATTATTATTTTCTTTTTTAATCAGTATTATTATTATTATTTTTTATTATTATTATTTTTTTTCTTCTCTTTTTGAATTATTATTCAAGTATTGAATAATAATAATTATTATTACTTTCTCTTCTGTGTGAGTGTTTGTGTTACTACAAGTAGTAGTAGCATTCTCTCAATCGAGAAAAAGGAGAAAAATACAAAAAAAAATATATATATATATGAAAATACAAAAAAACAAAACAAAAAATTAAATGAAAAAAAAAAACTTCTTGTTCGTCCATGCATGGACTGAGCCCTGAAATGGACATGAGTATGATGTTATACTTTTACTCTGGCCCAAAGCTTTAAAAAAAACAACAACAAAAAAACCCTAAAGACAGACGCTATAATCGTTCGGGAGGGAGGAAGAGGTCAAATGTACCTGACCCTCCTGGGTATTTAACAACATCAATACCCAAATACCCACACAGTCAAACTACTCGAGGGCTATCTGCGCTAGCCGTCCCTAATTTAGCAGTGTAAGACTAGAGGGAAGGCAGCTAGTCATCACCACCCACCGCCAACTCTTGGGCTACTCTTTTACCAACGAATAGTGGGATTGACCGCACACATTATAACGCCCCCACGGCTGGGAGGGCGAGCATGTTTGGCGCGAACCCGCGACCCTCAGATTACGAAGCGCACGCCTTAACGCGCAAGGCCATGCAAGGCCAAGTCTTGAATAAGAAACTATATCAAATGAAACAAGTAAATCATTTGCCTTTAATGTTATATGTTTAATTGTTTCTACAACTCCTCCAGAAATTATGTATATTTATTTTGTTCTCTTAAAAATACAGATTTTCTTTAAAGATAAATTTACTTATGTTGATACTTAAATTAGATACTATAGGTCTACAACTATCCTTGATTTTGTGAACTGCGTAAAATATTGAAGTTATGTAATTTGAGAATATTAAGTCCAGTGCCGTAAGTTTGCCTCCTGAACTGTGGAAAAGCAAAAGCCAAAAGGAGACCCGAATCGTAACTACAACTGTGGGGAATAAACGAAGTCACGCAACGCATTAAGTCTTTCTCTTCTTCTGGTATTAACTATATCCTCTTTTTTTGAATTTTATCTTTTATCAACTCATGGAACTTATTAATACCATTATTTTAAACTATCTAATAAAGAGCTTCGGGTAATAATTCCTCAATTTTGCTATCAAAGTCGTTTTTATTTATCACCACAACTTGTTCAACTGTATTTCTTTTGCATATCACGTTCTTATTTTTTAATGATATTATTTCATTTATTTTTGCTTCATGTTTCAATCTAGCAACAAAATTAACTAAATTATGGCACTCTGACGTAATAACATTTTCTTTTTTCGTATCTTTTTCTTTGAATAGATTTTTTCGATATGTTTCAATAACTTATAGAATCCCATGTAAGTCCTAATTTTTTATTCAGTATTTCAGTTTATTTATCATTTAATTCATCATTTGATTTATTTACAGTTTCAGAAATGTTTCAATATTTTTTACATGACTCAACTAAATCATCTAACTTAATTAGTTTTGTCTTTTTTTCTTATTAATTGAATATTCAAGTTTTTTATCCAGTTTCCTTTTGTACTTATATACTTCTTTCGTATTCGTTATACATGATACTTTTTCACATTCTGCCTGTTACAATTATTGAAGTTGTTTTGAGTTCAAAATTTCAAATTGGAAACTTTATTCTATTCTGTTAATAACTGTATTATTAATATTATCATTCATCTCAGGTTTCACTTTACCTGCTGGTAAGATTGTAACTGTTGCTGCAGTAAATCAAATGGAAATAATTGATTCAGTTTCATCAAATGAAATAATATAAACAAAATTTTACAATCTATATATTATAAAAGTTCACATCTTCATAGTTACGGCAATGTACAAGTTCTATACTGGTCGGTAAAAACATTAGATAAAGTGTGACGGATTTAGTATTATATATATATATATTATTGATATTTGTTTAAGTTAAACTTATGCTTAGAGATTACATAATTTATACTGTCAAATATTTATCGCCAAATTTCCACCTATTCACTAAATTTGTAGAAGATTCTCGAATGTAAGAATCAATAATATATGTGAGTACATAAACACTTGTGTTTCGCCAGTGTTGTTGTTCAAGCTAAAATATCCAGAAATTCTTCTCACGCATATAAATATAACCAACGTGATGCACCAAGATACAGTGTATATTATTGGTTTACTACAGTTGGTATACTGTAAACCTCAAAAGCTATAATTGTGATAAACGCTTATTAATCCAGAACTTCAGATATTTTGCCAGGGACGTTTATAAATTTCGAATATTACAAATCGCTTAACTTCTGTAAATTCATACCATCTTGACATCAACAACAAAATAAATACCACTAAGTACCAGACATTAATGTTGTTTTAACGATATTATATACTTTCATCGGTAAAAAAACTCAATGTTTAGCGAAGAGTAAATAACACAGAACTAACTCCTTGTAAGGTGAATTGTATCTACATCAACTTGAAATTACCTCTATCATCGTGAACTCTCGATAAGTCATCAAGAAAATTGCAGACCAAATAGAAAACTCGACATGGTTTGTAAGTTTGCAAAACTTTTGTATATAGATCATTATTTGTAATAACCATTACTGTAAATTGTGCTATTGTTTATATATTAAAATATATTTGTATTAAAAAAGAAAGAAACTATGTGTAATAATCTTGTTGGAAAATATCATACATGTTGACATTTATTTAACTACTAAATCTAAATTACAGTTTAACTCAGTTTAGTCTATTTGAATTTGAAATACATAAGAAACGTCTTCCGTCTTAACCAGGTCAAGGACTGGTTGCTACATCAAAAAGTATGTATATTATATTAATCTGTAAGATATAGATATTTGAGAAACACAGAGAAGTTTCTTGTATTAATGAACAGTAGCAGGCTGATTTAGTAGATCTAGCTAACTTATGTCATAAAAACAATCAGTAGTATTTGCTATGTTTATGAAATGTGCATGGGTCATTCCATTCAAAATCAAAAAAGGAGCTACAGTCATAAAGGCCTTCAAGCAATTTTAAAACAACGCCCTAGACCTTGTAAACTTTAAACCAATGCTAGAACAGAACATATTAATAGAGTATTTCAACATTATTTCAAGTTAAGATATTCACTTCTTTATTATGCATAATGTAACAAAAACGTCTATAGTTGAACGTTTTATCGTAATCTTTAAAAAACTAAATGTGGCGTTACTTTACCTATCATACCCAAGTACATCTTGATGTTGAAAACGTTTAGCCAGTGCCTGTAATAGGTATTATAGTATTAGAATGAGATTGATAAACATTAATCACACTAATGAGGATGTAAGAAAAAGCTCTTGATGTAATGGTTGATTAGTCTCTTAAGCCATCCAAGCAGTATGGTGTTGCTAGTGGTATGACAAATAGGAGTTTAGGTTGTATCTACATAAATTAGATAATCACTCGAGTGTATCTTGGTGCATCACGTTGGTTACATTTATATGCGTGAGAAGAGTTTCTGGATATTTTAGCCTGAACAACAACACTGGCAAAACACTAGTGTTTATGTACTCACATATATTATTGATTCTTACATTCGAGAATCTTCTACAAATTTAGTGTTCCTTGGGTCGATCTGGCCGACATTAGAACTTCATTTCCTTCTCGAAAATTTAATTGTCCGAGTTACTTTCTAGATTGGAAATGGCATGTTTCATGCGTGAGCTATAGAACACGACACGGACACACTAGATTTTGCCCATTGTAAACCATGGAATACCACTTGTGCATTCGGGAATATTGTGATTGACTTCCTCTCCTGCTATATTCACGCAATACAGTGTTCCTGGGGTCGATCTGGCCAACATTGGATAATCCTGCCACTGAACATCAGTTAACCAGTTGTACGTATGAAACTGATTGATAAGATTCACAGTGTGTCCATTACAAAGATGCTGATGCTAGAACCAAGATCAGTGAGAACTATCGTCTATAAGGAAGAACTCCTTTGTAAAGTTGGAGAATGGCACCCTCTTTCATATCTAGTTTATCTCCATTTACTAGAATGCACTTCGTATTCACTTGCCCGAGTGGTGGCCACCACAGTGTTTCGTATATGATGTTCTTCGCTACCCCAATTTAGTAGCTAAGAACAATTTGAGCTAACCAACTTTCCTGGAGGTGTTGGCTCTTCTGCACCCATTTCACTGCTAGTTAAAACCAATAGCTTTGATACCTTACTGCTTGGTAATGTATGGGAAGATCTCTCAAAAGTTACCCAATGTTTTATAACTAACAAAGCTTTGATCTTTCTTCAAGGTTAATATCCTTGAGAAACATTTGTAGTATACGAATGTATCTCATAATTGGTAGTATAGATTATAGCTTATAAACCATGGGAAGACCGTGACAGACCTCCTCATTCAAAGAACATTAGTGAGATAGAATCACAATGTCAGGATGTGTGTGTGTGTGGTTGGTTAATTCACAGTTTGGCTAAATCATGGTATGTTATATAGATAAACACCATACCATGACGGATTTAGAGGGGGAATTAATCCATGCAGTTGGATAGGGGTATCGAGCTCCAAAGTAGGGGTACCATAGGAAGGAAGCTTGCAGCACTGCAGCATTACATAGGGGCCATATAGGTCTAAATCTAACTCTGTCACCATGGGCAATTCTTTTAGGTGGAAATGTGTTATGTTGTAAACGTAAATTAGATTATCACTCGAGTGTGTTTTGTGGAAAGAAAACAGTTCTAGTGTTGTGTCCAGAGAGCAAATAATCATCATGGTTATGTTATGAAAAGTAGTGTAACGTTAACTGGAGAGCAAAATCTTACCTGGAGAATGATAGTATTTTACTATCTTTCGAACACAGCGATAACTACGATAGGACTTTTCGTGGTACCAGCAATAATGGGAGGTACTAAACCATGAGCATTCAGTAGAGATCAAGCAAGTTAAACCTTTTCAAATTTAAATTTTAAAAAGTTATTTCATTCTTTCCTCAGTATAATTACTTCAATTTGTTCATGGTATCAAGGTCTTCGGTGAGGCTGGCTGTGAAGAGGATGTGCTGCTTTACCAAAATTTTAATTATTTTGAGTTGAACAAATAAATGACAGATTGCTTTTAATTATGACAAATGCAAGATATTGCATGTAGGCTATCATAATTTCAATTATGAGTATAATTTGGATGGGAATAACCTTAACAGCGCCGTGTAAGAAAAAGCTCTTGATGTAATGGTTGATTAGTCTCTTAAGCCATCCAGGCAGTGTGGTGTTGCTAGTGGTATGACAAATAGGAGTTTAGGTTGTATCTACATAAATATTGAATACAAATAGAAAGAGGTAATTTCATTGTATATATCAGTGTTTAGGTCACATTTGGAGTATTGTATTCGGTAATGGGCTCCATACCTTTGAAAGACATTGAACTGTTGGAAAGGGTTCAAAGAAGAGTTAATAAAATTGTACCTGAGATGGAGGAGTTGTCATATGAGTAGAGATTAAGTTCCTTAAAATTGTTTTCTATTCAAAAGGAAGAGTTATAGATTGAAGTTTAAGATTGTTAAAGGAATTGATTATGTTGATGCATCAACTTTTTTTTTTTTTTTTTACTTAACAATAAGTATTATAGAACAAGGAAACACAAATATAGATTTAGGCAAGGAAGAAACCGTCTTCAATTAAAAAAAATTATATTTTTCAAATTCAAGGCTAAAATTGCCTAAGAGAGAGAAAATTTTTCAACTCAGGCGATGCCACCACATTCCAATGGGTAGCCCTCTCCCAAACTTATCAATAATGATATTCTGATAACCTGCTGAAGTCATTATGTAAGAAACTTCGCAATGCAAAGGGTACAGATTATCTGTATATGTAGTCAAGCTTTCTATGTTGCTTCTCTTTTGAACTGTGGCGTCATATTATCTACAAAATGCCAGTGTTAAAATCTCATTCTGATGCATGCTATTCAATGCATGAGTTGTGTTTAACAGGTGAACTTACAGTTTGGTAGAATCGAGTTAACTGTAATACAACTTACTATCTATATTATATATAATCTTTTTTTACATAAATAGTATCTTAGGTTACCCACTATTGGCTACTTCCTGTAATTTGAGTCAGAATTACTACACCTCTTTAAAAATATTTTATTTAGGTCGTAAACGTGCAATTCGCTTGAGAACATTTGTTAACATTAGTATTCTTGATAGGAGTAATTCTTTTCATCAGTTAATACTGGATAGTAAATAGAAAGTATAAACAGATTAAAAGTAATAATTTTCCTATACTGAAAATACATTTCCGACAGGTACTTACTTCTGCTCACATACATGGTTATTCTGTTTCAATGCTGTTCCCTATTTGAAAATTTATTCGCATGCCACAAACTTGTCACTCCCATGTACTCCTCAGTTCATATGGTTCAACTCAATTGATAAACCTCCAACAATAGATGCACTCCCAAACTATTCTATCTATCACTTCGAGTTTAGGCAGAAACCTAAGCATAAGTTTACAGTGGGAAGAAAGGCGAAAAGTGTGAGTGGAAGTAAGTACCTATCAGAAATATACTTTTAGTATAAGAATATTATAAGTTATGACAATGCACCTTGCTTTGTCTCAGATGCATAGCTAGAATCCCTCACTGAATAGGTGAAAGGACTGACGCCAGAGAGAAAGTAAAAGGATCTTTCAAAAGCATTCGAAGGACAGCATCATGAGAGAACCTTCTAATAACAGGATTACAAGTGGGGGATATCACCACTTATGTATCAGGTACACTCTCTGCCCAGATTAGAAATGGTGTGATAAATTTGGATTGAAAGTTGTGAAAAGTACATCACCATGGGGGATAAAACAATTAGACAATGATCCTAACCACAATATAATTTCATTCTCCCTGCTGAACAGAGTGTAGGTAAAACAAAGGATGCGCCCGAAGGTGTAGAGTAGCTAAGATGCAATAGACTGTGCACAGTAAGTCAACTGCATCCAAAACTCAACCACTGGAAACCAACATTTGTGCAGGGGTTGGAAAGATGTTGTTGTTGTTTTGAATTAAGCACAAAGCTACTCAATGGGCTATCTGTGCTCTGCCTACCACGGGTATCGAAACAAGGTTTTTAGCGTCGTAAGTCCGTAGACATACTGCTGATCCACTGGGGCGGGTTGGAAAGAGAATCATACTATCTTCACTTGAAGTTCAACCGTTCTAAGAAAGAAAGTTGAAAAAATCAGGGAACAGCATATGTGAGCATAGTAAAATACAAATACATCCTACCCAAGAGAAAGAGTGGAGCAATCAATAATTGTATCCACTATTAACCCACACACGAGAGCAATGCCAATGAGGCAAAATAAGTGAGGTATCAAGCACTCCTGTACACACATGGGAGGACTTATGGTGATTGTTTCAGCTGCAAATCTAAACCTCAAGTCCTGGGAACTGACTTCTATGCATGGGCAGGATGAGGGATTACAATCAAAAGGGTAAACTTTCCATATGTCAGCACACTATATGTGTGATTTATTATGTCACTGGTTTTGTATGAATTGAAAACTCAACCACTATATGTGTGAGGACATGATATTGACTAGTTCAGCTCTTAATCTAAATCTCTCCCACCAGAAACCGACACCCATGCAAGAATAAGATGAAGTCGCCAATATGTGTGTGAGCAATATGACTAAAGCAGCTTTAAATCCAAACTTCAACTGCTGGGAACTGCTTTCCATGTGAGGATAGTATGAGCAATCACGATCATTGTGACAGTTCACTTCAGTTACATCATCCACTTGGATAAGTCCGTGCTAAGATGGAGTATCTTTCCCAAAGATAACATTTAATTACACCAGCAGAACACCATCACTCTACTCTTAACTCTCATTATTGTCTGTACTGTATATCTGTCACTCAGAAGAACATCTCTGTGGTATACCACCCCAGCAGTTCAGAATTGGAAAGTGATAAGAACTCTTACTTTATTGGAAGAAATGGAGTGAAAAAAAGCATGGTGGAGAGAGAGCCCAAAGAAATGTTCAAACCAGCGACAGAAAATGGGTGACATGACACCTTATTTTGAAAAGCAAACCAAGCCCAATTTATCTAATCTAAGAAGTGAAAGAAGTCAGCAGCAATTCCCTTCTACTTTATCCATGAAATGGATGGATCAGTATGATCCAGAATAGAAATTCTCACGAGGGAAAAATATCATAAGGAATAACCTATGAGCAACGTTGTGGAACACAAAATCTCTAGTACATGTGATATTAATGAAGTGTGCATTTAGTGGCCATTGTAATTTTGAAAGTAAAGTAAACATAGCCTTACAGTGTGGAAGTGAGTACAATTCTAGGTGACTGAAGCATCATTCGCCACAGTGCAGAATTTAGATCAATACATGGAACAGTTCATAATATATATATATATATATATAATGAAAGAGGAAAAGTTATACAGCTATAGTCACACTAAAGTATGAAGAATGGCAACAGGTGGAAGATGTTAACCTGACGAGAAAGAAACAACAATACAATGCAGATAGTGAGATACAAACATAGGTGGTGTAGTCCATATGCTTGATTGAAGGATGAGACACCAGAGGAAAAAAAAAGTGCCTGATCTGATGGAAAGACGCCTGGAATAATTGAAAGGAAAAAAAAGACAAGGAAAAATAAGCCAATCAAATTAAAAGCCACACCCAACTGGTGAGATAGGAAGGAATAAGATCACAAACAGAGGATAGTTGCAAATGAATGAATAGGGTAGGGCAGTTATGATGAAGAAAGCCATAAAGATGATATAAAACAAAGAGCATAAACTGGACATACAGTTCTGATCAGACCTAAAACAGAGGTGGGAAATGAAAGAAGGAAAACTTCCAATCTGAAAGTGCTACATGCAATGAAGGTTGACTAACCTAAAAATAAGATAACAAGAGCCACAGGATATGGGATGCAAAATATTTATGGTACAATTAAAACAAAAAGTGTGAGATATGTCTGCCTAATAATCTGCAATTGAGGAAACCAAAGACCCCTGATTAAATGACCAATTGATAAAAATCTGTAATAACAGAAACAGTGGGAGGAGCAAGTGACACAAACATCAAGAAAAGAAAATGTTCTACTTACACTGGTAAAACCTCTATGGGAGAAGATAGGATAGAACGTTAACAACAAAGTTACTTGGCATGATAAACTGGATCTTCTAACCAAGGGCCAGATAATAATCAGGCAACAAGACAAATGACAGAAATAATGAGATGAACTACCTGGGATTGAGACTTTCGTAGAAGAGATGGAATTCTAGGAAGAGACAATGATGGAGCAGATTGGAGCTGTAGCAGGCATAGAAGCCATAGATAGGATGGCAAGTAAGCGGCAACCAACAGATCTTGACATGGAGTGGAGCTGACGATAAAAATCATCCAGGAAAGGAGTTCAATAGGAGTTTATACATAAAGGAATTTGTCTGTCCAATCCTGACTGAATGCATTGACAACCAGAGCAAGTGGATAAGGTAAAAGTCAGAAATATAGATAACTTTCTATTTAAGATGCTGGCAAGTGAATCCAGATGTGGAGTACCCAACACAGTGCATAACCTCTGAACAACTTGAGGATCCAGAGACTATTCCAAAGGAAATGATAACGGATGCCTACCTGGTGAAAGATATATGCCATCAATGTAAAACTGTCTTTATGGATCATCCAGCCAATTACTAGTAAGACGAAGAAAATGATCCAAATCTTGATAGACAGCAAGAAGCTTCAGGATACTGATGTGGTAAGACTGTTTGGTTGCAGATTATTAATCAGAAGTAATTTGCTTTTCGACCTATGACCCTCAGGCATGAAACAAAGCATTCATGAAAATGTGTAAATTTGGATGAGGGAAGGAACAGAATCCCTACTGAAGTGTTAGCCCTGTTCAGCCGACAATGCAGATGATCTACCAGGGAAGGAGTAGGGGTAATAAGAATATCCAAATGATCACATGCGAGGTTTCATTGACTGTTAAGAGTCCATTGAAGATATCTCATATAAACATGATCCATGGGAATAAAATCTGCCAAAGAGAACCACATCCCTAAAACAGATAAAACCTCACATGCAGTAATAAAGAGAGCAGTAAAAGCACCAATGGCTGCTGGCTCCATTGAACAGTCAAAGAGGAAAAGGTAGTGCCTGACTAAAATGAGTGTTGAACAAAACACCCAAGTAGATAAGATGTTATGTAAGAACAGGGAAGAATTTTTTCTAATTTAATCAATTAAATGATCCAAAACTCCTCCAAGAGAAACAGGTGTGTGTGTTTGGCAGATGCTGGTTTGTAATGAGGCAATAAAAGTGAGTCATTCATGTAATGGTGGAAACACAATGCTTGAGCATGCATAAGTGTAATGTAAAAGCCTTAACCATTCCACAAAGGCCATACAGTATCAAAGAAAGCCTAAAAGGTATAGCAAAAAATCGATAAACAAGCCTATGATGAACAAACTGAAGGTAGCATCTTGATTGCTCCAATATAGGAATATAGTAATGAGAATTTGAGGTATCAATATTGATCACCCACAAACCTGAAGAAAAGTTCACATGAGGGGAAGAAATGACTCCATGGTGAAACAAAGTAGCACCCAGGAGTGATTGAAATATGATAGACTGATCGTAAGCCACCAATCTTTGGTTTTCTTTAGGACAAGAAACAAAATATAAAAGTCTTGGAGAAGAGTGAACCACAGGTTCAATGGCATTCAAAGAGAGAAAATCATGAAATGTCTTGAACAGACACTGAATATGGTAGGATCCCAATGTAGAGGAAAGAAAATGAGTAATAGAGACAACAAAAAAGAGGAAAGGAAGTTCATGAAAAGTTCTGATAAAATCGGAAGGATCTATAGATCCCTGACAAAGTTTTACCATAAATGAACAAACTGGGATAAATGAGCACCCACCAAACTGGAAATCACAGGGTGATCACCAATATTGTTCACAGCATGACCTGTGGTGTCAAATAATATGATGAGAAAAAGAGTCCGTAAATTAGGTGATCACCCAACGAGGAGAATCCAATGCTTCATAGATTGAACCTTATTTGGATGAACTTTAAATTTGTTTTTCTTGTTTCAAAACAGCAATTATAATTCATTAAGACATGTTCTGTAGGAAATATTTATTAAAATAACTGGGATACTGTTATGCTTTTAAATGCTCCATGAAAGGTCTAATAATTAAAATACCTTGCAGAAGCTGGCAGCTCATCTTGGTAGCAGGCTATCATATATACGATGCATATCTTCCTCTCTAAAGTAAATACCAGTACCACACAAAACAATCACAATGGCATATAGATTTGGCCAACATGAGGACTTCATTATTCAAAGAGCTGATGAATATTAAAATATACTCTCACTACATATAAGTCTTAGAACAGACACAAAATGTGGTTATGATACAGTTACGACAAAAAGTGTTCATACCCCTGCATCGTGAGTAGTTTTTCCTCATAACTTAAAAAGTATCATAATTAGGATAATGAAAGTACAGTATATTATAAATATCATACTAACAGACATCTACATAAATTTTTATGTAAATTGAACAACAAATAAACTGTTTATAAACAAATAACCAAACATAGGAGCAGCAGAAAGTGTTCGTGCGTCTACTTTAATGGTTACTTGTGTAACCTTTCAGGTGAATTAATTGGTGCAATCTCTCCTCATAGCCCCCCATGATCGTTTGACAGTACTCGACTGGTATTTTCTTCCATTCTTCTTTACAGAAGGCCTCCAATTCTTGATAGTTTTTCAGATGACGCTGATGAACCCTGGTCTTCAACTCATGCCAAACTTTTTCAATTGGGTTGAGATCGGGTGACTGCGATGGCCACTCCAGAATGCTTATATGGTTCCTCTGCAACCAGGATTGCACATATTTCAATGTGTACTTAGAGTCATTGTCGTGCTGGAAGATCCAACGACGTCCAAGCTGCAAGTTCCGATTGATTGATTGATTTAGTGTTTAAATGGCACAAAGCAGCTAGGCTATCTGTTCTAAACGTCTGGTAACAATAAATTAAATGTAGTAAAATACATAAAAGGAAATGAAGGTAAAACAAAACATCATTGAAAAACTGAAAAAGCATAAAACCAATGTTGACACTTAGTCTACAATGTTAAGAAAGAAAGCAGAGTAAGAGGAGTTGTAAAGGACTTTCTCTAGCAAAATGGTAATGATCATAACCCGCCAGGAAGACTAACAGGTAAGTACAAGAACCTCCGTCAGTCACCTGAAGTTGGCCTTTCAGTCCTGGTTCCGGGTTATGTGTCATAACATCCATTATCAAAAGGTAAAATAATAAAAGTTTTAAAAGACATATAGCAAAACCGTAAGAATAATTAGCCAAATGTCCTGTAAAAAGGTAAAAGTAAAGTAAATGTTGTAAAATTCGTAAAAGGAAACGAAGGTAAAAACAAAGCAGCAATTAAAAACATAAAATGGCGTAAAACCAATGTTGACATCCAGTCTACAAAGTTGTAAAGGACTTCCTGTAGCAGAATGGTAATGATCATAGCCTGCTAGGAAGACTAACAGGAAAGTACAAGAACCACTGTCAGTCACCTGAAGTTGGTCTTTCCAGTCCTGGTTCCGGGTTATGTGTCATTAAGGCCAGTACCAAAAGGTAAAGTAATAAAAGTGTTAAAAGACATGCAGCAAAATTTTAATAACAACTCCCCAGGACGACTAACGGGTAGTTCAAACGAATAGTTAAAACAGCAACGTTAGTCACCTGAAGTTGGCCTCTTCAGTCCTAGTGTCGAGTTATTTAATGTTATGGCCATTTTCCAATTTCAAATTGAACAAGAGAGAATGAGATTCTGAAAAGGGAACCACAATTAAAAAGGTGTAATGAATAAATATCCAACACTTAAATGAGATTAAAAAGATTAATGGCCATTAAAAAACTAAAAACTTTATCAACGTGGATAGTGTCACCATCACCAATAACACTGTCCAATGTTACAGACAAACCCCAGTTTAAAAAAATGCCGTCGTTGAGAGTCGTAACGATGGCAAGAAAGAAAATGTAGCTTATAGTGATTTGAGTGTTACATAAACTACACACTGGTGCAACAGTTCCAAAGAAAAGAAAATGATGAGTTAAAAACTGTGACCAATGTGTAGTCTAGTTAGAACAACTTCCTCCTTCCGAACCTTACGGAAGCTAGACGGCCAAAGCCCAATATTTGAAAAAGCTTGTTGTCGTGTTGCTCACTCCAAGTGGACTGTCAGCTGGCACGAAGCCGAGCCTTGAATACAGGACCATAGTCCATGTATGGAATAGGCACAGTGGTGACAGTGCCAGAGCAGATAGATTTAACTACCGTACCTGCAAGCTCGTTCCTGGTAACTGACCTGGTATCCAGAAAAGCTGGATAGAAGTAGATGTTAATGAGAAATGGGCCAGTTGGTTTTGAATATCAGTGAAAACAGGGTGTTAAGTGATTCCAGGGCCAGTAGAGAACTAAGCGAGTCAGTATAAATAGTGCATTTGGAATACTGCTTAGCTTCAATATGATCCAGCGCAAGAGATATGGCGTACAGTTCAGCAGTGAACACAGAAGCTGCAGAGGGTATTCTGTGCACAACCACCGAACCACAACAAACCATGGCAGAGCCTATACAATTATCTGATATGGAACCATCTATAGAAATTGGAATGGAATGATTGTTCGAAAGATGTTCAGTAAATAAAAGACGGTACTTCCAATCGAGAGTATCTGCCTTTTTTCAGATGACTTAAAGAAAAGTCACATTTGGGGGCTGTAATAAGCCATTGTGGGATGGTCTAACCAGTGGATTCTGCAATGTTATTCAAGGACAGACCCAATTCATCCAATTGCACCAGGATGCGAAGGCCAAAAGAAGCAATAGCAGATCGTCTGTTCTGAAAAAGTATGGCCCACTGAGAAAGGAAAACACATCCCCAGGTGGGATGCTTTGGTAAGGAAAGAAGTTTCGAAGAATATAGTAAAGACAGTTGCAAACGGCGAAGGTGCATGAGATTCTACATATAAGCTGTGAACTGGGGAGGTGTGGAAAGCCCCAGTGCAGAGTGGAAGTCCTTGATGATGAATGGGGTCCAGCATCTTTAAGGCCGAGGGTCTAGCAGAGCCATAGACCATTGATTCATAGTCGAGTTTTATTCGAATAAGAGCACGATATATCTTTAACATAGAACATCGATCTGCTCCCCAACTAGTGGTAGAGAGGACACGGAGGATGTTCAGTGCTCTTCTGCATTTGACTCGTAGCTGCTTTAAGTGTGGTATAAAGGTCAGCTTACAGTCAAAGATAAGCCCAAAGAACTTGGTCTCAGGGACCACTGGCAGCGAAACTTCACCGATACTGAGTTCAGGATCAGGGTGAATACCCCCGTTGGCAGCAAAAGTGCATGCAAACGGTTTTAGAGAGAGAAAATTTAAAGCTGTTCGCTGTAGTCCACTTCAGTACACGATTGAGGGCAGTTTGTAGTTGCCGCTCAATTCTTCTCATGTTCAACGAATGACATAGAGCACATTTGCAACAGTGAGAGGGAGTTGTTCAGTGATGGCATTTATCTTTATACTGAAAAGTGTGACACTTAAAACACAGCCCTGAGGGACCCCAAGTTCCTGTACAAAAGAATGGGAAAGTGTCGAACCCACGCAAACTTGGAATCTGCTGTCCATTAAAAATGTTTTAATAAACTTGGGTAAATGGCCATGAAACCCTCATATATGAAGGTCTCGCAAAATACCATACCTCCATGTTGTGTCATAAGCCTTCTCAATGTCAAAGAATATTGATACAAGATGTTGGCGTTTGAGAAAGACTTCTCATTGACGCTTCAAGTCGAATCAGGTGGTCCAAGGTGGAGTGCTGTTGTCGAAACCCACAATGGGAGGGCGAGAGGAGGTTGTTTGATTCGAGGAACCAAACAAGACGACCATTAACCATCCTCTCTAAGGTCTTACAGAGACAGCTCGTCAAAGCAATTGGATGGTAGTTTGAAGGAATCTTGGGATCTTTCCCAGGATTAGAGAAAGGTAAGATAATAGCCTGGTGCCAAGCATTAGGAAAAACATTCTCCTGCCAGATCCGGTTAAAAACAATTAGAAGAATATCAAGAGAAGCAGGAGAGAGATAGCGCAACATGTCATAGTATACATCATCAGGTCCAACAGATGTACTGCCAGACCGATGAAGGACCATTTTCAGTTCCACTAGTGTAAAGGGAAGATTATAGTCAAAGAAACAGTCAGTTTAAAAGGAAAGAGGTGAATACTCTGCCCAAGTCTTAATGGCCAAGAAGGTGGAGGAACAAGCAGAAGTGCTAGATACCCCACAAAAGCTTTCACCTAGAGTATCGGCGATGCACTGGACACCAGCTACCTCTTGGCCATCATAGAGTAAGATCAGAGGGGGACAGAATTGTAGTGCCCACTGACCTTTCGAATTCTGTCCCATATGATCTTGGACCTGGTGGTAGAAGATATGCTAGTTGTAAACTTAATCCAAGATTCCTTCTGGCTTTGACGTCTTACCCACCTAGCATGTGCACGGGCCCGTTGGAAAGCAACCCGGTTTGAAAGTGTGGGACATCTATGGAAAGTATCCCAGGCCTGTGTTTGAGCCTTCCATGCCAAGTGGCAAACAGAATTCCACCACGGACGAGGATATGGTGGAAACGTGTCGAGGTTTTAGGAATACACTGAGCAGCTGCTTGTATAATACAGTCAGTTACCACTACCACTAAGTCGATCACTGATGGCAAGATCAAGTTCTCCAAGAGCAGTGAAAGTGGACCAGTCTGCGTGATCCAGCTTCCACGGGGGCACGTGGGTAGGGTGGCATGTCTCTCCAGGGGACAGGTAGAGAGAACAAACAGTGATGATATGACCCAAGGAAACACGGATGGCTACGACCTCCAAGAGTGTGTCGAGAAAGACAGTGTAGGCACATGCTGATCAACCAATAGTGCCACCACTTCATGTACTCGTCCATCACACAGCCTGTCATTTCTGTACAGAGAAAACTGCCGAATGGGGACTGTATCAGCAGGTTTTAGAAATGTTTCTTGTAAGGAAAGACATACAGGATGGTAGGAAGCAATCAGTGTTTTGATATCATCCAGATTAGAACGTAAACCTCGACAGTTCCATTGTATCAAGGTGGCCATTTTCAATGACGGGTAGGCGAAGTGGCTGGAGAAACCTTCTGTTTACGACCACGTCTTCTTTTCCTTACTGTCCTTATTCAGAGGAGGTCTATCGACCTCCATGGATCCTGCCCTGGGTCGATTGGGCAGGCCTTTGTTGTTGAAAGGGGATTCCAGTGACTAAGAACGCGAATAAATGATTGTTTTGCATCTTGAGGTGGGAAAAAGATGTATCAGAAGAAATGCCTGTATTTGAAACTGAAGGATGTGAATCTTGAGGTTTGTTGGAATGTATGGGAGGAACAGAGATGGGTGTAGAAGTCGATTCATCAACCTTTTTAACCATGGAGGTCAAAAGGCTTTTCATTTGTTTTGAAAAAGATTCTCTTGGAGGCACAGAGAGATTTGTCTGCACTCCCACTGTAGTTATGGAACGAAGTGCAGCAGCATATGTCCGAGCCTCAGGATAACTAATATGAGTCGTTTTCAAACGCTGCACCTCTTTTTCCTCCAACCATTTTGGGCAAGAACGAAAGTAGGAAGGGTTAGAACCATTGCAGTTGACAAAATGTGGGTCCGTGTCACACTCATAGGCATCGTGGTCCTTGCCACCACAACGAGCACATGTCAGGGAACCACGACATGACGTTTTTGAGTGGCCGAACCTTTGACATTGGAAACATCGGAGAGGGTTTGGAACATACGGCCATACACTGCAAATTAGATAACCTGGCCTTGATGGTGGCAGGTGCACGTGATGATGTAAATGTATAAACGAGGATATTTGTTGGCAGTGTAACTCCATCTTTTTGAGTAGAGATGCGCCTCACTGCCGAAACTCCTTGAGTGGAGAGACCAGCGAGAATCTCTGACTCGTTAACGTTGTTCAATTCCATCTCAACAATAATTCCTCGTGATGAATTCAAGGTAGCATGAGGGGTAACCTCAATAGGTACATCCCCAATTGCCTTTGAATTCAAGAGGAGTTCACTGTGTTGGGATGTGGATGTTTCAACCAATATGTCTCCAGATCGAAGCTTCTTTACTGACTTTGGAAAGCCAGCAAGACCCTATAGTATCTTCTGAATAATAAAGGGAGACATGTGCCCTAAAGGTTTTTCTGAAAGAGAATGTAATATACGAAAATGAGGTACGTGTGTTACACATGTTGAAGATTGCTGCTCAGAGTATCCAAGACGTGGTCATTTTACCTATTGACTGTTTTTTCACTATTTTATTTAAATTTTTTGTAGGAGGATCCATAAGAAAAAAGGAAAATTTCGGTACCCACTGACCCCACCCACCATGGAGCCCTACGAGGGGATGCACTACAATGTCATGGAAGGACAGCAACGCCAGTTTCATGAGCACTATACCCAAACACCAGCATCAGACACAATGTCCACAACACCCATTGAAAACTACCAACACTGGTACTTGGTTGACTCTAGCCCAAGTGGACCAGTCGATTGACCTAAGGGGGGCCACCCAAAGGCTGCCGATCTACAGGAATTCAAGGCCAAAGTGGTGTGTTAGGGTTGGACCCCTCAACCACCAGGATCCTCTCCTCCCCTTCACGGGTCGCCACGCACGGCAAACACGTGGGTGGATGTTTAGATCCCATAGGAGGTAAACTGAAAGAATAGAACTTTCCCTGGGAGGTCCCCTCACCACGTACAGGCGCAAGTTCCGAGTATCATTCTTGATATTCATTCTTGATAAGTGCATAATATATCAATGTACTCCTCTTTTTTCATGATTCCATTGACGTGGTGAAGGTTACCTACACCAGAAGAGCTGGAGGAACCCCATAGCATGATCGAGTCACCTCCATGTTTAACTGTAGGGATGGTGTTCTTTGGACGATTTTGTCCCCCCTTCTTACAGAAAATATAGTGAACATCATTGTGGCCGAAAAGCTCGATTTTAGTCTTGTCTGACCAAAGAATACTCTTTTAATAGGTAAAGGGTTTATCTATATGCTTTCTTGCATACCTCAATAGTGCTTCGAAATGAACAGGCTTTAAATATGGAGTTTTACGAGGATGGCATGCTTTGAACCCAGAAGAGCATAACATGTTCGTAACTGTAGAGGTGCTTACTTCAACCCCAGTTTCCCTTACAATGTTTCTGTATGTCATTACGTGTTAAACGAGAGTTCCTACTAACTTCTCTGAAAACGTTCCTCTTTGTTTTCTCTGGAATTTTGGTGGGGCGTCCAGAACGAGGGAGGTTAGCAGTTGATCCTGTAAGCTTAAACTTGGCAATTATGCTTTGAACAGTAGATTTTGACACATTAAGTTGTGTAGCAATACCAGAAAGAGACACACGAAACTTGTATTTTACAATAATTCGGTTTTTAAATCATTGGACATTTGTTTCCTTTTCGCCATGATGACCAAACAGATAATGACGGAGATAGCACTAAATTGCCGAAAGTTCATTGTTTGCTGGCTAAATTCCAATAATTATGAACAAAGTGTCTGGTTCTTAAATGGTATATTGTAGTTTATTCACCAAACTAAACAAAATATTTACGGGAATATCAGTTTTTTCACACGTTCTGACTGTACGAACACTTTCTGCTCCTCCTATTTTTGGTTATTTGTTTACAAACAGTTTATTTGTCGTTCAATTTATATAAAAAATTATTTAGATGTATGTTAGTATAATATTTATAATACAATATAATTCTATTAGCCTACTCGTGATACTTTTTAAGTTATGAGCAAAAAACCACTCAGGACGCAGGGGAACAAACACTTTCTGTCGTAACAGTACAAAGGCAAGGATTACACGACATAAGTATGAATTCTAAAGCTCAAACAAAGTTTTCATATACAAAGTACATTACTGCTGTTGAAGCTGGACAGCTGCAGGGAATGTTTTTAAATTTGATTCACTTTTCTAAAGCTGGTATCCTCAGTATTATTACATAGATAAAACTTTGAAATTTTGAAGAATTAATTCACGTAGGGCTTAAGTTTTGTTTCTAGTAGCAGAAACGTATCACAGATGTAGATCTAGGTTAGATCTTGTGTTACAATTTATACGTAGTAGCTTCATGAAAAAGAACCACAATCATTCAACTCATCATTGCATTCACACAAAAATAACTTATAAAAATTTATAATACTCTAATTATATCTGAGAAAGGTTTATTTTCAAAGTGCATGGTGTGATTACAAAAGTCATATAACTTAGAACTTACATGGGAAACTTTTATCATATAACTTTATTTAAATTTAAAATAACACTTTAATTATCTTTATCCAGTTATACAGGGTGTTCGGAAAGTCACTGTGCACTTGCATATTTATTAACAGACGTTTCAATATAGAATACAGGAGGTAAATATGAATGACAATTATAAACAATGTTGAAAGTGACCCCCTTTGGCATCAATACAGGACTGGATCTTTCTTATTTTGTTTCTAAACACTGCTATCAGTTGCTGGCTTGAAATAGACTGAACAAAATATGATTACAAAACTGCACAGTGACTTTCCGAACACCCTGTATCACAATTCTAACAAGCTAATCTATTACATTATAAAGTTGTGGACACAGTTTCCTAAAATGTTTATTTTAAATTGAGTCGGGAAACTTTCATTTACATTTATGCATTAATTATCATAAGAATTCACCAATATGAGGTATGCTTAGGAAAAACAACAAGGTAATATTCCTGTTAAAAATAAAATAAAATAATAATTTATGAACACAAATCTGCTTTAGTAATTTCTAAAAAAACTTTTATATCATATACTGCAGTATTTAATTTTATTTTGGGTTGAAATTATGATTAACTGTTAAAATGTGTTTACGATTCAAATCATTCAGAAATCCTGATATTTATAACTTCAGTTCATTAACTTGTTTTGTACATAAAGTATAAAACTATACAATTAGCTCCTTGTGTTGCATCCACTGCAGAAATTGGATGTTTAAATTCAGTGTTACATTACATTAATTCTTAGAATGGTTGATCAAACTGATAATACTGACAATCAGACTACTTACACATAACTGTTAATAAGTTCCCCTTCTAATATTAGATCTCTGTTGTGTCACTTTTAGTCTACTGATTTCAACAAGTTTCAAGATCGCTGAAGACAAATTGTTTTGCAAATTAACTTGTTTATTGTGCTAAAATATCAATATTAAAAAAAAGGGAGAGAAGGCCTTGCACTATTCCATTTCTTCTCTTTTCAATAAGTAATATAAATAACAATATTTCTTCACATCACTTACATAAAACTAGAATAATTAGATCTATCATTGAAGCAAATTCACTAATACAATTAATATTTTATCAATGTGAAAAGTAGTTGAGAACATAGTGGTTTGTGGTATAAAATATTCTTACAAAATTTTAGAGTCCCAAAAATCATATCATAAGTAGTGAATTTTTAAGAGCTGGAACTGATTACATTTCTAATATAATGGTGACTTTTCATCTGAACAAACTGATACTACTTGGAATATGAAAAGTAATAAACTAGAAGACATCTGTTCACACAAACATTAAAGTTGCAAAATCATCTCTGAACAAGAACATAACACAAAAACAATGAATTCACAGTTGTTGATCATTATGTTAATAATGTGCAACACAAAACCTTTTAAATATTAGGATGTTCAATTATAATTAATATAATAGGAAGAAACATAAATCTCTTATTGTTAGCACACTTGTTAACAAACACATGGCAAGTTTTATAACATAAATGGTAATAAATATTTACATGTACCTAACAAACTAAATATTTATTACCATTTAAAATATTTCTGGTCTTACCTTAGAGCTATTATTTTGCAGATAAAAAATTTGTTTACTTCCTGTAAACATCATATAATATTTTCTGCTTATTTTTCATATATATATTTTTAGTTACAGAAGCCATGACAACAAATACTTTATTTCTTCTTTAATTATGCTCTCTGCATTGATATTTCAGCAGTTATATCACAACTAAATAAACTGTTTCACCCTCATACTTTATATGAAATTTGTAGTAAAGTTTCTCCAAAGCTGTGAGAAGTTAATAACAAGTGTGAATTCAAGAGAACAGATGAATACAGTATTCATAAAGCTGGCATACCACATATTAAAGCAGATTTTTAACAAAAGTAAGACAAACAAACAATAAAAATAATGTACATTAATGATGTATATTGGCTTTTCATTTTAGAAATAAAACTAATATTAGTAATAAAAAAGACTTAAAACAGGAAGTTACATCTGTGGTGGTAATTACCAAAAAGTTTTGTACATTAGTAAACCAATACAGTATTAAAATGACATTCTAGATTACAACAATTTAGAAAATATGTTAGTTTCTTGAAAAACTATGATATATTTTCATCTCTTTTATTTGATTTATTTACGTTGTAAGTTTTCATAATAAGCATGTTTGTAACACTCAAAACTTTGAAATCCTACAAGAAATGTAAGTGCCATATAAACACAAAATATAAAATATAAAACATTTTCATATAAAAATACTGCAATCAAACGTACAATTATCAAATAAAAAATCTACTCAAATTGTTTCACAGTAAGAATCATAAACAATTATATGATATATCATTCTTATCCTTGCTACCTATTTCTTCCTTTTTAAACATAAGAACACAGGAGAAGCAACAATCTGCTTTTGACTTTTCTTATATTAGGACACAAACTAGTAGAGGATTCATAATCAAATCATATTTTTTAAAATTTATTGATATGTAATTCAAATAACAATTATATTTTTCAAAGCTTTCAGTCACTGCATATCATTTATGTTCTTTATAAACAAATTAACCAGAAAACAGTAATTTTTCTTAAAAAATGAAAAATGTCATGAGAAACAACTTGATTTTTAAACTTTTTACTCTATTTACTCTTTTATAAATAGAGGAAAGTTTTAATCAAACAATCATATTTTCTTCTTTATAACCCTAGACTAGCAACCTAAAGAGGCCCAGATTGGTGATAAATCTGTGGATTAGGGTTTTTGTTCTCAGAAAAAAATTCCATTAATTTTTTTTTAGCTGGGGAATTAATCCATGTTCTTCGTTTGACAATATTTTCCATTTTATGACCAAATCTTTATTGTCTTTTTTTGTTTGGTATTTACTAATTAAAAGCACATAAAACAAATAAAGAACATTACAGAAATGGCTGAAGAAAATTTTATGCAAAATGATAAGATTGTTCAAGTGCAATATATTCACATTGATGTGAGTGTTATCACCAAAAAACTTAAGGAAAACTAAGCAAATAGAGTTTCCAAAAAAGAGAGAAAAGAGTACAAAGAAAACTAGAAGTGAAAAGTAGAATACTTTTCAAAAACAAGAGCTACTGTTATCTTGAATCTTGAAAGCTGTGATTCATATTATAACTCATCTATTGTTCTATTTATTAAAAACATTTTATAAACACTATCTTACATATTTTGTTAGCTATTACTCTTATTCAAATACTTCTAGTTCTTACTTACACTGAAATACAAGTTTCTGATCGAGTTTACACCAAAAATAGCATATGACCTTTGTCAGAACAGATGAAAACTTATAAACAGGTTGGAAGTTATATCAAAATCACTTTTTGTGCTAGTTTTGGACTCTCTGTGTTTATGTCCAAGCAGTAAAACAATCAAAAGTAAAAATATTATACTAATGGAGCTATGATTTTAATGTATATTTATCACCACATTTTAGGGATTAGGTTTGGTTTGCTTTGAAATTTGCACAAAGCTACACAATGGCTATCTGCACTAACCATCCCTAATTTAGCAGTGTAAGACTGGAGGGAAGGCAGCTAGTCATCACCACCCACTGCCAACTCTTGAACTGCTCTTTTACCAACAAATAGTGTGATTGACCATAACATTATAATACACCTACAGCTGAAAGGGCGAGTATGTTTGGTATGACAGGTTTTCGAACCCGTGATCCTCAGACTAAGAGTTGAGTGCCTTAACCACCTGGCCATGCTGGGCCTTTTAGGGATTAAAATCTAGTTAAATTGCAAATACATGGTTATTAAAACTGTGTGCACTTACAAATACTTTTTTTTTTAAATCCGTTTGAAGAACTGACTGTTCAAATTAATAACATCTTTCTTAAACATGACTGTCTTAATGAAGGAACAGGCACATAAAACACAATAATAGTAATTCTAATTCGAGAGCCAGAAATGTTTTAAATATTTCACAATTCACACAAAAGAATTTCTGACAATTTGAAAAAAAGGTAAAATAGATTTTCTGTATTTTTTAACTTCAAGGTAAAATTAATTTTAAAGTACAAAAGCATCAACCATTTAATTGCTTGCTGTGTTAGCAAGAAACATTAAGTGTTATTGAAAATAATTTGTAACAGTATAATTAGTAACCACAACAAGCATATCATAGTGCAAGAAAAATATTACAGTATACAAAAGCTGTGTATTAAAAAATATTCACCTGCTCTACAAAAAATTAATGTAATAGTTTTGTACCATGTAAATTAATTCAATAATGCTAGAATATGTTAGATAAATGTACTCAAAAATTTATTTCACTCTACCATATTTAATGCACAGCTGCAAAATGATAATAATAATAATAAAAAAGATACACCCTCATAATTTCTCTTTCCAGCTACTTAACAAATAACAGGGTTACTTTTGCCACAAATATTAAAATATACCAAATTTTCCTACATTTATTCTCAATGTGAAAAACCTTTAAAAAATTCAGGTGCTCACATTGACTTAACATAAATTATGCAAAAGTTTGTACATACACATATCATTATGATCATTTATACTGGTGTAAAGGTAAAAATTTAAAAATGTAAATGCTAGTAGTAGTCATACACTAAAAGATGAATAATGTATAAAGTATCTAACCCACCCACTTTCACCTTATAATGTATAATCAAACTATCGGTACTTTTGTTTTCCACCAAAGTTAAAAGTTATATTGAGAGCGTGTCGTAAACGATTGTGATAATCCATTCTATGATTCAAGTCTCCATGATGATGTTTATGAGATTCCTGAAAGAGAAAAAAAATATATTATTTATTTCTGATTGTTTATATAAGGAATGTTAGTTTCATATTTGAAAGCTAGAGTTCAATACTACTCCAACATGACTTTTACTCTGCATATCTGTTATTTAAAAGGTAGCGTAAATCATGAATTAATTGTATATTCCTTTAAAGATTAAATTTCCCCTTATATTATGACCAGAATAATTTACTACAAAATAACAAAAACACTCACCATATTTTATAATTTAATTTTAGAACATGTTTCTCTTACTTATGTTGAGCACTTAAGTACAGCTAAGTTCTTTCAATTAACCTAAAGTACATCACAGCTAACCATAAAACATGGTGGGCCAATGTGGCTTAATGAACCATCAGCTAACTACGAAAACACATAGTAGCCTAATATGTCTTAATGAGTCACAAAATAATTTGCTAATCATATAAACACATGTTGGACCAGTATAACCTTATGAGAAAAAAATAAAAAATAAAAAAGCAGCTAATTACAAAACAAATGGTGGATTAGTACAACTTATATGATACAATGAAAAAATCTCTATGACAGTTTGTAATCATATGATGTTTACTTCAATTAATTGTAGTTCCTTGCATCTAACCATAGTTTAACTGCATCTTAGATAAAATACTCAATTAATGAAATAAAATCAGGACAGCAAAAACTAAAATGGTGGGTGAATTTGGAATAACTTTTGACTGTAGTTTGTAGTAACAATAAATTTCAGATTGTTTTTGTTTGTAAATCAGAAAAGAAGTGATACAAACAAATAAGCTACTCCATTCTTTGATGATAAAATGCTCAGAATATTACATGGCTTTCTAAACTAAAAGGTTCAGGCAACTTACAAGAAAATTGAAGAGGGTTCATGTACTTCACCATGGTTAACTCTATTTTTAAACATTAAAAGTCTTTTGCAAACACACACACACACACACACACACAAAAGATGTCCTATTTAAATATTTTTACAAAAAACTTGTTTGTGAATTTATGGAGTTAGAATATAACAGACTCTAACAATTCATAATGCAAGGTGATTTTCATATTAAGATTAAAATACTTGTTTTCATTTTACAGTTTTCAAGTCTGTTTCTTTTTTCATCCTAACTTTATATGTTATTTGTTACCTTCTCTACCCAAATAATGCATATAGCCTTGGTCCATTTTACTGACCTTGTAACTCCTGAAACATACGTTAAATAAATCTAAATTACCCCTGGTTTCTTTCTAAATTAACTGTACATTGTTACAAACAATTACACACCACTTATTCTTACATTAAAAGCTAATGCAATTTAAATTTGTTCATTTAGATTCAGTACATTACTGTTTCTTAGATTAGCATCAAAGTAAATTATCACAGCAGGGAAGCTTTGTGTAAACACAAAAGTGAATTATCAGCACACTTGAGAAACTAAGCAAGCAGCATATGCTAAACCTTTATGCTATTTAGAATTTTTTATTTTAATTGTTCTTACCTAAGCTAATAAGTTTCTAATTTTTACATCTTACTTTTATAACAATAAATAAATAGTATACATGAAAATAAAAAGAAATTTAGTATTCACAGGTGGATCACAAACATTTCTGTTCTCAAAGTCTTGAAGTTAGCCCTCTATTTTTTGTAGGAGTGCTGTTAGTACATTTTTCCAATTTTTATTTATTTTCAATATGTAAGTTAAAACGTAAAATATTAACAACCAACAGAAAATAATGTCCCAAACCAACTATAACTTCACTGACTTTATAACAAAGCTGAATGTGCAGTAAAATATATTCCTTACATAGTCAAGGAGACCTTGACATTAGTAAAGTACAAAATTAATGCAGAATAATCCAAAACTGATCATGTAAACAAGTTAACTTTATAAGGAAACCATTCATATAAAATGTTCTCTTTCTATTGGTTATAAAAGAGAACAATACCGAAAGGCAGAGAGAATTATTCACATTTTTAAAATATAGTATTTATTAAAAAAGGTATGGCACACAAGTTATATTTATGGCATATAAATCATTAAAGCAAGTAGAACATGTGCTATACATTTTCATTTCAATGTGGGGATGTCCAATGTATAATGGTTTAAGTCCTCAGGAACTCAGAAAATTACATAAGGGTAGAATGAAATTCTAAAGTGTCCAGTTTGGAGTAATGAAACGTCATGTAATACGTAAAAATAGAGACTGAAAATTCATTTATATATGTTCTTTTTAAATAATGAGCTGAAAGTTACAGAATACAAAAAATGGAATTATAAACTATGTTTTGGTGTCAAGATGAATGGCATACAATGATCATAAAATAGTTTAATTAAACTTTAAATCCAACTTAAAAAAAAAAGTCTTAACATGTGAACTTTGACCTGCACATACATAGAGAGTTCAGGTTCATAGAGTAAGGGCTGAAGAACCCAGTTAACCTCAGTTTACTGCTGTGTGTAACATATCAACTTCACACAAGATCTATACTGTAGTAGTAACTGTTTTATCAAAAAATGCTCATGGATAATATATATTTCATTTAATAATAGAAAGCACATTAAATTATGTGTCCTTATTTTTGAAAGAGAAAGCTTCAAATATATTTGATGTACTAAAAAAATTGGTCAAGCTGTAGTCATGTTCTTTATGAAACAAATTCTATATTTTGATATGTACAGGAAATAGGTAAGATTTGTTCTGCACTTTTATCTCATAAGCTAACTTTACATCTTTCACTATGCATTCTTGATGAAACAAGTTTTATATTTTGATATGTATACAAAATTGATAAGATTTGTTTTTGGTTTTTAACTCATAAGCTAACTTTACACCTTTCACTATACATTAAAAAGTGGAAAAAGTACAATAAATTCTTGAATAAGCTAGCTTCATATGTTTCATTGTGCTTCATGAAATGGATTAAAAGTTAACATTTTCCAAAACTGTTTATTTGTGATAAACACCTTATGTCCTTCTATATGCATAATGTTTGCTTGTCACTAGCCTTAAAACTCAAACATTTCTTTATAATATTGCTGGATTGCTGCATGCAAACAACTCTCCACCATGAATAGTGATACATTCTCCTAGCATAGAGGTAAAAGCAAGGGAAAAAAAAACAAAGGGTAAGGCTTCCTCTGACAGAACTCCCAGTACCCACAAATCAACAGCAAATAGAGAGTAAGGGTCCACAAAAACTAAATAATTCTTACAGTCTCTGAGCCTATAGGACAGTCACCTCAAATACTAACATTGCTGAAGAGATGGAGGGAAACAGAGAAATGGAAGACTAGAACAGAAATAGAAGGAAGTAGAGGACAGGAGACAAAAAAAGAGAGTAAAGAATGAGCTTGAAAAAAATGGGAAACCAGTGGGGATAAGGAAGAACATCAACTTGTGTCCCCAACATGCATCTCCAAAGAAACAAGCACTACAGTAAGATCACACAGCAGAGAAAGGGAGCCAGATGAAAGTGTCACAGATAAATGGCAGGCAAAAGCAATTGAATAAGAAAAGTGTTTTGTCTAAACAATGACAAACAACAGATCAACCAAATATGAATTGATATGGTCAAGTAAAATGACCACACCACTGTAGAGAAGTTAAGTGAGCATGTAACCACCCAAAAACCTTTCAGGGGAATGGTGAATGGAAGAAAAATAATGTAAAAAGGTAGAGAGTGTAAGACAAATGTGTGAAAGTTTATGCCTACGAAATAATAATGAAAAACAAATGATTTGAATCCCAGGTCTGAAGACAAGACTTCAGAGTTTAGGAATATAAGAAAGGTGACACATTTTGATGTGATGCACAAGCATATGAGATAAGAAATAAAAGCAAAAGAAGTAGGATGAGACAAACATGCATGCAAAGTTGAGAAAACATAATTGAATATGAATTAGCATATATGAAGAAGAATTAAACAGTAACAAGCATGGAATGAATTAAAAAGTAAGGGAAAGAAAGAAACACATCTGAAAAACCCTATCCTGAAATTACAAACAAAAATTTAGGTAGAATCAAAACAGCATGAGTATGAGATAAGATGAAGATAGGTGGTGGGGAAAAAATCTGGCAAAACCCTTTCTGTAACAAATGCAAAATATAGTCAGAGGTATTTCAGGCTGAAGGTTCAAGAAAACTCCACCATTTACAACACAAAAGCCACCACTTCTTCAACAGAGAAACCTGAAACAATTTTAGTAGTAAACCCAGGGCAAACAATGTCGTCATCCTATGTCGGATAACATGAATGTTACTGCCACATGTGAAACAAATATGTGAAAATAAAAATCCACAAAATCTGCAAGTGCAGAAAATGAAAATACAACTATCTTTGTACATACCTCTAAAAAAAGACTGCCTATATCTGAAATGTTCATGAGAGCAAAATCAAGAAGTGAAGATTGAACAATCAATATAGAGGATGCTAGGAGGATGTATCACACTCCTACTAGTGAAGGGTTGACACTGCATGCAATAGCACAGAAATACCATGCAGAAATATGTGATATTAGGTGAGAGCTTCAAGACTATAAGTAAGTGAAAATTGAGCATTCAGAGGACAGTAATAAATTGGGAAATCTATAATGTAAATGGAGGTAAAGTATCATATCAGAAGAAAGTTTCCTATTCTGTTTCCAGAGAATTACCAATGGGGCCAATATGTGCCCCATTGGCTTTTAAAAAAGATTTTTCTGAAGTATTTGTTCATCAAAACATTTGTGAGCTCATGACACTATTGGTTACAGGCCCCTCAGAACAAAAGTCACACAAAAAATATAAAAATAAAAATACCAACAACATTACAATTAATACTACTAATTACTGTTTAGATTTCATATTGTATTTTAATTCTTAATATTTCTTAATATCTACTCTTATGAAGATTAGTTTGCAATGTTGACTTAGTATGTGCATTTAAGATTAACCTAAATCTTATATCCTATCTGAACTCTGAGATGACCTCTATAAAATTGAGGATATCAAACTGTTGATAAAGTGTGATTTAATCGTTAAAGGGTTTTTCTTGTTTGTATTGACTTGTAATTGCTATTAAGTAGTTGTAGAAGCCTATTATATAAAATCAGTTTCATTAATCTGTATTTAATGTTTAAGTTTATCTAGCTAGCTCATTTACAATTAGAAATTCTTAAAATAGTATCTTTTTCGAAGTACACTTTGCACATTAGAGTTTACAAACTGAATGTTCCAGAATTATAGTGGGAACCACTTCCCCATGTCACTGAGTTTACAAACTGAATGCTACCAAATAGTAGATGAAGCCTTCTCCCAGTCTCTACAAATTTCTGCATATCTTGAAATTGTTTCAAATGTGAGTAAACTCTCCACATCCAGAAGAATGCTACGCTTATCTGCCATTTTTCAAACTAAGTTTTTTAGCTTTTATTTGGAATTTCTCTTTTTTTTCATATCCCAACCATATTAACCAAATTATTTAAGGTGAGAATCCCCAAACATAAAGGTAGAAGAGTTCTTTACATATTCTAAGAAAATTATCAAAACAGACCTCTGGAAAAAATGACAAAAGTTTATTCAAGTGTCCATTCAACCACCACATGCTTAGAACAACTGGAAAATGAAATGGGTATTCCACATGATGATATACTGTTCCAGTAAATACAAATATTATCCATGGATTTTTGTGCAATCAATTTGTTGAAACAGGTGCTAAAAAACCACTATTTTTGTACGTTGAGCATGGAAAGCAAGCAGCGAGGCATGATGTGCTTTGGATGTGACCATCTGGTGATTAAGCCTTTTGTGATGGAAATTACGCATAAGGTTTACTATCAAGATGCATAGTTGTCAGACAGAATAAGTTCAGACATGGGCTATAATGATGTGGTGAGGCCCTAAAATCATTTTCTGTACTGTTCTCAACCTCTTTATTTACTAAATTAATCTTTAGTTGTGGCCTAAATAAGTAGCTTGTTTTGTTCTGTAGTTCATAATAATTTCTATTAATGCACATAGCAAACAGGCTTACAGTGATATGATGATCCTTCCTTTCTCGCTTGTGATTATAAAGCTTCTGGAACAGGTTAGTATAGGAAAAACTACTATCAAAGTGACGCTTCTTCATGTTCTTCACCTTCATAAAAACACAAATTACATATATTATCAGAGCTTAGATTAAATTACAATTTAGAATCTTCACTTCCAAGCCAAGAAAATCAGTAAAAAGTACTGAACTGGAAATTCACAACAGTTAATATTCTAAAATTGTACACATCTTCTCGTTGGGGATTTAAGAAAACAAAGTAAATACCTTATTGTAGTTATCTAATCAAAAATAGTTTTAATTTAGAAGTAGTCATGCATATTGAAAGAGTGCATTGACTTTCAACAGATAGACTAAAATTTGAAATGAGGAAAAATAATATTTAGATAAGTAGTGCTCTGTAGACTTTAACTAGACATACAAAAACACATTAACTGTCATCCTACAAAAACACAAAATATTGTTTTTCTGCATAATTCATATTTTCTGGTAATTTCAAAATTTGTTTGATTTATTACTCATGTCCTTGTTATTCTATTAAACCATCATTTCCTTCATTTCTGTTTCTGAATTTTGTGGAAATATTTTTTGATTAATTTACTTTAGCAAGTTTTGTTGTCTAACTATGGTGCTTGCTCTTTTCTCCTAAAGGTAAAGATCATGTGATCTTCTTGACATAAGGAAAATGTCTCAGTGCAATAAAAGCAATGTATATCACAAATGGAATACTAAACTAACTTCTTACACTTTTGACAGCATGCTCAGTAAATTTGAATTCCATAATATTTTTATGATTAAGAATTACACCTTTATAATTTAAATTTTTATTAATTTAATAAATGCTTAACAAAACATGATTTACTTTTAATGTATGTTTAACAATAAAACAAGTTTAATGTTGACTACCAACAAAAGTATAGAGTCTTTAGGTCTTATCTTGTATCTTATTCTGAGACATGAAGAGATGATCATACTATGTTCAAATATGTGCTGTTTTAGTCACTGTGTTACAAAATCTTTTGTTTTTTTTTATTTCTAGGTCTTACATAAAATCCTTTTCCCTCAACAAGTATGAGGTACTTAAAGACAAAAAATACTTCTTTTTTAAAAAGCTTTTTTATAAGTAACTATGGATTTTGTCCTCTCACCTGAGGTGATAATAATGTGGATATGCAATACTTATATTTATAATGTACGTTACACCAGTCATTATTAGCAGAAGTCCACTGAAGTTTTCAAATTTCTTCTTCAGTACTGCTTTCACTGTTATAAGGAAAACTGGTGTATCCATGCTTCAATTTTTCTTTAGTATTTGCATGTGAGTTTATAATGTTAGAATTTTAATATGGTCTCCACAAAGTATAACTCTTTTTATAGCTTCCATGCAAATGCATGCAATTTCATTTACAAAGAAAACCAACTTTCTTCAATCAGGTTTTGCTGCTTCCAAAAAACTGGGCAAGCAACTTCAAACTGTATGATATTTTTTCAATAATTTAGGATACACATTTACAGATATCTTCATATATATTAAAACTGATCTACTAACCAGAGTTAACAATTTTAAACTAATGTTCCTGGTTATACTTTTATTTCATATTTTGCTTTCTAAGATAGTTTTCAGTTTATGTCTTTGTATAATTATTATAGCCCTGTGGAGTCATTAGTATGAATGTGTTATATCAATGCTATCATAATATCTAAACTTACAAGTTCATCCTTAAATGAACATGTGGTGAATGCCAGCCTATTTCAGTGATGAAACAGCTTAAAGTAAAACATGCTTCATACAAGCTTTTTGTGGGTAAGGAAATCACCAAATCTAGCCAGATATACATATCTGAAGATCACAATAAACAGAATTATTATGAATATATTTATTTTTGTCCTTTAATCTATTATACCACTGTAAATAATTCTGGAGATAATAGTTTTCCAATGAAATCATACTGAGCCTATTCAGTTTCTCCTAATTAAGTTTGAGAGACAGATAAATTTTAATGAGTTTCTTTGTTGCTGTCAGCTGTAGTATTAGCTGAACCAAGTCACTGCAAGAATTTTTACAATACTAAAAGAACAGTACATGTATAGCTATTAAAACTTTTTCACTTTCGATTATTTCCTCTTGTTATGAGAACCTGATGCCTTGGAATTTAACATTTTGGTAACTTCTGATTCTCTCCACTGTGAACACCTTGCATGTACACTTGTGATATTTGATATTAAAAGTTTAATATTTTTAAATGTCACTGGTGCTTTCAGGATGTCTATGAAATCTGACTAAATGAATGATCAAAACATCAATCCCTTAACATCAAACAAACAAGAACTCTATGAATATATAAAGATAACTTAAGAAACAGCATAATCTTTATCTTAGACATTTCACAAAAGTACAAGAAAATTCTATGCCTGAATTTTTAAATACCATGTACTACACTCTGTGCTTAACTCTCAGATGCCTGAATACCTTGATTTGACACATTGTATGATTTATTATATTACTTACAAAGAAAAAAAAAAAGTTTGTTTCAATGCAAAGCCACTTTGAGCTGTCTGCTCTGTCTATGGTGAACCAAACTATATATTTTACCATTGTCAATCTCTAAACTTATCATAAACCTAGCAGAGGACTAAAATATACAGGATAGGATAGTTTAAAACTTCAGAAAACCTTTCTATGGAATAAGTAGTTTCTGTAAATAAAGCCTCATTTGTATATATAATATTTATATGAAGTTGCAGCTTGGAAAATTCAAAAACGTTTTTGTGATATGTTTGTTTTAATAAACAATTTAAAATGTTAGCCTATATTATATGTCATTCTTAAGGTGTGTATGCCTTTCACAAGCTAGCAAAGAATAATGACATATTGTTTTAAGGCATTGGTATTAGATTTATTACATTTTTAAACACTTTCTTCTAAGGCTTAAAGTTATAATTTTCCTATATTAAAAATGTATTTCCAATAGGTACTTACTTCCTCTCACAAGATTAGTTATTTTTGTTTAGCATTGCCACCTATATAAAACTTTTTCTTCATGCATACCACAAGCCTTGCTTTCCCCTTGTTGGAATTTGTATATTACAATGTGTCTGTCATGTTTCATTCATCAACCAACAGCAGCATAGCATGCTCATGTGACACGTGTGACTCTTTCTACACTTCTCTACCAAATTTTCATTTTGAGGTTTAATAGAAGGTGTGAGCACTGGAGAAGTTGGGAGAAAGAGTGGGAAGAGTGAGAGGAGGTAAGTACCTCTTAGAAATACATTTTCAGTATAGGAAAATTATAATTTCTGATACAGTACTAACCTACTCTCACAAGATTATTAGAACCCCAAATTGATAAGGAGGAGGGAGTGATGTGAAGAAATAAAGAAACACTCAAGAAAGCATCCAAAGGATATCCTTAACTGAGAGATTAAGAGAACCAAAGATCTGAGGAGAGGAACCACACCATTTCTTTATATTAACCCTGAAGAAGCTGCAAAGGTGAAACATTCATTTTAACAAAAATATATGATATTTATTTGGAGTGTAAAGGTTGTTTTTCTTAACTTTTTTCAAAATGCATAAATCCCACTAGTATGTACTACAAATTTTAAAAGACAATAATAATAACGTTGTTTAATTCAGTTTTGAATGTAACTTGGTGACTTGCATAGAAAGAGATTTAGAGGGGTACTCATTGCAAAATGGTTAAAACACTAAAAGTTTTGCTTTGCATGCTTTTACAACCAGAAAGCCTTTTAACGTGATCGAAGGAGTAAATATGTATTCCACTTTTATTTGTAAATCACTGAACTTCAATAGGGTTGCAACATCAAAATCTGGTCTTTTAACATGCACATCCATATATGATGAGGAAAGCTAGCACCATGGCAATTGTGTATAGAAATTATTACCACACAACATACTCATCTTAACATGCTATACTCATACAACATGTATATGCACAACATACACACCTTTCCCTTCTCACATCTTTCATCATTCTGTAACTCCTGCTGCTTGTATCTAGCACCTTCAGAAATGATTTGGCCAAGTTGACTCGGGTTCTTCTCCAAATGATTCACTAAGATATAAAGAATCAATCAATTTATTACCCTTTATAGTACTGTATTGGTACTTAAATATTATCTTGTGTG
This sequence comes from Tachypleus tridentatus, assembly GCF_004210375.1. Lineage (NCBI taxonomy): Eukaryota > Metazoa > Arthropoda > Merostomata > Xiphosura > Limulidae > Tachypleus > Tachypleus tridentatus. The sequence continues at coordinate 42,541,172 of NC_134833.1, read as the reverse complement.
AACAGTTTAACATAAACAGTATATACAAGTTCTTATTGTGGAGCAAAATGGCATTACCAAAATATGTGTTTAGATATTTGATAATATATATTAACTTCATTCTTTTTCATATGCCTATATTACTGAACAAAAATTTTACATTCTCACTGATGTGAAAAATAAGTTAATGTGGTGGAATAGACATTAACATCTCATTGTCCATGATAAGTATTTATTAAGTAACTAACACATACCAACCTGTACAATGTGACAGGTGTTCATTTATTTTGATGATACTGTTACAACAGTTACTAAAAATTTCAGTCTAAGCAGTTATATTTTAATGTTTTGTTTCATGACAAGAAACTAACTGTTGCCTTGAACTAAATATAATATCACTATATTTGACAATAAATACTATTCATTATGTTTGTTTACTTTATTATAATCACACTGAGAAATGTACACATTTCATAAACATTTATCTAGTGTCATATGAGATTATCTGCATACAAAGAAGGTAAACAAGCCAACAGAACCCATCACCAACTCTTGAGACAGTCTTTACCAATGAGTAATTGGATTGGCTTTCTTAGTATAATGCCTCTACGGAACAAAGATTGCAATAAAAACAAATGTATTACCCTTTGAGCTGCATATATAAAGAGTTTATAAATTTGTTTATGTGAGGTTATTGTTGTTGTTCTTATAATTTCTATAAAGTAGATTGAATTAATAGCATGTTGAGGATGTTTCACCAGTTAATGGTGATATCTATCAGGTATCTAGTTAAGAGGTGTTGACTATGAGGTAGAAAGGATACCCTTGTTCATAAATCTTACAAACCATAGATATACGTGATGGTACTCTTGTTGTACTGTTAGTTGTTTTCTCATTGTTTCCATTTTATGTTCTTTTTTGTATTATATGAGTTGTTAGGTTAGACTTGATTCTGTAATGGCCTTCATCAACTAGAGTTTGGAGCTTCAAGGTATATTCTTGTTTGTTCATGATTATAGTGGTATTATTTTTACATGCTGTCAGAATTGTTATAGTTTTGTGTCTATGGCAGTTTTTCTGTTATAAATGCATCATAGTGGATATTAAAATTTATGATTTCTTGTATTTTTGTTATAATTTTTTTTATGAATTACAAAATCTAGACAAAATTCTAAATTTCATGAACCACCTTATTAGACAGCATTTAATGATACAATTCATCACAAAAATAGAATATAACAAATTCTTATTCCTATATGTGATGTCTAACAACAAACATAGCTCATATATGACACAGGAAGACCGTAAGTACTGGTAATACCCTGATCAAACTAATCCAACACCATAACGACAGACTTCAAACACTGTCTAAAGTATAGAATGAATATGACTTGCAATAAATAAAAACCGTAAACAATAATCCTGCTTGACAGTAGATATCTATGACACGAAAATTATGCAAGAAAAAAACTGAATGCAAAGCTATATTTCCTTAGGTTATATCTCTCTAAAAACATACAAGGGATATACAAAGAGTATAATGTCAGAACAGTATTCTGAAGACAAAACACAATTAGTATACATCAAACTACCTTAAGCCCTATCAGAGACCATAAACACCACATACAAATATCCCTTATGAATGCTGGCTCCAATCCATGGGAGACCAACAAAAGAGTAATAATTCAGAAGCATTATAGACACAAAAGAGTCTCTAATACCAATCTTTTTGAAATAACACAATAACAAAAAAAGTCATGCAAAAAAAACTAAATGATTCTGAAAGAAAGGGATATGAACCTTTATATGAAAAAATATTAAAGAAATTTCATAAATTTGTCTAACTAAAAACATACGAGTATCCCAGTAAAGAAGTCTGCAAAACCCAGGTACCCCTCTTCAAACCATTCAAATAGTTTGTTGCTTAACTTTCTCTACATGGATTTGATTGAATTGCTGACAACATGACCACTTTGTACTCAATTAAAGTAGTTATAATTTAGATACTGATAAATTTTAATACAGTATGTGTATCTTCAAAAAATTTAGTAGGCTTTCAGTAAACATTACAAGTCTTTTACATACAAAAAAAAATCAGAATTTTTATTTAAGTATTTTTGAACTAACTAAAAATTAATTTCTTGTGAACATATCATGTACTTTTTGACTACTCCAAGTGCAAGGTGATTTTCATGTACAAATTAAAAATCTTTTTCTTCATCTCAAAAATCTCAAATTTCATTTATATAATTTTGAAAACTTCCAAACTACAGTTCAAATGTTTGTTTTCATTAAAATGTTACATTTTATCTGTTATTTTCTCAACTCTAACTATATTCAAGGTTGACTAATCTTATAACCATGAAAAATAAATAAATAAATATAAATTATCCTTTTTTCTTTTCTTTTCAGAATGATTTCAAATTGTAATATGAAACTACATTTGTTTATCCTAAGTAGCTTTAAACCCATAACAGTAAATATGTATTTATACTTATATTTTATTGCTCTTTGAATTGTGTCCATCTAACTACTACTTGTGCCATTATAAGTTGTAAATCACTTGGCATAACGTGGGGATCATATTATGTTGTTGAATTACATTATCCACAAGCAACTCTGAGATGTTTACATGCATGTCTCATGAAAATAATTACTATATTATTATTTATTTTACCTATTATAATCTTAACTAACATAAAGAGATCTGTGTTTTTACATTTTAGTTACTTTTTAATAACATATTAGGAATACATATGAAAAACAAGAAATAAAGTGTTTCCTTGAACTTATTTTTTTGCTTTCGACTATCAAAGACAGATAACCCTTCTTTTCTAATGCCCTACAAAATTTCTATTTAACCAAATAAAGCAAGAATGTAGAATAATAATATGCAGAAAGTGAACAATGCCCCAGTGTTACCACAATTTTTTGGCTTTCTAACTATGCAACAAATGCTGATGGAAATTCATCTAAGCTAGTCATCTTTCTTGTGGGAACAAAGCTTGTTCTAAAAGAGAAATTGATAGTTCTCTGTTCAGGAAACAGTAAAATATAATATTTCATTTGATAGCTGAAAACCTTGGCTTTCTATTCATTTTAAATAATATACAATTAATGGTAAGAGAGAACTATCATCAAACCTTGAAAGAAAAGATATGGCAGGTGGGTGTAATAAGATGGTCTGATTTTCTTTCTGGTGGCTTTGTAACCAAACAAGATTAAAAGCTTTGAAAATTATGCCTTGTTTGAGTAATGAGTGTTTTATAATGAGTAATTTATGTCAAAATTTGTACTTATTAAAGAGGTGGGGGAATAAATTAGAGAAGGAGGATGTCTATATAAAAAAAATCACATTTATCAAATTAGACAAAATTCAGAATTTTTTAATATTGTCTTGTACAGTTAGGAACATAAAACATGTATACTATTAAAATATGGATTATTAGCTATGAGTTTATGGTATACTAATTGGTATAATATAAACAGAAAGTAGTTTAGTTAAGTTTTGAATGTAAGTCACTAAATACTTTGTGACATGCATTGTAAAGGATCCTCATGCAGAGGGTTAAAATCCTAACAGAAAGACCCTGACGAAGAAGATCCATGGTCAAATAACTGCTACCTGTTACCTTACAACTTATTAGAATTTCTCTGAAAATAACACCAGATTACAGACAGAAACATAGAATAAAAATTAATTAATAACTAGTATCAAGACACTGCAAATAAACTAATTATTAATAAACTTAAGTGGTTGTATACACTAGTAACATGGCACCAATGATATCCAGTCACTACAACCTTAAATTTTATCAATATTTAGTTTTGATTGAAATATAAACCAGTTTAAACAGTAGTTGAAACCTAACTTCATCAAATTAGGTACTTTCATGAATTTAACTCCTCAGAACATGAGAATAATATCAATAATCCTAACATTCTATTAATTCTTTAAATAAATTTCAGTTGTATACTTACCATTCTGGTTATTAGACTGTATGGTTTCTTTCTTTTCTCTTTCTAAAGTTTCTTCATAACTATCACCAGCCTTAATGTCACTCGATTTTATTTTAAAGTGCTTAACATTTCCTTGTTTATGTTTAAATCTTTCACGAATTTTGTTGCTACAAGTAGCAGTGTCCCCAGAATCTTCCTTTGATTGTTTTTTCCTGGTGTTGCTGTGACTTATTTCAATGCCTTCATTGTCATAAGTGTGTGCTTTAGATTCTCTTCTTTCATTATTTTCAGATGTCTTATTACATGTATTACTTTCATTATCACTAGAATCAGCTCTAGACTGTATCCTGTTGTAACCACATTCACTTCTATTAGCTGTTTCAATCTTAGCTCTATCATTACTCTTGTTAGAACCTGCTTGAGACTGGTTTGTCTCGTTACTTCTTTGAATTGTTTTAATACTAGTTGTAGCATCACTTTTACCATTGTCTTGTTTGAGGTATTCTTTATGCACATTACAATAATTCTGTTGGTTTTTGCCCAAAAAGGTATAATTCATTTTGTATTCTACACCAGTCTTTTCTTGACTCTGGTTAGGTTCAGTGGATTCATGATCGTAGATGCTTGATTGTTTTGGAAAATTCTGATTACTGTTTAACTTCATTTGTCTTTCAGATGTTTCAGTTAATGGCAATTGACTGAATTTACTTTCACTTTGTAAATTTCTTTCTGTTTGAGAAAGATCAACATTGCTACTTGTCTTGAGTTTTTGTTCTCTATGTAAACAGGTGAAGTTGTTATTCTCACTACTTTGTTCATTCTGTTCAGTGAACATGTAGTTTAATTTATTTGTTTGTTTTTTGTCAACTTCCTGCTGATTCCCACATATATATTCTGATTCCAAGCAGCACATGTTGTTGTACTTCTTAGGCAATAAGTGAGTATCACTTTTACTACATGTTGGAAAGTCAATTTCATAATATTTATTAGTGGAACTATGATCAAGTTCACATTTAACTTTAAATTCGGGTTTTGTATTACACCCACTTTCAAGTTCCCCAGTTTTATCTTTCTCCTTATGCTGTTGTTGGTCATTAAAATCCTGAGTTAATGACCTCAAACACAAATCTTTACTTTTTTCATTGTTGTGTTGAGTCAGGGTTTTCACATCCTTTACAGAAAATGGCACAGATTGTGTAGGAACACTTGACCCAAGTTTCTGCTTGCTACCACTACCAGAGAATATAGCATATAATTCCCTTGGATACTTTGATTCAGCTGTTTGGTGATGAAATATCACATTGTCCTTATTTTCACATGGCAGGTCATTCACTGATGACTGACCACTGTCATGTTTTCCTTTTTCTGTTAGACAGTTATTAATAACTGGTTTTTCAGCTAAGGTTTCCAATTCATTTAAGGTATCTTTCCAGACAGAAACTACTCTATTTCCTTTTGACTTGAGTAAAAATTCCTGCTGATCTGTAACATTTATGTTTGTGCTTGAACCAGAGCTCACTAGTGGTGAATAAAGGCTACCATCTGATACATGACAAAATGATGTAGCTTTCACACTAATGGAAGACTTTGTGCAAAGGTAATCTGGTTTATGTATCAAAATCTCTGACTCAATGTTATTTTGATTGAAGTTTACCACATCATTATCTGATTCTTTTTCTATAGGAAGTTTCTCTTCATGAAGAGTCTGTGTTTTTTCAATACTAGAAATACATCTGGATGGAAAGTTTAAAGAGGTGCTGTGAGTGTTTGTTTGTTTATTTCCATTTACATAACTTTTCTCATTATCACAGGAGTGAGAAGAGTTTTCAGCATGAGTCCCTAATTCAGTTATATTTTTAGAAATAAATTTGCTATCTGATACCCCTGGATTCTTATCCTTTCTGATATGCAGGTTTTTGCTACCAAATGTATATGTTTCTTTCTTCTGTTGTGGGGTTAAGGATAATGGTTCTTTGGTATAGGTTGTTCCATTTATAATACCATTTACAGCAGTAGTAGTCAATGAAGTGTCAATCACAGTGGGTCCACTAAGCTGTTTTACAGGACAGGATGATTTTGATGAACAGTTACGAGGTAACTGGTGAGTACACTTATCTGTATGCAAGAAAAAAAATCTGTCATAGTGATGAATTGACAGAACAAAAGATTTATTGTACACAAATATAAATTTAAGTTGACCCTATTCTCTATCTTTAACAATGTAAAACAACCACGAGGTGCCTCATCCTCACAGTTCTAAAAGATGTTTGATAGTACTATTTTAAATTGCAAATTTTTCAAAATTCTGCCTTTACACACAAAACTCTTTCACTTAGTATATGTGTATTTGAATAATATTACATTGTGGTTCCCTACTAAAACAATTGACATTTGAAACCAGCAAGTGAAATTTATTGTTCACAATTTAATAAACTAGTTAAGAGCTACTTTAGTGACATACATAAATCTAGACTTTAGTTTTACATTTCATAAAGGTAATTTACATTACATGACGCAATAAATTCTGAAGTAATTTTTCACACAAGTTAAATTCTGAAATTAGCCCTCAAGTTTTACAAATGCAAATGTTTAAAAGTACAGGAGTAACGAAAAAACATCACACTTCTTTCAAAAATGCCATTTTATAATTATAGTCTGTAATGTAATTGCAATTTGTGTTTCTATAATTTTGTTATAAAAAATGAACCAAAGCTCAGGCAACTTGATTATAAAGTCAGGAATAGATCTCTTATGAATTACGATTACAACTCAAGCACATGTTTTAGAGTATAAAGGTTTCTAATAATATTACTATCAAAGTGTTAAAATGCAATGAGAAAGAGAAGTACAGCATTGAGGAAAAGGTAAGGGATACACTTTCAGGAGTTTTAAGAAAATGTAAGTATAATTCACTTTCATGTTATAAAGTCTTCAACACTAAGATAAAAAAGTGATTAATAAAAATACACATGTTTATGAACTGACTGAATGTTTCAAAATGTATTTATTTTATCACCAGAAATAATCAATAATCATAGAAACAAACAATTTGTGGACTATGATCATTACCATAAACTTTCGTCATTATTTAGATGTAAATAATGATTTAATGCATGAGTAAGAAAGAACATTTAGCTATTAAATAGACTTCAAACATAATATGAACATCTCTTACAGAATAACCAACACACATAACTGTGCATATGTCTTTAATATTTTTCTTATTTTTCCACTTAAAACTACCTGAAAAGTTCTAAATAATTATTAAATTATTTTAAAATATTTAGTAAATAAACCTGAAAAATGTATAAAGTATAAAACTTTCAATACTTTGTGAACACAACATAATAGGAATTTGTGTATTTTAGGGACAGATGTAAAGTCTGGACACAGTCAACTACAGAATAAAATTCTGACTGTGTAAAATTACACATATTTGAAATAAAGAGGTTTAGCTGCATTGTCAAAATGCACAATAGTAATGCAATATCATCTTTAATATAAAAATCAATGTTAACTCCTGAAAGACAAACACCATTTACATTAAAGCCTACTCATAGTGTATTATGCAAGTATAACATGAGTGTTTTATCAGAAAAAAAATTGAGTAGAATCATTGGTTTGAAATGTAAAACATCACATTCATTATTTCTAACAACACTTCCTGCAATAGAAAAGTAATCTGTAAAACCACTTACATTTTTATTTACCCCTGTAATATATAATGTTCTAGTATGAAAGACAACTATTAACATAACTTGCTTTCAAATATTTATGGAAAGCTACTTGAGGTGTATTAGCACAAACCATGCTTAATCATTAAATGGTAAGACTAGACTAGAGGATAGGTAGCTAGTCAACATTACCAATTGCTAATTATTGGATTTCACTTCTCTGACTAAATAATTAAAAATAACAACAAAAAAGAAAAACAAATTATTTTCTTTGGTGGTAACAGAATATGAATAATAGACCTAAATATCTATAATTGGTAAACTAAACACTGGACCACTCTTGGACTTACAGACACTAAATTCATCTTTTATAACACATCCTACTTGCACTGCATAACTGCACAATAAACTAGATCTTTATTTTAATTTGCTAATACATTTCAACTGAAATATATTTATGGAATGGAAAATCTTTATTTTTCTTCAGAGTGAAATTATCTGATAAGTTTTGATTACTATAAAAAAAATCAGAAAAAATTGATAAATGAAAACAAAAACTACAAAGAGACTGTGCTGTCATGAACTTAAAGATCTTGAACTTTAACAACTTACCACGTGTGGAATGCTTTACAGTTCTTAATAAACTGTGATTCAATAGACAAGCTGAATATGGCTTCTGAAAGAAAAATATTTATCATTACACAGTGGAAAAACAAGTTATCACAGTCTTCAAATGTTGATTACATAGCATAGCAAAATACACTATTCAAACACAGTAGTTAATATGATAACTTATTTCATTCATTCTTTTTATATTTTTGATAATCTGATTGGTTATCATGTTCAAAATACATTTTTATTAAAGCTACATATATCAAATTATTTTTCACTATTTAATTAGTACATTGGTTTGAGATTAACTACATGGTAACTAAATTGTGGCTAAAAACAACAGTGAGAGCAATGGTACCCAGAATTCTCACCAGAAATTCTATGGTGTATTGACATAAGAGAAAAAATGCTTCTCATCAGTATGTAATCCAAAGTTGTCTTCATTAACTTAGTACTTTTTAAATTATTATGATGTTTTAATGTACATAGGTACATTACACTGATCTTAAGTTCTTGATAACTGTTTAATTGTGAAAGGATAACCTTAGAAACAGAATATACAACATCTCTAAAAAAATAATTTTCACTAACAGTGTATCTATTACTAATGTTGCTGAAGATTATATATTAATACAATGTAGAAAGAGGTTTTTAATTACATATGGGGTTTGCAACAAAATAGAGTATGTTCTTTAACAAAATCAAAGGTAAATTGCACCAACCAAAAAGTTAATTCAAAATAGTGTATACGTTAATATATAAGATATTCATACCTTGTTTTCCCTTGATGTTTTTATATAAAACAACACATATGCTTGTTGACTCAAAACCTGATTCAAACTAACCTGTTGTACCTGGGTAAAATATTTAAAAAAGTAATACCTTTAGTTTTAAAACCAACAATTTATTCCAAAGTCAAATGCTTACTCTCAGATCAAATAAAGGCTATATTGTAATTAAGAGTTACAACAGAGCTAATCCTAGTACAGTTGAAATACCAATGATAAAACACACAAAAATTGGTCTCAAAATGTGAAATCTAAGAAGTGGGTTTGCTAGAAATTACAGAATAAAAAGAAACTATCTTTGGTCACTGAAACATTGTAAAATGCAGAAACTTAATGTGAGACATATGAAAGTTTACACTTTCCTATGCTGAAAAAGAATTTCCAACAATACTAACTTCCATTCACGCTTTAGCTTTATTCTGATAAAAGTTTTCTTCTCTGCCCTTATAAGCATTGGTACAAATAATAATTCACTTACTCCAGTTTTTAAACCCCTCTATATCACCCATAGCAATTTTAATTTTGTGACTACCTCCACCAAGTTAAGGTGGAAACATCCACATCTCAACACAGTGAACTCCTCTTGCATTCAAAGACAATTGGGAATATACCTATTGAGGTTACACCTCATGCTACTTTAAATTATAGTTTTCTATATCACCTATTTCATGGGGAGAAAGGGTGGGATGGTGTGACAGGAGATAAGCATTATTGGAAATACATTTTTAGTATAGGAAAATATAAATTTCCAAAATATCTCTGGTCATACTTTACTTAGAATCTCACACTAATAAAGTGGAGTAGCCAGTGAGGACAAATTGTATGCAGAAAACAGGTGTGTAAACTGATATATAGTATAGTATGCTAGTGGAGTTCATGCTACTTTTGAAACAGGTGTGCTCTTAGCCTGGATAATGAGAAATAATACGTGTGATAAAGGCCAACTGGTTACAGTGTTAAAAACATAACATTGTAAAAAGAAACTAGCAAGGAGGGATATCTGTTCTAAATTGGATTCCTACTACTACATTACCAGGCATGTCTGGTCTAAAAATATTGTAAGTGCTCAGAAGAGTCATCCAGAAAGCTACGCAGATGAAGTCCCATATTTTGTTGGAATTATAGGGCCGTGGACTCAAGGTATATCCAAGGTGTAGTAGTTATGACATATGGAATAGAGTATGATATAATTATATTATAGTAATATGATATTAAAGGAACCCAATCAGAAAGCTACAGAATCTTTTACATCAAGCCAACTGATTTATGAAGAGAAGACAAGCAACACAAAAGTTCACAAACTTCATACCAACCTGAAGAAGCACAAAATACAACAAATTGAACTTGGAATTATAGGACCAGGAGCCCAACCTGAAAGTTACAGAATGCTGCATGTGAGCCATAAGAATTACAAAGAAAAGAAAAGACAAGCAACACCAAAGTGGACAAGCTTTTTGCACAACTCAAAGAAGAACCAAATGCAAAAAAATCAAAATTGGAATTGGGAGAACATTCACCCTTCACTCAACCTGTAGGAAAGAGATCAACTGGCCTGGGTTTATTGAACTTAAATTCTAACTTCCCAATCTGAAAGGTATTTCAACATCCCTGACCATGGAATTATCAGGAGAATAAGGAACAAATGAAATTCAATCAATGGCTCAAGGACTTAATGCTCCACATGCAGAATTATGAGGAGTGAAGGACCCCTGTTCTATGAACACAAAGTAATATAATGACCAAAACGTAAAGCCATGCTCACCACAACTGGATAACAAAGTGTTATCGCTGTACTAGAACTATGAGGAGGCTGCTAAATAGGCTGGTTTTGCTCCCACCAGACATCTGGGAAACCATTTAAAATTACAGTTCAGAGGGTATCTGTCATTGTCCTCTTCTCTTTGAATGTAATAAGGTGTTCAGACATCACATATGAGGAACAAACCTCTGTACATCATTGCAATAACTGAAAACTAAGAGTTATTAGCAGTCTCATGTTTTGTCATGAAAAAATATGGGAAGAACTGGGGAGTTCTAAAGAAAGATGCTTCTGAGATGGTGCATTAAGTGAACCATGTTCTCTATTTTGAAATGCAAACCAACCCTGTTTTATTCAATCCATGGGTCAGCAGGTATGACCAAAATAGTTTTATGTGTCTACCATGAGAGATGGTACAGTACTTTATATTGTATATATGGTATTGAATAACTTTTTAGCACCTGGAAAATACCAAGGTGTTCTTATAGAATACCCCATCTCAACAGAGATCATTGTTTCCAAGAATTCTTCTTATTTGTCAACTAGTAGCTAGTGCAGATTTAGAAGAAGCATACCTGACCAGGCAACACTTGCCATTGAATGGGATCCAAATGGCAATGACAAGAGGGTCCTTGAAAAGGAATAGAATAATGCAGTATAAATGAAGCCACTTCTGTCACAATCCAGTTGAGACACAGAGAATAACTACAGAGATAGTAGGTACACCCATCCAAGCAGAAAACTATAATTTAAAGTAGCATGAGGTGTAACCTCAATAGGTATATTCCCAATTGTCTTTGAATGCAAGAGGAGTTCACTGTGTTGAGACGTGGATGGTTCCATCAATATGTCACCAGATTGAAGCTTCTTCACTAAATTTGGAGAGCCAGCAAGTCCTTCTGGTCCCTTTTGAATGAAAAAAGGGAGACATTTGCCCTAAAAGTTTGTCTGAAAGAGAATGTAGGGTAAGAAAATGAGGTACAACAAGTGTTAGAGATGTTGAAGATTGCTGCTCAGAACCTTCAAGATGTGGTCATTTACCTATAGACTGTTTTTTCACTATTTTATTTAAGGTTTTATTTGGAGGATCCATAATAAAAAAAGAAAATTTTGGTGCCCACTGACCCCACCTACCATGGAGCCCTATGAGGGGACCCACTACAATGTCAAACAAAGACTCTGCAGCAACTCCAGGGTTTTGTGAGCACTATATCCAAACACCAGCATCAGATAGTGTCCACAACACCTGTTGAGAACATCCAAAACTGGTACTTGATTGATCCTAGCCCAAGTGGACTAGTCGACTGATCCAAGGGAAAGCCACCCCAAGGCTGCCCGTCTACAAGAATTCAAGACCAAAGTGGTGTGTTAGGGTTCGACCCCTCAACCACCAGGATCCTCTGGATGTTTAGATCCCAAAGGAGGTAAGTTGAAAGAACAGAACCTTTCCTTGGAAGTCCCCCCTCACCACGTACAGGAATCTACACCAAGGGGAGCTGCTTGGGACTGTGAGTTATATTGAACTTGCTCAGATGAGACCCAAAGTAGTCTATGCTCTTCCAATGAAAGCCCAACTTTCAAAGTGACAGAATAAATCACATGTGTGAGTAGGATCCCATATATAAACAAATGGTGGCATGATCCCCAAAATGCCATGACCCTAAAAGTTCAAAAGGAGAACAAGATAAAGAATGAAAACCACTGTGATATTACAATTAGGAAAATGGAAAGGGATACAATGATGAATAACTTGAAAAGATTTCCAAATTAATCATAAAATTGGAGACTCAAACACTTTTCTTTTCTTAGAAAACAAAAGGTAGCATATAAAACAACCTTATATGGGGCAATAGATGTTGGCACTAAATCTGTGTTGAAAATGAAAGACATGCAGCAAAATGTGACAAAAAGGGTTAAAACCCATGTCTGAGAAACCACCGATTTAAGTAGATCATTTCTATTGATAAACTTCCAAGGAAGAATGTTGCATAGACTATATTAATAAGGATTCCACTTGAAAAGTCAGTTCCTGATGTAATAGGGTGGGGAGTGTATAAAAGCCAGGTGTGAAGTCAGAGAAGATTGATGGCCAGGTGAAAAACATCAGAATGAGGCTGGTGTAAGAGATATGGCCAGAATGGAAGGAAAGAGGTTAAAACTTCTGAAGACACTGGCAAAGTGGAAATCAAGGTTGACTTTGCCAAATTGGTACCACCAGAGGAAATCAACTTGATGTGGAACAAATCAGTGCAAGAACCTTAGATAACGGATGAATCAGAGGAAATGGATAAAGATGAAGACCCACTTAACCGAGTTTGAGATAATCTTTGCCCAAAGTCAAAAGATGAGGTCCAAGAGACCAGAAAAATGGGAGCTGAGCATTCCAATGTGTGACAAAAGATTTGATCTCAGATGTTCTGAGATGAGAACAGATCCAATGAAAAATTTGAGGATGAAGCTTTCATACCATGGGAAGAGATAAGTTAGTCTGGTTAGCCTTAGCACTAAATTCAGTATCCCTTGAATACAAAAAGCAAGGAGAATTATCTGATGTTTAAAATTAAAGAGATCTGAATTGAATGCCTCCTTCCTTTGAAAAATATAAGACAACTGAGTAAAGCATTGCCACCTTCCCTAGCAATAAATTGAGAACCCCATTTCATAGCTTATTGAACTGCTAAATGTTCTAATCCAGTGATAGGAATGAAGGTTTTTCTTCTTCTGTCCAAAGGCCTTTGAATTCTTTGGAATTCTCTTTCAAGTGCCTCAAATTGATAAGGCATGGCAAAAGTGTCTCTCAAATGATCAGTAAATCTCCTTGCATGCACAGCAATATCTGGTGAAGGTGGAAGGACAATGTAACCAGATGAATGTCTTTCTTATTATTTTAACTAAAGTTTTGCTTTGTAGTTTCATTGTGTATACTAATCCTGAAGAAACTGAAAAGACAAAACGTCAGTCATAAAAATTTACATACATCTGGCATGTAAAGGTTGTTTTTCTAAGTGTTTTTACCAATATCAGATGAATGATTTTTCCCCCATTCATGAAAGCAAATTTTCATAAGCTACAAGAGAAATATTCAAAATATTGCAAACCTGATGTACTAATTGCAAAACAAGAAGAGGAGGTGGAAAGTATGTCTGACGCTTGTGATTAGCTGTCTGAGCAATAGAAGGTACAAAGAATATAGGGCTAAATATTCACCAATATGCCCCTGAACCCCTGCAAATGTAGCTTTAGAGCCAACAGCAGAAAAAACTGCAGGTAAGAATCTGTTTCTCTGCATATAAGTAACTGTATTGTCTTTTGCGGAAAGTGGCCCCACCTGCAATGTCTCAGTCATGTCAAACACTTTAAGTAGTAAGGGAGGAGCATCAGGCAACTCCGTATCTGAAACATGAACATGTGTATTCTTATTCAAAAAAGGACTCCAAATTTTTAAAAATTAAAATACAGAAAGTAAACAATAAATATTAAACCATTAGAACAGGTAAAAAAGAAACCAAAATATATCAAAAATATAGCAATAATGCTGAATAGAAACCCACAATAATGACATAAAACCACCATCATAATTTCTGTTGTTGAAAAAAGTGAATGAGAATTAATAATGGGGAGCTTATGTATGGATCTGGTACAGATGGTGCATTTATATAGGTAAAGAAAGTCACAAGATTAAAATAGCTATGGGTAATACAGTGAGATACAAGTCTGGAGGAAATAAGGTATAATTCATATTAATGCTTAGATGAGCAGAGAAGAGAAACGTGTTAGGATAAAGCTAAAGTGTGAGTAAAGGTAAATGCAGAGATGCCAACCATTACGATTTAAGCATAATTATTACGATTTTGGTGTATACATTACGACTTGTAGCAACTCCCAAATTATTATATATTATATAGGCCAATACAATAAAGTGATAAGTTGTTCCCCCAGGGCTTGAAAGGGGTAAAAAGAAAATTTCTAGTGAGATACAAATAAATTTTGATAATAAATAAAAGACATAGTCCAAATGGTTACTTGCAATAATCATGTTTGTGCTTGAAATAATAAAAAACACTTGTATCTCCGATGTCTACCAATAGTTTGAGTGTGGTGCTTCTTCATACTGGGTATGTGGGGAAATCCATAGTTACGTCATCAGTGCCTGTCAGCCAATCAGTGCTTGTGTAGATGGGTATTTCTCCTTTTCTAAGCAGCATAGAAACACCAATGCGATCGTTCACAAGATGGAAAAAAGAGGCCTCTTTCACCAGATTATCTTGTTTCTGGCAAATCTAAAAGGACTAAAACTGTGAAAGGGCTCTGTCTACAATCATTACGCTATTCATTTGAAATAGTTGGAATCTCTGTAAATGTGTTTTGTAAGTAAAGAAAGGCATGACAAATTCTTCAATCAGTTAAACAAAACAGTATATCTGAAACTTACAGTAATTTGATAAACTATAAAGTAAATATATCTGTAATTTTTTCCATCTCAAAAAAAATGTATTAATCTTAAAATATTCCAGTAGTTACGGTAGCCTCAAATTTTCATGCAGTTAAATATGAATCAATTTTATCATTTTCAAATAGTTACAGTAGCCACAAAGCTCTGTGCAGCTAAAAATGTCTCAAGTTTATAATTTTCTAACAGTTAGTCTCAAAACTATCCTCATACATGTACAGATATACCATTATACTTCTGCATACAGTTTGGATAGAATAGTGGTTTACAAGGAGCTCAAAATGTTATTTATGTAGAAAGTTTTAAACAAAAGTGTTCACAGAGTTCTGTTATATATACAAATATATATATATATATATCTAAAAAAAGCAAAAGCAAAGAAGAATGTTTTTTGGTGTAGAAAATATGGATAAACATTAAAAATGGAGGAAGCTTTAATCACGTAAAAATAAGTAATGGGATTGTTCCATATATAGCACAGAGTTACAATCAAGAGGATCTTGAGGTTTTTTTCCAATAGTCAAAACCACTTAACTTAAAAAATAAACCATACAAATCAATGTGTGGTAGTATAAGTTCATGTGGTTTATGTAAAATTAAACTGGATTTTTAGAAGGCTTGCAAAATGCTTTGGCAAAATGTGTGGACTATTCTCTGTATGAAGATGAGTATTCCAACATTGCAAATTTCATAGTCATAAGCCTCTAGGAAGAGCAGCAATGTCAGTATCTGGATTATACATCTTAACCAACATTCCACAAATTTTCCTTTGATGTTAAAGAACATGTTTAAGATGACTGAAAGCACTAAATTCAATTGGTGTTGCATTGATAAACTTTGGAGGTATGTGGTCAAATGAGATAGCTATAATTGCAGTTTTTTGCTCATCTTTCATATGAAAATAACCAGTTGCAATGAAAAATGGCTGGAAGGTTGTCAATGTCTGGTTTATGAATCTTCATCAACTTTAGATCTTTGATTGTAGTGTTAACAGTACCAGGAAAGATATTCAGAATGGAATGCATTTTTGAATACTCTTTTGTAACAATACCTTTAGCTTTTAAGGCTTTGAGATGGAATGGTCTTGCATTTTATCCTGGAGCTTAATGTTGTCTTGTTATTACCCCTATAAACATATACAGTTGTGCATATTTTTCAACTTTCATGAAATAGTTAAATATGTCACTTTGGGCACTACAGTCTGGATCCATAGTGAAAAATCACTGCATTAGTATCAAATCACTTTCATGAGGTGTGAACAAAATTTTTGTGTACATGTCAAGAATAGTGTACAGTCCAATTAAATCAAGACATATTTATTAGGTTTCTTTTAATAAGTTTTCTTTAATGGCTTGTGACTATCAAAAATTTTAAGTTTCTTAGATTACTAGTGTTTAAAACTTGCAATCATATAAAGTTAAACACACACACACACACACATATATATATATATAAAACTTTCTGATAACTAGCAGGTTTTTTTAATTAATAATATAATATAAAACTGTTTACTCGTGCATCATCCATGATGTACCACAATCCATTAGAGTTTCGTACATAACAAAAGTAATGTCCAGAGTTGCAGCTACTTCCCATATGTACTAGAACAGCATTCAGCCTATAGATTAAAGGAGCTCCCTGAAAATAAGAAAGTTCTTTAAATTTTAAGTAGCAGTGTTCTTTCACTGTGTATGACTATCATCAAAAGTATTTTGTGTAAAAGTATACAGACATGTAATTTTGTAAATTACAATCTCCTGATTATGATATGCAACACTTAATATTAAACTTAAAGGTGTAATGATTCAGTATAAAAGCATAAATTTTTTGATGTTATGAAAATAAATATGAGCTAAATAGAGCATTTTCATATACATAAGTGTAGGAATGTGATTCTTAATTAAATAACTAAGTATACAAAGTACATGTAGAATAAATTAAAGCCAAATGTTACATCTTAAAAGCAATGTAAAAAATAATATTCTCAAGTGTATTTATTCTGATGGAAAACTGCTGCTTTTCAGACACACAAACATAATATGGTGTATCCTAGAGTTTTATAATCTAAAAATAATTAACATTTTACAATGCAAATTTATTCTAAAATTCTCGAGAAACATTTAACATTTACTTTACCTTTTAACAAACTTTTCATGTAAAGTAGAATGATTTAGTTACATGTCATCCACTACATATGATTCTTACAAATTATACTGAGTTTGAATCTGTGCACTAAACAATAAACTTACATGTATATCTAAAGTTAGTGATTGAAAAAACTTTGCATTTTAACAGAAGTACAAACAAAGTGTATGAGTACAGTGTTGTTAAAACATTTAAGCATTTTGAATGCGAAACAAATACATTCTCGTCTTGCAAGGTTGGCACAAAAATAGCCTGTATCAAAAATATGATGTTACAGAATTAGACATTAAACTGAGTATCAGACATTTTTAATCACACTTCTCTTAGTCCACTGGTAAGTTCACATAGTACCTGATGTGCCTGGAAACAACAATTTTAAACATATCTTTACTCTGCCACATTGTTTTTTTAACAATAAAAAGTTTTAAGGTTTAATACTGTTTAAAGTGGTTAAATAAATCTGACTTTTTTCAGCTTATTTAATCAGGGTTTACAATGGCTCTAACAGAAAAAAGCAGAAATTCTGGGCATAAACAGCTGTACACATGACTTAAGATTTCTATAAATCTGAGATATCACTGGACATATTGTGTCTCTTTACAATTTTTGTTATTAAATTACAAAATTAACTATGAAGAGAAGATTAAAAAAAAATCAGCTTACCTTTGTATCTGACATGTAGGGCCGTAGATTTAATTTTTCAGGATAAATTACATGTTTGGTTATTTTACCTCCCAACATTTGATTGTAGTGAAATCTATCCACAAAACACATTTTAAAAAGTTTATCACAAACTGATCAAAACCTTGATTAGCATTAATTTATCAAAAAGATGCAATTCTGTTTTACATGCATAATTATCAGCATTTATTTCTCATATAAAAAATCAATATTTCACTTTAAAATAACATTATGAAATGGTACCATTGTCCATAGTTTGATAGGCAGTTTTATATCTTTACTTAATATAAATAAGTATTGATTAAAGAGAGAAAGAAAAATTGTTTTTACTATAATGCTAAAAATTGGTCAGTTAATACATTAAAAATACAAATATACACACAAAACATAAAATCATTATACATGAAAGTCAAATATTTTACCGTCTGAACTGAAAAGTTGCTACATTAGGAGCCCTGTGAACTGTGAACCTTTTCTGTGCTGAGACTTTCATTCGACACTTTGGACACCTGTAGGCATCATCGTTTTGTAAAAGTTCTGGTTGTACAAACTTCTCTAGAGCTTTCTCCAAGCTGTGAATGTTCTGCTGGTTAAAAAATATGTAAATTACTTGGCAAATGATCAGTTAAAAGTTAATACATCTGAATCATCTTCTTAAAGAAAATTCTTTTATACATGTGTATTATTACAACAAAATTAGTTAAATACTACTTTTCGATATTTTACTGCAATATAAAAGGTCATGCCATTTCTACTGATTAAAACCAATGATAAGGTTCAATGTACTAGCACCCTAAATCCTACTTTCCATTACAATCATGCTGTATCCCTGCTTCTTAACAGTGACCTTACATTGATATTTCCATGAGATCAAGCTGCTTTAGAGAACAATCACATCAATGTTGACCATTTCCTCTTATGCAGATTTCCATAACAGGCTAATGTCTTACACTGGAGACTTTTCTATGCATTCCAAGGTAAACTAAAGGTACAGATTTTATAAATACTACACTATGAGTTAACTATGAATCCAGAATCTTGTGTATTCTTCTCAGAAAACATATGTTAGTTTTGAGGCGTGGCTGGAAAATTAAAAACTTATGACTCATGAGACATCACCAACTTCAAATTCTTATTTATTACATTCAGATGATGTCAAGAAAATCCACTTGTAGAGAAATATACATGCAAAAACGGCTCGTTTGGGTTGAGAAAATATTTTACATAGAAGAGCAAACAATGTTTCGACCTTCTTCGGTCATCGTCAGGTTCACAAAGAAAGAGGTAACTTCACACGTTTTCGAACACTGCAAGTCAAATAAACACAACATAACCATAGAAAAGACTCAAATACTAAATAAAGAAACAAACATAAACAAATGCAAAATTAAAGAAGCCTTACTTATACAACAACTTAAACCCAAAATAAACCAATATAAAGGAACGCCTTTATGCCTATATTAATATAATAAAATTATATATTCAAACATCTAACACCGCCCTCTACAATCCAACACTCAGTTACACAACCCCTTCCAAACATGTGGTCAGCTTCCAGTCAGTTACCTCTTTCTTTGTGAACCTGATGATGACCGAAGAAGGTCAAAACATTGTTTCCTCTTCTATGTAAAATATTTTCTCAACCCAAACGAGCAGTTTTTGCATATATATTTATTACATTGTTAACATGAATATGTAACAAGATGTTCAAATACTTAATTGGATCGATTGCTTGCAGTAGGATTGCTGCACAAGAAAAAAAAACAGATAGATTTGTTAAACACAACTAACCGATATTAGATTTCACAATAATCTTATAGGGCTTCCACAGTGAAATAGGAGATTAAAGTATAATGAACTGAAAAATAAAATGCAAATTGAACTAAAAGATAAACTGAGACCAAAATATGGCAACAGATGGTGAGCATATAAGTTAAAGGCCTTGAATAAAAACATAGATTTATTAAAGGTCTAGGCCCTTTTAAACCAGATATCTCTTCCTGAAAGTGCCAAAAACTGCTTTCAAAATGTACATTCAGTCTTCAGCTCGTCAATCACAACTTAGATTGCAAAAAACAAAGTACTTTTGTTCCATGCAGTTGTTGTGGAGCAGTTCCACACAGATAATGTTGGACAAAATATTCTATGAAAGCGTAGGTGAGTCCTACTGCAAAACATAGCACTTACAGTTGAATTGATAAATGATATAGATAGAACTGAGCATGTTCCAAATCAGAACTACAGTGAAATTTAAAGATTTTATAAACATAAAATATATTTTAAAGGAGAATGAAGTAATGCATATGGTATTTGAAATCTACTGATAAATATAAAACAACTTTTATCATACATATTCATTCTCATAGCATGCAATATTCCTCTACTTTATAAAAGAGAAGCAAGAGTTTGTTTTGTAATTTTGTGCAAAGTAACAAAAATTATCTTTACATTACTGTCCTAAATTTTGAAGTGATCAAGTATGTAGCTAGTCAACAGTATCCACCACCAATTTTTGATATAATCACTATTCAAATAGTGGAATGTTACTGTCATTCTTATAGTAAATTCAAGTTCAAAAGCACAGGGTAAATTTGTATGGCAACAGGTCAAGAACCATGACTCAGATTCATTGTTCAGACACGTTACCTGCTAGGCCATGATCTGCTAAGAGGCAATAGATGCTTAAAGTTCTACTTTGGTAGGACTATTTTAGAAAGAATTAATGAGTGGTATGAATTTCTTAGTGACAGCCATAAATGAAAAGAAATATCTATTTAACTATACAGGCTTGTATGGTTATGCATACTTTGGAGGAGTAGGAACACTGGTAGAAAAGTGAGTGAAAGTTCATATTCTTGATTGTCTTGAATGCTAACTGGATTATTTTGTGAGATTTTCTCAAATGATTATTTTACAACAGCAACTCGAGTGAAAAAAAACCTTTTTTTTATAGAATTGAGAAAAATATAGACAGTTGTACATTTCACAAATACAGTTTTATGTATTAATTATAAAAATTGTCTTAATCACTTGATTTTTTGCTTTATGGCCTCATTGGTAATTTGTTTTCATAAATACTAACAGCAAACATACCTCTACCAATAACTTCCTGAGGAAGTTATAAAGCAAAATACTGAGGCATAAAGAAAATTTTCTTTTGTTGGAGTTACTCTCATTAAATAATCAATGGAGGAAAAAGTGTTACACAATAAAAAATAATAGAGATTAATGAAGAATAAAATAATAAAAAAGAGCAATCCAACCACAGTCTTGGAGAAAAGTAATCTAAATATGCAATAATCTAAGTCAGAAACAAATAATGCCTCCACACACTGATGTGGAAAAAAAAAAATCTCATGTATGTGTGATCTACCTGAATCATTCTAGAAATTTCAAAACTCACATGTTCCTAAACTGAAAATTTATTTCTGATAGATACTTACCTCCTCTCACAAAAAGCTTTTTTGATTAGTACCACCCTCTATTGGTACATAGTTTTTGTTCACCACAGGACTTGTAACATCCCAAATGATCATGCATCAATCCTGTACTAATAGGAGTTTGACATTACCCTTATTATAACTAGTGCCCCCTCTAATAATACACCTGTTAATCTGAGATTGGTCATGATCAAGTTAATCAAAATACCAGAAGAGGGAAAGAAGGGTGAGAAAAGTGAGTGGGGGTATGCCTGGCTAGGACAACTTCCTCTTTCTGATCTTCACGGAAACAAGATGACCAAAGTCTAATAGAAGGTTTTATCAGGAAAAGCTTCTTATCATGTTGCTCACTTCAAGTTAAGTGCCAGCTGGAGTAGAGCTGAGCTTTGAATACAGGGTTGAGGGCCACATATGGATTATGCTTGGCAGTGATAGCATCAGAGCAGACAGACTTAGCTGAAGTGTCAGTGAGATTGTCCCTGGAAATACCATTGTAGCCTTGTATTCAGAAAAACTGGATAGAAGTAGATGATAATGAGAAACGGGCAAATTGGTTTTGAATATTGACAAGAATAGGGTGACAACTAATGTGAAGTGATTCCAGGACCAGCAGAGAGCTAAGTGAGCTGGCATAAATAGTACAGTTCATGTACTGTATACCTTCTATGTGATGCAGGATAAGAGAAATGGTGTACAATTTGGTAGTGAACACGAAAACTGTAAAGAGGATCCTGTCTGCAACCACCAAATCACAACAAACCATGGCAGAGCCCACAGAGACACCTGATTTCAAACCATCAGTATAAATGGGAATGGAATTATGGTCCAACAGATGTTTGATAAATAGAAGGCAGTACTTTCAATTGGGAGTATCTGCCTTCTACAGATGACTCAAAGAAATGTCATACATGAGGATAGCAATAAGCCATGGTGAAATGGGCTGACCGGTGGAAACAGCAACATCATTCAAGAACAGATCCAATTCAGACAACTGTGCCTGTATACAAAGGCCAAAAGGAACAATGGTAGACTGTTTATTCTGAAAAAACATGGCCCACTGATATTGGAAAGCACAACTCCAAGTGGGATGTTGTGGTAAGGACCAAAGTTTCAAGGCATACAGCAAAGAAAGTTGCAAACAACAGAGGTGTAAAAGAGGTTCATGAGACTCTGTGTATAAGCTCTGGACTGGAGAAGTGCAGAAAGCCCCAGTGCACAGTCAAAGACCCAGAAGATGAACGAGTCCAACATCTTCATAGGCTGAGGTGTTAACAGAGCCATAAACCATGGATCCATAGTCCAGGTTTGACCAAATGAGGGCACAATAGTTCTTGAGCATAGAACATTGATCCACTCTCCAAGAAGTGGAAGGGAGGATGTGAAGGGTGTTCAGTACCCTTGTACATTTGACGAGTAGCTGCTTGACGTATTGAAATCAGCTTGCAGTGAAATATATACCACAAGAACTTTGTCTCAGGGTCCACAAGAACCACAGCATCACCAAAAGGAAACTTGGAATTGGGGTAAATACCCTATTGGTGGCAAAAGTGCATGCAGCTGGTTTTAGAGGGAGAAAAGGTAAAACCATTTGCTGTAGTCCACTTTAGTAAATAACTGAAGAAAATCTTTAGCTGCTGCTCAATAAACCTCATGCTCAATGACTGGCACGAGATGTGGAAGTCATCGACATAGAGTTCATCTGCAGCAGTAGAGAGGAGTATCAAATGATTTCTCAATGAAAAAAACAGAAATAAGATCTCGTTACTTCAGAAAGGCTTCCCTGATTGACATTTCAAGTTGAATCAGGTGGTCCATGGTGAAGAGCTGTTATTGAAACCCACACTGGGTGAGCAAGAGGAAATTGTTTGATTCAAGGAACCAAACAAGATGTGCACTAACCATCCTTTCTAAGATCTTAAAGAGACAGCTCGTCAAAGCTATAGGAGTCTTTGCTGTGTTTTAGTGGTCTAGTATTTAGTAATATACAATCACATTTCAATTATTATACATTATATATATATATATGTATGTAAATACATTAATACTATTTAGAAATAAATTATTAAACATAGAACAATAAATCAAGAAGAAAAGCAAACAATTATCTCTTCTTGCTATGACCTTTGTACTTGGTTGCTGCTGGACCCAGATTGCTAAGCTTTTTTAAAATTTGCATGTGGAGGATATCAAACAAAATTTTTTTAGACTTTAT
Source organism: Tachypleus tridentatus (assembly GCF_004210375.1). Classification (NCBI taxonomy): domain Eukaryota; kingdom Metazoa; phylum Arthropoda; class Merostomata; order Xiphosura; family Limulidae; genus Tachypleus; species Tachypleus tridentatus. The sequence goes on along the minus strand of NC_134833.1, from coordinate 42,517,472 downwards.
ATATACAGTTGAATAACCAAAACTTAGCATTTTGGTTAGTTTTACAAATTTTAAGTTGATAAATGATAAATATTAGCAAAATTAACAAATAACAAACAGAGAAAAATAGTACAATATCTCCTAAACAAAGTTCCCACAAGTGTTATCACCTACCTTAATATCTACAATAATGTCCATGAAATGGTCATATGTGTTACTTCTCTCTTGACAACGAAGACATAATACTATATGTATGAAACAAAAAATGATGTAGTTAGTTTACACAAAAAATACACATACACAAATACCAAAAGGCTAGAAATAATTTGAAAGTTATTACATATGTTTTAACTATTCATGTTATAATATTATTTTGATACAGATATGAGTGATTGTGCTATTTAGATTTCCTAAACATTAATTGGCACCTAGTGTCCTTAAAGACAGTTACATGCTTACTTGGATTGTTTCTTAAATTTAAGAAAACATTTGTTAAATTGCACAGATTCTATTTTTTTTTCTTGTATAGTGAAGAATGTTTGATTTAATTATAAAGTTTCTCTGTTTTGAAATTGCTAAAATCACCTTTTAAGAAATACAAACAGCATTGACACACCCAACTAAACTGATTGAACTCTGAAATTAAATCTAAAGTCAAAAAATATTTACTTCAAGATTTCCTGGACTTGAAACAAGTGTTGTCAGTCTGGAGGATTTCATCCATTTGAATTGTTTCATTGATTGCTTTCAATAAAATGAACTTAAGAAATATTGTTTCAATCACCTGCAAACATTACATTTCTCAACAATATTTCAAAAGGCAAATATTTTTAAATTTTTCAGATAAAGAAGGCTAGCAAAGGAACTAAACAACTGCAATGCTCACTACAATCCCATACCCCTTCACACTCTTGCCCTTAATACATGTGTCCAGCAATGGTCAATTGCAAGCTCTCTCTTTGTTAACATGAAGATGACCCGAGAAGGTTGAAATGTAGTTCTCTGCTTTATTAGTAAAAGTGTTAATACTTTTACTATCCAGCCATCCTAAAATACAATTTTAAGCTTAATTTAAACTTGGCCCCAGTATATTTTTATTGCCTCCCCTCTAGCTATGAAATTCTATTTGATGTACAAATGATTGTACATTTACAGAATACAATTTTTTTTTAATATTCAGTTGCAAATTTTTTACTGGTGGGAAGTACTTAATGTATCATCCATTTTATTGGAAAATAATGGTATGGTTCTTGTTCACATAAAATTATATAGCCCTATATAATCTGTGATATACTAAACATACATCTAAATAGTGAAGGCTTTTTGTAATACTGAAGTAGCTGCATGTTATATTTACATACATATCAATACCAATTTCTTTTATTTATTTTTTGATAACTTGGAAACAAGATTGTTACTATATAACAAGATATATATATTTCTGTACAAGAAACTACATACAAAATAATTTTGACAACTCTTTAGTACAGCTATAACACTGTCATTTAAGTACAAGACACAACTTTGTAGTTTGAGTGCTGCAAGAAGATTTTCCTCTTTCATCCTCTTTTGCAGATTAACAGTGAGTCTCAAGTAAGCATATAAAACTTTATGAAAATGTACTAAATGTTACTATCTTCACTGTGGATGATAGAGTGATTTACTAACATCATTCAATAAAACAGTCACAGTCAACTTGTACATTACAATTTAGGTATTTCAGGTTTTAGAATTGTATAACTTTAAGACTTTCTAAAGAAAGACTAACATACTTCCAGTAGGAGGCTTATAACCTTGTCACAGAAGAACTAACAAATTTCTTGTAGGAAGCCTAGAAAATTATCACAAAGAGACAAATATATTTTTGTAGGCAACCTATAAGATTGTCAGAGGATGACTCTAAACTGCTTATTGGAACAAGAAATTAATGTCAAAAAGGTAGAGAATGGCAATATCAATATCATACATGTGCTGTAATATTCCTAGGAAAATGGTACAGTAACACTATAAAATAATTACTTGTGCAGTTGTACAAAGTATATGCAAGTTTAGAATAACTGTATGGTAAACTAAAAAGAGGACAATATGCTAATTGATGGTTATAATAAAGGTTACAAATTTTCTCTAGAATAGCCATTATGTATCAATATAAGAACTCTAGCTTCCTTCCTTTATATCAGGTAATCCCTAAAGTAATGTTCAATTTTAGGTTCAGAAAAAGAGAAAGGATTTCAAATGCTTTTAAGGAGAATGTGGAAGTTTCTCCCTGCCTAACTCTTCAATCTTTGCAGATGTAATCCTTGCTGTATGGGGCCGTGCATTATCCTGGTGTAACACAACACCTTTACGACTGATCAAAGCATTTTTCATCTCCAGTCACTAACCTGTCCAAAAAGGTGAGTTACATTCACGAGAGTGCAGAGAAGTGCAAATGTCCACTCTTGCTCTAAGATTGGCTTCTGTCAAATCATAGGGGATCCATTTTCTAAGTTTTGACACATTTCCAAGAAATTGCAGATGATGGTGAGCTGTTGAATGAGTTGAATTAAGCTTCTGTGCTAGTTCTTCAACTGTTACAGCACAATCTTCACTAATTGCAGCCAGCAGCAAGTCATCATTAAACTCAACAGGATGACCTGAACATGGTGCATTACTAAAGCTGTAGTCACCTGACATGAACGTCTGAAACAACCTTTGAAATTTTCTTTCATTGAGAGACTCACCATAAACACCTTGAATGTTTTGTATAGTTTCTGCTGCACTATTGCCTTTCTAAACTCATAAAGCATTACATGTCTAATATGCTACTCAGACACATCCATCTTCACATGGATTTATTTGATTAATGATCTGTAAAAGTGGAATTGGGTTAGTTTCTTTTATTTGAACATTTTTATACACCTCCTACTACATATTTTAATCATTAAAGCCTTCTAAAAAGACAGAAATGATGATGAGCTTTCTGTATTAAATTTTTGGGCATTACTTATGGGATGACCTGATAGAATATGATACCCTATCTAAAGATTGGCTATAAGAAATTTTAGAATTAATAAGGCAGAATGCATATAAAGTGTATGTACAGATATCATGTACACAGTTCATGGATTTGCAAACTTCCTCTGTAAAAGGTACCTAAATCTTAGATAAGCTATTTATAGCCCATACAATTTACATATTACCTTATGTAGTTTCTTACCAAGTAAAATATACTTTTTCAAAGTTTTAGATTACGAGAGTGATACAAGTGTTTAAAACAATATAAGTGCATAATGAATCTATGTATTTTATTAACCCTGTGCAGATCACTACAGTTGTTGTAAAATAACTACACATATCCTATCTGTAGATCATATTTACTCTGTATAAGCTGCATGTGTTGTTTTATGAAGGTGGATTTCAGGCAGCTAACAGGTTATTTTCAACTTAGGATGCAGGAAGAATAACACATTTCTACTTCATATGGTACTATCCAAAAAAAGTATAGTAACATGCAGGAATAATAATTCATTCTATCATACTTCTTGTGATACTATACAAATACAAAAAATGAATGTAGGAAGAATAATGCACATCTACTTCCTGTGGTACAAAAAATAAAAAACAGGAAGAATAATGCATCTCACTTCATGAGGAGATATGAAAAATACTCATGTTGGAATAAAAAGGTTTTCCATTTTAAGTGATAATATGCAAAAAATAAACTGAGGGTTGTAGGAAGAATAATACATGTCTACATTATGCAGTTTATTATAAAAAATAAAATAATGAACTTATGAAGGATAACACACTTCTACTTCATGTTTTATATTTCACTGTGCAAAAAAAAAAAAACAGTAAATGGCTGTTTGTATGTTGAATTTTGCACAAATTTACTTGAGAAATAACTTTGCATTCTTAAAATCAATTACTAAACAATAACCTATAACAATAATCATAAGTGTTCTTAATTCAAAGCATCTAAACTTCAACTGTAGAAACAAACTATAAAGGTAACAATCTTTGTGTAGCAAATAATAATCAAATAATACATATAAATGGAACACAAAATACACCAGAACAAATCATAGTGTTTCCAAAACTAGTGGTATCTGCCTTTGACATTCACATTCACGAGAATACAGGTGGGCATCATAACCTTCTCTCAGTTATCTTATCTTTATAAGTCCAGAATTTCTACAGTTGCACAGTTGCCAAATAGTCCAAGATTAAAGTTATTGAATTATTCTATACACCCACTCCTCTCTTTAAATGGATCTGAAATTTTCTTTAAAATCACATCACTATTGATTAATAAAGGCCTTTCCAAGTCATTTCTATTACAAGTTAGAGTTATTCAAGGCTTGGTGCTAATTTTCATAAATGACACACCATTTCTTTCTTTAACCTCCAATCTGGTATATCAAAATGTTAACAATGACACAGTCTGGAGCACATATCAAGACTCATTTGTTGCTGCAGTAAACATTCAAACTTTACTTAATTATATAACCACCTGACATGAAAAGTGGCAGGTAGGCCTCAACCTCATTAAAACACAATCAATAGCTTTTCATAAACACTGACAAAAAATTTAAAAAATGCAAGAAGTATCAAAGTTAATGTTTCTCTAAATTGAAAATGTATATCCAATAATATTTGCCAATGATAACAATATAGCTATTTCTCAATCTTCAGTGTTTCCAATCTTTGCACACCTAAGCATTGAAAATGCTTGTTCCAGTCTCTCATATCACACTTAAATGTATTAGGTAAATTCTGATCTGCACATTTCTCCACTAACTTCAATGTGCCCTGTATCTTGGTACAGTTATGTTACCACCTTATTCAGATAATGTAATCATTTTTTTGAGACATAAACTGTGTTTAAGTGGGGAGGTGGGGCAGAAGAGTGTCAGCAGATGTAAGAGATATAAGTAATGTTGGAAATACATTTTCAGTTTAGAAAAATGTTACCTTTCAAAACATACTTACCATCTGCTCAAGTAAAAGATCCTCAAGAATAAGGAAGAACACTATTATGGGAACTAAGGGCAAGCATTGGGAAACATTGAGGACCAATATTCCTAAACTAGATCCAGAAAGACAATGACCAGTAAAAGAATGATAAAGATGAATGTAAATGGGTGGCATTAATTAAGGATTCTAACATCTCTGGAACTCCAGCAAATAATGTGGAAGGGGAAAAGGAGCTTCTTGTATCTCTGAGTGCAGAAGACTATAAATGAATCCCTTCTAAGAAAGTGTCTCTACACAATAAATCCTAACAATGGACCAGCCAAGAAATTAAAGAAAAATAAAAGAAGACAACCTGATTAAGGTAGATCTCAGCAAAATCCCAACTCATTCCCACTAGTTTCAGAGAAAAGTTGCATTGAAGATAAATACCTTAGAACAGTAGTGAAAGTAAGATGAATATGAGAAAACTGTGATCTGTTTGAAGTAATCATAGGTTCCAATCTAAACATATACAGGTCCAAAATGGGTCCATCCATCAAGAATATATATAGGCCTCCACCTGGTGGTAATAAGCCAAAAGTATGATGATCTGATAAATGTGGAAGACAGAGCATAGTTATCACATAACTGAGTGGCAAATCTTCTAGCATGAACAGCAATATTAAGAAAAGGAGGAAAACCAAGTAGTCATTCACTGTCCTTTCTGCTAACAAGGAAGGAATAGAGTCTAATACAATAGCAGAGGCCCCTCCCTTGATGGTTGACAAACACCACATGGCAGAGTCTGTTTGATTTCACTAGTAGCAATATATATTAACTCAGGAATTCATATCCACTGGTAAATTGTTGTTTCTTTGTTAAATTAAATAGTGTTTAATTATAAAGAAAAGATAATTGTAGAAACACTGACCAAGTTCAAATCCACAAAGTAAAAAATAAAAAATTTAAAAATAATCACAAATTCCTGTTGATAGAAACCTGTAACAAATGCTTTATCAAGAGAATGTGATTAAATTACTGGGATGGGGTGTATATATGCAGTAACTAGAAAGAGGGCACATTGATGCTGGTGGAGAAATTTACAAATTAGAATTTGCCTAAGGCATTTTAGTTGGGAATAAAAATTTGGAATAGCATTCTCAATGCTTAGATGGGCAAAGACTGGGAAACTCAGAGGTTGAGAAATAGCTATAGTGTCAGTGGATGGAAAGTATGTTTTTGAAAATGAACTTAAAACTGTATGACGTAATTAATCTCACAAATACTGTAAATTTTTTAAGTCTCACACTATACAAAATCCTCATCTAGATGCACCATATTAACACCATACCTCAATATACCAGCCAGGGAATTACTTATCTTTGTAGAATTGGAAGAACAAACAAAGGATGAAGTAGCCATTCAGTAATGCCTATTTATAAAGCCTATATTATGCCACATATTGAATACATCCATCCAGTAACAAGTCAAATTATTTATTTAGTGAAATACAGACACAGTAAAAGAGAGCCATCAGAACAGCCTTCTGGCTACCAATGTACAATCCCTCTCAGTACTTAAATAAAATAAGTGATTTGTTCCCAATCAAAGAGTAGGTCCAAAAGCTGATTTACAGTTTTTACAAACACATCCCACATAATAACAAACAGACAAAACAGTTCTCATCTCTAGTTTCCACTTTGGCAAAAATATTTCATTATTAAAATTAATAGCACAAACCCATAAAAAACAAACAGAACTAACACAGTTAAATCTCAAGAATTTACCTTGAACAGTATCAGACTTTTCTCCTTGTTTACACATGATGTAATTATTGTTGTGTTTGTTGTTAGTTATTTAGTTATATATATAGCCACAGACGTATTTTGTTTTTCAGTGTGTTGATTGGTAGGATATTTGTTAACCACCAAAAGTGGGTTTTCTTCAGGTCACTTCCATTTACCCCATCAAACTCTATAGCATTGGATTTATCAAATCCAGCCACCATAATTTGTTAGATAGTTGAATTGAGTTAATCTACTTGGAACTGGATACAAGATGAAAACACATTTCAAAGAAACTGACAACAACTTTTTTCTTCTTTTTACATTTCATTGTCTTTTTCTTTTCTTTTTAAGACTTCTTGCCTTCACAATTATACAAAAATTACCACTAAATTGGAAGTTCCCCCACAATCAAATTAACTGAGAATGTTAATTTTACTACCCATCTCTCGGAAAGACCTCTTCACTACATAATCATATCCATAATGAAAAAAAAAAACAATATATCTGAGCATCCAAGGTTAATTTTAAAAATAAAAAAACTTTTGAATCTAAATTCCTACTCTGAGCATTAGCTGTAGGGGCTCAGATACAGAGCCCATGGTCTTAATGAGGGTATTTTTATAATTTTATTCTATGTAAAAATATATGGGACGTATGGCCCACAAAAATTATTAGCCTCTGGGCCCACACAACCATAAATCCACCACTAAAAATCACAATAGCAAACTCCACAACATTCTTATTCTTACAGTAAATAAACTACAAAGAAAAATTTAATATACAATGAAATTTATGTGGGATGTTTTGTTTTTTCTTACAGCAATAAGAAACAACTCTGTTGCTGTAACATTCTTACCTTAGTCCTTCTTGAATCATTGTATACTTTCCATGATAATTATACTGCTTGACCAGTAATAATGGATAGACAATCACTGTGAAAGGACTTTTCTGGCAAATGTTTTACTTCATACACTTCTGAAGGAATCATGAAAAACTGAGCTACTGTGAATGAGTAGACAATACAGGAAACTTAAAAGAAAGACTAAACCCTCAAAAAAAAAAAATCACAGTGAACACAAAACTAATAAAGCAAAGAAAGTAAAAGCAAAAAAGAGCATAAATTGAAAATTTAATAAAAATAAATGTGAAATAAAAATGTTAAAAGATTCTCACAAAAAAGTAAAAATGCCTATGGAATTAAAATCATAAATTAAGAAAACAAGAAGCAAAACCACATACAAAGTCAGAAGTAAAGCTGCAAACAAATCAATGAATAAAATTAGAAAATAAATAAATCTAGATACTATGTAAATTAAAAATAAGAATTTTAAAATAAAATTTATATGCAAAGATATCTGTATGTGATTGACATATTACAATACCACACTTCTAAACAGACATAAGATTTCTGAAACCTTTTGAACAGGGATTCCCTAAAGACTTTAAAGCTATGCACTCCCACTTAACAAGGCAACTGTTCTCAGACATAGCTGGTAGTCTCTATTGTTGCTCTTTTTGCCACAATGATTTAATGTCTTTCAGCAAGAAGAACAAGCCTCCATCCATATAGCAGCCAGGAATTGGCATTACTGAAACATGTTTTTTAATAGTTCCAGCATCCAAGATAGTTGTTGCAGGCATATGAAGAGCACTAACTGGTAAAATAATATCAAAGGCAAGTGAAATTGAGTGACTAACTTTTTCTTTTTTGATACTAAAAATTATGAATCATAACAACAGACAGCAGAATGGCCTTATACCAGAACAAACTGGTAGACTGTAGTGAACATCTGAAAGCTCAAAAGGCAAAGATTGCAAAGTAACAGTTTTCAGTTATAATGAACAGTTGAAATCAGCTGTTCAAATCCTAGCATCTTATATAACAAACTTGCCAACCATGAATGTATATTTAGCAAGTATTATGTGGGGTGTTCTAAAAATACTGCTTCAAATTACTAAATAGATCAAGTGATTACCACATACACTGCACAACAATTTTTTGAAAAGTTTTGAAAAGTTTTTGCTGATTGTGACAGGTACCTGGTGGGTATGCACAAATATAGTTTTGGTTTTGCTTCATCATGTCAGAACTCTGAGAAATAGACAGTTAACTGTTTACCAGCAACAACGTATTTAATTGCATTTATGTTTCTAATACACTATTAAGTTCAACATAATTAAAAGTGTTTTGCTCCTGATTTTTGTTTGTATTCAATGTCCGGTGCATCACGTTGCAGTGTCCAACAGTAGTCAGCATGCATTGACGGATTCCAGTTGTTCTGATATCGTTTTTCCATTGTAATAATGTCCTGGTGAAATTGAAGATTTCGATAAAACAGTACGTGATGGGCAAATTTGGATGTGATTTTTGTGATCAGCAGCCAAAAATCTATAAGGAACACCCAACAGTGTTCAAGAAGCAAAAACTTTGTTATGCAGTGATATCAGACTTATGTCTTGTTAGGAAATACCTCTCAATAGTTTTGAAAGTAAGATTGCAGTGCTTACACAGTTGATAATTTATCAATCATGCATCTTTCCTATTGTTGACTGACTCTACTTCATCATGTACAAACCTTACTATTCAATAGCTTGGAAAGTAAAAAATATCACAATTTTCACAAACTGAACCAGGCTTCATAACTACTGGTAGAACAGTTAATTCAGTCTACTGATTAGAAGGTTGAAACTTGAGCATTAGCCAATAATAAGATCAAACAGACTGCTTTTTAACTTGTATTTCCACATCCAACTGCTCACAGACTATCAGCATGTTTCTAAGTTGAGATCATAAGCCACAGTGCTCTTATCATTAGTCAATATTCTCATCCACCTTCAGTTCCTGCAGCAACCATTCTCTTCCAGTCATCACTGATATAGCTTAAACATGATGATGTGCTCAAGCATATCATACAACCACTGTGACTCGCATGACAAACTAAGCTGTCAACATACAAGTAAAAACCAGTTTGGCTAAAAACAAGGTGCTTTTTGCAATAAGTACATTAGAGTCTTACTGGGCATTGCACTTAAACCTTAACTGTACAGCTGTTTTGATGTACAGCTACTTTATCCATATCATGAAGTATAAGTTCATGCACCTCAACCATTAGGGAATTCAATTACTCCATACACTGCTGTGGGAAGAACACAAAATCCAGTTGAGCACTACAAATCAACTCTTAGGATCACTGTAAGTGCTCATTTCAGTCAATTCAATCATGATTCACAAACTTAGTATTCATTTAAAAGTTTGCATCACTCATTAAAATAAACAAGATTGGAAATAAGAAAATAAAGTGCTCATTTTAACTAAATCCAACACATGACACAAATCTGCAAACAGAAAATAAAGTGCTCATTTTAACTAAACCCAACACATGACACAAATCTGCAAACAGATTGCTCCATGATTTATATAGTTATCTCCAAGTACTCAGAAATATATTATTTATTTTCAGGCAACTACCCAGTGAAGGTAAGGAAAAAGAAACAAACAATGAATAAATAGTTGATCCACTTGGTGATATAAATTTATAATTAGCATGTACCAGTCAATTAGCTCAATTTTGAGCAAAAAACCAACTATATCCAAGACAAGTTTCTCAAAGAGTGAACCTACATCTCTTTGTCGCAAGTTTTTCTTAATGTGGATAGCTATCCCTTCAGGTTACACTCATGGCATAGTTTTCACAATTAGAAATATACATCAAAACAATGAGACCATCTCACAGTCCTTACTAAAATGCAGCTACAAAGTTGTGTGTGAATGCTTGCATCACTGGGTAACACTCTGGAGTTCTCTTCAGTCCTCATTACAGCATAATTATGCTGCTTTGGAGCTGCAGAACCCACTAACAACATCACAAGTCAACTACCTTTTCTCAATGGTTCATAAAAAATGGTACAACACACCATCTTGCATTCATACCTGAACTACCGAAGTGACAAATGCTACGTGCACAGTATTGTTTGGAAGCTTGTGATTATCATTATTTCCTGCAAAACAAATAGCACTCAGGCACTTGCTCTATTGGATATTTGTAGATCACATTATATAGCCAAATAGACTTACTTGGTTAAATCCGTTATTATATGATAAAATAGTAATGAATAACATTGTGTCTGAATTATTGTTATATAAGTAATGTCTTTATGACTCTCAGAGTAAGCCTTTTTTATTAGCACATAATATCTGACAAAAAGACAAAATATTTTAAATACCTATTTTGTAGATTTTCTGCTAGAAAATACTAAGTTAGATTAAAATGAGTTACTTTTACTTTTTAAAACCTAAATTTCCTTATACTTTCATTTACCTAATGTGTCACTAATAAAATGCTTATTAAGATAATATATGAAATACTTCTGGATCAATATCCATTACCTTGACTTCTAAAGTAACCTCCAAATATATGATTCACCACAGTATTTTCTTTACTTGAATCTAGTCTGAAACAGAGGTGTCACTTTCTTAAAATCAGAATCACATAATCACACTTGTGATACTATTTCACATGAAAGAAAGCAAAAACCCTAGAAATTGCATTTACTGTCAATGAAAGAAATGTACAAACAACAAATGAACAATTCAAATTAAAGCACATATAAATAAGTATTTCTTCAGTAATGGCTCCTTTTTCATGTTTTTTTTCAATTTTCTTATGGGTGCTAAGTATACATGGTTGAACTTTTTTAATTCTAAAAGTTTCTTTTAAATTTAGTTATAAATTTGTTTGCATAGAAAAATTGATTGTGGTATGAAGATGACAGAATAAAAACCTAAATTTATGTTTTAGTGGTACTACCACAAGAAATATGCATTTTATTGTGCAGAACATTTATAGAATAAGTGTTTAAGCATAAATTAGAGAAGAATTTCATAATTAAAATATTTTTTAAGATATTTCTTATTTCTTGATGTATAATAAAATTTTCATAGAAGCAAAATTGAAGACTACTGTTACATTTAATGCATTAAATTTAAATAATAGAAATCTTAATCACATCTCTACCGTAAAATGTGCTGCCTTGAACAAGAAATGATTCAGATGCTTTGTCAAGTTTCTCAACTCAATTACTACATCTTTTCACTTCTGATCCATTTCCCTGAGCTTGATATACGTAATACATTAAATTTAATGATAATCTTGAGTTTTGCTTGTACAAAAAACTATATTCTACATCAATTTCAGAGAGTATAAATCTTGACCACATCTCTTCTAGAATAATGACAGTAACCCATTATGTACTTATGCTCATTAACCATGTGACCATAATGAGTTGCAAGAGAGGTTCAAGGTGCAACATTTTCTACTCAGGTTACAGATTTATGTAGATATGGAATCAAATTCTTAGATTGGACAAGATATACAGAACCACAAATACATCTAAAGATTTAGCTCCAGGTTTAAACGGTGTAACACATGATTTCTGCCCATAAGAAGCATTATAGAAGCTTTTTTTCTGCCTTTTTTTGCCATTGATATTGTATGTGAATAAGAATTAATGATGCAATTGAAAATAACTTCAAAAATACAGCACACTTTTATTTAGATTTCAGTTCAAGTATTAAAAAATATAGTAAAACTTTACATTTCAACTTTTAAACTCACTTACTACCCACCAATACTTAGGCAGATCTCAGCAGTCTGGAACATGATTTCAATCGCAAACAATACTGCCTAAAACTCAATAGCAATAATCTTACTTACAAGTGTTTGAACATAAAACACAGAAAATAAACCTGTGAATTATTATTTTAGTATCTAAATGGAAAACATGGTCATCTGAGCCCTGCATAAAAAGATGTACATGGGGAATAAATACCTCAAGAACTGCATTTTCTAATGATGTTGTATTTCTATTAACATGCCAGAGTTTGTGAGAAAATGAGAAAGAAATCATTTCTATTAATTACTTCTCCCACCAAAATTATTAGAAGCAGCCCTGTTAAGAACCATAATTAAATTTAAATACCTTTAAAATAACTTTAAACACTCACTTGACATTGTCATCAATATTAAAAAGAGACGCTCTCCAAAGATTATCTACAACATAGCATAAGAACTCATGAGCATCTTCCTGTCGTCCAAACTGAAAATGTTTAGCAATGGACTTCAGCTTCTGGTATATGTACAAAGGCTTCACTACTTCTCCAGGTCGGTCTAGTGTCCATGTCATATGTTTCTGCAGCTCACACATCATACAGAAACCCACAATTTTACCTGAAAATTACAATTCATGTGTAGTGAGGATACCAGTTATAATCTTCATCCCAATGTGGAAAAACTGCAAAATTTAACAAAACTATTTACAGTAATATTATTAACCCAAGCTGTCAGAATATTTTTAGATTTGTAGAATCAAAGTTCAATACAAGTTTGCAGCTCTAAATTATTTTCTTTCTATCAAATTTTATTCCTGTCATGTTTCACATGAGACTAAATTATTGCATGTACTCAATACCATTAGAAATTACTAAAGAGAAATGCTGTTTCCACTAATGAAGAGTTTCTGTTGTTTATTTCATTTAGAAAACAAAGGGCATGTAACACACTTGTAATACATCACACTTACTTGTAATGACCTGTTGCTCTAAGAATATTCACACAAACATATCACATTTTAACACAGAATAAAAAACTAAACAGTTTATTTAATCATGTACATCACATTTACCTGTACATGTTTACTTACTGTTACATAATATATATTAGTTTCACTCCAGATGTTGCACAAATCAAAGAACAGGTATAAAACATAACATTGCTCCATTGTGAGTTGTTTGAACAAAAAGGTAACTGTTACATGATAATTTTATTATAGTCACAGGCACTGAAAAACAATGCACATCTAATACACAGTGTGCTATGACAGTAATGTATTGGATGAAACCATAAGACACATTATCTTTAATTTTATTTTATTTTTGCTTTGTTCAGGTAAAGATCTAAGAAACAGTTTATCTTTAAATTTTCATAACTGAGCTCTTGGAATTTGTTTTATAATAAGGCACAATTAGAATTTTTCTTAAAAAGCTACACATACTTTAATTCAAGTAATTTGGAGCAAAAAATAGTACATGTTAATCAATTTACTTAGACTATGCATTTGCATACAAAATTATTAATACCAAATTAGCCATACATTTGTTTTCATGTTGCTACAGTGTCAAGCTGATAGTATGTAACAGAACTGTTCATTGACTAGGCTATGTATAAAAAGATCACCATTGTACAGAAATAGTGTATTAATTGAACCACATAAATTTTCACCATTACAACCTTTTCAGGGCTCTTATAAAACAGATAATTATGATAAATCATTTAAATTATGAATTAATGTTCTGTTTTAAATGGTGTTACATTAGTTGCTGTTTAATAATGTTGTTTAGATTTAAAACTCAGAAGTATAATTTCATCAAACTATAGACTTAGCATTCAGTCATTTTTACATTAGAGGCTTTCTTGGAATGTAAGTATCTAGTAAAGAATGTAATATAATTACAGCAATTTGAAGTACTGTAGTAGTGTATTATTATTATTAGTTATGTTATTACAAATAAGCCTAATGCAGATTATTCACAACACCCATGGAGTTTGTCAATATTTATTTTACTTATGTTATCTAATTTGAAAACCTAACTAATTTTTTCTTTTTATCAGATAACTTTGAATTTCATACTGGTAAGTTTCAGGGCTTATCAGAATTAATATGGCTTGGCCTGAAGTGACAACATTTAGGCCTTACAATACATAAATATACTTTCCATTTTGATATTTTTCTTAATATTACTCACTTCAAGTTAAAACTATAAGCTTCAGTAAAATTTTATTTTTCATGCATCTAGAGATATCATTATACCATTATTACAGCATTTGAATATCATAATACACAATATCTAATTTATCACATAGTTTTATGACCAGTGTTTTATAGTCAGCTAAGCTTAAGTTTAGTATATGAAGATTAACTACAAATCACTGTGAGTTACCTACTTAAATCAAAACTAAAAATTAATCTAGTAATGAGCATAACTGAAAGTGAATGGTTAATGCATTGCTTACATATAATGATAGATTTAAAAACAGTGCTCAGACAGGCATCTGAAGAGCAAAGGAAACTATGCACTCTGCTGAGGACTTCAACTATTTGGAAATGGAAGAACAGGAAAACTATGACCTAAGCACTGATCTGGTAAACAGCATGTGTGTGGAATTGTACCAGACTGTGAAAGTCACACATTACAAAGGATTAATGCAATGGCTACTGTCAAGGGGAGCAAATATTGGCTTGAGAAACTTTCTTAATTCTATGACAACAAACTATGTTTAGAGGTTATGCTCTCAGACTCTGAGGAGTTTCCTCACACTAGCTTTAATTTATACCACATACTAACCCAGAGACTGGGATGACCATTATAATTAGACAAGAAATAGCATCCAATGTGGATTTTGAGATATATTTCAGTGGAACAGTTATCATTGTAGACTAGAAGTCATTCAAATAATGCACCTGAAATTATCCATAGTTCCAAACCATTAATGTGTACATAACAAGTAACACAGCACATTACGCTAAAAGTATAATTTTACTATACTGAAAATATAAGTCTGATAGTTACTTACCTTTTTTCACATAAATAGCTATTCTTGTTCAATGGTGCTTTCTATATCCAAAAATTTGTTTGCATGCTACAAGCCTTGAGCTTACACATAGTTCACAATCAAGTGATTTAACTGCACTTCACATGTAAATCATCATGCATCAGCCCTCCACCAACAGGAGTGAAACACACTTTCCTGATGCATGTAACTCCCTCTATTTAATTCTACTAAACTATCACTTTGAGTTTTGGCAAAAAATGGAAGCACCAGTTTGTAGTGGGGAGGAAGGATCAGAAATATATTTTATTTATAAGAAAATTATAACATTTGATACAGCATGTTACCTCTTTTCACATAAATAGCTAGAATCCCACATAGAATAGGTGGAAGAACCAGTGCAAGGGGAAAACAAAGAAGCATTTCTCAAAACCATCCAAAGAACACTCTTATATGAGAAAATTTTGCATTAGAGAATCATATGTGAAAATATGCACCATTTTTGTGCCAGACATATTTTTTGCTCAGTGTGGAAATACGTTTCAGACACAATCAGAAAATGGAAGGAGCAAATTCAAATGGGAAAGAACAATAGTTGAATATGGATCTAAGCCACAATATATTGGAATTTCAATCCCTTAGAGTATATGTATTAGTGTGGGCAAGAGTAAAAGAATGTACTCTTAGGTGTAGAGTGGCTAAGGCATGATAGACCATACATAGCAAGTCAATTGTATCCAAATCCCAACTGCCAGGAACTGGCATCTATGCAGGGCAAAAATGAGGATCATACACCATCAGTAAATTAACTAAAATCCAAAACTCAGCCACTGGGAATAGATATTCCAAAGGGTAGGAAAGAGGATCATACCAACAGCATGACAGCTACATTCTAAAGCTTGGTCATCTGGTATGGGTAAGAAAAAGAATCATACTCGCATTCAGCAGAAAGGATAGAATTTCACATCACCCACTCTGTGAATGGGAAATATGAGAGCAATATTATGAAATTTTTGACCAATCCAGAAATCTGATATCCAGACAATCAGCATAATAAGGATATCTCTGGAAAGGAAACTAACCCACCCAAAACCATCCTAAAAAAAACTACCCCTAGCAC
This sequence comes from Tachypleus tridentatus, assembly GCF_004210375.1. NCBI lineage: Eukaryota > Metazoa > Arthropoda > Merostomata > Xiphosura > Limulidae > Tachypleus > Tachypleus tridentatus. Next base: position 42,501,042 of record NC_134833.1, on the reverse strand, counting down.
AATAACACCCTTACTATATGAAAAATTACCTAAAAATAGCATAAGAGGAAGAACCATATTAAATCTGTAAGTTTGACCACCATAACCCACAAAATGGATGAAGGGAACAAGAGTATAAACACGAGGGAACTTATGTTGATTGGTTCAGCTATGAATCCAAAACCAAGCTACTGGTTTTGGATTCATATGTGGGTAGGATAAGAGATCCCAATTAAAAGGGTGAGTTGCAATTACCATGGATCACTCCAAAACAGCATCTCTTGGATAAACCCATACAAAGTTGGGGCACCAGATTGCAAGACAGTTTATATACACCAGCACAACACCACTGTCCTACTTTCAACTGAATTGTTTTAACATTATTTGTAACACATATCAACATCATATTCAGGAGTCCATCACCCCAGTGATTTGGAACTGAAAAGTGGTAAGGAGTCCCATATTCCACTGGAGGGAAAATGCAGTGTAGAGTCCTGAGGAACTTCAACACCAGAGACAGTGTAATGGAGGACCAAAATGAATCCTATTTTGAGAAGTAGACCATACCTGATTTAGTCAATCAGAGGTATGGCAGAAATTAGTAACTATATTCTTCTGCTTTACAGATGAAGTCTATGTGTGAATACTGTTTGGAGCAGGCAAAGCAATGAAGCAAATACATCACAGAGAAAAAAGCTACAGGTGATCTCTCAAACCACCTCATCTCAATAGTGAGCATTTTATTGTCATGGAAATTATAAATATACAGTTGACATGGCATGACAGTGTGGATTTAACTGTTTGAGGTATCACTCACCACAGAGCAAAATCCATAAGCGAAAAAAAAAAGAGAAAAGGAAAAAAAAGAAAGAAACTGCCCCTGAAAAATGAGATGTATATAAAAGATAACTTGCCCAGATCACAGTTTCATTAAAGTCTGAAGAATGGCTACAGACAGAAGATGATAACATATCAATAGAGAAAAAGCAACCCACTGCAGATGGTGAGATAAAACATACATGCTGTAGTCCAAATGCCTGATTGACAAATTTTCTCCAGGGAATGACAGAAATGATACACCAGGGAAAAGTAAGGTGCTTGTTCTGATAAAGAGATACTTAGAGCAAATTATGGGAAGAAAGAAATGAGGAAGAATAAGTGAATCAAATTAAAAGCCAAACCCAATGGTCAGGATGGTATGACAAAGGTTGTAAACAGAGGATATCTGTCAAAGAATGGATATGTGGAAATGAGTACCATGGAAGAGAGCCATGCTAGTAATATAACAAGAGCACATATAAATATAGTAGCCTATCTGAATCCAACTAAAGATACATGTGGAAAATAGAATGAAGAGAAATTAGTGAGAAGGAGATGCTACCCTCATAAACTGCCAAAGATTTGGGTAGGAAAGATTGATCAAGATAAAAGAAAATACACGTGAAAAGATATAGAGTAAGTGAAAAATTGATGGGAAATAAATCTGTAAAATGATGTCCAAAGGCTAACAGAAGGATATATGTCTTAGGGGACAACTGAAAACTAAGTATGAGGACAGAGGTTTAAATGAAGACAATGTAAGGCAATGAATAATCAAGCTGACATCCTAATGTCAAAGGACTATCTGCTGAGATGGACAACAAGTCTGAAATAAGCACCGTGATATGGAAAGGGTAGGAGAGGTTAAAACTTTATGGTACCTGGAAAAATGAAAGTGTGGGATAAGACGGCTCAATAACCTACAATTAAAGAAAAAGAACCCTGATCAAACAGACAACTGAAGAAATCCATAAGATAAGGAAAACTGAGCCAAGCAGGAGAAAATCCTTGACCCAAAGACCAACAGTGGGAAACATTTTATTTATATTAATAAATATCCCTACAAGAAGGGTGAATGGAACAACCTAAAAAAGGAGAAATCTGCTGGGACAAACCAGATCTCCTTGACAGGGACTGGATAAAAAAACCCAGTGTGAAGACAAAGTATATGAAAGGCTGGACTATATAGCAGTGACCAAGAGTGATATAAACGGGCTGAAGTAAAAAGAAGATGTAACAGAGGGGCAGACTGTAGCTGGAGTTGCTGCAGAAACTGCAGTTTTGCCAGGTTGTAAGGAGTATTAAGAAGGACTTGACATGGAACAGCACTGAAGAACAAAACCACCCTGGGGAGAAAACAGAAAAGAGGATAAACATACAGGTATTTGTTTATTAAATCCAGATTGAATACACTGACAGCCAGAGTAAGTGGATGAGAACTAATAGCCAAATACATAGGAAACATTGTATTGAAAGATATGACAAATGCATCCAGATAAGGACATCTCACTGCAGGCATAGCCACTGGAAATGAAGAGGATTGAGAGATCACTCAATTGGATAAACATTATTGGGAAGGGAAAGATAATTCACAACATAATTGAATGCATGTGGAACATGGCATGCAAAGAGACAAATACAAAGCATGTGGGCCCAACAACGAGATCCATGGTTTGACCACAAAGGCAATGAGGACAGGTGCTACCTTCATGAATGCTATAAACCACCACAATGCAACTGTTCAAATGGATCATAACCAGATGATTCCTGGTAAGGTTAGGAAAATGATCCAAAGCACAATATACAGCCAGAAATTGCAGGATGTTGATACAGTAAAATCTTTTGGTTGGAGGCCACTAACTTAAAGTTTCTTGTTGACTGATCCATTCCTCCCTGCTCTGAAGGGAGGTTTCTATGAAGACATACAAATCCAGATGATAAAGAGAAAGCAGAACACTGCTGATGTGTGAGCCCTGTCTAACCAGCAATGCAAGTTGCTGACAAGGGAAGGAGGAAGGGAATAGAAACCTCTAAAGGATCATATAAGATTACACTGGTTGTGCAAAGTCAACTCAAGAGACATCACATGCACTTGACCCAAGGAGATATGTGCTTTCATAAAATACCACATCTCTGAAAGTAATAGAACCTCATGAACTGTATAACAGGAAGCAGTAAGAGCATGGAGAACTAAAAGTTCCATCAAATTAAGTCAAAAAGAAGAAGTTTGGACCTGAGTGAGATGAGTGCTAAAAAAACACCCAAGTAGACACGATATTGGATCAGTTTAAGGAATGATTTCTCCAAATGGATTAATCAACCCACACAAGTTTTCTCCAGGAGCAGCAGATGAGTGTGACTGCAGACCCCCATTCATAATGAGCTAACAGAAGTATGTTGTCCATGTAATGATGTAAAGCACAACCCCCAAGCATGCAAATATCTGGCAAAAGCCTTGACCTTGACCACTCACCAAAGAAAACATAGGAGGTTCATCCAAGCTTAAATAGCAAGGTTCAAAATTGATAAACTACATTGTGACAAACAAACTTAAAATGGTACCTTGACAGATGAGATACAGGTAAGTATTTGCAACCTCTACCTTGTCCATCCACACACCCAGAGAAAAGGCCCACCTGAGGGTAAAAAAAGACTCCACAATAAATTAGGGTAGAACCAAAAACTGATTAAGGTGGGACAAATCAATCACAGGCTTCTACTCTTTGGTATTGTTGGGTAACACAATCAGCCTGGAATAATCACCTGTTAACAGGTTTGGTGGCATTGTGATAAAGAATATCTTATACCACTTCAGACAGACACTGACAGATAATAGGATCCTGAAAGAATATTGTTATTTAAAATAACAGAGGAAGGGAAAGGAAGTGGATGACAAGTCTCTTTAATAATATCTAAATAACCAACAGGTATGTGGCAAAAAGTAATCAAAGGGAAACAAAACCAGTCAAGTGAGCCCCAACTTGACTGGAACCCACCAAATAATTACTGGTACTTTTGGCAACTTGTCTGTTTGCATCAAATACAGGAGAAGGAACCTTTGGAGGCAGGAAAAGGTAAGGGCTGGAAAGAAGTAGCATAAAAAACTGTAGTAGGGGCTTGTTTAGGCTCTTAATGAGCTGAACAATCCACCATAAGAGAAAGTAATTAAAAAAAGTGAAAAATGGCCCATATAAGTATGTGCCAAGAGCAATGCCATGAATAACACCAGAGTAAATCAAGTGTAGTCCAATAGGGCAGAAAAATGCAGTGGAAGTGAGAAACTGTATAAAAAAGTGTGGCCCACCCTGGCAATAACACTCAGAGAAAGTGCACTGGATGCATCATATGATAAGGAAAATCATCTACAGGTAAGATAGTAATAATGCAAGTTGTTTGAACCATTTAATTTTAAGATATTCTCTTCACACAAGTAGCAAGATATAGTACTGAACATATTAATAGTGAACAATAATAAGGCTAAAGCTGAATGACTGTGCACAAATAGGCAATGCCTTGAGATACAATGTGTTATGCCAACTACAGTCCATTGGGCAAAAACAACAGTGAAATCACCTTGCATAAGATTTTGAGATCAACAAGAGTAGTCTGCCCTGGAAAAAAAACTCTTCCATGGAAAGTGCCTTAGATATATAATATTATTATCAAGTGTGGTCTGTCCAGACAAAAAACAATGAGAGTAAGCATATTGGAATATTATGGATTATGTTAAGTGTGGTTCATCTGGGTAGAAAATATCCATAAGGTTGTGAGATCAACAAGAGTGGTTCACCTTGGCTAAAAACATCCAGAGAGAAATACTTTAGATATATATGTTAGCCACGTGAAGTCTTCCTGGACAAAAATGTCCAGGGGAAGCATCTTGGGGTATGGTAAATCATGCTAAGTATGGTTCAACGAGGCAGAAACATCCAGTGGAAGGACCTAGCAGAAGATATAGAATCAACAGAAGAAGTGCCTTGGATACTTAAGATATGGCCATGTGTGGTCTGTCCAGGCTGAAACATCTGAAGAAGCACTTTAGGGCATGACCTGTTATGTCACCCTTGCAAAGCCAAGGATACTTAAGATATGGCCATGTGTGATCTGACCAGGCAGAAATCATATGGGGAAGCATCTTAGGACATGACCTGTTATGTCAAGTGCAGTTCATATGGTCAGAAGCAACTTGTATAAGAAACTATTTGATAAACAAGTGTGCACCATTGGGGAAAATCATCCAGGGGAAGTACCTTTATCCTAAATAATTTGTCATTGGTTGATTCTGCAATGAGTATAATGGTAATAGCCCTCTTTTTGTCAAATGAGTACTAATGATCTATAAATTTTGACTTGTGTTGTTAGTCATATATAATCCACTCAGGAGGAAATCTCCATTCATTATGCCAGGGACTAGGAACCAAAAGTGGTTAGGAATCCCATGCTCCACTAGAAGAAATGGAGAAAATTCATCACAGTGTGGAGTCTTGAGCAACAACAAATTAAAGACAGTACAATATGTGTATGCATTACCCCATTATAAAAGGCAGAAAGATACTGAATATAAGAATCATGCATCAATAGAGAGAGGCAGAAATCCCTGTCTGGTTTTCTCAAGATGGCTATGAGTGTCAGTCATTCACTGAAAATAGTGAATATTTGATAATACACACACACATACATACCACCAGACAAGTTACTAGTGGTCTCACAGAAGTACCCTATCTCAATGGTGAACATTATAAAAATATTCATAACTAGTGATAATATAATATAAAACATATCTGACCAGGCAATAACTGCCACTAGACTGGATTCTGAAATATGACAGAATGTAGTGAAAATGATATAAGAATTAATAGTAATATGTAGACAAGCACCATTCAAAGGCAAACAGACATATGTAGAATAACCACAGGAGGAAGACAAAGCTAAGTCATGCAGAGATGTGCAATGAACACATTGAAAGGTGTACACTCATCAGCTTGAACAATCTCATCCAAAGGCCATTAGATTTTAGCTGCCAAAGGACTAGTCATATGATTATATTTGGTGTGAAAAAATATTAAGCAGATAGTGATTATCCATGGACCAACCAGAATATGCAAATTGTACGAGTTCACAAAATTTAAGAGTGAGATAAACAGGTGAAAGATTACAGGAAATAGATGAATACCATAAATACAGAGAAAGGAACAAAAATTATGAAAGGAAGCAGTATGAGCTACATAAATTAGCAGAGGAACACCTGAACAAGGAAGTCTATTCAGCATACACGTAGAAAATGAAAAGTAAGGAAAAAGGAGAAAAAAATAGGAATGGTAAAGAAATTGGAAAACATTAATGGCATAAGTATCAGAATGATGATAACTGCAAGCCAGGAGGAGGAGGAAAAAGGACAAAAGGGAAGAAACAGATTGCAATGGCTTACAAATGTGAAACAGACAGGGCATAAAGGACAACACTGAGATCCAAATCTGGAAGAACAAAGGAATGTGGTAGACAGAAAAGAAAAAAGGAACAGAAGATGAGAGAAATAACAGGGAAGAAATGGAAGGTGTTTCATTGGACACTCCTATAATGAGTATCAGATGACATGGACAAATCCTGGTCAAACAACCAAATGAAGAATTGGGACAGATGAGTAACAGAAGGACTTAATGGGCAAAAGCCACAATAAATGGACCAAAATCTAAAGACAGACAAATGTCTTTAGTGAACAGACAAGGAGAGAGGTCAATTGGTGTGGGAAAGATACTACATGAGGGGAGAGACCATAAGAACATCCTGTACAAAGAAAGATAAATGATCAACTTGAGAGAGGAAAGTATCCTTACTCCAAAATTCCTGGCAAAAAAAGAACTTAGTGAGCAGAGAAATTATAGAAGTGTAACAGGCACAATGGAGATGCAAATGAATTGAAAATTGCCGACAGTATTTCTTGTTACATAGTAGAGTATGTCAGACTTGAGGTGTAGAGGGGAAAGTTAAAAAAGTATATAAAAAAGGATTAGGCAAAAGCAGTAGTGTTGGGCACTTGAGAGTAAAACCAACATCAAGCAGTTCCTCCAACACAGACAAAGGCAATCCCCAATGTAGGAATTGAGAAAAGGGATTCAGAATAACTAAAATTGATAATATAAATATCACATAAATGGGAAGGTAAAGGCTTGAGGTTCCAGGAAGGTAACTAACTGTTCATGGAAATGTACACAAAATTAATTAGAGTTATGATTAAGAAGTAGGAAACTAGAATAATTTGACACAGGAAAAAGAGAAAGAATGATACATACCTGTGAATTTAGTCTTGATAATGCATGAAAGTTTAAAGTTTATCTTCGACAGAGAGAGAATTTCCCAAAACATAACCAGGAGAAGGAAATAATCAAATTCGTCCTACTCATCCTACCCTCAAAACAAGGGGAAGTAATGCTTGAAGAAAGGACTAAAGCTGAGATGTAGTTGAATAAGGAAATCCACTACCCCATGCACAATAGCTATCACATTATCCTCAATGAATATGCCTCCATAAGCCATAGTTGTTACATAACCTGTGTGTGGAGGTTATTCACTCACACAAGTACTTTAGATGTCACATGAACTTTTGAGTTGTTCATACTTTGTAGAAAAATGGAAGGAAATTAAGTTTCTTACACATCACAAATTGTGTGATATTGGAAAAGAAAATATATCTGATGTGTTCAGTGCCAAAAAAGAGTATTCACAAGTACAAAAGTACAGAGGAAGATATGTTGTCTCCCTATTGGTGGAGAACCTTTGTTGCATAATAACATTATGCAGTATCACAATTCACAAGAAATCTGTGAGACTAGATGAGAGTTGTTTAAAAGTTAGTAGTGTGCAAATCTCTGAAGCAGATACACAGGGAAGATAATTTAATAGTGTGTGTCATCTGTAAAGTGCATGATGCATTGTTGTTTGTATATAAATGACAAACTGATCAGCATTAGCTCATATGATATTTCTGGACCCTTTTCAAACTGCAATAAGGGGTTGATTACTCATAAAAATCAAACAGATTACCTTTACTATAAAATTAAAATTATGTTGCTACTGATTATCTCTAAATGAAAAAATAAATCATTCTGCTCATGTAAACCTTAGAAAATAAACCAAAAAACTTTAAATATTTTTTGATGCGTTATTCAAACAGTCTTTCATTAAAGTAACCTATCAAGTAACTTAATCATGAAAGAAGCATTTGAAATATTGTTTTTAATTTGACATTACTGCCAATTAACAATCCAAATAATCAAAATTAGTATTAATTAACTACTGGAATAATTATCAGTGTTATAAATGAAATTTTATATGCAAGTTAGTTAGTTTTAGAGTAATTTATATTAAGTTTTTATAATATTGTTTGATAAATTCCCTGACATTTTTTTTTAAAGTTCTTAAATGTGAGTACCATATTCTGATACATTTAGAATTCCTTTTTAAAACAATTTTTGTCAAAGTTAGTACTTCTGGTCACGAAAGTTTTTTTCTAGTGAATGAAAGATCTGTATAACATTATATAAAGAAAACAAATAATAACAACTACAGTATCCACAGTTTTTGTAGAAGGATTATTAAAACAAAAGATTACCTTTGTCTTAACAAACTGTAATAAGCTTACATCCTTCAGTTATTAGTTATAAAAGTTAATGCACATATTACAATTAGTGTTTATATTTAATAAATTCCATACACAGTTTGTATGACAGGCAACATAGAGTGAGTAATTATAAATAGTTTACACACATTGTAATATACACACACATATATATACTAGAAATAATAGCATTAGGTTTATGACAAGTGGTGTGTCAGATCATAATTATATGCAAATCCTCTTACAATCACATACAAGCTACCACACTTTATAAGCATGACACTATGCACATACAAATTTTAATTTGCCCTATGTAAGAAATAATACTGACTTTCCAGCTCTGAAAGCATGTTAACTACTTAAAACATGCGTTCTAGAAGAAAAAAGAGTGGAATACAAAGTTGCCATATTAAGCATGGCAACTACAAAGGGTAGAAGATGCTTAATTGATATCTTTTTTATGAATATACAAAAATTTTTTTACATATAGTATGTATGTCAGGGAGCCTCATAGTTGTCAATCAGTAAGTGGAAATCTGATAAAGGTTTTAAAAGGTATTAAACTTGTAAATACTTCTGGTGACATAACATTCTTGTGATGATTTTATTGCTTTTGTTTTAAAATTTACTTAACAATTATAATATTCTGCTCCATGTTAAAATCTTTGAAAAAAATGTCTATGTTACCCATAAATACTATAATAAAAGTTGAGTTTTGGTTTAGTTAGTAAAAACAATCTCCTCCTAACAAAAGCCAGTTCATTAAACTATAAATACACAGAATCAAAACTTTTAAAACCTTCAACCTAATAGGAAAATCCAAATCACCATTACATGAACAACTTACATTCTGATGCATGATCGTTATCATGCAGTAAGTAATTGGCCAGAGGTGGGCAGTAGGTCAGACACTGGATAACTGTGTTCATGAAACAAGTATTCCCCAAGTTCACAAGCCCAGCACCAATCTTGTGTGTCTTCTTCCATTCCAGATGGATTTCCTTCTGAGAATAAAGTTGAATCTGTGGACAAGAGATATCATCTTGAGGTAGATAAATTTTGCTTCCATCCATCATATTCAGGTGTCTTCCTATAAATGAGTTGTTATAAATCTTTAGGTTAATCTACTTTTAAAAAAATTCATTATTGATTTATTAATTGCAAAAGTCTGTATAACAATACGTATCTTTGTTTATTATGCAAACTGGATAATAGTTTTTATAGTGACTAGTTCATGTGTACAATTAAAATGTACAAATGCTAAAGCTACCATACTTTATTTTTCTATTTATTGAATTCAATACACACTATATTTAAATTATTGATAATTTTAACTACATGCTAGTAAAAAAGGATTTTTGTAGAATATAAATAAATTAAAAGTAATATTACAGACTGTTGATAATTTAAATAGTGTGAACTTAATGCAAAGAATAGAAAAATAAAGTCTGGTAGCTTCAGCATTTGTTCAGCACATAAAGAATTTCCAGTTATTTTCCATAATAAACAAAGACACATGCTCTCAGACATAATTTTGCACTTGATGAATAAAAACACCAGTAAAACATGTAGTAAACTGAACACATTCACTATGATAGCTGCTCACACATCAACCATGTGGTCATGGGTGCAAACACAAAACAAGAAGAGCTAAAGTACAGGAAAGTTTTTTATGAAACCTACTAAATGTTTATCAAATAAAAGGATACAAAGGTTTGTGAGTTCCCTTGAGAGAACTATCAACTAATAAACTTAGCTTTGTTCAATCAAAATTAAATACTTATTATCAAGTTTGATGTGCAACATAGACCAAATAATATTTCTTATTTATCATCACTTAAACCTACAAAACCACTAATGAATATATGAATAAGACTCACCTTACAGTTTCATTTACTAAGAGAATTACAGAGCTTCTTAAATTAGACCCACTAGTTTGAGACACTTCTATAGAATGTTTACTACATAATACCTGCACAACTAAATACACAACTATTAACTATTCTTGCAGGAATCCAATATACAGTAACATGTTTAATTACTACAAAAGTTCAATAACACACTTAATAAAATGTTAGACAGCATATTATCTCATAAATGTGCCTACAGTTCATCCCCTTCCATTTATTCTTCATTTTATTATGTGTTTACAAATAACCTTAATATTGTGATTAACAAAGATTTATATCTGCTAATGAATAAAAATACATGATTCCTAGAATATACAAAAGTTAACAGTAAGTGCACAAAAAAGTAATTATCACATTACTGAGTGAAATTATACATAAGTAAAATAAAACAGAAATTTAAATGAGATCCTATTAGGATCTGAGCAAATTAACTTAATACAATCAATAAACATGCATCACGTTTAAAGAAATTCATTATTAACAACATCAAATATGTCAGGAGTAAATATGAAGTTACTGATCACTTAGATTATTTATATAATAGATACATCGTCACTCCCAAGATAAAGCAGTTAACAATGTTTTCAACTGTAAAAGGTTTTATAAAGTTATGTAAAGAACTAGGACTTAATTTGCATATATTAAATCCTTCAGGTAACAAAGTTTACAGTCAAGTTAGAATCAATAAAGTATCATAACATTTCAGTTTTATCCAACTTGATACACATTATACCAAAATTACTTCAGATTCCAAAATTATATAAAACAATGTACAAATTTTAATTAAACTACTTTAATATCATGTTACATGAATAACCTTATCATTAAACCATAGTTAATAAATCAAATTTTAATATTATCTAAATTTATCTTCTTAGTTTTAAAAGGAAATATTTTTAGAAAATCTTCAATCTCTTGCAGTATATCTGCTCTTTAGGTCTTCCCTCTTCTTTAATTTACTTACTAACCCCCTGAAAAGTACAGAATTTACTGTAAATTACTTAGTACAATATAGATATTACTCAGGCAAAGTACAAGTTCTATAGCAACAATCTCATTTGCTTAGGTAGCCACAAATCAGAAAAATTAGACCCACATGTCACACCCACCTGCCATATCCTCTCTTTCACAAATAGCCAATACATATATACAATATTATTTATAAGCATTGAGAAGCCAGAGTTTAAATTTATTAAATCACATATTATGTCATTTTCTGTAATGACAATTGTCTGTTTTGCTTCCAGTTGGAAATCCAGATAATATATGATAATTACAGGGCATTGTCTGCTTTTTCATGTGTTCTCCTTCTGTGTTGTTAGATGCAGTACTTAAATAAAAAAAGTTAGTTAGGTGGTGTTATCATTAAAACAATAAGTACATTTAAGTTTCATCAACAGCAAAAAATAAAGACCCAGGTAAAGTACTACATTCCCTGTTTTTCATGTTTATTCTTAAATAAAGTGTAAAAACTAGAACCTTGTTAAGTGATAAATTTAAATAGGTAAGGCAAAGAAAAGTAATAATAATAAAAATTATTCACAAGGTATGTTTGCAAGTAGCTCATGTGTGAGATAATTTGTGAGCTACATATCTGCAAAGTGACCTACAGCTTAGGTAACAGGATTATTAGCTATACACAGATGAAAAGGCAATAAAATAAATTAAGTATAACTTTAGGCTATTTAGAACAAAAATTGTAGTTTCCTATCACAATTTGCAGTCATTTGAGAAAAAATAAAAACAGTAACCTAGAATTAATTATTACCTAATTTCTGTACATCAGTGATGGAAAAGGTTATGAAAATATGATACAAAATACCCTGCAAAGTCACCTAGTGAAGTTAAGAAAAGTTTTAGATAGTCATGTATGAAGTTTGAACTGCAAATGATTTAGAAAAACAAGTAAGGATTTTATAAATTTTAATATTTGTTTAATTTCATTTACTTTTGTCTTGGTATAAATGTATAATTAGTCTTTAAAAAAAGCCCCTAAACAAATCTTTATATCAAAATTAGAGCCCTCTCTTCTGTGTAACCCATAATTACTTCAAGACTGGGCAGTGCATAAATAATCTACACTGGAAGTGAGAAGGTTAGGCAGGAGGCAAGTATCTGTTGAAAATACATTTTCAGTGCTGAAGCATAACTTCATTTACAATATCTTACCTCACCTCACAAATAGCTAGAAACTCAGGTTGAGTTAGAAGAGAGTCTGGTGAAAAGATAATTCCACCTTTAGAAAGTGCCCAAAAGAAGAACATGGGGTGTGAGAATAAACATAATGCATCACCTCCATTGATGCCCCAACTACTTCTAAGCCAGGCATAATTTTTGCCTTTGTGAAAATGTGTCACAATAAGGAATAACCCACAGGATGGATTCCCCTGCATCATCATATGTACACATCCAACACAATCATTTCAATATACATTGGGAACTAACATCTGGATGATGGTAAAAACATGGACATCACAGTCGGGGCATATCTGCAGTCCATCATCAAGCAGCAATGGGAATGTATCATCCAGTCCATGGTAGGAAAAAGCACCTAGCCACATGTGTGAAATTAAAGGATCCATGTGTAGAGTGGTTAGAGCATGTTAGACCATAAATGGAAACTCAACCTCAACCATCATAAGATGAACAATGATAGGAATATCTAACCCAAATTATGAAGTGTTTTCTACCTTTCATCTGAGGTGCAGGAACTGGTAGAAAAGATTAACCTTCAAATATCTAAATCACCATGTGCAAACATCTAATACAACTATCACCCTATCCATTGGAAAATGGCAACCAGAAGGTAGTAGTGGCATTAGAAATGTATTGTCAAGTCCAAAACAGGACGAGGGTACAGAGCTCCACACATGTAAGGACTAATGTGACAAGTTTAGCTCTAGCCATCATCATATCTGCTGGTAACCAACATCTGGGGGACAGCAAGAAGGAGTGTGTCTCAACCAGAAGAGCAATTGCATGTTGGCAGAATGCACCATTCATCACCTAATAGCACCTGAAATTGTACATCAGGTCCATGGTACGATGAACACTACTGTAATATTCTCAACTGAGCGAGAGTTAGAACATTCAGGGGGAAGCCTCTATGATCCATCACTCCATATCTATGGTGGGTATATTTGACACATACAGGGCTTAGAGTGCAGATTTAAAAATAAGTATATCTGGTTAGGCAACACCTGCAACAAACAGGATCTTAAGATGATAAAAAGGGCTTCTTTAAACAAAAAGAACAAAAAATGAGCACTTACTCACTTACAGATGAATCATGGAGTGCAAAATAGCAACAGAAAAAGCCCTTACAACAGGAAATGACCAGGTGGTGATGATAATGATCAGTAAAGTTATGGTTTGTCCACATACTAGCATGATTGATGTCTTCCAATAAATGATAGAAATGATCAGTAATGTCACACATCTGATGTGAAAAGACATGGAAAAGCAACAAGCATCTGGCAAAAGGGTATATGAAGCTGGACAATCCAATCCATAAGAAGATTAAAATAAAGGTTGTGAGATTGCAAAAAAATAAACAAATGGTAACAAGAATCATAGAAGAAAACAGTGCATGACATGTAACTCCAGAGAGCCATGACTGTACAGAAGTGGTGATCAGGATGAAAATGCCATAAAGATGTGATAGGAAAAGAAGGTATTATTGGTGTAAGAGCTAAATTACCATCCTGAATAGCTGAAGTTTTAGGTAGAAAAAAATGAACATAGAAAGGGACAATAAAGGAAGAATGAAATAAGATGAAAAGGACATCTATAATGAACACATTTCATCAAGAACATCAATCAAGAGGAAGAAAAAGGGTTTGTCAGGAGTGAAGGAACAGGTTGATAACAAAAATCAACCAAATAGTATTTCTTAACCTCAAGATTGCAAGAATTGATACACTATTCCAAACAGAAATCCACAGAAAAATTACCCACACTAGATTGTACATTCCCTGGGACTCAGCACATGAAACAAAACAAAAACTCAACATATTAAGAAACCAAGTAAACAAAGTCACAAAACTATGCTTACCTGATAAAATTTATGATAAAATCAACAAAATAGAACATTTCATCAACATCAAATTTCCTCCAAAAACTGTTGAAAAATTATGCACACATACCTAGATCAGCAACATAGTCAACAAAAAACAATGATAAATTCCAAGAAAACAAACTACAAAACCTTACACTGCTGCATACCATACATTCCCAATATCAGCAAAAAATAACCAAAATTTGGAAAAAATGTATAACAAAACACAACATTCCAGTAAACACCAAATTTATTTTAAAACCAGGTACAAAACTAAAGTCCATACTATGTAAAAACTACACTGACAAACACAACACAAACATTATTTATAAAATATAATGCAACAACTGCCACAACTTCTATATTAGAGAAACAAACAGAAAAATGGAAATCAGATTCAAAGAACACAAAAAGACACCTTTACACATATTTTAACACTACAAATGAAATAAATACAACACAACCATAGAAAAAACCCAGATACTAAGTAGGGAAACAAATGCTAAATCAAAGAAGCCCTGATTATACAACAATGCAAACCAAAATTAAACCAATATAAATGAACACCTTTATGCCCATACTAACTAATAACCTAACATCCAACTGCAACACCCCCTACAATCCCATACTTGTTTACACTCTCGTTCCTAAAATATGCCCAGTAATTGTCAGTTGCAAGCTCTCTTTGTTAATCTGATGATGATCTAAGAAGGTTGAAATGTTTTTTTTTATTTTAATTGAAGTTCTAATCCCCATACCAGTCATCTTTAAAAGGATCCAAGCAATGGAGGTGGTAGGGAATGGTGGATGGTGAAGCAGAGTGAATGAAACATGACTCAAAGTAACATGGCACAGACAGTCCAGATGATGAAAATAACAGCCTGACTGAGAGTGTTTACATCTCCAGCCAATAAATGTGAAAAAGGAGGCCAACACCAAGGAAGCTGGCATTTGAAATAAGTGGAAAAGGCATCCAGATATGGAATACCCCACTGGGAATAGTGCCACCAAAACATCAGTTGGTCCAACGACCAGTTCATATGGCAAATCCTGTAAAATTAAATGAAGGGGACCCCAAATATAACAAGCCATCAAGTTAAGTAGGGTAAGAGGAAAAAAAATTGGAGGCAGAATCAGTTCCAGTGCTCGAAAAAAAAGTTCAAAATGCTCCAAAAACCTCTTGGCTTAAAAAAGGAGCCACTTAGAAGTTGCACAAAAACAAATTCCACCCCAACAGGTACCAACAACAGAAAAGCCATGTGTGAAAGTAAAGGGCATATGAGGAGAGGTTACTAAGGTGGAAAAACCAGAGATTCTGAGCTAAATTCGAGAAAACTGGGGCCAAGATAAGTGAAACCAAATTATTAGGGTATGAATACCACAAAAGAAGTAACCCAAACTGTTGCATATCAAAGTAAGGAAACACAAAAGCATGTTTGTCCAAAGCATGTGAGGGTTATGTTGCATAATGATTCTCACACATAGCTGATCCCCAGATCTACTCACATGAGCCCCAATATTTGGTGAGTAAGGAAACATGACATTCTGGTCAATCACTGAGAAAGGTGAGAAATCATAGGAAACAGATGACAATGAAAAAATTATAACACATCTGATTGATGAAACCAACAAAGAAACAAGGAGGCCTTGGCACCTTGACTATGAGATATAGGCAGGACAAGGAAACAGGCTGCTCAAATCTTTATCTGCACATTCAGAAATACCCACACGATATGAAAAGACAATCATCAGGCAATATGGAAAAGCTGCATAGATGTAGCCAACTCCCTCTGAACCAGAGCTGTTACTTCCTGAATCAATAATGCTTTCACTGATGAAGTTGAAGTGGTACGACAAACAACTGTAGTAATTACAGTAGCAGGGATAGTTGTGATGTGGAATTGTGAGATCCTAATGAGTAAATTTGACCAGGAAAAAGGAGAACTGAAGATGCAAAAGCAATTCCTAAACAGTGAAAACCTGAAAATATACGAGTTGAAAGACCTTAGAAGAACAATTTGAGGCCATGAATAAATCAAATCTTGAGAAAGAAAACTGATGGAATTATTCAATAAAAACTATCAGTATGAAAGCATGAAGAAAAAATGTCTCTGTAGTGTGACTGCCAATTGAAAAGTGATTATGCAATGTGCAGTGTAGAGGATGTTAGTAATGATACAAGGTGTGTTGCACTATTATTGCTGGAGGGTTGCTACGTGATGATTTATACGATATAGATGTTTCACGTGAACACACATGAGAGTAGGTGGGAGTGGAAAGCAAAAATTTGCATATATAGAGGGAAGTTAAGTCAAAAAAGCTATTTACGAGAGAGATAAGATACTGTATTGGAAACATGATGTATGACTGAATCACAATAGAGTAAAAATGAATTATTCTGTGACTGGGATTTGGAAGAGGGAGAAATAATATATGTACTACTGGGAAAAAGATTTAAACTGATATATGTTGTGGGTATGACCAGAATTACATAAATAAAATAAACATCTGTTTGTCAAAAAAAGAAAATTATGATATGCTGGACTTCACTGTTTTCATAGTGTTTTGAAATTAATGAAAACCAGACAAAAGAGATAGTAATGAAAGACCACACACATGCATAACTTCATATTTTTGTAAATCACTAAAGAGAGTTATCATACAAAACAAATAAAACTGTATAATATATTATATAACACAATTAATTTCTTATTTTGTATACTAAATTTAATTTTGAGAAAAGGTTTGTTTTCCAATATCTAATTCTAAAATGAACAGTAATCCTTTAAAGAGCACTGCATTACACTCACTCAGACATACTATAGGTTAAAATTAATGGAAGCCCATCTCCTAGTTACACAACAACTAATGTGAAACATATAATGCAAATTGTAGTGAAATGCAAGTTAATGTATTTTCAAAATGAATTAAAATCATGTAATAAACTTCACATATAAAATACAGAAATTTTTGCAGATTATTTCTGAACAGTCTAATGCTACAATACATGTGCACAAACTATTTTGAATTTTTCATTAGAGAATAGCTAATACAATTGATTAATCCTCCTGAGAATCATACATGTACTGTAATCTAGCTGTTGAATAATAATAGGCTATTCTTTCATGGATGCAGTGCTCACATGATACAGAAATTCATTAAACAAAAGTAATGAATACATATACCTCAACATAGGGTGCGGTTGTTATCAAGATAGTAGACAGAATGTACCTGACTTATTAAAAGATTAAATTAGAACTGAAAGAAAAACTATACAATATTATTTTCAGGTTACCACTGTATGTACTGTAAAGTATAATTAAGTGAACCACAATCACAAAATCTCTAATATCTTTTTAAACAAAATAACAAAAATGATTCACACACATGCACTATTTTCTCTCACAAATGCTTTTACATATTTGTATGAATTTAATTTTTGGAATATTTGAAGAAACTTATTGAGATGTGCTTTTTAAGAAACTATTAATTTTAAAATCCCACACCAAATAAACATAAAGATATTGTTTAAATTCTACAACTTATCTATTAACTCACAGAAATGAATAGTTAATTAGCACTTTCAACAATACCAAATTCAGCTATTTAAAATAACCATACTATGCAAGAAATACTATATTAGACAATACAGCATTTGGAAAACAATTGAGTATTTAATTTGTATTCTGAACAAGGAGGTACTTTTGTTTCAAGAGAATAAGGAAATAGTCACAGATGATAAATTAGAAAAACCAAAAGTAAAATTATATACATGTTAGATATGTAGCAGTTAATGTTTTGCTCTTGGTTTGTGATATGCAGAAAAGTTTCATGGCAGTACAAGAGGTAACAGCCATTTGTTGTGCAGTTGCAAGTAGTATTTCTGAAATAAATAAATATGCATATATAAAAAGTCTGAAAATGATATTGTACACATTAGTTGTCAGTACAGGTTAAATATTACTGCCAAAATATCTAACAGTAAGTAAATACAGCAAGATAGAAGTAGCTTCAGTATATAATTATGAAGGAAGTATATATAATAAACATAAGGCTAATTAGGATTCTATATTAAAATATGTAAAACAACAACAAGGATTAGTGAGCTTATTAGAATAACACAAAGATGTGTTTGGATGAGAAGATGCTCCTCATAGTTACATAAATAAATGTGCAAAACATGAGTATGATCAATGCCTGTTACTTATATATTATTGATTGCACTCCAAAGAGCCTTCCTCTCTATTACATAATAAAGATATCTATGCAAGAAATACTATTGTTAATCAGGGAGTACAAGATGGCATTTCAAATTCAAATGAGCATTTAATTCAAGTAGCAGAAAATAAAAAGAACAAGTAAAAAGGGCTAAATGATAAAGTATTATAATATAAAAACTACTGTTATGAAAAAAGAAAATACATAGAAATTTGCTCAAAGTTACTTTGGAAGAGTAAAGTGAATAAATCTTGCAAATTTAAAGGTACAAATAATATATGATGATAAAATCAAGTTGTTGACATTATCCGGTTAGACAAGGCTACAAATTTACTACTTTATTGATTAAAATAATTACTGGAAACACAGAGCCAAACAAACACTCAAAAGTTTTTTAAACGTATGATGAAGCAGAATAGATGAAGAACACATTGAAAAAGTACAAGACAAAATCACAGTTGTACCTTGAGAAGCTGAAGTAATTATTCATGCAGATAAAATAAAATTTAAACACATTTCAGGAAAAGGATAGGCTGTGATGAAGAGAACACATTACTGAGTGTGTACCATGTAGTTCAGCAAAGTAGTACAGTTGTTTAATTTTCTGAATCATTAGCTCTACTAACTTTGCCAACATGCAAATAATGTGGTTCTGACAACAACCACTATAAAAAGGGCCAGCATAAAATCCCACAAGGATTCAGAAGATACATATTAAGATGTGCAGATAAATTGGACCTGACACAAACATAATACAAAACTACTAAACTTACATAATAAAATAGATAAAATATGACATTTGAAACTTTTAAAGAAATGATAGATTAATCATAGATAAGCTTATTCTGTTGGTAAAGATGTATCATAGCTGCTGATTTAAATGATAAAATTCTAGAAACTAATAATTAATAAGAACGTGGATAAATTTTGTTGCAGTGCATCCAAACATGATGAGTTTCCCATTTATACAGCTGATGTGCATTTTAAATACAGAAAACAAATATTTGTCCAACAGGAGATAAGAAAATAACAGTATTCACAGGAGGAGAAAATTTACCAATTCCATAATATGAACAACTTATTAAAATGATTTATTTTATACACTCATTGAGAATCAAAAGTTTAGGTTTTAAGTATAAAGGTAAAACTTACACATAGAACTACAATGATGCAGACACTAAAACAACTAATAGATGTTTACACTATATGGCTTAAAGTTGCCTTTTGACAGAATTAAATAGCTAGGATTCACTTTAACACACTTTCTATGTGTAAAGGCACACATTTTTAATTTAGAGATAGAGAAACTTACCTTTCAATGCATTCTAAGCCATTAACTAAAAGTTAACATATTTTCTAATGCTTAAAATGTATTTCTCATAGTTACTTACCTCCAAAGCTATCTTGACCTTGACTACCACTTTAAGCATTGCTAAAATATCTGAACAGTGCATGTTTTTTATTCCCTCAACCAAATATGAAAAAGTTACCCAGCATGAGCTCTAATATTTGGAGAGGGTGGGAAAGTTAAATATGGAAAGGAAGAACTACTATGCAACAAGAAACAAGAGGGATCATTGGAAATCAGATAAATGGATAAAATATCAACTGAAAAATTATGTCTAAAAATTTTGTATTAGGCCTCGCTGATTCAGCAGGTTGGACATAAAAAGGTAAAAAAAATCCAGTTGTGGAAAAAGGCTATTAAAATCTTCATTGGCCCAAAGAGGTGTACCATATTCAGGAGAAAGTGGGGCTAGTTCAGGAGAAGGTGACTGACCTATGTAACAATCAATCTCTCAGTAGATAATCAATGATAAATCCAATGATGAGTTATTCCCACCTGTAGCCTGTGAAAGAGTGCTTGTAGTAGGTATAATACCCAAAGTGGTAATATAAAACTCAAAATTCATTTCAGAAATATGAATCAGAAAAAAAGTTTGAAAAACAATTGCAAATGTTAAAGAAAATATTTCAATAAAACAAAAAAAAATTAATGAAGAAATTCCACTTTGGAACTGAACTATGAAATTTATAAGTGAAGTACACAAATAGCACCAAAGAGGAAGTGACAGTTAAGCAGAATTAAACAGAAGGAGTCACATGTACAATGAGTTTATCTGCAAAGAAAATTCTAACACATGCCACAAGCCTTTTTCTCTCCCCTCCATTGGAATTCACATCACTTGCTTTTGGAAGTTTGATAAAAAAAAAAAAAATTGCAATGTCATTTAACAAACTTCAAACCTCAGATGGATAATCAACATAGTTTCACAACAAAAAACTTTCTTTACTAAGACAATTATGGTAAGGAAGAAAGTTTGGTGTATCTAGATTGTTCAGAAAGCATGTAACAAAGTGGCACATGAAAGATTTATTAAATTGTTTATCTCTATAGGTGAAAGAGATCAATTAGCTCATTGGATAGAAATATGAACAGATGAAAAGAAACAGAGGCTTGTTACAAACAAAATTTAGTCAAACTGGATTAATGTTACAAATACGATACCTCAAAGCTCAGGATTAGATTCTTGCTCTTTATTCAGATGTCAAGCAACCACACCATTAAACATAACTGAGAAATTCAAGTTGCCCCAACTTCACCTCAAACATTATCATTTCACATACCACTGCTGTTCTGTTGCCAGTGGGCACCTGTTAACAGGTTTCAAAATAATAAATAGTAAAAAACATGAAAGGAAAACATTAAAATTAAACTTGTAACATGAAATTATGTATATAGTCCAAAGATGAGATAATAAGGTAAGTGCATATTTCCATTTCTTAATTTTAAACACTCCATTGCACTGTTTGCAATGCTAATAATACAAAACAGTATGGAGTTTCATACTCATTGGTAAAAACTTTGCGAGTGAAAGGAGACAGGGATGGCTTGCATTCTTGAATAGAAAATGAGTACCTCTCTGCAAGAAGATGTAAGAAACAACATTGGTTGATCAACAGATCAACAACAGAGAAAATGGTGGCAGATTTATTGAACTGCCAATACCTCTAGGGTTCAAATACAGCAATAATAAAGATATTCAGAAGTACATCCCACTAGAATAAAAATATACATGAATGAAACGTAAGTCTTTATGAGGTAGAAGAAAGGGAAGGTTCAGGACACCAAATGGTGTCAAACCACATTGAAAGCAAGAGGTGAAAAGATGGGGTGAAAAAAATAAAGAGGTGTAAGTGGATCTTTAAACATATTTCATTGCCACAGTCTAATAAAATGGACACAAATGGATGCATTTTAATGGTATAAGGGACTCTAAAAAGACTACAGTCTCTCAAAAATGATGCAGAAATTCCCATTGCCACACAGGAAGAAAAATGGAAATGAGAGTTTTGGAAACTAGAAGCTCCATGGGTATAAAACAGGAGGTTGACTCCATCCAGCAAAGGGGCTGATAAAATACCCCCTCCACAAATAAATCAGCTTTTTAGTGTCACCAGTACCTGACTAGCTAACCTAAACAAGTACACTCTTGAAAAAAAAGGGTGGTTAGGAAAGATGGTGCCTCCAAGGATGGATCTACAAAAAGAACAAATCATCTCTATTGTAGCAGATATGTACCCCTAATGTTTATCAACATAGACTAATGCAATACACATTATTGTGTGAAAAAGTGAGATTTTTTTTAACTGTTTGGCATATAAACAAAAACATTTTGGCAGTAGCTCTGAGATAATAAGTAATCATGGAGAGGCAAGTACCTTAGTTTTCAAGACATGTTCCTTACTTTGTCAGTAGATGTCTATAACTTGCTGATTATAATTTTCAACAATAAACAAACAGCACATACTCCCTATGTTTAAAAATGATATATTAAAACAAATCAAACATATATACAAATGTTTGTTAAACTGTTAATTATCATAATTGTATCAGTTTTAATTAACCATCTCTTTTCATCACATGCTGTTTCAATTCTGCAATTTAATTTCTGTATCACGGAGAAACAAACAAAATGTAAGCGGTAGATTAAAGTCAGAAAGTTTAATTTTCGAACTTGAGAGAAAGTAAAAAAGTGGAAAACAGTGTCGACGAGTTAAACAAATATATATATATTAGAATACGTAAGAAAATATATATATTGTAATGTTATATTTCAAAGTTAACATGTACAAATCTTAAAACGTAAATGTGCCATTCCTACCTTTATCATCCAACCATTATCGTTAACTTTCACACACCACACTCAACAGAGGTTACTACAACAAAATTGTTTTCATCTCATACAATAATTCCAATTAAATCTAGCGACCTCTATTTTAACTATGTTTTTGTCGATTAAAATAAAGTAAATACTCATAAACATACGAATTATAAAAATAAATACCAAATAAGATATCAGTTTAAAATTAATTGAAATAACAAATAAAAACGTTTTAAAACTGATAAGTGTAGAAATTTTAATACTTAAGTACCTCAAGAAATTTAGTCACAGTTTGGAACTTTTCAAATTTGCTCCAGAATGTTAGGGATTTTTTTTTTTTATCTTACTGTGTCTCACACAATGAGTTATATATGCCCATTGTGTATCAATACCTCCTTAAATTTCCGTATACTCATCTGGATTATGACTTCTACCCTTCAGTGAAAATTGCTGTGTCTACGGATTCATACTGCTATAAACCAAGTTTCGATACTCGTGGTGAGCAGAGAACATATAGCCCATTGCGTTACTTTGTACTTAACTATAAACAAACAATTTATTATCACTATAAAAGACAAAATTAAAAGTTTGTAAAGTGTTGTCTGAATGTCGGATATCTCAAAAGACAGAGATTAAATTCCAGCCTTCATACTCAAATTATTGCAAAAAAGGAAACTTCAACTGAAGCTGTCATTGAACGTTTAAAAAAAATCGGCAACTTTAGTAACGGAGAGAGAAAGCATATACGTTAATGCCTTTAACGCTTTGTGAACAATTTATCAATAATTTATTAAGTTACAAAAATAATATATTAGGTTTTCAGAATTTTATTTTACATTTAGTATAACTCTTGAGTACTTGAGTAGTAAAAACGTGATATCATCGTTATTAACAATTTTCTTCATATAAAATAGTGATTGTGAATTAGAATCTTATTTGTTGAATGTCTCTTTGAGCAAATACAGCTAAATATGTCTTTATTTTTTTATGCAATGCAAGTTCTTCAAAGTGTAGTCTTCAATGTTTGCACAATGGTATGAAAATCAGCACTGGAAAACTTTGGTATTACGAAAGCAATTTAGTTTAAGTGCTTCTTTTTGAAATATGCAATATAAGTAAACACCCTAAACTTACCAGAGTTCCTTGCTTAGCGTAATTAAAAACTGCGATTGTAATTAATTTCTATTCTATTGAATAAATTGTGGCCGTGCTTTGTTTTCTTATTTCCTTTTCAATTGTCTTGTCACTGATGAGATCAGTATTAAGCAATCTTTAAAGACGTTGCACCACAGTAGTTCCTGCACGAATAAGTAAATTTAAATTGTTATAACAAAAACGTAGCTACTAGACAAAACTTAAGTAATTTGGGGTATTTTGGTGGTGCTTATTTTAAAACCGTAGTCAGAAATTGTTCTTTGATTCTAGATCTTGAGTTATTGTAAAATACAGATATTTTATCAGCACACACTGTGTGAAATATCATGCAATCATCTCAGTACAATCAATTTATGTTGTGAAATTAAGTTTTTCATGAATAAAATATATAACTTTTTGATAACTTCAAACATCAAATATATTTTAATGGCGTAAAATTCTAAAATTTTACTATAATAATGTTATTTATAAATACATGTTGTTTTTTTTTACATGATTGTAGCGAATTGTACCACTTGTGCTTCATTCCCTCGCTCGAAAATCTCACGAAGTCAGTTTGCTAGAACTTTCGTAAAATTCTTTGACAGAACATAAAAGAGGGAGGGGTGAGGAACCAGATGCTGTACTTTCAGTTTCCTCTCACTCACTCAGTTTGTCATTTCGCCTCGCTCCTCGCACAATGTAAACAAAGTCCGATAGTCATCATCGCATCATACTCGTAGTATAATGAAAGTCACCAAAGCTTTGCTTTTTTTAACCTTTTAAACTCTGTTTCTGTAAACATAAATTCTTTATATATTTTAGAAAATTATTTGAAATGTTGGCTACCTCCAGTTCAAGTAAAGTCCGAAAGTGCAAAAATCACCCAAATACTTTCTGTGATATTAGTGGAAACTATATTACAATTTCACAACAAAAATATCATTCAGGAGGTAAAGGTAGCTCATTAAAACTAAAAAACAATGGGTGAATATTGGTATCCAAGAAAAACGTTGGGTTCCATATATTTGTTGTACAGTTTGCACATTTGGCTTGACGCCGTGGCTAAATAAGAAGAGAACAAATATGGCATTTCAACTTCCCATAATATGATGTGAACCCAAAGATTATGTAACTAACCGTTACTTTTATATGGCTAATTGTTCTCGATATTCAGACAAAACTAAACAATACATCTGCAATAAAATAAGTACCTACCTCATCGGGATGATCTTCCAGTGTCACATCCATCAGCAAGTTTGGAAACAAAAAAGTTATCCTGCGAAGTAGACAATAAGTCATCTTCATCTACTTTCTGCTTTTTTAAACTGGTATTGTTATTATATATTGTTTTTTTATCATCTTAAATACATTTTTTAATGAATAAATAAAGTTATTTTTACTATACATAAGAATATTTTGAATATATCTGTCATAGCTTGTAAACTAAAAGTGTTTATGTATACTTTTCTTACAGTAAAGCTACATTAAATTATCTGCTGTGGTTACCAAGGGGAATCGAACCAATGATTTTAGTGTTATAAATCCGAAGACTTACCGCTGTCTCAGAGGGGGTTTGAAAAGTAGACTTGATAAGTAAATTTTAACATAATTTTTAAGATCAGCACCGTCGAAGTACCTAGAAATCGTTGCAAATTTTCTGGTAGCAGAGAAATTTTCTTTATTGCCCTGTGTTACATATACGCGCGCGCACACACACATATATATTTGTTGAAATATTGATGCAAAATGTAATAAAAATTATAAATAAAATTATTACAAATATTGTGTGCTACATATAACAAATATGTTAAATAAATATAAAGAAGTAATTTCGTTTGAATTTCGCGCAAAGCTACACGACAACTATCTACGCTAGCCGTCCCTAATTTAGCACTGTAAGACCAGAAGGAAGGCTGCTAGTTATAACCACCCACCGCCAACTCTTGGGATACTCTTTTACCAACAAATAGATGGATTGACCGCACATTATAACGCCCTCACAGCTGAAAGGGCGAGCATGTTTGGTGCAACGGGGATTCAAACCCGCGACGCTCAGATTACGAGTCGAACGTCTTGACCCATTTGGCCATACCGAACCTGCTGTTAGTGTAATACATTGTTATTACTCTTGTTTTGTCAAAATAGTTTCAAAAATGTGACTTTTATTCAAAAGTAAAAGATGTGTTTGTTTGGAATTTCGCACAAAACTATGCCCTTAATTTATCAGTGTAAGACTAGAGGGAAAGCAGATAGTCATCAACACCCACCGCCAACTCTTGGGCGACTCTTTTACCAACCAATAGTAGGATTGACCATCACTTTATAACACCCTCACTCTTTAAACAGTGAGCATGTTTAGTGTGACGGAAATTCGAATCTGTGACACTCAGATTACGAGTCCAGTGTTCTAACAACCTGGCTATGCCAGGCCCATAGGTAAAAGAAAACATTTTTTTTATTTTATAAGAAATATGAAATTATTTCAGATTTGTTTGTTTTTAGAACAAAGATATGTAATGGACTATCTGTACCGTGTCCACTGTGAGTAATCGGACTATAACTTAAGTATTATATGTTTTTAACCTTACTAATGAACCACCATGGGACATATTTTTACGGAAAACATTCCGTAGCTATTTGTTAATCAAGCATGCAAGAAATACAATAAAACCAATTCTTAATGAAAACTTTAAAAAAGTTTTTATTGTGTCTCTTTGTATAGACATTTCCTGTAATTTGGTGTGGAGAATATGGTAATACTACTATATATGTTTATATAAATTATTAACTTAATCATACGATAGAAAATGGACAACTTAATATTATTATTCAATTAACCTTGTGTTAAATGCTAGTTTTAATTTTTTCTCTACTATATATTTTCGGAATCCTTCAATTGTTTTATGCAGTTAGTGTAATCTAATGACTAGCGTATTGGGTTATGGATCAAAATGTGCAATGTTTAATAAGTTATGCTCTTGAAAATTTTCTGTACTAAAAGCTTTAAATGCGTGATGAAAGTGATATTAGTACTTTTATTTGGTTCAAGGAGCCAAACAAAAATCTTATGAATGTGCCGTCTTTATTTTGAGCAGCAGTATAAAATCACTATGCATGAATTTTAAAAGTTTCTCGCCTGGTAATTTTACCCATATGCTGACAAGTTGTCATTAAGGTTGACATTTTCAATACAATTACAAAAAAAAATTAAAATAAATTAATGTTGTAACTTTACTCGCGCATATATACTGCTGGAACTTATAACAAATCCATTTATTCATTTTATGACATTTTTGAAGACCATATTCATTTTTAAGCAGTTGTAGACTTAATGCCACAATCGATTTTTCAACATTGACTCCATAACTAAATATGGATTTAAAGTTAAGTACCTGATTTAACTATAAACGGTGTGATGTGTGCTTAAGCTAATTAACTTAAGTTTTAATTATAAATACGTAACTGATTAACAGAGTAAATGTTATAACTTATGATTAAATGTTTTATATTGAGTGCCACTCTCATGAACTGATTGCTTACTTATACCCAACTCACTTATCTAGAACTTAGTCGAATTTAATAGACCTTAACTTAAACCATCATCTAGTTAACATACAATCTAAAATATCGAAAATATAGCTGACAACACTGCCCCTTCATGAATTATGAATTTTCTTGAACAATCCTACTACAAAAATAATATAATACTCTAAACTGTCAATTCACCAAGTCTTTATGATGATTTTCATTACTGAGAATTATGAAACAGATTTGGTGCCTTTTATTACGTTATTGTAACCTGTTGTTCTGCTATTTGGAAATTCTCTCTCTATAGATGGTCTAGCGAATTGACTAGTGGCTTTGTTCTTGTTGATGATCTGAAAGTGGTCACAACAGGAACACTGAGCTCCTCAGCAACTTGACTTTCTGTGAAAATTGTTCTCCCTAGTCATTCAGTTAGCTACTCTTTTAGAGACATGGTTTTCATAAAAATCACAACGGATGACCTTGGGCTTGAACATTCTAACTTTCTGGATTCTTTAAACCATGTCGTTGATTTATTGCAGTACATATATGGCTATTTGTACAGCTACACGAGATACTGGGTCGGATTATTCGGTACTAAGCTAAAAGATACGGGTTAGGCGTGGCAGATCCGTTTTAATTGTTGTTAAATAGTTGATGGAGAGTTTTATTTTCAAGGCACTCTAAATTTCTTTCTTTGATTTCTGCTTAATTTCCCAACCGCTGTTCTTCGTTTCTTTGTTTCTTGTGTTCCATAGGTAAGTGCCCTATTTGGTTACAACTGTAGCAGCATATAGGTCGTCCTCCACTGGGACAGCGGTAAGTCTTCGGGTTTACAACGCTGAAATCTTGTCAATCTTCAGCTTCAACAGAAGATTTTCTTGTACAACTGATGCTAGTTAATACCTGAATAAACTGCTTGTTTCTCTAAGACTAACGCTCCTTTCTTCAGGAAAGGTATGGTTGAACGAAAGATGTTAAGTTCAATGTGTGATCCCTTTGCTATTAACTATCAACAGAATTTGGTAAACCATTTCCAACTTTATAATGGTAATTTGCAGTGCTATGACAACTCTCTTGTGTTTAAACAGAATAGTTTCCCGCTGGGGCAGCTGTAAATCTACGGATTTACAACGCTAAAATCAGGGGTTTCTTTTTCTCTCGGTGAACACAGCAGATAGTCTGATGTGATTTTGGTACAAGAAAAACACATACACTCACACATTTAAATAGAATAGGTCGATCCATGTTATCTTTTAAATCTTCAGTTCCCCTCTGTGGACATAGCAAATAGTCTGATGTGGCTTTACTATAAGAAAACACACATATCTTTTAAATCAAACTTGATTGTTTAAGAAGTTTGTTTAGAAATGGGTATGCAATGAGGATTTGTAAATGTTTCAGTGATCACGTCTCAGTTATGACCTTTAACTTGAATAATACGTAGTAGTGGTACATGAATATCACCAACAGTACTACGTTCCACAATATTTGAGTAAATATACAGCGAATAAAATCCACTGTGCATATTAACAGTGTGCGTAGCTATAGTTGGTTCTGATGGCATATTATATGTATAAAATTCAAATACCACTCAGGTATTTTTAAGATATTGACCTTAATTTTGAAAAATTCGTCTAATGATTAACTTTTTCAATATTTGACAGGATAGGATAAATAAGTCAACAGATTCACAATACTAAAACCAGGGGTTTAAATTTTCTTGGTAGACAAAGCAGATAGCCCGATGTGACCTCACTATAAGAAAACAAACATGCACATACTACACTGCACAACAATTTTTTTGCAAAGTTTTGCTTCCTGAAAAGTTTTTGCTGATTGTGACAGGTACCTGGTGGGTATGCACAAATATAGTTTTGGTTTTGCTTCATCACGTAGAAACTCTGAGAAATAGACATTTAACTGTTTACCGGCCATAACGTATTTAATTGCGTTTGTGTTTCTAATACGCTATTAAGTTCAACATAATTAAAAGTGTTTTGCTCCTGATCTTCGTTTGTTTTCAATGTCCGGTGCATCACGTTGCAGTGTCCAACAGTAGTCAGCGGATTGACGGATTCCAGTTGCTTTGATATCGTTTTTCCACTGTAGCAATGTCCTGGTGAAACTGAAGATTTCAATGAAACGGTACGTGATGGGCAACTTTGGATGTGATTTTCGTAATCAGCAGCCAAAAAGCTATAAGGAGCACCAAACAGTGTTCAAGAAGCAAAAACTTTTTTGTGCAGTGCTATTGATATAAACATAATATAAGGCCATCTACAGCTTGCCTTTAATAATATCATTAGTTTAAAAATTACGAGGGCATTTATAGAGTATTTAAGTAAGTAAAATTGCTAAGCTTTCGGCGATTATGAGGCAAGTTCTTAATAAGACCAGGAAATGCTTAACACTCGAAAATAGAGTAGTTACAAGAGAAAAAAAATGAGAAATGCAAAAGATTTTCTGGGTTGTACATTTTTGCTTATATTTTTTTCCAAAACTTTTCTCTGTATATTTTTAACCATATAAGTATATATTATATTTTGATTAAACTCCTGGTACAATGGCAAATGTGTGATTGTCATTTATGCTTGTTATTGATTTCCTTGCATAATATGAGACAAATAGGTTTATGTGGTAGATAACTGTTTGGGTTATTTTCAGTGCAAAGATGCATAATGAGCTTTCTGCCCTTTTTCGAATACAGATAATCAAACTCTCGATTTTTGCATTGTAAGTTCGTGAACCTTCCGCTAACCAACCAGTATAACTTTGAAGAAACTATTATAATCAGCTGTCGAAATATGAAATGTCTCTTTAGCTGAGAAATAATGTTTTCAGTTGCTTTGAACTTCATATTAACCCCCCGTTAGTACAGCGGTATGTCTCTGGATTTACAACGCTAAAATCAGGGGTTCGATTTCCCTTGGTGGGCTGCGCAGATAGCCCTTTGTGGCTTTGCTATACCAAACACCCACACACGAACTTCATATTAAGTGTATAAATCACACAAAGGATCAAATACTTTTAAAGCAGTTGAAACAAATTCAAACACAGACCCTTTTATATAACTAGAAAGAGAAAATGGTTGAGTAACATGAAACTGAGACCAATAGGCTTTCTTTAAGGTGAATACTTTTTAGAAAAATTTAGAGTATACATATTAATCTAGTTTTATACTGCATCTCATAATTTCTTTTAATGTTTTATGCAAAGTCTAAAAAAATATAAAATATCTATATAATTAAATTTTAAAATTAAATATTAAAATCCAATATACTATACTTCTAATGACTCATATATCTACAATTAGCAAAATGAAATTCTTATCATTCATAATCTATTTATACATTAAATTATTCTTCAATTGCATTAAACTTATTTTGATGGGGTTGAAGTTGTACTAAAACAATTTCCGATACATTAAAATTGGTTTTTCTTATAACAACGGGTGTGAACTACAAAGAAAGAAATAACATTCGTTTAATTAACTACATTTTGTTTTAAACAAAAGGAAAAAAGTCGTGAAGGCAATGTACCAAAGCCTTAGATGAAATATAGTTAGATTTAATTCTTCAAGAAAAATCCAATTCGTGTAATGTAATTCATTACTGAAATAAAAAGTTCCACAAATACTTTTTCTTTGATGTAGTATATTATCCATTTAATTTTAATGCTTAGATATATAGCAAACCGATCTGCTGCCACAGTTATTCAGTACTCTTACACCAACTTTATTACAGTTCAGGAAAACTAAGGATTGAATTTAAAATACGACAAAAAAGAACAAAAAACATTTATCAATCGATTAGAAAAATACTGATGTTATACTAATTTCGTTAATTTTAAAGTATTTAATGATTATTTTCGTCAATCAAAACAACATCTAAATATTGAACAACAGTTGCTAAGTATTGAAATCAAAAAAACAATAACGAAATTTGTTAAATCTTTAAAAAGCATTTTGAAAAAAAAAAAAAACATACCTCAAAAATAGCAAGTTAATCTTCTAGACTATATACTTCTAATAAGATATATAAATGACAAGAATAAAATAACAAAATATCGCTATAAATAAACGAAACGTTTGAATACATTTTATTCAATGATAAATTATAAAATAAAAATGTCCTTTTATTAATTATTTAGATAATGTAGTTGTAATTGTTTTTATAGTTGGGCTCTCTTTTATAGTTTGCTAAAAATAATTCAAATCCAGTGCACTTACTGATAACAAAATGATTTATTTATTCTATTATAAGATCCAAGAACCATAGGTTAGATCATTTGATAAGCCTAATTTGCAAATAAAACTTAATAATCTATAAGAGGTGGCCATGTAGGCCAGTCATTGGAGCTCGACTTTACCGCCAGTCACAAGAGATTTATATTTTGAAACTTAGTTTAAAGATGGTAGATACCTGTTGCAGAAGATGATGTTTTTAAACTTTTATGGAAAAGGTAGAATACAGAAGACTTTCGAAATATTGTCCTCTACACTCATATTTCTACAACAGCAGATGTCATCTATTCAACTAAGTTTCATCATGAATACGCTGCCAAAACAATCTATCAAAGAAAGATTTATATTAAATGCAGGTGTTCAGTCACGAGTGTTGTACACAAGTTAATAACTCGAGGAACTTTACAATTAGAATAAATAATTGACTCTAAAACTGAGAGTCAAATGCAACAACATTTTAACACTCTATATCAAGATACTCAGTTACGTCGAAACTACTGAAAGTATCTCGGAACAAATTATTATTAAAATTCTCAAATCAATCAATTTGAGTTGTTGTTCAATTACACTTTCTGTAGCATCAATTAAATCACTTAACAACACCAGTAAGTCGTCAATTCTAATTATGTTATTCATTTCTAAGAAGATATAGCAATAATTTACTTACTTAGTGTTTAAATGGGAAACAATAGATACTCATAGCATGGTTGTAGACATGGTAAGCTTGTTCAACTTTTCATTTCTGCAGAGAGATTTCTGTGCGTGGGACGTGCTTGTGCAGGTTATCTGCCTTTTACAGCTGCTGTAGAGATTGACTTTTGTTACGTATTATAGTTTAACTCGGACGAGTCTCCTATTTATTTTGTTACGTACGTTATGTTGGTTTCTTGACTGGGTGATTTTCTTGAACTAGCTTCTAAATTTTTGAATACGATAGAGTGGTAGTATATCTGGTGCAGTTCAGGAAGGTACCGTAGTAATAACTAGCATAGCAGTAGTTGTGATCGGCAGTGGCGTATTTAGGTAGAGGCTAGATGGGACTCAGCCCCAGAGCCTTTGGGCCTATTGATAATTTTATTCTATGTAAAATTACATGAGATGTAGGGCCACAAAAATTATTAGCCACTGGGTCCACACAACCTTAAATCCACCACTGGTGACCGGTGAAGACCAGGTGAGTTTTTCATTCCATATTTGATAACTACTTATGTTTTGAGTTAAAATTCTCGAGTAGATGTGGAGAGAAAAGTAAGTGGTTTGATCCTTACATTTACAAATTCGCTTTCTAGCCATTTTATTATTTCATTGATTTTTTGTTCCTCATACTGCTTGAAGTTTGTTATGATATTCCTACACTTTACACTGTGTCATTAGGGAGGGGGGTTTTCGCACATCGTTTTTGACTTCATTAATACTTTTTTCTTCAATCTATACTAACACACTTTTATACTTTTCTCAATCTTGTTTTTCCTAATTCCTATTTACATCCTTATAGATATAATAGAATATAATAGTTCTATGTCCGTGTAAATATTTCGCAGAGATATGTCTCTTCGCCGAAATTACTTTGGAGGTTCAATAGGCATGCGCGGGAATACATACAAATTTTCGATTTTGTATTTTGTGTTTTGCAGTTTTTATGGGCGTGTTTTTTTTTACCACTACTTCTCTCCTTGTAATGGATCTTTATTAACTTGGTATGAAGGTTTGTTGGGTCCTTGCGGAGATGCTTTTCAAAATTTTAATTTAACATTTTGTTTGTGGGTGTCTTTTGAGTTTCTTACAACTACATATAATGTAAGCAACTTTTCATGTCTTAAGATAATCTTTCATTAATCATAATTTACATAACTTCCTTCCATGGGTCAAGAGCAGCCTGCCAATTCATTTCAATAATTTATATTAAAAAAACACAAATTCACGTGATAGATATAACTAATCAACTCGGGCATAGATTTAAATATGAAACTGTATAAAGAGTTGTTCTCTTCGATGCTAAGCCTTTGAACAGTTAGTACAAATTCTGATTTTTCACCTATCGTGACTCACTAAATTATGTTCATTATATTAGCCCTGACAGTTTTTTTTACTGTATTTTTGTCAGAACGTTTCGATATTTAAGGTTTAGTCTTGACAGGTTTAATAACATATTAACTTCAAATTTGGAGCTGTTATAAGTATTTTAGAGAATCGACATCACGAAGCACAGCATGACCTTGAAATTACCGTTGTTTGATGTTTGACGTCGACAACCTTCCCATGTTAAATTATTAATTACTAGCTGGAATAACCGTCCCCTGAAAGTTATGTAAATTCATGATTGAAGGTTATATAATGACAAGAAAAGTTTCTTACTTTATATGTAATTATATAAAATGCAAAAAGGCCCATTAAAATTGCAAAACACAAAATGTAAAACCGCAAATCTGAAAACGTATCTCCCGTTGCACATATCAAACCTCATACCAAGTTTAATAAAGGTCCATTAACAGGGGACGTAGTAGTGGTAAAAAACGCAAAAAAATACGTCTATGAAACCACAAAATATCGGAAAATTCAAAATTGGTAATTTGTATGTTCCACCCCATGGATCTAATGAACCTCCATACCAATTTGGGTGAAGATCCATACACACCCTGCGAAGTGATTACATGAACATACAAAAGACAACACTATTATATTTATATATCATATATTGATTAACAATAAATACCACGTCGGTTCGTATGTGCCAATTGTGTAGTATATCAAGAGATTATTTTAAGCATTACTACATCAGTTTGTTCTTGTAAAATGTCTGATGTGTTATATAATTGCTTTATTACTCTTAATGTTCTGTATGCATTTCTATGATTTTTATGTAATGAATGTTAGACGTTAGAAATGTATCAGAAATGACGTTTGAGCAATAAGACTGCCAATTTTTAAAACTTTTTATTTTTCTCTTAATTAGTAAAGATATTTGAGAAAAAACAGTTTGGTTTAATAATTCATACATTGACATGAGCTACACAGTTTGTAAGAATAAACATAAGAAACAACAACTATTTGTAAAATAGTATATATTTACATATGTGTACATACTCTGAAAACCCGATTCGAAAAGACGCACAAGTAACTAAATATCTTTAAAAAATATAATAATAAAAACACAATGACCCATTGAGGCTTGGTGATACCTATAACAACTAAATACAACATTGCAGTAAGTAAAAAGATTGTCTTGTTTATTATCTTGTTCGACTATCATTGAACCACACAACTACTATTACTTCTGTTTATTAGCTTGTTCGACTATCATTGAACCACACAACTACTATTACTTCTGTTTATTAGCTTGTTCGACTATCATTGAACCACACAACTACTATTACTTCTGTTTATTAGCTAGTTCGACTATCATTGAACCACACAACTACTATTACTTCTGTTTATTAGCTTGTTCGACTATCATTGAACCACACAACTACTATTACTTCTGTTTATTAGCTTGATCGACTATCATTGAACCACACAACTGTTATTACTATAGTACGGTTATATTTACCTCACAATTATTCTTTTTCTGTATATTATATAAATTAAAGTTAATTTGAAACAAATTCATGAGCTCTGTTTGTGTGTTAGTAAGTCTAGTTTTAACAGTTGTAAGTAACCACTTTGTTTTTCATTATTCTTGTGTCTAAATTATTTTTGAACTGTTTTTTTTAAGTACAGAATTACATAATGGATTATCTCTTCTCTCTTTATCGCGGGTACCAAAACCTGATTTTTAGCATTATAGGCTCTCATATTAGCTGAACTGTTCATTCAGTTGTTTTATTCAACATACCTATCTTTAAATAAACTATCTTATTTTGTTTCACATAAGATATAATGCAACCATATAACAGCATTTGTATCTACCATATGGTAGATAACGTTACATTTACAGTACACATTTATGCCTTTGTTCACTATTTTGTAGAAATAACTTTATAACATTCCAATTCTTTTATATATTTTGTAACGTCATAAGTAAACTAAAAATAACTGATTTTACTTCCACCGATAGTAAAACCTATTTAATTTTCGTTTTTTCTTTATTACAATTGAATTTTGTTAACCTTAAAAACAACAATGCTGAACTTTTTCATATTATGTTTGCTTGCGCGTGTTAATGTCTTTATTTTTTGCTATAGCCAGGAGAATAGTCGTACTTTATAATGTCACTGATTCGTGGAAACGCAATTTTCATTCCGTGTTGTAATCTAATAAAAGATATTTGTTTGTAAAATTTCATCAGATTTCTCCATTGCTAGTTACTCTTAAAAACAGCCGTCCACCTTTCCTACATAAAGTCGTATCTGAAAATTCAAAAGTCTCCACATTTTTGTAATTTCCAATTTCTCGAATTTGCTATGCTACTGTTTTCAGATTTCACCTGGATGGAAGCCGGTTTTTTAGCTTGTATTTTAATATGTTTGGAACATAATGTAAAAATGTTCTAAAGTGACAATAACTTTGTTCTTAATTTTGATGTAGGTTTCAGACATGTTAGGAAGTAGTTCAATATAATATTTATTCCATACATCCGAGGTTTGATTTATGGTATGGGAATCGGTAAGGAGCTCCAAGTGTTAAAGTGTCAGATATTCACATAACTGCTCTACATAAATTTACCAAAATCATTGGGATATGATTGATTTATGTATAAAAATGGAAACAAAAGCAACATGAAAGACAGTTACTAACTAACAACAATCGTAAAATCAAAACAAAGTTTCTCCAAGTAAGTGTAAACCAAAAAAGTCATGAAACCGAGTTAGATTCTAAACGTACGTTCTTTTAACAGAAACATGTTCAACAACAACTTTAACGAACCATTTGTGTGATTCAAAAAGCTGTTACAAGAAACTGTAGAAAATCAGAAAATAAAAAAATAAACCTGCACTCGTTTCTGTGAAAAATAAACACTGTTTTAAAGATAGCAATACGTTTATACCTTAGTTAATGACGTGTAAAAACAGAATTTTTCTCACCCACAAGCCACTGTCTGATACGCTTTTCGAACAATACCAGAACTCATCATTTAGACTACATAATGAGAAACAAAAGATTATATGAATTGCTATTCATATACATGTAATATATACAGCATTATATTTTAAATGTTTTAGTTTAAATGCCGTATGACAGAGAAATATTGAAAAACCACTAGATTTAAAACTTATAAAAACAAGTTAACTACAGATGTTTTTTATTTCCCATATTTGTCTTTAATCTCTCCCCTGCAGCTTGATATCGGAGATGTGTAAAAACATAATCAGAGACGACTAATGGCAAGAAACGAATTAATAGTAACATTGGCACTGTTAAGCAATAGCGTGAGATATTAGAAAGACAATTTGTATCTCTAGCCGTCAGAAATAAGTAAATAGGAGTAGAAAACTGCATGGTTATATTTTCTAAGTTATTAACTTTTAAAATAGAAAATATAATTTTCAAAAATATCACCCTGCATATCTCAAATATTTTGAGAGTGTAGTTCCAAGTTCGTTTCTGTCGTGTTGTTTTGTGTAGTGGAAGTCAAGCACTATGAATCAGTTTATGTTCTGGTCATACAATTTGATACAGAACTATTAGCATACGACTAGCTTCTCCTATGTACAATTTGCCACTGTATAAATAAAAACCCTGCAGATTAAACACTTGGTTGTACAAATGAATGCATTTTGCTTTTTAAAAGTAGAATTGGGTCCTACTACAGAACTGCTAAAGTAATGGCATATAAAAATTTGTGTACTGTATAGCTTCTGTCTGTATTCAAGAATTTTATAACAACAAATACAAATATATTTTAAAACTGCGTAATTTTTTTTATTCATATTATTCCAACTCAATGTTTAAATGTAACTGCTTTACCAAACACATTTTCGATTTATTACAATTGTTGTGCGTTAATGTTTTTGTTCTGTTTTTTATTTATACCTCCATTCAAAGAGAGGAGTCTCTGCTTTCAACGTTCCGCGGTGATATCAAGAATTTAGAACGCAAAACTATGGGATTCAGTTCCCTGTGTTGGACAGGGCGCAGGTAGCCTATTGTGTAGCGTTGTACTAAAAAGAACATAATTTTGAATTAAAAACAACCTTTTCAAAGTTAAACTTCTTTTTGTTGCTCTTTCTTTAACCTTTCAACTCCTCAACACTTCACATCGTTCGTATAGATTCGTTAGACCAAATATGTGAACAGGAATATTATACGGTCTTTCAAAACTATCTGTGTACAGTTTTTGCAGAAAATCAATAGTTAGGAAGTGTTGCCCATGCATAACCTTTCCTAAAAGTCGAGATGTTTTATGAATGTTACAGGTATTAGTGTTCCAACTCAATGTCACTCAAAACTGTCGCTGTATAAGTGTTTTACGCCATCCTCGGTGATAACATATAACGTATGATTATCCTTGCAAGTGAATAAAGTGATCTCTCGACACCATAGGCATCGAGTTTTCTTTTTTCTGGGTGGATAGAAACCTAAATCCTAACGTACTCGACGTCTATGGTCAACACGACCAACAGCCTAAGTAATTTGCTTCTATTGAACATTGTGTAAAGAAAATATAGTTTCTTTTCGGAAATCACTCATATTAATATTACACAGTTATATATGGAAAAAGAACTTACGCTATAGAACAAAGAAAATGTATGAGTTAGTGTAAGCTTTCTTTAGTTACATCAAACCCTATATACGAACAAAGAAGCTTTTAAAAGTAAAAGCAATTTTCTTCAAATTTTCACTTCAAATAATTTCTCTCTGAATACAAGGTGAGGTGTTTCTGATGAAAGTATAAATCAAAAATACTAATTATCAATAACATTATTGTTTCCTGGACTTGGTGGTTGTTTATTTCCAAACATATAATGTTTACGTTACTGTATTCTGTACAAACTGTTCAACAATAACAATAGAAACATTCATGCTTTACGTAAAATCAATGGACAACAGGATGCTGCCAAAGTATTTTAGTTAGGAGCTATACAGTCATAAGTTTGTAAAACTAAGGTTAGGACCATAGACATATTATTACTACTTACGATATAAGTAATATATTACTCAAGAATTAACATACAAAATTTACCATTTTAGTGGAATACAGTAAACTACAGTAAATATTTCTCTGTTAATAACCATCACAGTTCACGATACATCAACAACATGTAATTTGAAAAATAAAATGGATAAAAATATCGATAAAATAATGCTTTCTTAGCGGATTTAGCTCAACATTTCCATATATGCTACCTGTCTTGCACAAACCATATTTAGTTGAACAATTGAATGTATGGTACCTGTACTAGCATAAAACATGTTTAGTTGAACAGTTGAGGGGTTGGTACCTTTGCTATCACGAATCATATTCAGTTCAACAACTGAGTGTATGCCAACTCTACTAGCAAAAACATGTTTAGTTCAACAGCTGAGTGTATGGTATCTCTTACAGGATAAAACATATTTAGTTCAACCATATTTAGAAGGGTAGCATCTGCCCTTCTAGCACAATAGATTTTTAGGTCAACAGCTGGTTATATGTTACCTGTTCTAGCAGAAAACATATTTAACTCAACATCTAAGTGTATGTTACTTGTTCTACCACAAAACATATTTAGTTAACAGTTCAGTGGGGTGTATGCTAATTGTACTAGCTCAAAACATATTTAATTCAACAGCTGGGTGTATGCAACATTCACTAGCACAAAAGGCGTTTAGTTTAACAGTTTAATGTATACTACTCTGATTGGTATATATTTGTAATATTTTAAGGAATAATGAGATACGACTAAGCAAGCAAAGAATTTTAATATACTACGTAATGAATTTCTCTCACAAACACTAAATATCTGATGTATTTTAATTTTACTTTGGGGATTTTTGACGAATTTAGAATTAACAGTTGTATGTTAAAACCGAATTTTATCATTACACAGAGCTTCCAAGAAATTTTGTAAAGGGTTTGAGAAATAGTTTCTGAGCTTCGAAAAAACATGGACTACAAATCAAGGTTCATGATAAAACCCTTGAAAATTATTAACTTTCATTAATCTGTTAAAATATTTAATAACATTCAAATCCATGGAATGAAATAATCATTGTTTCTCCAAATCTCTTTTGCTCACTTTTCATACTGTGTAATAATCATATAAATATTGTTGTTTATTTGTAATTAAGCACAAAACTACACAACTGGCTATCTGTGCAGTGCTCACCACAATCTCGAAACCTGGTATTTAATGTTATAAGTCCTCAGATTTACCACTGTGCTACTGGAGGGGCAAAATATTTTACAGATTAAAGTTATAAATGTCATATTAAAGAAAAAAAAAAGAACGTTCAGAATTCACATTCAACAATAATTGAGCAATAAAATCAGATTGGAAAGTCTCGAGTGATCAAGTACATTAATTTATGTTATAAAGATGAAAGATATTTAAAGTAAAACATACTAAAATTGCACCTTTTTACTACAAAAAGAATTAATAAATGTTTGGTGTTTACAATAAATGTTAATTAGATAAAGAAATAAAACACTGCACATAAAGATATAAATTTAAAATTAAATACGTTAGATGATAGACTCACACCAAACTAAATGTACATCATATATCTGGAATGATTATTTACAATTTTAGAAACAAAGAAAAATCAAATCAAATCATTGCATAGAAAATTCCGTTTTGAATTTTACGATTGTCAAGTTTTATTTTATAAATGAAACTCAAACAAATGTAAACATATTCCTATATTACGTTACGAAGTTTATATAAAATTAAATATGTTGGATTTCAATATTAATACGCCTTTTTATGGTACCCTACAGGAGTAAAATTTAGTATTATAAATATTTGTATATTACTGGAAATCTTTATATACTTCACTATTTTAGAATACGTAATTACTCATAAAATATATACTATTAAACCAGATATTTGGATATTTATTTAGTGTTTTACATACTAATACAACGAAAAATATTCGATATTTACGAGCTAAAATAAAATTTAAACCAGTAGCGTATAAGAAAACAATTCAATATTTTGAAGCACTATAAAGATACCAGATGTCTATTTAATATCTGAAGGAGGTTTGAAGAGATTAGTCACGAAGCAGTTAGTGTAACGAGATACTTTTTAAACAAAAATCAGATATGTTCAACAAACTCCGGATTCAGAAATGAAAAGCCTAAAAATTCACCCTGGTCCAAATTCATCATGAAAAGCTTGTCCGTTGGTGTGAGATTCGTATTTTC
Source organism: Tachypleus tridentatus (assembly GCF_004210375.1). NCBI lineage: Eukaryota > Metazoa > Arthropoda > Merostomata > Xiphosura > Limulidae > Tachypleus > Tachypleus tridentatus. The sequence goes on along the minus strand of NC_134833.1, from coordinate 42,460,084 downwards.
ACTTGTGAACTGCTTATCAAAGTTGCTTACGTCTTTACGATGCATCTGAAATTAAACACAGTATAAAATAGTACATTATTATAATTATATTATTTGTGAATTACTAATCACAAAAATTACATTTTATTTTAAACCCTTATGTAAATGTAGTGCAATAGATTTTGAATTTTAAACTTTCATACATACAGCTATTCTATTTTCTAAAAATTTGCACGTAATTTGGAAAGACTAAAACTTTATAATTACGTATTCAATATTAATTTGTGCTGTGTGTTTGTGAATTTAATTGTTCGTTTTTACCCGCGTACTATTCCCAGAGTTCTGGAACTAGTAAAGCCAAACCACACAGTGGACTCAAAGTGGCAAAACAAAACAAAATGTATGATAGTAATTTTGTTTTAAACTGCTCACTTTTTTTTAAGTCCCCTGCTCATACAGCGGTAAGTCTACGGATTTACAACGCTAAAATCAAGGGTTCAATCCCCTCGGTAGACAGAAGATAACCCGATGTGGCTTTGCTATAAGAAAACGCACACTTTAACTAAAAGTTTAGGTTCAAGCGCTACCGAAGATGCTTAAAAATATATTTCTCTTGCCCTTACTTTTGACTAAAGATTAATTGAAGTTGCGCTGGACAAAATAATATATACACTGCTGGCCAAAATCTTAAGATCAATGAACGTAAAGAAAAAATATGCATTTTGTGTTGTTAGACTCAACCACTTATTTGAGTAGAGTTTCGAAAGGTGAAAATAAGAAAAGGGAAAATAAAAAAAATTAGCATTTAATGTGGAAAATGTGAACACTATAAAATTAGCCTAAATACTAGCTGGTCAAAAGTTTAAGACCATACCGAAAAGAAGCCCTAAACAGAGTAGGAAGTACCCAACAATAGGTCTCAGTAGTGAGTTACACGGCCGTCATTGCGAATAACTGCAAACATTCGTTTTGGCATGGTCATTATAAACGTTTGCAGAAGGCTGGCTGGAATGTTATTCCAAGTGGTGAAGATGGCTTGACGAAGATCACGCACTGTTTCGAATTGACGTCCATTTCTATAGACTTCCCTTGCCACCCACCCCCAAACATTTTCAATGCGGTTCAGTTCAGGCGAACACGCTGGATGGTCCAAAAGAATCACGTTATCCGCCATGACAAAGTACTTTGTTCCGCGGACATTGTGGAATGCAGCGTTGTTCTGCTGAAAGATCCAGTCATTTCCACACAAGCGAGGGCCTTCAGTCAATAAGGATGCTCTCTCCAACATGCCAATTTAGGCAGCAGCTGTTTGACACCCCTGTATAACCTGAAGCTCCATTGTTCCATGGAAGGAGAAAGTACCCCAGATCATGATGGAACCTTCTATACTGTGTCGTGTAGAAAATGTCTCCGGTGGGATATCCTTATCGTGACAGTAACGTTGGAAGCCATCTGGACCATTTAGGTTACATTTTTTCTCATCAGAGAGCAAAACCTTTGTCCACTTTTCTATGTCCCATGTTTGGTGCTTCTCAGCAAAGTTTAACCGAGCTGTTTCGTTGTGTAGAAGGAGGCGTGGCCTTTGAAGACGTTTACGGTTTTTAAAGCCTTTCTCACGTAGATGCCATCTTATTGTTCTTGAGCTGCATTCTGCGTCCGTAAGAGCCTTAATCTGGTTCGACGATCGGTTGGTGTCTTGCCGGACAACCCGTCGAATCCTTCTGCTCAACGCCGGTTAAATTTTCTTGGGCCGACCACTTGAAATTCTCGTTTCCTCTCAGGTCTTTTAAGAAATTTGCAACAGCAATTTTATTACGCCCAATCTCACCAGTGATGGCACGTTGAGAGAGGCCTTGCTTCAGCAGCTCGACAATTCTGCCACGTTCAAACTCTGTCAACTTTTTAACCTTTGCTTTGATTTTACCTGATGTAAGATAGGAGACGTTAGTGGGAGATGTTGACAGCGCTAATGCTTGAACACAATGACTAAATTTTGTTACGTGTTTACCGATTAACGTTTCATTTCATTATGGTCTTAAACTTTTGACCAGCTAGTATTTAGGCTAATTTCATAGTGTTCACATTTTCCCCATTAAATGCAAATTTTTTTCCCTTTTCTTATTTTAATCTTTGGAAGCTCTACTCAAATAAGTGGTTGAGTCTGACAACGCAAAATGCATATTTTTTTTATGTTCATTGCACTTAAGATTTTGGCCAGCAGTGTATATATATATTAGCTTAAGTCGCAGTTAGGGAGTAGCACAAAATCATTTGGTGGGGATCAATAGATCCTATACCTAGAATTTTGATGTCGGAAGATAAAGGGAGCACTTTGAGAAAAGTGCACTTCCACTACCTGAGTAGTGCCCGAGGTGTGAGTCTGAAACGAGAAAGAAGATGATAAGTACATTAGACATCAATGATTACATGAGCGCACGATACGTCGTTTCTGCTAACAAGTGAAATTGCTGCGTCAGTGTGTTTTTTTTTGTGCTGGCTATCAGCACAAAAAATTGTTGACTAATTTGATATAGAATATAAAATATTTAATGAAACTAGTTACATCGGTAGAGCTTGCTTAGGTAGGCGGAAAGCTTGTAAAATTTCTTGGTTAATTTAATGAACATGTTGCATGTGACCATTCACCCTTATTCAATTAGCAGACTGATGCATGTTTTGTAAATAGTTAAGATGGTGTCCAACACACAACCTTAGTGAATCCCCTAGACTTTCTTTTTAATAAGTGGTTTGTTGACTCACTGTTGACATCAATTTTTTTCAAAGTTGTCAATCCAATTTTCTGAATGATTAAAAGTTACAGCTGAAACTTCAACAGATTTAGTGAGTTTAATATTGGAGCCTAATAGCATTAAATTTGTTTGTGACAGTTTTTCCTTTTTTTTTATAAAACAGCGATGGATTAATTCTGACTGGATTTAATGCTTATTAAATTTTATATCATGATGTTATTTGGGAAAGAGAAATTCGAACATTGTATGCAGCAATTAATGAATTTCGTTACGTGATCCAAACAGCTATATCATCAACGTATTGTGAAGGTCACTCAGTCACGATAGGATTCTAGGAGTGGGTCTTCAGGATCGTTGAACCCAAATATGAAATCTGATGTTGTGTTTATTGACCACTTTGGATTTCGGGATGCCATGTTTCAACTTCAAACTGTGTTCATGTTTGTTATCGACGTTTACGAAGAGCGAACTAATTCTGAATTTATATTGCTACACTTCGTTAAAGTTACCTAGGTCTTTATTCTTGGCTGGCCCCACAGCGTTTACAAGCTCACTTTTTCAAACAAAGATATCTAATGTAGTTGTAGAAATACTGAAGTCCGAAGTTAATCCTCTAAAGTTGAACGGTTTATAATGTTTGAAATCTATAAATGTTTCTTATCAAATTCTGTAGTTTTCTGATTAATAGGCGTTAATCACAATTATAGCTTCCGAGGCGTATAGTGTACTAACTGTAGCTGACCAACAATATTCTATAAATTGTCTCTTGGCGCGTCGATTTATAATCTTTAGGCGAAGTTCTAGAAAGTTTAACTTCTTCAATGATATTCGAAGGTACGCTAATGTTTTCGTAAAACATATATTGATGATTCTTACTCTCGAGAATCTTCTACAAATTTAGAGAACGGACGGGGCTTGCGCAATACACATTTAATAATATAAGTTACATACAATTTTAAATATATATTGAATTGAAACAAACATATCTAGTCTTACACTGTAAAATTAGGGATGGCTAGCGTAGATAGCCCTCGTGTAGCTTTGCACGAAATTCAAAGCAAACCAAACCACTCAGTAGTTCTAAATCCATTTCAGGCCCTATGCCAAATGGTATAAGATCAAAACAAACAATTTAGCGATTTTCCACCTTCTGCAGCTCGGCCTGTGTTGATCCATACCATCAGATATTTTCAGTGGATATGTTATAGCGGACACTTACTTCACATACCAAATTTATAAACAATACATAAAGAAATGTCTGAGTTATAACATTTCCTTTTTGATTCAGTTTCTTCCTAATTTTAATTTGCTCCAAATGTACGAAAACGTTATTCAGTAGAAAATCATATTTAACTCTCATGGAGTTTTTGAAAATTTGATAAAGTTACAAATCTTTACAAGTTATATTTAGGAGTCTCACTTTGTTTAAGTATAAATCACATATGCTAAGTTATTCACCAAAAACTGCTAATTCTTAACAAAATCTTTTTGTCACGACTATATAAAACGTCACGCGAGCTGTCGCTCTAACATTTTTATTACAGTTTTACCTCAGAGTAAAAGTGGACTTTTTATAGTTTTACCATTCGAAACTAAGACATCTGATTCATAGCAGCAAAACTATAAGGTGAAAGGACGTGCAGTTACATAAGTATTGGTTAGGTCAAGTAAACTATATTAACAGTTTCTAGCTCATGTTTAACAGGAAATATTCATTCTGCAGTTAGCCAGGCTGCGTTTTTATTCGATTTTAGTTGTGGTGGTGGGTAAAATAAAATACGTGGCCTAGCTCACTAATGAATCAATATTTGTTGTAAAATCGTTATAAATGCTGTAAGTGTAGTTATCAATTTCGCCGTCAATTCTTATTTCATTCCTTTCAGTTTCACATTGCATCCTTTAATGGCCGCAACTTTTTTTTCATACTTAAAACATTTTTACTAGATACTGATAACCAGTCTAGCTGTTGAGTACAAGTGTGGTTGGAAATGGCGCTGTCATTTCGTATTTTACGATAGAGGCGATATCGAATTTTGCCTGTCATTAGCAAAGTTTACTGTCGACATCCAGAGAAATTTGCTTAGTGCAATAAGCCGGATTACTGTTATAAGAAAGATATGCAAAATATTCTTACAGGATAACATCACAAACTAGATTTTTATGAAATTTGATGACACTACCGTATCCATTCATTTATATGATAGAGAGAACTGTAAGATGAGTTCCCACATTAAACATTTCAAAATAGCTAAAAGTGTGGCACAAGCAACTAACCATGAAGAACCTCTTGAAACTGTGCAACAAGTAAAAAATGAGTATGATTTTACAGCAACAGTTGCACCACACAGTGACAAATACGACATACAAACAGCAGCAGAGAATTCTGTTGAAAGATGATGTGAACATATTTTCCAGTCACAATATGCACAGCAATTGTTTTGCCTAACATAGTTTCAATCACTTGAAAAACATTCCAGTTGACTGGGATGCATACCACTGAAAAACAGTTGACAATAACAAAATTAAGAGACAATTTATCTTATTTTTTATTCAAATCGACAAAAAAGCTTATCTGCACTATTTTATTTACAGTCAATAATACCAGGTCTTTAGTTGTGTTTGGATGCAATGATTGGCGAGATGTTCATCAAGGTGTAGGGAGAAGGGAGAATATGAATGATGGAAACATGTTTTCCTTTAATATTCTGTTTAATAAAGGAAAGCATGAAGTTCAGGAGAATCATAAAATTGTTGATATAATTATTGTTGCCATTAGAGTTATCGGAAAACTTAATGTTCCATTTAGGGGACAGAGGTGAAGCTTGAAATGAGGTGGAAAAAAAGATGAAACAAATCATGGTGTTTTTGGAACTGATAAAACTGATTCAGTATGACATGTTACTGTCAAACCATTTGAACAAAACTGTCGCTAAGTCTAAGGAACACAAAAAGAATGGAACTATTGAAAGAGGTTGGTCAGTTACAATCGTCAGTAAAATGACTGTTAAAAAGCTCCTTCTTATAATGAATAATATGCTACAAACTTTATATTAGATGGCGTTATAAACGCTGCTATTTACTCAGTACAAATTACAACTGATCAGTATTTTGTGTAGTCAGGTAGATACGTGCTTGGTGAGACAGTAGTTGAAATTCTGCTAGCATTACTTCCCTCTAATGACTACAGAAATAATAATAAAGAACCGCCATGAGCAGTAGAGTGGCTTTCAGTCAAAGTTATTCTCTGCCATGGGTGCAAACGTCTATGTGAGGTGCTATGCACATGTACTGACATTGGTTCTAATAGACTTGATAAAAGTATGTGTTACAGCAATATCCTTAATCAATCTGTTGCAAAATCCCATATATGTCTTCAAAAATTCTTACAAGCGAATAGATATCTGTAAAAATGAAATTGAGAGAAAGTTAGGGGCAGAAAAACTGAAGAGATTTAAGTTGATATGTGGAACACTTTGGTCAGGAAAATCAAATGCATTATGAGTTGTGTTCTGGAGATCTACATATCGTTTCAAAGATGTATCATTTTCTTCTGACCCTCATGTTCATTGTAAAATGTGTTTTCTGAAGCTAAAGGTAAATAGCCATAAGACTGAGGAACCTGGTGATATCTGAGCATCTCGAAGTCCTGACGCTCCTAAGCATTTAAAACAGTATTCCAGCTGATATATCAAAGGTTAAATGAGAGGAATGAACTTAAACGACTATTGGGGTGTTGAATTAACTTTTAAGATACTGTTAATACATGCAAACAATGGACGCTTAAATATATCATTTAATTCAACTTTTCAAGAGAGTTATTTGCTTCTGTCTCTAATTTTGAGCTTTTAACAAGAGTGAAGGCAGTTGGTCTAAAGGATTTTAGAACCCACTATCACGTTTAGGCATTAACAAACCTGGCTTTCTAGCACCGAAAGCAGAACACAGATAATCCATTGTTAGCTTTGTGTATAATTCTAACAATAAACAAAAACTATAATTATCAAGTCAGTTATTGTATATTATCACTTTAAACTTTGATGAGCATATTTTTTGACTTATCAATTCCATACTGTTTCCAATACTAGGTTGGAATATTTGACAAGAATGTTTCTAATATAAATAATCCAAATTAGAAAGAAAAGTTCACTCAACTTTGTGCAATGGACTATGTAGAATAAACAAACAACAATAATGAACATTTTTAAGAGTTATCATCATTAAGTGGTTGGAGAGATGTACACACTACCTGGTTACTTTATCAAACCATTCACATATTTGACATGATTGCTAAGATTCATTAATTAGCTTTATATTTTCTCTATTATTAATGCAATTTAACTTTGTGTCTGTAGGAACTGTTCCCCCTGCGGCACAGAGGTGTATCTGCGAACTTTAAGCTCTAGAAACCGGATTTCGAAACCCGCGGTGGTTAGATTTTCGAGAGCTGAATCTACAGTTTATGTCAGTTAAATCCTAGGACAAAAAGTTCAGCGTCCACAAATCATAGGAAAAATAGTGCGTGGACATTTTTACCTTATCATTAGTATGCAAAAATTGATTCTCATCATGTTTTCAAGTGACTAATTTGTTTTTCTGCTTTTTAGATGTTTAATAAAAATGCATCTACCAAGTTTTACTAAAAATGCTTGAGGGTATCAGATTTTCTGAAAATCGGACTAGTCTATATGTGACAAGGTGATTACTTCCATGGGAAGTCAATCTAGTACTAGTAACTAGTGCTCAGTATCCAAATAATATTATTTCATCTCAAATGCAGTTTTAGCCACTAATGTGACAAGTGAAAAAATGAGCATTGATTTTATAGACACTGCACAAATTTACTGAAAAAGCTAGTTTAGAATATCTCTGCAAAACAGCTGGTTAAAGGTTGTCTACGTTAACTTTATTATAACGTTATACAAGACTCAAACAATGAAATGAAAAGTATTTGTTTTAGTTGTGATAAGTTAAAAAAATGATGATGCGCTATATTTAGCTACGTAATATGTAATTGATAAAATGGATTGTCACTTTTACATAGATGTTAAACCTACAGCAGCAAAGAGAGACAAAATAAGGTTATAGCCATTATGTTACAGACCACTTTAAGCTAGTAAGTTCTAAGCTCAGTATGATAAGTTCCTCAAAAGACAAAGAGTGGTAAGTTCAATATCATATTCATTAAAACAAGTGCGTTACATGCCACTTGTGTGCAAGGACACACACACACGCACAAAAAAAGTGTCTTTGGTCGATACTGGAGTTACAAAAACTCTGTTTCACCTTTAATGTATGATTGAGACATACATAATTACTTTCGTTTAAACTGATCTATAGTATCTCTATAGAAGATAAAGTGGTATTTGCATGTATCGCTCAAATACATGTTCTCAGGATATACCTGGTACAGAAGTTAACTGCAATGCTAATCTATTTACCTGGTACTTTGGAGGTCGGTGAACCGTTTATGTCTTATTGCTTCCTATCTAAAAATACATTATCATAATTATTATGGATTGTTAAGTATGTTTAGAAAGAGACGTGATGACACCACCATACACTCCAGTGTTATGTAATTAAGCTCTCCTTCTAATATGATTGTCGAACAAATGACAGAAGCTCATTGTTTTATAATCAAGCAACATTTGACACTTTACAAACTGTCATCACACCAACAGGGAAATACAATGTCAATTTTGACATGAAACTGTCTGTGAATTTATTTCAAGAAATAATGGTTCGCATAACTGTGAAGGGAAAGCAATATAATTAAGTATTTTTATTTGCCACACTACGTTTCACTATCAAAACACTGAAAGCACATAGTTAAATCATGCAAAAATTGATATGGACATTGCACGACCAAGAGATCTCTGAAGATTACTCACAATTTTACTGTGACAAGAAGTAAGTTTATGATGAACAACGTAGCGCGCCGTCGCATCGACACATAAAGTCTGTCTAATCAACAACGACCTGTACCTTACATATGACCATCACAGAAATCAATCAAATGCTGTAAGAAAATCAATAATACGGTTGGTTCAAAGTGGGTGGTATTCACCAATTGTTATAGTGAAGGAAAAAGATTAAATACAAAAATTCATCATACACCTTTGCAGGGTGAATGTAATAACATGGATCACTGCAATCCTGCTAAACTTTACAACTGAATATCCAAGCACCATTTTTGTGATGCCTTTTATCTGTTAAACATGCTAGCAACCAATAAAATACTTATAAAATTAGCCTTGCACGATCTACAAACTTACACTGCTTGACATAAAGAGGTGTTATTCTATCCTTTAAATATGAAACAAAGAATTAAAGTTCAAGCCACGAAAGTGTGTGGTAATGTGAACTGAGGTTTATTTTCTTGAACATATAATTAACTGGCAGTAAGTAAATAAATAATGTATCATGCTCAGACAACAGCTATCAACCAATTAAGCCAACGCATATCCTAAAAAGAACTTCGTAGCTTTCCGTTCTCATGTCTTATTTTTGGCTGTTATTTACAGATTTGTTCATCTTAACTATAATATACATCTTTACCTTTTTAGAGCAAACAGATACTTTATACATATTAGTGACTATAAACATGACGTTTGTTCATTTATATTTGCTGTAGTTAGTACACTTATGCTGGTTTATCCAAGAAAAAGCCTTAGGCTTCTGTTAGATCCCAATATTTTAGGTTTCTATATGAGCTGTATGCTAATTTACACTAAGTACCATTGTTGCACAGTGAAGAACGAACTGCTTGATATCGCTCACCATATCAGGCACTTTGGGGAATTTTCCTAGAATGTACCATGTTTCTCAAAGTGACTTTTCAACTTCAACGAACATTGTAACAAATATATTATATTTCTACAGAAGTGAAAATATTAATGTTCACGACTGTTTTAACAATATGTATTGGAATGGAAATGGATTCTCCGTAAATCCCATAAGAGCATGTTTATTTATTCAGTTTCATTAACCAGGTCAATGTTTATTGCAAGTGACTACATTAAGAAAACTATGACAAACTCAACTAGCGGCAGCAGAAAGACTGGTGTATAGAGTTGGAAGTAAACTTCTGTGATAGTGAAAATAAATATCGAATAGATTCAAACTTATCTATATAATGTCAAGTAAACAGCATAATAATGATCTGTCACTTCAAACCACAAATGAAAAATACAGAAATGATGCCTGAAATATATGTGACATCTGTATGATCAGTTGACCTTGTAGACAGAAACTATCATTCATACAAATGCGGTGTGAAAACGTCTATGGAATTGCTAGTATCTACGTCTAATTTGATCCCAAACTGTGAGATTTCTAAACAATTATGCGTCTTTCAGACAGAATAGAATATTATATAAAACCACCTATGTACGTTCATGTTTAAAACTAATTATAACTCATCGTTACTGTTAAGTGAATTTATTAACCAAACATATAGATATTCATAAACTAATCAAATGAAAGAAATAATTTGGACCACTGTTCAAATTTTAAAGTTGCAGTACAGAATCAGAATATATTCTATCAAATGTCACTAAACTGAGGAGTAGAGCATTTAACGTGTACAATAAACTTTGATGGTTGGTACATTTCATGAAACCAAATGATGAATATAAAATACTTATTATGGCTTCAAAAATGTCTTCAGTCACAGTTATTCTAACAACTGGCTGATCAGAATATCTAAGAATATCAATTAGTGAAAGAAATTAAATTCCATTAGTAACTTTACAAGTTTCTAGTAATATCTTATCAAAACTTATTATTATATATTTTGCATGTGTGTGAAAAGCATCATTGATCTTTATTAGCTGCCTTTGTTAGTATCGATTTAAATGTCTTTTTTTTCTTGTCTCTGCGATAAACACAAAGCTCATAACTGATATATTGTTATTTTATTTTTGATCTTATAGAATAGTACTTATGATGTTATATGTATACTCTACTGTATCGCTTGAATCACTTGCATCTATTGCAGTTTTAGGTTCGTTTTTCTGACATGTAAAGTTAAAATGTGCCATATTTATTTTATTAGCTGGTTTTTCAACGCACATATATATGTATTATAGACAGTATGTTTAAATTTATGATCTGTGTAAAGTCAAACTCGCAAATGTTTAAACATGGAATTTATGTTACATTAGTACCTACTAGTTTGTTGCGTGCTGGTTATGCTACATCGTAGAATAACAGTCATTTTGTTGTTGTTTGGAATTTCGCACAAAGCTACTCGAGGGCTATCTGTGCTAGCCGTCCCTAATTTAGCAGTGTAAGACTAGAGGGAAGGCAGCTAGTCATCACCACCCACCGCCAACTCTTGGGCTACTCTTTTACCAACGAATAGTAGGATTGACCGTCACATTATAACGCCCCCACGGCTGGGAGGGCGAGCATGTTTGGCGCGACTCGGGCGCGAACCCGCGACCCTCAGATTACGAATCGCACGCCTTAACGCGCTAGGCCATGCCAGCCCCAATAACAGTCATAATATGACATTTACATCATCAGTATATAACATGAGTGGTGGTTTGTAAAAGTTGTTTTTATACGTTAAGGATAAGAAAAAGGAAACTGGGTGTGTAGCAGTCGATGTCACCAACCCATCAACGAACTAATGCCAAAGCCATGGTATTCTCGACACCTATACGTCAGAGTTCTACGATAAGCATTCTAATTTATGAGGAAGTAGTAAACTTTATTTTTATCATCAATAGCGAGAGAAAACCAATGAAAGTGTTTGGCATATAAAACTTCTATTACGCTACATTTTCATTTTGCCACAACCCTGTAGAAAGTGGAAGTAGCTATCACCCACTTTGGAAGGCAACCTTGATTTATGTTTCAGATTAACACAGTATATATCGAAAGTTCCACGTGATGACTGTCTTAGAAACAAACTTTATCTTTACATCTTCAATTCTACAATGTTATTATAAACCAAATGTTTGAAACCAATGTATCAGTTTTATTTCATTGCTATTTTTTTTTTTAATTTCGTGATACTTAAATGTAAACTGATTACTCACTTGTATTTAAAATATTTTACAAGGTTATTTTGTTTTACAGTGGTTTGATTAATTCTAGTTTGTATTATTTTCTTTCTAATTTCAATTTTGTACCTATTTCATTTTTGGCATATTAAACTGTTTTTTGCACACTTGTAATGGTGTTTTGACTCGGAAAAGCATTAGAGAAGTTTAAGTATAATAATTTTATTCTATTTAGCATAGATACTGTATTTGGTTAATCTTATAACCGTCGTATATATCATGTTTGTATTATGATTTATCATGTATTGTCAGTTATATTTTTTTCTGAGTTTATATGAAATATGTTCTTTTTGTCACAATTTGCACTGTAAACATTCTTAGGTACGTTCGTATTGCTTGACTTTATTATCATTGTAATGTGCTTTATTACTTTGAATACAGTATGACTGTTTTGTATTGATCATTATCATGATTTATGTAAAGGATGCTACTGTTTTGTATTGATCATTATCATGATTTATGTAAAGGATGCTACTGTTTTGTATTGATCATTATCATGATTTATGTAAAGGATGCTACTGTTTTGTATTGATCATTATCATGATTTATGTATAGGATGCTACTGTTTTGTATTGATCATTATCATGATTTATGTAAAGGATGCTACTGTTTTGTATTGATCATTATCATGATTTATGTAAAGGATGCTACTGTTTTGTATTGATCATTATCATGATTTATGTAAAGGGTGCTACTGTTTTGTATTGATCATTATCATGACTTGTGTAGAGGATGCTATTGTTTTCCTAGTTTTTTAACTTTATTATTTCTATTTCACTTTTGAAACATTCAAAATTCAAATCAACTTCCAGACTGTATGTAACAATTTACGTTTGGCTTTACCTCGAGATGTATTATCCAGGCAATGCTTGTTTTATTTGTTCTCATGATATTATCTAACTACAGTTATTTAGAAGTTACTTTATAGGGTTGTTAGCCATTTTCTCACTTTTTGCTGTGATTGGGGCAATTATGAAACTGTTACCTCTTTGTGCTGTTTTTATTTTTAGGAGTTTCAGCGTTAATTCAATGAAGATTTGTTTCAGTTTTTTTTTTCAATTGGCCGCATGACCAAGCGTGTTAAGGCGTGCGACTCGTAATCTGAGGGTCGCGAATTCGCATCCCCGTCGCGCCAAACATGCTCGCCCTTTAAGCCGTGGGGGCGTTATAATGTGCGGTCAATCCCACTGTTCGTTGGTAAAAGAGTAGCCCAAGAGTTGGCGGTGGGTGGTGATGACTAGCTGCCTTCCCTCTAGTCTTACACTGCTAAATTAAGGACGGCTAGCACAGATAGCCCTCGAGTAGCTTTGTGCGGAAAACAAACTTTTTCAATTTTGGGTTTGATGAAGGTAAAACAAAATAGGTGGCCTAGCTAATTAATAAATGAATATTTAATATAAAGTTATTATCAAGGTTATAAGTGTAGCTAACAGTTTAGTTGGTTGCCAATTTTACTTTTATTTGTTCAAGACTCACGCAAAATCCCTTTTTGGCCGCACATTGTTTTTTTCCACACCTCAAGAGTTTTTGATTATATATTATGATATTTTTGTCAATGCGCACCAAAAAATACACCAAATAAGAAAGTGGCAAAAAATAGTGATTAATATTAGCCTTAGAATCAAAGCCCTGTTATAGGGAATAGACATTTACAGACCCAACCAGATTCTTTAAAATAATATACTGGTAATTTTTCTCTCTAAAGCAATGCTAATATCTTCTTTTATGCTAAAGCAATGAGATATAGATTAACAGTTTCTTGTCACCAACCCCATGCAATCGGTATAACGTTATTATTCACTCTCATTGTTCAAGCTAATATCAGGCTACGATAAACGTTCTTTAATTAGTATAATTTCTTAAATGTAGTGGAGACACATATGTATCTGCATATCATTTCACCTTATAGCTTTGCTATTATAAATCAGTTGTCTTTAATCCGAGTGACAGAAGATTATAAACATTCCACTTTTATTTTTAGGTGAAGCTGTAATAAAAAGGTGTTAGCTCATACTTTTTGCATAGGCTTGGGCAGAAAGTTTCGTTAAATTTGAGCGATTTTTTGCTGAAAAACTTTGAACATGTGACTTATGTTTGCATCAAAAGAGATTCCTAAATTATTTTGTATTTTTTTTTAATGGTTAAAAGTATATTTTTCTATCAAATACACTCAGTTGTCACTTTATTAGGTACACCTGCTCTTTAAAGCAAACAACCGAACAGCGAATCATGTGGTTGCAACTCAGTACATAAAGCATGCAGACATGGTTAAGAGGTTCAGTTGTTTTTCGATCAAACATTAGAATGGGGAAGATGAGTGATGTAAGTGACAAAGCTCAATTTCTGGTGCGACATGTAGATGTTATGGTCAGAATTTGGCGTAAACAGCATGAATCAATGGATTCATCCTGCCTTGTGTCAAAAGTACAGGATGGTGATGGTAATGTGATGGTGTGGAGAATGTTTTCATGGCACATATTAGGCCCTTTAATGCCAATTCAGCATCATTTGAATGCCACAGCGTACCTGAGCATTATTGCTGATCCTGTACATCCCATTATGGCCACAGTCAGCCCGTTTTATAATGACTATTACCTACAGGATAATGCGCCATGTCACAAAACACGCATCATATCAAGCTGGTTCTACGAACATGACAATGACTACAGTGTACTCCAATGGCCTGAAAATTCCCCCAGATTATAATCTAATAGAGCATCTTTGGGATGAGGTGGAAAGGGAGGTTCGCAGCATGTATATGTGCCCGACAAATCTGCAGGAACTGCGTGATGTTATCAGGTCAGCATGGACTAAAATCTCTAAGGAATGTTTCTAGCACCTTGTTGAATCCATTCCGCGAAGAAATCAGGCTGTTATGGAGGCAAAAGGGAGTTCTACCCGGTACTAGATAAGTGTACCTAATAAAGTGGACCTTGAATGTAAAGTGTCCGTACTGTTGGTGCGAAAGAAATGAAAAGCTAGAAAACAAATTAAAATTGGAGATGTTACACTTCAGACATTTCTTAATGTATTGCCTTTAAATTTGGTATGTGAAGTTACAGTCTAGTAGAGCACATTAATTGTAAATGTGGGTTATTTTAGAGTAACACAGTTTGAGCTACAGAAGTTCGAATATCGCTAAACTATCCTATTAATAACACGCAGTGTGTCCTATAATTTTTTTGGCCACAAGAAACACTCCAGTGTGTTTTGGTTGTTTATGGAATACGATATTCTGTATTTTTTCTGATAATTATGCTGTATGCTGTAATAATTGAAGAATTTTATTGGTGTTTAGACAAAATAAGTATCATAATTTAATCATCCTTCAAATTAATATTCTAACGATTTTTAAAATTTTGTTGGAAAATATTTTTGTACGTCCAAAATTTTAAATAGACGACCGTAATACTGTACTTTGTAAAGTCTGTACTGTACTGAACTAGTACTCGATGGGCAAAAAAGCTCAACTGCTTTTGCTGAAAGGAGTTAATTGAAATCGCCTGTGACCAATGTTAAGTGAGAAACATTTGTTAAATAGATTAGTTAATTTTAATTTGTGTTTATAAATAAAATATTTGAATATCAAAGAGCTTTATGCTGTTTATCAGTGTAAATATTTGTTTTCAAGTACTTATTGATAGTTAAATGGATATCACTAATCATGTTTAGTGTCTGTTGTTATTTATCGCTATAAATGCTATACCAATGACAACTCAGTACAAACTAATTTTAAACTCATAAAGGGATTTTCAAGATATATAATAGACAACAGATTTCATTTCTAGTTATATCCATAAGTGCTATAAAATGCCATTGACATCCCAACGAGAAGATTGTGAACGTCTATAGTTTTTAAGGTGTTCTGTTATGTATCGTTCTTAAAAAAATGGATGTTTTTATTTTATTAAAATGGAATCTGTTGTCTATTATGTATCTTGAAAATCTCTTTATGAGTTTAAAATCAGTTTGTACTGAGTTATCATTGGTATAGCATTTACAGCAATAAATAACATCAAACACTAAACATGACTAGTGATATCCATTTAACTATATATATTTAATAGGAAAAATACAACAAAATTTGCCTTCTGGCAATCAGCTATTACAAATCTACGCATTTTTGGGTATAAAATAAATAAAATGCGATTACTTATTTACATTCATCTTTATATTCCTAATTCAAAAATGGAATGAAACTTGTCTGAAAACTACATAGTAACAATTTAAGTAACCTCAAAATAAAAATAAGTTATTGTGATCCTAATATGGAAAACATCTGTCTAAAACAAATAGCATTAAAGATACGAAAGAAATATAACCCAAAATAAAGAACTAATATAAAATAATTTGTCTGCAAAATTAGTAATACTTTTCTGTTACACATACATCAAATCTGCAAAAATTTGCAAAGAAACTGGTAAACAGAACCATAAACCTAAGTTCACGAAAAATGTATGTTTTGTTTTAGCATGAGTCACTGGAACTCTACTTCTCTGTACTAGTCACGCGAGATTATTAATAACTTTTAGAACATATATTAAGATTCCTTTTCTAGAAAGTAGAAGACACGATCAGAAAATATAAAAGCAGTATTATGATAAAATTTGGAAGAAAATAATATAAAGGATTTTAAAGAACTTCCCCTTGTTTAAACTACGACCTCAAATTTGTTATGAATAGATGCGCATCAAAAATTCAATCAAAAATACACACACGTCAAATCAACAAGCAAATTTTCGTCTACCATTCAAAATTGTGATGTGATCAAGACATTAAGATTGCATTGAAGTATTATTTTTGAAGTAACTCAGAAAAGCTTAACCTAAATTTTAATCATTTCATACCTTAAACATCGAAATAGTTGTTTTCCATTAAAAATAACATATAAAACACACGTTACATGAAAATAAATAATTATCTTAAAGAAGTCTTCAATTTGGACTTTTAGCATTTAATAAAAAAAAGTTTATTCAAATTTAAAGTGTAATATTATGCAGCCTGAAAGATTTAACTTTGAAGTTTAATCTGTATTCTAGTTCAGTGTGTTACATATTGTAAACATACGCACATAAAACTATCCAAATGTATGTTCGTAAGCACATCGAACTAAACCTTGCAATTGAGCATTAAAAATACGTGAATAGAATGTTGGAAACTGAGTTGTTTAAAATCTGTTATCAAAATATCCCTAACTTAATTTATTTTTTATTTTAGGGATTTTTCAAATTTCATGTTGGATAACATCATTGACAATTTTATCAAACAAACAAAGCACCCCACATAGCCAAAAAAAAAAAAAATCTTTATAGCTTTGATATATTTTTTTTATGAACGGTTATCTGAGCCGCGTTTGTGCATCTTGAAATTGGAATTGAAAATGCAATAAACCTCATTTAAAGGTCTTATCTACTTCTTATTTTATTAAATATTAAAATAAAATATGTTTGCTACATGACTTTACGAGCAAATTTATAGTCAACTCCCCATTACTGAATGGAAGGGATTTCGTAATTCTAATATCTGTATATTTTTTAACTGATTAAAGTCTTACAACAAATTTGAAGTCAAAACAAGCACAACAAGCACAACAACTCAATCATATTAGGAAAGAAAGGATCGATACGGAGAGTGATAATGCATAGAAACATGGATGCATTAGGTTTAGAGCGGAACGTAAAGAAATAAATAGTTCAGCTATTTTGGTGACTTAATTAGTCACATTTGCATGGAAAATTCCTTGTTTCGTTTTACGTGTATATGACCAAAATAGACTGTTTGCGTCTTACTTCGCCCTTCCATAGGTAAGAAAGAGTATATATTCATAGAGGTTTCTGCATGTAGTTAGTTAATGTCCATGCGAAAAGGATGTGGAGGGTCCTAAACTTATGTTACTCTAACTTAAACATAGGTTACATACATCAAGTAATTGTCCAATCAGGTTTATACTTGCTTCCAGTTGTGTTATTCCATCCTGCAGTGAGATCGCACACATTTTAAGTGGTAGTAGACTTTAATATTTAATAGATTAATATATTTAATATGTAACTCTTATATATATAATAAGAATGAGCGATGATATAATAAGTGAAAAACTGTGAAATGTCCCACTAGGAATGTTCGTTTTGACTTAATAGTTCAACATACTTTCATTCCTATTTCGGTGTTGGTTTGGGAAGACATGGAGAAAGCTTCCTCTTTGCCTTAGCAGCCATATGAAACATAACAAAAATAAAAAAAAAAACGTTGTATAAAGCTATCCATTAATTGGTAATAAGACATATTTTATTGTGAATAAATATGTTGGTTATTTGTTCACTTGTGTTTTCTTCTTTGTCCTTTTCTTAATATGTTAGAGATTATGTTTAACTTATCTTGAAACCTGCTGCATCGCGATTACTTGTTTGATATCAATGTACTTCAATATTACGTTGATAGTAATGTAAAGAGACTTCTGTTTAATTTGAACAGCATCTAATAGGCAGTACCTCATCTGGAACTTTAGAACTGGCATTGTTTTTGTTATACTCTATACATTATCAGAACTGAGATTTTGCATTTTCTGTAGCTTTTAATAATAAGTCGCTAAAATTTCTTTGAAACAGAAATTATTTCTATTGCGTGGCTGTTCATTGTACTTTATTGCGTTAATGCTACTTGTAATGCTTCTTTTCACCTAATAAATTAGTGCCAATCCACATCGTAATTGCCTTTGAATATTACATTAACTTTGGAAGACACCACTGTTTTAACCCTTTCTCTACTATTGTTTCCATAAAAGTTTGAGCACACGCATAAAAAATATAACTAATAATATTAAAAACCCTTTTTACAGAATGTAGGCTAAAATAACATACTGTATAATAAAAATGTATAATTATGATTGTACATGAATTAATTATTTTAATTTTCCATAAAATAATCATCAGCTGCTTATCACTAAACGGTAAGATTACACTTGTTTGTTTATTTTTACTGTAAACTACATAAGTTTTTACGTACTTCTGAGAAATTGAACACATATTTCACGTTCTTTTTATATCTTTCATTCAAAGCAAAAACTGCTATTTTTCTATGGTTCAAGATACAATGTTGCAAAGCGGTATTTATTTTGAATGTAAACAAAAATAGCTTTATGTGAACAATTAAATTTTGAAATTTTTTTAGGTCAACCAAAGCATTTACCAGTTGATATTTTAACTATCTGTACATACATCCGTTACCTGTAGTAGTTGCTTAAAGTAATATACTGTTGAAATCTGATAGCTTGCTAAAGGCTTTTTAAAGATTTTCAGACTGAAAATACCGTAAGATTCAAACAAACCAGAAATTAACACACACACACACACACATTTAAAACCTGAAACATGTTCTTCAAAGTAAACAAATTATACATTTAATTCTACGATGACAAAAACATCTTTGGTGGCATTTATCTTAAATAAAGTTTTCCGATAATTGGTTAAATAACCGGCTATCAAGTTTTGCAAAAATTTACCTAGAAGCTTAAGACCCATGAATAGACATTGAAAATAAATGAAATATTATTTATTAAACAGTTCATTACTTTATCCTTAGGATTACTTATGCCCACTTTTATTTTAGCAGAAAATAGTATCAATGGGAAAAAATGCAAATATATGTGAATGTAGGATGTGAATTGGTTGTTTTTAGCAAAGTCACAAACAAGTAAAAATATATATAGAAACATATGATTCATTTCTAGTGGATAACTTGTACAGCTACTTATTATTTCAATTTGTGTTTACAATTTTACTGAAGGTCATTCTTGAGGCAAAGCTAGAAAATATTAATTAGCTCATTCATGTTGCAAGATCTATCCATAGGATAAAACCTAACACTTAGAATAAACCAAATCATTGATAATTATTTTACACTAAGTTCACACTAAGAGCTGAACTTCTTGTTTTCAAAGTAACTGATGTTTTCCATTGTTTATATAAAAATTCAGTTCTTAATGTAAAAATAATCTAACAAGACTTCTTAAAATATCTAGATAGTTGTCTATTATTTGTTTTAAAGATCCGTAGGTGCATGGATTCTGCAGTCTAGAAAGCCTGATTATAATTCCATATACAGTAATACAAACACCAGACATTTTGGAATGGTGTTATATTTAGCAGTAGTGGGTTAATGCAAAACTAAACAAAAATAAGAGAACTTAGTAACATGCAACTGTGTACTAAATATTTGCTGTTAGAGGTTCAAAGTATGGGTTGATGAACGTGAAGCCTTCAAACTCCGTGCCTGTCAAGTTATTGATCACCACGCTATCAGCGGGTGTCAGGAATTTTTTGGAACTGGTGAAGATTGAGTCAAAATTTTCACCTTTCTTGGGGTTTTTCTGTACAAAGACAAAAAAAAAAGGAAGTAAACCTAACCAAACCATAATTACAACAATTATATGTATAAAGAACTTACCTTATATAATACATGCAGTAACTTAAATGTTTGCTGTTAGAAACGAAAATACAAAGCATTAAAGAAACGTGGAAAAGTACTACATGCAGCTATTCAAGCAAAAAACATGAATTTTAGTTGTTGTACAAAACACACAACTCAAAACATATTAGAACAAAATTGATTCAATAATGAGAATTTTTAAGTGTCCGAAAAGATAAACTGGCTCAGAAAATTTTTGCCTAAAAATAACTTTTTTATTTTTTTGAAATAAGCAAAATATATGATTATTGAAATGTTCTTTGTTATTATTAATGAGAAATGTGGAGTGAATATAGAATTTCATAGATAATTTTTCCTTTATCACATCCCAGTGTATGAAAATTAATACATTTTTAATAAAGTAAACAAAGTCACAAGGAAGGACTGCGTTAAAACAGCAAATCCAAACCTCTGACTAATTACATTTGTAACCTGGAATATTTTCAACTGGTGCAGCGTTTTTTGTTTTATTTGTTTTTGTTTCGGCTTGTATTTTTAAGTTATAACAAACTGATATATATATATATATATATATATATATACCGGTACATTTTTAGACCTATATAACTTAAATCGAATGAATTAAAATTATTAATATATGCCTCATTCACAAAACGTATCCATCATTACATGAGTAAAATATAATATGTTTGTTTTTGTATTTCGGGCAGAGCTACACGACTTCTATCTTCGCCAGCAGTTCCTTATTTAGCAGTGAAAGACACTAGAACGAAAGCTACTAGTCATCATCAACTCTTGTACTACACAACTCTTGTGGAATTGAGCGATAGATACTAAATATCCCATGGCTGAAAGGACTACATGTTTGGTGGACGGGGATTTGAACCCATAACCCTCAGATTACTACTCTAACGCCCTAACCACCTGGCAATGTCGGGCCAGAACAATATGAAACAGACTAAATGAAGAGAAATACATCACCACATAAGTATAGTGCGAAATAGACTGAATGAAGAAAAAATTGATTATTTCAGAAAGAAAAAGATAAATGAAAGTAGGTTGTTCAATATGAATTAGTTGCACTATATTTTTAAACCTTTAATTTACATTCGCAGATAACATTCCATAACAAAGCTGCCCAGATACGTCAGCATATCCCTTTCCTGCCTCTTCCTATTCTGCACTGAATAGAAAATTAAAAAAAATATCATATTTATCATTGTACTTACAATTTTTGGCTTAAAGGGAGGTTGCACCTCCTTGTTTTCAATCTTGTCCCAGTCTATTCTTCTAAAGAAAGGATGACTCCTGACGTCTTCCTCACCTGTACTACTACAACCAAGACGCTTTGAAGGACTCTTCATTAAAAACTAAATAAGGAAGAAACACGTGAAACAACTTAAAACATGAAGATCTTTGTACAAGATAGAGCTTATTTATCGTATCAGTACCATCTCATTATCCCAGAAATAAAGATGATAATTAATAAAATATTTTCACAGTGGCTCTAGCATTTGATTAAACTTTAACAAATACAATTTATTATTTCAAAAAAGAAGAAAACATACCCCTTTACATGCTTCCTTAGCTTCCTTGGAAAGAAATTTTGGATAAGAAACGTTATGGTCAGTGATGGAAGCAAATAACTCTTCCTCATCTTCTCCATCAAAAGGTGGCTACCAAAATGAAATAATAAAAAAAGATTTTTATCATAATGATTTTTAATTTTAAATAAAGAAGTTATTAAACTTAAATCTTTTGACATGTACAAAAATGTGTATATTTAGCTTGCTTTTAGGATATAGCAGTGTAAATATACACTGCAGTGTTTCAATATTAGTTGAATTTTGAATATATACAATTACTGAGACATAGCAAACCAGTCACGTGGAAGAAGCAAAAATTATATTTATAAAAATTAATTGGAAAAGGTATAAAACATTAATTAGCAATGGAACCAGTCTTAAAATATCTAAAACCAACTGCACATATTGCAATAATAAAATAAAATTAACGTAACGTTAGCTTACGTTGAACAAACAACTTCCTCTCAAAGCAGTAGTTTCAATTTAAGAAGTTTTCTCGCATATAAAGATTAGTAGTAAATGAATGGTATGTGCAACAGAGAAGGATGAGTTCATTAATCCAAGAACTAGTTAGTTTTTTGTTTGTTGATAGTTAAGCACAAAGTTACACAATGAGCTAGCTGTACTCTGCCAATTAAGGGCATCGAAACATGGTATCTAGCATTATACGTCTGCAGATATTCCGCTGTGCTACAGAGGGCTCCATAGCTAGTAACATATAAGTGGAACGGACTAATTTTCTAAAAGAAACTTTTCGAAACAATTTATTTAATTCACGATTTCTTGTGACTTTTCTGCCTCAACCTCCGAACATTACATTTGTCTGGGAAATGGCTGTTTTCAACATGTCTCTCACAAACTGCGGACTTTATATATGTTTGTAAATTATCATTATGAACAACAAGTTTGTCTTACCCCACAAACTCTATAGCTGTAACCAATGAGCCATTCTTAGCCTATAGGTTTTATTTATGTTTGATAGCTTGTGAACAATGGGACTGTCTTAAACTGCGGGCTTTAAAGCTTTTTGAGAGCCAACAAGCCAGTCCTAACCTATGAGATTTATTTCTGTTTGAAAGTCAAACACACAAAGAACGTGATACGTTGGTTCCAAAAAGTAGTAGGGCGAACTAATTTGTTATGCTTCTAAAAAAGAATAGCATAAATAGTAATTGCACATTTCATAAATTTATTCTTATCACAATGTTGTAGAAACATGACAGATGGGATTCTATTAGATCCTTCTATTTATTCATTAGTTGTTGGATTATAATATGTAGTTTCAGTTTTATTAATTCCTAATAGTTTAAAATTTTCTTTCATCAGTTTTAATCAAAACGTTATTATTAGTCTAGCAAATAATCACTCAAAATTGCTAAAATTGAAAACAAAGCATGAAACATGTTATAAATGTAGATTTTCAAATGGAGATTTCTAGAAACGCTAGATACATTAAATATCATGCCTTAAACAACCACCATATTAGGTTTCAATATGGCCGCCATCGAAAACCAGAATTACTCAAACTAAATGCATATAGAAGTGTCGTGTAAATATTTCAAGTCTGTCGTAGACGTATAATTTCATATAGAGATTAATTTGAATTTCAAATCAATCACAGATCTTCTCCTAACAGTTGCTATGTCGGATTCAAGTATAACCTCCATCCAGAACTACCACTAATCAACAATACTTTTCAAACACACGTCATCTAAAAATAAAATTGAATTACTATCGAAAACCACAATAATTATATGATTTTAATCTTCATAGAGGCATCATATAAAAGCTTAAACATATGTCTTGACAAGTGAGTTTGGTTTTAGCACTTTGATAAATACATGAGTCAATTTTATGTTACAAGAAAAGCAAAAACGAACAACAACAACAACAAACGCTGTTTATGTTACTAGTTTGTTACTATATTCGAAAACCAAGTGGACAACAGTAAAATAATAAACAAAACGGAACCAATTATTATTATTTATCTTTATTTTTGAAGGTTCACTTATGTGATTATTTATTTGAAATTTGTACATGATATGTTATCTAAGACCACTAAATAACAACAATACTTTAGTGAATGACTTCAGAAATAAACTGATAATATATTTCACCATACATGTATCTTTCATAGTTAATATTCATGTTGTAGTTTTGGAAATTGTTCTTATGTACAAGTTAGATATCCAGAAATTATGGATCACCTTTAAAGTTGCAAGAATGTCTAATACATCTATGCACATAGCATTGACAATTTTACAATAACATGAGAGGTTATTATCTTCTTTCATATATTCTTGTGTGGTAATACTGTGTTAGGTTTTGTCTAAATAAATAAAGAAAAAACATATCTGAGACATAGAAAGCATACCGTAAAGTGAAAAGTGTTAACATTTCAGAAACACCACAGTAAATCATGTGGAAGGATCATGCATTGATAGAATGGTTCATTGCGATAATGTGCAACTGCACTTGCCCAATTAGTTATATGAGCCAGACCCAACAGCACTCTTTGCCAAAACAAAACAAACATTATTTTTACGGAGGATACTCTTGAACATCATATTAAAATAACTATTTACCATTATCGTAATATATGAAGATAATCACTAGTGTCTAAACAGCATATAATGACTTCACGAGAAAGGATGTAGGAGCAACCAGACCAAAGCTGGACAAATGTGTGAATATCCATAGTAGAAGTTCTCAAGTCCAGGAATTAGCTGACAGTATTTTTGTAAGAAATCATGCAGAGATCTAAGTAAATGCTAAATTGCTTAATTATCTTGCACTGTGTTGCATTTATATGCTAGAAATAGCAATTAAGATTAACGTTTCAAATGTCCATGATGGTTGAGTTATACTTTACATTCGGATGAATCACGTAATTTTTATAGTACAGATTACAATAATGGTTGTATGCTTCTTAGAACCTACAATGTAATTGTTATTTCTTCTATTTGCATTTGTTTAAAGTTTACAGTGATGATGGATGATGTTTCACATTGTGGTGCACATTTGATAAGTGTTAACCTTAGTGCATATACTACATAACTGAAATAACTGTTTGTTGCAAGACTTTTGTATATGGCTACTTCAACATGTTACAAAAATGTTTTTGGTAATGTAAGAAAGATGTCTCAGAAATATTACTACCACATTATGAAATATATAAGTTGGACTCACAAGGTTATTTGTATTATAAAGTGTTTTATACATTAACCTATATTCTGTTGAAACTATAAAGCTTTATACACTTAATTAAATGTTGTAATCAAATTCCCTAATCAGATAAATGTGGCTTGTGGTTTTACGATGACATGTTTATGTAAATTAAAAGCGTGAGTTTGTACAAAAGTGATTTTCGATGGCTGCTATGTTTACATTTATTGTGGTGGCTTATTGGGAAACTATCCGTAATAAGTCTTGCATTTATATGAATCTCCAAATAAAAATATATGCAAAAGTGTAGATATTTAGAAACATTTCAGTGCATTTGAAACATATAGTTGTGCAATGATGTAATGTTTGTCATATTCAAATAAGAGATAGTTGAGGTTTTTGGTAAGACCTGAGATGAGTTATGCTTTTTTGCAAAGCTTCTTTGAAAATATATATATATGCTACTTTTCAAGTTTTATTCACAATTTGTATAGTTTTGAGATGATTTGCTGTAATTTAAGTTTATCTGTTAATAAAGACTAAAGAATCTCAAGCATGCTAACAAAGTGTTATATAAAAGTTTCATCTATGGTTTTAGCTTATCGATTTGAGCCATTATCCAGCCAGATAACTAGAACAGAGGATAATGTATAAGTTTCAGGAATAATTCAGTGATAAGTGGCCTATAATATTTATAGTCGTAATTAGAAGCAATGGTACTGATACATGAGGGTAACGCTATAGTGGAGCAGTTTATTTACAGAGGGACTATTTGATCCAGGATACTCTTTTTAATAATCTATACATGTATTTAAAAACTCACTTTAATGTTTAGTTAATGAACTAGATATAGAGATAGTTAGTTATACATATGTTTTTTAAGATTCTGGGCGTTACTGTTTGGTGCTTTTCTGTCATAACTTTATTACTAGGCTACATGTGTTCTATATAAAAAAAAATCAGACAAACTAATATACTTAATGTTCTTTCCTTCTTTTGTTCTCTCGTATAACTATTGGAACTTGTACTTAATTATTTTAACAAATTTGTAATTTCGCTCTACCATCAATTTGGTTATTCAATTAAGTCTTTCATTATTGCTATGTTTTTACAAACAGTCTGTTTTTTTGGTTGAGTGTAAACATTGCTTAATTTTCATTTGTTACAAACTCAAATACAGTGGTACCTCGGTTCTCGAACGACTCCCTTCTCGAACAATTCGGTTTTCGAACATATTGTTTGAGAACAAAATGTCTTGGTTGTCGTACATAAACTCGGTTCCCGAACCAAGCTGTCGTGGCCCGAACCCCGAAATAACCCTACTGATGAGCCAAACGACCCTTTGACCATTTTCGGCCCACGCCAAGCTTGCCTAAAACATTTTACCCGCATCTGTCACTCAGTCCACACCCCCGCTAAAATTTGCTGTAAACTTTCTCGTTTTCCTTTTTGTTTTGTTTTTTGATTTTCTAAACATTCTGATTAAATAAACCACCATGGGGTCAAAGAAGGAAAATGAAAGCAGCAAACCAAAAATAAAAGTTGTTAGAGCCACAATAGCGAAGTATAAGAGTGGCGTTCGCGTGTCTGACCTTGCTACACAGTTTGGTATGGCGAAGTCTACAGTCTGCACCATACTGAAAAATAAAGAGGTCATCAAAGGAGCTGATGTTGCAAAAGGAGTGACAGTGCTTACAAAACAAAGATCACAAACAATAGAAGAGGTAGAAAAACTGTTGTTGATTTGGGTAAATGAAAAACAATGAGCTGGTGATAGCATTTCTGAAATCATCATTTGTGAGAAAAGAAAGCAGTTGCATGCTGACCTCCTGAAAAACACCCCTGGAACAAGTACTGATACCAGTGATGCCTTTAAGGCTAGTAGGGGGTGGTTTGAAAAATTTAGGAAGAAAAGTGACATATATAGTGTGGTGAGAGATGGGGAGGGTGCAATTCTAACAAAGACGCTGCTGATAAATTTGTTAGGGAACTTAAGGACTATGTAGAAGCTGTTTATATTACACAAATTTCTTTAGTCAATTAATTATGCATATGCTACACTTATTTTATTATTAGGTTTAAACTAAATCAGTGTTTGGGTACATAAGTCAAAGGAATTTAATCGATTTGTACCATGTGGGTGGTGTAGTGAGATTCAGAACAAGGTAACTATCTTGAAATGAATCATTACTTCTAAAAAGAACTCAATGTTTCTAAAACAATAAGTACCAGCTTTGGGAATTCAAATCAGTTTGAGAGCCGATAATTCACAATCAAGACTTCATATCTATATACGCACACATACACAAGATAATTAAAAATAGTTAATTTAAAAGGGGAATAGGAATCGTTAAAAAATAACAGAAAAAAATTATATCAAAATACAAGAATTATATTAAGGAATGTGTGAATATGTTAATACTTTTGCCACCTGCCTTATTTATGTACAAGGTTAGAAAAACACAATCATAAAGTAATGTAATTTAATCCTATCACTATCAGAGCATACGTGTAAATAAATTCTGACCTTTCTACACCTCTGTATAAATGGTGTCATAATGTATATTTAATAAAGCAAGTGAATGACATTTATTTCACTATGACGTAGACTAATCAGTTGGAAACAACTGTAGCTTCCTATCGCATATCTCGTTGTCTCGTGCTCTTTTGTCAATTCTTATTGTATTCGAAACTGGATTGCTGTATTTATTGAGTTATTTTCCGTCAACTTATTGTCTATTACAGACAAATTTTAATATGTTTTATTAATCTCTTGAAGTACATGATATAAATATATTACTATTTATAAACTTGTTTTTATCAGTCAATGACTAACTATATCGTGATGTCTTATACTGCCTAAACATTCTCTAGTGTTTATTTATACATCATAGACATTGTTGTAGAAATGTCATGTCAATAAAAAATGTGATTTTTCCGTTATATCTCATTTGAGTAACCTTACTGATAATTCTATATTAAGGATAAAACTAGTTATGATCGTTTTGATAGATTAATACTTTTCACGTAAAATGTTGTGATAAGTAGCGATTATAGCTGTAATTCAAACTTGAAATATATCTTCACTCAATAATATTAATTTTATGAATAAATTTCAGAAGTTGAATCGATATTAATTGCCAATAATTTTAATTCAGTTAATTCAGAAAAAAACAATGGAAATCACTATGAGTAAACGCACGGCATAAACTTTACTTCATTATTATGTAGTATAAAATATTGACCCTTTACCTATTTTAATCAATATGAATTGTGACAATTAATGTATCATAATTCAATACGAAAGATATACATTTCAATAGTATTAATACCGGGTTGATGAACAATAAACCCTTTTCTTTTAACTTCTGGACAATCTTCCATTATTCACTCACGACTTGTAACAAATAAATGACACAAAGCTAAAAAGTAAAATATATTTTATACACTGTATAAGCTATTTATCTTTACAACAGAGATCAGAAACAATTACTTACGAAAACAAGATTAATAGAATTTACCTGTCCAACTAGCATTTCGTATAAGAGAACACCGTAGGCCCACCAGTCTACAGATTTTCCATATGGTTGGTACAAGATAATCTAAAGAAAAGTAGTAAAAATAATATGAGTTTATAAGAAATGATAATATAAGAAATCTCGCTTTGATATTAATTAGGTAACTTGAATTGTTCAACTCATTATACAAAAACCTTAAATATTGAATTCACAAGAATTTAAATTATTTTGCAGGATGAAAAAAACATATTTGTTATTAGTCATTTAGAAAATAATGTGAAATTTACTATAAAATATTTTCAATAACTGTACTCTGATAAGCAGATATATTTAATTGAACCTCAGGTGCAATGTAGTCTGGTGTTCCACAAAATGTCTTGGTGGTTTTGTCTCCCATGACTCCTTCTTTGCACATCCCAAAATCTGCTATCTTTATGTGTCCGTCTTGATCGAGTAAAATGTTATCTAGTTTTAAGTCTCTGAAAAAAAGCCAATATTACAATGATTACAATCCCTACAAGTATGCGATTTTCGTTCATGCTTTGAAAACAATATCAAAATGTTTTAAACTTGAAATCAACTTATACGAGCATGATTAAGATGATGAAAGCCTTGATTAAGTTTGAGATATACAACAATAACAAAATTTAGACTCCATACAAGGGTATGATTTAATAATTGTGATATGCTACAGATTAAGTCCAATATAACTGGTACCTGTACACAATCCCTCGACTGTGAAGAAAGAATAATCCTACGGCAATTTCTGCTGCATAGAATCTGGACAAAAAAAACACGTTACGAGAAGTAATTTGTCAAAAAAATAAATAAAAATACGAAAAACAACAAGAGAGACAAATACTGTTTATGTCCATTTTACGAAAAACATGTTTTATTGTTACTTTTCTATGAACCAAGACAAACTCTGGAAATAATAAAAAAATAACCTTAAGAGTAGTATTTTTAAACTCTATAAAATACTTACAGATTTGTTCTGTAACAAAATGAGGTTTAAGTTAAGAGTACAGACTTGTAGAATCGTTTGATATTATGAGCTCATATTTGACTTTTTTCCAGCATGTTTACATTCTTAATGTTTTATAAACTGTCAGTCTGCGGCTCTAATGCCTCATGAGTTTAACACAAAAACAATCTCATTCGTAAACTAACAATTCCCGTAGATTGTGCTAAAACAATCTAGCTGCACTTTCACTGTGGCTGAATGCTCTGTAGAGAAATATTTGTGGTTTTAATACAAAATAATTCCTAACTCTATCGTTTTTTCCACACCACCAATGATCCTTTAACCAAAGCTATGTGTTTTTTTAAGTCTTCACATTCCGTATTCAAATCTGTACCTATTTACTTCCCAAGTTTTGGCCAATTCATTAAGGCTGTTAATGTATGTTCGCATAATAGAAACTAATCAAAGGAATTGTCTTCTTCTACAATTTCAATATCCTATAGAAATAAGTAGCATACTTTTTGAACAACAACGATTTTCAAACATATCAATGAAGTGATAACCTAATCGCATTATCTCAAACAGAAAAACATCCTCTTACCACTCTTTGCTTTCTGCTACATAGTTAATTTTCAATCTACTTCTTAACTTAAATCAATCTGATTTACATCTAATTCAAAAATTAATTTATTGTATAACTGACACATTATTATATATTATTCTTTTCTTTCAGTAATAAATATTCTTATTAATAACTCTTAATTACCTTAATGTCAACATATTTTTATACAAGTGCACCAAACATCGTTCATATTAAAAACGGCCTTCTATAAGTTGTAAGGAAAAACAATTACATAACCATACATTCTTGTTACAACTATCCCGAGGCTGATGAATCTATATTACTTTATGATACAGCTTAGGTGCCACTCAGTGCTATACAATATCAACGATACAACATCAGAAGTGATATTTATACTCCGTTTAACAAGACATTTCACTGGAACACCTGAGAGGTTGTAATATTATACTTTCTAATTCCCAGCCAAATGCTGTTACAGTAAACGTAGAGGTAAAACATTTTGTTTGTTCTTTGAAGTTTAATATTTCAAAATATTGAAATAATGAAGCTAGTCATTGGGATTTCGTTGGAATAATCTTGAGTAGAATATTTTAAATAAGAAATATCTTGAACAAATTGAGATAAAACATGATGTGCCTTCTTAACAATACGTTTTCTAGTATAGATCTGAAGATTTTTAAATACAACACTCTATATATTTAAAGAAAAAGTTCTCAGCTTTCTTCTTACATATACGGGGCAATGCAAGGCCTTATATTTACGGTACTGGATTATGAATTCAAATGTTCATAGCTTTCATTCCGTTGCACTAAAATTTATTCTGGGCCATGCATGGCCAAGCGCGTAAGGCGTGCGACTCGTAATCCGACGGTCGCGGGTTCGCGCCCGTGTCGCGCCAAACATGCTCGCCCTCCCAGCCGTGGGGGCGTTATACTGTGACGGTCAATCCCACTATTCGTTGGTACAAGAGTAGCCCAAGAGTTGGCGGTGGGTGGTGATGAGTAGCTGCCTTCCTTCTAGTCTTACACCACTAAATTAGGGACGGCTCTGTGCAGTGGGCTAACAACCTACTCACTTAAATACTTAAATCCGCAAGCGATTGCGGCCCTATCATCCTAGATGGAATCTAATGGTGATAACTAACTAACTAACTAACTAAAATTTATTCTACATTTGACAATATGATCATCATGGTCATATCTTACTCTCGATTAGAGTAACCTAAGAGTTAGTAATGGGTGTTCGTGCCTTTTCTCTGGTCTATCAGTTCAACATTATGAACAGCTAATGAAGAGATATATCCCTTGTAAGACTTAGTGTGAATATCTGAAACAATTCGAATCTCCTCCTTTATGAAACTTTTTTTTTCTTGGAATAGCCTCTGTTCATGAAGAAGAATTGTGGCAGTTAATAAAGCTCAATAAACTATTCATTAATTTCAATGAAGAAAAAGACCCATGTTCTACTAAGAAAACGTTCACAACACCATTGCACCACCTGTATATCATTCTTATTCAGGCAGTATCTAATGATGTTTTTGCTTTTTGACACATACTTACTTTTATCAGTAAGAAAAGTAATGTAATGTAGTTCATCAGTCTATGTTACACATTTTCAGTAATTCAGTGTCTATAATTTGCTGTTTCTTTGTTGTATTTTGTGTAAAGCAAAATGATGTCTGTCTGTAACTAAATTTTGCATTCTTAGTATAATTAACTTCGTGATTGTTAGAAAAAATATATATGTAAAATTGTTCGCTCCTCTACGTAAAATATTTTCTCAACCCAAACGAGCCGT
Source organism: Tachypleus tridentatus (assembly GCF_004210375.1). Classification (NCBI taxonomy): domain Eukaryota; kingdom Metazoa; phylum Arthropoda; class Merostomata; order Xiphosura; family Limulidae; genus Tachypleus; species Tachypleus tridentatus. The sequence goes on along the minus strand of NC_134833.1, from coordinate 42,428,250 downwards.
TTTTACATATATACTTTTCTCTACAAGTAGGTTTTCTTGACATCACTGATCACGTGATTGTTAGGTTTTATCTGAGACACGATGTTCTCTGAGTGGCTGTGAGCTGCCAAACGCTATTTATATAAGGTTCTTTACATGTTATTGTTTAGAATTGTTACATCCTGGCAAATATTACGAATTATTTAAATGATCATAGTCTGATGTGTGCTGGAATTTTGCAAGATATCCAATCATCTTTTCTCTTAGTGACAAGCATTTAGTGGCCATATTTTATTCCATTGACAGACAATTCCATTTTGATTGCCATTGTTGATTTAATCTGGCAGACGTAATTTTATTGAAAATTTAATCATTATCCTAAAAGAATTTTGCTGTAAACACATAAGAGCGAATTCTGAAATCACTTTGTAATTTCCACCTGGTAACTAAAATCTCTATATTAGTTATTCTGAAATTACTGTGTAATCTCCAGTTGGTAACTAAAATCCCTAAATTAGTAATTTGGTAATTTTGTAAAAATTAATGATTTGAATAACGTAGGAACTCTTAGCATGCAAGAAAACAACAACAAAAATCTATGACATTTTTCGCTTTTAGCCTAAAACTCTTTGTAAATATTGCTTTACGTACATCGTAGTTGAGTCAAAGAAACAGTAAAACAGTTTTAGATCCTGTGAAAATTAAATACCAGAACTACCGCCATATTCCTAAAATATGGTATATAAATTTACACTATAAATATTCCATTATTAACTATTTTGGTCGAAAAGTATGATCACGATGAACAATATTAGGTTAAACGAATTTTAAAATACGTAGTCACTTAAATAATGTTGTTTTCTTTTGAATTTAATTAAAACGTAAGGAACAAGTACCATACGTCTAACTTCCTACCATAGACGTTGGAATCTATAGACAATGTTGCTAATTGTCCTACTTCAATCATGTAATGTGCAACTCTGTAGCATATAACAAAACTCACATAGTCATAAAATGTGAACGCTTACACTGCAACAGGTTCTTTAAACTTTCCATTGTGCTGTATTTGGAACATGAGATCACCGCCACTCACATACTCCATAACAAAATACAGTCTGTCCTGCAAGGTAGAAAAATCGTTATATAAATTCTAAGATCCACTAAAGGTTTACCTAGCATCAACAGGTGAAACACAAGAACTGAGGTATTTAGTGTAAAAGAAGAAATATACGTGAATATCTACATCAACACTAAACTGAAAAATGTGTAATTCAGCAAATCTGATATTTTATAAATAAACTGTTAAACATAGAAACATAACTTTAAGGACTGAACCTAAACATTGAAATTTGTTCTGTATACAAGTAAAGAGAGCAATTAAATTTATTTTTCTATTAACAGAGCTTCTTTCATATTTTGTCTGTTAATGTTATTTTCTCTGTTGAGGATTTTTACCTTAGAACAATAACAAGAATGATTGTTACTAGTCACGCGCTCAAAAACACGAGATGGTTTTGTTTTGTTGTTTTCCCGAATATGAGTAGAAAACTGTGTTTCTCCAGCATAACAACTTTTGCGATTCTTACATTAGATTATATACACATTTCCTAAAGTATAATTATCCATATACTTTTTTTGGATATGAGTTGATCTATATTTTATCCCTGTGAAAATGTAAATTGTACTTTTAATCCCACTGTTTTTATAGCATAGGAAAAGTTTGGGATAAACTGTAAAACACAAGAAACAGGGAAATATTAAAAATAATTATTTTCTAAGCCCGTTTTTCACTTATTTTCACAATGTCCACGTCACTTACTTTAGCGATAAAACTGTAAAACAATTTAAAAATGTTGTAAGTTAGAAAATTTTTCAGTTAAAATCACGATTCACATTATTCAAAAATCTTTAATTACTCAGTGTCATATCAAACGTGGAATGTGTTCCTTTATCGTCTAACTAAACTTTGACGGACAGTTTATCGACATTAAATTATTTTTTGATAAAACATTTCACTTATATACAACCTAAAATTATATTTTTATAATATTTTAATTATTAGATAATCAAATCTTATTACATGTAAGTACAGTTGTGAATACCCACGACTTGTTCTCACACGAAGACATTACAAAGAAAGCTTCATAGATAATGAATGATAAGGTCTGGCTGTAATTTTATATTTAATTGTTTTAGTTTGGCTTAGAGCATGGGATAGCTAAGATGGACCAACAGATCCCTTGTTGTCCCTAAACGTTATGTCATTATGTAATAATATCACTCAGTGTAGTGCTCCACCAGGATAGATGTATTAATATATATATAAAGATATGTGTTACTGACGTAAGAAATTAAATATAAACTACTTTTCTGTGTAGTAGGCGTACGGTTTATAGAAGTAAACAATGAACGATTTTTCATATTAATATAAATAGTGTTAGTAAATCATACGGACAGTAGTTTATATATAAACTTATTATTGAAAGTAAAGATGAGTGTATAACAATACAGGGCGTCCCAAAAATGTATATACACTTTGAATGATTATAACTCACTCGAACTTTCTTTTTTGTGCAACTGATATGAAGTAATGGCAAAAGCAATACTAAGCTTTGAAAAAAGGAAATTTATCTTAAAGTGCTACTGGAAGTGCGAGCACGTAGCTGAAGTGTAAAGACGGTTTAGAAGGGAGTTTCAAACAGATCCACCAAAGCGACTCACCATTACTCGCATTAGAGATAAGTTTGAAACAAATGGAACTGTTCAAGATGTCCATAAAGAGCGTTCTGTGAGACCGCGGCCTCCCACCAGTCCCACACGGGAAGCAGAGCTGTTAGAAAGTATCCACCGATCTCCAAGAAAATCTGTTCGGCAAACATCCCGTGAGACAGGAATCCCAAAATCGAGCGTCCATCGCATGTTGAAGCGCGTTCATTGTAAAAGTTTTATTCCAGCATTAGTCCATGCCCTCAATGAAGATGATCCTGGTTGGAGAATTGAATTTTGTGAGTGGTACCTGGCAAAATATGCAGAGGATGCACAGTTTCCAAATAAGATTGTCTGTAGCGATGAGGCCACATTTGATTTAAATGGCTCAGTTAATCGCTACAGTTGCACCTACTGGGCACCTCAGAACCCGCATGTTATGGTTGAACATCACGTAAACTTAACAGTGGTTACAGTTTGGTGTGGGTTATCAGCGTTAGGCGTAATTGGACCATTGCTTTTCGAAAACACAATCACTGTTGTCGTTTATCTAAACTTGCTGCAATAATCTGTCGTGCCATACATTGGAGAGCAATTTGGAGATGAGAACTTTTATTTCCAGCAAGGTAAAGCACCGCCACACTACCATTTTGACGAAAATTTGCCGAACAGATGGATTGAGCGAAGAGGTAGCACTGAATTTCCCCCACGTTCACCAGATCTCACACTTCTGGACTTTTTTTTATGGGGATACGTCAAAGATAAAGTTTATAACACAAAACCTGTAACAATCAATGTTCTGAGAGCAGCAATTGAACTATAATGCACACAAATACCAAATGAAATGATTCGTGAAGCTTGCAATTGCATCTGTTTGCGTTATCAGCAGTGTCTGGATCACAACGTTCATCAGTTCCAACACCTGCGATAAGTCAAAAGATTCTACACTTATCTTCTTAAACCTGGATTATAAAACCTAAGTATATCTTAATAAACATTGTATTTATAATCATTCAAAGTGTGTATACATATTTTGGAACACCCTGTATATCAACCACAGTATATCTGCTATATCGATTGCCTACTAGATGTTTCGCTCAGTAGAGTATGACAGACGAAGAAATGGTTAAGAAAATATTTATATCATTTCTTACTTGAACAGCAACTGCTTCAGAATAAACTAAATTACGTTGTTGAACTGTAACTTTTATCATTCTTATCTAAATATTTAGAATTAGGTAGAGTAATGATAATGTCGTTATTAACAAATAAATGTTTTATTAAAATACATGCAAATAAAAAGGTGTATTGCCGCATAAAAATAGGTGGCGCCACAGGTGACATGTTACACAGAGATTTATCAAACTGAAACCTGTCTGAGGCTGAATCGCAAGGTACCGAGTAGAATTTCCGGCTTAAGCAGGTTTTCTGGCTTAGACAGTGAACATGCATTTCCTTAATTATATATAACTTTTAACCGAAACTTTATACTTGACTCAAGGTAAAGTTATTATACTGTTTATGCTAAATATATTAGCATAATAACAAAAATAGACATTTAAAGTATACATAAGTACAGAAAATCTTAATCAAATTTATTTGAAGAAAGTGTCCAATATCAACTGTTTCGTTTTTTTAATGGGCTTTCTCATGTGGTTAAAAGAGAACGCCAATTATACGGCCTTTTCATGAAGTTAATTTTCCTCCTTCAGTTTTGCGTGCAATTTGATAGCGTTAATATAACTTAACGGGCCTGGCATGGCCTAGCGTGTTAAGGTGTGCGACTCGTAATCCGAGGGTCGCGGGTTCGTGCCCGCATCGCGCCAAACATGCTCGCCCTCCCAGCCGTGTGGGCGTTATAATGTCACGATCAATCCCACTATTCGTTGGTAAAAGAGTAGCCCAAGACTTGGCGGTGGGTGGTGATGACTAGCTGCCTTCCCTCTAGTCTTACACTGCTAAATTAGGGACGACTCGGTGCAGTGGGCTAACAACCTACTTATTTAAATACTTGTTGAAGAATCCGCAAGCGATTGCGGCCCTATGTTCCTAGATGGAATCTAATGGTGATAACTAAATATAACTTAACATTTGCGATGAAGTAGGAATTTTTATTTCCTCACTACCTTTTCTATTTTGTCCATCTTCTGAATCTCTCACACTGTTACCATCTTGCGATTCTATTATAGATTTTAAATCAGTTTTTGTTAAAACATTCTTGTCAACGTTGACGAAACTTTCCGCAATCACATAATCATCTGCACCAATCTTCTCAATCAGAGTTTGGATTTCTCTAGAATCGTCATAACAAACAACTTCTCCACAATCTTCGCCATTATCAAAAATCAATCTAGTTTCGAAAGCACTTTATTATTAATTCATCTTTTACGCATTTGATTGAATAACTTAAAAATCCAATTGCATCTAACACGTCAGTTTTCACGGTCATTTCAGATGCTGTCTTACAGTCGTCCATGTTTGCAATAATGTGCTGAAACATCAAGTTTCTGTATTTCAGTTTTATACACTGTATAATTTCATTATCTAGTGGCTGTAGAACTGATGTACATGAAGGTAGAAAGACTAAATTAACATTTAAAAGTTGAACTTTTAGGAGACAAGTTGCACTATGTATGAAAAGTAGAATATTCCTATTTTCTTGTTCCATTCTTTTGTTTAATTTGTTCAAAAATTCATCGAATATAGAATTTGTCATCCACACTTTATTATTCGCTTTCCATTCCACAGGAGATTGATTCTTCCTTAAATTTTTGAAACAGCACGGATTTTCACTTTTACCTATTACATATGGTTTCACTAGTTTTTCATCAGCAAATGTGACCAAAAGTACAGTCAATCATTCTTTCGAATAGCAACCTCTGGAATAATGAAGGCAGAAAAAAGAACAGAATATATTTAACCAATACTTACTGTAAAAAAATGTTTGAGAATTTATTAATATTTAAAGAAATTTTTAATTAAACAGGAATTTATTAATATTTAAAGAAATTATTAACTAAAGACAAATTTATTAATATTTAAAGAAAGTATTAATTAAACAATAATTTATTAATGTTTAAAGAAATTATTAATTACATAATAAATTAATGTTTAATCAAAAACATTTTTTCGGCCTTACTCAGGTTCTAATCCTACTTGTCGATAGATGAGGTAGGTGAAAGATAGTTTTCCGTCCGCGTTACGCAGGTTCTGCCATATATAGGGTGTTTTATAAGAGAAATCTTAAGATGATGATGCAAAATTTTGATATTTCCGGCTTGTACAGGTTTCCGTCCTATGCAGTTTCCCGCTTAGGCAGGTTTTACTGTATTAGGTAACAAAATGACTCTACGGAAACACTTATGGTTGAAGAATGTGTACAGCACTTTCCTTTCGATGCAGCGAGATTTTTGAAAGATGTAAAGCCAAAGGATTAAGATGGAGAAGAAGGGAACATTCGTTTTTCTCAGTGGAAGTGCAAAAATTCTAACAGCTGAATAGTCAAAATACTCTGAATCTCACATCCAAGCCAATTCTCATAAGTACAGTAAAAGCTATTATGAAAAAGTTGAGCATAGCTTTTGGTACCGCCAATACAGGATAACAAAGAAAAGAATGAAGATAGTGGATGCTTATGAGTCAAGTGTCCAATAAACAACTTCAAAGCAGCCGCTACTTACATGAGAAAGATGACCAAAGAAACTGGAATCACAACAATTACATTTGCCACATACGTGTCACATTCTCTGATACAGTCCACATGGACTTTTGTTTTGTTGAATGCGATAAAATATGATTTAGAAACCGAATTCGCTTACAACCTATGTTGTATAAAGTTTGTTTAATTGTCCTTTAATAAACCCAACTGTTATGAAAGAAATTGTAGTATCGAGTAATACATATAGAGAAATGTTCTAAAGGAAGGGGTGTAGAACATCACTTATAAATGAAATACAAATAGCTAAGAAAATAAAAAGTAGAAAAAATAAATAATATTATAACACTCAAAGTGTGTTGATATTAATATAGTTTGTATGATGATAGGGTTAACAGCTTTCTATAAACTATTGCGACGTGCAAGTAATATCATCAGTCAGTTAGATGTAGAAAGCATTTTTGATAAGTTTCTACAACGTGTACACTTGTATGTGCATATGATGATGTCTGATTGCACAAGCTGGACATTAAAAAATGTAGGACGTTTTGAAAGTTTAACAAAGTAAAAAAAAAGTTTTAATTTTCAAGATAGTGATGTTAGAAAATGCGTTTATATCAAAACCCATGAAGGGTTTATTGTCGTATTTTAGAGATATTCTGACTCTTAAGTCTATCAAATGTTAGCACATGACTTATTAGGCCAAGTTTGAAACTTATTGAATGATTAATATACGATTTTGTTTTTCGGATAAGTGCATTGTTCCTCTTTAGATTTATTTACTTAGGTTAACACGAACACAACGCAAAACTAAACCACTAGAACGACATTATGCACAAAATCCATAAGAGTAATTTGTTTATTGAATATTTCATCCTTAAATAAACTAGCACGACAGTTCCATTTGTTCTCGTTTGTGTTCATAAACTACTCAGTGGTATGCAGATTTTCACTAATATCCCAGAGGCAAGTACTTGGTCCACAATAGTTTGATTGGAATTTCGAGGTCTATTTGTGCCAGTCATTCCTAATTTAACAGTGAATCTACCTACATTACTACTAACCGACAAATCTTGCATTAATCTTTTATCAACAACTAGTGGGATTGACCGCATATTATAACACCCGCATGGCTGGAAGGGCGACAATGTTTAATTGAATGAGGATTTGAACCTGTGACCCTCAGATTGTAAGTCAAGCGCCTTTAACCACGTGGCCCTGTCGATTCACAAAAAACAGTATTTTGGGACGACGTTTCACGTTATGATGCGTATTCATATACAAACAATGGTATCGTTATTTAACAAAAAGGACGTAAAACACGCTCAAATAGAGTAAGTGAAATTAAGTGAAATAAACACACAATACAACGGAGAATAACATAAAATTAAACCGAACAATGAAATATATAAAACTCAATATAAAATCATAGAGTATAATCGTATACAAAATTAACCTTGATTAAGACTCATAATAACAAAAAAACGTTAACAAGACTCAAAGCTGAAATAAAGCACGGAATAGACATGCTTGCATTTATAAAACAAAACACATAAACAGTATGATATTCACATGAAACATAGAATAGTAGCGATAAAATGAAAAAAAAACTCAGTGTTAAAGTTTCAGAACGAGCTCAATACTGAACACTTTGGATTAAACACAGTAATGAACACTTTACAGATTTGTATAAAATACAGAATAAAAGTAAAATTAATTGAAACTCAGAATGCTACTTCATACAGAAATTATTTACTTAAGTGTCTGTTTGTTTTAGAAATTTCGCGCAAAACTACACAAGGGCATAGTTATTCCTAACCTGAGTTGATAGGTTAGAAGAAAGGTAGCTGGACAACAATAGTATATATATATCCAAATCTCGTCTCATTGAATATTCCACCCTTGGTCCAAAAGTAGAGAGCGCATTTTGCGGTAATAGGAAATGAATCAGGAATTCTCAGATGAGGAATCATTCGGATTTAAGATATAGGTTATTTTTCCCCATTAAGCTGTAAATTATCGTTCATCTTCTTTTAACAAGTTCTATACTAAATCCTATTAATACACTAGCTGTTAAACATTTTCTTCAAGTGTTTCAGTGCTGAGTTATCATATTGTCAAGATACCACAGCCTTGACTTTCACAGCCAGTTGCTAAAGCAGTTCTCTCCTTCTCCTCAATCCGATGTTTCAGCGGCAAGTTAGAAGACTTCTAATGTAGTTTGTATCAGATTTTATAATAATTTACTGTAAAAAAATAAAAGTCCAGTTTATAGTCTTCAAATGTTCTACCCCCTCCCTCCCAGGATCAGCGATTAACTTGAGAACTTTCGATACTTATATTCAGAGTTCGATTCTCTGCAGTGGACAAAGCACAGATAGCTCGTTGTGGCGTTTCACGATAAAAGAAAACCAAGTAAACGTTGCGTTTTCAGTAGGAGTTTCTTGAAAGTATGTGTAACAACTAAACCTTGATAACGCTAGTCTACAACCAAAGATGTGTATTTTAACAGTTAACTATGATAAGTTATTGTATTCAAATATCACTAAACATTTTTTAGAAATTTAGAAGTTTAGAAATAGTCTTGAATCAACTGAAAACCAAACAACAGCCACAAAGACTAATTCACTAAGTTTGACTCGAGCCTATTTAGCATTGGAAACAACACCGAATGTAGAATGTAAGGTTCGTGATAGTTTATTATCTTTAATGCTTGTTTTATTTCATGAAAAGCTCCGAATGAAACTTGAAAACTCATGTCAGAGCCAACAGAATAGACCAACGTTCTTATAAACATCGGTCTGCAAACAATACTGTATTACAATTCACGACAATACTCCACGACAAAAACACAAGTTTTCTGTTACATTTCATAATAATATAACCTATAAGATAATAGCTAGTAAAGGCATGTATTAAATTTAATGAGAGTAACCTGAAATAAATGTTAGTAGTCCATGTATTGCATTTCACAAATATAATCGATAAAATACGTAATGCAAGTAAAGCTATTCGTTACATTCCACGATATTACCTCGAGAAATAGGCAGTGGTAAAGCGATGTATTAATCATATTGTATTGATTTGTAAATGTAACTGAGATACTAATGTTTCATAAAAAGTCCAATTGTTTTATGATTTACTTCGAAATCAAAAATAAATAATAAATAATTCTTCATTAAAAACAAAACATGTTATGTCTACTCATTATGTTAACGTTACAGTATGATACTTGAAGTTGTATATATACATACATATATATCATTAAATGAAATTTCCCAAAAATCATTCTTTAAATGATAAAAATGTTAAAATTTCTGTCATTTTGCATAAAACTACTCTTTAGTAATTAAATTAACGTCAAGATAGCTTATTATTACCTATTAACACATTTAACCCTGAACTACGAGATATTCTTTGGAGAACAATGTTCTTTATACCACCAAATAAATCACATTGAATGCTTTAATTTTCCAAAATATGGTTAAATAATTAAATAAAATCGAGTTGCTATACAAAGCGTTCAATAATGAACTATAATTTTAGTATCCTATCAGAGGAGTTACTTACCATGGTCTGGAAGCAAGAATGTAATTGAACAAGAAAAGGGGGTTTGTCAGCTAGAGCAAGGACTCGCTTTTCTACCATAGCACATTCTACATCATCATCTTGTACGATTATATCTTTTTTGAGTATCTTAATAGCATATAACTCATCTATTCCTTTCCTTTCAGCCAGCATAACCTATATTGGTATCAAGTCAAATATAATTGTACTTTAATAATAATAGGCCTACATAACTCTTCATATACATGTAACAAAGCCAATAAAAACAATTATTATAATAATATCCCATTACAATGAAATATCAAGTAAATTGAATATGTTTAGAGAGGTAATTGTTAAATTATTTACTGGTTTTTATACTCATTCCGAATAATAAGGATTCCAGTTCTGACAATAATGGATATTCAAATGACACTTGTGACTGAAAAATAATGTTACAAATGAATTCAGTTTACGAGCAGGTAGATTGTGACCAGAGCATTGTTCAGTACAATCGATATTCACAAAGAATAAAGCATAAACATTTGAAGTAAATATTCAAAATTAATATTATTTTTATGTCTTCGACTGATATCAGTATAAAACTTCAATGAATTTATCATATGAATATTGTGATATTTTAAGGATCTCGAGCTATATGTTGTACGTTAACATTATCTCTTCAAGATATTAGTTTTGTAGTTGGCATCATATAAGACACTTTAATATATTTAATAAAGATTTGTAAGTATTAATTTAACCAAACAATGACAACATCTTACCGTATAAATTATATGAATAATACAAAGCAAAACCTGATAAAACTAGACTTTACAGTTTGAACAGTAATTAAATACCAGCATACTTGAAGCAATATTTTCTTTAAGAAAATATGTTTGTTTGTATGATGTTAAGCACAAAGCTACAGAATGGGTTATCTGTGCTCTGCCCATCACGGGTATCGAAACTCGATTTCTAGCGTTGTAAGTTCGCATACATACTGCTGTATCACTGGAGGGCTTTCAAGAAGAGAATACATAGTTAAACCAACTTTCTATTTATAAATCAAACTAAAATATTTTCATGGTATCAAAAACAAAAATTACAGAAATAAACATTAAAAAGTTTGAAGTTGTAAATCAAATTAATGTTGTACATGGTGCAGGCCTCTAAGTACTATGCAAGATAACTAATTCGTTGCTTCAATGTTTGTGATAATAAAAAGACATCGGATCAAAAACAAATTGGTAAATCACAAGAAAATGGCCTGGCATGGCCAGGTGGTGAGGTCAATCAACTCATAATCTGAGAATCGTGGGTTCGAATCGCCATCGCACCAAACATGCTCGCTCTTTCAGCCGTGGGGAGGTTTTAAAGTCACGGTCAATCCCAGTATTCGTTGGTAAAAGATTAGCCCAAGAGTTGGCGGTGGGGGTGATGACTAGCTGCCTTCCATCTAGTCTTACACTGTTAAATTAAGGACGGCAAGCGCAGATATCCCTCCTGAGCTTTGAGCGAAATTCAAAACAAATCACAACACACTGAAATATAAAAAAATACATAAAGCTAGCACTTCAGAAATAAAAAGAAACACAGATTTGCTGGGGTCTCATTGGTTTTTTTAACGGTTTATATATACATTAAGGAAGATATAAACAAAGTATTATTGCAAGGTAAACTATAAATATGCTTCATGTGTAAAAAATGACAAACTCACTTTTCCAAAACTTCCTTTACCCAGAACCATAAGGAAGTTGAAATCGGAAGCCCTGATAATGTCTTGCTTCCCCATATTATGAGGGATATTTGGTAAATCTGAAAACCTTTCTGATTTTTGTGTTCCTAGGGACATTCTGCTCTAATGGCAAAGGGAAAATCATGAAGATTGTGTTACATTGCAATAGGCTAATTTAAAATTATAATATTACTTTTCAGGCAATTAATTTTCATATTTTTAAGGTTATAAATTAGAAAGTACATTTATTTCTATTTTATTTACTTTTGATTATTAATATTAATAAACTATTTTGTTGTTCTATTGTTAACATATCCTTTTTAAACATATATTAATATTAGGTATAAACAATTAAAAATTTTAGTTTCTAAATGTGAGAAAGAAATAGTTGAGCATTACGTTTATTTTTTATATTTTTCAAACCCAGATAAAAATTAATTATATGATGAAGATAAGAACGTTGAACTGGTAAAGTTACATTAAAAGTTTTGTTCGCAATATCTATGTTGAATATGCTAATTGTTTATGCTTATAAATAATATAATTATATTTTTAGCTAGTTCGATCATATAATGGCCACATTCGCTTATCGTATTTTACGCAGGTATTTAATGTCCGATTGAGACTGCGTTTATTTGTCACGTTATTAAAGTGTCGGGCAGTAGTTAACTGTTTCGACCTCCACTTCTTTATATCAAAAGCGCAGTTTCTTTTTATTTACATTGATAATTTGGAAAACAACAACAACATATGTATATATAATGGTAATAAATGATTACATAAAGTAAAAATAGATAAAATAATTAGTTCATAACTACATAACGTTTATAAACAGTAGCTAGTAGTGGATTCTATCTAGCGGTTATCTCTGTGTGGAAGGCGATTCGAAATTATGGATGGCACCACTGTACCAGTCTGAGCGATGACAAACGTGCTTAGAAACGACTCCATGATTGGAAGTAGGATAGTCTGTGCATTGGCCGGTGTTCAAAACTCCTCTAGCGTGTAACCTTAACCATAGAATCATATGAACGTAGCTTAAGTTTATTATAATAGTGCTACAAGTGTTTACAATCAAACTGAGTCAAACAAAAATATTAGATTTAATACAACTTATTTTAAAATTTTGTATACCATGCTAAACCACGTCATTGCAGTTAAGTTTACAAGCATATTTTGAATATGGTGTGCAATTTCATATTTTCCAAATATTTATTATTCAGTTCATTAGTTTTCTCCAGTCAGTTCTTAAAGTGATGTTCATTCATACTTAAAAACAGTCCTGAATTGCTTTAATGTGTGTCTAGCTTACTATAAAAATTAAATAATTTATCCTTTGTTCTTTTATTCTGAACTATTTCTTTTAGCTTTAGTTGTCTTCTAAATGTTTGCTTAATACAGTTAAATGAAGATATCTATGTTTTTTACGTAATGTATCTTTCCATACTCATATTCTGTCAATATTACCACAAGCTTGTTAACCAAAATATTTTTTTATTCTAAAGAAATGATAAATTTCTACCATATAACCTAAGTAATATATAAATAAACCGATCATAAAGCAACCATAAATAATGGGAAGAGGACTAGCAGAATATATCTATGGTCCTTTACAGACTTCAAAGTCATCTTCAAGATTCGAAGTAACCCCAGTATACCGACCAAGCCTTTCCATTATATCAATTACTCATATAGCTACTCCCATTAATAAATCCATTTAGGAAACACGTCCGTTTTGCATGAGGGAGGACGTTAACATAGTTCTCCCAGGATCTTGAATGACACCAGTAATACAGATCTCTGGTAACCTGCTCCTTGACCTCCATCATGCTTAAGTTACCTTCGAGGTATGTTTCAGTCCTCCTTTCTCAGTAGGAGGCTATGCCATGTAAATTTTATATCAATAATGAAAAGGTTCATGTTTTTTGTTTCTTTGCAGTTTGTTACTTGTAATATTTAAAAGTCATTTCTGAAGTTTCAGTCTTACCTATTTTGAGCCAAAAATTGATATAATTGACTGTGAGTACAGGTATTATCAAATAAACATTTAAAACCAATAATTTATAGAACAATTTAATGTTTTGTTCTTAAAGACGTTTTTAGACAAATGATAAAAATTGTTCACTTCTATTATCAACATCAGTTTTCAAGTGATACAGTCTTGGTCAAAATATTTTTGTACTTCGTAGAAACAAGATCATTATTATTAAAATAGAATACAAATACATTTAGTGTTGTCAAACTGAGAACCTGTGTTACATAAAACGTTTACACAGGTTATATGGACGTTGTGAACGATTCACTAAAACAGCAAAACATTTTATCAGACATCTGTAAAAAAAGATGTGTAATTCAGTATTTCACCTCTGACAACGAAACCTTAACAAAATGTATAATGACAATTATACAATATAGTATTATATCATTATAAATAGCATCTGTAACCTTATATCAGTTCATATTAAACATTCAGTTCTAGTTTGGTTCTCCTCGTATTTTAATAACTTTCTCAAGGCAATGTGGAAGGCTGTTGATGAGGTTATTGATATAATACACCGTTATTTTATCCCAAGCTGTCACTAGAAGACAATTCCACTCAGCTACAGTAACTCGATTGGGGCCGCAGTTAGCAATACTTCGGTTCATTTCTGCTCAATAATTTTCAATAGAATTAAGATCTGGAGACTTTGCTGACAGTCCAATCTTGTGAGATTTTCCTGGTTGAGGTAATCCTGTAAAATACGTGTACTGTGGGCAATGGCATTATGATTCTGGAACACAAAGATTTTGCCATATATTGTTCTAGCAAACATATGGTAGAAAGATCGTCTACATGCTGTACTTGTAGAATGCGCCACTGGCATTTCTCTCAAGAGCAGTTTTTCCCACCATCATGAATAGCTCTCCAACTATGTATTGCGCTACCTCCTGTGTGTATCCCCTTTGGGAAAGAAAATCTTTTCTCATCTGTTCTCCAGGCCAACGATGAACACGAATTCTTCCATCATTTTTAACAAGCTAGGAAAAAGACTCTTCCGAAATGATAACATATTTTTATTGTCCTAACTGTAAGTTGACAAGTTGTCTCACCCAAGTAATATAGTAACAAGTAACATGGCGAATTCTGGTTAATATCGGTTTGCAGATAGCACTTCCTGCAACATAACCTTATTTGGTCAGTTTCCTGCTCATTGGTCTTCTAGATACCCTGGAAAGAATGTGTTCATGCCATTTCTGTCATAAGCTGTTGCAAGACTCGTTTCGATCTTGTCGTGTTAACCTGATCAAAATACTGTTATCTCAGGCAGTAGTTTTTCTGCGTATATTAATAGACTTTCCTCGAACAACGTTTTCTGTAGTCCATTAATATTTCAGGATTCTCAACACTGAGGATACCGTACTATCCCAACAATGTACGTTTGTTTCACACCATTTCTGAACAGCCGAACAAATTGACTCCCTGTAACTCCTGGCATGTGACGAAGTATAACTCCACACGAAGTACAGAGAAATTATCTGAATAAAAATTTGATTTGTTCCGAAATAGATAATGCCAAACGCACACCATTTTATACAAAACGGGTCTGTATGTGTGTTTTGACGAACAAACGCTTAAAACATCTTATACAGACCATAATAACAACTTTTTCGATCATAAATATCTTCTCTGTTACTACTTGGGTATTTACTCAATAGCTCCTACATTACGCGTAGACAATAACATCAACATATAACAATACTGAAGCATTTAGGCCAAGACTGTACTTGACTTATCATCTGATTACAGTTTTTCTAATGATTTACATGAACAAAAGTAGTTGTTGTTTTCTTAATGTAAAGTTACACAATAGACTACTTGCACTCTGTCCACCGAAAGGACTCGAATTCCGGACTTTAGCGTCGTAATAAACATATGAAATACTATTTATATATAACACAGCTGAAAGGGTAATCATATCACTTAACTTATATATTTCACGATATTTTAAGAATTGAGTTTTGTAAAAGAATAAATGTTAATATTTCGAAACATAGAAAAAACTTCATAACTGGCAGATTGTTATCCACGTTTTTATCTAATATATATATATATATATACTGTAGTATTCTACTTGTTTTGCTCTTTATTACTTTATTAAAATTTTCCAAATTTATGTTTTCGTACACGTATCTCTTTTGTAGTTGCAAATTTTAACTCAGTGAAGTGTCTTTGATATTTATCTACAGAAGTTTACTGGTTTTAGAACTTAAAAGGAGTCTTATTAACAAAACAGGGGGCGACTACTTAAAAATAAAAGTATAAACTATACATAATGACGCTCAAAATGAAATATAAATGTTCATTTATCAAAGTAACTCAAAACATAGACACAAAACCTTAATTTGGGTTCTTCAGGTTGCTGGTTGTATTTGATATACTTATACATGTTCTTCAGGTTGCTGGTTGTATTTGATATACTTATACATGTCGTTTGTATTATTTAAAATAAAAGATATTCTTTTTTCTCAACTATTGTTTTTGAGTATTAATTTAAACAAAAAAAGTAATTTTATGTCTAGAACTTGTATTTCATTTCTAAGAAAGGGAAAAATGTTTTAGTTCTCTACACGTTATTTTGAACTATAATTAACCTAATGCTACCTACTACATAGAATTAAGATTATGTGGACTCCGTTAATTCGTTACTAATTTTTAATCAACATATTTTCACTTTAAATATTACTATTGTTGTTTCTGTTTTGTATTGATTCAAGCACATTCAATTTTTAATAAAGATCAAAACTTGAGATCTGGGTTTTTAATATAACTTCTAACCTCAATACTTATCATAATTCCTAAAAATATAAAAAACAAGCTTACAATTACAAATTTTAAAAATGAATTAAAACTCCTGTAAGGTAATCTATACAAATTTTACTATGAATATCCGAAGTATCTTATTCATGACGTTATAAAAAATCGTCAATACGTTTTATTATGTAAACATTTCATAAAATTTCTTCTACACTCCTAAAGTTTATATACAAGTTAAGCTTGTGTATAGTTCAACAAATACAATAATATAAAAAGTATTCGTAAGTAGAACTCATAACACTACATAATAAAAATGTAAAAGATTAAGACAAAAATCTAACCTTGGTTTCTGAATAAGAAACCTTTAAATCTTAACTGGAACAAAACTGAAACCATATGGCACAAGAGCTGGAATATCTTTAAAATACGTTGTTAGGTAAGATGGAGCAAATATAGCATCGCTAGTACTTGATAATTGTTTCAAGAAGGAGGTTAAATGAATTTCACTCGTTACACTAACATATTTAAACAACACGTTTGTCAAAACAATTAATTATTGACACATATATGTTTTAGATTGTGCTATACAAAAATCTCAATAATCCAGATACAGGAATTATCTGATTAACAGAGAATAAATGTCATCGAAATAAAGTTTAAACCAATGGGCTACCTTCATTTGATTTTTAAAGCGAGCCACATCGTCGTTATCAGGTGTTACAGGTACGTTGTAAAACTCGCCTTCTTCGGCAGTTAGCAGTTTATACCACCCTTCTGCAGGTTTTTTAATAATCTCAGAGATGCCAAATGACAAAGAACCCATGAAATCATTCCTTGATGTTCTATCCCAGTCCCAAATCTCTATCAACAGTCTCCTGTCTTTATCTTCAGCCTTCAGATCACTAAAGGAATATCGTTATAAAAAATAAAAAGAGTGTGATTTGAAAATTATTTTAAATGTAAGTTATAACAACATTATTAAGTAAAATATAATAAACAATAAAAATATTATAAATAGGAGAAATCTTATATTTGGGTAAAAGTACTTGTATTTTTATAGTAAGTTAGTAAAAGTCTACATAAAACAATTTCCTGATTTATTATCTTCCCTTTACCTCTCACTCTTCACAGAGCAGTCTTTTTCAAATTTATTATACTATAAAAGCACATGTTTCAAAGAGGACAAAGTCTGCTAACTCTCGAATGATATTGTCACCAATGAACTATCGAAAAGCTCGTAGATAATAGCAATAAAGACCAGCGATCATAATATAAAATATGAAATTGAGTGTGTTTTAAACATTAAAGTAATAATGTAAGTTTGGAAAGTAATGTTATTCTAATGCCAAAAGTTTTTAGAGTAATAATGCCTCTAAATGAAATAGATGTTATGCAACTGTTCAGCTTCCCTACTGTGTGTACGTGCGCAAGTACTTGTATATTTTCAGAGCTTAATATGTCGTTGGTGTGATTACAAAAATCATTTTTTTTGTAACAGCTTGAAATAGTGCAAGATGATCCAGATAGAAATTTATCTTTCAACACATTCACAAGATAGCCTTAGTGTTTACTTCAAGCAAGTCTACAGTACCATAAATTATGATTATCTTCTAATCGTTTTAGGTAGTGTAGTTACACTGATATTACATAGATTTTAACCGAATAAATCTGGCACAGCTTAGAAAATGATAAACTGAACCAACTGACTGTTTTGAATTTCACGAAAAGCTACATGAGTGCTATCTTCGTTTGCCATCTCTAATTTAGCAGTGAAAAATTAGAGGGAAGAATATAGTTATCACAGTACACCACCAGCATATGGCCTACGCTTTTACCAACAAATAGTGAGATTGTCGCTACTTGTAATGCCACGGTGGCTAAAAGAGCGAGCATGTTTGGTGGGACGGGATTCAAACCCACAATCCTCAGATTGCAAGTTAAGCGCCTTAACCACCTAACCATGCTGGCCCATTAAAGTTGTAAAATAATGTTTTACAATCCAACGCTTTGTCTCAATAAATGAATAAAGAATTCATTGCCTTTTTCTTTGCGAATAAAGTACAGTCTTGACCAAAATGATTATGTATTTTGTAATAAATAAGATAATTATTATTGGCATACAAATACGCTTGACGCTGTCAAACTGAGAAGTGCATGTTATATTAGGCATTTATATGCGTAAGTTGTGTAATGAGACATACTATTATTATCATGAACGATTCATTACGATAGCAAACGTGTTTTATCAGAGACTCGTAGTAAGAAGTGTGTAATTCAACATTTCACCTATCACAACAAAATCTTACCGAAACATATATAAATTATTATTAAAAGCATCTGTAATTTTATACCTGTTCGTATTAACATTCAGTACTTGTTTCGTATTTCTCTTACTTTAATAACTTCTTCAAGGTAATGGAGAATGTTGTCGATAAGGTTATTGATATAATACACCGTGATTTTATCCCAACCTATCACTAGAGGACGATTCCACTCAGCTACAGTAACTGATTTAAGGTCGTGGTTAGCAATATTCCGGCTCAGTTGTGCCCAATAATTCTCAATAGAATTAAGCTCTGGAGACTTTGCTGACAATCCAATCTTGTGAGATTTCTCTGGTTGAGGTAATCCTATAAAATACGTGTACTGTGGGCAATGGCATTGTAATCCCGGAACACAAAGTTTTTGCCATACCTTCCCCACCAAACATATGGTAAAAATATCGTCTACATGCTGTACTTATAGAAGGCGCAACTGATGCTTCCCTGTAGGATATAAAAAGCAGATTTTCTACTATGAGTAATAGCTGCCCAAACATGTATTGCATCACCCCCTGTGCCTCCTTTCTAAAAGATCGTCTTTCCTCATTTGTTCTCAAGGTAAACGGCGAACACGCATCTTACCTTAAGCTTTAACAAGTTGGAAACAGAACTCATATGGAAAGATGAAGTGTGACCAGTATCCTAACAGCAAGTTGGCATGTTGTCTTCCCCATGTAACACAGTGACGACTGTGAATTCTGATTAATATCAGCTTGAAAATAGCCCTTCTTGCAAAATAATCCTCTTTAGTCAGATTCATATTTACCGTTCTTCTGGATGCTCTGAAATGAATGTGTTCATGCCATTCTTGTTGAACAGTTTTGTAAGACCTCTTTTGAACTTGATGTATTAGCAGGTTCAAAACACGATAATTTCGAACACAGCTCTCTGGCGTCTTTCTGTACGCTTTCCTGGAACACTCTTTATTGTAATTCAGTGACATTTCAAGATTAGGATTATAATACAAAGGAGATACCTCTGTTATTCTGTTGCCTCACACCATTTTTGAATAGTCGAAGTCATACTTTACATCGAGTATGAAGAAATTATATGAATAAAGCGTCGGTCTTTTTCGAAAATTGTTATACCAAAAGCACACCATTTTATGCAAAAAAACAAACGCATATTTTGGCGGGAAAATGCTTAAAACAGCTCGTACTTGTTTTTTTTATTATACGCTACGTCTCTGTTGCTACTTAGATATTTCCTCAATAACTACTCCATGCTTGTAGACAATAACAATAATATAGAACAGTTTGGAAACATTTTGGCCGAGACTGTATATCACTGTGTCTGCATGTTACCTCAAAGTAAATTAAATAAGAACTTAAAGAATCTTATTCAACAGGCCTACGATGGTTGTATGGTCTTGAAATTGTTACATGTTCTACAGTAATTCCTTTGTGCTGAATCCAAAAATGTTATTCATTTTTCTGCATACATAATTTTCACAAAACGTCATATGTACTTTTACTTAAGTGAATCATTTTCATTAATATCTGGCCACATATTGACATGCTTAAAATGTTGATAATCACAGGCTATAATTTCTCTAGACCAATCGCGACGTGAGAGTTTTATCAATCGTTCTAGAACCTACGAGAAAAACACCGTTAGTAAATAAACGGCTACCAAGCCACATGACGTGTCATTTCTGGATAGTATATATTTGTGCGTGCACTTTGACAATATTTTTCTCTTCAATATTGGCCCGGCATGGCCAGGTGGGCTAAGGCGTTCGATTTGTACTCTGAGGATCGCGGTTTCGAAGCCCCGTCGCACCAAACATGCTCGCTCTTTTAGCCGTGGAAGCGTTATAATGTGACAGTCAATTTGTTGGTAAAAGAGTAACCCAAGAGTTGGCGGTTGGTGGTAATGACTAGCTGCTTTCCCTCTAGTCTTACACTGCTAAATTAGGGACGGCTGGCGCAGATAGCCCTCATGTAGCTTTGCACGAAATTAAAAAAAACAAAACCAAACTCTTCAGTATTATTTATTTGTCACTATGGCAACAAAACTTTGTGTAAATGACCCAAATATATTCTCTTATATTTGTGATAAATGTATTGTACATATGATTTAAGTAAGTGATTTTGTCTTCTAGGTTTGTAAATATCGGCCCGGCATGGCCAAGTGGGTTAAGGCGTTCGACTCGTAATTTGAGGGTCCTGGGTTCGAATCCCGGTTGCACCAAACATGCTCGCCTTTTCAGCCGTGGGGGCATTATAATGTGGCGGCCAGTCCCACTATTCGTTGGTAAAACAGTAGCCCAAGAGTTGGCGGTGGGTGGTGATGACTAGCTGCCTTCCCTCTAGTCTTACACTGGAAAATTAGGGACAGATAGCCCTCGAGTAGTTTTGCGCGAAATTCAAAATACAAACAAACAAACGTAAAAAGAAAAATGAATATTATTTTCAAAATTTGCCTAACTGAATTTTAGAAAATCCGTTATTAAAACCCAAACAACTTTTATTAAGTTTGTATTCGGAGGTCTGTATTATTAGCAATGACTTCTGTATCTGAAGATGGTTGGTATGGGTATTAACACTATTAACAAAATGAAGCAGAGAGCAATATTTCGACCTTCTTAGGTCATCTTCAGGTCAACAAAGAGAGAGTTTGCAACGGACCGTTGCAGGGCGCATATCTTAGGGATGTGAGTGCAAATTGATACAGGATTATCGGGGAACGCTGCAGTTAGATGTCAGGTTATTATTTATTACAGATATAAACGTCTTCCTTTATATTCGTTTGATTTTGGTTTGCATTGTTGTATAAGTAGGGTGTTTTTGATTTGGTGTTTGTTTATACTTTTTTCCCTAATTAGTATCTGGGTGTCATCTGTGGTTATGTTGTGTTTATTTGATTTGCAGTGTTCAAAAACGTGTGAAGGTGTTTTTTTTTTTTTGTATTCTTTGAATCTGATTTCCATTTTGCTGCTTGTTTCTCTAATAAAGAAGTCGTGGCAGTTGTTGCATTGTATCTTATAAATATTGTTTTTGTTGTGTTTATCAGTGTAGGTTTTACATAGTTTGAACTCTATGTAACTCTATGTCGGGAATATATGGTATGCAGCAGTGTAAGGTCTTGTAATTTGTTGTATCTTGGGATTTATTAATGTTTGTTTGCAGTTGGTTGTGTCGTTGATCTAGGTGTGGGTGTGTATAACTTTTATATGCAAAAACGGCTCGTTTGGGTTGAGAAAATATTTTACATAGAAGAGCGAACAACGTTTCGACCTTCTTCGGTCATCGTCAGGTTTAGAGAAAGAGTTACCTCTTTCTTTGTGAACCTGACGATGACCGAAGAAGGTCGAAACGTTGTTCGCTCTTCTATGTAAAATATTTTCTCAACCCAAACGAGCCGTTTTTGCATATAAATTTCTCAACAAGTGGGTTTCTCGACATCACTGATTGTGTATAATTTTATCTACGGTTTTTGGAGGAAATGTTTTGATGTTTATGAAGTGTTGTTTAATTTTATTGATTTCATGTTAATTTTATCAGGTGAACATAGTTTTGTAGCTGTGTTTATTTGGCTTCTTAATATATTAAGTTTTTGTTTTGTTTCATGTGCTGAGTCCAAGGAAATGTATAGTCCAGTATGGATGATTTTTCTGTGGATTTCTGTTTTGAATCGTGTATCGGTTCTTCTGATCTTGAGGTAGAGAAATGCTACTTGGTTAGTTTTCTTCCTGTTCACAGGTAAATGTAATGTTGGGTGTACAGAGTTAACGTGATTGAAAAACTAAATGTGTGTTCTGTAGAAGTGAATCCAGCAATTGAATCGTTAACATACCTGTACCGGTATAGTGGTGGGTGTAAGGCTGAATTGATCGCTTGAGATTCAATCTGTGTCAGAAAAATGTTGTCTAGAACTGGTGACACGGGGTTCCCGACACTTGGGACATTTATTTGTAGGTAATTTTGGTCATTGCACATAAAGTTTCTGACTGATAAAGATCCAGTTATTGGTGCTAATAAAAAAAGGTATTTAATAGACAACGGATACATTTACTTCCCAGTGGCAAAATATTAGTAAAGGTAATCTAATGAAACATAAATGTTCTGTACACCAGCAGAAGAATGAGGTGCTGTACAAATCTTTTAAGTTTATATATTGGAGTAGTTTAGAATTTCTGGTGTAATGCGTTTTTTGAAAGAAGCAGGTGAAATACACTGAAATGTACTTTACAAAATAATGAAAGTTTCTTTAAACTGAGAATAAGGACAAACTATCTTGGTACAGCCCATAAATTAAAATGTGTGTGAGATAGAGATGTTCACATATACTCTCTTTACTTATGAAAACTGGAGATTAGCCAAGTGTTGAGACAACAGTGATTAATTACACAGCTGAGCCCTTGGACTATTAATAAAGTGCTACTATTTAGTTATACTTTTGTAACTTCACACAATATTGAAATAAGAGTGATAAATTACATAGTATGATTCTCAGGCTCTAAATAAAACACCACTGTTTAGTTACAAACACTGCAAGTTCTTATGACGAGTGAACAGAAAACTACCTCTGCATCTGTTCTTTAAAGTTTGATAGTTATTTAGTGTTTAATGTCACTATGAAATGAAAGATCACGGCTTATTAACACAGTTCTTTGTACAGAGTTAGCAAAACCTTACTTTAATAATAGATACAAAAAAGTGCATATCCATGAAATTTTTGAAGATACTTGCTTCCGCAGTTTCGGTTATTGAGAAATAACACAACATTTCTGACTTGCTATTAGCTTTACGTTGCGCTAACTGTATTATTTGATACAGTTAGTATTTATTTAGCTATAAACTTTACTTTGCTTGGGCCGCTTTATTTGCTACAGTTACCATTTACTGTATGTCATTACAATAATAATGACCAGATTTAAAGTACGGAAATACAACAAGTGTTTGAGCAGCTAGTTCCATTTAATAACATTGTAAAAAAATGCTTGTTTTCTTTCTAAGCATATATGTCACTAATTGTTTGATCATAATTAGTTATTTTAATTTCGTCCAATATTAGAATAATATTATTAATAATCTATTACAGGATGTGAAATTTCTCCGTACTAGGGTTTGGAACAATATTGTTTGGTTAATATCTGGCTCCCGCTAGTACAGCGGTAAGTCTACGGATTTTCAATTCTACAATTAAGGGGTTCGATTACCCTTCCCTTCAGTGGGCTCAGCAGATAGCCCAATGTGACTTTGCTATAAGAAAAACACACACAGTTAACAGTGGAGATTCATTAAACACTAGCAGTGCATTATTTATTTCTTCAGTTCCACTCACTAACTATTAATTATACATTCTTAGTTAATTAAAACTTTCCCCATTACTAAGTGTTGAGATGCACTATTTATTTACTTAAAAGTATTAGCAAAATACTACTTTTAGACACAATAATGCATGTCACCAAGTGTTTTAGCACACTATTTACCTAGTAGTATTAGCAAAACACTTCTCTTAGACACAATAGTACATAGTCACCAAATGCTATTTGCTGCAGGGTTTGTGGCCCCTTAAGTTCTGAGATACTTTAATGTATAGATCAATCTCCCCCCTGATTTCCAATTACTTCTATAGCTAACCTAAGGGAAGAGGAGATCCGTATCCGACAAAAAAAAAAAAAACTAGTGAGGGATACAGTTAAATAAATGACTTCCCCTGGAGGCTAGGAACACAAAATTGTAATGCCAGATTTAAGTTCAGGAATGATTAAACTTACTTTTAATCCACCAATTGCTTGAGAGAACTTTTACGTTTGTGTTAACTTCTTGGTACCCCAAATAAACAGATAAGAATACTCACAGGCCACCCAGAGTCCATTAATTTCCATCAAAACTTATTTACTTCTTAAAAGATACTTTCATAAAGTATTGAAAAATAGCATTTAATCACACAGTTCAGTCCCTTAGGTTTTATCAAAATTATCTACTGTTTACTTATTGAATGATAGCATCGGAATGGCAAGTTTATTTCATCCCTTGTGTGTTGTGATTGTTACTAAAACAGAACGATATAATTACACAGTCGTTAGCTTCCTCAAGTATTGAGACGACATTGTTTATGACCATCGTTCTGTATACTTACAGAACTACTACAATCTTAGAGTGAAAATACTCTTTCATATTTTTAAACAGTATACTGTACTTCATCAATTGTGGAGTTAGCGCTACTTGAGTACTCGGAGTGTTGTATTTCACCAAGTGTTGAGAGACAGTACTGCTTAGTTAGACAGTGTGCTTCACCCAGTGTTGGAACAGCATTGCTTAGTTAGTGTTGAAACAAGCTGCTTAATTACACAGCGTGTAGCATTTCACCATGTGCTGAGACAGTGTTTCTTAATTAGACTGTTCCTATAACAAATATTAGTAACACCACTTCTAGGAGATGTAAGAGACATATTAATAATTGGGGGTGGGACATGGTTTATTTGACAAACAGTAGTAAGAAAACGTGTGCTACAGAAGAGACAGGTTTCAGGATTTATCTCTGGGTCCTGGAAGCTGTTGTGTTCTGGACTAAAGTTAATGCATTTTGCTGCTTTTCCTGAGAGTAATTTTCTTAATTTTGAAGCATTCTTACTGTGAGGTATAGAAAATGAATAAATTAAATGCAATAAATAATTATGTATGCACTTACATATTGTTGTCTTCTTATTCAAACTGTTACAAACATGTGTTTTCATATTTCTGTAGATTTACTAAACTAGGTTAAAGATCTTTAGTATTGATGAACATTTTATAACTGAATGTTTGATATCATGGATCGACAATGTACTCATAAAATCCAAAATTTTACAAATATTAGAATAGGACATGAATATCCGCAAATTTCAGGATAACAAATCCAAAAGTTTCCTGTCGTGAGAACAGACTTGTCCAGTATTTTCAATTACAGTTTTTTTAATCATTTGCTGATGATAAACGCTAACACTGATAACTACAGATGCCGTACGTGAAAGAAGTTTTGTCCCAGCTCTGTTTACCAACAAAGTATAGATGTCATCAATAAGTTGAAACAGCATAACTGTGGACCAAAAGAGTGTCCATTAAGTATATCCACAATGCGACAAAAATCTCTGCTTTGTGTATTTGTCGAGACCCTGTCCAAAGACGTCTAAAATAAAAATATCTGCTTTTATCAACGTGTGTCTGTCCAGACATTGTTGAGTTACACATAAAATAGGAATCCCTGCTTGCAAAGAAGATGTGTACGTACCGCAAGGGCTAAAACACAGTTTAGTTACATGAAAATATGCAAACATCTATAAATCAGAGTGTGATTATTAAATATTACTTACAAATACAGCGTTTCCATCCACTTGGGATTTAAATTAGCACGGATTGTCCTGGTCTTTTTCTTCATAGAATTGCCCATATCTGGAATCAGCTTCAGTTTCACATAAGGATCCGACAACCCATTTGGATCCATGGGAACGAGGTTTTTAGCTTGACGTACTAGAAAGGGAAAAGGAGTTCAGTTGATTTTTATTGAATTCTTTTTTTTACCCATTGTTTCTTAGAGAAACTTGTTCTAAACACAGAGTGAAAAATCAAAAGAATAATTGTTTTCACATACATTTTAAGTCTTCTTTTAAAATTTGGTACTTTATTAATTCTTAATTAATCAACGTTGTGAAAACGCTTCACTTGTTTACAGTCACTAATTAATTCTCTCTTGAGTTCAGAGATTTCGGACGAGTGAATCTATCTGTACAGTTATTTGTTATTATATTATATTTGAACGGAATAATTATAAAATGGCGATTCATTGTCATCGTTCCAGTTATCAGTTTATTCACCACATTACATTTTTGAATTATAACACATATGAAAACTACTTTTTTGTGTTTTTTTTCTCAAACGAAAATATGTAACTTGAAACATCAGCATAATTAGAAATTAATGTCAGGGTAACAACGTCCAAGGTATACCGAAATATATTTGTTGAATGTCGTCATTAACTTATTAAGATACATTATTTTCGTGTTAGATCTGTTTATTTGTTTGATGGTCAGCACAATGGGCTGTCTGTGCTATGTCTACCACGGGTATCGAAACCCAGTTTCTAGCGCTGTAAAACCACAGACATACTGCTCTGCTACTGGGGGCTTTATTTGTGTTTATTTGTTTATATTAAGATACCAGAAAAAAATAAATATTTATAACTTAACATGGAGAAATATTACTTTATTAGTACACAATAAGAAAAATGTCGTTACTGTTACTAATTTTATCACAAAATATAAAATTTTAAGATTTAAGTATTTTCTTGAATACTATTTTTTTATATCTGACAAATCTAAAGTAAAATGATATGATATAAGTGATCAAATTACGGTTTATACTGCTCATTTTCCCTTGGAAACCTTCGTGCACGCGGTTACTTGTTTGTTTCGTTGATAAGAGTAAAGCAAAAGTGGACTATTTGTGCTGTACACATCACGAGAAGACCTAAATCGAATTTTAATATTATAAGCTCTTACATCTATCGCTGGGACAAAGAGAAATTACTTTTTATGTTATTGCGTAATAACGAATGCGCTTGATTTTCTGATATTAAAATCAGAGGTTCGATTTAACGTACTAAATGTTTCATGTGTACACTTAATGAAAGTAACATGTTTTATGAGATCTGGTAGCACAAACTAATTGTACAATTTGTATCTCAGAACGGCTGGTTTAGGTACTAACACTTTTATTGATAAGCAAAGAACAACGTTTCAACCTTCCTTGGTCGTCTTCAGGTTGACAAGTAATTGTACAATTTGTGTACAGTACTAGCAACATATTATACTTTAAAACGCGGCTTTAAAAGTTAACTGTCAAAGAGCTAAATAATTTATACTGCGTAGTACTACGTTTACATGTTTATTGTTTACTAATAATGGAGGTGTCATATTGTATAAATTTCACCGTAATATTAGTTTAACTTTAAAAATGTCTAAATTCAGATGCACTCGATCAACTATGCCTTTTTTACCAGATGCTCATTAAATATAAAATCAGAGTTGTGAGATATTATGATAGTAAATAAACTGTATCTTACAATGTTTAATGTTTAGGTGATGGATGAAGAGTGAACTGTAAACCTTGTTAAAACAGCTGACAAAGCAGGGAAGTAACTTGTGTTTTCGGTTAAAGTCCAACATTTTTCTTGTACCAACATCCGGCAACATTTATAGAGATTTCTAGAAAACATTCGTCTTTTCTAAAAAAATCGACTTCACTCCAATTATTATTCAATTAGCGTGAAGATATAAACAATAAAACATTTCATTGGAATACACACATTTTCTGTATATTCCTGAAAATCGTTACGTAAATTGCATATTTGTTATTTTAAAATATATTCATCAACTATAAGCAAAGTAATTAGTCATAAATTTCACAGAATGCACACATTAATGTGAGTCACTGCTCATGTTCAACTTGTTGGTTGTATCCAATTTCAACGAAAATGCTTTAGTGTTCAGGTTACCAGTAACTATCGTGTTGTATTCAAATAAATTAAAATTTGATATATTCCCAATATACTACGTTACATCAAAATGTTGATATTATGAATGACAAATAACAGCAAAAACAAAACAAAAGCAATAATTCAGTCTCTTGATAATATAACTGTATGAGTGATTTTGTATTAGAGAAATTATTTTGAATTTATATTAATTAATAAAAAAAATTGTTTCGTATTTACATAGTTATAAAATAAATGTTATGAATGAGTTTGTTCTCTCCAGGGTTTTCTAAACTTCAACTTTTCTCCTAGAGAGATAGAGAGAGAGAAGTTAATTATGGCTGTATAGTGTCTGTAAAATGCGGTGAGTTTTTCACACGATTATGCGGATTGAAAGAGTTATTAGTAAATAATTATCATGGACGTCAAACATTTTCGATGTTACTAACGGCACGAAATTTATTCACAAAGAAACTGTAGTGAATAAAGTATTAACGTTTCTAACAAATTATCGTTCTTAGTTTTATATTTTAGTTGTCATTCTTATTTAAAACAACAACATCTGTTTATCTGCTTGTAATACTAGTGAATAACTAAACACGAAAAGATGAAATGTGTATTATATGTTTTTCGGTTTATCAGAGATCTAAAAATAATCCATTCAAATTATGGAGACATAGAAATGTTGCAGATCAGATATCTTGGAAAATTAATTATAAACCAAGAATTTGAAGAAAAAAAATTAATAAAATACCTGAGTTTGTCATTAATATCCAAGTATGTTTTAAAAATCAACTCCACCTCTAGAATACGTTTACGTGAAGTTCATGAACATTTACTAGATACAATCGATTCAGTATTTGCATTTTCATCTACACACTAATAAGTAGTTATAGCAGTCAGGAAGGAAAACGATGTAGTCACAATAGTCCATGCATGACTGTATATTGTCGGTGAAATGTTATTAACAATCACTACAGATAGTGGATTATGGAAACTTGGTGGGCTTACCTTCCACTGTCAGCCTGTTGTTGTTTGACGCTACCTTTAGCTCTATTCTTCCCCGTCTTTCAGTGTAATCACAGCCACACAAGTTTGGAACACTCTCCCGACACCGTTTGTGAACATTCATGTCACAGGCTGAAAGATCAGTATGTTTGAATTAAAATAATCCTATCTTAATCTGTTCATGTGGTCCTTATTTAAGAAATTTTATATTAGTGAAAATCTAAATAATGATGTTTTGAATTTAAGCCATCAATTGCTAATGATAACTGTTTTGAGTTTCACAACGTCAAGTACAAAATACTTGTTTACAAATATAATCTATTGTTACGTTTCAAAGTACCCTTATTCCACAATGTTGTTGTGTCTTTTCTTCTTTTTACAAAAAAATGATTATTGTAAAAAGCAAGCAATAACTTCTGGAGAAGAACTTCTTCAGGAAGGGTTAGTTTTTAATTCAACTTAATCCTGCGTCCATTTCCAGTATGGACAAGTCAAGTGGAGTTGTAATAAGTAAATTTTCAAGAGCTGTCAACAGAGTAGTCAGTACTTTGGTTTGTACTCAAGTATTCTCAGTGGGAAAGATTTAAGTAGAGTAGCAACAAAGAGAGTAAAATTGCTCGTGTCAATACCTTGGATAGTGCTGAAGTGTTTTCACTAATGACTCTAAATTTACAAGTGATTCTTATTACAAGTTTCTAAGATTCTGTTATTTAATCTGAAACGCTATTTTACTTAAAAACTGTTGCTCAAGTGGTTTCAAATATTATATATACTGTTTTATTGTTTACAAAATTTTATATTTTAGGGAAAAAATTAAAAATCACACTATACTGAGATTTGTCACAAGTTCACCTGTTATAGAATAATAGAAAATAACAATTCATGATGACAAGATTTATTTTGTTTTAATTTTGCGCAAAGCTACATAAGGGCAATCTGCGCTAGCCGTCCCTAACTTAGCAGTGTAAGATTAGAGGGAAGGCAGCTAGTCATCACCACCCACCGCCAAATCTTGGGCTATTCTTTTACCAACAAATAGTGGGATTGACCGTAACATTATAACGCACCCACGGCTGAAAGGGCGACCATATTTGGTGCGACAGGGATTCGAACCTGCGACCCTCAGATTACGAGTCGAACGCCTTATCCCACCTGGCCAATGATGACAAGAAACCCACGTGAAGTAAAGACGTATTCTAAAGACAGCTGGTATGGGTATTAAAACTTTAATTGAAATAAAACAGAGAATAGCGTTTCGACCTTATAAGGTCATCTTCAGTTTAACAAAGAACAATTTTTCAGAATAGGTCTTGAAGTAGATTAGAATTGAAAATTCTACATTATGACGTAAACCTTTTCAGGAGGTGCTTGTTTGAATGTATTATTTTTTTTAAAGATGGAAAATAAAATAAACATAGTTTAATTATACGAATGCATGATTTAAAAAAAAATTCAGGTTAATCGTACAATCGAATCCAGTAACATGTTTAACGGTATGAAATTGCTTTTTTTTTTCTTTACAGAAATCACAGAAACTTGATCTAATGTTACTTTTACATTGTGTATGTTTGCTTACAAAGTATCTTAAAATATACTTAAAGCTCCAGTATTTATTTACTGTGTGACAATTCAGCATTCTATCCAAGAGGAGAAGAGACTGAACATTGCAGCAATTAATTATATTACTTTATCCAAGTTATAATTTTAATTGTTTGTTTGTTTTGAAATTTCGCACAAAGCTACTCGAGGGCTATCTGTGCTAGCCGTCCCTAATTTAGCAGTGTAAGACTAGAGGGAAGGCAGCTAGTCATCACCACCCACTGCCAACTCTTGGGCTACTCTTTTACCAACGAATAGTGGGATTGACCGTCACATTATAACGCCCCCCACGGCTGGGAGGGCGAGCATGTTTGGCGCGACTCGGGCGCGAACCCGCGACCCTCAGATTACGAAGCGCACGCCTTAACGCGCTAGGCCATGCTAGGCCCCTATAATTTTAATTTCATTAAAGTTTTTTCCTAAACTAATAAATAGTATCAATCAATGAAGTTATTTCTTTTTTCCCTCTTACTTTTGATTTCAAAGTATTTGGTCACATAATGCAAATAATTATAAAAAAATTTGGAAAAACAATATAAAATGCAAACTTCGTGATTGCCACTTCTTTAACATCTGAATATTAATCGCGCTGGAGAAAGGTCGTGTTGATAAAGCACGCTGTGATTGATTTTCATGCATCCAATAGGAATGTGCTATATTAGTATAAAACCTGTGCCACGTCGTTGTGGTGTTTGTCCAGTTATAGCTCACCGGAATGAAATACCGAATGGGTGTTATGTATAAATGAAAGTTTTGGCTAGTTAGTAATTCCTCGTTTGAAGAATTGCATTGAGTATATTTCAGTAGAAATTATATGTAAGACAATGAAAAGGGTATTGTTAGTAGTAGAAGTAGTCGAAGTACAAAACTTAAAATCCACAAAAGTGATATTAAGTATCAGAGGGCACGTTTTTATGAAATAGATAACAGTTACGATATTGGGATCGACTTGGTTTAAAGACAGGCGTGAATACTGCTTCGACAACAATAATATACACATCCAAGCAAAGTGTCTCAACGACCGCGGGAAGAACGGTATGGTATTCAAATTACAATATATAAACAGAAGTACGGTATGACGTCAATGCAGGTTTTGTATTGAATCTCAGTTAAAGTTATAGGTGATCTACACAGAACTAATGGTGCCCTGGGGACTGACGAAGCACAGGCTTATTTTTTGATATTTGATGTCATTCCTTCGGAAATATAACTCATTGGGAAGGAATTAATCTTTCAGCATAATAATGTTCCCAAGGACGCATCAAATATGGTGAGATTATACCTTTAGAGAAAATAAACCGATGGAACATTTACAACCATCGTGAACAAAGCCCTAGTATGAACATTACAGAGGCTGTATGGGTTGCATAAAATGTGAGAAGGTTAAAAGGAAATCAAATAACTTGTTTGAATTTTAAGGAATTTTAAGACATATGAAATAAATTTTCGTACATCAAGAGCTTGTACTAGTGTATTACTAATACACTAATGCTATAAACGTGTAGATACTCATACTATATGCAGTTGCAGTGGTGTAAGTCCAGTTATAATTCCAAGGACTGAAATGCTGAGTAGAAAACATGTAAAAATGAACACTATTCTGTATATTGTTTTTTATTTTCTGTTATTTTAAAATCATAACTGAGCTTCCCATCAAGTAGTTATTATTTCTTTGTTCCTCTTGTTTGTGCATTGCTTGTATTTTCATAATTAGTCCCATTACTTTATATTAAATATATAAAATACATATATCTAGATTTTTAGGTCCATACAAAGATGCTTCAGCGAAACAAAGAAAGTAAAATTTTGCTTTATCCTAATCAGTAGGTGATACCTCACAAACACAATGTCCCCCAGTGGGACGGTGGTCATTGTATTTATGATGCTAAAATCAGAGGTTCGATTCCCCTCGGTGGACAAAGCAGATAGCCTGTTATATATTTGCTATAACAATCATACACATGATAAATACAACAAAATAAAGAAGCTTTTCGATACTGATAGCCCCCTGCTAGTATAGCGGTAAGTCTATGGATTTACAACGTTAAAATCAGGGGTGCGATTCCCCTCGGTGGGCTCAGCAGATAGTCCAATGTGGCTTTGCTATAAGAAAAACACACAAAGAAAAACACACGATACTGATAATTATTGTATATTAAATAAATAAAAGATAAGTCTAAATATTTTAGATCAAGGAAAAAAGGCAAATTATGCTTTAGTTCAAACACTAAGTGTATCTCCTAAACACAGCAAAATAAATCAGCTTTCCGTAACTCACACTATATTATTTTATTTGTGTGCTGTAAAACTAAACTTCCATTCTGTTGGACTCCTAATTCACCTAAAAACCATCATTGTGTCACAATGAATGAAATATGATGTGATGAATTAGGTATTTTATGCTTATTTTAATTAGTAATTGTTCTTTCACTGCCGACGCTGCATACTTTCATGAATACATATTTGTTTATATCAAAAAATAAGTTGAAGCTTTTTTTACATAAAATTAATAAAACGAACTTACTGGATACATTTCTTTACACCGCTCGTGATAGAAGTAGTATATGTAGTACAGTTTAGAAGATATAAAGCACGGATCTATCCACGATATCTAGGTGCTCGTGCTGCAAGCGCTTTGCCCAGGCTTCATTTCTGTATTTGATTTTTTTGGAACTGCCTCCTTTCGCAACGAAATTCAGATGGTTTTTAAGCATTTTCAAGCACCTTTTATGTTTTTAGACAATTAAAATTTGCACACATGTGCACACTGAACTTTACTCTTTACATTTATTTCATTAAGGAAAAGAATACTATCATTGTATTATTGAAGATAAAGAGAGCCAACGTACAGAATCTTTATAGTTTATTGATCGTGTGACACTACATACGAAGTTTAAGTAGATTTTAAAGGTTTGTTTTCAAATAAATAATTTAAAACGTAGATGGCGTAAAGTTCAAATAATAACGTGTATTATAATCGTAATTTCATTCATAAAGATTGATATTAAAGGTGTTTAATTAAATTTTGCATATAACACAGTGACTTGTGACGAAGAAAGTTCAAAGGGGTATTTGCCACAAAAGGTTAAAATAATTAATATTCTTCGCCTTCTCCATCATTTAGACAGATCTTCATTTGAAAAATATGCAGGAGCCAATTTCACAATATACTTACAGCCCAATGTAATATCTGTGATATATCTAAGTATTATTGAACGGAAGTAATTAAATACAACAAATTACTGTCAACAAAACGTAAAGAACATTCCACAAAGTGACTGTTTACCTGATATGACCATAAAATATTTCTTTATCTAGAAACTCTACAAAACATATCATGCATTGAAATCCGTAAATTAATTCCCTATTCACTTCATACTGAAATTATGGACAATAGAAGTTTTGGCTCTCTCGCTTATAATATGCCACTACATCATGTTATCAGGGAGAGTTTCTTGACTTTTACAGATTCTAAGGAACACATGAATTTAGATTATTTCTAATCCTGGCAACGATGTCCTGTGAAAATAAGTGGTGCCAAAACATGCTCGCCCTCCCAGCCGTGGGGGCGTTATAAAGTGACGGTCAATCCCACTTTTCGTTGGTAAAAGAGTAGCCCAAGAGTTGACGGTGGGTGGTGATGACTAGCTGCCTTCCCTCTAGTCTTACACTGCTAAATTAGGGACTGCTAGCACAGATAGCCCTCGAGTAGCTTTGTGCGAAATTCCAAAACAAACCAAAATAAGTGAAAAACATAAGATTTATCTTGAACTTTACTGCTTTTTTTCAGGATAATTTTTAGGATAACAATATATTATTCATAAAATATTTTATATCTTCATGTTATTTTATTAGATTTATTGTATAAAATTTCAATTTGTAGGCTCAGAAAAATTATTTTATATATATATATAAATAAATATAAATATATATATATATACACTGCTGGCCAAAATCTTAAGGCCAATGAACATAAAGAAAAAATATGCATTTTGCGTTGTTAGACTAAACCACTTATTTGAGTAGAACTTCGAGAGTTTAAAATAAGAAGAAATAAAAATAAAAAAAACATTTTTAGCGTTTAATAGGGAAAATGTGAACACTATGAAATTAGCCTAAATACCAGGCTAAATTAGACTCAATACTGATATATATATCAGCTAGTGTACAAATCTTGTACACTTTCTACTCAATTAGACCAATAAGCTGAATGCTCCTAATGTCTGTTAACAAAACTTCAACTGTTTGGTACGGATTATGATATTAGATCAATAATTGGGTTTATAATATAACTTTCATTGTAAACTTGCAAGATGACTTATAAAAGACGAATGCACAAATTTGCGTGTGAAGTTTGATGCAATTACTTTTCTTTTCATTGGAATCAGTAATAAAGGGTAAATAAATAAAGATCTGTGAAGAAATGAAAACTTAGTCAGTGTTGTTAATAGGTATTTGGACATTCCCATAATTCAAGGAAGTCTCATACACTTTCGTTTAGCAGGAATTGATGGGTTTTTTTGTGTTTTTTTGCATATTTGAAACTTCAAGGAATACTGTGTGGTTGATACCTTACTAAATATACCGACTACGAAAGTATTTTTCTATGCTTTACAGTTCATTAACTGTACCTGACAATTACGATTAAATTATGAAATTGGTTTCTTCATGTGTTTTTTTTTAAATAAAGATTTATCGAGACGATAGAGAAGATGAAAGATATTAATAGAAAGAAAATAACTTCATTTAAACAAAGGAGATTTAAAAGTTCTTTGCCATGGGAAAGAGAAAGTTATGTTCACACATATCTAATCTTCTGGTGAAAAGTTTCTCATTTTTCATATTTACAGTAAACATTAGTGTTGCATAGTAGTGCTGATAACAAACAATAATATTGTAACGGTTAGGCATAAATCTTACTGTTTTTAATACAGAAGTTAATACGTGATCAAAATTTAAAGCCAAATAAATTCAGTAAGAATCTTTAGTATAATTAATATGATTGATTCTCATCGCATATTCCTGAACTACAGGAAAGTTATTGAATATTCTGGAATGCTTGTGACTTCGAAATCGATAAAGTTTCAAAACTTTTGAAATGCAGATTTGAGATTAATGAGCTTATTAGAATCAAACTTTCTGGAGAGGCTGTGATGACATTCACGTACGAAAGGTTTTTCACTGTACAAGTTTGTATAGTTCTATGGTATTATATAAATGCCGCTAAGGATGATCTGAATTACTACTATCTTCTGCAGAGATATAGCTAGCTACTGAATGTCATAACGCTCGAGTTTTAAGAAAACCTGGAATTGTGAGTAATGGCTAAAAAAATTGGAATTGTATTCGATGGTGAAATT
Source organism: Tachypleus tridentatus (assembly GCF_004210375.1). Taxonomy (NCBI): domain Eukaryota; kingdom Metazoa; phylum Arthropoda; class Merostomata; order Xiphosura; family Limulidae; genus Tachypleus; species Tachypleus tridentatus. The sequence continues at coordinate 42,392,084 of NC_134833.1, read as the reverse complement.
GGTCATGTTAAGACATGTTGTATACAGAAATTCTTGATTCTGACTAGGTCAATTGATTTTAGTTTTTTGTGAATATGTCATTATTGCTTTATTATTGTGTAAATATTATCTTGTAGGTTTAATTTACTGACTATATCTTGAAATACAGTTAATATAATAACTTGTTAAGACATTAACAATTTAGATGTAATACTTGATATATTAATAACAAATACAAATTTCTTTGATAGATGAAATCACTTGCTGAACTAACCGTATACAAAAGTACGATAGGTTATATTCAGCTGCAAAAAAAAACAGCATAACTTGTTGGGAAAATATTGGCTCATATAAAGGACTTGGATATTAATTATGATATTCAATTTTTCTATTACTTAAATGTTAGTTAGCTAATTAATTAACCTTGAGTAATGAAATATATTTAGATAATAATTGCTTTCAATTTGTATATTAATTAATTAATTTGAATAATAATCATCCTATTAATTAACATGTAGACTCGTAATCTGAGAGTCGCGGGTTCAAATCCCGTCGCACCAAATATGCTCGACCTTTCAGCCGTGGAGACGTTATAATGTACGATCAATCCCACTATTCGTTGGTAAAAAATAGCCCAAGAGTTGGCGGTGGGTGGTGATGACTAGCTGTCTTCCCTCTAGCCTTACACTGATAAATTAGGTCGATTAGCGCAGATAGCCCTCGTGTAGCTTTACCCGAAATTCCAAGACAAACAAACAAATTAACATGTAATTAATAAACCATTAATTCGACATTAATTATTAATAAGCATATCATTTCATTAATTATGTTTGACATCACACTTCCATCCCCATAGTGACATGTTAACTATTCAGGTATCATAACAGTCATTGCCAGATTTACTCAATATTTGAGTAGTTCATTTGAAATAATACCTGAAAAAGCAATTTACAAACTGTTGTACATTACAGACAATGCAAGATTAATGCAAGGAGCTGCATATGGGCCCGTTTATATATGGTATAAAAGTGGCACATGGTCAGGATAAGCCATAATGCTTAACCATATGCCATGTGATCAAATCCCACATTTTAATGTTATATGCTCTCAAGCTTACCATTTAGCTATTAGGAGCCACTTTGAAAGTGCCTTAAATACAACGTTATGAGTAGGACAACCCTAGCAAAAACATTTTGAGTGTTATCTGCCCTTTTAAAAGAATCATAATCCTGAGAGTAATGTACACCACACCATTATAGGACCTCCAGCAGGTTGCACATGCCAAATACCTCATGCAATTTTATCTTCTAGTATCATTAAAGAATGAAGTGCAACTCATTATTGCGTTTATTCCAGTTATTTATTACCCACACAATCCATGATAAGCATTGTAAACCAAACTTTCTTGTTCATTTCTGAAATAAGTGATATGATAGTTTTTAATGCCCTTCACATGATTTACATGGCGGTCAAATACTTACCACAACTGAAAAAACAATCAACTGGAACACGGTTTGATGTATTTTGTACTTGCAAGCTTGTTCAATCATCAATTACCATCATGTGTTACATTTTTTGTTCTAGTGGCAGGAATATTACTTGTCAATACCGATGTTGTTAGTCTCTACTCACATGTTGCCGTTGTAATTTTCTGCGAAAATTACATAACAATAATTTGTTCTGTTTTCCGCAGAAAATAGAACTCCAGATCTCACCATTGTAATTCCATAAACAAACCTCTATGTTAGAGTGACATTTGATTTTAGTAAAAACATTACTATTACATAGCTGCTTAAAGTGTTTTGAATGGTCAAAGTCTGATTAAAAGCAGTCCCAACTTTGGCAAAATAAAAACATTAAATGGGCATAAGAAATTTTATATTTGGGAGAAAAATCTGTCTTTTCAATCTCATGTAATTTAGAACAGATATACTAATTAAACTAAATGATCGATGCACAAGCAGTGTAAATTGTAATATGCAAATAAATACAAATATCACAGTGTGATGTGGTTTTATGTATTATGACTTCTGACAACGTTCCACACCTTCACTGCATATAGATTGTGTGTAGAGGCTATATAGTATGCTTTCTCCTGACCCTCCAATGTCTATAATATTCAAGTTTAAATGTTAAATTGATATTCTTTTAAAATTGGCTAACGTTTTGCTGTTTTTCTATTTTACAATACAGTGAATTTATCTTGAGTTTCATCTTGATTGTATTTAAGCATAAGAAAAACGAAATTGCTATCATTTAAATCGACAAAAATGTTTAACAGCTAGAAAGATGTAGAGATAATTCTAGTGAATAACATAAATACAAAATAAAGGGATAAAGATTATATACTCGCTTAATTAAGATTTTTATTGTGGTTCGCAGAGGTTACAGAAAGCTTATATTTTTACTTGTTGATTTTTCCTTTGTTTATTTAAGCATTGTTACCACTGAAGAATCGGCAAAATTCAAATATTACAGTAATAAACCCTCAAGTTTATCGCTGAGTCGTCGTGGTAGTTTATTCATGACTACACAGTTGTTGTTTGTCACAGACTTGGAAAAAATTCTCTAAGAACTTAATGAAATACTTAAGTCCATTAACTGAGCATTTATTTTTTTATCTAAAGAACTCATGGGTGCATTGCGGAATTTTATCGTCTCTAAATTAGAAATTTGGTAACTTCACAATAACAGTTGTATAAGTTATGCTATGCGGATTCGATAGTTACTGAAATAAAACGTGAAACACATCCACATCGTAAATATGTTATACATCATCTCCTAAACGTTCAAGCTCTTCAGGAAAATAATTCAGATGCTCCAACTACTTGGAACTCTTCTCTTCATGTCAAACTATTTTGTTAGTCTAAACAGAAAACGTGCTCTTCCAGATTTTCGGAAAGGTGTTAAGTTTATATGTCAATACTTAAAAACTGGTTGTATGTTTGAAACTTATAAAATGTAATAAAATAAAATGTTAGATGCGCTCTTGTTACTAAATTTTTATTAAATTTATAGTAGATATAATATATTGTTAAAATTCGTGCTCCAATTTTGCTGAATTTTGTTAAGTGTCTGCCTCTCGCTTTGTTGTATTGGAGAATTTTGCGTTGTAATTTTGGGATGTGTCAGTATGTGCTTTAAATTTTAATGAAGCACATTTTCGATTCTGACCACGAAAGTGGCAACCGATATTTCACAAAACCCCTCATAATTTCTTATAATGCATTTCATATAATGTGTTCAAAATAGTTTAAAGCGTTATTACTACACCAGATTATACCTTCTCTTAAATTAATTTTAAAATGTTTGTTGATGAGGTAAAACTTACCTTTACATTTCAGTCCCTGATGAATCAGCCCATAAAGAAGAGAACCACAGTGATCACAAAAGCTGGGACTTGTGTAGGTATGAATCGTAAATTGGTGTTTAGTCCGGCTGTCCTGTTTAGAAAAGAATATTAATTACAACAATTCTACATTCCTATCATGTTAGACGCAAGGTTAAAACGAAAATATTTTCGATTCATTGTCGATGTAGTAGAACCATTTGAAAAATTGATATTAATAATTGTCACAAATCTTTTAATATGTGACTCAAATACTGTGAACATCAAGTCGTACAGGGGATGCAAAATTGTGTATCAACATGCTATTTCTATATAGCGTCATTACTATGACTTTTCTGAGGTATTTTTGGGTTTCTATAATTATTTCTTTGTCCTTTGTTGCAATAATTAATTTGGATGCCATTCATTTTACAATAATTGGCAAAAGTGATCCTGTTGTGCAGCGATCCTTGAATGAGGCTTGTAACGGATTTAATATTTATTTTAAAATCTATATTTAGAAATGCATGTAATGTCTGTTCTTTAAATTTGTAAAAAATTCTCAAGCGTAAGAATCAACAATATACGATATGTGAATGTAAAATAGTAATGACTGTCAGTATTATTGCCAGCTGAATTTTCGAGAAACTCATCTAACGAGTATAAAAGGTAGACATCAAAACACGAGGGGAGACAGTTTAGTATTGTTGGTTTCTACAATCAGTATACTATAAACCTCGAAAGCGATAATTGTGATAAACGCTTATTAATCTGAAAACGTTACAAACCATTTAACTTCAGTGAACTAACTTCGGACGTTAGTATTTCTATGCAGGCATTAGATAGCTTCGTCGGAAAAAAGACAGCTTGTAAATGGCATGAAGCCATTAGCTCCACGAGGGCTATCAGCGCTAGCCGTCCCTAATTTTGCAATGTGAGACTAGAACATGCTCGCCCTTTCAGTTATGGCAGCGTTATAATGTGATGGTTAATCCCATTATTCATTGGTAAAATAGCAGCCCAAAAGTTGGTGGTGGGTGGTGATGACTAACTGACTTCCCTCTAGTCTTACACTGCTAAATTAGAAGCGGCCAGCGCAGATAGCCCTCATATAGGTTTGCCCGAAATTCAAAACAAACAATAATCTTTATTGTTATTTTGAGTAATTATTAACCTTCCAGTGCTGTACAGTATCTACAATTGTCTAATTGCTAAATAAGTACCCCTGTTGTAAGAAGTTCAGTTATGGGACTTTTTTTTTGGTGTAGGACCTTTGTTACAGTTGCACAATCTTTAACTCTCTCAAATACAATTTGGATATCACGTTCATGCTCTATCTGGTTATTGTATCTCTTAACAACAGTCCTTACAATTTAATTTTCATTGCAAAAGGTTCTATCATAAAACTCTTATATATAAAGCACATCACTTCTCCCAGCACGTTTCCATAATCTTTATAGTGCATCAGAACAAAGGTTCCCAAACATTATGAATAATTATGTAGTGAATGTTGCTAATGTGTGCTTAAAATCTTGTACGTTCAGTGTGTTTACTTATTACAAGTAATATTTATTATTTCTTCTCTTAACTTGATCCCCACTTGTGGATAATTATGTGTATTATTAGTTATTCTGAAATTTTAATAAAGTTTGTTTCGGTTGACTTCAATTACAATAATTGACTTGATTTCATTTTAATGTCAAATAACAATAGTTATACGGATGTCATCGTTCTATGACGGTGCATGTATTGAAAAGGAGGTATTCACAACGCTCTAACAATAAGTTGATATGTGGATCTACTTGATAATTTTGTGTGTGGCTAGTCTTTATCATTTCCCACCTTGAATTCCTCCTTATATCAATTTGTCTTTGTAGCTATGAAGTAGAAATTGTTTAAAATTACTTAATAGTTATTCCAGATATAAGAACGTAAATATATTCATCACAACAAAAGAGCAAGCAATGAGAAACCATATTGTTATTAAACTCCAGACAGATAAAGCGCATGAAGCATTCTCTAAAAGGCTATTTTTCTCTCTCTCTTACTTAGAAAAGTTTAATCTAGTATTTTAGTAACATATCTGTTCTAAGTCAAGATGAAATATATGACAGTAAGTTGCCGTGACAACAACAATAAAAACATTTGCTCGAGTAAACAATTATGGCTACCCTATTTCATAATTTGCTGTTACATGCTGAAAAGGTATTATCTATAATATTAAATTTATAAAAAGAAAAACAGCCTTCGGAATCACTTTTCATTCTCACGTAAATCGCCCACCTAGTAAAAGGTATGTAAGATTCCATATTAATATTAAATGTACGTATTTTACAATTAATATATTAGTTACTCAACATACCATCCTGTTCATCAATCATGGCTTTGAATGAAATGTTAAGAAATTTTCGCTTGTTTTTAAAATATTTCTCTTGTATTTTCTGCCTAATTTCAAATCGCTAAATCTCATTTCTCTATTAAGTTCGTCAATCTGGCCAAAAATTATTCACTAATCCTAATGTGCTGCTTCTTTAACAGTTGTATGGAAAGTTTCGCTCTGTTCTCGTGTTATTGGGAAAGGGTTTTTCTTTACATACCAAGAGGGCACTACAATTTGCTCAGTGTCGCTTAATGAAGATTATGGGGTCGTGGAAATCTATTCATTTTGGTTTGCTTTCTTAGTTTATCGCACACAAGAGGAGTGCAATTCATAGAGTACACTTTTGTCCCTCTTACACTTCAACGCCTTCGTAATTTTGTTTATTTTCTAGTTAATGGATGAGTTGTTATTTTTCTGCTTATTTGACTAGAATGTTAGTTCGCTGAATATTTTCAAAACTAGTGGTATTTCATGACCCATATGTGTGTGTGTGTGTGTGTGTGTAGACCTCGCATATTTGAAATTTGTATTGGAGTTCTCAGGTTCTGCTCAGTGTTTAAACTAAAATGTTTATTTATGCAGAGACAAACTGATTTTTTATTTGAAAAATATTGCCTTATTGTCAGTTATTTTAAAATCAATATTTTGGATTTCGATTGAAAACTTCAGTATATCTCAAGTTTAGAAACCTTAGTTGTAAGTTGAATAACCCCATCCACAACACCCCTAAGTCGATTTAGCTTCTTCAGTTGTAGGCATTAACAAAACGTAAGAGCCGTTTATTTGTTAGTACCTATTTAGTTCGGAATTTTTATACCTTACCTGGAATGTCCTTTATCTCATACAGTTAGTAACGTCCAATTTTCCTTACAATACATATAAACAAATCTGATTTTACTTCCTACTGTGGCACTTTAGGAGAACTTTGTTCGTCTTCATACACAGAAAGGCAGAACAGTTTATTGATTTTCTAAATACTTGTTTGTTTGTTTGTTTTGGAATTTCGCACAAAGCTACTCGAGGACTATCTGTGCTAGCTGTCCCTAATTTAGCAGTGTAAGACTAGAGGGAAGGCAGCTAGTCATCACCACCCACCGCCAACTCTTGGGCTACTCTTTTACCAACGAAAAGTGGGATTAACCGTCACATTATAACGCCCCCATGGCTGAAAGGGCGAGCATGTTTGGCGCGACGGGGATGCAAACCCGCGACCCTCAGATTACGAGCGCATGCCTTAACGCCCTCTGCCATGCCAGGCCTATTCTAAATACTCTATGCGACCAAAAACTATACGTTTATTAGTTAGTATCAATACCCAGTTGCTAAATTAAAATACACCGTACTTTAAAAGTCACCCTGGCATAATTCCTCTTTATAAACCACTGTTAATAAAATAAAAACCTAAAAATGCCCAGTAGAAAGCCTTTATATGAGACATGTTAACATAATTCAATATCTGTAATAAAAGAGCCTGTATATATATGTAGTCGATTGACAAAGCTCTAAGAAAAAGAACCTAGAGAACAGAAACTTTGCATGCATACAAAGGGGATTCTAAAGCTGTATACTTGGATATTAATTTTTAGATTTGATTTAAAAACATTTCGACATTTTTTTGCCTTATAACCCTTAAGCCCCATAATTATGCTTTCTGAAGATCTAGAGTTTATTTGTTTTTCGCACAAAGCTACTCGAGGGCTATCTGTGCTAGCCCTCCCTAATTTAGCAGTGTGAGACTAGAGGGAAGGCAGCTAGTCATCACCACCCACCGCCAACTCTTGGGCTACTCTTTTACCAACGAATAGTAAGATTGAACGTAACATTATAACGCCCACACGGCTGAAAGGGCGAGCATGTTTGGCGCGGCGGAGATGCGAATCCGCGACCCTCAGATTAAGAGTCGCACGCCTTAACACGCTTGCCCATGCCGGGCTACTGAAGATCTATAGAAAAGTATCAACATTTTTTAATTCTCATACGCTCAATGAACAACATGCGGATGTTTTCTGACAAATACTGTTTTTCAACACAGAAGTGGGAAGAAAGATACAAATCTGAGAACTAAATAAAATTAAATTAAACTAACTTTGGAAAAGAGCAGGAAATAACGGGAAGAAAACTATGAATCAAAGAGTATTAGAGAAATCTGAGAATGAAAATAATTCAAATTAAAACACAGGAAAAAACAAATGAATCTGACAAGCTAAATTGAAGCTACAGGGTGTTCGGAAAGTCACTGTGCAGTTTTGAAAGCAGCGATAACAACATTCATTCAGTCAATTTCAGGCCAGAAACTGATAGCGGTGTTTAGAAACAAAATAAGAAGGATCCAAGCCTGTATTGATGCCAACAGTGGTCACTTTCAACATTGCTTATAATTATCATTCATATTTACCTCCTGTATTCTATATTGAAACATGTCTGTTAATAAATATATAAGTGCACAGTGACTTTCCGAACACCCTGTATTTACTTTTAAGAAAAAAGTTGAATTGAGTTCGGAGAATGACAACAGAGAAATCAGTTAAGTAATTGGCACAATGGAGTAGCTATAAAAGTAGTTAAGAAAATGGAGGCACTTGATTAGTATACTGAGGCCTCTGTGAATTATAAGAGGACCGTAGAATCACCCAGTAGAATGTGGGTATTTCATGGTAGTTATCAATAAAGCCTGTTTTGATGCTACAAGTATGTAAAACAACTTATTATCTTCTTCGAGAAATTTAGATGTGTTTTGCTTAAATCATGAAATTACGACATAAGAGAAAAAGGTTTTTCATATCAGAGAATCAGTCAAGTGATATTTTCAGTAGCAACTGAATCTCAGGTTTATTCATAAATATGTTTTTATTGAAATAAGATTATTAATAATTATAAGGAGTGTAAAATCTAGTTTTCTTTAAAATGTTTGAAAAAATTCATTATTCAGTAGGCGATATATTTCATTTATCAGCATTTAACTACAAACTGAAGTTATCTATGTGGAGCTCAAAGACTTTTGATAGTTATATTTCCATTTACTTATTTATTCATTTATTATTTCTTGCAAAATAAGAACACTGTCAGCATTAATTGTATTTAGGTCCTTATGCTTTACGACATTTTATAGATCTGTGATTACATTACAAAATGAACAATATCTTGTCAGATACAAACAAATTTCAACTAATACACACAAATCTAAGAAAAACACATGAAAACCATTTAACCAAAATACTGCTACAAATGATAAAACCAAAACAACATCAGAAAACTTTTATTCTTACCTACGAAGGACCGCCTCACGTACACCACAACTATGTGGCACCCCCTAAACCCGGTAGTCTACTGAGACCCATAATGTCGATCTATGAATCATTTAATTACAACCTCGATAAATACATAGCGTGGGCATTCTCTAGATATGTAAAATCAGCCGGTTCCTTTTTCAAAAACTCTTTTAACTTTAAATCTATTTTTAATCAAATAAATCGTGAAGTCTTAATGAATTGTTTTGATGTATTCTCTCTTTTCACAAAAGCCCCAACCACTAAAGCCTGCAAGATAGCTTTAGAACTTTATATCCAAGACCCGAACCCATTGATATGCATCCCCAGCAACCAATCAGCAAACCTTATAGAATTCACTACCCACATTTTTATGATACAGATTGAATTTCAAGCGATCAGTTCAGCCTTACACCATCAATATACTGGTACAGGTATGTTAACAATACAATTGCTGGATTCACTTCTACAGAACACACATTTAGTTTTTCCATCACGTTAAGTCTGTACACCCCAACATCACGTTCACCTGTGGATAGGTAAAAAAACTATCCAAGTAGCATTTCTCAACCTCAAGATCACAAGCACTGATACACAATTCAAAACAGAAATCTCCAGAAAAATCATCCATACTATACATTCCCTTGGTCTCAGCACATGAAACAAAACAAAAACATAATATATTAAGAAGCCAAATAAGCACAGCCAAAACACTATACTAACCCTGTAATAATAAAAATGAAATCAACACAATTAAATAACACTTCATAAACATCAACAAATTTCCTCCAAGAACCGTTGGAAAAAATTATGTGCACACACCTATATCAACAATAAACATTAATAAATCCCAAGATACAACAAACTACAAAACCTTATCCTGCTGTATACCGTATGTTCTCGATACCAGCGAAAAAATAAGTAATGTTTGGAGAAAAAAAACACAACATTTGAGTAATCACCAAATTTGTTCAAAAAACAGGCACAGAAGTAAAGTCCATATTATGTAGAAACTAAAGTGACAACCACAATGTTAACATTTTTTTATAAAATACAATGCACCATCTACACAAACAAGCAGGAAAAAATGGAAACCAGATTAAAAGAACACAAAAAACACTTTCACACGTTTTTGAGCACTGCAAATCAAATAAACACAACATAACCATAGGAAACACCTGGATACTAAGTAGAGAAACAAACATAAACAAACGCAAAATCAAAGAAGCACTACTTATGCAACAGGTAAATTCAAAATGAAACCAATATATAGGAAAACCTTTATACCTATACAAACGGTCGGCATGGCCAGGTGGTTAAGGCACTCGACTTGTAAGCTGAGAGTCACGGGTTCGAATCTCCGTCACATCAATATGCTCGCTCTTTCAGCCGTGGGGGCGTTATAATGTTACGGTCAATCCCACTATTCGTTGGTAAAAGAGTAGCCCAAGAGTTGGCGGGGAGTGGTGATGACTAGCTGCCTTCCCTCTAGTCTTACACTGCTAAAATAGGGACGGCTAACGCAGATAGCCCTCGTTCAGCTTTGCGCGAAATTCAAAACAAACCTATACTAATTAATTACCTAACATCTAACTACAACGCCCACTACAATCCCGTATCCGTTTACACTCTCGTCCTAAGACATGTGTCCAGCAACGTTCAATTGCAAACTCTCTCTTTGTTCACCTGACGATGACCTAAGAAGGTCGACACGTTATTCTCTGCTTTGTTAGTAAAGGTGTTAATACCTATACCAGCTGTCCTGAGAAAAATCTTCACTTCAATTGGGTTTCTCGTAATCACGAATCACTACGCAATCGTTTTCCCAAAATTGTCCTCTACCATTACAACAAAATATTACTAACTTCATCAATGATATATTTAATAATGTAACATACATTTTACTTACTTATTGTTTATGTATAATAGTTTTTAGAAACGCTGTATTACAGTTTGTTTCTCAAAAATATTAGTTCTTTTATGATTGCTCTTGTAAAATTAATCAACATTTCTTGGATATGGCAAAATTTCTTTCTCTAAGCTTTAATACAATTCCTTTAGACCGCCTCAAAATTCGTTAGTTTGCTGTTAAGCATAAAACAACACAATGAGCTATTTGTACTTGCCCAACATGAGTTTCACTTCTCAGACGAACCACTGAGCCTCTGGAGATGCAGTATCCCAAACAGCCTGAAAATTTACTTAGCATTTTATGGAAAGATAAATGCAAGATCTTAAGATATGACTTAAAGAATAATGAATGAATGTTAATATTATAATGGTGAGCTCCATTTAACAACAACGAAAAATAACTTATAAAAGCAATTTGACAATGATGTTTCGCTATAATTATGCTAACTAAAACTAGTAAAAAACTACTTATCTTTCGAGTAAGAAATTTTACTACTTTTATTAATATTATTAATAATATGTTTTCAGCAACGCTGCTTAATCGTGAGAAAAACAGTAAAACCTGATGTACAACTAACAAATTTGGAAAATAACTAATGTGCCATCTGTTGTGTACTTAGAATTAAACACAAACTAAACAATGGGCTCTCCGTGCTCTGCCTACCAACGGTATCGAAACCTAGTCTCTGGGATTGTGAGTCCGCAGACATACTGCAGTGCCTCTGGGGGCCTGTGTGAAGTAAATGACGGCAATTGATTGATTCTATTTAGATTTTCTAGAGTGTTGTAAAAAAATTACAGTTTACCAATAGTCTAAAAGGTAGATTAGATCATTTGCAAAAGTAAATTAGCTGTTAATCTAAGCGAGTTACTTTTTTGAGTTTCTCCCAGCGTTACTCACGCCATGACTAGGTAGTATTTTATATTTCAGTATTTTTTGAAATTGAGTAGCATCGAGTTTTCTTTATCGCTCTATAATGTTACACATCACTGAGTTAGTACTTACCTAAGATATCTGGTTATGAAAGACATCCGTATTAAAACAATACATAATAATTTTCTTATAGATTAGACAATAATACAATATTCATGTTAACGATTGTCAGCCTTTGTATTTTCAAACTTGATTATACCCATCTAGCTAATTTTTATGTCTTTCTTTTACTGTTGTTCAAAATATGCACCATTCATGCTGTAATACAATTCCACTTTTTTGTTCACGTTATTGCTCACATTCTGTTGAATTTTAAGTATTACAACTGCAAAGACAGTTGTAAGTCTCTGATCCACACATTCCACGTTATTTGAATGAATGATAGATGCGTATTCTCAAACGAACATGACGAATTATGTAAAATAAAGAGAGCATTAAGGCCACGCCAATGACCAACAAGATTCTAGGCTCCATACGTTGTCAGAAATAGCAATTTTTAGGTATTTCCTGACAACTACTATGCAATCTGGTGGTGCACTTTCATCCTGAAGCCATATGGTTTCTGGTGTGTTTTGTAATTTTTGTGATCACCAGACCAGCATGTTCCTGCAAGAAGAAAGGTAACTTTATCACGTCATGGCCGCATTGATTAAAAGCAGACCATGAAATAAGATTCAGTAAGGTCACACCAAACAATAGTTCCTCTTACACCAGAGATTCGGACTCCTGTAACCTAATGTGTTTTTCTTGGGGTCTGTATTGAAGGTTTAGAGTTTCATTTCATCAATAATATAAACTGTTACTCATTTGCTCAAAAGTCTTTTTTGCAAGTTGTCCTTTTTGTTCTTCTTTACAGATGGTTTGTCATTATCTGCAAAATGTTCTCACAACACTTGGCGAGAAAACGGTTAAAACATTTTTGATACAAAATGGTTTCCTGTCGAATAAAACTCAAATTTATATTTATCACTGACTTATTCAAAGGACACAGCATCAGTAAGATCACAAACACGATAAAAAATTCACAATAAATAAGAGATTAGAAATATTATCGTGGTAGAAGAGTCTTGCATTACATGGTGTAGCATCATAAACAGGAATATCTTTATTTACAATTAAAGTTTACAATGGTTTCTTTGTTTTTAATGAATAACTATCTGTATCAGATGTTAGCAAATGTCCCTCACATTATGTTACACGTAATTTGACAGCTCCTACATGGGCTTTGTTATCAAATGAAATTTGCCTCTTACTGCTAGAGAACCTGTTTTCATAAAGTTAGGATTAGCTTATGATCTTTGTTAATGAATAATTATCATAATAAGAATATTAGTAGTTAGAGATATATATTTTTCATAGATATAATTCTAACACAACGTTTTTACGAATGAATAATGTCCAATTTAAATCTATTTATAGCTTCCAGAACTCGTTTTTATATAAAGTTAACATAATCGTGATATAGTTTTATGAGTATAATAGTAATGATCTATTTATCACAGAGCTACTGTTCATATATGATCTCCACTGGCAATATTTATTAGTGTTTGTTAAGAATTTAGCACCAATACAAATAGTTGTTACATTATAGTCCTTTTATAAAGTTATGAAAGGCAAAAAAATCTACATGATAATGTTATGTAGTTTTTATCATAGTTTCTACCTGAATTTGGTCCTAGGCGTGTGTTTTATATATCACCATAGCGTCTATGTGGGTGTCAACCCACATTGGTGCTATTTCGGTGGTTGTTTAAGCCAAAGTATCTCATTATTGACAGTCTTAGGCTACCAAGTTGGCAATCATGTTGGAGAGTTTTCTGTAACTAATACACACTATTTGTGATTGCCTATACTTCGAGAGACAAGATTGTTTGTTGGTATGACTTAGGAATTCTAACAATAAGAATGTAGGACTTGAGAAGCTGATTTACAAGTGAATAGATGCCACTTAATACATCATGCACACAGTGATGACAAGAACCATTAATACACCATGCACACAGTGATGACAAGAACCAGATCAGTTCATAATTCTTCATAGATTAAGCAACTTATCACTTGCTGTCACACCTATATGATTTGACATTAGATTCTATCGAGCAATTAAACAGAAAGGATCTATGTTGATAGAACATCATAAATGTTAGATGTTTCAACCCAGTAGAGAACAAAACCATTCAGTAGTTCGAATCCCAGACTTGAAAACACATAGCGAATGAGGTAAAGCAAGGAACTGAAACTGACAGTGAAGATCTATCTCATTTTGCTAACAACAGATCATGAGTGTACCCATGCAGGCAACTTTACTAAACATTTCCCAAGTGAAATCATGTGACGCTACATGGATATTATGAACACCATATATCTGTAAAAGCTGTATCTGTGATACAACAGTTGAGGTTGTGAATTTAACAAAACTGTCGGAGTAAATTAAGTATGTAACAATTTCTATAGTGGCTCTTCTATTGGCATTAGTTTTCAGTATTTATCATAAGTGAAAAGACAGGGAACAAGCAAGAAACATTGCCATTACAAGAGCCACAAAATAACGTGGCAAAGCTAGAAGGTTTACCACATAACAAAAAGTCACATCACATTAAAAAGACAAAAAAAGTCACTTGGACCAGCGCTATGAGAAAGAAAGAACACGCACTTAATTCTGTAGCGCACTGACTGGATATTGATGGTGCGCGTATCTCATTCCTAGGCTAACACTAAAACACCTAATATTGTTTGTGTTTAAAAATGTTGGACTGTACTATAATATTTACATTATAAATGCAAATCTTCCAAATAATCATAATTTTAAAGTTTTCAGTTGCCCTTAAAATATTTCATTGCCTTCATAATCTGCCTGGACGTTTTTTTATATCTAGCTGTTACATTACAAGTATTTGTGCAATGAAAATTACCTCAGAGTACTGAATCTGTAAAAATGAGCTATTTTAAAAGTCTAAAGTCTATGTCAAAATATTGTTTTCCAGGACTTTTTCCAGGACAAAACAGTTGCCAGTTTTTTTGTTGTTGTTAATCGTGGTGTTTGTCTGGATGGGGCAATTTTAAAATATTCTTATACAAAATGGTTTCACCAATGAAGAAAGCACAACTTAATCCACCAGAGTTACTCCAGCACTGAGATAAATAAAATATTGAGGGATGAAATCTCACCACCATGAGCACTTAAAATATTGAGGGATGAAATCTCACCACCATGAGCACTTAAAATATTGAGGGATGAAATCTCACCACCATGAGCACTTGACTATTGCCAGTAATGAAGAATGGAGAAACGGATGATAATGCATTTTGTTGTCATCCACAAATTAATGCCTGAATGTGCTGAAATATGGAACTTTAGATACCATACATAGCTAATGGCAGGATAAACCATACAAAAAGCGTTTTTAGTACTTACTGTGGAATTTATAAATATTCCATCTATGTCATTTGGCCACAAAAATTTCAAGTATTTAGGTACAAACCATTTGAAGCACTGTATCTGAAGCTGACATACTATCAAGTCAAGTGTCAGTAACTATGGAAATATTGTAAACATGTTATATTTATGCTAGTCATATTCTGACTGTTGCTAAATGCTATTACGGAAATAAATACATGTAGTTTAGTACTTTTAAGAATTACTGCCACATCTTTTATAAATGGGACTTCATTGAAGTAATTTTGAATTGTAGATCTTAGGAAGAATTATTATAAAGTATTGTTATAAAATGCGTAATAACACTGTAAAAGTACAATTTTAATAAGTTATTTATAATAGGAGCATGTAATGCAGATGTGCCTTTTTCCTAGATGATATGAGCTTCTCTATATGTAGAATATCCTAATCTTGGATAGTTTACCTCTGTAAAAAACCATCAAAACTTCAGTGATATGTCAGTGTGTAAGCTGTAAAAATTTCACTGATGAATAAATACTAAGTTTAACAATTCAAGAGCTTTATGAGAAAATCTAGTTTAGGCACTACTTGCTGTACAGCAAGCTGAAGCCATATCAAAAATCAATGAATGCAATTTTGTCATACAGAGTCTGTGGCATATGATCACTTAGAAATTTGAGTTGGTTTTCTGTAACATTACTGTTATTCAGTTTACATAAGTGGCAAACTAATGGTTTGAGATTCTTGAAAAAATATATTAAGAATGTTACATAATGTAGACATTGGAGAAATACACAGACATTGTTAGTTACAATTACAATGTAATTTAAAGAGATTACGTATACAGTATACTGTGTCTATTGCTTAAGGAAACACTAGCTATGTATGAGAAAATAAAATTATAAAAAATTGTTTCTCTATTACAGTGATTGGCCCTTAATACCGTCAGACTACTGCCAAACAGATTGTGATCGTCTATGTGTACCAGTCACAAAGATCATGGTTATTTCAACGGGACCATTCTTCATATTAGGTGAGACTTTGACAGATATGTTTGCATAATCACAATTTCATATTGCTAAAATGAAGGTGGTTTTAGGAATTAATTCCATGGTTAGAGTATCTCATGAAATAGTTGTTATACTTCAATATCAATGCAAGTGAACTGATAAGGAGATAGCTTCAGAAACAAATGCTATTGAGACTCTGAATAATCACGGGTTCTACGAAGCGGTGCTAAAATATATTTAGCCTTTGATAATTTCCTCCTGTGATATGGATACCTCATTTGCAATAACTGAAAGAGGCAGCAATCTGTCAAGAGGAACACAGTAACTTCCCTAATGTTTATTAAATTCTTCCACCCAGCATCAAAGGTGAAAGCACAGATATGTGCTTAAAGTGCTAATAGTGATATATATCAACCATCATCACTATCCACCATGTTGATCGTGAATCAAAGCTTCTGACTATACAGTCTACTAGAGTTCAAGCAGAGCTTGATATGAAGATAATGGTTCATTGGTACTATCATTGTCACGCTCAGGCTGTCCGTGCATGAAGGCCAAAGCTACTCTTCTAGAAAGAGTATATTTCCTTGAGTAAGAAAGGCACGTTCAGGATATAAATATACCTTTGTCAAGCCAGATAAGAATTAGTCTAGGAATGACATCATTCAAATGATATTGATGCATAGCTGGAGGTCAACAGCTGCTGTGGAAAATCTTTCTTTCAAACAATTAAGTTCCACGTGTCAAACAATATTCGAAAATAGAAAATAACGACTTTTGTAATTTAACAGTTGTTGTGAATAACCTGCTATTGGAACTGCAATTACAAAACTGTAAAAAGAGGAACTACGAAAGCTTGATTGTCAGTTATTTTTAAGACACAATGTTTTATATGTTCCTGTATCTAATATGCGCACATATGGTTGATGTTATTTTTTAAAAGTTTTAAAATCTGATTATGTAACCTAAGTTTCCTTTTGTTTTTCATTGTTCTTATCTATCCAACTCTAGCTTTTGTTCAGAAGTGCGTTTTTTATTTATTTATTTCATTGTCTGTCGTTTTTGTTGTAATTACGTTATTTTATTTTCTACGTGGACGGTAGATTTTGTGTGCTACGTTTCTGTGTTGTTAATTGTGTTTATTGTTGTATTATGCAGTTTGGTAGTATGGTACAGCGACTGTTTTAGTTACGTATTATGTAAATTAAGGGTTTCACAAATTATTCGAACTTGTAATATTGTATGTCACTATGTTGTGCGTTTTCTGACATTGTATTTAACTTAACATGCAGTTTCATAAGAATTTGATAAATTTGTGATTAATGTGACTTAGGCACTTAAATTTAAAACTAATTCATTTCATAAATCGACAGAATAAAATGTCCCAGAGGTATATCAGGTTCTCGGAATAATATTTATTGTGTTTTTTTAAAATAAAGTTTAGTAATGTTAGAATAAAATATAAAATATGTTTACAATATAAGGATAAGAACCAATAAATCTACTGAACATCATATGTTTAAAGTCTGAATATTTCTTGTGGTTTTCTAAGCTTCATTGCGTGTTCCAAAGCAGACAGTCTTCTCTGTCGTATCACTAATTGTTTGGACTTCAGTAGTCCATTCTTGATCACTGGAGACTGCCTGGTTGACAGATAAATGGATTAGAAGAACTGGCTGTAACTTTTTACGATGAGCACGATTTGTTAAACGATGGGATGGTTGTTGAGTTAGCTTGGAAATTTCAAGGGAATTAGTCTCTTACTAGTAAGGCTTGAGACAAATAGGTTTTATTTTGTTATTCCTCTATATTGAGTTGCTTATTATTGTATATTCTTTCTGTCTCAGCTTTGTATTGTCTTTATGTTCAAAGTGGTTTTATATATTATAATATCAGTTCAATATTTTTTATTCATTTCGTTTAGTTTACTCATTTATGAATTAAGTCCAGTTAGCTGTTATTATGCAACCATATATTTAACTCCCTCTCATAAACACTAACATGAAATATTTGGTAGCTTTGAGTGCACACATACGTATAAAAATTTCTGCTTGCGTTAATTATGATACAAAATTACCATTAAATAATGATGGTGAACTTAAATTGCATTGCATCTTGATATATTTCATCAATTGTAAGTAGAAGGGATGCATGATATCTGTTAACTTAAAATAGCCATACCCTGCCTGTGAATATCTTTTATGGCGTTGTAAAAACGCATCTTTGTAAAGAAATGTCAGTCGAGTTATGTCCATCATTTTCAGTCATTGTTCATCCAAGATTTTTTAAACCACTAACGTTTATTTGAAATTATTCAAAATATGTTTCGCAAAGCTTCCTTTATAGATTTGATACCAATTTGAAATATTATTTAACAACTAACGGACACATTAAAATCTTCTGTAGATTAAAATACCTCCACTCTTTATAGAACTGGCAACGACACCACATCTCTGTTAATAAATGGGGTCAGTTAGTAACTTTATGTAGTGAAATAGCCTAGATGTATACAGAAATTAACCGAGGCCTAGAAATAAACCACGTAATTTTCTACTGAATTGGAAAGGTTGTTTAATAAACTGTAATTTAATAGTGTTTTTAAAGTCTACCTTTTGTATTATATTACGTTACACACACGTTACTGCACTATAACAAGTATTGTTCTGAGGCTAGAAGAAAACCGCTTGGTGGTATCATGTGGCAGAATTTGCTGTATCACTCAAAACTCTTTCACTAACGAAAGCTGTAATTGTATTGTATAGTTTGGGATTAACATTATGACTGCTTTATTTTTCAAATGCCATAACAAATTAAATCGTTTTTACAAAGTTGGCAGCAAATTTGAAACGTTTAACAAGATGGTAATAATTCAAATATGTGTTTCTCTTAAGAAAAGTTTAATATGACAGATAGAGCAAAACATGTTTATAAAGAAGTTGATTACATTATATTCAAACAATTTTGACTGTGTGAATCAGTAACTCATATGATTACCGCAGCAAATATAAATTTACAGTAGAACAGGATGTGTTAGAACTATATTTTGACAGTGCATGTTACTACGTAGGTAGTGTTATGTTACGGAAAATTGATCACCTTTGGAAAGGACATGTAAGAGCATTTTCCAATACAAGCTATTAAAGATGTGTTCATACCAGTGACTTAGGATTTTAAGATATTTCTTGCAGCAAATGGCATCAATAAACAAAGTAATATAAATTAACTTAAGTCATCATGGTCCTTCAGGATGAGATCTAGAATAAACCATGTCTTTATCATGGTAATAAAAGTGTGTCATTTTGTAAAAAGCAAGAATCTACAAGTACAAAGTTCAGTGGCAAGAGTCATTCACATTTTCCAAGCAACAACATAAAACATGGTTAAGAAAAGTTGCTCGTGCAACACATTCGTTTGGATGTATCTTACCTGAACCAGCTAATAGGTTAAAATGGTTATTCATATTATTATCTACAAAGATAAACTAGTCACGTTGCTAGATACGGTACCTATTAATTTCTGCATAGCTGATTTGTCAAAATGGGCATTTGGAAACCATTGTTCTAGAATGGCTTTGGAGAGCATGTAGAGAGGAGGAACATGCCAGAAACTTTTATAACAGAAACTTACTGCGAGGATATTACGAAAATGCACAGATGTTGGATAAAGCACGAATGAACGTGGAAACATGGACTGTAACATTGTTTTAATATAGTTTACTCCATATCTTTAAACAAGCAAAACACTCTCATTCAGCTATGCATAAATTCTATTATAAAATGGACACACTCACACACACAATTAATGTTCATCCATTTGTTGCCGCCGTATTATCTAATCCATTATTAATCTATGTTTAAAGTTAACTATAAGATTACGACTTGTTATCCTAGAGTCGAGTGTTCGAATCCCTGTTAAACCAAACATGTTCGCACTTTCAGCCGTGGGGGCGTTATAATGTGACGGTCAATCCCACTATTCGTTGGTAAAAGACTAGCCCAAGAGTTAGCGGTGGGTGTTGATGACTAGTTGCCTTCTCTCTAGTCTTACACTGCTAAATTAGGGACGGCTAGCGCAGGTAGCCCTCATATAGCTTTGCGCGAAATTAAAAACAAACCAAACCAACTATAAGATTAAATGGCGGAGTTCTTCTTTAATCATTGAATGGCCCGGCATGGCCAAGCGGGTAAGGCGCGCGACTCGTAATCCGAGGGTCGTGGGTTCGCGCCCGCGTCGCGCTAAACATGCTCGCTCTCCCAGCCGTGGGGCGTTATAATGTGACGGTCAATCCCACTTTTCGTTGGTAAAAGAGTAGCCCAAGAGTTGGCGGTGGGTGGTGATGACTAGCTGCCTTCCCTCTAGTCTTACACTGCTAAATTAGGGACGGCTAGCACAGATAGCCCTCGAGTAGCTTTGTGCGAAATTACAAAAAAACAAACAAAACATTAATCATTGAAGGTTTATTTGAACAATACACCTTTAATGTTTCTGGTATTAGCTTCAATTATGTTATAGTTATTTATTTGTCATCTCTTTATGCTTTGAAGTATAAGTGATATAATGTAATAACATCAAATTTAATGCTGGTATTCAAACTGTTATTCTCCAAAGGGAAATAAAAACAAACGGCGAAGTTTCTGTTTGTGCTGGTAAAACATGTCTATCAGGTAGAGCGCACAACAGTAAAAAGTCTGGAGTTAAAACATTAATATCAACAGCAACTCCTCTCCAGTTTACTTTTAAAACATTCTGCGACTTAATGATCCATCAAAAGTTGTCCTCTATGCATGTGAGCGAGTAATTTTACCCCATTTTTTCAAGCAATTATCTTGTCTGCTTAATTTATTTTTTAACCAATGCACCATAATCAGCGGACAGCATTCAATTATGTCAAAACAAAACATTGCTGTTAATTGTTTATTGTTAATCTGTAAATTTGAATAAAAAACATTTTATCACACTCATTGATAAATATTATACTAGAGAGATTTTTTAGAAGAAATTATTATTGTTGATTCCTCAGTTGAACGATTGTATTTCTTAGTAAAATATCCACTTATACGTTACTAAAATATATTTCACAAAAATATTTTTTGTGTAATATACACGCAATTAGGTAAAACAAATTATAATAAATTATTTTCTATTGTATTTTCCTAATGAAACAGAGGGTTAATATCCTATTAAGAAACTTTTAATACTGCCTATCGTTTTGGTTACTTATGCTCTAAAACTACATAAACTGTCTTTCTTTCTCGTTTCACTTGACATGAAAAATTAGCTACTTTAAGGAAAAATATTATTCCCTGGCTATTCTTACTGATAGAATCACCTTTTTGTTATATCAAAAGTATTACTTCCTGGTCTTTCTTCTCAATGGAATCACTCTATTGTTAGATTAAAAATAATATTCGTTGTACTTTTACGGGTAAAGTCGGTCTTTTGTTAGCTGTTTCTCATAATGTACAGTTTTCTAATATGGTTATGACAATGAATGATAATTAATCAGTATTAACGTTCAATAAAAGAAAGCATGATTACAGTTAATTAAATATACCATCATTACGTTTTTACTTATAACGATTAAAGTTTATTGTTTCCCTAGATAGGCACACTTTCTATCAGTTATGTTTTCGGCTGTAATCTTAATAATATCTTACGAAGTTCGGCCAGCTTAGGGACTTAGGTTAGTCCTAAATCCATATACTAAGCTAACAATTCAAAATATCTCTATAATAAAATAATAATAATATATATGAAACGTTCTAATCAATTGGTCAAGTATTTATTATATTTACCAACATTTGATTCAGTTTTTGAATGAAATATGTCACTACGTGATGTTTTCTGCTACACTGGATATTGTAATATTCGTCTTATTTCTTTTGTTGCACTCGACCACCTAGATGTGTAACAGTTCTTATTCTTTGTCTGCAGATCTTTCTTAACGCATCTATTTCTTTTATATGATTAACTCTGAGGCTTCTCTTTTCGTTAATATTTCTACGGCGAGTACTTGCATGATAGTTCTTTGGTTTTTACTTGAGTTAATGTTTACTTATATGTGCTATTTTTAGTCGTTGTGTTTTATACTTTATATTTATAACTGCTATTCAATCAGTACTCAAGGATTAAATATACCCATTTTAGAAAACTGATAGATTTGAACGAAATAATATATGTGCACTAAAATACTATATAAAGATTAATAATATAACCCCACATTCTTGGTAATTTGCTATAATACTGGCTGATATAACAGTCCTGAGTAGGAATGAATGTAATTTGATCAAAAGCTAAGACAGGATAAATAGTTTAATTCTTGCTGCACCATCATTAATGAAACAGAACTTAGAAAATAAAGCTCAAGAAATTATATTTTACGTCTTACAAAATAAAAGAAGAATTGGGAGTTTTCGTTTGGTGTTAGGTTGTTTTAAGCTTACATTGTCTTCCGCTGGTACAGCGGTAAGTCTTCGGATTTACAACGCTAAAAAACAGGGATTCAATTCCCCTCGGTGAACTCAGATGATAGCCTATTGAACTTCCTTTATAGTGAACGTTAATCCTAAGGTTTTTTATCTTGCCTCTACTTTTCAAATCTCTTGCATCGACAAGGTTTCGGATTATAAAATGAATAGTGAAAGTTCAGCTAAATATGCCATTAGGTAGTGCTACAAAGGAATAAAATATCGTACTTACGAATATCATAGCTTACTGTCACAACATTGTATTTACTGGTACGACTTCTTAACTTAAGGAACTTCCAATAAATTTTACTTTACAAAACTTCTTTACAAGACATGCAAAATAAAATCTAATGTTATTCATTATATGCATTATATGAATTTCAGTTTAGTGAAAATTTAACCTCTTTCAACTGAGCTATATTTCTTCCAGGCAATATTTTGACTTATCATTTACAAAGCTGATTGGTTTAGTTTGTTTTGAATTTCGCGCAATGCTACACGAGGGCTATCTGCGCAAGCCATCCCTAATTTAGCACTGTAAGACTAGAGGGAAGGCAGCTAGTCATCACCACCCACCACCAACTCTTGGGCTACTCTTTTACCCTCGTGTAGCTTTGGGCGAAATTAAAAAAAACAAACAAACAAAGCATTGCTAAAGTGTTTATCGAAGTACGCTTTTTTGAAATAATATAAAACCTTGAATGAAATGTATGGATTATGACGTTTAATTACAGTTGCTAAAACTAACTTGTTATTTGAAGTTGTTCAGCGATAAATATTAGTAACTTAGGAAAAATAAATTTTATCCAGTTCTGAGAAGCGGAGCGAGACAAGACGTTTTCAAGAAAAAAAAAAAGACAGACGAGTTCAGTATCTTTAAAATAACCTACAAAACGTTTAAGGTAAAAGCATTTAAAATACAATACAAGAGCTTAAAAACGAAAGCCAATTATAGACCAACAGTTCACTTTTACTTTTAGATTTTCATCAGATCTGTTGAGCTTTCACTAAGGACAGAGTTGGTTGTGCATTTTGCTCTCAAAACATTAGTCAAATTGCACAACTACTTAATTAATCTCTATGATTTTTCCACACTGAAGATTTTAAATCTAATGAGAGGTAGATATTAATTACTCTATATTGTTTTCTTCCATGAAAAACGTTTAATCCTTTCACATTTTGGAACATTAGGAAATTAATAGCTCCTCTTCTACGCACTTTAAACCAATATTATTCGTGATTTTAAAGAGAAGGATTAGCCGTTAAGAATCTGTTCAGATATTCATTATTGGTAATTTCCATAATTTGAACATAATGTCGTCACTACATTCTCATACATTTTGCCTCGTAGACTAAAACATTAAGCTACCATATAGAAATTCTGATTGATTCACTTCTCTTAATGTTTTTTAACCTATATCAAGTGGTCCCTACCATTAGCCTCATCCACTCTGACTTTTAAGGTTAAATAATTTTGTCAGCGCCATGTTTATTTATAGATATCAACAATGGCATGTGTTTTGTGGTATAATTACCGACATATTGCTTATTACTAATCGTGTGTGTGTGTTTTCTTATAACAAAACCAGAGCGGGCTATCTGCTGAGCCCATTGATGGGAATGGAACCGTTGACTTGAGCATTGTAGATCCGCAGACTTACCGCTGTACTAGCGGGAGGCTTACTAATCATCTAAATCTCAAAGTTTTCAGAGACAACAGGCTGAAATATTTCATAAATGATCATGTTCTCAATTGAATAATGTAAAATAATCATTTGTGCATTTATTTGCAAAATTTGTGAGTTTTTATGATGAGTTTATTGAATGTGCATTCCTGAAATAATTTATTTAATATCACACCTTTCAAAGTTAAAACAAATGTTTTATAGTATGCTCTATATATACTGGATAACAGTGAAAAAAGTATGGGATAGATAGAGGAGACAGATTCGTCCATACCTCTACATCTTCACATGACTGACACGCCAAGAAAACCTATTATGTCAAAGTTGAAGAGTGTTTTTAGCAACATCAATAAATGGAAGACTTAAAAATGCTACTATGAATGGCCATTCGCAATATGAAAACGAGTTTCAAAGCTTGCTGCAAAGATATTGTATGAAAAAATATGTACATATAAAAATGTTTGAAAACTTCGTGAACAAAACAAGGCTTGAAAAAGAAAGAACGATATGTATGGTGTTTTCCCAAATACACAATTTCATTCTCTTTACGTTAACGCAATCTTTAACCTTAACTTTAACACTGCTTCCACGAGCCAACTCCTGGCTGTATGGCAGACTTTAATATATAACATCATCCCAGAATGAGCTAAAACTCTATTTTTAGCGTTTTCAGGTTGAACTAAAATTTCACATAAAGTTTTACAACAAAAAATCGCAAGTTTTTGTGTCCCATAATACACAGCAGTAATCTTTGTGTTGTGTTGTTAACTTACCCACTTGGCCTCTTGGCTGAGATCAAGCACAGTTGTTTTGTTCTTGACTATTTGTTCCTGTTCTATTTCTTTGTTTTCCGAGTAAATATGATGACCCTGATTTGCATCAGTGGGATAATTTTCATCACATTGGTCAATGGTACTCTATCATTTTCAATGCAGCTCGCTTGTAGTAATTCTGAAGAGATCGTACTGTAGGTTCGAGCTGAAACCCAGACTTTTGTCGACGAAAGTGCCATCTAGCTGTTTCAAAAGTCTGTTCTCCAATCTTCAGTCTCTCTTTTACTTCTTGAAATTCATCAACTAATATAGCAGTGCAAGTATAACTTTTATCTAAATACATTTCTCTGGCAGAGTTTGTTGTACATCGTTGGCAGGTGATAATAGTTTTGTAGCATCAGATTTCTTACAAATGTCGTTTCCAATCAAGATCATAAGACCATCTAGATCTCTTGGAAGTATTATGGTGCATAAATCTTTAATACAGTCATGCAAAATGCAAACAATCAGTTGTTTTCGTTACGAGCTCTGAAATTTCATGCCTTTTGTTGAGCTTCTTCATTTGGAAAGTTTGACGTTGCTGTAGGTTTGACACCAAAAAACTGCTGAATTGTATCTCAAAACGGCTGGTATGGGTATTAACCCTTTCAGTGGTAAGCAGGGAACAAAGTTTCGACCTTTCTAGATCATCTTCAGATTAACATCTTTGTTGATTAGCTAATATTCGCTGTTGCGTCTTACGCTGGCAACGGTTTGTTAAGTATTATAATTTATCTCGGACGAGTTTACGATGTATTATGTTACGTACATTTCGTACAATGAGCAAATTAATTCTAAGTTGATATTGTTACACCTCGTTTAAGCTAGCTAGCTGTCTTTTCTTAGCGGGCTTTACACAGCTTTAAAGCTGACTTTTTATCGATTAAAATATTTAATGCCGTCTTATAAATACTAACGTCCAAAGTAATTCACTAAAGTGAAATGGTTTGCAGTGTTCGAAATTTATAATTGTTTCTGGCCAAATATTTGCAGTTTTCTAACTAATAAGCGTTTGTCAATATTATAGTTTCTGAGGCTGATAGTGTACTGATTGTAGCGACCAAAATACTTTATTACTGTCTCTTGCTGTCTTGTGATGGCTTGCTTTTACACACTTGTATTAGGCGAGATTCTCGAAAGTTCAACAATGTTCGAAGATACACTAGTGTTTTTGTAAAACTTATATTGTTGATTTTTACTCTCGAGAATATTCTATAAATTTAGAGAACCAGCGAGACTTGCACTATATACATCCAACAATATACGTCACATGCATCAAACTGAAACAAACGCAAATATTAAAACAAATATATAACAGTAAATCCATTTTTCTTTAAAATAATTAACAAAATTGATTTCATACGTCTGTTTAGTTTAACTTTACAGAGAGTTTTCCTTTCTTTCTTTCTTTTACTCCTTGTTTATTGGGCTTAAATCCAACACATACATCACTGTAAAGAAACGTCTACAAAAAAAGAATAACAATAACTACAGATCACACTTAAGACACTGTCCTGTTTCTAACATCTGATATTTGATTGTAGTATACGGATAAACAGTATTAAAAATCTTCTACTTACGTCCGAGTCCACGCCTTTATCTGCGCCCGGACACTTAAAGGTGACAAACTCATGACATCGCTTGTGGACAACGAGGCTACAAACTGTCATAGACACAAAAAGAACCGGTTATTAAACACAATATTGTTTAACCTACTAGCGTTTTATGAAACGAAATGCTGTTATACAGGAATTAATGAAAATTGATTACATCAAGCTATACTAACCACATTAAACATTACTACAGATATTCATAGAAAAAAACATAAACGCAAGTGAACTTCACAAAATACTGGCTATTCCTCCCATCGTTCCACACTAGTTCATCCACACTACTCAGAATAATAAACTATATAAAGACAATGAGACAAATGATATAAATAATCAGGCAGATGTAACATTTAGGAGAGGTTCAACTACTGATAGCATGAACACATCTCTAAAGGTAAATAAGAAGTTAAAGTTTAGAAGAATCACTGTGGAAACGTATTATAAAGATTTATAAACCCCACACATACGTGTTTTAGAACATCTATTAACACGCACAGTTAAATGTGTCCTTCCACAAGTCTTAAAAATCCCCTTCAGCAGATAACGTGGCGCTCCTCACAGGAAATTCGGTATAGATAAATACAGAGGCACGACTTAAAGATATATTAGTAGTGTCAAAGTGTCTGCAAAATGTTGGAACGTGAAAAACGAGAGATAATAGATTCTAAAAACGTGAAAGTTAATACATGAACGCTTCTGATCATTCACAGCAGCTTAAGCTCTCGGCTGTAAAACACTCATGAACTTTCAGTTGTTAAATTTATTAAAACTTCTAGAAATTCATGATAGCGTTATTATATTCAGTGGAGACGTATTTAGGTTGTTGTCATTCCTGGGCTTATTCAACAATGTATGCCCTTCGCTCTATAGACAAATCATAATTTCAATGATGCCTTCAGAATATTTTCCTAAACTACAACTTCCCAGCGTACTGTTTTAAAAAGTATTCATAGATACCACTGCTACAGTGAAAGTCAATGGTTATTTATCCAAGTTAATTCTTGTTAGCTCTGGGACAAGAGAGGAGTGCCCTCTGTTCCCTGTTCTTTTTGTCCTGGTAAATGATACTATACCCTCTTCTGTTAATTAAAGATAGTACATTAAGGGTATCCCATCTAGGAAACTCAATACTTGAATAAAGGATCATCCCACACGCAGACGATTTCATTTTAATATTAAGCATGGCCCAGGCTATTAAACATAGTCTGGAAATAATAGGTGAATACAATAACTCTACACGCGCAAAAGTTAAATGGAACAATTCTTAAACCTTCTGGTTAAACAATAAGAACAAAACAAATAATCTGTTTGGTCTAA
This sequence comes from Tachypleus tridentatus, assembly GCF_004210375.1. Classification (NCBI taxonomy): domain Eukaryota; kingdom Metazoa; phylum Arthropoda; class Merostomata; order Xiphosura; family Limulidae; genus Tachypleus; species Tachypleus tridentatus. The sequence continues at coordinate 42,363,988 of NC_134833.1, read as the reverse complement.
ATTGGATCCAAGAACCTGTTCAAATCTTAGGAATCAATTACAGTAACAAAATACAATAAAATACAACTGGAATAATCTAACTCATAGAGTGAGACACTAGATAAACAGCAGAAAAGAAATATTCCTCCCCTGGCAAGAACTCAGGCCATTAAACATAAAATTTTAACTAACTTAACATATGTAGGAAAAATATACCTTCCACCAACAGCTAAAATAAAAGAAATAAATAAAAATTGTACAAATATGTATAGTCAAATAAACCACAGTTAATTAAAAGATAATTAGCTATCCTTGCACTAGAAACAGAAGAATTAGATATGATATAGATTTATTTAAAAATAAATAACACTATAAAGCAATATGGAATAAATACACAAGTACAATGCTATAGTTGGAACACCTAGAAACATATTTTATAACCCACCTGCTAGGACATCACAATAGAGTATGTAACGCTACAGTCAGACAAGCCAACGCAGCAACATCATCAACATACCTTAAGTTTTACTTTAAGAATCTTATCCTAATATTAAGAAACAAGGAAAAGAACTTAAACAAAAAAAAACAAATGAAACACATAATCTAATGCCTGCTCAAAGTATACACAAATTATCATACCATAGACTGAACTAAAATATGAGACAAGGTGATTTCAAAACCCTTTGAAGCCTTGAGGGGTAACATAGTGTGAAAAGTATCACATGGAAATCTCTCCGTTAGAGCTAGGCTGAATGAGTCTAAAATAACAACAGCAAACAGCTGTCCATTTTTCACCTGTATAGAAGCTGCGCATAATGCTATGTATGATTGTGTTACGTCCGTGTCTCTATCGATAACATTTATTTTAATATTCATCATCAAGTACATTATGCATAGTACAATACTTTTCTGTTACCCTGTGCTTGTTACTAATTCTCATGTTTGGTATTTTTATCACTTCTGGACTTACTAGGAGAATAAGTGCAGCTTTGGGTAACCAGATGCAGAGATATATTTCAGTGAAATGTAAGGATGCTACTAACGTCATCAAAAATATCGGGAAAAAACGTTTACCTGCGTCTAAGAGCTGATCACCTTATACTCAGTGAAAAAGAATTATCTAAAGAGTGGAACCAAAAACGTTCCTGTACCTGTTTTATCATATTAAACGACCTTGATCTCAAATTTTAACAGCTCCTAACTACAAGTCCACGCCAACACAAAAGTTCAGCTGTACTCCAAGTGGTTAGATAAAAGAGAAGGATTGTAGCAGGCCACTCACACTACTGGAAACCTCAAGTCTGATGGAGTGCTCTTTTAGTGTGACACACTATTTTGAACTCGATTTCTGTGTGTATTTTTTTGGATATGGCCCAAAAGCAACACAGGTACTATAGCCAATGATAATAACCATGCATTCAATCTATGTGTAAGTGTTAAGTATTTTTTATCTTTACATTTTGTTGTTTCTTTTTCACCATATTAGCAAGAAAGAAATAATATCTAACATGTAAGCCTGATTATGTTGCCTTTATGTCTAAGTGGTGTATCTTCATAGGCTCACCTGGAAAGGTACAAAAGATGTTAAGGTCTCTAGACTTACAAAAACCAAGTGATGCATCCCAGCATGTTGACCCTTAGAGGCTTTACTAGCTCTAGGATCTGCGAGGCCCAATATCAGAAGTTTTGACACTGCCTTTCTACTCTATGTGAGGGTACCATATTTTCGTCGTCTCCCGCGAGGGAGCATTTATGAAGAGACCCTTCAGAGCAGTTTAGTCGAGACAGGAGGTAGATAACTTTTAGCCTCTCTCCAGCTCATCTAAACATTAAGCATGAAATTTCTAATTGTCTCAAAACAATTTGTTGATAATTATATTGAAAGCTAGTTCGACCTGGTAATATAAAATGTAGCACATCTTTTCCCATAAAAACGATAGTATTGGGCTCCATTATTAGTTGGTATATATTCTGTAAACGCCAGAATCTCGATAAAATCGTAAAAGCTGCTTCATCCTCTTTTTGAGCTTATAATCAAATATGGCAATGTAAACAGGGCTTATACTTGTGTGAAGTTCGTGTGTATTGTAAAATTCCATAAGGTCGATGTTTAGAAGTGATAACAACTGTATTAAATTTAATTGGAGCAAACAATTTACAAATATGTTAATAGATTCCAATTTTAGTTTGTTTTAGATTATGCAACTGTATAATATGTATACTAGAATCAAAATTAGTCCATTGTTCAGTTTGAGATTTTTGTAATGTAGACATAGAATGGAAGCAGACTAATAAGTAGTTTGTCCATCATTTTCTTATATGAACTGTTAATGACTAAGACAATGGTTGCATGATTTGTGTTCTGTTTTGAGATATATCAACAAAATGTCTATGCATATCAAAATACCATAAAAACACATTTCAGAGACCGTATAAGTTTTGTTTTTTTGGTGTCCAGTATGCTAATGTTTTGCTCCAGTAGATAAATAACCCCTAACTAGAAACTATTTAAGAAATGTAATATCTGTATGTGGTTTCAAAGTAGATATATTAAGGCATGCTATCACTTATATTCTCTTACAATTTTATCTTTTCTTTCAAAAGCCTAAAAACATGATGAAATTCAAAGGCCATGATCTAATTTTTAAAGTAAATTCTTCATGTGATTTCAATAGATGGACTCTAAATTGGATCTTATAATATTGGTCAAAACTTGTGGTAGGATACTAAATCATTGAACAATATATGGAATCACCTTTATTACAACATTTCTGATTACAATTAGCAGACTAGTGTGTATAAATAAATACATAACAATTCACTTTAGGGGCATTTAAGCCTGTCAGTGAGCCTTCTGGAGACAATTTTCTTTAAAAGGCCATAGTAGGCTAAACGTTATTAGGAAATAAGAGGTAATAATATTTTGTCATGTCATTTGGCTTAAATATAACAAAAAATTCCTTCAACATTCTAAAATCTCAGAACCTTAATTATTTGTTTATTTATTTCTGCTTAAAGCTACTCCAGTGATATTTGTTCTAGCTGTCTCTGACTTTGAAGTGATAAACTAGTAGAGTGACAAGAAGTCAACACGATCCACTGCCAACTATTAGGTTATTTTTTACCAAAGAATAGAGGACATTACCGTTACAATATAACATCCTCATGAGTGAAAAGGTGAACATCTTGAAAAAACATGTTTTATTCCTCAATCTATATATTGTGACTTGAGAGCTATGCCAGGCCTCACTGCCGTAATAGACATTTAGAAGTGAATAGGCGACAGTCATGCTTCAAAAAATGTGTACAGAGGTTTTGCATAATAACGATCTTGAAATGAAGAGAAATACTTCAATATTCGTTTTTGTCCTTTATGTTGTAATTATGGTATTCATACGTGCCACCTATTTGCTACTTCACATTTCAAAGTAGAAGCCTTTAAAAATTTTCATTTATACTTGTTTTGTACAGTTTTTGTACAACATCTGATCGAAAAGCCCATTAAGTTGATTTGTTATAGCTGTATTTGCTTGTTTGATGCTCTCTCAAGATAGCATTTGCTCTGCCTGTGAGAGATATTGTTGTAACACTGTACATTGTGCAGAAGTATAGATGACAGCAGTGCTATTTACTGACAGAGTAACTAATGTTTCTAGAGGTTTCGACTTTCCCTGTGTTGTATAAGGATGACAAGTTATGGTGGTAATATCACTATGGGTAAATACAACATTTCTACTTAGGTAATAAATGTTACATTTAAACAATACATCATAATATCTTAAGTGATTTGGTTGATAGCAAAACATCTTAAGAAATAAATCCTTTTAAGAGTCCAGTAGAATTAAACTGTACAGTGTCCAGAAATCAAAAACATAAAGTGCGTTTTTGTCCATAATAAAATAAACGATTTTTTTCATTTTTATTATACATCGTGTACAGTCTGTTTACTTTGCTTAAATTCAGTTATTTAGTTAAATTTAATAAATTCGTAAGTTATTTTGCCAATTCTGCTGAAATGAAATTTACCTATTCAATACTCTTTATAGAAATAAGTGTAACTTGAGAATAGTGCATAATTGGTAGAAAGGAAAAATTCTGGGGCACTGACAAGTTTTCTGTTTCTGCTAACGTGTGTATTGCCCTTACTTCAATACCTGAGTTAAACGAATTTAAAGGAATGCGTTTTAGTGAAAGAATGGCATTTCAATAGATAGAAGTACTCAAGTAGAAATGAGAAAAAGAGTTTACTTCAAGAAAGAGTATACTGTATGAAACAGGTATTAGGTGTAGGAGAAGTTCTCTCGTAAATATAGAACATTTGCTGACGGTGGAAAAGTATCTGTCATTGGTGTCTCTACAACAACAGACCTTGTATGATCAGCCAATGCACAATGTACTCTGAATGACAAATTAGATATTGCCCCGCAGATCAATCCTAAAACAAGAAAAAGATTTATGACTGAAAGTTATAAAGTAGAATAGTGCCTGACAATACTGAGACCGTTCGTGGTGCGTTCTACAGGCCTTCACCAGCCAGATAATACAACCTTAGTTCTGGCAAAGACCATCCCTGAAAAAAGAATAGACTACCAAAGAAGGAACTTTGTCAGTCAGGGCTGTTTCTCTGACTCTTCAAACAGCAGGCACCAAGAGAAAATAAAAACATTGAATTAGAAATTATTCTACCAAGCCAACCATAGATAACATAGACGAACTTTCAAGAACAACTCATTAATGACCAACTACTTGTTTAATTGTTAGAGTTCCTGGTTATATCTAATTTCAGTAGCATTTCAGAAATAAATTGGCTGAGAATCTGCAATAAAGAGGCTTTTGCTAACACCACCGATCCTTGTAACTGAAGTCAACAAGATCTCATCCCAATATTCACTCTGTGTAGTAAAATAAGACCTGGATCATTTTTAAAAACCCTAAAGCAACAACTGCTGTTGTTACTCCTTTGATTTATCATTTTATTCAGGTACCGCCACCACATTGACCTTGAGGCATTCCAAGGATTGTGATGCAACCACACCGGTTTCCAGTAAATGAGGAGAGTTAACTCAGTTCTTCCATGGCTTACATGACACAACTTTTGCCCGTCATGCTTCCATCTGGAAGCTGTATGAGAGAGAAGTAGTTCATTCACTACTGCAGCAAAGGCAGCAATTCTATTAGTCTCAACCGATGATGCAACAGGTTCAGAAAGACCAACAGCAAGTGCATGGTTCCAATAAATTAATTAAGTCCTAGTTGGGTCTTACAGCCAATTTGCGAGAACACAACAGGCAGCTTGCTGCAAACAGTTTGGTAGTCAACTTAGCTCTCTAAGGGATGAATGAGACTTGATACATACCTGTGAAGGTACAAGAACAGGAAATTCAGTTCCTAGTTGACATAGGAGTGACCAGAACCATGATAGGTTTTCTTATATATTAAGCCCTTCAAGTAAAATCGCAATTTGGCCACTTGGTAGCAACTTCATTCTAATATATGGAGATAGTACAGTTCTAACTGAAGAGGTAGATATGTGTTTGCATCTAGGAAAGTCACTTTCAGAATGAAACTGTCATTTTCGACATGGGAATCCTTGGAATGAACGGACTTTAGAAATTGTCCATAACACTGCACAACAAACATTTTGCTTCTTGAACACTGTTGGATGTTCCTTAAAGATTTTTGGCTGCTGATCACGAAAATCACATCCAAATTTGCCCATCACGTACAGTTTCATCGAAATCTTCAGTTTCACCAGGACATTGCTACAATGGAAAAACGATATCAGGGCAATTGGAATCCGTCAATGCATGCTGACTACTGTTAGGCACCGCAACGTGATGCACCGGACATTGAATACAAACAAAAATCAGGAGCAAAACACTTTTAATTATGTTGAACTTAATAGCGTATGAGAAACATAAACGCAATTAAATACGTTATTGCAGGTAAACAGTTAACTGTCTATTTTTCAGAGTTCCTACGTGATGAAACAAAATTAAAACTATATTTGTGCATACCTACCAGGTACCTGTCACAATCAGCAAAAAATTTGTGCAGTGTAATTTATGCTCGTGTAACTGAAATACTAATGTTCTTCAGGCACGTTATTTGATGTTGACCCCATTTAGTCTAGTAACAATGAATTGCACGAATATATGATGTAGAAAATAACAGTACCTCCTTATACAAAAGTGATTTTTCATAATTTATGATAGATGGTCTAGTTAGACCATGTAATGTAGTTTTTGAAGTAATGCACTTAATGAATTAGTTCATATCCAGAAAGCATACAGTATTGACTCGAAGAGTTGTATGTCCAAGAAAGAATGAAAACTTCGTGTCGTTTTATAAGTACTGGCACTTGCTACCAAACTTTATACTGGAATCATGAGAAGCACAGTTAACAAAGTGTATGTAGCTAAGAACATTGTGATGCTAATATTGAATTTCTTATTCCACAGCAAAATTTGTTAATTGAGAAATGTGCAGACAAATTAGACGTAATGCATTTAAAGCAATACAATGACTTATTGGTTAAATATGTCAATGACTTGTGGGAGCAGATAGCTTATTATTAGTTTGAGATCAATGACTTGAACCAACATAAATACATATCATGTGTATCTAATAAATTGACTGTTGCACCAACTTTCCTGGAGCATTAGGGATTAGGGATATAGCCATTACTAAAATGAATCTTCTGCTGAAAAACAGAATCACACAAACTTTGGGGTGTATGCTGTCTGCAGTAGTAACTGTCAGGAAGAACGGTATTTAGATGGGTAAATGAGTTAATATACATTAATGTTTTCCCTTTACCAGAACAAACTGATGTAGGGACATGTTATAAGGTAACCTTACACCCAACATTTTAAATCTAGCATCTAGATACTTACAATTCTACCAAGATGACAAGAATAGGTCAAGTAATGCTTTTAAAGAGGTGGCTTGCATGAGTTTAACTTAACTCTAGTTAGCCTGATAATACACCCATCACTTTTAAGAGGCTAGTGGAATTTACACTGAAGGAGATGCAATGGAAAAGATATTTAATCTATATAAGCAGTAGTTTGGAGCTTGATTATAAGCTCAAGTCTGTAGTTCAGACTGTAACAATGGCATTCCAGAAAAAAAGATACTTGTATTCTAAAGATGGCTGCTATGAGTATTAAAACTTTAATTAAGATAAAGTACAGAACAATGTTTCAATTTTCTTAGGTCATCTTCAGGTTAACAAAGAGATTTTGCAACTGATCATTGCTGAGTACATGTCTCAGCAACGAGAGTGTAAACGGGTACGACATTGTAGGGGCGTTGCACTTAGATGTTAGATTAATAATTAGCATAGGTATAAAGGTGCTCCTTTATATTGCTTCAATTTCGGTTTAAGTTCTCGTATAATTAGGGCTTCGTTTATTTTGCGTTTGTTTATATTTGTTTTCTTACTTAGTATCCGGGTATTTTCTATGGCCATGTTGTGTTTATTTGATTTGCAGTATTCAAAGACGTGCAAAGTTGTTTTTCTTTGTTTTTTGAATCTGTTTTCCGTTTTTCTGATTTTTCTTCTATATAGAAGTGTCATTTGTTACACTGTATTTTAAAGATAATGTTTGCGTTATGTTTATCAATATAGTTTTTACATAGTATGAACTCTATTTTGTACCTTGTTTTTGAATAAATTTAGTGTTTACTGGAATGTTGTGTTTTGTTATATATTTTTACTAAATGTTGGTTATTTTTTGCTGATATTGTTTATGTATGGTATGGAGCAATGTAAGGTTTTGTTGTTTGTTTTCTTGGAATTTATCATTGTTTTTTGTTGACTATGTTGCTGATCTAGGTATGTGGGCATAATTTTTCAACAGTTTTTGGAAGAAATTTGATGTTGATGAAATGTTTTATTTTGTTGATTTTATCATTAATTTTATCAGGTAAGCATAGTTTTGTGACTTTGTTTACTTGGTTTCTTAATACGTTGAGTTTATGTTTTGTTTCATGTGCTGAGTCCCAGGGAATGTACAATCCAGTGTGGGTAATTTTTCTGTAGATTTCTGTTTGGAATAATGTATCAATTCTTGCAATCTTGAGGTTAAGAAATACTATTTGGTTGATTTTTGTTATCAACCTGTTCCTTCACTCCTGACAAACCCTTTTTCTTCCTCTTGATTGATGTTCTTGATGAAATGTGTTCGTTATAGATGTCCTTTTCACCTTATTTCATTCTTCCTTTATTGTCCCTTTCTATGTTCATTTTTTTCTACATAAAACTTCAGCTATTCAGGATGGTAATTTAGCTCTTACACCAATAAACCAAGTTTTCTAAATGTTGGTTATTTTTTCGCTAATATCAGGCACATATGGTATGTAGCAGTGTGAGTTTTTATAGTTTGTTGTTTCTTGGAATTTATTATTGTTTATTTGTCCTTTGACTGTGCTCTTGATCTAGGCATACACGCACCCATATTTTGTTGAATTTTTGTTTCACATGCTGAGTCCTAGGGAATTTATAGACTAGTATGGGTAATTTTTCTGCAGATTTCTGTTTTGAATTGTGTATCCGTTCTTGTAATATTGAGGTTGAGAAATGCTATTTGGTTAGTTTTCTCTTGTTCACAGTTGAACTTAATGTTAGGGTGTATGGAGTTAACGTGGTTGAGAAACTAAATGTGTGTTCTGTAGAAGTGAATCCAACAATTATATCATCAACATGTATGTAGCAGTATAGTGGTGGATGAAAGGTTGAATTGATCGCTTGAGATTCAATCTGTGTCATGAAAATGTTGGCTAGAACTGGTGGCGCAGGATTGCTCTTAAGCCATTAATTTGTAGGTAGTTTTGATTATTAAAGATAAAATTAGTTTTTATGGTAATGAATTCTATAAGGGTTGCTAATTTGTTGTTGGGGACGTGTATTAATGGGTTGGGGTCTTGGATATGTAGTGTTAAAGTTATCTTGCAGGCTTCAGTGGCTGGGGCTTCTGTGAAAAGGGAGATTATATCAAAGTTAGCCATTAAGACTATGTAGCTTTATTTGATCAAGAATAGATTTAAAGTTAAACGAGTTTTTGGAAAAGGAGCTGACTGATGTTACATATTTAGAAGATGTCCATGCTTTGTGTTTACCGAGAAGTTGAATGATTCATTGATCGACATTATGGGTAGTAGTTGACAATCGGGTTTGTGAGGCTTGGAGTTGTGGTGTGAATAAGTCGGTCTTGATAAAGGTTTTCTGAGATAGTTTTTCATTTATAGTACAGTAGAACCCCTCTAAAGGAGCCACCTTCGGGACTGAAACAAACTGGCCTGATTAGAGGGGTTCCACTGTACATAATTAGGGATTATGTAAACAAAAAAGGGACTGTGATTGAATGACCGCTTTCAAGGGGTGACCGAATCTGAGGGGTGGCCGCTTGGAGGAGTTCCACTGTAGTATTTTGTTTAATTGGTTTTCATGTGTTTTTGTTGGATTTAAGTGTATTAATTTAAATTTGTTTCTATCTGATAAAATGTTCATTTTTGAATGTATTCATTTGTGTACATTATAACTACAGCGTTGCCTTTATCTGCTTTTAGAATTTTGAAGTTGTTGTCTCGATTTAGGTTATTTATAGAATTGATGCCTTTCTGTGTTAGGTTGTTTTTAACTTCCTTTTCTCTGAAATTGTGTTGATGGTTTTATGTGATAATTCTTTGATAAAGTTATTTAAACTCCATTATGTCTGAACTTGACTACATTACGCCATTTTTAACTTACATACTAGTGCGATCATAACGAAACTAAAAAACTTAAATATAAAAATTGTCAATCAAAAAAATGACATTTCTTCCATCCAATAGTGCTGAAAGGAAAACTAATCCCTAATTTTGTAAAGATAAAAGTTTGTGTGTTTGTTTGTTTTTTGGAATTTCGCACAAAGCTACTCGAGGGCTATCTGTGCTAGCCCTCCCTAATTTAGCAATGTAAGACTAGAGGGAAGGCAGCTAGTCATCACCACCCACCGCCAACTCTTGAGCTACTCTTTTACCAACGAATAGTGGGATTGACCTTCACATTATTACGCCCCCACGGCTGGGAGGGCGAGCATGTTTGGCGCTACGCGGATACAAACCCGCGACCCTCAGATTACGAGTCGCACGCCTTAACGCGCTTGGCCATGCCGGGCCTAAAGATAAAAGTATCCCAAAATTGTAATCAGTGTACAAATATTATCTTTAACTTACTGAAAAAAACTGCTAAAAGGTATGTTAAACTCAAAATACAAAGAACTCAATGACTTGAGGAATCAAAAAATTAATAAGACCATCAACTGGTCTGCTGCATTAAACACAACATTTATGGACTTATATAACGCAACATGAATCAAATCAACAGTAAGAAAGACAAGAAAAAGGAGACCCACCACAAAACAATAACTAAATCAACTGAGGTGCCAACAAAAAAAATAAATTCCAACACGATGAACCATCACCCAACCTCATAATGAACAGATTCGACCTACAATTAAGCACTGAAAAGATGCATCTGCTTAAGAAAGGGCTCAACTTCGTAGTAACACCAAGAAATATTCCATTCATCGAAATGAAAGCCTATCTGGAAAACCTAGCTAAAAGACCAGTGATTCATTCTACACAAAATTAAAATACCAACAAAACAACGGAAAACAGTCACAAGAAAGAAGACAACTTTGATAACAACTCCACCAACAACCAACAACTTATCTTTCCTTATAGAACTGAAAACGTCTGAAAACAGCCCGGATGCAGCTGGAGTAATATATTTTTCATATTTTTAAATTAGGAGTTACAGCTTTGTCTGTATGTTTTAGGTGATCCTCACATACACTGAACTGAACAGGAATCTCAAATTTAAATCAATAAGTTGGCAGAATAAAAGTCGAAGACAAATGTCCATAAAGAAAGTACGTACACTGTTTTGTGTCCTTGATATAAATAAAAAAATATTGTAATCGTGCCTGTTCTATTTATTTCTTTATTTGAACTCAGTCAATTTAAAAGAGTTTGTAATTTATCCTGCTAATACTTCCATTATAAAGTGTAATTATTACCAACTACTCTGTACAAAAATCAATTTGTCCTGAAAATATCACACACGTGTTTACACAACTTGTTATCCGTTCTTTATAAATTTTTCTTACAGAATAAATTGACCGAAAACTTGAAAAATCGATCAGCTCTTATATTACTTGAAATATATTGTTCACTGACGCACCGTTTATATGTTATAAATCAGCCTGAGAAATATTAAAAATCGCGTGTGGTAATATATATATTATGTTACACTTTCATTTTGTTTTCTGTTTTCGGTAAATATATATGTACATGTCTTGTAAATATATGTTTTCGAAAAATATATTAAAACATTTCAATATTCTGATGCACATAACTGTTATTGTGCAATACTTGCTTTCAGGACTATAGCTTTGTTCTTTTTCAGTCACGTCCAGTGGCACAGCGCTATGTTTGCAGTCTTACAATCCTTGAAACCGTGTATACTTGCGTGAGTCTTAAACCAGGGTCCACCATTACAATCACTAGATTTATCCATCATTAACATTCTTTAAAGCGGTTTGTTTGTCTGTCCTTTTAACATTTCTACTGGATTATTGTAATGTATACAACACTGAAAATGTCTCAGTGACAAAATATATGAAATCAAAGAAATCACGTAATATCTGGGATGTAGGTTTCTATTATTTCTTATGATTAAAGTAAATAATTATTAAAATGTGATTTGCACGAAATAATATTTTAGTAAACGAGCCTAATAATGACATGAACTTAAGAAATCCGTTATCTTTACTTGGGAAAGAATTAGTATCGACAATATATATAACACTTTCAGAGCAAAAGATGTAACAACACATCACAAAAACCTTTCCAATGATAGCATTTGCGTTATTTTTCATTGATTTAATAAGAAATCCTCATAATAAGAATGTATACTAGCATTTGAGCTTCGCTTATAAATTATTTTACAATCGCAAAAGGAGTGTTTAAATACCTTTATCACTTTAGTGAAACATACAAAAAAGTCACAGGGTGCCAGTAACTCAAGGAAACTAAACAATAACAACAATAAGTTGTAAAGAGGCTGATGTTAAAACATTCAGAATACACTTCTAATAGAAAAATAGGTTTTTCTTTTAACCTCATAATGGAGAAATAGTAATACTTCACTCTAAGCTGAAACACTAAACTAAAACTTCGAAACTTTGTATTAGAAACACTAACACCTGCTAAAACGTATTGTATCTATAAACAGTATTCTAATACCTGATAATACGTATTATAGGCTTCACTACTTAATAAATCTTGCTGTTGTGTATTATAAGATTAAATGCTACATTAATACTTATTATATTATAAGAGGAACTGTTATGCTAACACATTGACTGTATTTGTTATAAGCCTAACCATCATATTGATATTTGAAAAATTATAAGATGTACCATTATACTAAATCATTGATTGTATGTATCGTAAGCTGAATCATTTCAATAGTAGTTGTTAAATTATAATATGAACTACTACATTAATATCGCTAGGTTATTAAATGAACGTATTGATTATATGAATTTGTAGCTCAACTAAACTAGTACTTGCTGGATGAACAGTTACACTAAATATATTGATTTAATCACTACACTAAATAAAATTAGAATATTTTAAATTGAGTTAATTTTTCATTGAAGACTGAATTTCCGACTTAAATATTTATGCTTCTAGAGTAATTAACAAATAAAATTGGCATAAGTTATTATATGACATATATTTTCACGTAAGAAGAAAACAAGAAATAGCATTAAATTTACCAGACAAAAAACTGCACTTTAATTTAAGGCCTAAATTAAGGGTTTATTTTATTTTCATTTAATGATACTAACTGAAGTCACCTTAAAATAAAAAATGCCTAAAAGACAAGATTAAATAATTCTCACTTTTTTCATGTCTTTTTGTTATTAAGTTTCCAATGAATTCATTAAATGCTAATCACATTCTTGGCTTTGTGGAAGGTAATAACCGATTCTTTTACCTAATTAATTATTCGTCTTTAAATTCGAAGCTAAAAATCTATAAAAAAAACGGAAGTAAGCCGTATTTCAGGATGTTTTATATCTTTCTATTCGTCCTAAAGTCCTAAAATAAAATAGTCTCTTTAAACCGACGGACAGTTTCTGGTTCCCATACAAAAAATGACGGTAATAGACTAACCAAACTGAGCGATGGATACATACTTACACATATTAGTAAGATTTATTTTTAGATATATTACAGTGTTTTCAAAAATAAATCATTATATTTTTCTTTAAAAACAGATTAATTTTAAAAACTACTTGTGATACAAAAGCTAAGTTCAGGTATGATGAGGGATGTTTCAAGAAGAGTTCAATATGCCTTTCGTCACTTCAAATCGCTACGTTAATATTACTATTAAACTCGGCTCCTGCAAGCGCCATCTGTTCCGGACAGTATTCATTGATTCTTGCAATATCCTGCACAAAGAGACGATTTTTGATAAAATTATCAAGCTCGCTATGTTGAGAAATCGATATAATTTTACGAGAAAAACGATGTCCTTTTTTTTTGAAACACTCTATGTCAAGCTCAAAATTTTTGAATGAGACTCGTATCACCTAAAGTGTATCTGATGTAACTGCGTTCTCCTAGAAAAACCTGTTTATAAGATATAATCATTTTCAATGTAGCGTTTTTTTCTTTATAAATATCATGTAGTCATGGTATTTGTTTTATTATATATTTATTGAACTTAAATTTAAATTTCTGCAATAGACTTATTTGTATCACGTACGTTTAATTTTGGGATTGAAGCATAATTTCACAAGAATCAATGAACAGTTTTGGAACGATTTTAGATAATGTTAACGGTTAGAGTTTAAGTCCAAACATCACGCTTTCGAAACAGACCTTATTAAAACTGAATAACTTAATAAGTACATAAGTATTTTCAAACTTACTTTGACATTGGTTTCCTTGTTTACCAAATCCCCTGAAAATGCAAAAACAAATTCAAATTTTAAAATTATATCATAATACTGAAAACGACACTAAATGTTCACAGAATGTTATTACATTCATAAATGAAAAATGTTTCTTCTAGAAAAGTGTGTTGTTAAAATTAATTATTATTATGCTTTCTTGAAAATTTTAATTGAGACATATTTGGACAATTAAAAATTACTTTTTTGTTGTTGAGTTCAAAACTGCAACTTTTGTATAATAAACGCCTCAAGCACCTCAGTGAAAAGTCTACTGCCTTACGACACTAACAATAGGTTTTGATTTCTATTTTGGGCAAAACTTTGATAACCCATTGTGCAGCTTTGTGCTTAGCTCCAGTCAAAGTGATATATATATATATATATATATATACAATCACAGAATAAATTCGTACCTTGTGCAAGTTTTCTGCTTCACTTCACTAAATATTATCTCATGAAATGAAAGTGAGTTGTAAATATTATGAGATTTAACAACTGGGATAACAGCATGTTTTATTGTACTTATTATTCTAACGAACATGACCATTAAGATATATTAATTGCACTACAACGATTATAAAATATCTAAATGCTACCATAACGTGCTTCCTGTAATGTAAAGTATATACTCTTTCTGTAAATTAAGCTAGAACATTGAGAAAGGAACGGTGAAACAGTCTGTTGTACAGCACAGAAGAAAGAGGAGTGACAAGTTCGTTAGGCATAAAGTACGATTTGATATGATTTTTTTTGTGTAGTCAATGATTTAAGTTGACAATTGAAACTTACAACACCTTATGAACTTATTGATTTTATGGGTTGTTTTCGTAATAAATCAGAAAGTAAAATGTTTTAACTACTTAGCTCAGAGTCTGTGTTTGTAAATATCAGTTCAATCAATAAAATATTCAGGTTTACAGAGGTAAATCAATAATTTTTTATTTTACCTATAGTTTTGACTTATTGTTACGATCATGCTATTTTTTGTTCTTTGCTGGACATAAAAAGGTAAAGTGTATCTTTCGTATGCCCAGTAACTTTCTTGTACTCATTTCTATGTGAATTGATTCACACTGACGTAAACATACCGAGCTGTTGTTATTACTAGTCATCAATAACACATTGGTTTAGAAGTAAAAATATTACTCTATTCCCTCGCCTCTCCAGGTTAATTTGTTCTCTCTCACATCTCCCGGTCTTCTCTTATTCTCTTGATTGAACTCCTATCTCTTGTAATCCTTTCTCATCAACACCTTTCTTATTGATCTTACCCTTGTTTCCCGTATATCGGATTGTAACGTTTCTTAACCATACACTTTATTGTAATTTCCATCCCAGAGACAACTACTCATTCTAATCATTTTCTAGAGACTTAGATTACTGCAATCCTCCAATTCTTTAGATACTGACTTAAAATCGGCCAGTCTCTCGCCTCTTTCAACTTCAACTGAGTTTCAGTCTTTAGTTCCACCCCTAATCTTGTGGTTCCTATTATGAATAACTATCGTAGTTCATGCTGATTACTATTATCCTTAAGTTGGTATTTTTTATTGTTACAGATTTATCATCATACATTTATTTTAATACCTATGTTTGTTTCAGTTTGACGCATGTGACATACATTTTTGGATGTACATTGCACAAATATCGCCTATTCTCTAAACCTATTAAAGATTATCGAAAGTAAGAATAAAAATATTTGTTTAAAAACAAAATCTAGTGTATTCTTAAACATTGTTCAACATTCGAGACTTTCGCTTTAAACTATATAAACCAAACGCGCCAAGAGACAGAATATTGTATTTCAGCTGCAGTCAGTATACAAAAAGCCTAGGAAGCTATAACTATGATTGACGCCTATCAATTGGAAAACTACAGAATTTGACAAGGAACGTTTATCAATTTCGAACGTTATAAACCATTAAACTTCACCGAATTAACTTCTGACGTTAGTATTTCTACGAAGACATTAGATATCTTCCTTTGTGAAAAGTAAGCTCTTAAATCACATGAGACCAAACAAGAATAGAGCTAGCTAGCATTCCCATCAAGTGGAGTGTGCTTGTATATCAACATTAAAGTAATTTGCGCCTCTTGGACCTGGACTGTCCATAAGATATTCAGTTCCAGACCAGATATAAGACTCAGTATTGTGCATAAGTTTGTAAAACTCTTGTATATAAACCATAATTTGTAATAGCTATTAATAAAAACCGTTTTTATAAATTGCATTGTTGTTTGTATATTAAAATACATTTATGTTAACAAAGAAAATTGTGTATATCAATCTTGTTAGCAAATATTATAAATGTGGTACATATCACAATTTAATTAACTTTTAAATTAAAATTTTCGGCTATTTGAAATCGTAATACGTAAAGTACGTAATATAATAAATCGAGACTCGTCCGATATAATTATAATACGTAACGTGATATATTATTTGTTTCTTATCACTATGTAACAGATGATAATCTACTCTAATTATAAATTAATCCTTTACCAGGTAACTGTTGTCTTTTTTCATACCTGTTATATTATTATCTAATACTAGCTATTAGTAAAGATTACGATTTCAAATCATTAGGTTTTTTTTGTTAATACAGATATATTCCAAACCTATAGCTTAGCTTTCTAGCATATATATATATATATATATATATATATATATAAATGTAAGTAGTGGATATATACTCTTTTACAGATGTTTTGTGATGGATCCTATATGTCGTTGATTGATATATTGACATGCGCATTTCATGCAAACTTACATTAGGCAATATATGTATGCACAAAGTACAACATTTTAGGTCTTGTAGAATTAACAAAAAACACACTATTTAACCACATAAAACAAATGCTCGAGATTTTTACAAGAATAAAATCAAAACTAGCTTTATCAAGAGATTTTACTAACATTATTTGCGGCGAAGTTGCAATATCTATGCATCAAATTATAAATAGTATTAAGTCACTTATGAGAAAGCATGCAAGAAAATACAAATGTACATACATAACTTTTTCATATATATATATTTAAAACTTTCTGGACTTTGACAAATTAACTGTAGCACCCTAAAAGGGAAAAATGGAGAAAGGGATTTTTTAAAAATGTTCATAAATAGAACAAAATGAGAATTAAAAACAGAGAAACCCCATTTTGAACCATAAAAAAATTAATTGCAAAACTGCGAGTCTTGCATATATTCTTTGTACAGTTAGTGACTGGCGTAACCTTTCAATCTCAATATTGTAAACATGATGTTAAAGAATGACAGAATACTACAGAGACTAAAGACTGAGAACTATATTCAAAGTGTATTCGTAAAATATATATATATTACCGAAAGTCACATCGTTTAATAAATACCAAAGATTAGTCCCCCACTGGTACTACTACAGATTTGCAACGCTAAAGTCAGGGGTTTGATTCCCCTTAGTAGACTCAGCAGATAAGCTATAAGAAAACACACACACTTCAAAGACTATACTAATCTACATTTTTTTCTATAATAATTTAAATCATGATACCAACTGTAATATATTTATCAGAAATCTCTTCTTAATTGTAACGTCACGAAAATCGCTTCGTGAAATACACACACTACTGGTGACATATAAAAATTTCTTGCAACAAACCAAATTTTAATATATAACTTTATGACTACCGTTGTTTTGATTTATTAGCAAGTAAGCTAAATTAATTATCACGAACTCTTCGAGATTTAAGGTTATTGATATAAGTTTACGGAAGTATAATACATTAAACCTGAGAGTGGTTTGAGACTATCGCGTTTGAAGAAAGTGAATTAAAACATACCAACAATAAAACGTTCAGACCTACAGCCATTACTTCCAAAATAACTATTTTTTTCAATTATTGTAGTTTAATTGGTCATTATAATCATGGTTGATGTGAGATGAATAGTCGAAAACATTTCAATATGTCTATAGCTTACTTATTACCTTTAAAGTATTATTTCAGTAAAGATCATAACATTCCTAAACTCATTTATTTATTCATTTTTCCGACTAAGAAGATAGTTTGTTTGAAGTTAAGCACAAAGCTACATAATGGGCTATCTGTGCTTTGCCCACCACTGGTATCGAAACCAGAATTCTAGCGTTATAAGTTCGCAGACATATCGCTGTGCTACGTAAATGGCACACCCTTTATTAGTTTGACATTGAATCCTTAAATGAGACATTTTGAATATTGCACAGTACTATAACTGAAAGGGTCCGCGATAAGGATTCACTCACCAACCAGAACTGAAACAATCTGCTAAAGTTAGATACAATATCGTTCGTGTTTTTAAATAACAAACTACTTTTTTCGGTCTTTAAAAAAAATGAATACCAGAGCGTAAATAAGAAATAATGTGTTTCAATAAAGAGCATGAAAAAGAAACCAGTTAAAAAATTGAACAACGAACCATTTCATTAGTTGTTATTCGTTTTTTAATAAACAAAAACTTGTTGTTTTTTTTTAGTTTTCAGCTTTTGAATAAAGAAAAATAAAAAGGGAACAAATTTGATTTTCGTTGTTCATTTCTTTATATAACGTAAAGTAAAACAAACTGGTTCGTTATTTATGTTCCCTTATTTGAAAACTTAAAAGAAACTAGATCATTTTTTTATTGAACAAAGTGATGAAAAGCAAACTCATTCGTTGTTTCTGTTACCGGATTCAAATTGTTATGTTGTTTTTTGTTTTTTTAAAACTTGGTTCCCAGTTACATTCTTTGTACGAAAGTGAAACCAATGAAAAGAAACAACCTTATTTTTCGTTATCGAGAAAACGAAAAACAAGCTTGTTCTGTGTTCATATTCCCCTTTTTCAAACCCGGAAAATGATAATACGAAAAGGGCGTTTTGCGGTTCCCATAAAATGAACAAAGATAAGAAAAACTAGTTCATTATTCATTCAATAGCCAAAAAAAAAGAACAATAAACTTGAATCTAACTTCAGCGTCCCATCTGACACAATGTCATTCTTCCCACACATTTCTAGAGGAAGAGGTATTTCAAAAGAGTGGTATAAAAGTTCCATAAAACTACATTTTAAAAACCGAACACAAATTTATTTATATATATATTTTTATTCTTTTGGCACTGGGTGCCTCTCTAATAGGATTTTTGTTAACGGTGTCATTTTTTTATTGACTGTTAATTTAAAAAACATATTTTCTCAGTGTAAATCAACAGTAGTAATCAGAAATATATATATACCCTTGACATTACTCTATAGTTCCGTATCGATATCAAAACTGGTGACATTGACTGTCATTACTTCAGGGCTCCCACAACCACATTTATCCAGAAAATAACTGAAATTTTAAAGATTTAAAACTATCGATTAAAAAGCCTTTAACAAAAGACAATCGATTTATGATTATAACTAAATTACCGATTATCCTTTTCACTAGGTACAAAGCATTATAGTTGTTATATTTGGTAATATGAATTTGCATATAACCACAAACAATAATACATTAATACAAGGTGAATGAATGACAACTTGTCTTTATTTGAAAGCTTCCTTTATATTTCCTTGTTATTGCTTTAATTTCTTTCATTATCTGCACACTGTAGTAGAAGAAACTGAAAACGCAATCTTCTCATCAATGAAAGTTAATTTCATTAAATTATTCAAAAAAGTATCTGATTACATTATGTTGATTCGTCTTAAAATAAAGCTTTGTTGTGGTAATCTAATATTTTTTGAGTTTTGAGTCATGGAGTTTTTTTGTTTTGTCTAATATTTCTGGAGTTTTGATTCGTGGAGTTTCTTGTTTCATTTATATTACATTTTAATGGACGTTTTAGGTATTATTTTATTTTCTTGTTTAGTATCTTCTAATGCACAGGACTTTTTAGTTGGATTATAGGAAATGTATTGCTACTAACTCGACATAGTTTAAACAACAGCTATTGTCATCATGAATTTGTCAATGTTAGACAGTACTAGAAGCTTTCCGTTACTCAAAAGACGAGTTAGAAAAAGTGAAGTAATATCTGACATGTTATACCAGATTACATTGTTCAAAGAACTTTACTTGTGCAACAGTAATTCGAGCCAACAGTCAGTGTTTCCCTCAATAAGGTGTACTGGATTGTTTATTTATTATTGCCTTAATTAACATTATTAGTTACATAGTCAGATATATTGAAATTTATTACTTTTTTTATAATCATACTTTTATTATAGACATTATTTTGCATTGTTAACCTAATACAAAACTACCTTAATCCGTGAAACTACTACCAAACCTAGCGAGATGTTATTGAAATTAGAGCCGAAAACAAATTTAACAACGATTGAACCTTCTCTAATTTTTGTAAACAGGAAAGTAAGAAAATTGTTTTTAATTAGCTCTATTGGTTGCCAGGTTGATTTTTAGTTACTATATATATATGTAACTTGCTCTAATCGGAAGTTAATTTTCATTCCTTTACGAAGATTATTATATGTAAAACAAAATATTTGTGCAACATCATGCATGCTTAATGTTTGTTATAGTATTTTAAAATCATTTATAAGTCTCAGTCACCTTACTACATAAAAATAGTGCTACAAAGACAAGAAAATTGGAAAACTGACAATTCGTAATCAAATAGTAAAAACAACCAAATAAGGATATACGAAAAATAGTTAAGCCAAAAATTAAAGCTCTAGGAACCAGAGGAAAATTTACATGTCTAATAAAAAAATCCTAACTTAATAGCACTCTAATTCATTCGGTATTATCAGAAGAATAATGTATATTCTAGCATTAAATAAAAATAGGTTCGAAACATATGAAATAAATATGATGGTGGTTCTTCTTTTATCTAATTAAATTCGGCATTTGATTTAAGTTATGAATCATTTCAAAATCAATAGTTTATTTAATTTTGTGTCATGAAATTGCCCATATGATTGTGTTAGATTAATCAACTCTTTTGATTTTCATTCTAATATCATTCAGTAAAACAATCTCTACAGACTGGAAAAAAGTTACACTAGTTATACATAAGAAACAAATATGTATAAAAGGAGTTATAAATGAATCACACAATAGTGAAAATTACAAATACTAACCAATTTGAGGCTGGTATAATCATGTGTATATAGGCAGAATATAATTATGTCATTCAGTTGCTGTCAAAACTCTTAATTAATTAACTTATACGACAAACCTTAAAAAAATAGTTTTTTCAGGTTTTAGATAAGAGTTTGCAACCTATCCACTGTTCTTCACCTTTATATATCTCGGTTTTCGCTAACAACCATTTTTTTCAGCTATCATTAAGCTAACTAAGTCAACTGAATGTGAATATATAGAAAAGAAATTACCGTAAACTAAACTGTTCATAGGTGGATGACAGAAATCACTGACAAAGTCTTCTCATTGTTAAATCACAATTATGGAACCAGAAAATTTGAAATAAAAGAATTTTGAGAAAACAAGTATAAAAAATAAGTACGTAGTGAGTTTGAAAATAAAAATAAAATCCATGAAAACAGATAAAATTTGTCATTAATTTCATGTTTTATTTTGAAGTAAACAAATCGAAAGAGAAACATGCTCAAACAGAATACTTATTGTGAGTATTTTCTTATAACAAAACCACATTGAGCTTGAACGCCTGCTGTACCAGGGAGACTTGTGTTGTGATGACGTAAAGGTAGTAAAATACGGAAACCAGTATGAGCAAATGTTTATGTAAATGCTTTCGAAAATATATATATGTATAAGATATATTTTCTCCTGTCAGAATACGGAATAAAATTAAACAGCAGCAAAGGAATTATAAATATTTGTATAGAAAATTAATTGTACTGAAAAAATACAGGAAAAAAATCATAAAATATACTTAATTAAAAATTATTACTATTAAAGGTCATCCGTTCTTTACAGAATGGTAAGAAAAATTAATGTTAAGTGATACTGGGTATTACAAAGAAAAGGTTCGTTATAAACTATAGTATCAATATCATGACTTACTAGAAGAAAGATTAAACCAACATAAAAAAGGAAAGAAAAATTTATACCACAGAAAGATAACCTGGCTTTTATAGAAATATTTGAATAAAAACTAGAAAATAACATTTGAAAGGTGAAAACGTTGTATATATACTGTCAAGGTAAAATTTTAAACATTAATGCTAGGGACAAACAAATATGAAACTACATTGCAATTTTCTGTTGCTAGGGCTAGGCGTAAGATTGACTCGATGTATTGATCTTGTGTTGTAGGTCGATATTCACATTTCTGTTGGGGGCTTCTCCTAACTCTTACAGGTTTCTTGGACTGAAAGGCGGCAGCCTGAAAGAAATAGGACAGCAATACCTCGAAATATTAATCTGTTTTATTCTTTCTAAAATAAGAATTAGTACTTGATTATTCCGTAGTTTTCATCATAGTAGAAAATAGTTGTAAAAATATTTAGTGTAAAGTTTGTTTGTACGCTTAAGTATAAAGATTGTCACTTAAAGAGTATTTAAGGTTAGTTAGCATTCCAATCAGTTTAACTTTCTCATTTTTAAGTCTTTTACTTTTTCACACGCATTGAAAAATACTCTAAACTAAAATGGATAATAAACTTTAGTTTTAAATAGCTGAGATCCGTAGTTTCATGTTATATTATTTACATTAAGGAAGAAAGAAAAATGTAATTATTCTAAGAATACTTGTTTATTTTTTCGCTTTCACATAGAACAAATATGTTTAAAACCGCATAGGCGACGAAAATAACAAAATTGAATAATACTTTGAACAACAGCCAACTTTGTTTTTTCTAATATTTTTATTTCGAGCTTGCGAAGATAAACTTGACAATTGTTAAGCCTATTATTTACTTTTGATTTAGAGCAAGGCCTCGTTGTGCTGTTTGTTGTGTCCTACGCAGGGTCAGTAGGTATACCGCTGTCTCACTGTGGAATATTCCGAGATTGGAAAGAAAAATTCTACTCAAAGAATGAAACATAAAATACAAATAAAGACTGAATTCTGAAATCAAAAACAGAAGAAATTAGTTGAACACAAAAGGCTACCTATCGTATTCTTGAAATATGTGTGTGTGTATTTTCTTATAGCAAAGCCACATCGGGCTACTTGCTGAGTCCACCGAAGGAAATCAGACGGCTGATTTTAGTGTTGTAAATCCGTACACTTACCGTTGCACTAGCGGGGGACAAGCGTTTGTATAAACTTTATTGTTTAATTTAGGACGAGTCACCAACTTAAACAGTAATATCACGTAACAGCAGTACGTGAAACACAAACACATATACACTGCTGGCCAAAATCTTAAGGCCAATGAACATAAAGATAAAATATGCATTTTGCGTTGTTGGACTCAACCACATATTTGAGTAGAGCTTCGAAAGATGAAAATACAAAATCTTCTTAGCATTTAATAGGGTAAATGTGAACACTATGAAATTTGCTTAAATACTAGCCAATCAAAAGTTTAAGACCACACTGAAACGAAGCATCTGGGATGAAACGAAATTTAGTCATTTGTTTCAAGAATTACCGTTGTCAATGTAACACAGGAGATGTCAAGTAGGAGATATTGACAACGCTAAAACGTTGACAGAGTTTGAACGTGGCAGAATTGTCAAGCTGCAAAAGCAAGGATTCTCAATAAAACTGCTGTTGCAAATTTCTTAAAACACCCTGAGGAATACAGAACGAGAATTTCAAGTGGTCGGCCCAAGAAAATTTCGCCGGCGTCAAGCAGAAGGATTCTACGTGTTATCGGGCGAGACACCAGCCGATCGTCGAACCAGATTAAGGCCCTTACGGACGCAGCATGTACGAGATAAAGGTTTTAAAAACCGTAAACGTCTTCAAAGCCACGCCTCCTTCCACACCATGAATCAGCTCGGTTAAACTTTACTGAGAAGCACCAAACATGGAACGTAGAAAAGTGTAAGAAGGTTTTGTTCTCTGATGATAAAAAATTTAACCTGTATGGTCCAGATGGCTTCCAACGTTACTGACACAATAAGGATATCCCACCGGAGACATTTTCTACACGACACAGTAGAGGAGGTTCCATCATGATCTGGGATGCTTTCTCCTTCCATGGAACAATGGAGCTTCAGATTATGCAGGAGCGTCAAACAGCAGCTGGCTATATTGGCATGTTGGAGAGAGTATCCTTATTGACTGAAGGCCCTTGCTTGTGTGGAAATGACTAGATCTTTCAGCAAGACAACGCTGCAATGCACAATGCCTGCAGTACAAAGGACTTTTTCATGGCGAATAACGTGATTCTTTTGGACCATCCAGCGTGTTCGTTCGAACTGAACCTCATTGAAAATGTTTGGGTGTGGATGGCAAGGGAAGTCTATAGAAATGGACGTCAATTCCAAACAGTGCAAGATCTTCGTCAAGCCATCTTCACCACTTGAAATAACATTCCAGCCAGCCTTCTGCAAACGCTTATATTAACCATGTCAAAGCAAATGTTTGAAGTTATTCGAAATGACCGCCGTGCAACTTACTTGTTGGGTATTTCCTACTCTGTTTAGGACTTCTTTTTGTATGATCTTAAACTTTTGACCAGCTAATATTTAGGCTAATTTCATAGTGTTTACATTTTCCCTATTAAATGTTAAAAAATATTTTTATTTTTCTTATTTTCATCTTTCGAAGCTCTATTCAAACAAGTGGTTGAGTCTACCAACGCAAAATGCATTTTTTTCTTTATGCTCATTGGCCTTAAGATTTTGGCCAGCAGTGTATGTACATAACCACTGATGGTCATCATAATGATATTATTTTGATGCATAAAGTATTAATTTTTTCATTACATTTTTTACACATTTTTTGCTTTAAGCTTTGTCTGAAAAGGCTTTATTGGTCAGAATGGTGCAACTTGATAAAATATTAAATCTCTGTGTAAATACTTTGATGATCAAGTATGCTCAAAGATTTACATCAATACTCATTGATACTACAAGTAAGTTTTGGAAGCAACATTTGTACTTTTTTGAAACTTGTATACATGTATATATATATGTATCGATATTATTATGACTTTTATGACTTTAAATAAAAGCAAAAACGTCCACTTAGCTCCTGCCAAATGCACTGTTTATCATGTTTGAAATTTTCCATTATTTTGTTGTTGTTGTGGCCCTTTTGTTTGTTTGTCTGCTTTTGAATTTCGCACAAAGCTACTCGAGGGCTATCTGTGCTAGCCGTCCCTAATTTAGCAGTGTAAGACTAGAGGGAAGGCAGCTAGTCATCACCACCCACCGCCAACTCTTAGGCTACTCTTTCACCAACAAAAAGTGGGATTGACCGTTACATTATAACGCCCCCACGGCTGAAAGGGCGAACATGATCGTTTTGAACGCTTTCTTTCCACAGTAATGAATACTTTTTAGCTTGCTTTGATTGGGACATAATCTGAAACCCAAACATTCATTTGCTTCGCCAAAATCGAAGATTTATATTATTTGTTAATTCTGGTACGAAAAGTGTTCCCACAGTTTTTAACTCTTTTTTTTTTACTGTCATATTTGTAAATAAATAATTCTCATGATAATGGTCTTCTTTTTCTTAACTTTTTCGCATGATAATGGTCTTCTTTACTTTTTAACACAAATTTTAAAGCTCGCATTTGGTTAAAACATACCTTTCAATGCTCTAACCAAAATTATGTATTGTGTACCACATACATAATAATGACAGTGAAAACATTCACATAGGAAAAAAATGTGCACGTCTTCTCAGTCTGAAAATGAGCCCAAACTTTTGGATTATTTAAATATTTGTTGCAGAACGTGGAAAAACTATATTCTAAAATGACTAGTTGTAACGACAACTGTAGGAATGGTATAAGTAATAATGCAACGTGGGAAGCAAAAAACTGCAGTTAATGATACTAATTAAAATGGTGCTATGATGATGACACTGATGGAATTGGTACCAAAAATAATGACACTAACAAAAATGCTATAATGTTTACCTACTTACTGGTGACAGTTTAGTGACACCATTATTGTTGAAGTCATATTTGCCTGTGTGAATGTTTACACAAAACAATATACCAAAATCACCGGTTATGTTTGAATAGAACGTACATTGTTTCCTTGAATCGAAACAAAACACAATCTTTGAATCTCGATGCACATCATATGTTTCTAACAATACGATTTGTAACGCTATCATTGCTTTTATTTATACTTTTGCTGGTGTCCATATTAAATTTAAACGTTTTTGTGTCTTTATTTTGAATCTGCGCTAACCGTTCCGAATTTAGTAATGGATGGTTATAGGATAACATCACCATCTACTGCCAACTCTTGAACTACTCTTTTACTAATGACTAGGGGGGTTGACCGTCACAATATAACAACTCTGTGGATGAAAAGGGGAGATTGTTTGGCAGGACGGGGATTTGGACCCCTAACGCGAAGATTGCTAGTCAAGTGCCTTAACCACCTGGTCATGCCAGGCAAAATATAGATGGAAAACATGACTTTAGTTTGGCAAACACAGATGCATAGGTTAAAATGGATTTTAATGACGGGAATGTGTTTTTCAAGAACAAAATGTAGATCTGTTTTGGAGAGTGCAAAGATCAATCGAATCATTTTGGTAAAGTTTACTAAAGTTTGTTAATAATATGATAAGAGAAGCAACTAAAGCTTAATTGTAGACCGGAAATACACTGTAACTGTTTTCATCTGAGCAGGATCAGTAGACAGAGTGCCTTTACCAACTAGACATTCAAATAATTATATTTACACATGAAAAAAAAACACATTTTTCTGTTTTCACTTTTAACCTACTTTCGTTATATATTTAAATGCTGTTGACTGGTTCCCAACTGCAGTATGAAATATTTGAATAAATACAAATATGTTATCTGCAATTACTAGAAACCTTTACCATTGAGAGTTATTCTGTGCAAGCCCAATTTGCTTCACAAATATATCTTATTCATTTATGCTTTTCAGCTTCCTTGCATTCATTATGAACCAAAATATGTCATCCAAGTCATCGAAAATTAATCTGTACAAGCAAGCAAAAAAGTATTTACTACTACTACCAAAATCATCAAACTAAAATTGTTTAGTTATATTCCTATAATGTCTCAGTATTGTTAAAATTGAGATTAAATATCTATATATCCAAAAATGTTACAAAAATGCACAGGCTTTCATAGGGTGTCCTAACTTTTTTACATAACTGTAAATGATCTGAACTCTATATTATACAAAAAAAGTCTTCAGATATCAGTTAGAGCAGACACTAGATAAAATCATAGATATTATTACCAGTGTGATTTTCGTCATTTTACTTGCGATTGATGACTATTGCAATGTTTTCATCAATATTTTTAATGTTCTGCTTATGTCCAATCAGTCAACTTTATTTTATGGTGAAGGAGCTTAACAAATTTACATATTTGGACATATTCAATGCATTAAACCATTTTCTGCAACATACCTAAATCAATTATTGATACTGACTTATTCTTTCATTATGATACAAATAATTAACGTGCTTTTTAAAGTAACAACAGCGTTTTAATTGCTCACACATACATGACAAGATGGTGAGGTGACCAGTTCAGTAACAATGGCTAGTTATAAAACATCGAAACAGGTTCTTTGTTACTGTAGCATTCTACTCTGTATCTTTATTGTAATTTTATTTTTATGTTGATATGAAAATATGGTTGATGAACTGTTTAAGTTGACCTCCTAGTTCATTTTTCTGCTGAAACTTTGAAATTTATGCTTATATAAATCAATAGCTGACTTTGTTGTTTGTTTTAAATATTTGCTGAATTTCGAGAATTTTTTTTCAGATGATTAGTTGTTTATAGTTAAGCACAAAGCTAACTATAATGAACCATGTGTGCTTTGCCTTCAAGGGTATTAAAACCCAGGTAATCGTAAGTCCAAAGACATACTGCTGTGCCAATATGGGGAAGGGAAAGCTTCTCAAATGGTAAGTAATGGATGCCAAGCTGTTTGATTGTCAACCTATTTATACAGCATTGTTTTCATTTTTATGTTATAGCAAACCTGTATGACGTAATGTGGTGGAGTAACAACGTTACATTACTGTCTACTTGTTTTTGAACATGTTCTGTCACAAATGTAGATAAAGTTACCACCTGTACCTCTGAGACGTATTCAATACTGAGAATGGTTGATAGATTATAAAACTGTCAATTCTCACATATCTCATTTTGCACTCTGGTTTGTTATCATAATCCCGCAGAACTAGCATATAGATTAAAGCATTATAAAGGATTGTTGCTTGTTGACCATGCAAGATGTAAATATTTCAAATTTCGTAAGTATATATATATATTTACAAAGACAAATGCTTTAAAGACCATAATTACTTATAAATATAATTAAACATTTTTAACGACGTGAAGAGTAAGACTGAATGTTAGAACATTGAATTTTGTTTAAAAAGGAGAGAGAAATGGTGGAGTTGTAGTCTTTGAGTAGGGAATAAAATTATACACAAGTTAAAAGAAAACATAGATTGATATAAAGCAGCAGCAAAGTTTACTACATTAACTCTTTATCATTAACTACATTATCATAAGCATTTTTCGTTATAAACTGCCAAAAAAAGCCACCAGATAGATATATACGGAAGTTAAGTAGTTTATATTAAAATGATTTTAGAACGTCTCTATGTTATTATAGGTTCTGTTGTCACGTTCAATCATGCTCTTTCCAACAACCATGCATCTTGGCAATAGTCTTGCAGCGTAGAATTCTAATGCAAAAGACGTCTTCTTGAAATTGACATGTCTAAAATGTTCATCTAGTAAACGAACATCTATTGCAAAGATCAATCACACTGCATCCAGCGATTCGAATGCTATGATGAGGTAAAACATCTTGAAGGAATCTTTATGACTGGTTCTGGTTTCCTAAACTTATCTATATTCTGATGATATTGTTTCCTGTCAAAAGACAATTTTTCTCGCAGAGAACACAGAATGTCGAGGTGTTGACTCGTGGGCTTTACTCGTAAGATTAAGTGGCAAAGAAATTCCACAGGTGATTCATAATAATTGCACCATAATTTTATTTATCTTTCTCCAATAAGTTCAAAGAACATATAAAATTAGGAAATCACGAGGAAAAAAGGAACGAAATTTAAATAGTCAAAATTAAGTTAAACGTATCTGAACATTAGCATAACATGTAACTGTTACATAAAATACTCTCAAAAATGATTAACAAAGACTGAAAAATTCAAAACAGACACAAATACTTTTCCAGAATAACCTATTAACTTAATATTTCAATAGAAACTTTTTAAGTTGCCAAGCTCTTTTTTTTTAAAATGCCAGGTAATATCTGTGATCAATGTAATATGCAAAAGCTTGAAGTAAAACCAATTCAATATAGTTAAATATTTCAAGGAATAATATTAAATTCAAAATACATCACCTAAATCCACATACACACAAATATTAATACATTATATGCATAAATACAGTAACCAAATAGAATAACTCCATAAAAATTTAAATAACTTTCACAGAAAAAAAACTGACTGCGGAAGAAAAGATGGCTGAGCGGAATCATGAACAAATAATGATGAATTATGTAAAACAATGGGGCACTGTGTGATTCAAAAGGAAACCAAAGTTAATAGTTTTTTTGTTTGTTTTTGAATTTCGCACAAAGCTACTCGAGGGCTATCTGTCCCTAATTTAGCAGTGTAAGACTAGAGGGAAGGCAGCTATGTTTAAATCACACAACGGTCACCCCACCGCCAACTCTTGGGCTACTCTTTTCACCAAGGAAAAGTGGGATTGACCGTCACATTATAACGCCCCCACGGCTGGGCATGTTTGGCGCGACTCGGGCGCGAACCCGCGATCCTCAGATTACGAAGCGCACGCCTTAACGCGCTAAGCCATGCCAGGCCCGAGTTAATAGTTAAAACGATCCTAACTCCAATAATGATTTCTCTTGAAGATGGAAAGAAGACTCTAAAGAGTTGCAGTTGACTAATGGCTCTCCTTTTGTAATTTGTAATTTGGTAATTTGTAGATTTATTCAACTAATTAACACGTTACGATAAAAATCAAATTTGATATATGAAAGTATTTCGAATTTGAACACGCCGGCCACAGCAGATGACCGACGGGTCCCAATAATATTGATGAACAGGCCTCGCACTTTCGTTTGTAGGTAAGTTATAAAACATTCAGCTAATCAATTGCATATTCGGTTAACAAACCACGATCAACCTTTGTGGAAGCAAAGTACTGCTGACTGGTGACCTTTCTTCTGATCAGTAGTTCAAAATTAGGGATGGTTTTAACTGAATCTTAGGGTTCTTAGAAGTTGCCACTTTGCTCACGTTCACATGACGTGTTATTAAGAGAAAAAATCCAATTCTGATTCTAATTTGAAATATAAACTACACAAATACTGTTTTGAACCATTCGTATATATTTACAACTCTCGGCTTATGTAGAAGGTAAACTTGAAATTATTCAAAAATTCTGAAACAATATTTTATCATAATGTTGTAACTCATACTTTTCATGTCGTAATCTATACATCAACTAAAGTGCATTTGACGTTAAGATCAAATAAGTTTGTAAAAATCGTCCTATAAATAAATTATTTTTATGTAGTTCTGTGACGTTTCTCTAGCACTACATTATTATAACAATGTAAAAGTGAAGGTTTTAAAATGTTAAGGAAGAAATAAATAAATTTATCTTCCTTGTGGATTGCATTTTGAAGTATTTTCGCCAGATAATTAAAATCTCGCAAACGAAAGTTTGTTTAATTTCGCCCAAAACTATTAAAATGTTATCTACGATAGCTGTCTTGAGTTTAGAAGTAGTTGATTAGAGGGAAGACGGCTAGCCGACAACGTAACCTCTTTGGTTACTCTTTAGCAAGAAATAGTGGTATTGATCGTCACATTATAACGTCTCCACTGCTGAAATGGTGAGCATGTTCGAGGATTGAATCTGTACCCGCGACTCTGATCTTAGAAGATTAGGCTAGGTTATAAGGACAAAAATAAGAATATCACAAAATTTCAAAAAAAAAAAAGATTTTTTTAAAATTTGTTTGTTTTGTTAGCGGGTTCTCTGATTTTGAATTGATAGACTACGGTTAATGCAGCTCTCAAATACTACCCTCCACTAACTTTTTGGTTATTCTAATCGAATAATGGGAATTGAAAGTCATCCTTGTGATTCACCATCGATCTTAAAAAACAGAGGACGAATACTTGAAGCAGTAACTGGCGTGAACCAAGAAACCTCAGATATTCACAATGACTCAAGAACAGCTTGCTAAAAACATAAATTGGGTGATGAATTCAATTTCATTTTTCCATCAATTTCAGTAAAGACGGAGAAACATGCATGTTTGAAGCTTATAAGCTTACTTAACAGTTTTAGAAAAAAGCCTCCTGGTTGTTAAGTGGTAAGCTTAAAACTTACAACCTGTAATTCGAAGTTTGATCTGTGTAGTGGCAACAGTACAAATAATCCATTATGTAGTTTTTTGCCAAAAAACGATTTTCAAAAGCCATAAGACTCGAAATACAGTGCTATACTGTGAATCCGAGGGTCTATGGTTCGTGCCTGTAAAATCTCGCTTCCCACTTTGGATCTGTGATTGCGTTATGAGAGTGACTTTGCAACTTGAAATTATGGACAGCTAACTCGTTTTGCGTGAATATCTGAAACAAACGAATAAGATATCAATAAATGTAACGATTAATATAGAGAGAATTTCTACCGGCCAAATGTGAGAACATTGTCAATTTGTGATTTAGAAGACTGTCTTTAAAGTAACCCTGTAAAATATTTCAAACAAGAGTTTGTTTGTTCGTTTTTGAATTTCGCCCAAAGTTACACGAGGGCTACCTGCGCTAGCCGTCCCTAATTTAACAGTGTATGATTAGAGAGAAATCAGCCAGTCATCGCCAATTCTTGGGTTATTCTTTTTATAACGAATAGTAGGATTGACCGTAACGTTATATCGCCCCCACTGCTAAAAGAGCGAGCATCTTTGGTGTGACAAGGATTCTAACCCGCTACCCTCGGTTTTCGAGTCAAGCATCCTAACCACCTAACCATGCCGGCCTACTAAGATTAAAAGAATCTTTGATGGAAAACTCTGCAACGCTTCAAACAGATAATGTTTGCTCAATATAAAACAAATTCATTTTAAGCAATAATTTATTATAATACAATTGTATCGTACTTTTATACTTTTTAGAAATTAGTAAATAAGATACATTTGAATCTGATTTAAGAATTACATTTTGCTAACTAGACGTACTTGTGCAAGGTCCCCGAAGGTGTTTTACTTTCAAAAGTAATGAAATGAAAAAATAAAAGAAATACTTTTATTTTTTTATACTTTGAAGTTCATAGGTCATGCTGTGTTGTAGCATACAGAGTGCATAATTCTTCTCATGATTCATGACATGCTCACATTTTAGTGACGTCCCGATAGTACGAATTGCACCATTAATAGTCCGTCCTCCGTCCTTTATATGATGTCATTTTAGCGTTTACTGACTAATAGACAACGCACTACTGTATACTGGTATGAATGCTTAAAAAGGTGACCCCTCCAGGTGGTGTTCGCCTCTTTTCGAGGAAACAGAGCGTAAAAGTGCTACTAAATATAATTTTCTTATTAGGGCTCAAAATCATAGAAGTGTACAAACACTTCAGATCTATCATTTGTCACTGTCCAGTAAAAATAATGAGTACTGGTGTTGAACGAGAACCTTTCAGGCAGTGACTTGTGGATGACAAAGAATAGATCTGAAATGCTATTTTCACGCATATATGATTTCAAGCCGCAATGGACAAAGTCACAAGAACAACAAGAAAAAACGAAAATAGCAATTAACTTGTCTTTTCAATAATGTTTAGGCTTTGATTTTTTTCAATATTTAAACTGTTTGAAATATTTAAATTAGAATATCACATAAATATTTAACTATTACTTGAATTTTCGATTCGAACTCTTAAAGGTATTTGATTCACAATACCGTATAGATCAGGGGTTCTTAACCAGGGGTGCCCGCACCCCTAGGGGGTGCGAAGATGATTCCCAAGGGGTGCGAGGATGCCCATGAATAATTAAAGCAAATCTATATTTTTACATAAGAGTATGCTTTATATTTCTCCTAAGAAGAAACATTGAAATTAATTTTTCATTATGTACCCTGAATTTTGTCTTGAAAAGGTATGCTGTATGTATGAAGATTAAAAAAAAAATTTGATTACATCAACTTTGCATTTTTAGCTTTTTTTATATTTAAGTTTCCAGGGGGTGCGAGAAATGATTACTGATTTGAAAGGGGTGCAAACACTGAAAAAGGTTAAGAACCACTGGTATGGATGAAATAGTAACATCCTTGAAGTAAATTCACACACAGGGTTTTTAAATAAGAAAATTGAATTGATCAAACTACCATGGCTTCTGTTATAAACTGTTAGTGTTTGTAATTAACCTTAACCATGGGTTATCAATACTCTGATCACTCGGGTATCAAACGCCGTTTTCTAGCGTTGTAACTCCAAAAAATACCGCTGCGATTCTGGGAGGTGTTTTAAAATCTAGAGAAATGATGGCCTTACTATAATATTTAATTAAAAGTGAGTTATGTTACTATATACACACACACACTAGACAAGAGCGAATTGTTATGTACACACTAAGTAGTGTGGATTTAATGTATTAGAATTAAGCAAGAGTAGCACAACTATATACACGCAAAACAAGTGTGGCTTTACTTATAGAGAGACTAAACGTTAATGACATTATTATATATATTTTAATGAATTATTAAACTATTCTGTAACAAATATAAGAATGTATTAAATAAATATAAAGAAATAAAAAATAGAGAAACTTTACTTAAAATGTCTAATAGCTATTTTAGTTATGAATAAGGTCATTTAACAACTTGGCACTACTTTAGGCAGATGTACATCTTGCCACATATAAAGGCTTGTTTGGAACACGATAGTCACAGTAGACTTGGTGAATGGGTAATGGTTGAGAGCCATACTAGTTTGTTTGGATAGCTGGATAGGACGCTTCATGCTGGTATAGTTCGTTTGCTATGCTGTCATTAGTGTCTTTCTACCATATTGGGGCTGGAATAGTAACTTCAAGAGGTTAAGTTTTCAGCTTACTTACCCACAAATGGTAGTACCTTATTTCTTGTTCTTACTTTTATTTCATTTAATTTTTAGTTTACTTTTGAGATCAGCCACCTTTCCACAACTGTCTGCAGGCAGTGAAGGGTAATATAGATGTGGGACGTTATGGGCTTAAGCACCCATATCTCGCTCTTCTACTTTCTATTTCTATATCTATTGTTACTCTTTGATTTCTTATGTGAGACTGGCGAATGAAGGTTAAGACTGGTAGACGGTGTATTCCCACAGCAATGTGGGTCCTACTTACGCAGTCACCTCATTAACCTAGAGTACATTTTATAATCTCACATTATAGTTTGTACCCTGGGATCTTTTTCAATTAATGCAGCATTTTTTGTTTATTTTTGTTTCACCCTGTTATTTCAACTTATAACAAACTGACATAATTAGTCAGAGGTTTGGATTTGCTGCTTTAAACGAAGTTCTTCCTTGTGATTTTGCTTATTTAGCTCCATTGAAATGTATTAATTTTCACTAATACATATGCTAAACATTACTATATAAATATTAACAATAATATAACAATACTAAATAAACACTCAACAGTTGTAACACTATTGTATAAATATTACTATATAACTATATTGTGACAATTCTATACACACATTAAGCAAGTGTGACATTACTATATATAAATTAATCAAGTGTGAAAATACTATATAAACACAGACCATAATAAAAGTGTGTGATATTACTGAATATACACTAAGCAAGTGTAATAATACTATACAAACAATATGAAAATGTGTCATTACTATATGCACACTAGCTATGGTGAACTTACCGTATACCTACTAAAAGTGAGTCGCGTTACTATATACGTACGTAACAATTGTGGATTCCTGTGTACACACTAAGCAAGTATAACATTAATGTATACACACTAAAATAGTGTGACATTAGTACATACCTATTAAGCAGGTGAGAAATTATTATACTCATCCTAAAAAAAAAGTGGCATTGCTATATACACATTAAACAAATGTGACATACACACTAAATAAGTTTGATATTACTATATACACACCAAACAAGTGTAGCATTACTATATACAGACATACTAAGTAAACGTAATAATACTATACACACAATAAAAATGTAACATTTCTATACATACAGCCAAACAAGTAAGGTATTACTATACACATGCCAAGGAAATTTAAACTTGCTATTTACACACTAAGGAAGAGTGGCATCGCTTTATGTGTATTATAAAGCGAGTATCGTTATTATATACACTCTAAAGACGTGTGGCAATACTATGTACACATTTAAACAAGAGTGGATTCCTATGTACACTTTAAGTAAGTGTAGCATTATCAAATACACACTAAAACAAGAGTTACGTTGCAATATATACACTAAAAAAGTGTGATGTTAGAATATATATATTAAGTAAGTGTGACAGTAATATACATTATACACTAAAGAATTATGGTATTATTCTATGTAAACACTAAGCAATTGGGACATTGCGATATACATACATAGTAAGTATAAAACAACTATACTTGAACACTAAGCAGGTGTGAATTACTATTACACTATAACTATTTCTATACCAAGCAAGTATGACATATTATTCAAATATAAAGTGTTTATCAGTTTATTTTTTACTCCCCAGAAACGCTAGATATTTATTTAATATTGTTATCCACTGTAGTTTTAATCAAATCCTTAGGAGATATCAATGAATCAAATCTGGATGAGGTATTGAAAACGTGAATACATAAATTGTGAAATTTCTTCAACCGAGTTTTTAACAGATCGCTTGTTTTAACAGCTTTGATTCCAAAATACTTGCATTTCAGTCTTATTCGACTGCGTAAGTGTAATTTACACGGAAATAAAATGTTACCGCTCTCGTTAATAGATTTACCACTTTATAC
Source organism: Tachypleus tridentatus (assembly GCF_004210375.1). Lineage (NCBI taxonomy): Eukaryota > Metazoa > Arthropoda > Merostomata > Xiphosura > Limulidae > Tachypleus > Tachypleus tridentatus. The sequence continues at coordinate 42,327,878 of NC_134833.1, read as the reverse complement.
ATTAAGCTGAAATTCACTACATCTAATAATTATGAATTCTAACTGACTCTACATATATTGTATGGTTTGACTGACATAGTCATACTAACGTTCTTATACGGTGTTTCATTCTATATCTCTGATTCATTAGTTGTTATATCTAACATAAACTGCAGATATAACATACCTTGTTTTATGAAATCTCTATAACATTGTTAATTACAAAAATGTTGTTTTTCAAATCTCATAACTAGGAGAAACAAAACTGATGTTGAGTGTTGTTAATAAGAGGTAATATTACAATGTTTCGACGCGCTCGCTCGCGTCTTTTAAAGGTCATAAACCGTTCCATACCTAAGCGTCAGATGCCAAGAACAAGGACGTTGACAAACGTTTGGTTTTCAGAATAACATCTCTTGTTCAAAGTTGTAACAAATAATTAAAAATTATAGTAACGATAATCAATTATATCTCTCATAAGACAATGGTATTAGACTTATTTTCTTTTAAGACAGCACATTCAATATTCAATATCTTATGCTTTTTTCGAGGAAGAAGGGTGTATGGGCCTGGCATGGCCTAGCGCGTAAGGCGTGCGACTCGTAATTCGAGGGTCGCGCCAAACATGCTCGCCCTCCCAGCCGTGGGGGCGTTATAATGTGACGGTCAATCCCACTATTCATTGGTAAAAGAGTAGCCCAGGAGTTGGTGGTTGGTGGTGATGACTAGCTGCCTTCCCTCTAGTCTTACACTACTAAATTAGGGACGGGCTATGACTACAGTCTTACACTACTAAATTAGGATGGCTAGCACAGATAGCCCTCGAGTAGCTTTGTGCGAAATTCCAAAAACAAACAAACAGAAGGGTGTATAACAGCGTTTCAACCACACGAAGTCCACAATATGCATTACTAATTCGCCCTCTAGTGGCATAGCGGTATATCTGCGGACGTAAACGCCAGATAGCGGATTTCAACACGCGTGGTGGGTAGACAGTTAGCCCATTATATAACTTTATACTTAATTACAAATAAACAAATATATCTCATAACCATTGCAGTGCTCATAAAATGAAAAACTAAGTCAATTTCTATATATCTGGGGCGTCACGAAACGCGCTTCAAAATTTATCAGAACTTCAGATAATAGCAATGACCACTATCAACACAAAATTGAACTACATTGTGTTGATTATTACATTGTTTCATCACCAAACATAGAAGTGTTGAAATCACAATGAAATACACACATATTTCCTGCATATATAATATATATGTATAAGAAACTGATAAACTGCAGTATTTCAGTAGGCGCGTACATCACTAGTTTGATATATTCGTTGTTACTGGAAATTAAATTATCACTTTCTAAAGACATATCCGGTTTTGTGGATACTTTTATTACACCTTTCGCCACAAGTAATAAAAGTTACTTGTACAGCTTTTTCTTTACTAGTTATTTTAAAATTTTACAAGATTAAATTTTCACAATAATTCGTCAACTAACCTATACTGGAGTAAGAAGTCTGGCTCGTGAGATCCAACAAAAGTAGCACAATATGCTTTCTACATAAACTGTGGTTCTCACAGACTAAAAAAATATGTAGAACTTTATAGTAAGTTTGCTAAGATCAAACTGTTATTTGGAAGGACCTAAATGATATTAATATAATTAATCACAATTAAATAACTAACAGTTCGTTATACTTTTTACAAAATGCAGCAACAGCTGTAGTGAAACGTTGTAACAAAACATGAAAGTAAAAATAAATTAATGTTATATTTAATTTTAGCTGTTGTTTTTTCTCCATACGTTGAATCGTCCAATTCTAACAGTCATTTGATATAAATGGTATAAATTTGCACTTCTCTGGTGTGCATTGAATAACACCTCATTTGAGCAATCAGGCAAACACTTATTCAAACAAAAATGAAAATAAAAATAGAGAATATGAAATAAACTGTCAAGCGAAAATCTAAATTACCTCACGTTATTGAATAAAGCACTGACGACTTCATCATTAGCAGTCCCTTAACTGGCTGAGTATATTCTTTGATAGATTGTTTAGGCAGAGTATTCATGATGAAACTTTGTAGAACGGACAGCAACTGCCTGTTGTGGAGACACAAGTGTAGAGGATGACATTTTGAAAGTCTTCCGCTTTTAGTCTTGTGGGGTTCAAAGATCCTCCGGATTTACAGAGACACTTAATGTACGATAAAGCTCTTTTATTATTACCAGTTACTTATACAATTACTCTATGTGAAATCCGTACCTCAAAAATCCCTTGGGTTTTGTTTGTTTTCAATTTCGCTTAAAGCTATATGACGACTATCTGCGATAGCCATTTCTAATTTATGTCATCACCACCCACCGCCAATTTTTTAGCTCCTCTTTTACCAACGAAAATTCGAATCCATAATCCACAGGTTGCGAGCCGAACGCCCTAATCACCAAAATCGTTAGAACACACTCATCTCGTACCTGAGCACATGTTATGTTTGGTACCACAAGCTTGCGAGTGAGGATAGGATCACAGTTTCAAACATGGCGCTCATAAATTCCTAGGAGTACCCGAAACACAAATTATGATGCACAGTTGAAGTTTAACATTACTGCAAGCATACAGCTAGACCCCATCATAATGGAAATACTTTTCAGGTGTGTTTTAGCCAGTGTAGGCAGTACAAGTTTGGAGTTGTTCTCTCTAAAACCATGGAAAGAGTTGGCAAGCAAACAAGTAAAAAATATCACACTAAAGTAGAATTAGTTAATTTTCTGTATTGGGTGCGTCATGTGTATGTGTCATCACAGGATATGAGGAACATCATGAACCATTTTAAAAAAGAATTTTATCCAATTTTATGTTATAACAAAGCCACATAGGGCTATCTGCTGAGCCCACCGCGGGGAATTGAACCCTTTATTTTAGCGTTGTAAATCCGGAGACATACCGCTGTACTAGCGGGGTACTCCAATTTTATATCTGAAATAAAAAATTAAAAAGAACAGAAAGAGACAAAACAATATTCATAACATACATCACAATGTCGTATTTGCAGTCTTGACTATCCCTTAAAAGCAGAGATTTTTTTTTTTTTTCCGAAATAGTTTGTAATGAGGCTGTAAATGTCACAAAATCTTTCCCGACCTGGATCGATCACCGTGTTAGGATGACCTAATCACATGTAATCTGATAGACTCTCTTTGGTGTTTATACTGAAGATTAAATTAAGAGAATTCTAAAATGGACGAGTTATTTATATTATCAACATTTGTGCGATTTTATGTTTTCTCCACATGTGTCTTTAGCTTACTTTTACAGTAATGACGTCATTTAAACAATAGTCACGTTGCACCTATTCTCTTGAAGACGGGGGCACATAGTTCAAAGCCTGTTACTGGTTCTAGTTTTGAAGTCAACGCATCTCGCATTTTACGCGTCAAAATTTCGTTTTTTGTTGTTTTGCTTTTACGAAACTAAAATAAACATAATTGTAAGACTTGTCGTTGATAACAATAGAAGGTATGGGAACAATGGAATTAGACTTTTCTAAAACCTCCTGATAAAAATCATCGACTTTCCAGAAATTTCTGTACATATAAATTTGTTTTATAAAAAAAAAATCCCAAATCCCAATGTTTTAGAACTTTTCATAACAAAAAATTCTAAAGTATTTCTAATCTAGAGCAAGTGGTATTCTAAACGTTAGAAAAGTGGCATTAACTTTAACCCTGTTTTTAAGTTTATCAAACTTTGTTCATTTATTCTTTATTTATAACTTTACATAGTTATAATATAGTATAGACAATTGAAAATATTTTGTATTTGTAATGATTATTTATAATAATACGAAGAGCCTTTTTTTTCTGTTGGTACTCAAACGAGTGTTATTTTAAACAGAGTTATAATTTTCAAAGTGATATTAATTTCAACAGTTACATTCAAGTGTTGTTCCTCTGCTTCAAAATTATGAATTCAAAGCTGCTTTCCCTACACTTGTCGCAATTGGTTACTACTCGTGTTTTCTGATATTTTACGAGACTAGTTGGATATTTCTATAAAAATATCCTATTAATTGAGATATATATGGTGTATACAATAACTTTTCTACTGTAATCTTAATTTTCAACATAACTGAACAAGGAGAAGTTTCACCAGAAAACTGGTTACTTCTACTGTTAGAAGTCGTTTACGTAACACGCAATAACGTTTGCAATGGCAGTTATTAAAATAATTGAGAAACCTGATCTATAAGCTTAAGGATCCATGTGAATTGTAGTACCTAACCTAAAAGCTTGGGAAGGAACAGAAAACTGCCAAACATCGAAACTTAAGTTAAATATAGTTTGTTTTAAATTTCACCCAAAACTACACGAAGACTATCTGCGTTAGCCATCCTTAATTTAGCAATGATAAACCAGAGTGAATGCAGCTATCAATGTTACACACCGCCAACTCTTGAGCTACTCTTTTACTGACGAACAGTGGGATTGACCAAACATTATAACGTCTTTCACGTTAGAAAGGACGGGCATGTTTGTTGAAGGAGATATGAACCTGCGACCCTCAGATTACGAATATATCCCAATCACCAGATCATGGCTAGGCCTCGTAGCTAGAATGTTTCATCTCAGACTGCAACAACGTTTAAGGTATTTGTTAACGGGAGATGTCTGGAAAACTTCGATCATGCGTGTATATAATAGTTTCAGAAGAGTAGCTTACCTCATGTATATATGCTTAAAATTTTGATAATAAATATAAGATACGTGGCGAGTAAGTTATCGATAAAACGATAAATGCAGAAACCCCTGAGGTAACAGCTTATCCCAGCATATTTAATATAGTAAAATGACGTTTGATACATGAGGTAAAATAAATTTATTTTCAGTGTGTATAAATAGTGAAAAATGTACCAAACAATACGGCTCGGCATGGCCAGGTGGTTAAAGCGCTCGACTCGTAATCTGACGGTCGTGGATTTGAATCCCATCACACCAAACATGCTCATCGTTTTAGCGGTGGGGGCGTTATAACGTGACGGTCAATCCCACTATTCGTTGGTAAAAGAGTAGCCTAAGAATTGGCGGTGGGTGGTGATGACTAGCTGCCTTCCCTCTAGTCTTACACTGCTAAATTAAGGGCAGCTAGCGCAGATAGCCCTTGTGTAGCTTTGTGCGAAATTCAAAACAAATCAAACAATTTACCAAGAGTTATGTAGTAATGACAATTTCCAACGTACAAAGATATCCTTCGTATTAAAAAAGGAATGATGGAAAGAATAATTCGAATTGAGTCAGAAGAGAAAAAAAAGAGTAGATGCTCATTGGATCGTGTCGTATAACCATATTGTGCTTAAAATACAATGACCACATCAATGTCAAAGTGTGATCACGCGTTAAAGCTGTAAAGTATCCATTTAAACATATTTGTACTGGTTACAACTATGCAAACATCGAAATTAAACAACAATACCAAGTATAAAATTTAGAATGGAATAAAGTAAACACATGTTTAGATTCAACATATTTTACTGTCCCTGCAGGTACTTGGCGCCTTTTTATGTTTGAAGGTTAGCTGGTGCTAAGCAAGAATATTAAGCACTGGTGAAGGTGTTTAATCAGGAAACAACGTTAACCGCATTGTTTAAGTTCACTCAAATATATTATTTCACAAAACAAAATTCTAATAAATGGCTTGGAAAAACAACGAAGTGCAGAGGCTATCTTTGGTCGCCTATATACTTTAAGTCCCTCACAACAGGAATTATATTATCTGATATTGTTTTTGTTACGTGTGAATGGTGCTGTTTCAGATTTACATCTTATTGACGATGATGCAAGAATGGGGATAATGCCTTGAAGAAGCTACAACATTTAAAATGCCAAATCAACCAAGACGAGTTTTTACTTATAAATGTGTTCTCTGTAATCTAGAAAATATAATAGAATTTCGGGACAAATTTTAAAATGATTTTACCGAAGACCTGATTCATTGTCACTTACAAACATCAATGTTTGATTGATATTCAAAGAACAATGATACACCATGCTATACCATTGTAGTGACTACAAGATTCCACTTTCACACATGAAATATATACGACGAAGAAGAAATAAAAAGAAGGTATGGTCAAAAAACAATTTAAAAAAAAAATACAATAACCTGAATGTAGACCAACGAATTATCTGCTGTAAATAATGGATAATTTCCAGATGCTTTGCATAGATAGACGCGGATCAGCTGATAAAAAAGAAGACATTTACAAGTGCTTATTGCATAAATTAAGAGGACAATAAAAATAATTTTCCTGGACTGCAACTGCTACCAGTTTACTATCAGGAGGTAAAATTGTTTGTTTTTCAATTTCGCTCAAAGCTATACGAGGACTATCTGCGCAAGCAGTCCCTAATTTAGCAGTATAAAACTAGAAGGTATAGTAGGATTGACTGTCGCAATATAACGCCGCTCGCACGGCTGAAAGGGCGAGCATGTTTAGTGCGACAGGGATTCAAATCCGCGCCCATTAGATTACGAATCGAGTGCCTTAACCACCTGGTCATGCCAGACTATCCATGAGGTAGGAAGGTTTACTTCATGTTTAAACTTCCTTTGCCCTTTTAATTTTTAGGAAAAAAATGTTTCAAGTATTACAACAAATAAAAAATATGCAGAATTGTTAATAAATAATTTTCTTATTTTATGGGAGAAAGCGTCGATGGCAGAAAAGCTTGACTTAGATGTCTGAAATAGACTACTCAGAAACGTCATCTGAATAAATTAAGTACTTGGAAACAAAATTATTATATATGGTGGATATTTTAAACATTTGTTTCTACTTGTTACACACGGATCTCACTGTGCAATAATAAATTATAATTTTTTAGAAATTTTGTTCGAGGATGGAAGAAACTGAAAATAAAAAACATACATGAGAACTGTGCACGGAAAACAAGATTTCAGTGAAAAGTTAAGGAACTTAGAATGGACAAATATAATTAATTCCTCAGTTACCAGAGATTGTTTTAAGATATCAAAAGAGTGTATAACAGAAGATAATTTATTTGAAACAAATATTTTTCCAAACATTAATTGCAGAAAATGTTAAAACATAAAGGACGGATAATATTATACGTAGAAAGTTTGTTTTGAATATTACGTAAAGCTACACGAGGGGTATCTGTACTAGCCGTTCATAATTTAGCAGTATAAGACTAGAAGGAGGGTATATAGTCATCACCATCCACAGCCAGCTCTAAAGCTACTCTTTTTTCAACAAACACTGGGATTGACCGTTACATATAACTCCCCCACAGCTAAAAGGGTGAGCATATTTGGTGTGACGGGAATCCGAACAAGCGATCCTCAGATTACGTGTAGAGCATCTTAACCACCTGGCCATACCAGTCCTTGAGCATTATAATCTACCATTTACTTTGTATACAAAAAAACAGGACATAAGGAGTTTCACATGTAAATATAATTTAGTAATATAACTCATTTATTGAACGAAATACAACATTTGTCAAGCAAAGTAAAACTCTCACAAAAAGTTCGGATATGGAAAGTTAAAGCTTTCATTAATTATTTTGTTGTAACTGTATATAAATGTCTCCTCTGATAAGCTTCAACTACTGAAAAGTATAAGATAAAAATAAATAAATAGCGTGATAGAACAATGATCAATTATTTTCGTTGATCATTCGATATATGCAAATTGTATTTATCCATATCATTTCAAAACATTCTGAATTTGCTGGCTAAAAAAAAGCACAAATACTAAATCCAACAATGTAAAATCAATTATATTTTCTTTAATGATAAATTTATTGACTAGACTACTATTAGTATTTGTTCGCGATGTCACGTTACATCAAATATGTGATCAAAACTATGCTGAAGATATGTATTTACTGGATTTAACTGTTTGGATTCAATGAACTGTAAAGATCAGAAACAGAATTACTTTCCTTTCAATCAGATCTGTAACAGTCTCTTTAAAACAGAACAGTTACACCATCTCTGTAACAATATCTTCACTACAGAACAGTTACACCAGATCTGTAACAATATCTTCACTACAGAACAGTTACACCAGATCTGTAACATCTTCGCTACAGAATAGTTACACCATCTCTGTAACGACGCCTTCACTACAGAACAGTTAAGCGTGTGTAAGAGTATGTTTTCTATCTTTATGATGGAATGAAGTTTTATTTGGAAAACTCTGTATAATATCGAACAGATATCGTCGTTTCGTTTTGTTTTTGAATTTCACTCAAATCTACTCGAAGGTTATCTGCGCTAGCCGTCCCTAATTTAGCAGTCATCACCACCCACCGCCAACTCTAGAACTACTCTTTTACCAACGAATAGTGAAATTGATCGTTTCTTATAACGCTTCCACAGCTAAAAGGGTGAGCGTGTTTGGTGTGACGAGGATTTAAAACCGTCGAACCGATATTTAGACAAATTCCTTTATTAAAGTGATTTTAACACCAATGTTAAACAACATACTACTATTTCAAAATAAAGGTTAAGCATATAGCAAAATAATGAGCATCGTACACATTTTGCAAGTATCAGAGAAGTGTCCAAATATTCGCATGTTATATAATGTTACAATATTTTCTGATAATAATTATGTGTGAGCAAGAACGAAACAGAATTAATAAACCATGTTTAGTGTATAAATACGTATATGTAATCTAGAAGAGAAATAACTTGTCTAACTCACTACAGAATATAGTTTTAAACAACATGTTAATTGCTGTCATTATGCAGACTGGAAGTTATAAGAAAAAGCTGTAAGACAGAAAGTCAGGCTGTACCATAGGAACCACGCATATAAGGAGCCAGAGGGGAAACGGTCCCCCCCACTTCTATTACTGTGGGAAATATATTTCTCCATACACACACATCTCTTAGGAAAGACGAAAACGAAGACAGATAAATGCGTACATGTCGTATCGTTATAACTCGTAAAAACTTATTTAAACCGCTTTAGTTTCCTAGCAGTGATCGGGTTTTATAACCTGGACAAATCTTTAAGTCGTGAAGATTAATTGATTCCAAATAATATGCATCCTAATCATTGTCTAATTTACATTGCTACAGTTAATCTCAGTTAATGAAAGTTTATAATGGCACCCATAATTAAGCTTCAGTCGCACGTGGCTAGGCCTTAGGAAGAAGGCTTAAGACTATGATATCAAGCTGTATAGAAACAAACTCTATGCAGTTTTGCGTTTACGCTTTCTTTTCTAAGTTTTACATGTAATATTGTAATACTGTGTCCCTACACATCTCTCATTAGTTATTTTTAATTTAACTGATGTTTAGTTATAAAGTATTTAGTTTTAAAAGTGTTATTTTACTCTTAATTTCCATACTACGTTATGTAACTTCTGTCATATCAAAACACCAAGAGGAAACTAGCAAGTAGTAGTGAAGAAAAAAAAATCATTGTACCAATTATAACAAAACATTCCGTATCAGTATCATTACTAGTTGTGTGCCCGAATAATACTGAATCTCGAATAATCACATAAAACAGTGTTTTATTTTTGAAACATATTGAAAATGCTAAATTTCTAATGTCGTTTAACATTACAGAATCTCACTATGTCATGATAATAGTTTATAACCTTAAAGGTGAGGAAGAATATTATTCAATGATAAATCAGGAATGAATTAACCTAAAATGTAAGTCGAAGAAGGAGAATGCTCACTGAAAACTTAGGGATGAATCAATCTGATTTGTAAATCAAGGAAGGAGATTGTTCACTGACAAAACAGTGATATATCAATTTGGTTTGTAAATTTAGGAAGGAGATTGTTCACTGACAACTTAGAGATGAATCAGTCTATGGGTGATTTTTATCCCGTCTACTTCTAAAAATGGTAGATTAACAGTTTACTTTTAAAGGAGTGTTGTTACAGCATAAAAACACAACAGTTCTCACACTGTTCAGATTTATTTGGTCTACACTGCACTTTTTATATATGACGGGCACCTCTTATTCAACAAGCATGATAAAGCCCGACATTTACCAAGATTTAAAGATAATAAATTTTGTCTTAGTATTGGACATTGTATAATAATAATAATAAAGAGACTTCTTTCAAATGTATATATGTAAGTGAAAGAACGTCGTCTTGTGACACAAAATTTTCTCTTATTATTAATACAACTGATATCTTCTAACAACTCTGAACTGTATATTTATTTAATAATAACAACAATTTTAATTTTTAAAGTAAGTTATTTGTGCGTAATATATGATATTTAGTTATATTTTAAAACAAGCAGAGTAAAATTCACCCATTAATTGATAATCACAAATTCACACACACCACAGTACAGTAGTAAAGTAATATTGAAACGGACCACAAAATAGCTTAAGTAAATAAAGATGAATCTACTCACCAAATAAAATCTTTACAATGACTACAGAAAGTTGGCTGTTTAAAAAACCTGGGAATAAACGTATGATCTTTAATGATGTACACATTTTTCTTCTTTAGCGCTCCTTTTCTCCTTCGAAGCCTCATCGGAGTTTTTGAGGGGATCAGATCCGTCTCATCGTGAGTGTCGTCAGCCATGTTCCTAGTTTCTCGTTACATCAACGATTGCCGTAAGTTTTACAATGACGCGCGCATGTGCAAAGCGTTAACGTGGTGCACAACTATCAACTCATTTCAGATTTACGGGTGGTTTAGCGAACGGAAAACGTCATTTTGCAGAGGTATATAATATTAATAACAAATGTAATACTCTATTTTCTAAGCTAGTCATAAGAGATCTATATAATATTGAGTAATTCACTGAAAAATTTACTGACGACTTTCTAAATGTCGGTTTACGTGTGATATTTCTAGATCACTTTTCCGATGTAGTATTAGTATAATTTTCAAGTAAGATATTAATTGTGAGTGAGATATAGAAGTTTTCATTAGCATTGGAAACGTTTCTTGGTGATATACACAGAAACACACAAATTTCCAACATGAAATTATCTTTTTTATGGGTATTAAATCCAACGTATTATTAATGTTTCTATGCAACTAGATGTCATAAAAAGAACTTGAGTTATCAGTGCGTGAAACACTTTAATATAGAGAAGAAATAAAATTTTACTAGTATTCGATCAATTACTTGTCACTTGTTTTCTCACTACGATTTTAAAATTTCGAAAATGTGAAAAGCGAAACTTCAGATATTAATTAAATATTTACATAAATATATAGCGAATAACGCGACTAGGAAAAATATGATCAGTGTGATTTATTTCGTATAAGTACAGACTGTTATCAATAGAGAATGTTTTATATTTTTTCATTATTGTTGTTTAAAATGACTGTTCTTTTATACTCATTTGTTATTGTTGTTTTGAATTAAGCACAAAGCTACACAATGGGCTATCTGTGCTCTACCCACCACGGGTATCGAAACCCGGTTTTTAGCGTTCTAAGTCCGCAGACATATAGCTGAGCCACTAGGGGGCTCTTTTATATTCACACCCCAAATGAGGGAAATTCATGAAATTAAGATCGTAAATAAAACTGAATGGTCACCCTCAATTTGGAGGGTTTTTTAAGAATTATAGTTGTGTCTAATTTAATGTTGTTACAACAGAGCAATTATATTCTGTTCAGCACATAATAGCTATTTATTGCACACAAGAATAAACTGAGATTCATAGCTTGTGTTGATTGCAAGAGATTGTTATAAAAATACGATAATAGAAATAAGCAAGTTTTTTTTATTTATCATATGAAACATATCTTTACCTTTAATGATACCTTATAAAGAATAACCTCACAGAAACTGGTAACAAAATATTAAGCCATTTCTTTTTTATCTAAAAGTATATAGTAATAATAATCGAAAAAATTAGGTTTCAACATCTAATCTCTTAGAGACTTCATTTCAATAACAATATAAAATAAAAAGAAACCTAACAAGTTTTAGTGCGTGTGTTTTTACAAGATTATATTCTTAAGACGATCGTAAAAAAATCACTATTTTTTTAGGTTTCATAGTCTGTACAGAAATAGAATCACACGTCGCTTTATGTCTTTTGAAATTTATCTTTTGTCTGTTTTCCTGTCTCCAAATTTGATTACAAATTGAATAATGCTTGTCTAGGAACTTTTCGTTTTGGATCCTTTTGGGATTCCTTTGCTGAAAAAAATATATTAAAGTAACCTGAGAATCGTAAACTTATACGGCTCTTACTTTTTATATATGTATTCTTATACCCTTAGTCCTTTTATGTTTTATTTTCTGTTTGACCAACAGTATTGTTCTAATAGAAACCTTACCAATGAAGTACAACATAGAACGTCAGTGGTCTACTGCTGAATGCCCGTCGTGAATTTTATTTCTAATCAATACACTTCAATTTGGAATTTTTAGCCTGTTTATCAATCTCTGGGCGTATCAGTAGTAAGATTACTGTGTGTTAATAATCTATATGTCCGAAAGATCTAGAATTGTAAATCACATGGATAATAGAATCAGCAAACAGTTTCAAGGAACATCATAAAATAAACTATTCCTGTTTCGAAAACAAAAGTATTATAATTTTAGTAAATAACAATTAAATACAACGTGATGTTTCACATACAAGCCAATTGACTGTAGCTATATATTTGCTGCAGTGGAACTTGTTTGTTTTATATTAAGCTGTATATTACGTGGATTTAACGACGTACATTAAAGATTATTTTCTTGCATATCGCTCGACATAATTCGTAAGAACATTTCTCGTAAGAAACAGTCCATTAAGACAAAAGTAATTTCTGTTCTCTGAAAGTCTGAAAACGCTATAGCCAGATCAGAACAACATGCAAAGTAAATATAACACTAAACTTTTTACAGTTTCTGACATTAAAATATCAGGTAAAAAATGCATCTACAGATCTTTTGTAAAAAGTGAAGGTTGCTTGTTTAAAGATTAGAGATGAGTTAAGTAAGTAATTTTATTTTTTTTATATGCCATTGTTTATACTGCTTGTGATGATGAAGTCTATAATCACCAACATATATTTAGAATGAAAAAAATAGAAACTACATAAGGGACTGATGTCAAGTTTAATCAACTCTGACAGAATACTTCTCGTGTTAACTCTAGGGTATTAATTCGAACCAATGCCCTACGCTACTATATTGCTTTTTGTTTTTTCTGGAGGAGAGAGAAGGAAATGAATCACGATCAATTCTGATATGTATTTTTTTGTTTTTAAACTGATAGCAGACTAAGACAAGAACATGAAATATAATTAGTTTGGAAGAAAAACTGTCTCAACGATTTCTTCTGACAGATTGAATTATTTATTTTCAGAGACGAAAATAATAGTTTACATCGTCAGTCTTTAAAATAATGTTCTGTTTCAATTTACTCTTCGCTTTTACTACGAAACTTGGCCGAGAGATTAGCGTGTTCGACTTGGGGGTTGAGGATCTGTTGTTCGCGCCCCGTTATCGTAAAACAAAATCACATTTAGTAATCATATAAAGGAACGCCTTTATACCTATATTAATATAATTAAAAAAAATTATATATTCAAACATCTAATACCGCCCTCTACATTTCGACACACAGTTACACAACCCCTTTCAAACATGTGGTCAGCTTCCGGTCAGTTACCTCTTTCTTTGTGAACCTGACGATGACCGAAGAAGGTCGAAACGTTGTTCGCTCTTCTATGTAAAATATTTTCTCAACCCAAAATCACATTTAGTGCGTTATTAGAGTGATGGTCAAATCAGTTACGCCATTCTATCTGGCAAGAGCAATTGAAGAAATAGAGATGGCTGATATTCCCTGTACAGTTTGCTCGAAATCAAACGAACAGACAAATACTATGAAACCTGTTAAATGAAGTATCACACCATACACACGAAACCTTATTTGTATCGCACAAGATCGTTGTAAACTCCGTCCTGTTTACGTTTAGATGTGTTGGAACACAATTTGCAAACGTACCTAAAACACCAAGACGTTCACTTGGCACTCACAAAATACAACGCCCTTCTCGGAACTAAAGCAGGAAGCAAAGCTCAATCCTGTTTTTTCACAAGTTGTTTAGTGTATAAACAGTTTGTAACTAACAAATAAGAAAACAAAGTTCATCGAACACTTATGAATGTGGAGAAATAATCCTGGCATGAGACAAAAATTTACGATTAATTAATAAAATGGGTGTTCCTAGGCTAGACTCCTGCAGAAATAATCAGTGAAGTATATAGGGTTACCTCATGTAAAAAACAAGCTACCAAAAATTCAAACTTTTCAAAAGCACTGTTCAAGATAAGTTAGCAGTGCAAATAGAAGTAATAAATGTGGCACTTTCTCAAACACAATGGATGGATGGCGTCTGCTTTCTATCCTTATATTGAAGTATTCCTCAGACACAGCTATCACTAAAGAATATTAAATACATCTGCAGTCATATCAATTAATTCACTTTCGTTTTACTATGTAGAACATTGGTAACTTCAAATAATTGACTGTTTCACTTACCTGATCCTATAAAGCTCACGTCTTGGACGGTCTTAGCTCTAAAATAATGATGAATAACAAAAAATTCATAGCCAATGATAACGAACTGTTTACATTGTGATATAGCCGTTTCTTCTTCTCAGATCACCTGGTGGGATGGCGTAAGTTTACAGACTCACAATGCAAAATTTGGGGTTCGATTATTGAGTTTATGCCAAAAGGTCATTAGAAGAATCTTTACACATCAAGCTGCTTATTTGTTTGTTGTTGTTTTGTTTTTATAATCCACAAAAGTAGTCATTAAACTTTATATGAAACAGTGTTCGCGTTTCTTGTTTTAACGTAGTGTGTGAAGACTGTACAGACTCGATGCTCTTTCTTCTACTGTTTATCGTGCTATTCACCTATTATTATATTTGGTGTAATTTTATCATGCACCCAACAGTCACTAAAGCTTTACCACTTTCCTTTCAAGAGGAGATTGGTGCTGAACTGCATATTAGTCTTTTTATTTTTTAAGTGGGGAAGGGGGGGCTGATGAACGGACTCTTATTGATTCTATCAAGCCGAACAAACGCAACTTTTACCGCATTGAAACCGACAGGAATCAACAACAATACTTCTATTTTCTAGCATCTTTAATAGGGCATAATTTGGCTCTGTGATAAAATTTTATTTTTTGCAGCTTTCAAGCCGAATTCGAATCGTACGATATCATAAAAGATTTTCCTCACTTTAAGGTGTGGGTGCGTTGTAAGAATGACATTTAATCCCTGAGCGTTGTAGGGTGCTACTCAGCGGCTGTTTTCCCTTTTGTTAGTCGTTCAGAATTACAGGCAGTGGTAAATAGCTTCAGTAGTTTTGCCATAAATACAAAGTAAAGTATGTATAAGCTACGTTCATGCTATCACCAAGGCCTACAATGAAACATCTTACAATGCCAGCTGTTTTTATAATACATTTTTACTTCAAATGGATTTCTCGTTATCATGAATCATGAATGAAAGACCTTGCGCTTTCGTCATTATCAGATTAGCAAGTTGTAGGGCAATGAAGTAGATGGTTTTTTTCTCTTAGACACACATTATGGTAAAAATGCAAATGTTTACCATAACGGAACTTATACAAAATGTGAACAAAGAGATGGAATTTTCTTTAAAATTAGAGAGCTGCTGAACCTTGAGTAAAACAAGAAAAACTTGTAGTACACACACACAAAGGAAAACTTACCCATTTAGTTTGTATGCGAAATTATAACATTTTTGAAACTTTCTAGTAATACCATAGTCGCACATTGTAGCTCAAACATACCAGGAAAGTTCGAGTTACTGGAATTGTAAAGTAATATATCAGGGTAGGGTCACACCATTTTACTGTTTCATACAAAGAACTAAACTAGTTATCATCTTCACTAATGAAAGGACAGCCTAATGAATATTCACAGTCACACATTCGTAGCCTTTATTCTTTCCGCTCTAGTCCTGAACCAGCTATCAACGTGTCTAACAACACAAAAGTACTTCTATTATAATAGTAGTGGTCATAGACGTTGCAATACGTAACGTGTGGACCAGGAATAACAAAAATGATTAAAACTAATGTCCAAAATGTAGAGTGTAGTTTCAATAAGTATGTGAAGATAAAGGTTTGAAACTAGGACATGTTAGAATATTGATAATACAATTTGGATTTATGCATAATAAGTCATGCCAAACAAGTTTACAGTAAAATTATTTGTCTGCGGGATATTTAATTTTTTGTTCTGTCTTTCATGTAAAACCTCAACTTTCTTTCTTTTTTCAATGCATGTCATTTTGAGAAAAGCAAGTGTGTGAAATTGGAGTTATTGCCAGCTTGCCAAAGTATAAGTAAGTTGTTTACGGTATAGACTGTGGAAAAGTAGTTTACTGTAGATGTTAACTTCTTTCTGTTTTTGAGCATACATGACTGTGTAAACTAAAGGAGCTGAGTGTGTTATATTAAAATGATTTTAGAGCCTAACCACGCTGTTACAGTTCATGTAACCATGTCTTGTCTGGTAGTATTCTTCCTTAAGATAATGGATCTTCACTATGACGTCACCTGAATTTTTTTTTTCCATTATAAAACAATACTCCATTGCCATGTTAAAAGCACACACATTACTTCCTTACTAATTCTCATAATCCACCTAGTGTATTAAGATAACACAAAGAAATCCATCAACCGAATTGACTGTTATGTCTTCGAACGAACTAACATGAATACCTGTTTCTTCTTTCATTTGCTTGAGACAGGAACTGGTTGAACTGATGTGTCGTGGAAAAACATTGTCAGTACGTCACTTCTGTCGCTTTTCCAAATGTAAATCCTTGTTCATATACTTATATCATTGCGTACTGTTGCCTTGGAGACGGGTAACTTTGTTACTTCCGACATTTATATTCGTAATATCTCCCCTAATTCTAAACGCCACACTTTGCTTACCTCTGCTTGGGCGTAATTTGTTGGAGGTCTAATTTAGCATGGTTCTAGTTTCCTGGCTTAATCCATATTCCTTTGTTTTCTGATGCCATTAATTTGAAAAAAATTGTCTTGGAAAATCCAAATACCCGAACTGCACACGTGTTTAGGATCTCAGAATATGAATATTTTGAATCTGAAAGGGCTGGTAAATACCCTTCCTTTAAGCGATCAATTTTCAGTAGTATCATATTACTTACCAAATGTCATGAATATAAACATGTAGTCTTGATGAAAAGTGTTCTTACGTCTTTAGTGATTTTACGGTCTGTTGTTTTATTGTTCTTAGCATACAACTACATCTGTGTATCGTTCTCTACAGGGATTAGAACCTTAGGTCTTAGAATTCTAAGCCCTTAAACCCAACGTTAACCTACCAGAGAATATCCTAATGTGTGATCAGTGAATATTGCAATAATTATTGGTGTAGCTATGAATAGGTGGTCAACTGACCAACTTCCGAAAGGAATGTAGAACGCAATGTGTCAAAGTATTCTCACTATGGTTCATTTATTTATCAACAGTGATCAGTGAAGTATTACCATAGTGTTGAAATTTACATCCTCTAATGGCATAGAAGAATTAGCTTCATAAAGTGGAATGAATGATAAAATATTTTCTTATCCAGACACTTATGCATAGTACTGTACTTTTTCGAATGACTACTGTGTTGTACTTTCATGAAAATAGATAGAAATAGAAAGAAATATATAAAGCTTAAAAGTAGCAAAGAAGTCAACACATGTGTCCCCAAGTTTCCTTACCGAAATAAAACTCAAAATCTAGTGAGTTTTATTTTAACATTTCCTGATTTTCAGTAACAAAAATATGTCATATAGAAATGGATAGACAAACTAATACTGAACTAGTTCAACATACTATCCCTATTCCATCTGTTTAAAGTGCAGATCTCTAACCCAGTCTGCTCAGTATGCAAATTAATACATATCTGAACCATCCTACATACACTCAAGAGTCGTGGTACCAGTATCATGCACATCAGAGACTTTGTTCCCATCAGCATTAGAATTCACTTCATAAATACCGCCATTTATTTATCTGTATAACCAATTTTAAAGATGCTTACAGTCGTGATACGACCAGAAATTTATGAATTTCAATGAGGTTAATTCATCCTGCTACTTATTTAGCTGTAAAATCTACTTTGGATAGATTTGTTATTGTTATTGAATAACATCAGTTCATACATCCTATTATCACAATAGAACTATCAAAACCAACTATTGTGGTGTATTTTTATAAGACTTGTCTTGGACTCTATCAATACTGTGCTTAGATTAAAAATATAATAGTTTCGTAAATTGAAATTTCATAAAAAAACAGTACATCATTACTTCTGCCTAAACTATAATTTATTTGGCTTTAATATAAAAAGTGGAGACACCAGCCATGACGTAAAAGGTCCCTACATAATTTCCTTGGACATTACACTCCATTTGGTAGAAAAGTGAAATAGTGTTATCTCACTAAAACTAGGACCTAGAAGCACCAGCTCTAAGTTTGTTTGGCAAACAGATCTTTTGGGTTCTTTGGCTTGATATAATGTCCCTTAGCAAGTGTGTGTCTAGCTAACAAAGAATGCAATCATGTCCAGATATAACGAAGAACCTAAAGTGGGAAAACAATAAGAAGTAGTAAAGTCTCAATAAAACACAACGTTAGAAAGGCCTGCCAACATTAAACTGGAGAATAGAGAAGCTATAATGGGAAAAATACTTCAAAGTATCGAATAGAGGTGAAATATCCTTGCAATCTATAGGACGTGTGTGTTTTTCTTATAGCAAAGACATATTAGACTATCTGCTGTGTCCACCGAAGGGAATCAAACCCCTGTTTTTAGAGTTATAAATCCATAGATTTACCGCTGTACCAGCTAGGCGCAGAACCTGTAGGAGGCAGTCTTCCAAAACAGTTGTTACTCAAGTTACCTTGGGTTACCAATTTAGAAGAGTAGCTGGAGAAAGTAGGACTAGAGTGGTAATAAAGGTTTTATTATGGTTTTCCTATTACTCGTAATTTCAACTAATTATTATTAATTGTAGTTTAAAGCATTTTTAATAATTGTTCTGATAGAAGCTATCACATAAGTACTTATACTTTAAAATATCAGTTAACTATTATACATAGATTAAGTGAGACAACGTTATGTAAGTTTCTAATAGGGCTATATGTGGATGAAATGTAGCACCATGTTAGCTAATTTAAACTTAGTTGTACATTTTTTCTTAAGCCTTAACTTTTGTAAATTCTCATTAATTTTATTCTCAACGTGCAGTTGTCACCAACACTTGTTTTATTTGTGAAAGAAGATAAAGAGTGAAAACACTTCGTCTTATTACCAATTACCCAAGTCTTGTGAATAACAGCTCATGTATATTTAGTATATTTTAAGTTAATTTGGAGCGAAGAAAAGGGGAATATTTTCTGACTGCTTGGAAGTTAAACAAAAGACATCAAGTTAAAGATGAAGAATGTACATTGCACTAGAAATGTACAAAGAAAAGTTGTAGCATTGCTAATTGACAAGTTCAAGGTCATTACACAGGAGTGGTCACAATTTATATAAATTAACAGTATATCATAATGCACTAACATATACCCACAGATTCGAGTCATGGTATGGATATGCAGATAAATAGTTTTATGGCTAGAGGTGGTTTCGACCACTATTTTGCAAAGAGGAATATTGATATTTTATATACAATTAGAACCATGTCTTTATCCACATAATGAAGGGCATGGTTGCAGGAAAAAAACACTCTGACTCAAAGAGCGATTTCACTCATTCTGGATGTCAGAATTATAACTAATGAAGATCTAAAAACGAGAAAGGTTTGAAGAGTCGAAAGCATCAAATTCATAATCTTTATTTTGAAATTAATAGCCGTTTTCATGAGAAAAAACTATGAAAAGTAGAATTACACCAGTCTCATTCTATTTCAAGTTCTGTGATGTAATTCCAAGATATATGTGCTTTAACTTTGTTTAAACTTCGTCTTTTAAACTAATGTCATTGTATAATGGAGAGTCTTAGAAAATCTTTAAAAATTCGTGGTTTAAAATTGATCTCATTATATTTTACAGAAAATGTTTTAGCGGAAATTGCAATGCAAATCAGTAATGTGTCATCATGATCATCACATTGATGAAGCACTAAAGGAAGTAGTTCTGAGTTTTGCATGATATCTATAACGAAACTGTCAGAAAACATTAAGTATGTGAGTATATCTAACAAACCTTGTTATTTATTTACACAGTTTACTTCCTTAAAAGGTGGCCCGGCATGGCCAAGTAGATAAGGCACTCTACTCGTAATCTGAGGGTTGCAGATTATAATCCTCGTCACACCAAACATGCTCGCCCTTTCAGCCGTGGGGGGCGTTAATAAAGTGACGGTCAATCCCACTATTGTTGTTAAAGTGTTGGCGATGGGTGGTAATGATCAGCTACCTTCCCTCTAGTCTTACACTGCAAAATTAGAGACGGCTAGCGCAGACAGCTCTTGCTAGGCCATGCCAGGCCCTTTTTTTTTTTTTTAAAGCTACTGTTATGGTCATGCGATTGCTGACAGGATTGCCTGGAATCTAATTGTAGTGATAGTGCAAATTTGCACTAATATACTTAGTAATTCGTAGAAAACACAACTCTCTTTACCGATTCCCAAGTAAAAGAAATGTGATATATGTCTTGAAGAAATAAGAAGATACATTTCTATAGGCCATTTAAGCTGCACCACCCTTACCTTGTACAAACATATGAGATACATAATTAATCGGACATTTTTCGAAAAAGTGGCCTAAGATGCCATGGATGTGATAGAAAAGCACAGCATAGAAAATTAATTGTATTACCACTCTAAAAACAGACAGAAAATCCCTATTAAAACCAATGTTCTACTCACTGTTATCTGTGCATTCTCTTTTAATTTTTTATTAGTATATATAATATATCCTCTTCCTGTGTTTGTGTTCCTCCATCTGAATAGTTATACTATATTTGAAAGTGCATTAAGTTACATCGTCATTTATTCTGTGTAGTTTGGTAAGAAACAGCTTGTCCAAATGTTGTCGATGTAAAAATCATATTCTCACATGTGTTTAATTTTAGGTAAGAGGAGTTTTTATTTTTTCAGTGGTGAGCTATGTCCAGAACGTGATGTTGGTTTCAATTTAGGTTGTTGTTTGGTATTAAGCTCAAAGCTACACAGAGGGATATCTGTGATCTGTCTACCAAACCCACTTTCTAGCGATATGAGTCGGCAGAGATATCACTACAATTTATGGTATGTCCTGTTTTATAATTAGAGTCAGCCATAGCTGATTTTCTGATTATACCATACTATTTGCGTTTTAATCTTTCATTCTTTCGTATATTGTTCGACTAATTTCTTAAAAGGTTCTGCACTATTGTATACGTTAGTTAAAAGGTTTAAAGGTTCTGCACTATTTTATATGTTAGTTCAGTGATTTTTAACCTGTGTGCCGCGAGAGATTGGCAGGTGTGCCGCGGTGTTTCTGAAACACATTCAACTTTCTTGGGATTTTACAAGCAAGTCGAACACATCAGTTAATAAAAGCTACTATAGAGACACTCTGAAACCTTCCAAAACATTCGATGGTTTTCATTGAACTCGAGCACTGAGAAGTTTATTCCTAAATTTCATTATCGACTGCAACGGTTCGAATGCTAGTTTAATTGTGGCGCAACAAGCGCTTCGTACGTCATAAATGATGCATCAAACAATCAAACTGCTTTCTGGAACAAATTCTCATTCTGCGGTAAGCTACAGCTACTACGCTGTAGGTAGGAATCTTATATCAACTGCAGAACTTCATGTTTATCGTGTATGAATTAGCTTTTTCATTTATCCATGGAAAAATATTTAAGTAAGTCTGGTGCTGCAAAGGAGAATGTGTTGAATCAAAAGCAAGGAATCAAATGACAGCACAAAAACGAATACATCGAATACGGTTTTATCGCTTTGAAATCGAAACATTTTCAATTACCATTCTGCCTACTCTGCAATGTAGCTTTATCGAACGAGGCGCTTGTTCTCAGCAAATTGAATAGAAACTTGAAAACAAAACATTCAGCTGTGAAGAATAAACCAAAAGAATACTTCGAGAATCTCGCGGCTCAACAGCATGAACAATCAAGGAAGCTTATGAACTACATGAAGCTGCCCGAAAAAAGGATTGATTGCAAGTTATAAGCTTGCTCAATTGTTGGCAAAACGCAAGAAAGCGCATACGGAGGCCGAATCAGTCATTGTGCCAACGTTAGCAATCATCGTTGAAACTATGCTTGGAACGGATGCCGTCAAAAAGGTTAAGCAAGTTTCACTGTCCAATAACACAATTTCGCGCAGAATTGTAGACTTCTCGTCGGATTTGAAGGGTCAAGTTTGCGAACACTTCGAAGCGTCTGAAGATGAATTGTCTCTGCTATGATCTCTTCGAGTTGATGAATCTACTGATGTTAGTGGAAAAGCTCGAGTTCTGGCTTTTGTTCGATTTATAAAAGATGGAAAAATCGTAAACGAATACTTATTTTGCAAAGATTTAAAAAGTACAGCGAAAGGCCAAGACATTTTCGAGTTGGTGAATCAGAACATTTTGCTCTTCAAATTACATTGGAATAACTGTGTCAGCGTTTGCACCAATGGCTGTCCTTCAATGCAATGAAAAAAGAAGGGATTCGTCACTCTGGTGCGCCAACAAAATCAAAACATTAGGATTGTTCACTGCATGATTCACAGAGAGGTGCTCGCCTCCAAATCTTTGCCGAAAGATTTGCAGTCTGTTATGAATCAAGTTATTCAAGTGGTGAATTTCATCAAGTCTCGGCCACTTCAATCTCGACTTTTCTCTCTTCTCTGTGAGGCGATAGATTCAGACTACAAAAAGCTACTGTATCACACTGAAGTTCGACGGCTTTCGAAAGGAAAGATGTTAAAGCGTCTTGTCCAACTAAAAACTGAAGTAATTTCTTTCTTGGAGGTTGAGGAAGCAGGTTTTGATTTTCTTTACATGATGAAATCTGATGGCTGAAGGTTCAATTTCTTTCCGACTTGTTTGAAAAATTAAATTCTCTGAACTTATGTCTCCAAGGACCATCTAAAAACATTATTACTGCAACGTCTAAACTGAAGACCTTCGATGAAAAGGTGACACTGTGGAAGAATAAGATCTCGAAAGGAGTCCTTGATTGTTTTCCTTCTGTTAAGGAAAATTGTCCCTCAAATTTTGAACACATTAAGCGACCTACAGTGCGCACTAAAATATTACTTCCCGTCACTTGCTGGAAACGAATATAACTGAGTGACCCATCCATTCGGAATCAATGAAACAACAAATCTTACAACTGAGAAGGAAAAACAGCTCATTGATTTACGAAACAAATTTTATCAGTCATTGTTTCCCGGAAAGAGTTTGGATGAGTTTTGGATCTCCATTAAAAATTCATATCCTGCAATCAGTTCAAAAGTATTTGAAGTTCTGCTTTCATTTGCATCTTCGTGGTTTTGAAATTGGATTTTCAGCATTGACTGAAATTAAAGCCAGAAAGAGAGAGAGGCTTCTTACAGTCGACGGTGAAATGCGAGCTTGTTTGTCTACGTTATAGTCTCGCATAAATTTGGTTTGCTCTTGGAAGAAGGCACAAGCGTTACATTGAAAACATGTGTAAAATTAAAAAGTTTTGATTTTTCTGCTATACCACAAAATCATTCAAAAGCTTTAGAACGACACTCACGGCCAAAGCAAGCGATGGTATTGTCAATGTGCAGATGACATTAATATCGCTTGCTTTGGCCGTGATTTTCGTTCTAAGGCTTTTTAAGTTACCTCTTCTGTGTATCTCAACGTGATGCACAATGATATTATTATCGCTTGCTTTGGCCGTGATTTTCGTTCTAAGGCTTTTAACGCTTGTCGTATAACGTGTACCTAAAAAAATCATTGAAGCTTTCCAGGTTTGCCGCGAAAATTTTCAGATTGTCGTAGTGTGCCGCAAGTCATAAAAGGTTGAGAACCACTGCGTTAGTTTCTTAGTGCTTTAATTTGTTGATGGGTTATTTTGTATAGGTTTATTCTAACTTCCAAGTAAACTTTCATGTTAAACTTGTTGCATGATATTATTAGTTTTTTGTTTTTTTTTTAAGTTTCTTTGTTCTAAAACAAAGCCACAATAATCTCTACTATATCTACCACTTGGAATAAAAACCCAGATTTTTACGACATTGGAAACCTATACATTTGCTGCTGTTCCACTAGGGAATCTTAAGAGTTAGAGGGGCTATCCTGTGCTTAAAGGATGAAAGATAGTGTTTCTATATAGTGGATGATGTTACTAAGTTAATGTCAGCATAGTTCACAAGTTCGTCGATTAATTTATAGTAATTTATTTTATTTGACTTACATACTTTTCATAAATATTTATGTTGGAAAAGACATATTTTTCGTAATACAATCTGTAAATATCATGCAATAATTTAACATGCAATCGTACTGTCTAATTATTTTGGATTTATGGATTCATCGTATTCTTATACTTTTCCTATACCTGCATCTGTGATTGTCATTGTGTATGACAGAAAATGATTTTAATAAGATTTTCCATTTTAAACGTATTGACAGTTACTTTACCTTGATCAGAATGCTTCCATTTTTTAAACAAATTAGAATATTATTATTAATATGGAATATAAATACACTTACCACTATCAACTTGAAAAATGCATATTATATTAAACATCAACGTGGACATCGTGAATTATTTATTATAACAGCAAACAATTTTATCAGACGTCTATGGACGTTTCCCTGGTGGATATAAAGAGCAGTGTTTCCACCATAAT
The DNA here is from genome assembly GCF_004210375.1 of Tachypleus tridentatus. Lineage (NCBI taxonomy): Eukaryota > Metazoa > Arthropoda > Merostomata > Xiphosura > Limulidae > Tachypleus > Tachypleus tridentatus. The sequence goes on along the minus strand of NC_134833.1, from coordinate 42,303,004 downwards.
GGATAACTGCCCCAAATATTTATTGCTCTACCTTCTGTATGTTTACTTTGGGAAAGACAGTTTTCCCTCATCTATTCTCCAGGCCAAAGGCAAACACGAACCCTTCCATCATTTTTAGAAAGCCAGAAACAAGGCTCGTCTGAAATAATGGCGTGTTATTATTGTACTAACTGTGAGTTGGCATGTTTTTTTTTTACCCAAGTAACATAGCTACCGCGACAAATTCTTGTTAATATCGAATTGCAAGTAGTTCTTCCTGCAATATAACTTTGTTTGGTCAGTTTCTTCTCCACTGGCCTTCTAGATACTCTGGAATGAATGTGTTCATGCCATTCCTGTTTTAAGGTGTTTCATGACTTCATTCAACCTTGAAGTGTTAACTGATCCAAATAAGTCTATCTCGCGCAATATGTTTTCTGCATCTGTTAATAGACCTTCGTGGTTCAACGTTTCCTGTAGTCTGATGACGTTTCAGGATACTGGATACGGTGAAATGGGATTACTTTACTGTTCTGGCAATGTCTGTTTGATTCTTAACAGTTCTGGATACATAAAGAACTTAATGTCCTGTAATGTCTGGCACATGACGAGATATGACTCTACACCAAGTACAGATATCCTGTCTGAACAAAACGTTGATCTGTTTCAAAAACAATTATATCAAACATGACATCGTTATGTACAAACAAGTGTATATGTGTATGTTCTGATGAATTAATGCTCTAAACAATTTATATAACCCAAAATAACAACTCATTCCAGTGTATCCAGTCATAAGCTACCTTCTCTGTTACTATTCGGGCATTTGCTTAGTAACTACTCCATGCATGTGGACAAGAACATCTATGTTGAACAGTATGCAAATATTTTGCCCAAGACTGTAGTTTTCTCTTACATATCGTATGTGTTTTACAAAGGCCCATAGTGCTTTTGTGTGTAGGTATGGTTATGATTACAAGGTATTACTAATACTTTATAAATGGATGGTTTGTTTGCAGTTTAGCACAAAAATACACAAATGGCTATCCTTGCTCTGCCAACCACGGAAATCAAAACCATATTTCTAGCATTGTAAGTCCAAAGACATACCGTTGTGCCAGTGGAAGCAAGTGGATGGTTTTGTTTGCATATTGTATGGGCTTTACAAAGGTAATTGATGTTTCTGTAGACGGACAGTGTTACTATATTACTGTATCACTGTATACAAATTTCAACTTATGTTTATATTCATTTATATATTTTACTGCATGTATTTCTTTATAAGGATATTGTTACTGGCACAATTAAAGTACAGCTGAAAATTTTGATCTCAACAAATTATCATTTCCATAAATATTAAACAAAACAATTAAAATAGTTTGTTGTGTTTTTAAGTATCGATTTAGTATGTACTACATATGTTAATTATAGTTTTCGCTTTTCTATTTAATTTGTATTGCATACGTTTTGCATTTCCTGAATTTTTTTATATAAAACACTTATCACTCATGCACCTGTTCTATAGTTTTAATTTTTGTTATTAATACAGATTATATATCATCTATTTACTTTGAAAAGGTTTGTTTGTTTGTTTTGAATTTTGCGCAAAGCTACACGAGGGCTATCTGCGCTAGCCGTTCCTAATTTAACAATAATAAGACTAGAGGGAAGGCAGCTAGTTATCATCACCTACCGCCAACTCTTGGGCTACTCTTTTACAAACGAATAGTAGGATTGATCGTCACATTATAACGCCCCCACGGCTGAAAAGGCGAGCATGTATGGTGCGACGGAGATTTGAACCCGAGACCCTCAGATTACAAGTCGAACGCCTTAATTCACCTGGCCTTGCCGGGCCCCATTTTGAAAAGGATACTTATTTAAAGCTTTATAACTTGATTTGTTGCGCTAAAATTCAGTTTTAAAGGACTTGATTAAATAACTGTGTTTACCCGTTGCTATTGTAGAAAGTTATATCCTTACCTTTCTGTAGGTAATGTTATTTTAAACATCAAATTAACTACTTACTATTAGATCATTAACATTTAGTGCAAAAGAAAGGTCAACACATACAATCACCAAATTGTATCAGCTCTTAAACTACCTTAATTTACAATGGCAAAGATATTTATCAATGTATATAATTTAGATAAAATGAAAGTTATTGCTGTGTAGAATATAATAGAAAATATTACTTATACTATTTGTTCTTCCTTTAGTTACTTAGACTACAAGACAAGGTACATGATCTATATATATCAGTTGAGCTTCTAAACTGCTGACTTCCATCACTTCAATAATCCTACATCTGACTTCCACGTAAGTATAGCAGTTCATTCACTGGTTCTTATTATAATAAAAAATAAAAACTGCTGAGCTCAACGAGAGTGTAGTTATGATAAAAAAAATTCAGTCTTGAATGGTTTAATTTGTTTGTGTGGAATTAAGCACAAAGATACCCAGTGGGCTATCTATGTTCTGCCTACCACGAGTGTCGAAACTCAGTTTCTAGCGATGTGAATCCGCAGACATACCGCTGTACCACTGAGGGTTATTTAGCTTGAAAAACTATGATAAAATTCTTTAAAAATAACAGAAACATAATTGTCATTTACGTATTTCATGTCACGTACGTGATGTATAGCTTGTTGTGATCTGGGTCTTTAGCTCGTTTTAACTTACACTGATTTAGCCGATTCCTAGATGGCATGCTACTTGCTCTTCAGCTTATTTTATACGTGTTTGCATGAATTTTCATCTCTATTATCGCGTGTCTTTCGACCTGTATTTTTGCGTGAATTTTATCTTTATTACTGACCTTGATCTCTTTTATTTCCTGGCATTTGACCTGTATTATTGAATGACGTTCAATAAGTATTGTTCTGAAAGTACGATATGTCTTAATTTACCGTAACATATATCTTAACTTTGCAAAACTGTGCATGTTTGTGTAGAGTTATAAATCAGAACCTATTAAATTCGGTCGAAATTATGTGTTACTTTGTGTAGCAGGGTTCATTCATAGAAAATATCCAACATTTTATGTAATACCTGCATTGTGTTCTACTTTACCGTTTGTATATGGAACTACTTTACGGCTCTCACACGAAATAAAGATATGTGATTGGTCAGCTCCAGAGAGAATGTGTAATGTGGAAGCAGTTTAATACTTTTTATCAATAGCTGTTCCATTCCTGGTTTTAAAGTCAAGACTTGTTGTAGGAATTCTGTCGCAATAACTAATCGCCATTACTTTTAACCTACTGATCGCGCGTTCTGCTGTCATCAGAAATACTAATAGTCTTCAAATGTTTCTAATTAGTTTATTTTTTGTCTTCATTTAATGATGTGATGTCGTTTTTCAATTTCGCGCCTTGTCTTATCTTTTTTTTTCATTCCATCTGCACCAAATCACTACACTTCTGTTTATTAGGTCCATGGACCTCCTGAATGAAAGTATTTGTTGTATGTTTGCTTGGCTTATCCTTAGAATATCACATTCATTAACCTCTGGTTAACACTCACCTTTTCCAAAACATTTAACTGAACTGTCAAAAAAAATGTTTAGACATTTTTGTTAAAGAATTATGATTTATTATTTTGAGAACCATTTATCTACATTCACCAGTTGATTTGTGGGTAATATTAAACTACCAAACCCGACCCCGTTCTAGTAGTTTGATCTTGGAGATATTCTTTATGATCGTCTAACACCAAAACCAAAACCTAGTAGTTTGTGGGCGATGTTCATATTTTCTAGTAAACGCGTCAAAATTTTATGAGATCAGTTTTTGATATTACACCATTTTTTTTATTAAATATGAAACAACATAAAATAAAAATAATAATTTATAGTTTAGTGGGTCGGAAGAAAATATTAAGCTACAATTCAAAAAAAATTATACATGATTTCGAAAGATAGGCCTCTGTTTGTTGCATTTCTCGTAATGGAACTCGAGTGATGTCTCTGCTAGCTGTTCCTAATAGAGATAAGGCAGCGATTAAACAGCATCCATCACCAACTCTGGGGCTGTTCTTTGAGAACGATTAGGATTGATCATGACATCATAATACTTCCACAGCTGAAAGGACGAGCACATCAGAAAGGGTAGAAGGTTGAATGGGATATGAACCTGCCACTCTCAGAGTACGAGTCAAATGTCGTAACTATTAAGCTTTAGAGATACATTTCTATGCTCTTTTAAGAGCATTTTTGCCAATATATAATAAATTGTTCGTAATATTTGAACAGTTGCTGCAGTGTTTAAAAACCGTGAAATCTTACAAGAAAATAATTTGAATTGAATGACGTAATAAAATTCAAAATTTGATATTAAAAAAATTCCAAATAATATCCTTTCAAATGTTCTTACACTTCGTGGCTGTTTCTATATTATACGCCTTAGATTTTGATTCTGAGAGAAAAAATGTATTATGTTTTTATTATAGCTACAGTAAAACGATATGTTGATATTTGAAGAAACTGAAAAAAATTAAACTAAACATTATTAAGACTTTTGTGTTTACTTAGCTTAACACACATCCTGAAATAAATCAATACTTATATAAAGATCAAGTTATCATTTTAAAAAAAAATTAAAAAATCTTTATTTATAAAATTAAATCATCAATTACAAGACAAAAGTTTTTATTTATAAGTCGATCAAAGCGTAAAACATAGAAAGATAAAAAATCAATATTTATAAGACGATTGTGATATTTTATCTTTTAGCTTTGTAAAAGGTTTTTATGTTACAATGCCAAGCAGCGTTTGTTTACAACGAACCATTACCAACAGGACTTAAAACTAATCCTAAAATCTGGCGTCAATGAAACCACGATGACAGTTTTGTTGGCTTAGGCATACCAACCAACCACACCCAGCATTTACTCTGTAACTACGAGTTAAAATTTGACCTAAGTTTGAAATCTGCTCAAGCACTTAAGCCTATAGAGAGAGAGAGAGACAAAAATAGAAAAAACAAAGTAGAGCTCCATACTATTCTACCATTGTGTTAATTACTATTAAGTAACACTTTCCTATTAACATATTAGCATATTATATTTTAGACTATTGTGAAGAAAATAGGGCTCTCGACTAGTAATCTAAGGGTCGCAGATTCGAAAACCCGTCACATCAAGCAACATGCTCGCCCTTTCAGTCGTGGGGGCATTATAATGTGACAGTCAATCCCAATGTTAAAAAAAGGAGGCTTAAGTTCTTTTTATATTTCGTTATTAAAACCATACACACTTTCAGCTGAAATCACAGACTCGGCAGTTAATGTAAGTCTAGTGTAATTACATTTATTGCACCTTTAATATTTTTAGGGCTAACCTAAGAAATGTGAAGCTGAAAAAAGTACTTTTCAAAATGTATTGTTCGGACATGTAGATACAAAACCAATAAAAAATTAGAGAATAACTATAAATGTTATATTGTTTATATTATTGTCTAACATGAATTGCATGCTAGTTTCAAATTAACTTACTTTAAAAGCGCTTTTGAGTAGAAGTCTGGTGGAATGAGCCACGTAAGTATTAATGGGGCGTCCCCCGGTGGGTCGTCAATAAGGTTACAGACTTACGAACCTAAAATCCGAAGTTCGATTCCCCGTAGAAGATAAAGTGAATTATGTAGCTTTACGTCAAAGCAAATCAAATGTAAATAAACTATAGTTTAATTTTTGTGATTTTTTTCAATACAAATCTATAGGGATTTCAGTCGACGTAAATAAAACTGCAAAGACTGGTGGAATATAAATCATGATCCAGAAACCAGATGTTCTGATCCCTAAGTTATTACTTTTTCTTCAGTATCCCCTTCGCTTACGTCACAGTTACACCCCCTTCTAGTTCTATATTTTATTTCTACCTCCCAAAAAAATCAAATAATTTATTACCAATAGAAATGTGTGTGTGTAAGTACGTTTGTATAACAGTACAAGATAAAGATTTGTAACAAGTGATGTATATATATATTAATTAATTAATTAAACTGGTTACACCACGCGTTAAAAACCTATTAGTGGATTTGAATGCTGGCGTGGCAGCAAATCGTTTTTAGCCATTATTAAACGTATTGATCCTTGTCGCTCGTTCTACGCGTTAGAAAACTCCGTGATACGCTTAAGTACTTTCTGTTATCTTTGTTTTGTTTTTTCTTGTACTTGTTGCATTCTACAATTTCATACACATATGGCCTTTTGGCTTACGTTTACACGAACTGACAAACGCCTGAACTTATTAAATTTGTGTAGAAATTAAACATGTCATGATAAAGGTATGATCCAGTCTTGTGACCTAAATTGTTCAAACTGAAACTGTTCAGAAGACATACAGCTTAGTTGTTTGTTTGTTTTTTTTCATTGAGTTATTCGGTTATAACTACTACAACTTTTTTTTTTTTTACTCAACTGTTAAAGCATAACTAATCTCGTATCTTGTTAAGCTCGTATCTTAACTGATACCAGAGTGGGTATGTAATTTAAAAGGGTGGTGTTTACTAGGCACTCGAAATGTTATTGCACATTTACGTTAAGGTAAGAGTAATGTAAATAAAAAGTTGGGATATAAAAGTTAAAAATTTACATTTTCTTTATTTTGAGAATCGTTCACAAACCCTTGTATATTCTTACATGACTACTCCGATAAAGAATAAAAGAAAGAGAGAAGGAGAAATATACTGCTTCTGTGTACATAATCATTAATATTTACCATTGTAAAATTAACTGATTAATGTACCAGAGACACCTCACCAAAAAGTTAAGGAACGTCATTTTCGTATTACTAGTAGGCGTGAGGTGACAGACTGCACCTATGTGTTACGCACCAGTGACATCTGGCAAGAGGAGTAAAATAATTATTTAAGCCCAAGAAGAACAACTGGTGGTAAAGAAAAGCAAAAACGTGTTAGCAGTGGCATCTGGTGCTAGGTTTATAAACTTTTGTAAATGTTATATAGGATATCTTTTCACAACCAAACATGAAAGAGAATGTGTTGTCAGAAATGGAAGTTGATTCACATAAAGCTTCTTTTACTGAGACCGAACAGTTTTTTTTTTCTTGAGAATAGCCAATCAGATCTAAGATCTGTTTTCATAGTTAGTTTCAGTTGTGTAATATCATACATGTGTTAGGTTGAGACATTCGAGGACGTGTATGCTGCGGTATTTTTTATTACTAGGAAATGCACAACACCCTTCTGTCAACACCCTACCTTTTACTGTTTAGTATTTTTCAAAGTATTGGTATTTTTTATATATTTAATAATTTCGAAGGCTAGATGAAAGTGAGGATATTTCTAAAAGTAAACGTGATTTGTATTTTTGGCTTACTCTCTAGCGTACATACAAACGGACACATGCACATAGGGCCTTTATATATATATATATATACTTACATTTATTCATGATAACTAAACATATAACTCTAACATAACAAAATCGTATCTTGGCAATAGTTTTACGTTTATCAAACGAATTCAGTATTTCGTAATAAACATCAAGAATGCTTTCAGCCACCGCGATATGACCTCTTGAACGGATAAGTTTAGCTACATCTAACGTCCCAGACTTCAGTGAGGCTCTTCTGTAGGACGCAGACCTACCTGAACGTTTTGAAGACTTTTTTTAAACCTCCGAAACATTAGTTTGCATATAACGAAATATATAAAAGAAAAAAATGAGGGGGGGGCAAAACATCTGTGACTTAAGGTGTAGTCAACTTAAGTAATGAAATAGATCATTAAAAACTGAAATGTGTAAATAACAAAAATTATATTTGAAGATTGATATTATCGTTTGTTTGGTTGGCGGAAACAGAAAAACACAAGTGAACTGTATTCACAGCTGATACATAGAGAAAACAATCTCTTTTTATTCTTTCTTTCGTTTACACGATTTCCTTCTTTTTTTTATTAACATTTTATGAATACGTGAGTGTATATGTGCACGTGCATGTTATAATTTTGACAGAATTTTTTTTCTTAAAGCTCCTGTTTTGGCTCCTAATTCTTCTTTAGTCGCTGTTTCTTTGTAGTTTTTTTTTTTTATTCCGCTAACGAAAAGAAGACCGCAAACCTTCTCACTGATCTGCTGTGTATTATCAAATTGAAAGCTATCAAGTATTTCAATAGAACACTGAATCTATTGTATTAAGGCTATGATGTGGGTTTCCTTAAAAGCTTTCTAAAGCTGTGAAACTTTATAATTTTTTTTCCCACGATCAGTTCTTACACTGTAGCTGGAATGTATTTAATCAGTGAAGTTGAAGATGTTTGAAACAAGTTGTTATTGTATTATAAAGACGACTAACATGGGTATTAATAAGTTTTATTTTAAACACAAAATAAGTAACAACGTTTTATCAGGTTAAGAATGAAGTCTTAAAAAGTCCATATTAAATTAATGATGTAGTCCATACGCTGTTACTTATTTTGTGTTTTAACTAATTTTTTTTAAAATCCATCTCAGCTGTTTCTACTGTATATTTACTTCAACTGGATTTATAGTCATCACTAATGAGTTATTCTATATATTTCCTGTACTTAGAAACTTTGTAAAAATATAAAGTTGGTATAACTGAAAGTTTAATTCAACAGTTGTAAAACTCAGCTTAAAAAGAGAGATAGAATTAACTTTAAAACTATTCTAATGTAGTTTTATTTAACAAAAATGTAACCTATATTTAAGAAACTATAGAAAAGAATTGATGGGTCTAATTTTTTTTTAATTTTCTAAGGTTAGAAAAAACGAAAAATTTATTATTGTAAGTTTTAAAGATGAGCTGTTAAACCTTTTCCTGTTAATCACAAAAGACAAGGACACATAGCAAGGTTTCACTGTTCTGCTGAGACCTTTATTACTGACAGTTTATAATCTATGAACGTCGTAATCCAAATTGACAGATGAACTGGCAGTTTGTCCTAGAGACGCAATTGCATTTTTGATATACTGGCTTACGTAAATTCCTTGGGTTTATAAGGTGCTGTTGAATCAAAGCGTCACTCAACGTGTTTCCAAGCTTTACAATAGAGGTTCATTTATGACGCCAGGTGCGTGGGGGGTTGGGGTAACGAATAGGTTGTGGGCAACGCATTAATTTTGTGTTAAGTTCCATGGATTGCTCAAGAAAATCGGTAATTCTTTTGAGGCTTGACAGTTTAGGAGTCTATATAAAACCGTAGTAGCTTGTTTCTGTAGTTTTGACTGACTTAACGTTGGCTGATGCTTGAACCCAAACTCTGATTAATAATCGTCTGTTGGAACGATAGGTTTCTTCTTTCTGTACATAGGTAAGAAATTGTTTTAATAAGGACAAGTGGAAAACAAACAAACCTCTCACCATCGTTCAACCAGTATTGTAAAAACACGTCCATATTTATATCACACTGTCGTTCATTGTTGTCCGAAACTTGTCCTGATCTATCAGTTATATTATCCTAATCTGACCAAACAGACGCAGTCGTGTATATTATCCCCAGTACTTCAGTAATTGTATACCAATACCTTTGTCACCGTAGCTTCTGATACTTGGCACATTCAGCGGCAAAGTTCTAACGTGTAACAGCAGTTTTGTAGTTGTAGAAAACTATGAAGTATTAAAATAAGCATTATGCTAAAATTACTCTATATGAACCAAACACAAAACTGGTTATTCTTAACTGACAAGAAACCAAAACTGAAACATACAGTTACTGTTGAATTCCTCTTGTACCTATAAACATATATGTTTCAGTAAGTTTTCACTAGTGCAATACAGCCAAGTGTAATATTCAAGTAAGTCTTCAGTAGTGCAATACAGCCAAGTGTAATACTCAAGTAAGTCTTCAGTAGTGCAATACAGTCAAGTGTAATACTCAAGTAAGTCTTCAGTAGTGCAATACAGCCAAGTGTAATACTCAAGTAAGTCTTCAGTAGTGCAATACAGTCAAGTGTAATACTCAAGTAAGTCTTCAGTAGTGCAATACAGCCAAGTGTAATATTCTCTTCAAGTAAGTCTGTCAGTAGTGCAATACAGCCAAGTGTAATACTCAAGTAAGTCTTCAGTAGTGCAAAACAGCCAAGGGTAATGTTCAAGTAAGTCTTCAGTTGTGCAATACAGCCAAGTGTAATACTCAAGTAAGTTTTCAGTAGTGCAATACAGCCAAGTAATAATACTCAAGTAAGTCTTCAGTAGTCTTCAATACAGCCAAGTGCAATACTCAAGTAAGTCTTCAGTAGTGCAAAACAGCCAAGGGTAATATTCAAGTAAGTCTTCAGTTGTGCAATACAGCCAAGTGTAATACTCAAATAAGTCTTCAGTAGTGCAACACAGCCAAGGGTAATATTGGGCTACTCTTTTACCAACGAATAGTGGAATTGACTGTCATATTAGAACTCCTCTACGGATGAAAGGGCGAGCATGTTTGGTGTGACGGGGATACGAGTCGAGTGCCATGCTGGGCTAATACACATAGAGTAGTATGATAACTTTTGGGGCAATTTTATTTTGTAGTGTCCTTGCTGCAATATTTGTTTCAAAAGGGAGGCTTGCGTATGCACTGTGTCAACATTAACGTAACAAATGCAAATTTATGTTCACAATGTTCATATTACGTACTAGTTTATATGATGTTTATGTGTTGGAAAGATATTCGCTGGAGAACATTAGTTTCGAGTATATTTTCATAGCATAGCTGGTAGAATGTGATCTTCAAAACTGAGAAAAGAATTGCTAATGCAGCTATTTTCAATTTAAAAACAGATTTTTGTCTTGCTTATAGTGCTCCAAGATGGTCCATTTATCATTATTTCTTCTTGCGATCCTCCTGGAAATCTGTAGCGCTAATGATGTCCTTTATATTCCGTCTCCTCCAACCATCGTCATTCAACCATCACAATCAGAACAGTTTTATCACGTAGCACTCACAAAAGGCGAGTCCATCATTCCAGTAATCCTGAAATGTGAAGCTGAAGGGGATCCACAGCCTCTGTAAGTGTAATTTGTTGTATCTCGATTGTTATGTTCATTATTAATAAAGTCATTTCATCGGTCACTTCTTGCTTGTAATACTAGCAATGACTTTTCTGCCGTTTAAATGTCCTGTATTATATAAGTCTTTTATTCCTGATCACCTATAGTTTTGGCCAAAATGTTTACATACTGTTCTATACTGATGTTATTGTCTGCATGTATAGAGTTTTTATTACCTAAATGCCCTAATAGTAACAGAGAAGGTAGTGTATGATCGGACAAATGTGAACCAGCAGCTATTTTGATGTGAATAAGTTGTTTTGAGCATTTGTTCATCAGAATATAAACCCGTTTTGGTATAATCTTTTATAAACATATCAACACTTTGTTCAGACAATTTCTCTGTACTTAGTGCAGAGTTAAGCCTCGTTAGTGCCAGAATAAGTTATAGGGCGTCAAATTGCCCAACTTTCCAGAAATGGTAAGAAGCAAACGGACATTACCAGAACAGTAGGGTATCCCGATTTACTGTATCCAGAATCATGAAACGTCATCGTACTACAAGAATCATTATTCCAGGAAAGTCGACTGATGGATATCGAAAACCTACTCCTGAGATGGCCTTGTTTTGATCAGGTTAACTTGTTAAAGTCAAAAAAGTCTTGCAACACTTTACGACAGGAATTACATGAACAGATTCATTCCAGAGTATTTAGAAAAAACAATGAACAAGAGATTGACCAAAAAAATTGTTACTTTGCAAGAAGAGCATTCTCCTGACCAATATTAAACAGAATCCAACGTCGCCACTGTGTTACTTGGAAAAGACAGCATAACAAGCATAAAAAGTTACAGTTAGGACATTGGCGACATGTCATCTTTTCAACCAAATCCTGTTTCCGACTTGTTAAAGCTGATGGCAGGATTCGTGTTCGTTGTTTCCCTGAATAACAGATGAGGGAAGAATGTCTTTCTCACAGGTAATGCAAAGAAGGTGTTGTAGTTTACATTTGGGTACCTATTCATAACAGTGGAAAATCTGCGCTTCATATCCAGCAGAGTAACGTCAGTGGCGCCGCCTCCTATAGGCATTACACGAAGCAGATATTTCTGCCATATACTTGCATAATGTTTGGCAATAAATCTGTGTTCTTGGATTACAACACCACTGCCCACAGTGTGTGTATTGTACCGAATTATTTTAACCAAGAGGAACGTACAAAGTTACCATGACCAGCAAAGTCTCCGGATTCTTGATGACGAGAAAGTATCCAAATTATAATCCCACTGAGCAATAAAATTGCTAACTACGACCCTAAGTCAGCTATTGTAACTGAGTTTCAGCACCTTCTATTGACAAGTTTGGATGAAATCACAATGGATGGCATCAATAACCTCATCAACAGCATGCCATGTTACCTTGCGGAGGTTACCAGAATACAAGTAGGACTAACCAAGTATTGAATGTTTAATACGGACTAAATTAAGGTTACAGATGCTATTTATATTAATTTTATGTTATATTTTATCATTATATACACTGCTGGCCAAAATCTTCAGGCCAATGAACATAAAGAAAAAATATGTATTTTGCGTTGTTAGACTCAACCACTTATTTGAGTAGACCTTAGAAAAATGAAAATAAGAAAAGAGAAAATAAAAACCTTTTTTAGCATTTAATAGGGAAAATGTGGACACTATGAACGTAGCCTAAATACTAGCTGGTCAAAAGTGAAGACCATACTGAAACGAAGCGTTAATTGGTAAAGAAGTACCGAAATTAGTTATTTGTGTTCAAGCATTAGCGTTGTCAACATCTCCCACTGACACCTCCTGTGTTACATTGGATAAAAACATGGCAAAGACTAAAAAGTTGACAGAGTTTGAACGTGGCAGAATTGTCGAGCTGCAAAAGCAAGGTCTCTCTCAATGCGCCATCGCTGGTGAGTTTGGGCATAGTAAGATTGCTGTTGCAAATTTCTTAAAAGACCCTGAGAGATACAGAACGAGAATTTCAAGTGATCGGCCCAAAAAAATTTCGCCGGCGTTGAGCAGGGGGATTCGACGGGTTGTCCGGTAAGACACCAGCTGATCGTCAAACCAAATTGAGGCCCTTTCAGACGCAGAATGCAGCTCAAGAACAATCAAACGGCATCTACTAGAGAAAGGCTTTAAAAACGGTGAATGTCTTCAAAGGCCACGTCTCCTTCACACCATAAAACAGCTCGGTTAAACTTTGCTGAAAAGCACCAAACGTGGAACGTAGAAAAGTGGACGAAGAGTTTGTTTTCTGATGAGAAAAAAATGTAACATGAATGGTCCAGTTGGCTTCCAACGTTACTGGCATGATAAGGATATCCCATTGGAGACATTTTCTACACGACACAGCAGAGAAGGTTCCATCATGATCTGGGATGCTTTCTCCTTCCATGGAACAATGGAGCTTCAGGTTATACTGGGGCGTCAAACAGCAGCTGGCTACATTGGCATGTTGGAGAGAGCATCCTTGTGTGGAAATGACTGGATCTTTCACCAGGACAACGCTGCAATCCACAATGCCCGCAGGACAAAGGACTTTTTCATGGCGAATAGCGTGATTCTTTTGGACCATCCAGCGTGTTCGCCCGAACTGAACCCTATTGAAAATGTTTGGAGGTGGATGGCAAGGGAAGTCTATAGAAATAGACGTCAATTCCAAACAGTGCATGATCTTCGTGAAGCTATCTTCACCACTTGGAATAACATTCCAGCTAGCCTTCTGCAAACGCTTATATCGACCATGTCAAAGCGAATGTTTGAAGTTATTCGCATTGATGGCCGTGCAACTCACTACTGAGACCTCTTGTTGGGTATTTCCTATCCTGTTTAGGACTTCTTTTTGGTATGGTCTTAAACTTTTGACCAGCTAGTATTTAGGCTAATTTCATAGTGTTCACATTTTTCCTATTAAATGCTAAAAACGTTTTCTACTTTTATGTTCCCTTTTCTTATTTCTATTTTTCTTATTTGAGTAGAGCTTCGAAAATAAGTGGTTGAGTCTGACAACGCAAAATGCATATTTTTTTCTTTATGTTCAGTGGCCTTAAGGTTTTGGCCAGCAGTGTTTGTTTTGTTGTGATAGATGAATTACACATCTTTATACAGATGTCTAATAAAACTGTGTTTTCTCAGTTTAATAGAACTAAGTATTCTATGTTAATAACAATGATCTCATTTGTTATAAAATATGCAAACACTTTGGCCAAAACTTTACATTTGTGGCTCCGTTTCTCTTCCACGATGCAGAACTTAGACAGGTACTTTTCGTGAACTAACTTTAGTTTTGATATTTAACTCGCGTTTTTTTTTTATTCATGCTCTAGTATAAACGTAGCTAAGAGATGCAAGTGCGATTTAAGTAGTTTAATAAGTTATAACTTTGGAGCAAGGTTAATTGCGTTCGCTAAGCTTGAATTACTATGTGTCTGTTGTGGTAATAAAAGGTGTTTTAGTAGTGCAGCAGTAGACGGGGGGGATAATCCTGATATTTCCTCCGTTTAGACAAAATAAAATAGAAGAAAGAGAGAACAAAGTAAGTTATTCTCGAAAACAAACTTTACTTATGTTGCATACATATATATTACGTGTTCAGTTTATATTGTGTGTTAATATTTTAAAAACTTGTTTACAAATCCAGAAAGAGAAAAGTTCATTTTTCCAGAAAGAGAAAATATTTTATTTACTTTTGAAACAAAGTGCTTGGAACAACAACTTGTGTGTGTGTGAGGCGGATGGGGTCTAGGTATTTTGCTTATGGCCTTGTTCTGTAGGATGAGTATAATAGGTTTGATTTGTAGGCCGAATCCTGTTACTTCTGGCCAAATATCTTGGGTAAGTACACAAGGAGTCCACTGTTTTGGGGAATGAAACTAAGGATGTCAATTATAAAACCTATCCAGTGTTGACACCATCACTGTCGGTTTGTGCTACATCTGTGACAATGTTATTGGATATTTCAGTGTTTGACGTCTCCCTTGGCATCATCCTTCCGCTATCTCAATGGTATCCTTCCGCTAAGGAAAGGTTGTTGATTGTGATAACAGACCCGAATCTTAACCAAACTACATAACCAATGGTGAGATTAGAGAAATGTGATGCTCAGTCACAATGAAAGTGGTTTTCAAGATTTTCTAATAAACTTGTTAATTAAAAGATATTTGAAATTCTTTATAAAAAATATTTAGCGTTTGTGTCTTTCCAAGCATACTCTTATTTTAGACAAAGTTTACTAATCACCTCAACACTTCAAATGCTTTTTTTCTAAAAAAAAACAAAAAAAACCACCACTAGGTACTATTGGACAAAAAATGGAAAACGCTTTGACCTTGACCTCGTAGGAGAAAGAGTGACCCAGCTTAAAGGAGTAGGCACACTGAACTTCTCCCATCCTCAAGCTTCAGATGAAGGAAGGTACCAATGTTTTGCAAAGAATCCATATGGTGTATCGTTATCTAACAGTGTTTTCCTTAGGAAATCAGGTAAGACACGAACAAAAAAATGTAATCTTGATTAAAATGAAACTTACGGTCGCAAAAATGCTTAAAAACATACATTTCCAGCTTAAACATGTACTAAATTCATATACTCCGAGGGTCGCTGGTTCGAATGTCCATCACACCAAACATGCTCGCTCTTTCAGCTGTGGGGGCGTTATAATGTGGCAGTCACTTCAGTTATTCGTTTGTAAGAGAGTAGCCTAAGAGTTGGCGGTGGGTGGTGATGACTAGCTGCCTTCTCTTTAGTCTTATATTGCTAAATTAGGGACGACTAGTGCATACAACCCTCGTGTAGCTTTGCATGAATTTCAAAAATAAACTAAATAAATTCACAATTTTGTGATGAAAACATAATCCCTGTTAAATTTACTTTTATGTATATCATGTTAAGTTTTTGTGATAATTTATTATTTTTGTGAGAGCTTGCGCATGTTAATCAAATATATTTATTTTGCCACCATTATCATCTTATCACTGCTATTTCCCTGGTAAGTTGTTTTTCATTTATTTATTGTTGTTGTTCGTAATTTTTATTTATTTTGACCATTATAATTGTTTCCTTCTATGAGGTTAGTTATCCTAGGCTTAATTATATTACAACTATTATTTTTTCACTCTTAGTTATTATCAAATTCAAATATGTATAAAAATAAAGGTGGTTTCACGTCAAGATTATGTACCTAGTAGAAATATTAATTATAAAAGGAATTTGACACTACTGTCCATACAAACGTAGATTGTTAAGGAGCCATGGTACTCAATATATATATATATATGTTTTATGCTTGGATTAAAACAAACCGTGGTCTATAAATTCTACTGTGAAGCTGGGAAGTGCAGTATCTGTAATGTAACCAGGAGTTTATTTCAAACGCCACGTCTAGAGGTCGCGACTTTTTTGGAAAGAAAACGTTTAGAAATGAGGAAGAAGATATATATGAAGGCTCTTAGAATTCGCATTATACGCTATGACTGTCATGTTTTAACATTGGATCTAAATATATTTTCAACTGTACAATAGCCGTCGTTTTTCATTAAGGGGCTTGGTTGTGCGGGCAATATAGAGGGATAAACTCACTACGAAGATGATGTAGCGACGTGAACTTGCACGTGATAGTACTTCAAGATTTCCACACAGCCTTATAATTCAAGGACAATCAGTTGTCGAGTGTATACGTATATTTAGTAATACGGCGGGACTTCTGGCTTCGGAAAGGATTATAGAAATGCATATTATGTGTATAGAATAAAAGTCATTTTACCTTTTATATGACTGTGTTTGTTATTTTACTGGTACACACAATTAGTTTTGTATTATTTAGTGTACGTCGTTATTAGCACTAAAATTTACAGAAAGTAAGCAAAGCAGAAATAAAAAAGTGCTACAAATGTCAGATTTCTCGTTAATAACAGAATTTGTAAATGTCAGCGTCACAGTTTTAAAAAACGTTAGGCATCCGTATGTCACCTCCAAGCTTTTCACGTAGATTTACACGCCGTCCAGTAAATATTTTACCTGCAATAGGAATATGGTCAGACATCAATAATCTAAAATTGATTAAATTTATTGAGTATTCATAATGTCGTATAATAACATGTCGAGTACGACGAAGCTTTACGTAGAAATTTAGTTGCAGCCTGTACGTGAAGGGTACGTTGTCCGAATTTATAAAATAATACTGTAGTTTCTAAGTGATACTTACGTCATATATTTTAAATTAAAAACATATAGCATGTTACATATTTTATAGGGAAAAATCGAATCATATACATATTACAAATATTTAATAAATAATATCAAAATCGGGAAATACGACGTTTAAGTTTTGTAGTACATTTTGTTTGTTTTTTGTTGTTTTTGGAATTTCGCACAAAGCCACTCGAGGGCTATCTGTGCTAGCCGTCCCTAATTTAGCAGTGTGAGACTAGAGGGTAGGCAGCTAGTCATCACCACCCACCGCCAACTCTTGGGCTACTCTATTACCAACGAATAGTGGGATTGACCGTCACATTATAACGCCCCCACGGCTGGGAGGGCGAGCATGTTTAGAGCGACGCGGGCGCGAACCCGCGACCTTCGGATTACGAGTCGCACGCCTTACGCGCTCGGCCATGCCAGGCCATGCCAGTACATTTTGTAATAAATAAAAAGTTATAGTTAAACTAAAAGTAACGCTAGTTTCGTATTCAAACAGGTAGTTAGTATATTAATCTCTTCAAAGTAAGCCTGTCGTTTTAAAAATATATATGCACACATACATTTAAAAAATTAAAACTGTGTTAATTTTTCCTTGTTAAAGTAATGTAAAAATTTCTTGTTCATGTGTAAAGGTTTTGTTTGGTTATTGTTGTTGTCTTCAATGCTCGTAATTAATAAGGACTTATAACGGTATAAATTTGTTATTTGATAGATTATTTAGGCAGAGTATTCATGATGAAACTTTGTAAAATGGACGGCAACTGCCTGTTGTGGAGACACAAGTGTAGAGGACTTCAAGGCTTGAAAACGAAAGGCGGAAGACTTTCGAAACGTCGTTCTCTACACTTGTGTCTCCACAACAGGTAGTCGCCGTCCATTCTACAAAGTTTCATCGGTATAAATCTGTTTTCAATACGCATTATGGACGCAACACAGAAAGTACATTGTGTGGCTTTGTGCTTACAATAAAGAAACAAAACTGATATAAACGTCACGAATAATAAATAATGTTAAGTTCTTTATTATTATCCAAAATAAAGCAAAATATTGTTTATTTGCAATAAAGGAGAACATAGACACTGACAAAAAATAATAATAAAACATTTACAATGTCGTTCATCAGAAATATAATTATGCTCGTTATCCATAGCACACTTGCATTCTCAAAAATATAAAACAAATAAAAATTGAGAATGTAAATATATATTTCAAACAAAGTATTCTTTCTTCCAGAATTAAACTTTTTTCCAAAAGAAAAAATAAAAAAGATAGAGGTCAAGGAAGGATTGCCTCTCAGTTTAAATTGTTATCCGCCCAAAGGGCACCCGCAACCATATGTGTTCTGGATGATCCAGCCCAACAGCGGTGAGCCTCGTAATATCAACAGGTAGTCATTATAACACTGTATTAGTTTGTTTTCTTGTCGCATATAATGATGAAGTTTTCACTTAAAACCTTTTTAAATCACTTTTTTATCACGTCACGTGTTACCATTTATCAATACAACATATTTCTTTCATTTCTATGAATAAAAACCCTATAACCCGAGCGCTTTCGAGAGGTGGGCCTTTCTTATTCAGGAGCAAACTGGGATTAAGATTCCCATTTTGCCCCTGAAGAAAAAAGGCCCACCTTTCGAAAGCACTCGGGTTATAGGATTTTATTTATTTATGTCGAGACTTCCTGAACCTTTGTGTTTTTCTAACGTCATGAAATTTTCACTCCTGTTTTAGATATGTTTGTAACATCTGTTAATTCTGTTGTTAAATATATTATAGGAATATTGTTAAGACATAAAACATTTTTACTTAAGAGTTAGGTCTACTTGCGACTGCAACATGTGTGTGTATATTGGAATATCCATCTGGATATATTGTTATGTTAGTCAATATGATTCCTAGGTGTCCTGCGTTCGAAACCTGTAATCCTCATTAACCACGCAAATGCTTTACCAGTTAAAGATAAAAGAAAAGAAAAAAGTTAAAATATATTATCATTTATAACGTTATGATCTATTGTTACAGCATGGTATCTTTTTTTTCCAAAATATTTTTGTAACTCAAAGTCAATTGTAATTGTATTTGTGTATGGACACATATTAGCATATTTACACAAGTAACAAAGTAACAATACTTATTCATGTAAATTGACTGTTATAAGATATTGGGTGAAGAGAGTTTTAAAAGTTTTAATTGTTTAATTTCATTTCCATAGGGCATAGGGATCCGATTTATCATCTGTGTTATCCCATATTCTAATACCATTTTACTCCAAACCTTTTTTACCAATATCTAACCCTGATCTCCAAAATACTCATTCAGTCGCTTCTTAAATTTTTCATTGTTACAACCACTACAACGTCTAAGACAGTGTATTCCACCTTATAAGAAAAGTAGCGTTGTTTTGACTATCTGAATCTTATACATCTTCAAAGTGTATCTTCTAGTTTTACTAAGTACAAAGTTTTTGTACGAAATTGTCAGTTAAACTTATGAATTCCAAACTTTTAATGATCTTAAAATCCACAATAACGTTCTCCCTAACCATTCTTGTATCCAACAAATATGTGTAAAAATATTTTAACTTCCCTTCATAGTATAACCATTTAAACCCTGAAATGATCCTGGTTGTTTTTCTTTTAAGCCCCTCCAATGGTCAAATATATTTTATTAATTTAAATATAATGGCCAAACCATTCACGCGAGGCCGAACCTTTATATCACACAGTGAACCGACGACTTCATTTGACTCTTACTCGACATTACTATGTATATAATGTAATATTCAATTTTCTTTATTCAAGCTATATATTATTTTGAAAGATTTGATGATTTGGATATAGCTATGTTCACATTTTATTATTAACTAACATCACTCAGAGTTTTCCCAATTATTATGTTAACTAATACACATAACTTTAATTTTTTGAAGAGTAAAATGTATATGGCAGCTGTTTATCGAAATCTCTCTGTAAAACTACATCTTCTTTGATATAATTTGAAACACTTATTACTTTATTTTATTCTTTTTACTTGATCAATTTACTACTTATTACATTATCAACTTAATGTAAATCTCAGCATAATACTCTTTTTTTTTAATAGAACAAATTAATATACATTTTATATATTATTTAAAACTTATTAATGTTCAAAACCAATACAATAATATTTTTAAATTGTAATTTTCTAATAAAAAACGATAATTTCGGTTTTCTTACCAATATCTTTTTTTGGTTAGTCACGTGCTAAATTTTATTGTAGACTCCGAAACATATTATATTAGTGAGATAATAAGTAATAAGGATATTATAAGAGCAAGGAAGTTGTAGAATAATTTATATAGTGTTTACTGTAACCTTGGGCAACTGTTTTCTTCGTATTGTTTTAATGTTGTAATTTGTTTATTTGTTAGAGGGCACATAACGTTAAAATCGAGGCGTAGGGAACACGAAGATTGTTTGTGACTGAAAGCTTTATACACGTAGGTTTATCATGAATGACTAAGATCGGATATTTTTTCAGAAAATTTTTAATGCTGAAACCATTATTGATATGGAATGTACATATTTTCTGATGCGCGACTTTTTTTACTTGAGCGTGGTGTACATATTTTTTCAGTGGGCCGGGAGCTGCAGCTCCCATCTTAATCTGGCCCTGGGGTTTACAAAACATCTAAAACAAAGAAAGTTACAGGTATAAATACGACTGAGCCAGTAATTTTTCAGTTAGTAAAGCGTTAGTGAAAAGTGAAGTATTCAGAACAATGATATTTATGATGTTTATTCTGTTAATCGATCGATTAACCGTGAGAGTGTTCAAGCAAGTTTATGAGTATGTTATTCGTAGTACAATTATCGAGTCAATTTCAATTGAAAGAGAAAACGTTATTAATGGGCTTGGGCTCAAAAATAATATTGTAGGCAGGTGATAGAATTAATAGCCAGAAGCAAACGTTACAGAAGAAATAAACTCATTTGTTATCGTTACGCATACTATATTCTTCTGGTCTGAACTTCGCATTATTTTCGTCAAATAATTCTCTCATCGGAAAACAGAGTTACATCAATATATTAAAAATTGCTGAACAATAATTTGTTGTTTTCGGCTCTTCTGGAGTAGCTGCTTGTATCATGGAGATTTGTTACAACTTGTGTTGTAATTTATTTTGTGTTTATCAAATACTTGTTGATTATATACATTACACTAGTACTTCCTGTTTGACTTAATTTTGATTAGGATAAAAGAAAAAATACAATAATCTTTCTACCTATAATATTATTATTATAATAAATAAGTTTACTCAACTTGTCAGTTGTTATGGTTTTATTCAGACTAATTTGCCTGAGAATTAAACGTCAAAGTGATCTACCCACTGTTGTTTTTCTAATTAAGTTTTCTGTTTTGTGTTTTTTTTTAGACAAGGGGCCATATCTCTACTATTTTATTTTATTAAGATGCATTTATTTAACTTCGTTCAATATACGTTTTAACTATATAGGTTTACGTATGGCTTAAATCTGTGTGTTAACGTCATTGACTTTGTGTATAAAACCAAAGCGTACATCACTGTGTTTATTTTCTTTAAATTTCGAAACATGACATTCAAATAATCTTCTGGCCGATTTGGAATGTAAACTGAAAAATATCTAGTTTTCGAAAACAGCGTGTTCGAACTTTATCCATTAATTTCGCTTCATAGTGACCTCAGCATATGACAGAGGTTTATGTTACAGATCACCGGCAGAAAGAACGTTTTGTTTATTAACTAAATAATAATCTGACTGTTATATTAACACGCAACGAACGTTAATAATAAACGCGCAGTCTTTCATTCCGACCCCATTTCCATCATTGCTGTTATCTGCTGACTAATCATCAAAAGTTGATCCTAGCTAAGTAAAATTGTGACAAGATATTTCAGAATAGAGGCGTCGCGATCCGTTGACACACGGGTCCGTGCCCCAAATCCTAAATTGGTGTCTTAAAAAATCAGAATGGAAAACTATGATCGATATCATACTAAAATGCCGAAAATTCCCGGACCCATAGGCGCCGAGCTTCGAATCTTTTTAGAAGCTAACGAGGCCTCCGTTTCAGAACAACTTACATTAGCTAAAACTTAAAGGTTAATCAACTAAACGTAATATGAAAGGCGAAGAATTAAAAAATTACTATGTATGATTCTGAAAATGTTTAGCTCGTATGTTATTAACTTCTGTAAGAATTTAGAAAGTTACGAGTCATTGTATGTGAATTACAACTATGTGAAGATATTTTTGAGTAATTTGTAGCCCGTGTCATATTTTGTTGATAAATAAAATAGTTTTCTGTAAGTACTTGTTTGTTTAACGATGGTGCAGTAACTTTTTTTTTTTTTTTTTGCATACTGTGCCAACTTTAAAAACCTGGTTTGTTTATTGTTGTTGTTTCCTTTACGATATATAAAGAGTAGTATACATAAATATACAGTTATAAAATGAAAATTAATTATATATATGAAAAAAATGATATATATATATATATATCACTAAAGTTAAGTGTAGCTTTAAGGTCAGGGTCATACACACACACGTATATATAGTGAAAGTGGTCAAATTCAAAGGAAAGTTAAAGTTTAGTTTTGTAGTGTGGATGAATGTCGTTTGTAGACGGCGGAAAATGTGAGTTATTAACCGGTTTCGATTTCAGTGAGTCGACATTTTTATACACTCCGATAACAATGTATACTGTATCTTGGTCGTTTAAAAGAGCTATGTGGGAAGGAGTTAATAATTTGATTTAATTAACTAATATTACGGCACCATCAAAACGATTTTTTTTTTTATTTTGAAACCTAATAAACTAAACATTTTCTTTGTAATTTTAAACATTCAAGTTTTTTGGACCGTCGACCTTTGAAAATTATTATTGTTCGGGTTGTTTTATGGCACTGTTGTTTATGTGCATGTGTTTGTTAGGAGTTAGCTTAAAGTTAAGGTTTAGTAATGAATTAATTAAAGCTAACTCATCCAATTTTCCAAAGCTGTGTTGTTTAAATTTCATCAAACTTTTCAACAGTTCACGAGTGACTTTAGATCCTGAGGGAGGCTTGCACTTTTCCTATGTTACCTTGGCGGACAGCTTCAATGACGCCGTTTACTCCTGTTTTGTGTCATCATTATTTCGGAATGAACTGAAAACGGGAAATAAAAGAAAACTAATTGTCATTCCAAGAGAAAGTAAGCTCTTCTGGTTTTACGAATATTACCTAAAGTTCATATTTATATACTAAATCTTGAAAATGAAATGCATCATATGAACTATCCACTTATTGTTCATATATTAACAGTAACAGTAGAACTCAGTTTATATTAACTTGATATCACATATTTCTTATTGGTCCTCACAAGCTACAAGTTTTCCCCCAGTGGCGCACCTCTAGAAACCGGGGTTCGATACCCGTGGTGAGCAGAGCACAGAGAGCCTTTTGTGTAGCTTTGTGCCTAATTACAAGTAAGCAATCAATAAACAAAAGAAGAATAGCGTTTCAGCCACACGCACTGCTGGCGATGCTAAAGTTCATTAGATGATCTAGGTTTACAGTTTCATTGCGATGTAATATCTTCACGTAATCCAAGCGTCAGGAGATAATGCTTTGCCAGTCTAGAATTTTTACACCGTAACATTTGTCATATAAATGTCTGGTATAAATAGAATTTAGACTGAGACTTTGTGTGGCGTGAAAGTAGCTAAGTGATACGGATCATTTACAGCAGCGAACCACACGGTTGAAATGCAGCCGTATATTATTTTCATTGAAAACCTTTACAGGGCTAGTAAATATTTAATATTAGCAGGTCTTACTGTGGTATAACATAAGTTTATAACTTATAAACTTCACCAACCTAAGTGTTATATATTTAAAGTCTAAATTCAGCTATTGTTTACTGAATGTTTGAAGTGAACTACAGCCTTCAATATATTTATTAAACCTTCCAGTTTCATACTGAACATGATAACCACGCATATCACTTGAAAACCATGACAATATTCTAATAGAAAATCTATTTTTGTACACATAAATGTCTGTAACTTTACATTATCTGCCTTAGAAAAACAAAACACAATTTTCTGAAATAATTAATAGAAGTTGTCTATTAAATGTTTTTATTCAGTTGGGGAACCTGTTACTCAACAACCAGTGAGACAGTATGTTTCACCAGCTAATAAACTTATCCTCAGAGGAGATGACTTACAATTGGCATGTATCTATGGTGGCATGTAAGTTTTACAATTTAAGGTTCTCATTCAATAAAATGAAACTTGGTTGTACATTTTTTTATCTCTTTGTAATTATAACTCAAAACTTATAAAGCTCCCACCCCATACCTTATTCCAAACTACAAAAAAAAGTGAAATGCTAAACTTATCTGTTTCAGACCTTATTTAAAAGTTTCTTAGTAAAGTTGGATTTCTAGACTGCAATGACTTGGTACCATATGTACTGTGGGATACATAAATGTATTTGTTATGTATTATAGATGATTTATTTGAAGTATATTATTATTTGATTATGCTTACAATATAATAATTACACAGTTGTATGATTTTGTTGTGGTTAATCACCTTTTCATAGTTATTGTTTCCTTTTTGGTGTTAGAAAAGCATCTGTGATTCCACACAATTTTTTTTAACTGTCTCCAGTGCCTTCCTCTGGTCCTTCTGGGCTTCCATGACACAGGGTCATAATCCATAAATTCAAATGGAAGTTCGAGGCGCCTAAAGAAGTATGTTGTGCTATTTGTGATGAAATCCTCAAATGACATGTCGTCAGATTTCCTGATACCTAGCTGGATGAATTTTGGGAGTTCAACCATGCTTTCCTTCTCATTCAACACCTTTACCATTGTTAATTTTGTCCCTGTTGATACAACTCAGTCAAAGAATGTCATACCATTGAGTTTCTCATTGAGATACCTTAGATATTCAACAAAATTTTGAGAGGCTAATTTTTAAAATAATATAATTCACTTTCTTATACATAGTAAAACACTGTAGAAAGTTAAGATCATTGAAAAGAACACAAATGGCATCCTGACCAGTGAGCCATACTCTGAAATATATTAAAACAACAAAGATACTGATTTCTTAGAATCCTCTTTCCTTGTAGCCAGTGAGCTTAAACTGTCCTATAAACATCCAGATCTTGATCTTGATAGCATGTAATGCCATGGCCATTCATCATACGTGATGCAGTGTTCTAGATGTTATAAACTGCTTTCCACAAGGAATGATGCTGTAAAGAATGGTTATGGCTTGTTCAAGATCTTGATAATTGTCTCCAAGTTGGTTGACCTGAAGTTGTCTTGAAGAAAACTTAAGGGTGCAGTCTTTAACTCCCTCTGTGGCTTCTGCTACTTCATCATTGTCAGGTGCAGTTTCATAACTGTATTAAGATTGTTGGAATTGGTTGAAAATTGCAATATCTTGACCAAAGGTAATCACATACAGTCTTTAAAAATACATCTCAGGATAATTTTTAGGTATGATGCTAGCACATCAAATATAGAAAACTGTTTAATCTTTATTCTACCAGCATACATGCTCAATTTCTAACACCAGTGTTGTTTGCTATTGTGTCAAAGCAAACTACTTTTACACAATGAGTAACTCTTCACTCTTTCAGCAAATGTACCACAGCAGAAGCTTAAGCCTCTCCAGTGATAGAAATCAACTTGGAGTTGGTTTACTCCTTTTCCAGACAGGATCACTAGTAGATGATCCACTTCTTCTTTCCCTGTGAGATCATTAAGGAACTTGCTATCTCAGTGAGCTGCAAGTAAGATTGTTAGCTGGAACTGTTTGTCAAAAAAAATAGAGAAAACCATTAACAATTTATCCATCCAAAGAATTCAACACTGGTTGCATAAATGGTTAATGGTTAGCTCCTGCACATTATGACCAAAGCTATGTCAGAAAAGGCAAATGTTGCCTTTCTGTCACTCAACTTAATGCTGTTCATAGCTACTTCAAAATCAGGAGAGATAGGATTTCTTCTTGCCCTCATTTTAGGCTTAGAATGTGAGGGTTCTCCAATTGCTTCTTTGTCACATCCTTTGAGCTTTCATAAACTATTGTCTTTAATGTTTTGTGATTGTAGAAAAGACACATAGCACATGCCTGTTTGAAAGTAATCTGTTTCCTGTTAGTTGAGTTTCTTCTAAGTTAAGTAATTAAGATATAGTTTTACTTTATGTTACAAGTTTCCATTTGCAATAATATGCTGATATAGGGTCAGCTGAAATGATACTGAAGAATCATCATAAGTACTCATGTATCTTCACAGAAATTTTGGAAAGTAATGTTTTATCATACAGAATATTCCAGAATTAGAAAGTGACAGCATAGTTTATTTATATGTGGAATTTATTGAACAATCTGAATAATATGGAATAATCTGAAATTTCCAGAATATACTAGAGCATTCTAGAATAATTTATAACCTTCCAGAATTGTACAGAATTTGTAGATGTAATGCATATTATCATGAAAATCCCCTAAATGTTATTCGATATCAGTAAAACGTTATGTGAGTTACTTATTAGTATATTGGTAAAAAACAAAGGGGTGAGAGTATTGTAACTACTGCAGATAGACTATCCAAATGAGAGTTACAAGATGTACCATTTTTATAATTATCTTAAATTTGATGATGTTTTCATAATTTGTTATACCCTTCTCATTACATTGTGATTGTTTGAGTTTAGGGAAATGCAAATAGGCATGATAAAGCATTCTTAATCCTATAAGTAAATTGTAAGAGTATCATGAGTTGCTAATTAATAAACAAACAATGTAAAACCTATTAACTTTAATACAATTTACAGGCTATTTATTAAAATATTGTTTTTTGATAACCATAGGAAAAAGCATACAGGCTTTGAAACATGTATTATCTTCTTTAAAGGTAACTGTAGAATTATCTCATATTGAATTAAATGTAACTCAATTTCAACTTTTTTATCCTAATTTTGAATGGTGTAAGTCAGCTTGAATTGTCTTTAAATAAATAAAACGGATATTGAAACATGATGATGCAAGATTGTAAGAATAGAAAAATCAACATATTTATCTCCTGATAATAAGGAGAGTGTGGACCAATATACTTATCTCCTGATAATAAGGAGTGTGTGGACCAACATACTTATCTCCTGATAATAAGGAGAGTGTGGACCAACATACTTATCTCCTTATAATAAGGAGAGTGTGGACCAATATACTTATCTCCTGATAATAAGGAGAGTGTGGACCAACATACTTATCTCCTGATAATAAGGAGAGTGTGAACCAATATACTTATCTCCTGATAATAAGGAGAGTGTGGACCAATATACTTATCTCCTGATAATAAGGAGTGTGTGGACCAACATACTTATTTCCTGATAATAAGGAGTGTGTGGACCAACATACTTATCTCCTGATAATAAGGAGTGTGTGGACCAACATACTTATTTCCTGATAATAAGGAGAGTGTGGACCAACATACTTATCTCCTGATAATAAGGAGAGTGTGGACCAACATACTTATCTCCTGTTAATAAGGAGAGTGTGGACCAATATACTTATCTCCTGATAATAAGGAGAGTGTGGTTATCTTTCAGTGTACTGAGTTAGGATTATCAGGTGACTTTTCTGTTATTTAACTTTTATTTTTTTATTCTAAGGGGCCTCTTTATCAAACTTATTTCAGAATGATATGTTTATCAATGCACCTGGTATTCACACAGTACTTAGCATTTTCAAACTTCAAATTTGGTGTTTGCTGAATTTTCCAAAAATGATGTACAGTTTTTTTCTGTGTTAACACATAATCTTTTTAACATAGTTCATTCAACCATTTTAACTAAAAGAAATTTCAGAAGAACAACTGTATATATGCTTGTATAACTAATAAACTTACAGTGTTAATAGCTTAAATATTACAGACAAAATTGCTTAACATATGGTTTTAGTGAATTTTAAACTCTAAATACCATTTCAGTAAATGCCTTTGTCTTTTTAGATCTTCAGTCTAAAGATAAATGCAGCTTAAGTCACAAGGGGAATGATATGTTTAAATAGAGAGTTGCAATATTGAGTATTTAAATTTGCCTCAGAAACAAGTGTTACATTTTGATATATTCATTATATCTGTTTCCTTACTTTGCCCTTTTTCTAAATGATTGCTGAGAAGGAAATATGTTAAACATGTTTTTATATAAAGGATTAGTAGCCTTTTTTGTATAACCATATGTGCATGATACAAAATTTTATTTCAGCTTATCTTTATACTTTCCTTGTAAAACATATCAGTAACAAAATGTTTATTAAGAAACATTAGCATTTATATGCCACTTATCTGTTTGCCACAGTACAGCATCAACATGTTAAATTAACTGAAGTTAAGCATATTTTTTTATAATAAATGAAAACATTTTATTTGTATTTAAACTAGGGATTTTGTTTTTTCTTAAATGACATTCTTTAATTGTATATAATGCAGTTTTCGTGAACTAACACATAAATGTGTTTTTCATCTTAATTATTTAGGCCTATTCCCACAGTGAAGTGGTATTTCACCAAAAAAGGACCCCTACCCAGTGAAAGACTTGGTACACCTATCAAGATTGGTAAAATATTAAAGATTACAAATATTAGCAGTGACAATGAAGGCATCTACCAGTGCATTGCTAATAATGGAGTTGGAAGTGAACAGAAATATTCAGTAACAGTTATAGTAGAATGTATGTTTAATATTCATACGTTTTTGTTTGTTGTTGTTTTTTTTCATCTGGGTGTCAAATATACATGTGATTATTTGGTTAATATCAAGTTAACCAACCACCAAGAAATATAAGTATGCTACTAAATAAATATTACTTATTCTTTCTGTGTATAAATTTAAAAACTGAAATTTTTTTAAATAAAAAAGGCAAAAAATTATAATCTTTGAAATATAAAAAAAAATTTTCTTTAGTTCTCATAATGTAAAAAATTGTGACATGGTTGAGAATGAAGCATGAAAATTCAGTGATAAATGAACTCAACTTATCCAGTTACACTTCAAACTGAAAAAACTTGTGTCATAAAGAATTCGTTTCTATGTGCCTTATATGAGTGAATTATCTCTGGCTTTTACCCTGAACATATCTTGACGTGACACGTTTTTAAAAATCAAGCTGAAAAATTATAAACTTTAAACACATATTGTAAAGAAATGTACTGGTTAAAAGTTTCAATCTGTGAAATTCTTTACTTTGTGCTTGTTGGAGATCATATTACGAGTCATAAACATAAACATCTATCTAATGATGTGAGCATTTTACATAAATGTAAATTGTGTATTCACATAGAAAATAGAATATCAATATATTTTATCATAGCATTACCCTATTGGAATGTATCACCAACCAACACACAGGCTGCTGAAGATGAAAACGTTAGGTTTGAATGTTCAGCTAGTGGAATACCTCCTCAAAACTTCACTGGTTGATAAATGGAGAAGCTATAGAAGGTAAAATACTTCCTACTGTTAAAGTATGAAAATCTAATGATGGTGTGAGGTCTGAATAATAGACTGAACTTATAGATTACCTGAAAAGGAGGTAAAGTTCAGTAACATAAGACCAAACTGTGATTGTAAGTTTTGTGTTAGGAAATATAAAAAGTCAGAACTTACATGTTTCTATTTTAGTTTCAAATGGATTGTCCATTATATAAAGGAATTAATGTGTTATGTTAAAACAATTTTGAATTTGTAAATCAGCAAGACATATGACAACCACAACCATTATAATAAGGTACTGTTGAAATGGAATGTGTCAGAACTACATTTTGACATAGTTTGACATTTTGTTATGCTAACAAAATGTATTGCTTTTGTGAAGATATGCAACAACCTTTTGTGATGTAAAATATTCATACACTCAGATTGCAAAGATGCATTCAAATTAGGAATTTGGAATTTCCAAGATGGGGATATTCCTTATGCTTAATGGCATTGGAAAACAAAGGAATATAGGTCAACTTGGGACACCAGAACCATTTGGAAAGAGATGTACGAGATGTATCCCAGCAAAGGTAGGCAAACTGCAACATTTTGTAACAAGTGAGAAATCATGAACAGAAATGTCAGTGGTAAAAGCTATCTATTTATCCCAGGCAGCAGTATACAACATAATCTAGAAGGATCTCGATCTGGAAAGAATGCCAACAGGTTATGAGCAGAGACTTATAGCTACACTTCCTCTTCAACCATTGCATACCTCTAACAGTTTGAGAATGGCATAGGGAGTTATGTTACTTTTATAAAGACATGCAAGTCAAGTTGCTGGATGCTGCCCCTATCTATTTCTGATCAGAGTGTCATCCTAATAAACTTATAGAAAGCTGCTGACAGGAGGAGTGTGTTTGAAACATGACAGCTTCACAGTGGAAACTATGCTGTGAAGTTATTTTCAATAATACATGGTCATGAGATACATAGAGCATAATCTAGCATAATATTTTGGAATAAAATCACATGAGAGGCTTCAGAAAGTGATGTTCCCAGAGTAACAGACACTTAGAGACAAGAAATCAATGACAAATAACTTTTTTGACATTACTGAAGCATTCTTCGAAATAACGTATATATTTTGAGATGACAAAATTAGTAGTAAAATTATCTTGGAATACAATCACACAAGAAACCCCAAAGTCATTTTAACATAACGTACTTACCTTCTATAAAATTAAGTTAATGTACTTGAAAAATATGTATACATTTAACAATAATGTAACTGATGTGTGATAACTGTGAAAGAAAAATAACATAACTGGTTTACTCTGCTGGAGGTTTTAAGAAAAGCCAAAGTAGTTTTACAGATAATCCTTTTTTTTTGAAAAAGAGAGACGTATTTGTCTGTCTTCCGGACAACTCTTATTTTCTATTTTATAGTATGCATTATATGATAGCTTAAAATTGGTGTGTAACTAATAATCAAGTTTATATGTTAATACATTTGTAATATATATGTTCGCAGTTGAAGTTGTCATATAAATTACAGTGATTATGTTGATTCATTTTGTTATGACTCTTTAAGGTAGGAATCTCTTTCGTGGTTTCTTTTTTTATAAACCTTTCCATAATAATTGCGAGAGGTGTATATTTAGGAACAAAAAAAACATATTTTATTACCTGTAAGTATAATGAAGACAACACTGTTTTGGTTACTACTCAATGTAGCTGTTCATTATGGCATTCAAATATTTTTTGTCTTTTTGTGATTCATGAAATTATAAACTTAAATATTAAAATCATGGTTTTATTCTTTCTTTTATGTTTTGGTAAATTTGGTAAATTTTGATTCATGAACTTATAAACTTAAATATTAAAATCATGGTTTTATTCTTTCTTTTATGTTTTGGTAAATATTCTAATTATACCTTCAGCATGAATGTTTATCAAATATTTTAAAATGAATGGAAAACTGTAATACGTTTTTGTACTGTACAGTGGCTGAGTCAAATCCACGAAGAATTATTAAGGGGAATGTCATGACCATCAGTAACCTAGTGAAAACTGACACTGCAGTTTACCAGTGCAATGGTTCCAACATTCATGGTTATACCTTCAAGAATTTCTATTTAAACATTCTATGTAAGTAAAATTACTATATTGATATTGTAACATCATAAAGCCTGCTCCATTCTCAAGTTTAAAATGTGAATAAGACCAGAAATATTTTGGAACACTTGGTCTTTAGTAGAATGATCACATGTAAAAATATGTAGGTTTCTACTATGTTCAATGTGAATATTGATTATAAAAGATTTTGGATATAAAACATAGTTGGATTGTTGATTTTAAAAACTATGTTAAAAGTGTTTTTTTGACAGCAGCTCTACAACAGTAAAAAAAAATTATTTGTTAAGTGTTCTTGCTTACATTAGACAAGTTTAGAGTGATGAGTTTCAATGTAATTTCAGTATTTCATTAAACTCACTAGCTCTGAGAAAAATTTTCTAAAAGAATGGTAGTTAGGGCAGTTATTTATTTTATGTATATGTTTTTAAATCAGTTCAATGAGTATGGCTAAACAAATAAATAATACAGCGAGATAGCAGAAATTGCATACAAAAGTGGTTGTGTACTTATAAAGCGTGCCTACTAAACAGTATTTAAATAACATGCAAACTATCACATTCATTTAAAAAAAACAACCTGATCTTTTAAAGATGTAGAGCATGTGTAAAAATCTAAACCATGCTGTTGGTACTGGAAAAATATATAGAAAATTAAAAAATAACAAACTTAAACATGTCGATATAGCTGTAATATATATATTTTCAATCTATACTTAGTTCCTTTTATATGATTTTCTACTATAAATAAAGGTAGATTTAACATCTAGACAACTAAACAATATT
Organism: Tachypleus tridentatus; assembly: GCF_004210375.1. Lineage (NCBI taxonomy): Eukaryota > Metazoa > Arthropoda > Merostomata > Xiphosura > Limulidae > Tachypleus > Tachypleus tridentatus. Next base: position 42,270,404 of record NC_134833.1, on the reverse strand, counting down.
TGTTTTTCTTGTGTTAAGCCAAGAGCCTTTTTAAGGTCACTCTGTCTTTTAACATGCCTGATATATTGCATTTTAAAATTTTTATTGTATATCTGTTTAAATATATAAAATTTCTGATTTAATGTGGAGACACCAAAGAAATTATTTTCTAGTCACAAGTTTCGGCTTCTATTTAGAAACTTGATGAAATGCATGAATGTATCCCACATCAAAATATTGTGTGTTTTGGTAGCTATACCTCCAACAATGCAAGAACCACCTAAAAATATTACGTATGCAGTCGTTGGCTCTAAAAGAATTATTAAGTGTCTGGTATATGGAGTACCACAGCCACAAGTGAATTGGAAAAAAGACAACCAAGAACTTGTTGGAAGTCGGTTTCAGGTAAGAACTATGATTTAGTTATTTGCTGGATTCTGTAGTTAAATTCATATAATGTATTGTTTGGGGTAGGTCAAGCATTTCAAATATATATTTAATTTCACCAAAAAATTTGGGAAAAGAGGGTTGACTAACAGTAAATTGTGCATATATTAATGCTTTATTTAAGACAGTGAGAAATTTCATGTTAGCAAGCATAACATATTTTTTACCTGCCCAGTACCCATATTATGAATCTGTTAGTGAGAAATGAATGCTAATAAACTTAATTTTGTTTTGATTATATATTATAAAAGAAATCTGAAATTAGAATAAAGAAATCATAAAGAGCAAATATGTTTCTCATACAAGATGATGGAATTACTTGTCTGGTATCCATCATTATGGATGAAATGCCATTAATATATGATCACTGGTATGGTCTGATTTGTACCCTGAAAATATGATTATCATAGAATACTGTTTTATATTTTGAGACATCAGCTAAAACAACTGTTGGATGTAATTTTCTGTTCACCAAAAAATAGAAATAGTACCATTCTTTTTTTTTTTATCAAGATTAAATCTCTCGTTTTTAATCAAACAATAATGTTTGGGCCAGAATTTTATTAACATGGCAGTTTCTTGATATCTTACTGTCTCAATACTAATGTTTAAATTGTCATTAAATTTTTTGAATAGTAAAAACAGTTGCTTTGCAAAACTGAGAATAGAATATACTGAAGTTCATGCAGTAGTTTAATGAAAGCAGTCTATTACAGAAGTTTGAATTTAGACAATAATATGAGATTTAATGTTCTTGGTATTTATAGTTTAAAATACTGCCATTAAAGTTTATATTTTCTATGTATTTCAAAATAATAACTGATGAAAGAAGACATTTTGTTATATTACCTGTTAAAAATAAAATAATATCTGTACGTTATGTATACAGGTTTACAAAGTTGTTAGGAAGAAAAGAAACAGTTATTTATAAGTGATTCACAATTGTCTGTTTTTATAACATGAGCAGTGGTATTAAGCAGTTAATGAAATATTCTCTGTAACCTACATTTTTTAATATGCAGTAATTAATGGATGATGATGTGTATTATCATCTATAGACCTCAAACAGTGGGATTTTGGAGTTAACAAATATTTCAAAGGAAGATGAAGGCCAGTATACATGCATTGCAACAAATAAGTATGGGTCATTACAAGCTTCTGGAAATTTGGAAGTCAAAGGTACATTGAAAGTTTTTCAGAGGTGATTTATTTTAATAACTGATGAACAAAAAGGGTTTGATCAACAGTTTTGTTTTTTTTCAGTTTTCAGCTACATCTTCTAGAACTGATTTATGTGTAAAAATATAAAAACATCAGTTGTTTCTGATCCAAGGACTTACATCCAATTGAAAATTGATATGTAATAATGAAATAGTAATCATATCAGTTTTAATATTAAAAACTGTACCATTTGTATTTGGTATGACTTGTTAAGTTCCTGATGACTGCTACATACAAAACATTCACATCAGTAGATTTCTTTACCTCCTACTATATATTTGTAATACCAGAAATAAATAGTTGGCCTTACCTTATGGCTAAGTGCCTTTATAACCATCTTAACTGTTTTACTTTCCTCTTTTTTTTTGTTTTGAAACAATCAGCATATTCCTTATACTACCCTGTATTGTTGTTTCAAGCTGTGACCAAATATTTACCCTTTTTGTTATCTTCAAGGTTATTTTGGTTTATACTATCCTTTATTGCAGCTGTTTATCTTTTGCTGAATATTTATATTACTCTTTTAATATAACTTCAATTTTGTGAACAGAATTGTCGGCTTTTTCTTTCTTTCTATAATTTAATACTGTCATTTTTTGGTTTTACCACTAATAGTCAATGTTTATTTCACCCTGTAAAGCTAACTATTACCACATGTATACATTCATATATCTTGTTGAGTTCATCAATCATAACCATTGTTTATTTTTCCCCTTTATAGTTGGCTTCACTGTGTCACAATATTGCTCTGCTACTAAGCATTGTTATGTTTTCCAGATTACATGTTGCACATTACAGTTGATCTTCCATTACATCATTTGTTTTAGCCATATACGGTTAGCCTCTCTATGTTACAATATTACAAAACTGAAAAAGTGTTTGCTTCTTCATTTTCTACACCATATTGTTGTTTCCTTATCACACCTATTACAAATGTTATTCTGTATTCACTGTTTCACAGTATCACCAAACATTGTGTTCTCTTTTTTACAACATGCTCTTCACTTTCCAGTAATGCAGTGTTTGTTTTACCCAGCACAGTGAGCTTCACTGTATTAAAATATTACTAAATAGTGTTAGCTTGTGCTTTTCACTCATTATTATATTCCACACCATACTGTTTGTTCCCCATCACACTCAGTATTTGTTTTACCCATTACAGCGAGCTTTACTGTGTTACAATATTATCATACCATCAAACTTTATTGACTTTTCCATTTTAATAGTTGTTATTTTCTACAGCACATTTTTATGTTGTGTTTTCACTAGTATAATTAAAATTAAACTGGTTTTTCTTGTCATTTAAACTATACTGCAGTTTCATCTTAAGCTAATTATATATACATATATATATGAGCTGGTAACAACTAATGTCAAATTGTCTGTTAATGTATATTTCTTCTTAATATAGCTAAGATTGCATTGTAGTGTTTAACTTAATTTATTAAAATATATTTTTCATTCTTAACGGTTTTTTTATTATAAGTGTGCATGTTACATTTTCTATGGATCTTATTCATGGTTAATGGTTATTGATAAATTGGAATATTTTGTAATAACTGTTTGTTGGTGAGGCAGACATTAATACCCACTACACAGGTTTTTCTACATTATTCACTGGGTAAACTTGGTTATTGCTGTAGCCCTCTCTTTATTTTTCAACAGACAAACTTTCTGGAAAGTTTCAGACATTTTTCAAACTGTGTGGCCTTCTACATAATATGTTGACTATACTAGCAAGCATTGGTCAGTTTTTTATTTTACCATACTTGGTATTTTCTTCACCATATTGTTGACTGTCCTTCATACCAACTGTTTATTTTACCTTTTTTGTTTTTAATACTATACTGTTGATATGCTATCATGACCAGTAGTAGGGTTATTTGCACATAGCTCTACCTAATGTTTAAGTGATTGATAGTTAGTCAACAACACCTATAATTAACTCTGGAATAATCTTCTCTGGTTGATTAGCAAGATTTGACCATCATTTTTTGTAGTGTATCCTTCATCCAATAATTTTGAGTAAATTTTTTGGAAAAACATGTTGCAAAACATAAATCTTTGAAATTACAATCCAGACTTCCTAACCATTAGGCCCAGCATGGCCAAGTGTGTTAAGGCGTTCGAGTCATAATCCGAGGGTCGAGGGTTTGAATCCTGGTCGCACCAAACATGCTCGCCCTTTCAGCTGTGGGGGCATTAATAATGTGATGGTCAATCCCACTATTCATTGGTAAAAAGAGTAGCCCAAGAGTTGGCAATGAGTGGTGATGACTAGCTGCCTTCCCTCTAGTCTTACACTGCTAAATTAGGGATGGGTCGTGCAGATAGCCCTCGAGTAGCTTTGCGTGAAATTCAAAAACAAAACAAACACTCTCCTTAACCATTAAGCTACACTCACCCCACTTTCCAGGCATTTTGTCTATTTAAAAAAAATGCTTTAAACATAATTAGCAACTACCAGTGTAGTCCTCTAGTACTGTTTGTCACTTGAAAACGTTAGAATGTTGATATAACTGATGTGCAATTCATAATTTATAAATAATGGAAGGAAATTCATAAATAAGAGACTATAGTATTTTATGTCATGTCTCAATAAACAATAAAAGAAAATAAAAACCTGAATTCGAACACAGTGTAGTATAATGTTACCAAACAGAAGTAGGATAAATTAAACCTATGGTTTAGTAGTTATATATGTTGCTGTATTTCAGTTCTTTCTTGTGCTACTATGTAGAGATGATGCAAATGCCTTCTATGCTACTTTGTTTGCACTGTTTTTCAAGGAATGATATTAGCCATCCTTACATTTCCCTTTCTTCAAAAAAGCTTTTTCTTTACCTGTTTGTTTGTTTTTATAAATACAGCATTTCAACAAAGACGGGAATGCTATACTTATAATCAAATTCTAAATACAATGAGGTTCAACTGTAGTATATATTTATCTATTATTGATTGAAAATTCCTGTTTCATCCTTTACTTAAGCTTTTTAAAGAACACTAAATTTCTGTAAGAAAACTAACATTGTTTGCACTACATTTTTTTTTTAAATTACTAGAATTTAATATTGCTTATAATAGCAGTTACTATGTTTGAAACTATGTCATCTCAGTGAAATTGTTTGACACCATTGTTTTGGTTTTTGAATTATCATGTAATAAAAAAGAACTAGCAGAAAGTAGAACAAGATATTCAGACTGTGATATTTACAGATATTATTTAAACTTTGTACTGTGATATTTACAGATATTATTTAAACTTTAATATGATATTTACAGACATTATTCAAACTTTTTACTGTGATATTTACAGACATTATTCAAACTTTTTACTGTGATATTTACAGGCATTATTCAAACTTTTTACTGTGATATTTACAGACATTATTCAAACTTTTTACTGTGATATTTACAGACATTATTCAAACTTTTTACTATGATATTTACAGACATTATTCAAACTTTTTACTGTGGTATTTACAGACATTATTCAAACTTTTTACTGTGATATTTACAGACATTATTCAAACTTTTTACTATGATATTTAGAGACATTACCAGAACTTGTGACTCAGTTATTACATGGCTATGATCATAAAAGGAAATACTGTGCAGTATTGTAAAATTCTGATAACCTGTTGAGGAAATATTTAAAATACTATTTTGATGAACAATCCAAACTATCCTTACTTAGACAACACTACTGCCTGTCTGATAATCTGTTATTTCAGAGACAAGAGTTTAAAAGTTTCCAAGAAGGATTAGGTGATTCTTATTCTCACTATGTGAGAAGATACAAAACTCAGGTGGATTAATTACCTCATATCTTATAGTTAATGCTTCAATATACTAAATGTGTGTGTACTTGTAAGTGATACATAGGTTTATGTACATAAATAGCTATCAGTTACAATAAATATATTCGTATATGTTTTACAAGTGCAATAGAAATTTGTAGAATGTCTTTGGTTTAAAACAGGCTTGATGTTGTAAGTATTGACTTAAATAAAAACCAAATGTGGCTTAATTTGAGGATAATATATCTTGGTTATTTTCTGAATTAATTATTTGAGTTTAAAGCTTTGTTTACCCATGAAAAGTGTACTAAGAAGCAGCAGAGATTTCTAGATGTGTGGCTTCTAGGTAGATTCTATTTCATTTGTTAAAAACGCTCCTGCTATGTGATATATTGCAAGAAATTAAGGTTATAACCATTACTTTGTAACGTGTTATGAGTTTTTTGGGACTCTCCAGGTGCTCTGTTTAGGAGATTTAATACAATATTACATATGAAAGAGTCTGGTATGAATATTGTAATTTTTTTTAGACATCTTAAAACTGACATGACCAGTGTTGTGAAAAAGTAAGTAAAATGTCATTAACACATCTTCTATATAATACTGGTTTGTAATAGAGAGAGAATTTATCCAGCCACTAACATTTATAGCACCAGAAAAAACAAAAGAAAAAATAAGAATTAGACCTATGGATGATCCCACTGCCACACCATCTACCTAATCTTAAAAGCTGTTTATTAAATATGAAGTGATTGTCCCCGAACTCCAATTTAAGAAGACATTTGAATTTTTATTGGTTAAAATTAGAGTACAGGACATCTGGTTTAGAATAATTAGTTAATAATTATTTAGGTTGTTAGTGAATAAGGACTGAATATTAAACCTAACTGTATCAAATTAGTCTGCTTTAGGAAACTTCAGTATCCCTATAGGAAAGACAGGAGAGTCTTTAAAAGTAAATCTGTTCTCAGTTAGTTAGTTTTGTACAAGATATTAAGCAAGTTTGTAGGCATGGGAACAAAGAGTAGAGAAAAAAGGTCTAAGTTGTTTATTTTTAGTAGTTCATGTATCAGATTGGAATAGGAACCTGTTGGATGAAGTTTCGTAAAAGTGTTATGAGAGATAAGTTTGCAATTTTTAAATATCTTGAAGTTCATTGGAGCTTTTCCTCAAGTGAGGTTAAGCCACTTAAAGGATTTAAACTTTGTTCTGTAATTTTTACCCTCTAATTAAGTTGCTTTTGATACTTGAATCAACATTTATTCAAAGCTTGTTTAAAAACAAAAACACTGCCCATCCTTATGTACCTATAAATCATATATAAATACATTTATGGTAACTAAAAACTACCTATATTGGTAAAACCAAACTTCATCTACAATTATGCACACCTTAGTATATAGGAACATTAGCCAAAAATAGATATAAGCTAACTGAAAAGACAGTTAGAAAAAGATTCATATCCACTTTTTTGAAGAGTTTTCCTTTCTGATCCCTGGAACAACATATTATAAACTCTTTATTAAAGAAATCCTCACCATTTTTATTAATCATCCAGCATTATAACATCTGAAATTAGCTGTAAATATTAGAATACTTTTAAAAAACAACTATAATTTGTTCGGTTTGTTTCTATTGATGATTTTTAACTCACTTGTGTTTTTTTCTAGCTAAAACCAAGATCACATTAGCACCTGAGAATGTTGAAGTTAGCATTAACAAGAAGGCAGTGCTTCACTGTGAAGCTGAAGCTGATCCCACTTTACCTTTGACTATCAAGTGGCATTTTAATGGAGAGCCTATAGACTATCATCTAGATACCCGCCTAATACAGACAGAAGATCAGTCTTTTGTTATCAACATGGCTAAAGACAGTGACTCTGGAATTTACACATGTATTGCTGAAACTTTCATAGATAAAGACTCTGCATGGGCAAATTTGATTGTTCAAAGTAAGGAAAGAAAGTTTCGACAAATATCATTATGTTATGATGGTTTCTAAGTATACTCAAATATGTTGTCTAAAAACTAAATCTTGTAGAAATAGATAGATATGAGTGTTAAACTACTTTTTACTGCTGAATTTGATTGTGTTAGGAACATTAATGTTCTAATACTGGGTAATTCCATGTCAAATCATCCAGATTTTGGAAACTATTCCAGGTGACCCCTTTAAATGCCTTGATAAAATTCACGTGTGCTCATTTACCCATATAATGAAAAACTACCAAAGATTAGATCAATATCTCTAACAGTTTCTGATTTACAGCCCTGTAAAATTTAATTAATTTTTTTTATTTTTGGCAAATCAATTTCAGGCAAATTTGGCTGCTTAAAGCTGCAAGAGCAATGGTGGTAGAAGGCTGAAATTTGCTACACTGACTGAATTAATCTCACAGAATTCAAAAATGGTCTCAAACCAAGTTTATCTCTCTTAGGATTTGCATAGTGAGACTGTAAAATCACCTGAAAACCCAAAATCGTAAAAAACATTGGTTTATTTATTAAGCCATAGCTCTAAGACTTAATATGATACAAAGCTGAATTTTGTTTTCAAATTTCCTATAACATATCAGTTGATAAATCAACAATTGTTGTAATTAAAAGTCTATTAGATCTCCTGTAAAAACATTTAGTTCCATGCAACTTTTTATGATTTAGCTAAAAATAGCCCTACTTCAGGTCACAGTTTGACCATGTCACCAGTTATTCAGGCTTTTCAGATTTTTACCATATATTCTTACATCTCTGAATATGATCTACAAAAAAAAATCAGGATGGTTTTCAATCTACTTTTTGAGTTATAATTTTTTAAAGTATCTTCTTACCATAAGTTGTTTACTTGAAAAAAAAAACAACTTCAATTCAGGTGTGTTACTGTGTGCAAATATATCCATACAATTTTGAAAAATACCTGTCAGAAGTTTATGAATCCCACTGAAATATTCTAACCAGCCTTTCACAATGTTCAATAATGAAGTTGTAAGAAACAAGAAAGAATTAATTCATTTCCGAACAAGTTTATTGGCATAACTAGTTTGATCACATAGCAATGCAAATATATTGTGTATCCATTACAGTTATGCAGATATGGCTGAGTTTAAGATTCATAATATAATAAATACAAAGGTAAATCAGACACAAAAAGCACAGTGCTACAACAGGGGATAACTGAGAAAGATTATAGTCACACTAAACTGCAATAATCGTGACAGTGAAATGCTTCAAACATTGCTTTGGCGATAAATTAGCCTTAACAACATCAAATAAGCATTGTTTTGTTCAGACAGCTTGAATAAATTTCTGAAATTCGAGTTTGATTATGTTGAAGTCACTTTCACTTAGAACATAGTGGCGAGCACTACTGCCTTGCATGGTAGGTGCACTTATCAGATAAAGAATATGTTGGAAAGGAATCCAGCTTTCATTTTAAAGGACCTTGCAGGCCATGAGAACAGTTCGTTTCTTGATTTCTTCATAAATGACACCAACATATCAGAATGTTCATCTCATCTATCTTTTATGTTTCCCACATACCAATTCATGATCGTATATGCATGCCACATATTTCCCTGGCTGATAATTGTCATTGCTATCATTAGACCCTATTTGAGCTGCTGCAGCATCACTTTCACTGCTACTACCAACAGTTACAACTGTGTACACATCATCATCTGATAGCCTTCTGATACAATTTGTTGGTAGAATAAAGCTATGATGTGACCTAATACCTGTCACAGTTTTGTGTTTTTACATACTGCTCAAGTAGATCAAACTTTACACAATTCTGCAGGACTGATTCCTGATTAACAAGAGAGAACTAAATGCCCTGAATGTGGTCCTTTGGCCAATGGTACATATCAGAGACACTTAAAATTTGATAATTTATTATTTTTCACAACCTTGATTTTTTTTTTGAAGATCATGTTCAGAGATGTAAGAATATATGGTAAAGGCTGATTAGAATATTTCAATGGGATTAATAAATTATTTCAAAATTGTATGGATATATTTGCACACAGTAACACACCTGAAGTGTTTTTTTTTTTAAGTAAACAACGTATGGTTAGAAGATACTTTAAAAATTTATAACTCAAAAAGTAAGTTGAAAACCATCCTGATTTTTTTATTTTTTGTAGATCATATTCAGAGATGTAAGAATATATGGTAAAAATCTGAAAAGGTTAAATAACTGGTGACATGGTCAAACTGTGGCCTAAGTAGGGCTATTTTTAGCTAAATCATAAAAAGTTGCATGCAACAAAATTTTTTTACAGGAGATCTAACAGACTTTTAATTACAACAATTGCTGATTTATCAACTGATATGTTATAGGAAATTTGAAAACAAAATTCAGCTTTGTATCATATTAAGCCTTAGAGCTATGGCTTATTAAATAAACCAATGTTTTTTACAATTTTGGGTTTTCAGGTGATTTTACAGTCTCACTATGCAAATCCTAAAAGAGATAAACTTGGTTTGAGATCATTTTTGAATTCTGTGAGATTAATTCAGTCAGTGTAGCAAATTTCAGCCTTCTACCACCATTACTCTTGCAGCTTTAAGCAGCCAAATTTGCCTGAAATGAATTTGCCAAAAATAAAAAAAAAATTAATTAAAGTTTACAGGACTGTAAATCAGAAACTATTAGAGATATTGATCTAATCTTTGGTAATTTTTCATTATATGGGTAGATGAGCATATGTGAATTTTTTCAAGGCATTCTGTGGGGGTCACCTGCAGCCCCCTGGATGATTTGACATGGAATGACCCTACTATATTGTAACAAAATTGTTTGTTATTATTGTTCATGAAATGCAGTTATCAGCATTAGTTTTGTCTATCAGTTTATAAATGTAATTGCATATTTTTATATTTGAAACAAAAGACATTCTGTATTAAATTATTTACCTTTTTAACATTTGACTTGTTGGTAGCAAGTATTCTGAAAAATTTTCCATATGATTGTTTCTCACATATAGATGTTATAGAATATTTATTGTTCACACAATGTCAATTAGCTCCTTAGACTTTCTGATAGTCTTTGCAACAAAATGTTTGCAAGGTTCTTAAGCCTTGACCTACAACTATTTTTATTAACTACCTCATAGGGTTACAGAAGCTAGCTAACAATCTGTAATATCTTATTTAAAATGAAACTGTCTGTTGACTTACTGATATGATTTCACAAGCCAAGTAGAGTCTGTTGTGTTTGAAAATGTTTAAGAATATTTAACCCACTAAAGGAAATAATCATTGACTACGAAATATTACCTCTGTTTCTTATTCTTGTATAATTTTATTTCTATTTAGATGTACCTGAACCTCCAGTTTTCAAAGAAGTCAAGTGTGAAGTTCATGTGGCTGATATTCAGTGGGAACCAAGGGGAAATGGTCATGCACCTATCCTAGGATATAATATTCAATACAATACTAGTTTTAACCCTAATGTGTGGGAAAATTCTTTTTTGAATGTGCCACCCACAGACACTCATTTTAAGGTGAGTTTATTACAGAACCAACGTTCATTATCAACTTGAACCATTAAAAATTTTAATTCTTAATGAAGCTAAACAGGTGATGGAATATGCATTGAATGTGTTATCTATATCATTTGATTAGAGTATACATTTTATAGCCAAAATAGAATATTACTACTTGAAAAAAATGCAGATTCAAATGTATAAATGCCTTGCCTTTATATTATGTATAAAAATTTGCATTTCTTATACAATAACTACATTTTATTTTATATTATTTGAAAATATTTTAAACCTCCAAATAAAGATTTACTATTCTTTTTATTTATTTTCTTTTTTACTTTTTTTTCCAAGTACAGCAGTTACAACTATCTTTATTTGTATGTTTTTTGTAAAGTGAGATTACACTGTATTTGTTAAGAAACAATTCACTGAATTAATATTCTTCCTTTATACTGTAAAATACATACGTAGTCTATGTTTATTCACTGTGTACTTTTAAGTAACTCTGAGTAGTTTCAAAAGTATGTCTAATTGATTCATACTCTAAACATACATGTAGTTTACAGTAAAGCAACTTTAAAATTAATTGTTTGACTGAATATTTCAGGTACTTATGTCCCCATGGACTAACTACACTTTCAGAGTGGTTGCATTCAACAAGATTGGTTCCAGCCAACCAAGTGAACATTCCAAACAGTGCTCCACACCACTTGATACCCCTCATAAGCATCCAAGTAATGTTAAGGGTGAAGGAACAAATCCAGATAATATTGTTATATCATGGAAGGTATGCTCACAGGATCGTTTAATTGTTCTTAACCTAATGTTTCTGAGAAAAGTACATGTTTTTAGAACTTCTATACATTTATATATATAATGATTCTCTGTTAATTCTTGTCCTATTGAAATGCATGTAAAATGAAACTAGGTTCTAAATCACTGTAAAATTAAATATTCATTGTAGTTTATCATCACAAATAAATATAATAAAGATTACAATTTAAAGTTCTGTGAATTAATTGAAAATACATTTTTGAACTTTTATCTTTCCAGTTCAAAAGAAAATTTAATAAAGCAACAGGAAAATTTTTTATCTCTGAAGCTTTTGAAAGTTATAGATCTATATAAAAAACAAAGATGTTTTGCTTTCAAATACTTTTATGAATGTATGAAAATAATGTGATTTTGTTAATAGTTAAACTGTACGTAAATACATTTTTAATTGTTTTTATACATAAATACAAAGATCTATTTCTCTCATGAACAGGAAATAATATTTATATTTTGAAAATTTTGGTAATTAACCTAATGCTGCAAATATTTCGCTTGAAATATGGTAATTTTATTGATTTTCATTGTTCACAAATACCTTGTTTTATTAAAGAATGTCTGGTATGGCCAGGAGATTAGGGTGCAGGACTCACAACCAGAAGATTTCAGGTTCAAATTCTCATCACACCAAACATTCTCAGTCTTTCAGCCTTGTAGGTGTTTTAATGTTATGGTCTATCCCACTGTTCATTGGTATCCCAAGAGTTGGCAGTGGGTGGTGATGACTAACTGCCTTTCCTCTTGTCTTACATTGCTAAATTAGGAATGGCTAGTGCAGATAGCCCCTGTGTAGCTTTGCAGAAAATTCAAAATGAACAAAAATGAACTTTATTAAAGATTGTGTTATGCAACATAATGAAAACGTTGCTTTAACTTTGTATTATTTTTCAACATGGTTTTAAGCAGAGGTTAATTTGTTTTGAGTTCTAAAATGAAAACTTTGTGTCGGCTATTTTCTTTCTTCTTCAGTGTTCTGAATATATGAGAATTATCACAAAAATATTATCTTCTTGTGATTTGATATTTTCAAGCTGAATGTCAACTTTTATAGCACATAGGGTAAATTACCTGACCTCCCAGGGTAGAAGCACATCAACAGTTTAGGCACTCTTATCACCTATATGGTAGCTCTTAATCAAATAGCAGGATTGATTATGTTTCTTATAAGTTACCCACTGCTAAAAGTGTTGAGCATGTTCAGTAACATATTTTTGGCTCAAATATCGGATCTATTTAGCTGCAACCTGGCACACTAATTGCTAGGCTATGCCCAATCCATATATTATTCTGTAGTATGTTCAGTACAAAGAGTGAATGTGAGTTAGGGCTTTCATATTATCTTCTGTCGTCTTTAGTGTGCTGAATGATCTTCATAGTCACATGTTCAGTTAAACAATCACACCAGAGATGTATTTTGCAAGAACTGAAATTGTTCATTTCTTTAATTTTTTCTTCAACAAAATGTGAATTTTCATTAAAAACAAAACAATATAGAGGTCTAATCAATTCTTTGATACAGTGTTGCTTACAAGATCAAAGGAAATAAATAGAGTATGATTCTTATGATGATAGAATATCAGCAATTGGTTCTTTGTTTCATGTAGATATCTTTAGATGAACCAAATTATGTTATCTGTTGTTAAGTTCAAACACCAATAACAGACTCTAAAATGTCAAACACTGGATAAGTTTTTGCCAACTTGGTGAAGTACTCAATGAAACTAGCACATACCTATTATCTTTTGCACTTTTTCCATAAGAGCACTGTATCTAGAATGATTTTCTGTAAACAGCCTACAACCTTCTATTGGAATGTTTGTTTTTCATGATACACAAATGTCAGTTTTCTAGAGCCTGCAGTTCTTTACAGTAGGTGTCTGTGATTTGTTTTCAATAAATATCAACAATAAATGGACAGCACACAGTTCACTTGTTTTAAGATAATACACTGCTGGCCAAAATCTTAAGGCCAATGAACATAAAGAACAAATATGCATTGTTAGACTCAACCACTTATTTGAGTAGAGCTTCTAGAGATGAAAATAAGAAAAGGGAAAATAAAAATAAAAAACTTTTAGCATTTAATAGGGAAAATGTGAACACTTCACATTGTTGTATTGCAAATAGCACCTGAGCTATGTCTGAGACATTCATTTCCTCTTTTCAGAGTTCCTGCTTAGTCACTCCTGGTAACCATCTACAGATAAAATTACCACTGCATGTTCCATTTCATTGTTACTTCTGCTTCAATAGCTTTGGCTGTTGCATGGTGTCCAGGATTCAGACATACTTTTGTCAGTTGGCAAAATAATTCACTAACATTTCTCTGCTGCTTACCAGAATGATAACCTGCAATTAAGCTGTACTTTTACAGCTTCATCATTGAATGTGCAATCATAACTTCCATGTTCATGAACCATTTCATTGATTCAAGGTCATTTTGAGTATTGAACATCTACCACAGTTAGTGGTGGTAATTTTTGAAAAATACTACATCTGCAAGCAGTCCTTTCTTTGTCATTTAAGAACTATTAATGCAGAGCTAGAATAATAAATTACATGTTTCAATCTCTTCTATATTTGTAACAAAACTTCTTCATTGCTTCATTTAACTGATATCAATATCCAAGATTAATGTACTTGTTTAGTATAGATGAACTCCAGTCTTTTAACATAAATATGTTTTACAGACTGAAATTCTTGCTCATATTAATGCAACTCAAGAATACCTGAAAAAAATTCTTTATTTCAGGAGATGGCTCTTAGTAGCCTTTTCTGCATTGTCAAACTATGTCCACAGTTGAACTGCTGGTTTCTCTTCTCCACTTGTAGTGGTCTCACTACAGTGATTACAGTCTAAAATCTGTACAGTAGTAAGATGGTCAAACAGAATAAAAAACAGCTTATTGAAGATAAAATCTGCAAAAAACAGTTCTGGTTATAACACGACAGTGGAAACTCAGCTGTTACATTCAGGTTTAACAGGTAAATGCAAAGTATTAAAATAACGAGAGTGTTGAAAATATTTGTTTCCAAACAAACAAAATGAACACAGACTGCAAAGATAGGTTAAAACACAAAAATGGGAATGTATTTCCTACACATAAAACAAACCTACCTGGCTGGTCTCTTAGCTGTTTCAAACATTCTGGTTGTTGGAAGTACCTCATAAAGACAGTTTAATATTACGTACATCATTGATTATTTCCACAATTCATATTGAAGAGAAGATTAGCTTCCAAGTCACATAGATTTGTACAAACATCTTGTGTATGACCCATAACTCAACAAACCAATGACAAGTATCATTCTGAAACTGTTATAAGCTCAATAAAATTGTACTGTAACCTTAGCCCAAGGTTATGATTAATACAAGTTTAAGACCTTTCTTTCTTATGAAAGAAAGTTAAAAATCTAGAAGTTTTCAAATTTGACACATGTATACAATTTTCTATTGTGTTCAATGTGCTACATCCACAGAAGTTAAATTGTTTTCTTTGTTTTAAATCATTTTTAAACTGTTAATTTAAAAATGAGAATTGTCACCTGCTACAATTTTTTAAAACAATATTTATAAAAATTTTGCTAGAAATTATAATAGTTTAAAGAGTTTTTTGTATATTTATCATTTAGCCTATGCCCAAAATTGAGCACAATGCTCCTGGCCTTTTTTACAAAGTTTTCTGGAAAAGAGATGATATCCCTGATTCTCGTTGGAATGTAGTGACTATTAGGGACTGGAAACAAGAGAGCTTTTTGGTGGATCAACAACCAACTTTCAAACCCTACAAAATAAAGGTTGAAGCACATAATTCCTTGGGTAATGCTAAAATAACAGCTCCAGAAGTTATTGGCTACTCTGGAGAAGATGGTTAGTTTATTTCCCTTTTTATTGTAAACTGTAAAATTAAAATATTTTAGTCCCCTGAAAAATTTAACCCCTCCTTATTAACATAAAATTTTTATTTCGGTCCTGTTTATTTCCATGTTACTATGTTTTGGTAACTTATAGTGTTAATAGAGTGTTTAGTGTTAATAAAGTTCAAAATTGTTGGTTTATTAAAGTTATAAAATCAGCTCATCCTGATAAGCATGCAGACTAGCAGTAAGCATTTTAACGGTTTAAAAATTTCTTTATAGTGAAGGTAACTGATAAAAAAATAAATTTATTTTTCTCCTTCAGGAACACAGTTTGAAAATCTAATGTTTGTAACATTATTCACTCATCCTTGAATTATATCATTTTATTTAACTTTATGTATTAATATAAACTTTTGACCAGTTGCCTTCCCTCCAGCCTGTCATTTCAAAATTAGGGATAGCTAGTGCAAATACCCCATGCAAAGCTTTGTAAAAAATCTGAAACTAACTTATTAACTAACAATTATGTTTATTCTTGTAAATTTGTAAACACCAGTGTAATACTAATAAGGGTATATTTTGTCTTAAAACTGAAGATTTGGTGAACATATTTTCTGGTGTAAAGTTATACAGTAAGTTGTGAATTCTAGTAAACATTTTGGTATGTGGTTTTTGAATCACATTTTGAATCAATTAATTGCAGTTAGCATCGTGTAGTCAATGGTAGTTAAGTGAAGTAACATAGTTAAAAAAAGTTTTCAAATTAAGCGTCATTTCCAGTAGTTATATATTTTGAAATATTTGTTATCATAATAATATATAATAAAGTATTTGTTTCAATGATACTCCATGCTCCTTAGTATTTAGTATTATATGATATTCTAACTAAAAGGTTTTTGAAACATTCTAAATACACACATTTGTGTATTTTATCCTTTAGTTCCACTTGAAGCTCCTCAGAACTTTCAACTGTTAATGATACTGGATGGTAGAAGAGCAAAGTTTGCTTGGAATGCAGTTTCTTCAACCTCAATAAGAGGACACTTTAAAGGTTACAAAGTAAGAAATCAAATATTCTTGTGTGGTTAATTTTAAATAGCCTATCATCTGTTCTATTAAAGTATCTTTTCAAATTACATTTCACAACAACCATAAGCAATTAGTCAGACAACTATTATAACATACTGTTAATACCTTCACTGCCATGGGCACATATACATGTCCCTTTCCAGGCCATCTGCTACATGCACATTTATGGGCATACTATATAACCTTTGTTTTAATTTTCAAAAATATGACATTAATTAAATGTTCTGGGAAACAGTATACAATAAAACCAATAATTTTATAATTCATTTCATAAAGTGTAGACATTACATATTTATTTACAAGTTTTAGTAATAAATCTTAACCTCAAGATGACCTAGGAAGGTCGTAAAGTTGTTCTCTCCTTATCAGTAAGTGTTAATACCCATACCAGCCATTGTGAGATATAAATGCATGAATAATTATTTTACTTAATATTTTTTATGGTCTGAAAACATAATCATATGTGAAATATTCTAGGCCGTTACCCCTAAAAGAATTTCATGTTGATACAGTTAAATAAAATACAAGTAGTTCTGTATGTATTTGTCTGTGTATATGATAATAAATATGTCAGGAACAACTGTTTCTCTTTAAATGTGGCCATGAAAGAGTTAAACAATCAATATGGAAGTGGCAAACTACTTGGAGACACAAACATCAAAGCTAAAGGTTATGTAATTTTAGTTTATTACACTTCTTCTACCTTGTACATAAATTGTGTTTTAAAACTACTTGTAATGTAGAATATTTCAAAGCTACATTAAACTGCATGCAAAACTCAACTTTCTCACAAATTATTATTGCTTTTACTTCTCTTCTTTTTCTGTTTCCACTAAAGAAAGTTTGTGATCTGAATGAAATATGTATCAGTATGCAGAATATTCTGAGAATCAATGAGCATGCCAGAACAGATAATGCTTGCAGCAGCTATTTGGGGATGGGCCTGATATTTTGATTAAAAACGACAGAAACCATACTAAATGTATTCTATAACAATTTTTGAAATATCTTTCATCATTTCAAAAATTTCCTAAATTGACCTAGCCAACAGTTCCATATTTTGGTATACATACCCATAAAGTTACCTGGAGACTTTTCTCAGGTTACATGAGAATCTTTGAAAAACATTAAAGAGAAAATAAACCCAATGTTGCAAGCGTGAAGGCCTATTTCTTTGAGTTACTAATGTATACTTACCAACACTCAACTTCACATATTATTGAAACACCCATAAATTATTTCTTTTTATTTACCTTTTTCTATTAATATAAACCACTTTAAATATATTTAAACAAAATTATTTGTGTTATGAATATGTTGTTGGCTCAGAGGTATTACTGGAGGTATGAAGGATGAAAAAGATTGGGAATTATTGCTCCAGAGAATGTACTTTTTCAAGTATGATTACTTTAAATATGGGGCTTTTGTCATAAACATTCTATAGAAGTTATAAATTATGCAAGGTGAGAACAGCCTAATGAATTTACAAAAGATTTTTGGCAAAGAAAAGGAACCAAGAAGAAAATTTTGTACTGTGATTATCTCAGGTTGGTAAAATTCTCTGCTTTATCTTCACATAAATTCAAAGCAGAGAAAAGCTTGAAAAATAAAACTAGAAAGTTTAACTTTTAAGAATATATATAAAAAAAATACATAAGGTAAAATACCTGTAAGTCAGGTGTAGATATAAATACAACATACACAAGTTCCATATGTGTAGAAAAAGCTCATAATATTTCCTATTTCTGAAAAAAGTACATCCCTCAGCAGCTGATGTGTAACATGAGTCCCATTAGCTTTTCTACATTCTATCACTACAAATATAAAAATTACTATGGTGAAATTTTAAGTGTAGTTCAGACTTTAATTATTTACTAGAATCAAATATTTTGTTAAATTGCATTCATATTTGATATATATTTTCAGTTTGCTTCCAGACTAGTTAACATGGCATATTTTGTTTGCTTACAATACTAGTTTTCTCTCTGGCAGTTATGTATTATATGAAGATTGAGGTTTTGATACATTTCAATTAGAATAACTTGTTTTTTCTGTTACCCATAGAAGTGCAGTTTTTATTACTCCAGCAGTATTTTCCAATCACAGCATATAGGGAATTTTTTTTATTGTTTCTTCATATTATATTTAATATAATGAAATGTATCCTAATAAGTGATAGTCCAGATTGGTCACTCCCATGGTCATGGAGTAACCATGCATGTTAGAATTTTCAAGAAAAAAAGGAAAATTTATCCAACTACCTTATCAAAATTAAAGAAAAAGAGCAATTTTGCATTTAAACACTTATTAAAACTTGTTTTCCAAAGAATTATTTTTGCTAACATTTAAATTTATGCATCTGTCAGAACTGTCAGGGATTTTTCAGTTCCTAACCTAATGTACAGTCACAATGTAGTTTGTGACACTTATTACCCCTGACAGAACTTTATTTAAACTAAAAATTATGCCAGATATTTAAGATATTGAATGTGGTAAATGTAAATAAACAAATATTGGTCTTGTTTGGATGCTCTCATCAATATGTCTGACTAATTTTTATAACCATTTGATGTCATAAGATTTTCTCATAGTGCAACAATTGAGATATCCACACATCCTTAAATTTCCTGCCTCAGTATTGTGAATGCTTACTTCACCAAGCAGTGACTATCATATTGAAAAAGTACTAAAAGAGGTTAAGCCCTTTGATTGCACAGTTAAATCCTGTGTGGATTCTTGTAAAGTGTCAGTTAACTTAGAAACATGTTTGGTTTCTCAAATATATGAATCTGGTCCAGTTTAAAAAAAATATTCTTTGATTTATTAATTTTATGAAGTAGGTCTTGTTTTAAAGAATGTTGGTTCACTGAAGTTATGAAACTGGTCTTGTTTTCAAAAAAAATATTCATTGGTTTATTAAAGTTATAAAGCTTGTCTTGTTTTAAAGGATGTTTAATGGTTTATTATGCTTAAAAAACTAGTTTAATCTAGAAAATGTGTTGGTTAGTGATGGTTCCTTAAAAAGGCAGTTTTTTTATCATTAGAATTGGGTTTTATTTTCTTTGTATTTGTTCCAAAGAGTATTCCTTCTCTGAACATTGTTTAGGTTTCTGGATCAATAACTGTGGATTATGAACATAGATGGTGAAGCAATGAACTTCAAACTGTAATTTAGTTTTTTTAAGTATTCTAGAAATACAGTAAAAAACATTTGAAATTTCATCCTTAAAGATCACACATTAAAATAGGGTAGTAAAATTTGTTTATAATTATTAAGTCATAAAAACTATTGTCTGCTGTTTTTAAAATTTGAATAAAAAGTATATATATTACATTATTTTAATTTACACAGACAAATGGAATTGAAATGTGAAAAGGTGTTTCTTGATTCAGGTTCGAACGTGGGCGATAGGTGATGGTCAACACTGGAGAGAACAGGATTTCTCACCAAATGCCACTGAAGGAATAGTTACTGTTCTGAAACCATTTGCAAAGAATTTTGCAGAAGTTGCAGTTATTAACCAAAGATATATTGGGCCACCTTCACAGACAATTACCTTCACCACACCTCAAGGAGGTAAAGTTAAAAACTTTAAGGTGGCTAGCATTACATCTTTTAAAAGCTATTTGCATGTGTTTTTTCTAATTATATCCAGATAAAATGATGAAGAACAAACAATTAACCTGCCTATCCCAATTTAAAGAAATAAAAATATAGTTATTAATCTAATTGCAACCAAGAGTTTGATGAACAGAATTTAGTTGTACTTTTCTTAAAGCTTATTTGTTACCAAGTGTCTTAGTTACACTGTATGCTGTTATTTTTAGACAAATCAAAGCTTCATCAGTTTGTTTTAAATGTTATATAGTCATTTGGTTATGTGCTTGGTCTTATGTATAGTTCCTGGAGCAGTGGCCAGCTTTAGTGCCTACCCATTAGGCATCAATTCCCTTTACTTGATCTGGAAGAAGCCTGATGAGGCCAATGGTATTTTAACAGGTTACAAAATATTTTATAGTGAAGGTAAGCGAATTTTTTTTTCTCTCTCTTTCAGGAATACAATTTGAAAATCTACTGTTTGTAACTCAACAATTTTATATAGGTAGCGTGTATCTTAAAAATAAAGTGAATAAGTAAAATATGAAATACATTGCAACACTTTTTTCTGCTTTCATTATTATACAAAAACTTTCTTTTCATGGCATCTATTATTTAAATAACTCATGTTTTGTGTAGTAATTCTTCCAGACAGATATATGCTAAAAATGGTCAATACTCTGATCAATACATTTGTTACACAAGAGATGAGTTTTTGTAGAATTCTATGATATCATAACAATTACATTTTGTTAAAATGAAAATAGAATATTGGTGAATGAAGAACAAAGTGACAAATTTGTAGTATTTATAAAAATAATTATGAGAAAATGAATGGAATAATATGAACATTAGATACCATAGAATAACTCTGATTATAATCAGTGGAATCACATGAATTTAAGGAAAAACCTATACTGTTGGCATAATCACCAGAACAAATTTAACTTGTGTTTACAAGTTCAACAACTTTAAATTTATATAATAGTTGTAAGAACAGGTTTGAATTCTTAAGTGAATACTTATGTTATTGTATATTACTTTAATTGACAGATTTTATGTTTTAAAGAAATCAGTGCTAGGAAATAATAGGGTGGGTTTATGAAACAAGCTTTTCAAGACAGAAATAAAAGAAAGTTTTTTCAGTCTTTAATAATTGCACTACAAATTATTTCCAGTAAATGGTACAATATTAGGAATAAAAAAGGAGCACCTGCCCCCTCTTTCCAATCCTGATGCAACCAGGCTTAAGTTGACAGGTTTAATACCTCAAACCAAATACAGAGTCACTATTCAAGCCACTACTCAGGTTGGAGCTGGAGAACCACGTTACATTGAAGTAATGACAGGTTCTGAAGATCATAAAGGTATATGTAACTGTGATTTCTTTTAGGAAACCATTATTGAGTGTCTGGGCATCATAGAGGTACATTTCATGTTTCCAGTTATGTTCCTTATGTTTATTTTGTCATTTATTGAAAGCAGTGTTGAATCAAACAGTCAGTATAGGTTGTTGTTGTTTTTTGTCTAAAACTGACTGAAAGAAAAATCATTGGACTTTACAAGCTCTTAACTCTATTTTCTATAATCATTACCATTATCAATTTGTAGAAGTAATTTTTATTGCTTTTTTAATTGAAGGTTAAACTAAATGAGCTTCAGACATTGTAAATTTTTAATTCTTTATTCCTGAAATTGTTGGTCAAATTTACTTATTTTCTAAATTTTGTTTCAGCACAACAAAATACAGACAACAAGAAACCATTTGGTTCTTCAAAGCTGTCCCTCTACACTAAGCCTCGAGAAAATCTAAGAACAAAACCTAACATTTATTTCTTCAAGAAATTCTTTATTCCCCTTCTAAAGCCTTCAAAATTACTGGCCTCCACAACTTTCAATGACATCTCATTCCATAAATCAGTCACTCTGCTAGAAAAATAAAACTGTCATAAATAAATCCCACCCTTTCTTTATCAAGTCCTTTCTTCTTGCTATCTTCAGAATAAAGCACAAAAACATCAGAGGCTTTTATCTTATTGATCCCCAGGTAACCTGGTAACCTTCAATAAGATCACTTTTTACACTTTTCCCAAGAGGAAATAACTTAAGAGATAAATAACCCTCCATCCCTTAAGTGTCCTTTATCTAAATTTCTACTAAAATGTTAATATTTTTGCTAGTTGAAAAAACCAAACCTCTACACAGCAGTCCAAGTGAGACCAAACTGGTGAATTGTTTAAAGAGATAATAACATCTTTTTATTTGTAATCAGTACACCTGTAAATAAAACCTCATTTCTAGTACTAGAAACAGAGAATTTCTTCAGTGGCTTGAACTATCCATCACTGTGCCAAGATTTTCTTCAGTCATCCTTGTTTTGGTTTCTAGCTATATTAAACATGTGATTCAAATTATGATAACACAAATAAATTATCTTGCACTTCTCATAAATAAAGATCATATGCCAAATATTTATCTATATAGCCAAGAATTTAATGTCATTTGCAAACTTTACTAATTTATTGCTTGTACCCATTTCAATATTATTTACATAAATAAGAAAAAAAGCAAAACCCCAAGCACTGGCCTATGAGGTATTTCATTAGCAGTAAGAATCCACTTTGACTGTTTTCCATAAAAACAAAGTTTTGCTTTCTCCCAACCAACCATTGTACAAACTAATTTGCTAGTCTATATTTAACTCCTGTTGATTTTTGTAGCTAATTTTTTATGTGATGCCTTATCATAAACTTCTTGTAAGTCTTAAGTCTACACCATTTCCATCATTCAGATAATACATAACACTCATCCCCAAAATAAAAGTTAACAGAACAGATTAGATGGGAGGATTTTCTTTCAGCTAATAATTTAATTTCTTTCCTCTATTAAAGACTCTGAAATCTGTATTGAAATAAAAATTCTGTTTAAGAAAGTTTTTAAAATGATGTATTTTGATTGCTTATCGTGAATTATTTCTCAATTAGCTAAATAGTGTTACCTTTACTTTTAACATATTAAATTTCATATAATTATGCAAGTACTCTATTTTTGTTTATTATATAGTTCCAGGTGTACCAATCTTTATTTGGTCACAAATTCATGATGATAAGGAAGATGTCATACTCAAGGTAACATGGTTGCCTGCACTTGATGACCACCTGGGTAGTCATTTCTTTGTTCAGTACAGGCTAAAAGGTAAGTAACAGTTGTGTTGTGTATGTTTGACTGAACTTAATTATCACTTTGATAGATGTTTCTTTGTTCAGAAAAGACTAAAAGGTAAGTATCAGCTTGACTGTATTCAAGATAACATGGTTGCCTGCACTTGATGTCCAAACTGGTTGTCATTTCTTTGTTCAGTAAAAATAAAAGATGAATAAGAGCTGTGTTGTACTCAAGGTAATATGGTTGTCTGTACTCAATGATCAGAACAGACTGAAAGGTAACAGCTGTGTTATACTCCATGCAATATGGATTCCTGCACTTGATGGTGGCCCTGATAGTCATTTCTTTCTGTAGTACAGATTAAAAGGTGAACAACAGATGTGTGTGGCTGAATCTGTTCTCTTAAAGTAAAAATCAATCTAATCTTTATTGAAATAAAAGTTTAGTTTATAAAAAAGTTTTATGTCTCTGCTTTTTATAATTAGTTATCAGACATTGTAGAAGAACAGAACAAACATATATTTGTTGTTTAGGTTCATACAGAAGCAATTTTAAAATACATCTGTACATTTTCAAGGCTTTACCATTACTTTTATTGCACCAATACATTTCATGTTTAAAAACTGGTTTTTTCATTCCTTTATCAGCTTTGTTTTAAATTTTTGGTCGATTTAATTTTGATCTCTAACTTTATGTTAGCAAATTTTATTTTGTCAAATGCATGTGTCCAGTAATTAATTGAAGTTTTTGTAATGATAGTTATTCCATATATTTGTATTAGAATTTTAGCATTTTTTTAGTCCTTAAACGAAATTTGGTTTGAGAATGAAATTTCAAGTCTCTTTTTAATAAATATTTGGAAAATTGTACATTTTTGTGTCATTTATGTTATTGTATCATTTTTAATTGTCTTGCTTCATTTCTACAGTTCAGTGTGTTAAAGTATCTACTAAATAAATATAAACCTCCAATTAAAGAAAGCTACTTATTTAGATCAAAAATAAAAAGTAACCTGTGAATAAGTATAGTTAACTAAATATATTGTTTTACAATTAAATGTTTAAATTACAGTTAAATTACACTTGCTGTTAGTGATATTTTCACTAATAAATCCAAAATAACCTCATGTGTTGAAAAGCTCAGGAAACTTAAATTAGCTGTTAATCCATAGAATAAGTTAACAATACAAAATAATCGTTGTAATAAAAATATACTAAAGAAAAATTCCACGCATAAAAAGAGACATCTTAATAATACTATTGTTCAAAGTAGGAGAGAAAAAAGAACAGAGTATACCTAACTTACAAAACAAACAAATTATAATTATTAGCTCTATTGATAATGATTTGGTCTAACTTATAGGAGATTCCGCCTGGACAAACACTATTTCTGAATTAGAAAATGATTACACTATGATTACGAACTTGGAAATGAATGCTGTCTACGAGTTAAGAGTTGTTTCCGTTGATGGCCCTTATGAAACTCCAAGTCTTATAGCTGAGGTAAAAATTGGAAACCATGGTAAGTAACATGATGTTTGTATAATACTGTTTTTATATTCCAATATTTGCATTTTGTTACGTCTGTTTCTGCCTGTTAAGATTTGTGGTTCAATAAAGTTCATATAGTTCAAGCTTTTGACTCCAGTATTATAAATGTAAGTTAGAAATCCAGTCATGTTTGTAATTTTGTTAGATTTCCAATTTGTCATTCATACATAAAACAGAGTTAATTAGAAATATTCAAAGTACAGAAAAAAACTTGTACATATTTCTTTTGAAGTAATAAATAGTCTGTCAACATTTCAATAATTCTTTAGCTTATGTAATGAAAACTGATATTATCTTTTGATCAAAGCAAGCTACTTACATAGATCAGAACTAAAAATTATTATACCTAATAATGAGCACAACTAATTACAAGTTTCAAACCATATCACTTATAAACCCAATAAGCACAACTAATTACAAGTTTCAAACCATATCACTTATAAACCCAATAATATTTCATGAGACTCAGCCAGTTTAAGAGATTTAGGTTAGTTCTAAATAAATATGATAAGCTACATGTACAGAATAATCATTATGGTAAAGTAATGAACATAATATTAGGTTAAAAGAGATTAAAAAGTTAAAGTAAACACTGTAATGAACATTGTATGCCTACACTGTAATAAAAGTTATATGTGGCTCAAACACTAACTGTCAACTAAGATGATGAGTCCACAAACTAAGATAATAATTTGTATAATAAAAACGAATAGTAACAAAACAGTTGGAATTAGTTATAATAAATAAAATAACCAATACTGTTAATGAAAGTAACCTTATAGAAATAATAACATATATCTAAATTGCTATTGTTCAAGGATCTATTGTATGACTTTCCTTTACATATTCTGATGTGTATTTTGCTTTATTTGTCATTGTTCAATTAATCAACAGTGCCTAAAGTTTCTTCTTTCAATGTAAGTTCATGTAGATAAAATATGTTCATGTTATAGTGAAGTAACAGAGGGCAGAGTGGGACATGATAGGTGAGTTGTTTTAATAGTGGGCTGGTAATGACCTGTTGCTTTGATTATGAAACATGAAAGAAAGCTTACCAACTGACACAAACATACTTAAACTGTGCAATTTATGTGAAAAAGGAACAGTCATATTTTGGGTCTTCTTTACATTTGAATCATTCAACATAAACGGCAGTTTATTTATACATACATATGTGCATATAACATTCGATATTCCACAGGTTTTAAGGCTAGCCATTACCCACAGTTTTTAACTAATATGCATATATTTCTTTTTATAATAGTTAGCAACTAGATTAGTTGCACTGCATTTATTTATAATTACAAAAATAACCAATTTGTGTTTATTGGTAAGTGGTATTGTTTTATAATTATTTAAACCCATACTCAGTTTTGAAAATATTGATTACAATATTCTGTTAAATTTTGTCCAGCACGTTTAATGGCCGTGTGAGTTAAAACAAACAAAAATACTCTTTGTGAACTAATGTTTGTTATACATTTCTGAAGAGTTAATATTTATTATGTGTAGTTTTATTTGTCTTGCCTCAGTTCAGAGAGAAAAAAAAAGATTAACATGAGATAATACAATAAAATAATAAGTTTGATAATGATTTAGCTGCTAGTCTTTAGTACAATAAGTATTATTTAAGTTTTACTTTTTGTGGGTAAACTAAAAATCTGAGTCATCTTGGAAAAATGGTGGCAGTTCCCAAACTAAACAAATCACAATCATTATAATAAATGCTTTAAAAGCATAATTAATAATTAATATATTTTATATGGTTCGTTTAAGAAACTTCTAAACACTTCTTAATGGTCATACACAAGAAATGGTGATATAAACTGGTCAATTGAAACATTCCGTTTCTTATCATTATAGCTGCTCCTTTCGTTCAACCAGTTGAAGAATCAGGAATACCTCTCTGGCTTATAGCTCCGGTATGTTGCATCATTCTGTTAGCTATTATTTTGGTCATTATCTATCTTGTCAGACAAAATGCAGGAGGAAAATACCCAGTATATGAAAAGGAGGTGGCATTAGGTTCTGAAAACAATTGCCTTGACGAGGGAGGCTTTGATGAGTACAATAAGCCGTAAGTAGAAGTTTTCTCTTGTGGTGTTTTTATAGATAATATAAACATTTTGTTTCTAAAACTAGTGGCTTGGAAACGTTTTAGTATTGTATTTTTTCTGTATTGTAATTCACCCCACCCCCCTCCACACACACACAAATATACACTGGTAAAAATATATGACATGTATTACCATCACTAACTATTAAAAGTTGTAGCATACTAGAGATTCAAACAGACTTACACATAAGTATACAGTAATATCAATTTTATGTGACATGCCTATTAGCGAGAAAAAGGCACCTGAGCAAATTCCGGCTAGGGTGTAATAAACAACATACAGCAATACTTGGAAGAGAACTTTATCCTTTAACATCCAAGGTAAAAAAAAACAAGGGGGAGAGCATCAGTCAGACATAAAGTGCTATCTGAAAGTTATAATATACATAGAGGTATAAGCAGTGAGACTTGCTTTACTTCACATGCATCTAAAGATATGTGTAGTAAATTTGTTGTATTTTTTTTACTAACATTTTCATGTCCACAAACAAGATACTCAGATTTTTAACATTTCGAAAGACTCCTGTCCATGAATAATATAGAAACACTTTTTATCATTATCAACTTTTACCCACAAACAATATACTCAGGTTTTCAATGTTTGGAAGACTTTTATTCAAAAATAATGTACTCACATTTTTGATGTTACGATAAGTCCATAAACACCGTTTATTAACTTATCACTGGTATGAAGACTTTTTTTTTCCATCAACTCACTTTCATCATGTTCTAAATACTAAAAATAATGTTCTTATTTCCTCATAAGACATATATTCATTTTAGTACTGTATTTTGAAGACCATGAAGAGTATATTCAGTTTTCACTATTATGAAACTTCTATCTAGAAACAGTATATTAATTTTCTTAATTTTTTGGAGACCACAAACAATACTAACTAATTTCTTATTCATATTAAGATTTAATATTGCAAATAATACATTCACTTCAGTATTGTTTGAAGACAGCTAAAAACAAATATATAATCTTTTTCATTGATATAAAACCTTTATCCAAACACTTGGTACATTGGTACTCAGAATAAATTTTGTTTATATTCAAGGTTTCCACTCCTTAGTTGGATCACCAGCAGCATTCACGATTATTGTATGCTTTCACAGGCTGTGGAAGCTTCATTTCAAAAGTTCCTGGACATTTAGTAACCTTAATGATGAGTCCAGGAGCTCTGCAGGTCCTTGAGTCACTACTGGTCATTCAGTTTGCAACTTTCTAACTATTTTCCACCAATCCTGTGGGATTTCCCCTTCTTGCATTTTGGTAGGATTTGAAACTTAGTCCAGAGTTATCTGAATCTGTTAGATCTGGGAGTAGTGAGAGAGAGACAGGCTAGTTCTTCAAAGTTTTATTCCTGTCAGATGTTGAGCCTATTCTGTCAGGAAATTGGTGTCCAGTCATCAATCTTCCTTGTCTATATCAATGCTTATATTCTCTAAGATTCACATGTTACTCATTCCTCAGTCTGTGTTGTTTTTTTACTGGGATTGTAGTTGTCCAGCTTAGTTGTAGTTAGCTCCTATTTGCAGTTTGTCTTTGGGGTGGAGCCCCATCACTACCAGTATTTGTGGTGCACAAGGGTCATGTACTGCAGTTCCTAGTTTTTTCCTTCGAACTAGCACAGTCTTCACAAGGAATCTGCCATATTGTATAAGTTTTGATTTTTCTCATCCCCTTCATTCCATCTTATTTCCATGAACAACTGGTTATTGCTGACAAGATCTCATCAATTTTTACCATCACATCCTCATTCTACATTCAAATACAACCCAGGTGGGCTTCCCTTTTAGGACTACAACTTCTATTCTTGCTCAAATTTCACATTTCATCAGTCTGGGTATTTTGTATTTTTCATCTCAGCTTTCAGCTGTCTCCCATCCTGCTCAATGCTATAGAATAGGATGCTATGCTTTTACTCATCTCTCCTTCTCCCACTACTCAGATGGTTCTTTCTCCTTTGCCCTGAGAACTCAAGCTATCCTTTCAGTGATCTTTAAGTGAACAAGGATCACACACACCTCTTTACTGATTTCCCCTGTTTTCTTAGTTCGGATCATTCTTTAATCTCAAGGGGTTTTTAAATTTGGAAACTACTATGATTTTAGTTTCTCTATTGCCACTTCATGCAGAGTTTCATTCTCTTCACGAATGCTTTGCTTTCGGGATAGGGTGCATATATCAACAGACAGGACTTCTAGAGTTTGTGCATGGATAAGAAAAATTCCCTACACAATGTTTTTGACCTTCTTGCTCTAAAACGGGCAATGCCTTGTAGTCTAGGCATCTTAATGGGTATATTGTCAGGCTTCATTCTGACTGTTCTGTAGTGGAGTATTATGTTCCTCATCAAGGAGGCATGTGGTTTAGGGTTCTTTATTTTCAAATTTTTTATTCCTTTCTTGGGTCTAGCCTTATCACCCTCCTAGCTTTCCATGTTTCATGGGTAATGCCTGCAGTAGTAAGTCCATTGTCTTAATTTATACAGATCCTCCAGACAGAATATATGTTGTATTGCAAGATTTAGGTGGATTGTCTTTCATTTTGAAACTCTAATTGGCAGGTTGACTTCTCATTATATCACTCAACTACTGACACTTTTGTTTCCAGTAGCTCATCTTTGGACTTTGGAAGTAGATGCTTTCTTTCTTAATAGGATTGGATTACCACTCTCAGCTTTCTCTCCTCTTCACATGTTGTCCAGTGTATGAAATATGACTTGTTCCAACCCATTGTCAGATCCTGTTTATAGCACCAGATTGTCTGCTACACCCAACTTACAGTTTCTGTGATCTTTTCTGGTGTGTCCAACTCTCCTACTCTTTTTTTTAGGAGGAAGCCATGATCTGATATGGTACACCCAGACATAGAAATTATGCTTTCTTTCACACAGTGTTTGGGTCTAATTTCTAGGATGACATGTACCTAACTCAGTTTCTGTTTAATCCCAAGATGAGCACTTATCAACCGTAATGACATCATATTGGCAACGTTATATGGGGAGGAAGTTGAAGCCTTTTCAATAACTGGTGTTAACCATAACTCATTTTTGATTTGGCTCTCTAACAGAGGTTTTTTGCATTTTCCACAATTTCTATTATTTACAGCAGCCTTGTCAACTACCGTTCAACATGTTTTTTTTAAGTCCCCAATACTCTCCAGATTCCTCACATTGTTTAGGGTAATTGGTCCCAAATGGATTAAGGTTATGTGTTCTTTTTCTACACCTGTTTGCAACCTGACTGTTATTTGCTATGTATCTCCTTCACATGGAGATTTTTTGTTGCTTCTGACCTACAGGCATCATCATTTGGTGTGATTTGTGCTGTTTGTCCACAGACCACTTTCACATTCTCTCTATGTCCTCAGACCAGTTCTTCTTACCCAACACTCTGTCAGGTAGGGGTTCAGTCCTTTTTCCAAGATTCATCTGCTCACTTCTTTTCTCTCTGTGTTTAAACAAATTTCAATCTCAGTCATATTCAGTAAGGGTCTTAAAGGTTTTGTTGCCTGCACTTGCACCTTTAGAGATACTAGAAAACATTTTTATTATGAGCTCTCTTTGAAGGCAAGGTATCTTTTGTGAATCATATTTAATCAGATTTCTGTTTTTTATGTTTTTTGCAGCCTGGTTGAATTGTCCACTGGAGGTCATTGTGTCGACTGGTATGTGCACCTCCCCTATATCTTTATCTCACGTTATCTGCTTCATGGGGCAGTCTCTTAATCTAATGACTTTTTCTACTCTTTTTTAGCTATCTTAACCATTTCTGCTAGATTATCTTGAGGGGTGAGTATTTGTAATTATATATTTCAGGGTCCCTTATCTTGTTTTCACAGGATCCCACTCTGTGGCAAGTGTTGCCCAGACAGGTGTGCTTTTATCAAACCAATTTCACACTAGCAACCACAATTTTACCATAATTATTACTAGTTGAAACAGGTCCTGTAGAAATGAAGTGTTCCATAAGACCACCAAGGAGCTCACCAGATGATATTACCATATTATGCTCGACCATCACTCATTGACTATCATGAGTAAAGCGAAATCAGATCCTGCCTATTCATGCCAATCATCAGGTTGAATAAATCAAGGTTGGTTTGCTTTTAAAAATTTATGAACTTTCTTCACCGATTCCACCGTTTGCAGAGCACTGTTTTTCAGGACTTTCCAACACAGATTCTACTAGTGGAGCTAAGGAGTCTTTACCACACTCAGTTTCCAGTCACATCCAAAGCCTTAGAGTGAATTCCTACATTTTCTAAGAGGGGTGAAGTGGGGGGCCATTCTACAAAGGGCCATGAATGTTTTGTTTTGTTTTGTTTTTTTCCCCTTGATATAACTAGGATCAGCACTAGCCAACATGGAAGCCTACTTGTAATACCAGTACAAGTTTGATGTTTGGCTCTCTGGTTGAGGTGTGATGGGCCTTCTTTTTGATCAGTATCAGTTCAGTACATTGTACATGGAAGAAGGTCCACTATCTCCTCATAATTCTGAACATGGAGTAGTCCCATCCTGGGACCTTGGTTGAGCATAATGTTCCATGTCCTCCCCTTAATTCTATGGGCAGGTGGAATGTTCCTTATCCACTTGACTGAGAAGTGAGGATGAATGTTCATAATTCCAGAATGGATGAGTTCTGTTCCTTAGGTTGAGAACCTCATACACAATTCTGTTATTATGAGCCTAGGGTGTTGCCTTTTGGGCTTCTTCAGGTGAAGAAGAAGGTTTGTCTGCTTCAGTGTTGCATACTTTCTCACTGTAATTCTAATGGTTTGTAATGCATCACTCTATAGTTACAAGTTGGGTTTCAATCAATAGTATATATTTGTGTGTGTGTGTGTGTTTCTGTCTGTCTGTCTGTCTGTCTTTACATTAAAGCCCAATTGTTCTAGCCATCACTGTGGGATGTAGGGACCAAGATCCTTTAATTCCAACCCCAAGTAGTGGAACCTCAGCTATGTGGTTGGACTATGAGCTTGTAATAATAATCACCCATGATACAGGAACTAAGTTCAAGGTGAATAACATACTTGTTCTTAATTTATTGCAGTTCCCTCTACTCTGGTACCAATCTTATCTTGGTATACCAGTCATTTATGCAAATGTTTTTTTGTATGGATACTGCCCTCACCAGCCTCTCCACCTTCTCAGTGTGGGCTTCTAACTATAAGTAGCAGTAGAGTTAAGTATGTTATGATAGTTAACACTTTACTAAACTGAAAATGTATTTCCATTAATACTTACCTCCACTGAAACTTTATCATCTTCTTTCCTCAATAAGAGCTAGTGTTAGATGATGGGATAAAGTCAGTCTTAAAAGTGATAAAATTATTTAAATTAGGTGTTTATACACAGTACCAGGATAGAAGGTGGGTAATCCATGCCAACTCACCTAGGGCTTCCTAGTTCATGTCATAAATTTCCTTGAAAAAATTCAAGCAAAAACTTCATTTTGGTTTATTCAGCCATGCGGTACAGCTTTAGGATTTTCTATGGCTGAATAAATCAAAATGAAGTTTTTGCTTGAATTTTTCAAGGAAATCTATGACATGAACTGGGAAAAGTTTGTTTGTTTTTTCTGGGTGAATTGGCATGGAATGACCCATGTGCAATGACATAGGTGGAGAATATCATGAGATAAATACTGCCAAGTACAGTTAAGTGGGGTAAAAAAGACTGGAGGAAAAAAATCAGACAAATGCTTAGCTGGGCAAAGAAGAATCCCTGGTGATCCAGTATTAGCTACAAGTGTCAGTGCTGATAATACATTTTCAATTTAGGAAAATGTTAACTTTGAAAACATTAAAACCTTCAGGTAATGAGGTATATATAAAAAACAAAAACTGATATAGAAATTACCATATGTAAACATATTGCAGTTTTAATATTTTTGTGAACAGTCTGTTAAAACTTACAAAATGATAAGAGTCATTTTCGTTTTCCAAATTACATAAAGCACAATATGCACACGTTTATAGTTGAGGCTAAAAAACTACAACTAAGGATTTGTCAATTCTAATAGATAGTGGTCACGAATACATTATAGAAAATTTAGAGAAAGTAATAAACCATTTGTTATCATTAGCAATTCCATTGTAAAGAGAAAACTAAAGACTTTGAAGTTATAACAATACAAACATTTTATTTCTGTTGATAAAACGTAAAGAACTTTCCATCAACTGTTGTGAGGTTTTTGTTTTTTGAATTTTGTGCAAAGCTACATGAGAGCTAACTGCACTAGCCATCCCTAATTTAGCAGTGTAAGAACAGAGGGAAGGCAGCTAGTCATCACCACCCACTGCCAACTCTTAGGTTACTCTTTTACCAACACATTGTTGAATTGACTATCACATTATAACACCCACATGGCTGAAAGGCTGAACATGTTTGGTGGGATGGGTATTCGAACCCTGCGACCCTCAGATTACAAGTCGAGTGCCTCAACCATGCCGGGCTGCGAGATTTTTTAATAATTATACTAAATGACTACTCTGTAGCGGTACACATAGAAATTTCTAGGACAATGTAACTCACATAAAGTTGTCATTGTTTCACTTGCAGAGCATGTCTTTTTTACATGACTATACCTTTGTACAATTTAGCCAACGTCTTTCAATAAATGCAGGAAATTCCAATGGGAGGTAACTTCAGCCAACAAGTTAGAGATTTGTATTTGTTTGGACTATAATTTTCATCCAATACAAGTCTTACTAAAAAAGAAAAAAGTATAGTAAAGCTTTGTATATCAGTCATACTTCTAGTAATATGGGTAATATTCTTATAATGAATTATCGAAGTTTTAAAGACAGAGCCAAACTAATTTATCTACCAGAACTTACTCAAGGAAAAACACATTTCTGTTAAAAACAAAAGACAACATCTGGACTTAGATATTAGCATCATTAATCTTAACATTAAATTTTACAGTTTCAATGAGATGAACACTTTAAACTTTGAAGCTGTAAACCTTCCATTTACAAATATTTCAAGTAAGCTGGGTTACAGTGTTTATTACCCACAGATTATGAGATACAATAGAATTTTTTTTCAACATTACAAAACATTGTGAATATAGCTTGTAAACTCACTTTCAGTTTCCACAAGTGAGATTTCTTATTGCTCATTTTAAACACAAATTTCATTCAGTTCAATGAGAAATGCAACAGTCTTATTGTTACAGGTTATGGGTAAGAAGTTTCACAGGACATCTTGATCTTTTATGTAAAACTTAAGAACTTTCACGTCTAATTGTGATTGCTTTGGATATTGTTTATGGTAGAAGTAAACCATTTTAGTGTATCATCCATATTAATGTTGTTATTTCACGGTAGTTTTATCATATATATTTGGTTATTACTAGTTATATAACATTTCTTTATATACTATTATGTTATGTGATTAGTTGTACTGGTTTTTGGTAATTTCTTTCTTTACCATATTAATGAGTGTTGTAATTGTTTCCTTTCTAGCTTTTGCAGAATATTTAACTGTATTACTTCCTGTAGCCAGCTTTGTGTTTGTGTGATGTCAGACG
The DNA here is from genome assembly GCF_004210375.1 of Tachypleus tridentatus. NCBI lineage: Eukaryota > Metazoa > Arthropoda > Merostomata > Xiphosura > Limulidae > Tachypleus > Tachypleus tridentatus. The sequence continues at coordinate 42,235,713 of NC_134833.1, read as the reverse complement.
TTTAGAATGTTGTTTCTTATCGTGTTTAAAATAGTTATATTTTTATAGATGATTTAGGTATTTTTAAAATTTTTTATTTATTATTTTGTATCTTCTGCTTTTAGTGAATTATTGAGTGATTTTGTCAGTTAATGAATAATCAGTGATAATTTAGACAGTGTCTGTTGCTGTCCATCAGTTAGTCATTTCAGTGCTGTTAAAGTTTAAGAGTGTGTTTTGATAAAGTACCAAAGATGTGAGGAGTACCATACATATAAGAAAATTTAAAAAACTGAAATTGTTGTGTTAGCATCTGCTGTGAACTTAGACCTATCAGTGAGCACTAGCTAGGCTAACCAAAGATGTGGCACAAGAATTGAAGCTTTTGAACTTTGAACTATTTTTATACAAAATTATTAAACCAAAAGAACCTGCATAAAAATATTAACCATTATAGCAGTATAATTACTTTCTAATTTTGATGAAATTTGAGATAAATACCAAAAAATATTTTAAAATTATCTTAGTAAGGAAATTAAAAAGCAGTCATAGAAAATAATATTCAATCTTCTGATAATAATAAAATTACCCTTGATTGAAAACACAAGTTGTTATCAGTAACTTAAACTTAAGTTGTAGACTGAGCTTTTATATGGATTTCTTCTTCCATTTATCTTGGTTTCAAGATGATATTTTAGGCTCAGCAATGTCTTGAACCTAAGAAAAATGGCAAGGGAAATTCTTAGAAAATAAATTCATATGTTGAATATTCTGCTTAAATTCACCTTCAAAGAAAGTGAGCTATAATTGCAAATACTTGGATATTACAGGCACAAATTAATTTTGTTCTATCAGTTCCAGTAATCACCATCTTCTAAATGGTAGTCGGGTATCACTAGCAAGTAGCCTGGCCCCTCCACTGAGTGAAACTGATAGCATGGCAGAGTATGGTGGAGAAGGAGATACAGGCAAGTTTACCGAGGATGGATCTTTCATTGGTCAGTATGGCAAAGTCAAAAGTCCAGAAGAAGAATCAGGATTATCAACTCCTGCTTCTCCACTTGTGTGATACTTCCTTCTCATGTTCATGAGTCTTCTCACATACTGCTGTTTTAAAGTGTTATCTTTATAACAAAAACAACTGTTAGATTTTAAAACTGCCTTCTAGCATATCACCACAACATGGAATGAAAACACAATTATAGTGCAATGTTACATTATGTCATTCAAGCTTCAAAGTGCCATTGTTGAGGTTTCAAGTTCACAAAAACTGTGACTAGTATATTTTTTTTGTCATTTATGCAACTAGAGAGCATATTCATATCTATATAATTTATAAACAGTTGATAGACCTGATTACAAAAAAAAATTAATGCTTACATAGATTAACTGCTAAGTATTTTATTTTTGTATCCAATTTTATGCATTACACTAATTTTAAATTGTATATTAGGAACAAGGGTGTTTTGTATTTGTTTGTAATGGTATCATAGGAAATTGGAGAAAAACAAGTAATACTTCATACCCTAACATATTGTTCTTTAAATCATGGAGAAAAGTGTAATGTTGTATATTATTTAATACTTTAAAATATAAAACTTTTAACTGAAAAAATTCCTTTTTCCATGTATTTGTACTTAAAGTATTCAGAAAGCAAGCAATCAAAAACTGTTGCTTTTTTGTTATTACACACACTGTGGAGAGACAGTTTATTATAGAATCTGTTTGTTGGTGAACATTAGTTTGAAAATGTTCAGACATGTTCACTTGGCCAATGAGAATTTAAGGATTAGATTAGCCTTTAAGATTATGAAATATATTCATAACAATTAACAATATGTTTGAAAGAGCATATTAATTACAAGATATCTAGACAAGTGAAAACCAAGAATATTTTGGGTTCCAACAGATTGCCCTTCAGAATTTCTGTCTGCATGTTTCAAGTGTTGTATGTTGTAATATAAGGTATTGAATAACAAGATGAAAGGAAATAGAACAACATTTTTCTCTAGGTTTACATTTAATTTTTGTTTTCATAAACACACACACACACCTGTCTTCGTTTTTAACTTTATACTGAAACCTCTGTTTCAATGGTCATGGTATATACACATATAAAAGTATCATTAAGTCCACAAAGCTGGCTGGTCCAGATTATGGGTTATTTTAATGTTGACAGTAATATTTCTATAATTTCATTACTTTCTAGTACCTGTCCCATAATTATTTTTTTAACTACAATATAATTATATACAAAACACCATCTAGTAAAAACTGATAAACTAAATATCCACATACTACAACAGTATTTTTTACAGATATAATCTCTAACCCATGCTTTTATACTAGGTATAAAGTTGTGTACTGCCTAATATTTTTTCTATTTTTTCATACGTCATTATACAAATTTAACAACTGTGGATTGGTGCAGGAAGACTGAACTCATAAAGTTGATAAAACAAATTATTATGATCTCAAAATTGGTCAAGGTTCCTGAAAACCTGCAAACAAATCCACTGCACACACTTATTAAACTAGTTCTGATCACATTATGTCTAACAAACTCAAGCAAGAATTCATGTACACTGAAAGACAAGTGGTGGAACACTATGATGGATGAAATTGGAAAAAGAAAATGTAATTTATAAGCAACTAATAAAAACTTGAAAGCTCTTCTTCTAGATGGTTTGTTTATAATGCAATTACTCAACTTCAGTACTTACACTATGTAAAATAATAAGATCTAAGCATCATAGTTATTTTCCTTTTTGAAATGTATGATTTTATGGCAGATAAAACAGAAAATCCAAAAATTTTAATGCAAAATGGTTTTTAATGTTTCATTTGCTTCATATATCTATATAATATTCATGTACAGTTTACATTATAATATGTTGTTCTTGATGAAAACTGAAAATAATTAGGTTTTCTGGATTCATGTTTCAAAATGCTGTAAAATTATACAAGAGAAAGTAATACAGAGTCGTTACAGATATTTAGTTCCAAAGATTACAGATAAAATGGTATTGCTTGAAACTGTTTGGGTCATACTTTATACTTATTTCAACAGAAAGAATCTAATATTTACGAGGCTAAATAGCTAAATCTACTTTTCATACTCAATGTCAGTGACAGTATTCTTAAATTTAATCAGTAAAACCCCAGAATATGTGCCTCTCATTGTACCTTAACTTATTTTAACTATGTTTAAAGGCATAGTTACAGAATGCTATCCATAATAAATATTTGAATGGATAATTTGTGGTGTATATCAAATGTTTGTTGTTTTATACACAGAAAAGTTACTAGAAATCTAGTATTAGTCACAACATTTATGTCCTATAAGGCCTTACTTTATAAAAGATAAAGGTGCAATTACAAGTATAGTCCGTGTCAGATAATTTGGTATTTTATCACATCTATTGCATTTTAAAGTTGTTTGTACGTTTCTCCATTTTTTTTTCTCCAATTTTCATTAGTTACTATTTTATTTCAGAAAACTGTATTCATTTTCTTGGAAAATTAGTTAGGGGTCAAAACATACTGTTCTTTTATAGTAAAATACTAAAACTTGTATAAAACTTTGTATTATTGAAACATAAAATAAAAATAAAACATTAAATATAATATATATATTTAATTTAATATTCTTTGAAAAAAATTAAAATTATTATCTGTTATTAAAAATCATAAGAAAATGAAATCATAAGTAGTTGATATAAAGGCATACCTTATAGTAGTTCTGGTGAGAGATAATCACCTCAAAATAGGTTTTAACTACCTGCAGTAGGCACACCACAAACAGTTCATTGTATAGCTTTGTGTTTATCAACAAATAGACAAACATTTTTAGATATATAACTGTCAACTTACTTCTTCCTTTGGTTTTCTATCTATTCATTCAATTGAGGTGAATCTTGTGAGTTTTCATCACACTACACAGAACTTGAAAGCCTCCTACTTTGCATAAGATGAAAGTTTTACTGTTAGTGTAACAACTTGCTAAACTGAACTAATAACAAATTTTATTCTAGTTGCTTGTTAGAAAACCTGAAATGATTTATTAATTTTTATAAGTCATTATAATTCTACTATAATCTTGAATATCTTTCAAAGTATATAAGATATTCAAACAGCTCTATCATACATTATGGATATCTTGTATAATGGCTTTTAGCAATATCCCTAAATTCATCTTACAAAAATTTATTTACACTTAAAAATATATTTTTTTTAATTTTTATTAACAAAACATGTAGAATTGTAGTATTTATTCTGAAATTGCTTATATGAAAGTCTAACACTAATCAATACAATATATTCTAAAAGTTGTTATATGGCTCATTAAGTCATTTCTATACAGTCGACTGTATCCAAGTTTAGTATCATTTAAACAGGTTAGCAAGATTTTAAAGGCATGTACCCTATCACATAATTTATGTTAGTATCTGTAATGTTGGTGATTTTTTATGAATGGATGTACTTGTATTTTTGATTTGCTTAAATTATTCTTTCATAAAAAAAAATTTTATTTGAGTCATACCCAGCCTTTAGATACATTTTTCATGATTTGTACCTGAAGTTTTAATCAGGTGATCTTGGAACTTAATCTGATCTTTAAAACTGTCGATGCTATGTTTACATTAAAATTATAATTCATTGAAAAATATAGATATATGTGTAAAAATTGATTTAAACCTTTATTAAAACAGTAATTTGGTTCTGTTCATAGTTAGAACTCTTTTTTGTTGTTTTTTTTTAAATTTATTTAATATTCTATGCATACAGTTTGCAGTTGTACAACAATAAAAAGACAGAAATATATTTTTGTATAGTTTCAGCATAAAACCTTTTTTTATTAAAAGTATTAAAATTTTTGACAGAATGTTTGATTCCTTTATATTAGAGTTATTGCACATGAACTGTACACTGCCCCAATGAAAACTAACTTTTATATCATAAACTTTAGCAAAGAAGAGGGTATTATACAGAACAATTTATACAAACTAAAGCCATGGATATAAATATTCATCAACATCATCAGTGGTTTTGAGATACTCCAAATCACAATAATTTTCTTAATATGTTACAGTAACATTAAAATTCCATGGTTTTCTCACAAATCTCAGTCATTTTAACACATAAATGGCTAGCATATATAGAGAAGAATTTACCCTAGCTTCAGTCTTTTTCTGATTATCTTATATAATAATTTAACACTAAAATCAACTTGAAATGATCAATATGGAAGCAAAAAATGTTATCGACAATTCTGAAGATGATTGTGTGGCATCAAATGCTAGTGGATACAAGCTCCAAAGAACATAATGCTACTATTGGAAAAATGTTGTGATTGTAGTGATGAAGAAATGAAAGCTTACTTATCAAAAAGTGGAATAGCTTATAACATGATTAATCTTGTTGTTAGGACAAGATTATAAATCTTTACAAAGAAATACCAAGTCCAACTATATACACAAAGAGAAATATTAACATAATTATTTTACTTGTGAAGAAAAGAATTGTGAAAAACATAGTGAATTGAACAACCAAGAAAGAAGAACTGGTGCTATAAGAAAAATAGAAATTACACTATACAACAAAATTTTTACTTTTCCTTGTTCCTGGGCAGAAAGTGTTATTTCCAAATTGCTTATGCCAAAAGTAAATGGAAAATCCCTATTTTTCTCCTCAAACTTTGCTTTTATGACCTGGGTGCATATAATGAAAACGTGATGGGAGGCTATATTTGCGAGCTGATACGTGAAAGTGATTTACATTACAGTCACAAATCTCAAAAAACTACTCACTTGTAAACATTTTTGTATAACTTTAGTATAAATACATGTAAATCTTGATTCATATGTTGTTTTATTCAGACCTTACGTAAATGAAAATGTGCAAATTTGGCTGTTTTTACTTAGAAAATAGGGTAATTTCTAAATTTCATTATCCAGGCCACAAAATAATGGCCATTTTCTGTACTTTTACAACATAAGCAATTAAGAAATAACACATACTATTCAGGTACAAAATTTGTGTTACATAATGTTATTCGATCCTAATGAAATGAAATATCTCTAACTGTTTTAGAATACATCTGTAACATGGTATATTCAGATAACTTTTCTAATTTTTAATGTATGTATTCTGCATGTAGTTAATAACATCTATGGTAATCATATATTGAAAGATCATAAACAAATTGCATTTTTTGTTTGTGATAAAAAGACTATATAGTATGTATAGCAGTACCTATCCCATAGAAGTTTAACCCTGACAATGGCATGTAGCAGATTTGATAATGCCAGAGAAAGATGTAAGCTGAAGACACTCGTGATCCGAGGGTCGCGGGTTCGCGCCCGCGTTGCGCTAAACATGCTCGCCCTCCCAGCCGTGGGGGCGTATAATGTGACGGTCAATCCCACTTTTCGTTGGTAAAAGAGTAGCCCAAGAGTTGGCGGTGGGTGGTGATGACTAGCTGCCTTCCCTCTAGTCTTACACTGCTAAATTAGGGACGGCTAGCACAGATAGCCCTCGAGTAGCTTTGTGCGAAATTCCAAACAAAAAAAACAAACAAGACAAATCTAATCCTATTTACTGAAAATACCAGGGATGCATTCAGTGTCATTTTCACAGGCATCAGTCAACTCAAGGATTTTTACATGAGAAACAAGAAATTGAGACAAAGGTTTCATGTATTAACAAAACATGAAGTACTTGTTTATTTATACATTTATATTTACAATAATATACTTGCCCTCCTTTATAATTATTTTTCTAATAATCTAAATACTCCTTTCAAGTTTACTACAACTTTAAGCTGAAACTACATATAACTTACATGAGTTGAGGGTTGTTCTATTGTCTATGAGGTAGACTGCTCTAAAAACTCTCAGCTGCTGTCTTACTCTCTCAGGTATTAGCTCACTTATTGTGATTTATACCCAACATTTATTTAATTTTTTCTGATGTCATCTAGCTTATTGACGTGCAACAAGTGCATGCCACTTACTCACCAATAAACTTACGGTCTTGAGTTCTTACACAAAAAAACACCATATTCATAAGGATTGCATCAACGTGAAGATATTGACATGCACAGTCCAAGAACAATTTTGAACAAGGACTTAGACCTACACATGCTCATTTTGACATTCTGTTGTGGTATTTTTACTTTGAAACTTTTCCCCAAAAAGTGTTTGACAGAATTTTTCATAGTAACAGCAGAATTATCCAGGAAAACTACAAGATTCTTGTAACTAAAATATTTATATGGGTGTTCATTTCCTTGTATGAATAAATAAACTGGATAAACTTTAAACGAATGAACAAAGGAGAAGGAAATATCAGCATATGTATGCACTATCGATAAAGTCTCCATTCTTGGTCAGTCACCATTCTACTGGCAGCACCAGGATAGTTTCGTTGGGGGACTGAGGTAAACTGTGGAGGGGCTTCCCAAAATGACATCAATATGAAGTATAGATGGTAATTTATAATAATGTAAATACCAAGGTACATTTCAGAAAGGTGTGCTATTTTGAACTGCATTTTCAATGCAGTTTTCATTGGAAACTCATACTCTGATTAATAATTCATTATTACAAATGAGAAATAATCTGTTTATGAAAATATGCGTATATGTAAAAGAGAAAGTTCACCTAAATTCCAGGGTAGTGATAATGCAAAATTACACGGCTAATTAGGGAACACAAACACAGCTTTGATAGGGCATGTTGTAAAACTGTGGGTAGCTAATGAGAGTGACCTGGTGGGGGAAAGGGGTGACGTGCGGCTGGCATCTGGATCTCGATCGGGCTTAGCCGATCGTTAGCCGTACGCAGAACGTACACCATGGTCAGCGGCTCGGGGATCATATGCTTAAGGCGTTCGAGGCGGGAATCGCGCGTTCGAACAAAGCAAACCCGCGGCCTGAATATTGAATGGTCATAGAAACACCAAAGCAAAATATCTAAATTGAAGTTGACCTTCACAGAAAGGCTGGTTTCTTCATAAGTTCACATTATTCATACAGGCCAAACTGTGATTGTGATATTGTTCTTATTATCATAAGTGTGACAAGCACCTGTTACAATAATGTAACTACTACATTACATTAAATTAGGCACTTCTAAATAGCCGAATGACAATTTCAAAATTCATTCTAGAATTGTTTAGAAATATTATTTTGTCAGTTAACATGTAAGGTTATTATCTAATCATAAGTATAACATTAATTGGATTGTAAGTCACAATTTTAAGTGTATGCCACAATCATCAGTACAATTTTGGATGGCCGATACACAATGCAAAATGATCTCACAGAGGACACAACACCAGCTAAATGCTTCATAGTTTTGACCTATACAAAATACACTTGTACATGCATGCTATGTTTTATTTTTCAATAAAATATAAATGAAATTAATGGGTAAATACCCGTGAAACCTTGGGTTTATCAAGTAAAATCCCTGATGATCTGTTGTAACTTGAAATCAACGTGGTTGTCTAATCTTCGTTAAGGCTCAAGATAGAATGGCATTACACAGGGAGCGGCAATACAGCGCATGAGTTTCAGTGTATTCAGTACGTTGCTGTGGGACACATGACACATACTTCCGTCTTAATGAAGACCTTGAGTTCTACAGATCTATGTCTCTTTGATGTTAATTGTTAAGCAACAACGACGATTGTATTTTCCATATTTTATGAATATATGTACGTAACAATATTGGGGGGCTGAGGGGGCTTGGCTCATTTGGGGAGGGGGGCTCAAGCCCCCCTTGGCGCCGCCACTGCAGCATTCTTGATCTTCATGTTTCCTTTTACTTGGAATTAAAATTTTCAATACTAAACATGAACAAAAAAGATAAGGTCTTTGCTGTAGAAAAACTGGACCAAGAAATTATGCTTATATTTCAAACATTATCTCACTTTCTTTGTTCAATAGACAGCATTACCTCATGGCCTCTGTTTCCCTGATTGCACTGGTCAGCTATCAGCCATCATAGTTTGGCCAACAGAGGACATTCCAGTTCTAATTAGATCAACTGAGGCTCAAGATACAAATTGAAATACCGTGTGGGCTGAAAATATCATATACCAAATGAACACAGAGTTAAGGCAATTAGATTAAGATAACATTAAACATCTTTGACCACATGTTGCTGCAATGAAAATCCATAACTAGTTAATAATTTTCAAAACTCTACCACGATAGATGGTAAAAGAGCATGGTATGCTTGCATACCACACTGTCACTGCTTGCTCTTTGGCTATTGGTCTCATTAGTATGTGTTACTAGCTTGGAGTTAAGGAGCTGTCATTAACTGTTTCAATATACATTTATGATTTTACCCAGATATTTTAAACTTATCCTATATCTTCATTACAGAGTCTAGCCTTGAAATAAATATCCTGGCTAATTATTTACTAGAGAGACATGATAAAATTGGAATATATTTATATCATCAAGTGCTTACTTAGTAAATCTTTTTTCTTAGTTTTCGTAACTACTAAATATTTCCTAACTCTGAAACACCTTAATATAAGCATTGCAAGGAAACCATACTAAAGTATTTCCATTATATAATGGTATTTTGTCTTTATGTATTATTACAAAAATTGACTTTTAATCATTTCTTATATGTTCTTCTTTCAGTGATTTTATGTACCATCAGAAAAATGTGACTATTGATAGGCAATTAACCACAATCTGTGTTAGATGCTCTATTAAAATACATGTATACATTTCAAGCAAATCTAAAAAAACAGAACCCGAATTTGGGATTTTTGTGACAGGAATACATCTTATGTTTACAATATTAACAGATATATGTAAGAACAATAGGTCTGCCAAAATAATTCAAAATTAAAGAGAGACAGCTGTACTGAACATGATCCAAGGGCTAGGAAACAGTGGAAGCAATATAACATATTTGTGATAAGTTCTTTAGATATTTAAAGCTGGACAAGAAATTACTGGACTGGAAGTTGAGCTTCCAAGTAAAATGTCTCCATATAAAGATGTGCCAATTTTTCCACTAAATATGCTTTCACCAAGTCCTCTATCCCAATTCCACATTGTCCAAATTTGGGAAAAGTAGTTGTGATGCAACATCAGCCAGAAAAACAGTGAAACTTCTAAATTACAGCAGTATCAAATGTGAATATACAAAGTTTCCAATTTTCATACTATTTATATATCTATATACACACACACAATTTTTTTTTCATTTTTAAATGAAGTCCAAAAGTTTTATTGTGGTGAATATTAGTGTGTGGTAAACTAAGTATCAATATACAGAACTAAATGTATTCAGAAACTATTACGTAATTTTTCGTGTATAAATACATAGGATACATATAAGTACTCCCAGTCAGAGTGTGCAGCAGAGAGTGATGTGATATTCAGATACGCTAATTCTACAATTCCTAGATTATCTAAGTCAATAATTATTTCTATTCTACATGTGCATATTCAAGACAGATAAACCCTCAACTCATACTAATTTGTTCAAGTCTCTATAACAGTTTCTGAAATGAGTATGACACCACTCAAGAAGGTCGGTTTACAGATTTACAGTGCTATAACTTTATGTAAAATTCTCTGCTATGGACAGAACGTATACATCTCGCTGTGTAACAGTGCACTAAAATTGACAAACTCCAACAGAATATCGTGTAAAATACGGCTGAGCCTTGCAAAATGGACACTGTGGTATGTAACCTTTCCTAAGCTAGAAGATAATACCTATGCAAACCATAGAAAATATTCTACCAGAAAATATATGAATAAAGAAACAAATATTAATCTTAGTTATACAAGTTGAAAACCATGTAACTTGACGATATCTACAATAATCAAACTCCCCTTTCCATATCTCACACTTTTCTTAAGCTTGAACCTTGAAACTAAATGTTAAAACGCCAGATTGTAAGTTGATATCCTTAACCACCTCCCTTGACCATAGACATGAAACACGATACTTATAGGAAAACAACATTTGGAATTTTATTCAAACTATAGGATCTAACAAATAAGTAAGATAAATATATCTCAAAATAAATTGTGACAAACTGAAACAAAGTGAAAAGTAAACTGAGTAGTATTAAGTAAAATTTTTAAGGTTACAAAATAAATGAAACTAAACATGAAATGAGACAAAAATAATAAAAGAAACGAAATACAGAATGATACAAAATCATGAAATGTATAAAAATTAAAAGCACCTCAAAATAAAATATACCCTTTTGAAATTCTACTCATTCCTTATATTTAAATAATTAACTCAGAGAATACCAAACACAAATTTTAATAAAATTATACTTTTGCTTTAATATTAAAACAAACACAAAATTAAAAAATAAACTGAGTATAGTTTTTATATTTATGTAAAGGTGGTAAATCAAAATAATTCAGAATGACAATTCAAACTGGGCCAAAGTTGATACAATTAAAGTAAAACCTTTGTATTTTCATGAGAAATCATTCCACTACAAGTGTCAGAGAGACAAATTCACTAATAACAGGTGATTCAGGCGGGAAATTTTTTGGTAGTCTACATTTGAAAACTTGCCTAAATTTCTTGTGAAAGATTTTAACGAAATTGACAAACTTTAATTATGAAACAAAAAAATGTAGTGTAAGTGCTTACAAATACAAGATCACAGTCAGTTATCTACCAGGTGATGTTTAATCATACAACTTTCAACCTCTCGGTATTGATATCTAGAGAAATAAAATACAATAATTTCAAATTCAGTTTTTACTCGAAGAACTGAACCAAAAAAATTCACATAAGTTCAATAACTAAATTTGTTGGTTTTTTTTGTACAGCTTACAACAACATTTCTGTTGTTGACTGTAACCTCGTTTACTCGTCCAACAAAGGATATTACGGTCCATGGTTCTTTCAACTCAGATGCTTTCGTACTGCATTATCCACTCTGGCAGAATAGCCGACCTGGCATGGCCAGGTGGTTAAGGCGCTCGACTTGTAAGCTGAGGGTCGCGGGTTCGAATCCCCGTCACTCCAAACATGCTCATCCTTTCAGCCGTGGGGACGTATAAAGTTTGGTCAATCCCACTATTCGTTGGTAAAAGAGAAGCGCAAGAGTTGGCAGTGTGTGCTGATGACTAGCTTTCTTCCCTGTTGTCTTACACTGCAAAATTAGGGACGGCTAGTGCAGATAGCCCTCGAGTAGCTTTGTGCGAAAATCCAAAAAACGAAAACAAACATAACTAGATGTTGAGTGTAAATATGTATATACATATACACTGCTGGCCAAAATCTTGAGACCAATGGACATAAAGACAAATATGCATTTTGCGTTCTTAGACTCAACCACTTATTTGAGTAGAGCTTTGAAAGATGACAATAAGAAAAAGGAAAACAAAAAACAACTTCTTTAGCATTTAATATGGAAAATGTGAACACTATGAAATTAGCCTAAATACTAGCTAGTCAAAAGTTTAAAACCATATTGAAACGAAGCGTTTATCGGTAAACAAGTAACGAAATTTAGTCATTTGTGTTCAAGCATTAGCATTGTCAACATTTCCCACTGACATCTCCTGTGTTACATCGGGTAAACATAGCAAAGGCTAAAAAGTTGACAGAGTTTGAACGTGGCAGAAATGTCGAGTTGCAAAAGCAAGGTCTCTCAACGTGCTGTCACTGGTAAGATTGGGCGTAGTAAAACTGCTGTTACAAATTTCTTAAAAGATCCTGATGGATACGAAAAGAGAATTTCAAGTGGTCGGCCCAAAAATATTTCGCCGGCCTTGAGCAGGAGGATTCGATGAGCTGTCCGGCAAGACACCAGCCAATCGTCGAACCATATTAGAGCCCTTACAGACGCAGAATGCAGCTCAAGAACAATAAGACGGCACCTACGAGAGAAAGGCTTTACAAACTGTAAACGTCTTCAAAGGTCACACCTCTTTCCAAACCAGGAAACAGCTCGATTAAACTTTGCTGAGAAGCACCAAACATGGGACGTAGAAAAGTGGACGAAGATTTTGTTCTCTGATGAGAAAAAAATTAATCTGGATGGTCCAGATGGCTTCCAACGTTACTGGCATGATAAGGATATCCCATTGGAGACATATTCTACACGACACAGCAGAGAAGGTTCCATCATGATCTGGGATGCTTTCTCCTTCCATGGAACAATGGAGCTTCAGGTTATACTGGGGCGTCAAACAGTAGCTGGCTACATCAGCAAGTTGGAGAGAGCATCCTTATTGACTGAAGGCCCCCGCTTGCGTGGGAATGACTGGATCTTTCACCAGGACAACGCTGCAATCCACAATGCCTGCAGGACAAAGGACTTTTTCATGTCGAATAACGTGATTCTTTTGGACCATCCAGCGTGTTCGCCCGAACTGAACCCTATTGAAAATGTTTGGGGGTGGATAGCAAGGGAAGTCTATATAAATGGACGTCAATCCAAACAGTGCATGATCTTTGTGAAGCCATCTTCACCGCTTGGAATAATATTTCAGCCAGCCTTCTGCAAACGCTTATATCGACCGTGTCAAAGCGAATGTTTGCAGTTATTCGCAATGACGGCCGTGCAACTCACTCCTGAGACCTCTTATTGGGCATTTCCTACCCTGTTTAGGACTTCTTTTTGGTATGGTCTTAAACTTTTGACCAGCTAGTATTTAAGCTAATTTCATAGTGTTCACATTTTCCCTATTAAATGCTAAAATAGTTTTTATTTTTATTTTCCCTTTTCTTATTTTCATCTTTCGAAGCTCTACTCAAACTAGTGGTTGAGTCTGACAACGCAAAATGCATATTTTTTTCTTCATGTTCATTGGCCTTAAGATTTTGGCCAGCAGTGTATTCATTCTTTGTATATATAGTTACAATTCTTCTTCGAACTTACAGCTTTGGTTTGAATTGAAATTTACGTCTACTTTATAACTTTTTCTGGAAGTACCGAAATATATTCGATTTTTATTTGTCCGATAATGAATGCCTCGTCGCACTGATATATCCGTATGTGTATAGCATGATCATTCGTGTACGTCTTGAATCTACTTTCTACATAAGAATTGTGTGTACAAATATATAAAATTTCACTGAGTACAAGACCAAAAATAAGTTAATATGGGCTATCCATTTTGTATGTTCGCTGTATAGGAAATTTAAACTATGATAAACTTTTGCAATGGTTTACCAATGGTCTGATATGATATAAATTGTTGAATATTAGACATGTGTCATTAAATTACAAGGGTGGTGGCGCTGTGAAAAAACGTCCTCTGACAAGGCCGTCAGCTTCAGTGATTAGCTTCCACGTGGACAGAAGTTGTTTGTGTAGCTCAACGCGTGCCGTGTAAGTTATAGAACTTCGTTTAGTGTTGTTAGAACACAGTTCAGTGCACTTGAGCTGCAGGCGAAATGAAAAGGCGAATATGATTGGGTGAAAAATCGACTCCCTCATCTGGATTGAGAATATAATCTGTGCATGAAATCCAAATATGCTCATCGTTTCCAAAAACGAGCAAGTAGTAGTAGCTAATAGTATGAGCAATAATAAATGTGATTAAACAGGTAATTGGTTAAAGGGTCAACTATATCTTAAATAAATGGTGTCAGAATCACTGGCACTAGAAAGCAAAATTAGGTTGTGAACGAAAAGAGTAAACGAAGGACTACTTCACTAAAGTTGAAAAGACAATTTGCGCCTTATCGCTGTGAATCTTCTAATACAGGTTATGTTCTTAAGTTCGTTTCTGAATGAATATATCGGAGGCTTTTGATATATCTTGAATGGAAATTTTTCACGTGTATGATAAATAGTTAAGCAAGGGCTAACAAAAATAGAGCAAACAAAGTAAAATTCATGGCCCGCTTATATCAACCCATATCATCTTGTTTTGAAAAGGTGAGAAAATTTATATATTAATATTTATACGACCTTTTAGCTATTAATAAGTAATTGTATGTTCCTCCAAGATAGGTCAAATTCGAAATTTATTAACGAAAGAGAAATGAATTTATCGTTAGCCATTTTACGTTTTAGATTAATTTATGAATTGAGAATTTAGTGAGTTTTCAACCTTTGTAGATTTCAGTATTTTTATTTTTACTGACTGTTTGTTATGCTAAAAATGTTCGCATATGAAAGTTTTATTGTTATGTTAATAAAACTTGTTATGCATATTTGTGTTAAATTGTTCGAAGAGGCTTAAACATAAAAAAAAAATACTTACTTAGAGCATAATATCGACCTATTTCAGTATTTTAACAATTATTGTTTGTAATGATAGGAAATAAGCTGTAAACGCTGCGACAAGAGTAACTGACTGCCAGTCGCTTTTCGCTCAATATTTTCGTGTCAGGAGTTTATAAGAATTTTTGGTCTTGCGTAGTACGTGGTTCTTTCAGCGTAATCCACGTTTGTATGTGTACGGAGGTTAAACAAGAACAACAAAAATTTGCAACAATTTCGCTTTCATGTTTTGCTCTAATAAATATTTCGAGGTGAAAATTAAACCTTTTTAGTAACTTAAAAAAATAGATAGCTAGATGGTTTTATACAATTATATAATAATATTGATGTGCCAAAATTAGACGAATTTCTTAGTCCATTAATTATGGCTATAGGCATTACTAACTAACAAGGTAAATAAACACCTCGCATAATTATATACACACACACACACACACACACGATATCATAAGCAAAACGTTTAGAATTTACAACGGAAATACAAAACCGTTTCGTAGCACAGTGGTTAGTATGCTTTAACTATGAATCCGATACGATTTACGTACGACCCGTTGCGTCTAAAAACTCTATATACTTTAAGGCCATGGGCGTGCGAAAAGTGTCCGTCAAACCACACTATTTTGCCAGGTAAGAGTAGCCTGAGACTTTGTTTAGCTCCAAGTGAAAATTCTGAAAAAAACAACAACAAAGAATGCCACTAAATTCTTTCATCGCATTACTTGTTACCGATGAATAAAACACATTGTGAAAATCCAAAATATATTAAATAAAAAAAAACTAATATAGATTTATTATTAAAACAGATAAGACATAAGATGTAAAATTTGCACGTGAATTGAAATACACCTGAGGAACATATGACATACCATTCACAAACGGTTTACATTTTACTTGATTTAACCTAACTACCATTCCCAGGCAGTTTGCATGTTACATGGTTTAACGTAACAACCACTTCCAAGCACTTTACATGGTGTAAAGTTTGAACGTAAGTCGCGGTTTATATATTACAAGATTTAACAAAACTACGATTCAAGAGTGATTTATATATTACATAGTTACCTTAAATAGGATTTTCCCACCTATATTTATACTAATGATGGTGTGAGGGCTTAACACTAAAAATCTGATCGGATGTTTAAAACATTTTTATTATGCTTTTAGGACTTTTCTTTCTCTCGCTGTTGTACTTCTCCATTACTAATGAAATTTGAAAATGTAAACATGACAGAGTGATCTTTTTGTCCACCTTCTGATTAATCAAGGAATTATGTTCAAGTCATCTTTAAGTCGTTCCTTGTTATATACATGTACCACACCCAATAACACCTGCTATTCTGGAAAACATACCAGTACCATGGTAACTTCTGTTGTACATATGGGAATGTGTTACGCCAATATATAACCGATTTGAAGTGCGTGTACTGGATATTTGAGATATTCAAGTGTTTGGTGTGCAGCTGTATGTTCTCACAGTTTCGTACACTTGTATTTCTAAACACACGTGTGTATAACGATTGTTACGTGACTGTATATTTTCTTCGTGGTGTTAGAGCTATATAAGTAACGAACCTTTCAATTTTCAAAGTTTGTTGTCGAATGTCGCTTTTCTGGAGCTAAAAATTCACGTGATTTCGAGAACCACTGGAAAGCTACCAATTTTTTTGTTATTCCTTCGGCTTGTAATCGAGAACTCCGACGCAACGCAGTGCTCTATAACTTGAACTGAAATTATAAACTATATCAGTTACCAGTAATGTATTTTTCAACAACTCTTACTACAACACAATAATATGACTAGATTGGCAATTATTTTGTTGTTGTTATTTGGTCTGGGATCATTTTGTAAATACTTCATTTATAAACTTGTTTTAATGTAAAAGTGCACAAAAAACTATTTCGTGAAAATAAGTTTTGTTTTTACCAAATCATAGGCAAGACAAACATCTCGTTATTGGATATACGTGTATTTGTGTATATTGTTACGTATTAAAATTTCAGATAACTGGAAATTTGAAATTAGTAGTTGAATGCCAATAGGTATCAGATTTATAATATTTGCTAACAAAATCGATACACATATTTTTATTTCTTAACACAAATATATTTTTATATACAAAGCTTTTACAAACTCTCAAGCAATATTCAATTTTCTATCTGGTCTGGAAGTGAATATTTTATTCATGATGCAGGGACACGACGAGCGAATTTATGTATGTTGATACACACATACACGGAATGCTAGCTAGCTCTCTTCTTGTTTGATCTAATGCAGTTACAAGGTTACTTTTTATAGAGGAAGATAAACATGTAGTGCCCTCGTAGAAATACTAACGTGCGAAGTTAATTTTTCGAAGTTTTACGATTCGTAATGTTCGAAATCTGTAGACGTTTCTATTGAAATATCAGTAGTTTTCCGATTAATAAGCGTTTAATACAATTAAAGCCTCCGAGGATTATAGTGTATTGACTGTAACAGACCGATAATATTATGTATAACGACTTCTCGAGGTGTCGATTTATAAACTTTAAAAGGTGGCATTCTCGAAAATTGAATTGGCAATAATATTTGAAGATGTACTGGCGCGTTTGTAAAATATATATTGTTTATTCTTATATATATTGTTTATTCTTACACTCGAAAATCTACAAACCTAACAGGCAGGACTTGCACAGTACACATTTAACAGTATAAGTTACATACATATATATTAAATGGAAACAAACGGATATTAAAATAATATTGGATCCATTACAATATAAAGAATTTTAAGGTACTTTTTCTTCGTGGTGCCCTTTGATTTAAAAAAGTCTATAAACTATTGTACATTTTTTATGAAATTCGTCTTGAACTTTATCAAGATTATTTCCCCATCCCCAAAAAAAAATTACATTGAGTATGTAAATACAACTTGTTCTTTCAATATTTCGAATGCGTTTGGAATTTTATAGGCCGTTTTCTTTTAGTTTGTTTTATAGAAATGTTAAATTGATGACTTATCAATAAAGTTATTTCCTTGAAATCAGGTGATTTGCAAACTACAGAGTGTCAGTCAGGTTTCGTCAATTTCGTGTGGTTTGGTTTTCAAATCACTCTTCCTCCTCTTAGAAAATGTTGATTTTTTTCAGTTAACTAAAGATTATGTACATATATTCTAGGTACTCAATCAGACAGTATAGGGATTATAATACTGTTCTTTTACAAGCGTCCCAATTTGATATACTGTAGTGTTTAGTGTCTCGATTTTACTTGAAGAGTTAGGTATGCTATTCAAGGTCATAAGTACCAATGTGTCTGAGATAATAATCAGTGATGTCGAGAAAACCCACTTGTAGAGAAAAATATATATGTAAAAAAACGGCTAGTTTGGGTTGAGAAAATATTTTACGTAGAGGAGCAAACAACGTTTCGACCTTCTTCGATCATATCAAAGAAAGAAAAGACGTAACTGATCAGAAGCTGACCACATGTTTAAAAGGGGTTGTGTAACTGAGTGTCGGAATGTAGAGGGCGCGCTTAGATGTTTGAATATATAATTTTATATTCTTATTATTTATTATATTATTTTGGGCTTGAGTTCTATAAATAAGCCTTACTTATACTGTTGGCTCTCCAAAGTCAATCAAAAAGCTTACTCTGGTGACATATTGGTGGACACATCTACACCTCAACACAGTGAACTCCTCTTATATTGAAAGCAATTAGGGATATGCCTATTGAGGTTACGCCTCATGATACTTTGAATCCGTCACGAGGAGTTATTTTTGAGAGGGATTTGAAGAACATCCCAGAGTCGGAGATTCTAGCTGGTTTTTCCATCCAAGGAGTTTCTGCAGTGAGGCGTATCTTCACTCAAAGATGGAATTACGATGCCGATCAGTATCCTCATTCTGACATTTACATCACCATGTCCACTTGCCACCAACGAGGCAGGTTATCTTAATTGTAGGGTATCGCCATATATTCCAAACCCTCTCAGCGGTTCAGTCGTCGTGGTTTCTTGACGTGTACTCGTTGCAGTGGCAATGACCACAATGCCTATGAGTTTGAAACGGACCCTCACTGCATAAAATGCAATGGCTCTTACCCGTCCTACATTCGTTCTTGCCCTTAATGGTTGGAATAAAGAGGTACAGCATTTAAAGACAATTCAAAACATTACTTACTCTGAGGCTTGAAAGTTGTTTCTACCATTTCATCGCAGATGTATGCTGCTGCACTTTGTTCCACTACTACAGTGGGAGTGCAAACGTAACTCTCTGTGCCTCCAAAAGAATCGTTCTCAAACCAAATGAAAAGTCATTTGACCTTCATGGTTAAAAAAAGTTGATGAATCAACTTTAACACTGCTCTCTGTTCCTAACATACATTCCAGGAAATTTGAAGATCCACTTCCTTTGGTTCTGGGTACAGAACAAAGACCTGCCCAATGAACCAAGGGCAGGATCCATAGAGTTCGATAGACCTCCCTCGAATAAAGACAATAAAGAAAAAAAGACAGGGTCGTAAACAGAATGGTTCTCCACCCATTTCGCCTACACATAAATAAAAATGGCCACCTTGATACAATGGAACTGTTGAGGTTTACGTTCTAATCTGGACGACATCAAAACACTGACTGCTTCCTACCATACTACATGTCTTTCCTTACAGGAAACGTTTCTGAAACCTGCCGATACAGTCACCTTTTGGCAGTTTTCTTTGTACAGAAATGACAGGCTGTCTGATGGATGATTGCATGGAGGGGTGGCACTGTTGATTGATCAGCATGTGCCCACCCTGTCTTTGCCACTCGACACACCCTTGGAGGTTGTAACCATCAGTGTTTCCTTGGGCCATACCATCATTGTTTGTTCTCTCTACCTGTTGCATGGTGAGACCTATGACCAATCAGACCTTGATGCTTTCATTGAACAGTTGCTGTCTCCCCTTTTAATCCTAGGAGACTTTAATGGACATCATCACCTCTGGGGAAGTGCTGATATTGATAGGAGTCACTCTGTAGAGTGTATGCTCTTTGTTCACAACCTTTCTCCTTTTCAGTATTGGTTCTTCTACTTATTTTCATGCACCTACTCAGTCCTTTACTGTTATTGATTTCAGTTTGCTCCTGTTCACTACTCTCCCTTTTTTCATGGAGGATTGACAGTACTCCATGAGACAGTGATAATTTTCCTATAATTTTGAGAGAGACTGGGCATGTTCGATGCCACCCTACCCACGTGCCCCAGTGGAAGCTGGATCAAGCAAACCGGCCCTCTTTCACTGCTCTTGCAGAACTTGATCCTGCCATTTTCTGTAAGCCGTTAATAGACGACTGTGTGGCAGCAGTAATTGACTGTATTATACAAGCAGCTGCTCAATGTATTCCTAAAGTCTCGACACATTTTCCATGATATCCTCATCCGTCGTGGAATCCTGCCTGACATATGGCATGGAAAGCTAAAAACGGGCTTGGGATACTTTTTGTAGGTATCTCACACTCTTGCACCAACCACATTGCTTTCCAGCAGGCCGGTGTACGTGCTCAGTGGGTAAGATATCAAAGCCAGAAGGAAACTTGGATTAAGTTCACAAACTGCATATCTTCTACCACCAGTTCCAAAGTCATATAGGACAGGATTCCAAAGGTCAGTGGGCAGTATAATTCCATCCTCTCTTGATCTTGCTCTCTGATAGTCAGGAAGTAGCTGATACTCTAGGTGAAAGCTTTGGCCGAGTATCTAGCACTTCTGCTTCTTCTTCCACCTTCTTAGCCATCAAGATTCGGGCAAAGTGATCACCTCTTCCCTTTTGATTTGATTGTCTCTATGACTATAATCGTCCCTTTACACTGGTGGAACTCAAACTGGCCCTTCATTTGTCTGGCAGTACATCGGTTGGACCTGATGAAATGCTGTGTCATCTATCTCCTGCTTCTCTTGCTATTCTGATTGTTTTTAACCGGATCTGGCAGGAGAATGTTTTTCCTGATGGTTGGTGCCAGGCTATTGTCCTACCTTTCTCTAAGCCTGGGAAGGATCTCAAGATTCTTTCAAACTTCTGTCCAATTGCTTTGATGAGCTGTCTCTCTAAGACCTTGGATAGGAGGGTTAATGCTCATCTTTTTTGGTTTCTCGAATCAAACAACCACCTCTTGCCCATCCATTGTAGGTTTTGACGACAGCGTTCCAACATGGACCACCTGATTTGACTTGAAACGTCAGTCGGAGAACCCTTTCTCAAATGATAACATCTTGTATCAATATTCTTTGACATTAAGAAGGCTTATGATACAACATGGAGGTATGGCATTTTGCGAGATCTCCATATGTATGATTTACGTGGCCATTTGCCCATATTTATTAACATTTTTTAATGAACAGGAGATTCCAAGTTCATGTGAATTTGACACTTTCCTATTCTTTTCTACAAGAACTTGAAGTCCCTCAGGGCTGTATTTTGAGTGTCGCACTTTTCAGTGTAAAGATTAATGCCATCACTGAACAACTCCCTCTTACTGTTTAAAACGGGCTTTATGTCAACGACTTTTACATCTCATGCCAGTCATTGAACATGAGGTATACTGAGTGGCAGCTTCAGACTGCCCTCAATCGTTTATTGAAGTGGACCACAGCAAACAGCTTTTACTTCTCTCTCTCTCTCTGAAACCGTTTGCATGCACTTTTGCTGCCAACAGGGTATTCACCCTGATCCTGAACTCCATATTAGTGACGTTGTGCTGACTGTTGTCCCTGAGACAAAGTTCTTGGAGCTTATCTTTGACCATAAGCTGACCTTTATACCACACATCAAACAGCTATGGGTCAAATGTACAAGAGCACTGAACATCCTTCGTGTTCTTTCTTCTACCACTTGGGGAACAGATCGATATTCTATGCTAAAGAATATCATGCTCTTATTCAATCGAAACTGGATTACGGATCAATGGATGTGGCTCTGCCAGGACCTCGGCCTGAAAGATGGTGGATCCCTATTCATCATCAAGGATTTTAGCTCTGTGCTGGGGCTTTCTGCACTTCTTCAGTTCAGAGCTTATACATAGTGTCATGAACCTTCTTTGCACCTCTGCCATTTGCAACTGTCTTTACTATATGTTTCGAAATTTTGTTCCTTACAAAAGCATCCCACCGGGGTTGTGTTTTCCTTCCTCGATGGGCCATACTTTTTCAGAACAGACGATCTACCATTGCTCCTTTTAGCCTTCGTATCCAGGTGCAGTTGGATGAATTGGGTCTGTTCTCTTGGATACCATTTCTCTATCCACTGGTCAGCCCATACCACCATGGCTTTTTACAGTCCCCAAATGTGACCTATCTTTAAGTCATCTGAGAAAAGCAGACACTCCTGATTGGAAATACCATAGTTTGTTTTGGTTTCATGGTTGCACGCAGAATCCCTTCTTCAGCTTCTGTGTTCACTGCTGAACTGTACGCCATTTCTCTTGCCCTGGATCACATGGAAGCTAAGCAGTACTCAAACTGCATGATTTATACTGACTCGCTTAGTTCTCTATTGGCCCTGGAATCGCTTCACGTTATTTCACACCCTGTTCTCGCCGATATTCAAAACCGACTGGCTCATTTATCGTTAACAGCTACTTCTATCCAGTTTTTCTAGATACCGGGCCACGTTGGTATTCGCGGGTACGAGCTCGACGACACCGCAGCTAAATATATCTGCTCTGGCGCTATCACCGCTGTGCCTGTTCCATTCATAGACTATGGTCCTGTATTCAAGGCTCGGGTCCGCGCCATGTGGCAGTCGACTTGGAGTAAGCAACGTGAAAGCAAGCTTTTCCAAGTAAAACCCTCTATTGGTTTTTGTCCGTCTTGCTTCCGTAAGGATCGGAAAGAGGAAGTTGTTCTGGCTAGGCTACGCATCGGTCACAGTTTTTTAACTCATAATTTTCTTTTATCTGGGACTGATGCACCAATGTATTGTCTAACACTCAGGTCACAATAAGCCACGTTCTACTGTCTTGTCGTCGTTATGACTCTCAACGACGGCACCATTTTAAACATGTTCTGTCCCAAGGTTTATCCATAATGTTAGACGGTGTTGTTGGTGATGGTAACACTGTCTACCTTGGAAATGTTTTTAATTTTTTAAAGGCCATTAATCTTTTTAATGCTATTTAAGTTTTTTATTTATACATTAGACCTGTTTTAATGTGGTTCTCCTTTAAGAATCAAAGTCCATCTAGTTCAGTTTGAAGTTAGAAAATGGCCGTAATGTTAAATAATGTTAAACCAGGACTGGAAAGGCCAACTTCAGATGGCTAACGCTGATTTTTGAACTTACCAGTTATGCATCCTGGCGAGTTATGATAATTACAATAATGCTACAGAAAGTCCTTTACAACTTGTATTACTGTTGTTTTTCTCTTACCGCTGTAGATTAGATGTAAACATTGGTTTAAATGCTATTTGTTTTTTTCTTAAACTTTGTTTTGTTTTACCTTAATTTCCTTTTATGAATTTTACGAAATTTATTTTAATGTTAACTTTCTACCGGATGTTTGGCGCAGATAGCCTAGTTGCTTTGTGCGATAAAACGCCAAACCAACCAACCAAACTTAGTAGGCAAGAAACGTCAGTGATTGTATTTGTTCTTTATTCACGTGACATGGTTGCTTAGTTACTATGTCATTTTAACTAGCGTATAAACGAATGGTACACTTTTCATAGTGGCGTTTGCTAAACTGACGTTAATGAAGTAGGCCACAACGTCACGTGAGCACAAATTTATTGCGAATTAAAATATTTATAATTTGTCGTCACGTATGCAGCTTTAGCGACAAGGTCGACTAGGTTAGGTGGAGATAGGCTTTTATAGCCTAAATACATATTTCTTGATAAAATTACAGTATGACTATGTAAAAAAAATTGCACGAGCAACGCTACCACCGAAGAGACCCTTGGACCAATTGTTAATCAAGCACACGGCTTTCTTGTATAAACAGTGCTTCTTTATATGAAACTAACACTGAGCGAATCGGGGAACCATGAATCAACCACGTGAATCCAATAAACGCTACGTCTGTAAATATTGTTACCACAAAACAAACCAAGTTGCTTCCTGGTGTTAGGTGTCACTACAAGTTTATTAACAAGAGAACCGGGTCATTTTTTAAAACAATTTTTAACCTGAATAAAGCATCTAAATCGAGAGTTAATCCTTGGTAGTGAATAGGAATTTTGTGTTTTCATTCACCATCAAGTGGCCCACAGAAACATGTGTATCCAACCAACTTCAAAAATACAGTATATGATGTCTATGGATAATTACTTGGTTCTATTACTACAGCTAATGTCATACACCAGAGAATTTAATTTGGTATTCCATGAGTTCTCTTTATGTGGAAATTTGATATCAGACTTTCTACATTTTGTTTCCAAGATGTTTACTTCTAATATTTTTTTATATATAATTTCTACCTTTTAATGTTTCTGTACCTAATACTATTGGATATTCAAAAGTTGATTATACTAATAGACGAGTAATAAACAAGTCTTTATTTACTGTTTTGAATGTTTGTAACAACAACTTGCAATACAACAAAACTTGTTTCTTTTTTGATGTTATTTGTTTTAAAAGACAAACTATATCGGAGAATGATTTTACAAAATTAATACAGAACTTAGTCCAAGAAAATCTTTTACATCACGTAAGTTAATCACCTACTGAGTAGTAGAAGTTTTATTAAAGCGGTACTTGTACCGGGACTTATTTGAGCTGCTTTGTAGTTTTTATGTTTACACACGGGTAATGTTTTATTTTTCCAAAACAGATTCACTTCACCCAGTTAAGTTCTCTCTTTTTTTTTTTGTTGATGTAATTCACCTCTGCTTATGTGCTGTGGTTTTGTCCGGTACAAAACAGGCTTAATCTTAGATGGGTTTGTATATATTCACTCTGTTGACTGTATCCCATGTAACTCCATTGTTCATGTAACAATTCACACTTCTTAGGATTTAACTTAAATGTTCTGTTTTTTTTTATACCTGACTCAGACCTTCCCCAATCATAAGCATTTAGAAAGGGCTCAGGGTGCTTGCCTCGTAATTTGAGTGTCTCGCATTCAAATCCTCGTCACACTAAACATGCTCGCCCTTTTGGACTTGGGGTACTAGTGACAGTCAATACCACTGTTCGTTGGTGGTGGGTGGTGATGATTAACTGCTTCCCTCTAGTCATACACTGCTAAATCAGAGACAGCTAGCATTAGATATTTTTTTA
Source organism: Tachypleus tridentatus (assembly GCF_004210375.1). Taxonomy (NCBI): domain Eukaryota; kingdom Metazoa; phylum Arthropoda; class Merostomata; order Xiphosura; family Limulidae; genus Tachypleus; species Tachypleus tridentatus. Next base: position 42,210,236 of record NC_134833.1, on the reverse strand, counting down.
ACTAAGATATGTATATATACATTGACAATAAGACATTAGATATAATGTAAAAGAATTACAAAACTTCAATAACTGTGACAACACACAACACAATCAATACAAATAACCTATGATCATAAAATTCTATAACACGTGAAAGTGCATAAGCACAAATGTTATAAACCCTTCTGACATGGATTATCTTCAGCTCATACTCTTGTGATGACAAGCTCCAATTTAGCAGTCTGCTGTTTATGCCATTCATTTGATTCAAAATGGTTAGTGGGTTGTTATCACTGTAAATGGCAACAGGTTGTTGTGTTACAGATACATAAACATTAAAATGTTCTAAAGCAGGGGTTCCCAACCTTTAGCATTCGCGACCCCTTACCTAAATGTTTGAAACCCATGTGACCCCCTACTGAGGGCTTACTATCAGCAGCTTAATTTTTCTTTTATTTTCTGTGAAGGAGAGGGAAAAAACATCTAAAAAAAATTTAAAAATTCTGTAATTATTTATTAGCAAATTAAATCACATTGGTCCAACCCGAATTCACAAAAAGAACATATATTTCTTAAAATAATATTAACATAGGTTTGAACAGCTATCCAACCCAGCTAGTGAGATGCCTGATGTTGCATTTCAGCAGCAAGCTTTGAAATTCGTGGCTGAGCGTTTGTTAGAGCCAGTCTCATGTCATCTCCAACATCCAATCTGTTCCTATTCTTTGTTTTTATATTGACAAGAGTGGAAAATCCTGCCTCACACAAGTAGGTAGAAGCAAATGGAACAAGGACACGTAAAGCTATCATGCTGACTTTGGAGTATGACTGATACATAGCGCACCAGAACTGAGTCACGGATTTCACCTTGAAGAGATCACGAGCTGAAGAGTCGTTCCTTAGATCCAGAAATTCATCTTGGATATCATCTGGGATGCTGGATACATCAAGTTCAGTACAAAATGGGTTCCTTACCAGGGCCTCCTGTTCCTGTGATAGCTCAGTGAAGTAACTCTCGACTTCCTTTTCTAGAGACTGAAGATGTTCGGTAATCTCATCCTTGAGGAACTGATCCAGTTGGATCTGAGACTCATCCGTCACTCCACAAAGTGTTTCAAACATAGCGATGTTTCCAAGATTGTTTTTCCGACGCCAGTTATGCAGTTTGGAAACAAAGGCCCGAAGACTATCTTGAAAAAGGAGAACATGTGTTTCCCTTACCTTGAAGCTTCAAATTGAGCTTGTTCAGCTAGTCAAAAATGTCGGCTAGGTACGCAACCCTTTTATTCCATGCTTCATCTTCGAAGTGAGCTACAAGATCTTTCCTTTCTTGAGTCTCCAGGAATAGCTTTATTTCATCTTTCATTTCAAAGACACGATTAATAACGTTTCCTTTCGACAACCAACGTACTGCTGTGTAGAAGAGAAGGACTTCATGGTCAGCATTCATGTCTTTGCATAGTTCTTTGAATAGGCGAGTGTTGAGTGCTTGAGTCTTCACATAATTTACAATTTTGATTACAGATTCAAGCACTTCCTGCAGAGAGGCAGGGAGAGTCTTACTGGCGAGAGCATATTGGTGAATCATGCAGTGGATGCCCTTTGCTTGAGGTGCTAGCTTCTTCACTCTCGACTGGAATCCTGATTTCGATCCCAGCATAGCCGGTGCCCCATCCGTACAAACCCCACACACGTTTTCCCATTGAAGATCTTCGTCTTGAAAAAAGTTAACTTTTTCCATGACATCATCAGCTTTTGTTGTGGTTTCAAGTGCACTGCAGAATAAGAATTCGTCTTTGTCACCTGAATTAATGTATCTCACGAAGACAAGCAACTGAGAACATGAACTTACATCTGTTGACTTGTCGAGCTGAAAGGAGAACAAATGGGAACCCTTGATTTCAGTCAAAACCTGTTCCTTCACATCCATAGACATTTTAGAAATGCGTCTCTGTATAGTATTATTTGACAGGGATACTTGCTGCATCTTCTTTGAACTGGCTTCTCCAAGAATAAGATTTACTGCTTTCATCATGCAGGGTTTAAGAAGTGTTTCTCCAATCGTGTGAGGCTTTTTTTGTTTAGCAATTTCGAATGCAATCTCATATGAAGCTTCCACTACGGCTGCACTCTGCTGCTGAAACGACCCACTTCTATCGATTCTTTGGCTTTTAAGACACCGTTCATGCCGTTTGAAGAAATCCAAACCCTTCTTTGCGTGTTCTGGATGTTTCGTCTCGAGATGACGCTTGAGTTTTGATGGTTTCATTGACTCTGCACTCAGGACAGCATGGCACAAAACACACTGTTTTCTCGATGCCGTCGTTGGCGAGCACAGTGGTGAAGCCAATGTTGAGGTAGCATTCTGAGTATCTGCGCCGTTTAGCCATGGACACAACTCACCTCTACTGCTTACTTATCTCCTTGTTAAAATAAAATAAAAATGTTGAATAATGAACGCTTTGGCAACTGTAGATCTTACACTGACTACTTGTGGGGGTGCAGGTAGAGTAATGATGGGGTAAGTATTGGGAGGGAAGGGAGCGTGGCCAGTCGCGCGATTCGTCATCCACCAATCAGCAACGGACATATGACTCACGTGTCGACAGCGAGCACACACACACTTAATCACAGCTAGACAGACACACAAGCATACGTACATGCGCGTGCACTCGCATACTCGCTACTCATTAGTACACACATACATACAGTTGCAGACACATACACATTCACACAGGCACATTCACTCACAGGCACGCATACATACATCCATAATATCACCTAATGACATTGAACTAACGTAGCACACGTTTTGCTTTGCACCGAAACAAAAAAAAAAGTAAGAGCATGAAAATGTAATTGATGAAATAAAATTAATGTTATCCCAAGCTACTTCTAACCAGGCTTCGCGACTCCCCTGCCAAGGCTTTGCGACCCCTTGGGGGGTCGCGACCCACCGGTTGGGAACCCCTGTTCTAAAGCTACCACTAAACCTAATGTTTCTTTTTTCTACTGTAGAATAATTATTTTGGTGACAAATGTCTTAAAAATAATAACAGACAGGGTGTTCAATACCTTTTGTTTTGATTGTAATAGAGTAGCACCAGCACCACAATCACTGACATAAAAAATTAATACGAAAGGCTTATCAAATCAGGTGTCATCAATTCAGGCTAAATACACAATAAAGATTTGACCTTTTCAAAAGATTTGACATGTCTAAGACCACTTTAATTTTTGATTTTTCTTCAGTTGATTTATTAATGGTACAGTGTTTGTTTGTTTTTGAATTTCGAGCGAAGCTACTCGAGGGCCATCTGCGCTAGCCGTCCCTAATTAAGCAGTGTAAGACTAGAGGGAAGGCATCTAGTCATCACCACCCATCGCCAACTCTTGGACTACTCTTTTGCCAATGAATAGTGGGATTGACCGTAACATTAGAACGCCCCCACGGCTGAAAGGACGAGCATTTTTGGTGCGAACGGGATTCGAACCCGCGACCCTCGGATTACGAGTCGAACGCCTTAACACGCTTGGCTATGCCGGGCCCATGGTACAGTGATGTCAGCAAAATTTGTTACAAAACTTCCTGTAATAACCAGACATTCCCAAAAATCTCATCAAACTTTTCTTGTTGGTAAGAGTAGGATAATGCACAATGTAATAAACTTTGGACTGGATATCAGATTTACTCAACTTAGTGCTGCATTCATCTCCGATATTTCCAATACACCCACACACGACACAGTTCGAGTCAAATCAATTGTCACTAGTATCAAAAAAAACACTCGATGGCTAAATATTTTCTCGGATGTGATGGGGTTTTAACATATTAAGACACATCAGGTGTTTTTATAACACAGTACTTATCATTAAACTTCTGAAAAATCTCGTAGATATCATGATATCTAGCTTTGAGTGGATGTCCCACAGTGGCTAACAATACTAAGACCATGTCGCCAGGACGTAACTTAGCTCTTAAGCCTTTCAGTCATAAACGTTTTTCATTTTAGCTTAGGATGACTTCAATTTTTTTTCGAGCCAATTCACAAGTTTGTAATACAGTAAGTGCATTTATTTCGCGTCATATTCCAATCGTTGTTTCTTCAGCAACTTCAAAGGACCTTTCAATGAATGACCAAACATTAACTCAAACGGTCTAAACCCGAATGACTCCTGAATCAAATCACTAACAGCAAATAGTAATAATAAATTGACTTCTTAATCTCAGACTAGATTTGATCTATTTAGCGCCGAGCTAATAAACAACTTGTTGAAACAACCTGGATATAATTTGATCCCTCTGACTGAATTTCTTTATGTAAACTAACAAAGTATAGAAATTAACCAAAGTCTTAGAAATTTTTCAATTGAAATATTTCTCAAATGGAAAGCTTCAGGGAATTAAGTGGATGCACACATGATAGCAAACAAAACTGGTTCCCTGATCGAATTTTTGGTAAAGGCCCAGCACAATCAAACAACTGAAATGGTTTTGAAAAGTTAAATATATGTTAAAAGAATAACAGGAATTTTGTGGTTAGGTTTTCTGATCATTCGACAGCTATGACAAGTTTTACAAAACTAAAATATCTTGTTAAATTTTTTGCCAAAAAATGCCTCATAATAACTTTGTCACATGTCTTTCTGACAGTTAAATTACCTCGCATGGGAAGTTCATGTGCAACTTTGAATATTTCGTAAGGATATGCTTTGGGAACAACAATTTGATAAACTACAGCCCAGTTAGTTAGGTTTCTGATCATTCGACAGCTATGACAAGTTTTACAAAACTAAAATATCTTGTTAAATTTTTTGCCAAAAAATGCCTCATAATAACTTTGTCACATGTCTTTCTGACAGTTAAATTACCTCGCATGGGAAGTTCATGTGCAACTTTGAATATTTCGTAAGGATATGCTTTGGGAACAACAATTTGATAAACTACAGCCCAGTCCTTTGGAGTTGGTACATCTGGCGGTCTCTATTTCCTCATAAGTACACCATTTTTGATAATATAACCATTTGGAACTTTCTACAGTTCATCTTTCTAGAGTGCATATTTAAATAGTGAAGAGATGCATCGATCTTTTGTTGCTCAGCTATCAATTTATTTCTAGTAAATGGAACTTCATCAGGTGAACCAGGTTTCTCACGTCCATCATTGTCACTCACCGAGAAATTAGCAGTAGGGTAATCATACATAAGAACCCGTCGGTTCCAAAAATGTCTAAAACAAATTTATAATACCGTCCTCAGAATACACGTTTATCATTTGTTTTGGCTTAATTTATTAGCCTGCTCTCAAGTTATAGCACACGGGAAACATCAATATTCTCCTGAATGATAATGTCATCCTCACATGAAACGGTGATTGGCTCACTACCCATTTTGGGTTCGGCAAACAACTTTTTTCCCAGCCAAATCGTTCCCAAATAATAATAATAATACCCTTAACTGGCAGAGAATAGCTGCTTTAACCTCATCATAATTTGTACAATCTCATAGAGAGGCAGCGTTTGGCATAAGCTTCATGTGCTTTATCATTTAAAACATTTTGTAATAATAATGACCATTCTTTCGTGGGCCATTCCATGGTTTAAGCAACTTTCTCAAAATGTTGGAAATCTTTATCAGCTTCATTTTCGTTCAATGGTGCGACTTTAATATACTCTTCAAAAAATGAAATGAAAAGGGATATTTTTGTTATTTTAAAGAGAAATATATGTAATAACGTTACAAGCTCAGAGTATGTGATGTTACACGTGTTAAGGCACTGATTGTCAGACCAAAATGACAATTGCACTTTGAAAACGGAGGAAAACATCGGATTTTTCGCCAAAACGCATTCGTGTCCAATAAATTTGTTTGAGATCTGCATGTTCTGCAAGTGCAACATGTGCAAAATCCCTATAAAAGTGACGGGTTCTCGGTTTCCATAGCTTGGTGTTAAGCCACCGACACGCAATACAGTTACGCCAAGACTGACTGAAGCACAACGCAACAACGGCATTAGTCGCTTGGAAACAGGCGAATCTCGATCAGATGTTGCCAGAGCTGTGAATGTCCACCCAAGCACCATCACAAGGCTGTGGAATCGTCACCAACAACATGGATCAACTTGTGACCGTCCACGATCTGGCAGACCTCGTATGACCACGCCCGCACAAGATCGCTACCTCCGGTTGCGTCACCTTCGAGATATGACCAACACTGCGACGTCTACTGCCTCAACCATACCAGGGCTGCGTAGGATTTCCGATCAGACCGTACGCAACCGTCGACGAGATTCTTAGGCCCCTTATGCAACCCATCACGGTGAACGTCAACGACGTTTTTCAACATGACAACGCCCGTCCTCACACAGCCCGACTCACCACTGTCTTCTTAAGACACCACAACATCAACATTCTTCCCTAGCCCTCCAGATTACCAGATTTACACCCTACCGAACATCTTTGGGACGAGTTGGACCGACGTCTGTGACGGCGACAACCTCAACCGCAGACTCTACCTCAGCTTGCAGCAGCTTTGCAGGCTGAGTGGACAGCTATTCCACAGGATGTGATTCGTCATCTCATCGCTTCCATGGGCAGGAGATGCCAAGCGGTTATTGATGCTCACGGGGGGCATACTCGTTATTGACGTTGAGTGACTTTAAACTTCAACTAGTGAGCGTGTACTTCGCCTTTACAGACTTTGGATGTTCAGCAGTGAATGTGCAAAGTTTCACACATGTCATACAGAACTACCCGGAATAAACTTGTTAACAATATGTCTCAAATTTTGCCTTTTGCGTTTCTTTTTTTGAAGAGTATATATCGATTAATTTCAAAGTTGTCATTTTGCCTTGGTTGATCAGAGTTGTCTAATTTCCATTTCTTTCAGCCTAATTTCTTTCTCAGCTTAGATGCAGGCTTGTTCGTTCTTGAGCCGTTTACTTTCTCTTTCAACTTGGATATGGACTTGATTTTTCTGGGATTCGATATGGACTTGTTCAAACTCTATTTTTTAGTTTTAACTAATCTCTGACTTATCTTTTTTTAGTTTTTTCATTGATTTAACATCTGGTTTTAAAACTTTAGCAGTTCTGAGCATTCCTCTTTGTTGTATCTTTCTGATTATTCGAGGGAGGGTGATTCAAGAAAATCTTAGTATTCAGGCATGATCAAATTTTGTTGGCACTGATTAAATATAAATCGAATTATGATTTGATTTTGAAGTTATCTCAAAATTTGTCTCTAATTCAGGTCTTGGACACGAGCCCCCAATGTATTATGCTATGTACTACAATTTTAAATATCTTAAAACTGAGTTACATTGTAATTTATAGCTAAATAAATGTTTATAAGTATACAATTTATGATACTTCCAACAAGATTGATACACTTTCTATTTTAATATAGAAACAAAAATACAACTTACGATTATGGTTATTACAAATAATGATTTATGTGTAAGCGTTTTACAAAGTTACAAACAATGTCAAGTCTTCTCTCTGGTCTAGAATTTTGTCTTATCAAGGGTTCAGAGGAGCGAGATATTTTCAATTTCATGTAGGTATAATTCACTTAACAGAGAAATAACTAGTTCTGCGTTCTTCGTTTATCACAGTCGAGTTTTTACACTACTGAAGTTAAATGGTTTGTAATGTGTGAAATCTATAAACGTTCTTGGTCAAATATCTGAAGTTCCCGATTAATAAGCGTGAATCACAGTTATAGCTTCTGAGGATTATAATATACCAACTGTAGCAAACTAATAATATATACTGTGTCTCTGCACATCACGTTGGTTACATTTCAACCTGCACAACAATACCGACGATATACTAATGTTTACGTACACGCATATACGTTGTTGATTTTTACTCTCGAGAATCTTCTATAACTTTAGTGAAAGGCGGAAGTTTCGCAAAACAGATTAAACAGCATAAATTACATACATTTCTAAACATATATTTAACTTAAATATCAATATTAATATATATAATAGTGTATCCATCACAATGGTATTTACTTTTGTAAGACGTTCATAGCGTCAGTCATAAATCTCCTATGAATGAGGTTCTAAACTTCTTTCTTTGACATTATACTCCCTACGTCTTGTCTCTAAGTTACTACTGATGATGTTCTTTAATGTAGTAGTATTACTACTACAGCTTTACATCTTGCTATGTCCTACCCAGAATTACTTCGAATTCCAACATGGTTTAATAGGTTTATGTCCCTAATGATGACACCTTTTCTCTTAAACGTCTTGCAAAAATTCTTCCAACAAGTAATTTCTCAAGACGAGCTAGAGTGTTTGGTTTTGCTGCATCCCTGTTACTAAATGTAATGTTGTTTTTAACACGTTTTTCTATGAGTATCTTATTTTGTGGTGGTACAACAACTATCTTCCTTCTTGTCAATAGAAGTTCAATCTCTGGTGTAATTCTCGTTTGAGGCCAGGCATGGCCAGGTGGGTTAAGGTGTTAAGATTTTATACTACCACCCCAAGTGGTTTAACATTAACTAATACATGTTAAAATTGCTAGAAGTCATGTTTCGATTTCCATGGTGGGCATAACGTAGATATCCCCTAGTGGGCCAGGTGGGTTAAGATGTTCGATTCGTAATCCGAGGGTCCCAGGTTCGAATCCCCTTGCACCAAATATGCTCGCCCTTTCAGCCGTAAGGGCGTTATAATGTGACGGCCAATCCCACTATTAGTTGGTAAAAAGTAGCCCAAGAGTTAGCGGTGGGTGGTGACGACTAGCTGCCTTCCCTCTAGTCTTACACTACTAAATTAGGGACGGCTGGCGCAGATAGCCCTTGAGTCGTTTTGCGCGAAATTTAAAACAACCAAACAATTTTCGTTTATTGCAAATCATTTCTTTGGAAATATTATAAAGAGCAAAAATATATTGTTTGTATGAAAAGACAAAAATTTAACTCTTTTTATTGTTTTAGCTAAAACTGAATAGAACAAATATATACATACTACAATTTTGTAAAAGTTGTTATTTTTTCACAATTTTACTATGGAATTTTAAATGTACAAAGAATTATATATAATGTTGGTATATTTTATAAACCAAAATTATATCTATTTGGAACTTTATGACTATGCATTGTCCACATCAATCCATCTTCTTGCTTTATCAGTGGATGCAATTTCTCACTTTTCATTACTAAATTAGATTATATATATAAAGAGCCCTTAGACCCAAATGGCGATAAACATGCTTTGAGGATTCGAGTAATAAAACCAACATCTTGTGGGCTGGTTCCTGTAATTAATGAACTAATTTTGAATGGCGTCGATGAAGTATTCTCAGATGAACTTCACCTTTTAAGTCCAGCTAACTTGTTTTTCCACTTCTGATCATCTCCTTATTGTTCCTTGGATGTAAGTGGATACTGGGATTTATCCTCAGCGCATTCTCTTTAGTTTAGTATCATATCTTGATCAATCACAACTTTTACTGCAGTGTTTGTGTTTTCCTCACATACAGTTTTTCAATCAACCTTTGAGCAGAAGTTTTATTTCTTACAAGTGTTTCTTTGCAGATCTTAGTAATATGTTATTTGAATTTTCAGTTGAAATGCTTACTGTTCTGTGGCTTACTTTGATTCCGAGTAACCAATTGTTTGATTAATTCTTTGGCTTCTATCATATGAAACTGTTGTTTTCACCCTGCTCGATATGACATTTACATTGCTATGATTACTGGATGTTAATTTTAGTTGCTTATCTGCGACTTCGATACAAATTCCATGATTAACTGGAAAACGTCCTATAAAGTAGACTTTCTTTACTTAAGCCTAATTTACGTATCCTCTTTCATGATACCATTTACGATTTGATCACATGCTAATGAATCTGTTATTTCATATACATCTTATGGATAAGATAAATGAGCAAGCCTTGCGACACCTTCCATAAGTTAGGCCAAGGTCTTGCCTTTCTACCTTTTCCTGTTCCTAGATTTTTCTTTTGAAAATTCCTTCTGGTGTGACATTCCAAATCTATTTGATAAGACGGGGCCACCTAGTTGTTACGATTCTCTCTGTTGGGTGGCTGCTTAATGTTGTTAAAGCTGTTTTTTGTTTTTTAATGAACAGCTTCAATATTCTATACATTCAATTTGGGAATATTTCGTACATTATTTATAATATGCTGTTTTCTCGATTTGATGATGTTGCTAAATACGCCTACTAGTTTATTTAGTGAAGTAGTGATATTGCTATATCAGTCAAGGAGGGCCCTAGGTTAGACACTGGCAAAGCTGTAGTGGTAATAGGTGTAGACCACATGGGTTTTCCTATTCCACATATGTAGGCGTAAAATGCCATTAATTATGTTGTTTTTATTTTGTTAAAATCGTTTCTTGTACTCAGGAGCAATTCAATAAAACAATTTCCCATTACAACACGCTACCTAAAAACTTCTCTAAAACTAGTATCGTTTGGAAGGTTTGTTTGTTTTTTGAATTTCGCGCAAAGCTACACGAGGGCTATCTGCGTTAGCCGATCTTAATTTAGCAGTGTTAAGACTAGAGAAAAGGCAGCTGGTCATCACTGCTCACTGTCAACTCTTTTACCAACAAATAGTGGGATTGCCTGTCACATAATAACGCTCCCACAGCTGAAAGGGCAAGCATTACGAGTCGAGTGTCTTAACCACATGGTCACGCCAAGCCCCTTTTGGAAGGTTACTCGGTTGGTTAAAAAGCTGGTAACTACTAATTTACAAAACAACATTTTAAGGATCCGCTTGCATGACGTTTCAAGAAAGTTTTGCAGTTTTTAAATAGTTTGAAAATTACGCGTTATGTAGTTTTATTTGTAATGTTTTTACCAAGCTTTTAAGAAATTATTAAAGTATGATATTTCAATGTGCCAAAAAGCGTCGTTTTTTTCCACCTTTATGTACAGTTTCATAAGCAACTAAACTCACTTGCAAATAATTATAAAGAGTGATTGCCGTGAAATACGCGTCATAGTTGCTTTGACTGAAACTGAAGCGAGGTTTGTGTACATGTTTCATCAAATACAGACAGAAACCAGATGCAGCTGTGAAATGAACGAGATGATGAAAACGTGGCGTGGGCGTCTAGGTTAAAAAAACAAACAAACAAAGTGTGAGTTTCTAACAAGCCATGCGCTCTGTAATTGTTTTGTGTTCATTTGTAAAGTATTTAATTTTATAATGGAAATTATCTGTTGTACGATAATGACACAAATAATAATAATAAAGTCACAATTTTGGATTTCAATAACATAATAAGAAAACCCGAACGACATAGAACGAATTAATTTTACGAGTAAAATTACTTTGGTATTCGCAGTTTAAATTGTTTTGGTTACTGTTCAGCACAGAGCTACACTATGGAATATTTCTTTTGTTTTGAATTTTGTGCAAAGCTACTCGAGGGCTATCTGCGCTAGCCATCCCTAATTTAGCAGTGTAAGACTAGAGAGAAGGCAGCCAGTCATCACCACCCACCGCCAACTCTTGGGCTACTTTTTACCAACGAATAGTGGGATTGGCCGTCACTATATAACGCCCTTACGGCTGGAAGGGCGAGCATATTTGGTGCAAGGGGGATTCGAACCTGGGACCCTCAGATTACGAATCGAACACCTTAACCAACCTGGCCCACTAGGGGATATCTACGTTATGCCCACCATGGAAATCGAAATATGAATTCTAGCATTTTAACCTGTATAGTTAATGTTAAACCACTTAGGGGTGGTAGTTTAAAATCTGAGATAATAGAATTTGCTAATACAGAGTGTTTGGAAAGTCACTATGCAGTTTTGTAATCATATTTTATTCAGTCTATTTCAAGCCAGCAACTGATCGCGGTGTTTTGAAACAAAATAAGAAGTCTCCAGGCCTGTATTGATGCCAACAGGGGTCACTTTCAACACTGTTTATAATTGTCATTCATATTTACTTCCTGTATTCTATATTGAAACATGTCTGTTAATAAATATATAAGTGGACAGTGACTTTCTGAACACACTGTATATTTAAGTGCTTTTTTTTTTCCCCAGCCAGAACCTGTTGATGTGGAACCTGTGACAATGGATTATCACTCAGAATCAGTGAAGACTGGAGAGGCAGAAACATGTAAGCTTAATCAATATTAATCTTTGATCAATTGCTTTTTTTCTTAACCTACTTGTTTACAATATTTTACTTTAGTGCATGAAATTTATTTTAAACTGCATTTAATCAAGAAATACATTAGTTTGTTTCCCCCCAGCAAATACTGAAAATGTAAAATGGCTATAGTTTTCTTTCTTCCAAGAAATCGTTCATAATTTTGTCGAGAAGAAGAAAATTCATGGTGAAAACTATCAAAACCACAGATTATTTTATTTTTTGTTAATGATTAGTAAAGTCCATTACTTTTAAGGTGACAATATCCCAAAATCTTTTCTGCCACAACGAAAAATACATTATTTAATCGTAACCAGTAAAGGCATCATTAGGTATAGATTGAAATGTTTTTAATAGGTATGTATGTGTTTGAACAATATATCTATGAAAAATTTAAAAAGATAGCACAAATATTTTATAAATAAAGTCCGAAATTAATTCCAGAAAAAGTCTAAACCACCAAATCAACTTTAGGTCCTCCCACTTCTAATTCTTTGCTTAAACATACATCAACCTGTTACAAAACATTTCAGTGTGTAAGTAATAATTGATGCCTTTACTGGTAAAACTATGGTCATGAATAAATAATATACTTGTGAAATGTTTCATTGTCTTGTTTTCACCTCAATTCTGTAGGATTGGTTTATTGTTGAATGGGATCTTAGTTTTACTTTTAATACACTGAAAAACATAACCATATTTAAAGTCGCATGATGAGAAATGTTAAAAGGTTTAACAAATTTCAAATTGCTATTTCATACTTTTTAACATTATGTTTACTTTAGCACTGTTTCTGAATACCTGTATATTGATGTTTCAATTTCCTTTAAAATACCAATCTTCAATATAAGTTTATAACCTTAAATTATGCACTGATTGGCTATTTATTACGCATTTCTTATTAATGACCTTAACTTTTTTTTCAGGTCCTAACTCTACAGTGAAGGCTCCAACCCAGAGTAGTTGGATGGGAAAAGTTACCTCGGGATTATACAACATTGGTGCAGGGGCTGTAGGAATTGGGGTAGGGGGAATTAAGTGGGCAGCTAACACAACAATATCTGTAGGATCTGGTGCCATTTCTCTTGGACAGAGTGCTGTGACAAAGGTGGCTTCTGCAAATAAAAAACCAAAAAAAGACTGAAGTATTTAGAGGTTTGCATTGAAGATTAGTTATATACATACAGATAATAACACTTCTATTTTTTCTTACTATAATTGTAGTTTTCAAGTGAAGAGCATTCTACGTTACTTGTTTATACAGATGTGTTGTTCTTTAAAAAAAAAAAAAAAAAGGCTTTACCAATAGTACAAGTTATATAAAGCTGGGTAGTATTGCACACTATCTACTCACAGTAATACATACTACTTTGAGCCAAGGTCTAGCTTTGTCAACGATACGAATATAGTTTATGTATGCATTCAGTTTGGTGAAACATTAACAGTTCTTCCTAATTTGTTTATATTTTTAGAGCAAGCTCTGCTCTATGTAAAATGAGACCTAACGTACTATTATTGAAATCTCTCTCTTATGATGCCTTTGTACAAAACATAAAATAACAAAACTACGTGGACAAATTAAGACCATTATCACAAGAGCAGATACATTTAATGAAAATCAAATTTCTATGGATTAAACAATACTGTTGAAACATAATACAAATAGTTTGTGCAATAACATACTTAATTTTTCATGTATGTTAAGAACTTAGCTTTGTTGAAATCCATACATAACGTATGACTAATATCACAAAAAACAAAGTTTGCCCAATGAGAAAAACTGCCATATTGCTAGTCAGCTGATCAAAACTGTTCTTACCCTTTCATTTTAAATGAACTAATATGAGGACTTAACACTAGTGAACCTTGGTTACAATATCTTCAGCAAATAAATTCTCAAAACCACCAAATTTTATACTTCTCCATGGGACTGTACTGATTTTGTGTTAACACTATTAGTATGGTTTTAGGGTTGGAATATGTTTATTTCATTATTTCTCTATCATATGCAAGATTCCACATGTTACTGTCATAAATTAATATTTTATATTCCTGTTTTATTGTTTATTTTGCTGACTAGTGCAAGTTTAAATTCAAACACTCTATTTTAATATTTGATATTAATGTTGAAATTGCCAAAGATGAAAATAAAAACACGAAAACTTATTGTTGTGATAACCTATACCTTTTGAACTATTAAGTGTTTGGAATAAAATGGTAACTATAAAGGTGAAACATTGAAATTTCTGTATGTGATAGACAATTAGAGGATTATTACAAAATGCATAAACATATATGAACATGAATGCTTTATTTGAAGACCTGTTATAAAATGCATCAACATACAATAAACTTTTAAAAACAGCTTTTAGAAAAAGTAACTTAACATGATCTTTTGTTACAGTTAATTGAATAAAGTGCTATTTTGTAACATTACAAAAAAATGACAAATCAAGTCAACTGTATACTGACTTATAACCTAGACATAGAGTAGAAACTGATTTAAAATTCACATATTAAAAACCTTAAGTGTCATAAAAAATACTGATGTGAAAACAATTTTATGCAAATGATAAATGCAATGTTTACATTTGGACACATTCATTAATGGAGTACACATATTAAAGAATGGCTGCTGAAACATGATTTACATCTGATAAATCTTTGAGTGGTCTTATGGTTGGCAGTACTTGTGGACTTATCATAAAAAAAGTATTCAAACATTATTACAGTAATTCTTTAACAGTTTAGAAGATTTGAATGTTTTTCATATTAGCATTAACACTGATATACTGTAAATGGCATGGATGAAATGTATCCAGTCAACCAACTCATTAAATACGTGCTTGCATAAATTATCTTGCATAACATACAATTTATGTTAAAGGTGTTAACAAATACAATGAAAAATATATCTGGATCTTTGTTGTACTTAACACAACCTCATATGCAAAGAAAATATTCTCAGAACTATAGTAAAAGCAGTTAGCAGCAGATGTAATATTAATTGCAGGCCTCAGGATTATGAATAAGGAATTTCTCTTTGAAGGCTCTGTTTATTACTGGCCCTTGCCAAAACCTTAAACCAGTCAGACTGGACAATGACAACAACAGAATGCTTTCAAGTACACTTGACTTAATAGGAAATCTTGGGTTACTATTTTTTTCCACTTGTATTATCAGTTTTCTTTCAGTCCTCAAGTATAAACTATAGACAACACATATTAATTGTACTTATGGATAAAGCCTTTAAATGCTGTTATTTAGGCAATTTTTAACAATTAATAAAAATTTACCCAAATGTGGTAAAGTGGTAAGTATAAGATCCTCAAGTATTCCAAATGTATCTGATATAATGCCATTTTATTTCTTTAAATAATTAGGAAATACTGTATCAAAAAAAAAGTCATTCTTTCACAAAAACTTTATTGTTGGATTTTTATGTAATATTTCACATACACTAGGTATTAGATATTTTATAAATAAAATAAAACAATATTTTAACCCAGCTTTGTTTGAAGCAGTTGGGAATGATGCCTGTAAAATAAAAAATACTAGCCTATAACTGACTTTTTTTTTTTTTGTAAGACATTTCCCATTCAAAGTGACCATTATCATTATTAATCCTCAATAAAATGTCAAAAAATGAAACTATTACTATTTTCCTGATGTTCTACTGTTCAAATAATGGAAAGATTGAGAAGCTTGACCAGAATGATCAAATATAGGAAATGTCATCAGCATACCTACAATAATAATGTGGTCAATTTTCTAGCCACTAATTTTTTTTATAACAGCCTAACCAAAGTTGGCATCAGTCTCAAACTTATAACAGCATCAACCAGACCATAAAGCTTTCCCTTCAGAAGAAAGTGAGATTCCTTAACTTCATATTAAAAAAAAAAAAAAGTTTGAATGGTCACATTGTTGAAAACATCACTGTAAATAACATTGGCCCTTAATTGTATGGGCTTTTCCAATGATAGATTTGTATACAATGATTCAACACTAAGAACAACACCATGCACATTACTGTCAAATGTTTTACTTCTTTAGAAAATTTAAAACTGTTCTTTAAAGTGTAATTACCAGTGGTAAACATCTTTAGGTATTCAAATAAAAAAAAGTCAAAGCATGTTTCTAGTTTGTAGTGGGACTCGGTTATGAATTTTTGGTAAACCACAAAACAAGACCTGGGTGAATAGTTGATGGTCTGACATTTAGATATGGTCTTTCATCAAGAATATTACCCTTTCTCAACTGCAAAAAATATTTTTGTAACTTAGGTTCTCTTTCATCACTAGATCATTAGGTAATTTCTCAAATTTAGTAGAATCACTTAAGATACCTTCAACTTTAGGTTATCTTAATAAAATACAAGCTGAAATACATATCAGCTGATGGGGAATTTTAAACTCTATTTAAAAAAAATGTAAGTTTAACATCAACCATAAACTTTATCTGAAAAGTTTAAAATTATAACAAAGCTTCTTTACAAACAACATTTGTAGTTTGGTTTCCATCTAGTAACAAAGATTTTGAGGTGATTTAATACTTTGATCTTGAATCCCTTTAGAATATTCAAAATTGTTCGAGCCATCAATCTGTTAAGATTGATATTGACTCAATAAGCTAAGAATAATTAACCAAAAGGCTTTACATAACAGAAATACAGTTAAGTTCAATTTTTCCCTTCCTTAGGACATTCTCCACAGTTCATAATGTTTATATATAAATTGTTGTTCAGATTGGCCTAATAGACTTGAAGGTGTTAGGGTACAAACAAACAAACAAATATAGAATACAATGCTATTTCCCTTACAAGATTTATAAATAATGAAACTGCTTAAATTTCTTAAAAATGTAAGTTCTTCAGGGCTTGGATTAATGAATTTTTTTGTATACACATTTATAGTTATCAAAATCAGTTAGAGCTATACCACTAATCTGAGATCTAATATTACTGAAAGATTGGCTAGACTTATAACAGACAAGTGGTTGTGACAATTTCAATATCTGTTCAAACTATGTAAAATAATCCTCAAACTACCAGCTAAAACTTCAAAACATACCTTGAGTAATTAAGAATTACATCAAGTTGTTTAAATTAATTTTTACTTAACTGTCACTTCAGACTTTAACTTAACTAGTTATTTTTCTCTAACCCACAATCTTGGTTTAAAATTATGGGCTGAACTTCTACTTTACAATCATCATTTACTGTTTATAAATTTACTTGTACTTACCATTAGCCAGGTTTCACTGTTTTTCCTAAAAGAAAATTTATAATAAAAATGAAGGAACATGCTAACCTAAGCTCCTCTGTTAAGTCTAGTGTATTTGAACATGCTGCAATCAAATGTAATGTTGTTGTCCACTAATTTATTTAAGAGCTTAACAAGGGCCAATGATGAAGACAGCTTTCAAATAAATGAGAGTTTGCTCACTTACAAATTGAGGCCTAAAGATCAGTGTTAAAGAACCTGCTCATAAATTACTTCTATTATTGTAAAAAGGTTGTTAATAACAATTTCATAGCAGGTCCTTAGTATTATGCAAAAATGTAATCTTAATGGCTGTGACTAGCACTGTTTATTTTTATCTGCAAAGTAGGGTTCCAAGTAGACCTCCATGCTAATTTTCCAGCATTTTCAATTTCTTACAAAGGAGAGAGATCAACTACGCATTTCTATAGCATCCTTTATCTATGTGATGCTACACATGATTATTTTGTTTCTTGCATGTTTTACATTTATTATTCAAACACGATACCTGAGCAGCCAAGTTGGTACTAGTAGAAAATATTAAATGCATTGAAAAACTGTTTTTAAGATCAGTTTTTCTCTCTCATTTAAAAAAGGAATTTCAAACTTAAGCTTGAACAGATACAAACTACATTATTCTCTTATAAACATGTCGGTTCATGCTTGAAAAGCAAAGATAAATGCTATGTTTTTAGATATATGACAAAGAAATATTTTGTTGTATGATAATAAAACTGTTATCTAAACATATTAAGTATTGGGTTGAGTTCATAAAATAGGGTTGATTTGAGATCCAATATTGCAAACTATAGCAGTTTTGTCCCTTGCAGATATAGGTTACAACTACACAAACATCTGACTAAACATACTGCTCACCACAAAAATAACATGGCTAGAAAAACAAATATCCATACAAGTCTCTATTCCTTGCATCAGGTATATACTTATAGTATGTGTTTTATATTTATATATACACACACATTCACATAGTAAAAACCAAGCATTAGAAATATGGATTTTAAAAACTAACATTGTAACATGGAATATTATCAGAAAAAATGAGAAATGTTACTGATAATATGTAAAAGGGTTTTTACCAAATCTATGCACAGAAATGGTGTAACATTAAAACAGTACAATGTTTTTTAATCTATACAGCTTTCCACCAATATACAGAAAATTGTACTTTTCATTCAGTTCATGTGACAATAGCAGAATATTTAATTCTATGTTTAATTTTCAGCTGCCAGTATTTTCAATCACAAAACTGAAAGTAGTCTTACGATGAAAGAAGAGAAAAATGGACTTAACTCTTTCTATACAAATTCTTTTAAATAGAATGATTTATTACTACAGGTTAAAGGGCAACATATGTAATGTAACGAAATAGCAATTAATGTTCACAGAATCTTGATTAATATTGAACAAGAAATATAAATTGAAAGTATGGATAGAAGTATTAAAAGGATACAAGGTATAGACTGAATTTCACCTTTATTTATTTCTCTGTCCCTCATGCTCTGTGAATATAGCTTAGTTTTCTAAATGTGAAAACGTGTGTTAACAGAAGACATCTCACTTTATCAGCTAAACAAGGTAAACATAAATGTTCATAATGTCAGGACCTTTCACTGCTTTTAAACATTGCTTTGCATACAAAGTTGGCAAATTAACTTGTATTTTCTTTGATACAACAGCTACTCTTTGTTAGATTATTATGGATCAGATAAGTAGCTAAAACAACTCATGAGTACATGCAAGCTTAGCAATATTTATTCTTGAAAGAAATATTTTAAGTATCTTTACTCTAGATCTTAAACAATGGAATGTTGATGACTTAAAAAAGACATGGTCCTTACTTCATAAATAAAATATCAGTTTTATAGATGAAACGATTTTTCAATTTGTACAATGAGCTCAGAAAAATGAACTGTTAGTTGCAAATTCAAGTCTTTTTTTGAAATTACTGTGGTAAATGTACAACAAACAAACATTTTACAAGACAGAAAATATGCATACATCAGATAAAAAAATTCCTTACACATTTGGCAGTAAACATTGTATGTTAATACTCACTGATGATACATAATACAATATATACAACATCAAAATACATTAGCCATCCTACATGGCATCATACCATATTTACTGTCTATTCACAGTATTGATACAAGTGTCAGGAGTTTGGATAATGAAGTATCATTTACACTGTCCTACTAAATATTTTTTTTTTTTATGTTTTAATTTGAATAAGTTAATTTTAAATGTTTATATATATATGGTCCCAGATGTTTAATATTTTCATCATCAAAACAAAAAAAACTAATATACTACTGAATTTTACAGTATCACAGGTCTGACACAAAAGATACATACATTTACATGTACTTAAAAACTAGAAATGTGAAATATATCAGTATAAAACTTTTCATGACACTAAAAATGCATTTTTTTAATATAAACTTATCTGAAGCTAGGAATCAGGTTGGCTGGTGTGATTTGAATTTCTTATATTATTTTGACACAAAATTCACTAAGAACAGAAATAGACTATTCTAGAAAAAACAAACATACTAATATACAGAGCAGGAACTTTTTAAAACTAAACAAATTACAAGGTCAGTGATATGCAGCTTCACTTAAACTAAAATCATATCATGTTGTTAATTAAAAACAAAAGCCAGGTTACTAGAATGAGAGAACTAGAAATTTACTTTATCTTTAGTTTTGCCATCTACATGGTACTCAAAACCCATTTTGGATTTGTCTCACTTACAAACTACATTTGTTCTCCTTGAACTGTTTTGTACAATATAAAAAAAAAATTTTTTTCTCTCATACCTGACTTATTCAAAATGTACATTTTTATACATTTTCAGAATATTTATGCATAGAAATTTTATCAATAAAATTTCTGAACACTTGACTACCATCACAAAATTTAATAAGTGAAAATACTGAAACATCTGGAATACTTTTCTGCTCATATAAACTAATATCATCAAACATACTATTAGGAGTGCACCTAAATAAAACAGAATATTTTACCAATTTATATGTAAAATTAACCATTAAACATGTTTTGTTTTGGATTATGAAAAAAACAACAACTCTTGCTTGGATTGAAAGAATAACTTTTTATCTTCTAATAATTTAGTGAAATCTCTATTAAAATTAACTATGAACTGACAGAAAGGACTCCAAACACTTGCAGTTCATCATGATGTTGTATCTTTGACAAAAGAGTCAGTGACATAGCATCCATTCCATCTTCTAAAATACCAGTTGAAGAAATTTTAATATTGTAGTTATTGGCCTGGAGAAATTAATTAAATAATAATTAATTTTATTGCTTACAGTCATCATTAAAACAAATAAAACTTCATTTAATATTTACTGAAACTATGAATACTATCCCTTCCAATGTTGTCTATTTTTTCACTAACAGCTTAAATTATTTTTTTCTGTTATAACCACATACATCCTTATATATAAATCCACTATAAACATACATGTCAGAACCTCAGAGTACATGCACCCAACAATTAAACTGTCTGGCTCAAATATCATTAACCCCATAACCACCACTGGTATTTTGCTAACAACGATTTTTATTTACTTTTTCCAAAAGGAAAGGAAACTACAGTTCTTTGGGAAATTGCATACTGTAAGCAATTCTTTTCGGTATCTGTATACACATGTATACTGTTTATTATCTAAATTATTATTATTTGTATTATTTATGATTTTGTAGCACACAGCAAACAATTTAATATATATTCTGTAGGTACAATATTTGTTGTGTGAAATTTTTGAATAATATTTTAGTGTTTCTATTGACAGTCAGACAAGTTATTTGTTTATAATCCCCCTGTTCACAACACTTTGTAAGTTCCAATATATATGCATATTATTCTAACAGCTGAGAAGTCAACTTTAAGAGCACAAAGTTCAGAATACAGTTAAAAAAAACATTTGGAAGAATGCTTAAAAATGGTTATTTCATAAAATGCACTCAACTTTGCATATGATGAAATTTAAAAAATGATGGCTTAATATTTGGATAGAGGAGTCAGACAAGTTTATTTGTTTATAATCCCCCTGTTCACAACACTTTGTAAGTTCCAATATATGTGCATATTATTCTAACAGCTGAGAAGTCAACTTTAAGAGCACAAAGTTCAGAATACAGTTAAAAAAAACATTTGGAAGAATGCTTAAAAATGGTTATTTCATAAAATGCACTCAACTTTGCATATGATGAAATTTAAAAAATGATGGCTTAATATTTGGATAGAGGAGTCAGACAAGTTTATTTGTTTATAATCCCCCTGTTCACAACACTTTGTAAGTTCCAATATATATGCATATTATTCTAACAGCTGAGAAGTCAACTTTAAGAGCACAAAGTTCAGAATACAGTTAAAAAAAAACATTTGGAAGAATGCTTAAAAATGGTTATTTCATAAAATGCACTCAACTTTGCATATGATGAAATTTAAAAAATGATGGCTTAATATTTGGATAGAGGAACCAAATGCTAAGTATCAGTAGCAGAAAATAAAAGCACATTTATTTTTTATATCATACTTTATCAATATTTCTTTCAATCGGTTTTATATAACAACTCACTTTTCATGCACAACCTAGTACTATGTAGTCAAGAAACGGAGATAACACATCCAATATAGTTAACACCAATTCTTAATTAAAAAATACACACTGGAAGTAATGTTCAAAATCTTCAATTCAGACAACTCACCAGCTGCAATGTTGCTAAGAAATACCGACACACTTCCCAGTGTTCCTTTCCTTGACAGTAGTCTGAAAAAAGTATTGTATCTTTCTTTTCATTGACTGGAAAGCCCTCCAGTATATTGTCTTCATAAACATGAATGTCGTAAGGCTTTCTCCGACACTACAGTGTATTAAATAGATTTTTCAAAATATTGTTTAAACAGACTATTATGGAATGTTTTTATGATAAATCATAAATGAAATAAAAGTAAAAATTAACTGATAAGAACATGCGTATTCTTACAGAAAACTATTATTAAAGCAGAAAAAATATATTTTCAGTGTAAATATTTCATTACTTTGTGGTGACAATTGCAGATTTAAGACATTTTTGCATATTAATTGGCAAGAAAACATTTTGTTGCAACAGAATTGCAGAATGTATCTCAGATCAGTTAGTATGGGTATTAACACTTTTATTGATAGTCTTATTTATACACCAACTAAAACCAATATAAAGGAACACCTTTATACCTATACATACCTGTTTATACTCTCGGCCCTAAGACATGTCCAGCAACGGTCAGTTACAAACTCTCTTTGTTAACCTGAAGATGACCTAGAAAGGTTGGAACTTTGTTCGCTGCTTATCAATAAAAATGTTAATACCCATACCAGCCATTCTTAGATGCATTTTTATTTCAACCAGGTTTCTCGTCATCAAGAATTACAGAATAATGTGACTGTAACATATTTCCAAACTTTAATATTTTGCTCAACAAATAAAAATTACAATACCAGATTTAAAAAATTAAATGTCAGTTTAACTAAACTAAGTTTTTTTTAAAAATACAATTTTACTTTCTAACTATGACCATAATGGCTTAATAAAACTAAGTAATTGGAAGCTAAGGTGTAAACTTTAATTCTTATAAAAAAAACAATTAAGTCAATTTAATTGTATAAAATATAAAAACTGTTTACCCATCTCTTCATATTTTAGTGATGCATACAGAGCAGCACATTTTACTGAGCAACATTTCTAAATATATATATGTACATTACAAACCCAGCAAAATGTATTCAAGCACTTTTATGTTGGTCAGACATTTTAATAACATTCGTTATACTTAAATCTTTGTCTTTATTATTGTTAAAAACTAACTAAAAGGTTAAAAGTTTGTTTAATTTTTGAATTTGCTAAATATGTGAACTAAGAGACCACACATCACCTAGATAAGGGAACTGTTGACTGATAACGTGATAAAAAGGAGACACACTGACAGAGCAGAAAGCCAAATACACTTCAATTGGTGCCTTAGCTACAGGGGATGCAAGAAAGAAATCCAGACAAATGTTTCTGATAAAGGTCTGGTTTGCACTTCTCCTTATTTATTTTATTCTGAAAATGCATACCATGAAAAGATATATGCTATAGGTCCATAAAACATAGTGTTTGGTTTATTTTGTATCTCATAAAAACATGAACTGACTAACCTCTAGTTCAAGCTTTGGCTTTATCTTTTCTTCCCATTCATTGACATGTTTAGCTAAATCTGTTAGCTGTCTAAACTCAGCTGCTCCAGATAAGTATCTGTCCACATGTTTCTGAACCAGCTCTTCATAACTTGACATTATAGGCAGGTTCTCAATCTGACTAGCATCTGAATTACAAAGTTGAATCTTATAAATAAATATGACATATGAAAATTAGTAGTTATTCATAAAATAAGTATACACCTATAAATATGCTTTTAAAAGGCATACTTTCTAAGTTACATGGATCTTTCTTTGCACTAGTTATAATTAAATGATAACTATTTATAGAGTAATATCTCCCTAACTTTCTCATTTTTTACTGTAAATTCCAAAGCAATATAATTAGTAACCACATGTAGCTAATAAAAACTCTTTAAATATGTGTACATAAAGTAACAACTATCTAGTCATCCACCTAAAACATGCTGTTAAAGCATTATAGAAGCATTTGATTCAAACTGCGTACAACGTTTACTTAATTTGAAAGATATGGGTACAATTTCAGTGAAACATACATCATTTAGGTGAGACATAACAATGAACGTTTAAGCATTATTCTGAATTTTTATGCCCCAAATTAACTAGATTACCATTATATAATTCTAAATACTATTTCCTGTCACAAAAAGTATTAAAATACATTATAATTATTTATGATAATTAAATTTTTTATGCAGACATATCATTTTGTACTCAAGAGTAACCTTACAT
This sequence comes from Tachypleus tridentatus, assembly GCF_004210375.1. Classification (NCBI taxonomy): domain Eukaryota; kingdom Metazoa; phylum Arthropoda; class Merostomata; order Xiphosura; family Limulidae; genus Tachypleus; species Tachypleus tridentatus. The sequence goes on along the minus strand of NC_134833.1, from coordinate 42,185,847 downwards.
AACACAGTATTGAAAGAGTCAAGGTTTTAAAAAAAATATTATTTACGATTCTTGAGATTTAATGATAATTTAGCTGATAAAAATAAAAACAGAGTTACCAAGAAGATGCATTTCATTTACTTCTCTTTCCACTGTAACACAGTTATCATTATCATCAACTAGGGAAATGGCAGATCTTCATGTTCTGATAATAGCACAGGATCATCATCCCTCTCTGGATCTCTGTTATCTTCACCTGAAAATGTAATGTGGAATAAGTAAAATAACCAACAAACATGGTCATCCAACAAATTAAAAACACTGAAAAATATTAAAAATTAGAAATCTATTTACTAGAGATTACAATTAGTAGTAACTTATAGTAAACTAATAAAAAAAAAACATTTTGAAACTGGGAACACTCTTCCCATGAGCCATATCAAGGATAAAAAACTTGCACAACCATGCTCTCCATTTTATTGTTTTGTTACTTAGATATTCAGTGGAGCAGCATATGTTGCTTTCATACACATATACATGCAGCCCTATGTCTATATAATGTAAATAATCAAAAAGAGTGTAACTCTTAACTCCATAAATACTCAGCCATATTTGGTAATGTTAAAGTTATAGTTCAATAAAAACCAAAAATGCAGTAGTAGTACAACTTTTAATATGACAGAATAACTTAGTATTCAATGAACATACAGAATTAAAGTTTTGGTTTGATATTGGAACTGTAATAAAAAAAAAATCAAGTTTGATTCAAAAAATTCTATTTTCAATATACTAACCTTTTATCAAACGTAAAATGTTTTTGTCAACTTCTTGTAAATATGTTCTCAATAAGTTTTAGTTCATTTGACATAGTACACAAAGTTGAAAGATAATCAGCAAAAGTTCAGGGTGAATTTTATTAAACTTTTTTAATATTCTAATGAATATATTCAAATTATAATATTTAATTTTAAAGTTATATTTCCATTTAAGTCAGAACCATCAATAAATTTTACACATACAAACCATATGATGAAATTGTTATTTTTTAATAATGGTGAAAAATTTTTGCATCACTAGAAATTATGGAACTTAAATAGTTTTAATAATTATTATCCTTTTGTCTATACAAGAAAGGTCAAACTTTAATAAGATAATACATTCAGCAAGTTAAAGAAACCTGAAAAAATTAAAAGTACTGTAGTTCATTCAAGCTTAAATATACAGTGCATAGTCAAGGATCTATTAATAACATCTACATATTAGGCATCATGACATTTTATAATGACTAAAGCTACTGTTGTAAGCTGTCTTATAGTTTAAAGGCTTGTATCATTGTTTCTACAGACAAATTATTGATGCCACATGATGACCATGTGGCTTAATTTCTGGAGTCTTCTTGAAAGTTTAGAAAATAAATTGAATAATAAAATCTCGTCTTAGGTATGACTAAAGGATGATGTTTTTTTGATTATTAAGTCAACCAGTCAGTTAGTTCAGCACTTGAGATTTTGACTCTATGTTGTAAATGAAGTACAAAATATACACAAAGTACCATACTTATGAAAGAATTTACAGAGCAACTGTTTAGCATTATATGTGGCCTATTTTTAGTTACATGGAAAATTTATAAGTTGTAATTGTAGAACTTAAAAAAAACAACAACAACAACTTTTACCATAATTAAATAGATTAAACAATGAATTATTGTTTATTAAATAATCCAAAAGAACCAACCTAAGAACCAAAACCTTTACAACACTACAAATAAACTTGTAAAAAAAACACACAAGATTGTTTTTTATTTTGCTAAAGGGTATCTCTCTGTTAGAAAAATTCCTTGATAGCAAGTTTGTTATTTTATAATTTTCTGGTCAAAGTTGCTTAGCGATAATTATAGTGAAATCAATGCCATAAGAAAGTACACCATATTAGCTAACCACATAAGGCAATGAATACTTCCAGTGCTGATGTTAGGAAGTGTGATTGATAACCAAATTAGGTAACGGAGAAGTTCAGGTCACAGTAACGTGTGGTTCATTAAGGGAGAACCCCTAGACTGAAATATTAGAGGGAAAAACTCATGGTTCATATTATCATTAGAAAACAAACATTACTGAATCAACAAATCAGCAATATATTTCTGAAAGTTAAGACAGAATAGCTGAGGTATGGATGAGATATTATATACCACACTAGGAAAAGCTAGGATGTGGAGAAGTAAGAAAATCACAAAAGGAATTTCATGCAAGTGTTATGTTAGAAGAATATGTGCAGACCAGAGTCAAGTAGCCTAGATTTTAAACTCTTCTGGAAATTACAAACACTATACTGAGATGGGTGCATCAAGTCTGAGAAATTAAAGAATAAGAAGAATTAGTAAGGTAACATAATATTATGCACAAAATAGTTAGAATCACATGCTATAGATATGGTTTTGATTCTATGTGGAAAATTACCAACATCTTACTTGCAAGCTAGAAAAACTGAGGTTATAAATAGTTATCGAGTCAGCAATTTCAGATCTAAGAGATTCATTACCTGATACATAATGTTTCCACTAAGCACCACAGAAAAATTCTACCGCACCAGTTTTATGTAAGCTAAAATGATGTTTTTACTAAGTGAAATGATATACGAGGGCTGTTCAAAAAATACGCGGACTGTTTGAATTGCGCGGCTCCAGTTGGTTCCAGGGGAATCCACTTGGTGTCGCTAGGTTCGCACAGATCAGTTGATTACGACGCCATTTCCTGATTGCAGATATCTTCATTTGTGTATTAGCTACGCGGTTTTAAGTGAAGTGCGATTTTTTCATTTGGCAGATTTCAGAATGAATGACCTGAAGGAGCAACGACTTGCTGTGAAATCTTGTGTTAAACTTGGAAAATCTGCGACTGAAACTTTTGCTATGCTTAACACGGCTTACGGTGATGTTGCTATGAAGCGTACGGCATGTTTCAAGTAACGTGAACGTTTTAAGGATGGTCGACAGTCCACTGAAGATGATGAGCGTCCTGGACGTCCTTCCACGTCAACTGACGACCCACACGTCGACAAAATCAACACCCTGGCAAATCGACGTCTGACTGTCAGGGAGCTTGCTGAAGAGTGTGGGATATCAGTTGGATCTTGTTACGAGATTTTGACCGACAAATTGAAGATGCACCGCGTTGCTGCGAAATTCAGCCCTCAGAACTCATGAGTTTTTGGCCAAACACTCGATCACTGTTCTTCCCCACCCCCCCTACTCACCTGACCTTGCTCCTTGACCTGATATAAATCTATAGTAGATCTATAAACCTGTTAAAAATTGTAAAGATTAACCAGTTCTTAAAATGGTGTAAAAATTCTAATAAGTATATTTATTGGAAGAATTATTAAAATTCTTAACCCAAACTGTTAAAAGTAATTTATGTGAATTATAACATAACAATGTTTAGGGACCTATTGGTGCATCTCAGCTGTCCCAATCTCTAAGCCAAGACTTATTATTTACATATCTACCAGGATTTCTTTTAAACTCACTCAAATTTACTGCTTCTACAACATCAGAAGGCAATCTATTTCATAGGCTAATCACCACCCAATTTCAAAAAATAAAACTGTATTAGCTGAAAACAGCTTCTACATTGTTTAAAATCTATATTGGTGTCCCAAAATTCTCAATGTTAAGTATGAAAAATGTTGATGCATCGACATTATCAATTCCTTTTACAATCTTAAACACTTTAACTGGATTTCTTCTAACTCATTTTCTTCAAGAGAAAACAATTTTAAGGACCTCAACCTCTCCTCACATGACAACCCCTCCATCAAAGGTACCATTTTAGTAACCCTCCTCTGAACCCTTTCCAACAATTCAATGCCTTTCCTAAGGTAAGGAGTCCAAGACTGAACACAATATTATAATTGTGGCCTAACCAATGATCTACACAATGAATTTATAACCTCTTTATACTTTTATTCAATATTTTTGAAGATACAACCCAAAATTTTATTTGCCCTACCACTAGCAACAGCACACTGCTTGGATGGCCTAAGAGACTGATCAACCATTACACCAAGATCCTTTTCTTTCATGACACTTTTAAGGTTATTCCCCTCCAAACTATACTTATGATTCAAATGATAATAACTCACATGCAATATCTTGCAAGACCTTGATGTCATCAGACAGTTTAAGTAATTTATTGACTATTCCTTCATCTATGTCATTAACATAAATAAAAAAGGAGCAATGGTCCTAAGACTGAGCCATGAAGCACATCACTTGTAACATTACTCCAGTTTGACTGAACTCCATTTATAATAATCATTTGTTTTATTCCATCCAGTCACTCTTCTATCCAATTAGTTAACTTATCTCCCACACCTATAGAGATAAGTTTCTTTACAAGCCTTTCATGTGAAACTTTTTCAAATGCTTTTTGAAAATCCAGATACACCAAATCCATACCCTTAACCTCCTCTTTAAAGCATATCAAAAGATTTGTAAGACAAGACTTTCTCTTAACTAAACCATGTTTACTATTTGATAAAATTCTAACCCTTGTTAAATGACTTTGCAATGCATCTTCTAATAGACTTTTCAATACTTTTCCCACAACTGATGTAAGACTAATAGGCCTATAATTACTGGGGCAGTTTCTATTACCTCCCTTTTTTTATTAATTTCCAATTTGTTGGTAGTTGTTTTCATCTATCAATTGCTCAAGATGAGGAATACTGCTTAAGCCTTAACTAGTAAAAACTGAAGAAAAAGCAGAATTTAATAACCTAGCAATTTCATACACATCAGATTAAAGCCTTCCTTTACCATCTCTTAAGGGTCCTATCCCCATCCTAACATAATGTTTACCCTAATGTACTTAAGACATCCAAAAGGATGTACAAGAAACATCTGACTGAAAACAAAAATTAACGGTAAGGATTTTTTAAATTTCCTGTTTGAACAACTTTCTTGATCTCCTATAATCTATAATGTGTACATCACATGCGTGCTAAGAACAAATACATGTTTTAGAACTTTTCAATGTGCTGGCTTTACAAACCTTACATATAACTGCATAGAAACATACTTGAGTAAGAAATCACATTATGCTAATGTAACAACAGGTAGACAAACAATGATTTATAAGGGGTTTATTATGGTGAAACACGTGGTGAAATTTTGACATAACATTTGTCCATTGCATGATATGCAAAAATACTAATAACATGTCCATTATCTTAATAAATATTTTAATTTAGTTACCAATTAGTTGAAAAAAAATCAATTTTGATTTGGCAAAAAAAAAAAAAAAACAGTTTGAAATATTTATTTCATTCAATGAAATAAAAATCCTAGATATTAAGGTACAGTTTGGTGAATTCCAAATTAATGTAACATTAACAGACAGCTCAATACAATTACTTACATTGATAATTTTATCCAGTTTCATTAAGTACTGACAAAAATTGCTAACATTTTCAAGGTTATTGTTAGCCTGTATGATCACCAAAGTCAAATGATTAATTTGCTACCTGTTTTTTACAAGTTACCAATTACAAACTAGTTCACATTCCATGCTTTGGTTTCTAACCTGTTGCCATCTTCATGGAAGTCCTCAGACAAACTATTTTCTGTAATGGTAGTGGTTGAGACTTGATTCTGGATCTTCTTGATAGAAAAACCAAAGTAGTATCCACTCATTTTGGTCTTCCCCATTAGGATTGAATGAACTAGTTTATTAAACACTTTTAGGAAGTACATGCTAGTTTTGCAACTTCTGTGTTAAGTTGGTTAAGTGAATTATCCGTTATGTGGATGCAGAAGGCTTCTTTTACCTTTATTTTTTTAGTGTGTGGTTCATATTTCATTACTTTACCACTATTATATTTTACTGTACAATCTTCTGTGACATAATGGAATACTGCTGATAAGTCAGTATTATAAAACCTTGTACATGTATTATTCTCCTGACGTTTTACTGGTTCTTGTAAGTTGTAAATGGTGCTTCTGCTCTCCATTAAATCATCACTGGGTACTGACCACAGATGTCAGCAAGCACTGGATGCCCCTCTTGAAAACATTTAAATAAATAAGTTTATTCAAGTCCTACTGGGAAAGATCCAGTGTTAACATTGGTCATTTTAAATTATTATGTTGTACTATAACATGCAGCTTACAGTGTGTGATGACTATCAATGTACCTATAAAAACATTAGCTTACAAGAAGAATTATCATCTGCCACATCTTCTTCTTCTGTTTCATCCACATTTTCTTTTTCTTGCTCTTCTACAAACTAGAAGGTAAACCAAAGGTCAGAGAAAAGAAAAGGAAAAGACTTAAGCAAACCAAACATATTAAAATAGCTAAGCAATTCTCAACACATTAATGAATTCAAGTTTTATCCACATTTGGTCTTAAATGTTGGTCTTTATGAAATTTTGAGAAGATTACTTTTTCTATGAGATAAAAGATGCTTATTAAAAATGTATTTAAACAAACATTTATGTTGATTAAACTATTATAATATTTAAATTTTGAGACAAAATGTAAACAAAAATAGTCATGTTTTCAAAACATTGACATCTCAATCTACTCAAATTGTTCACACAAACACTGGTTACAGATATAAATCCTGTCATCTTTGAATAGAGGTACTCTTCAATTTGAATTTTTATCAACAAACAGCCTTTCCTCCTAAACTTTCACTTTTTAGTTTTTTCATTTCTTTTTCTATGGGTTCAATCGTGAATGATTTGTATCTACTTTTATACAATGGGGCTAAATTGTATGAATGTCTATTTTTGCTCTTTTCAACCAATACAAAAATGAATAAATCTATCTATAAATAATAATAAATTTATCTCCTATTTTTAAGTGAAAACTTTTGTTTTACCAATCTTCTTTTAGTCTTTTGTGCTTTCTTTCTTTTAACTTCATCCCAATACAAGTCATAAAAAACTGAGCTTTGAGGAATTTTATTTTGATATCGTGGAAACTTGGATGAATATGGAAAATCTGAAACAAGTTTAAAAGGTAAGATATTTGAAAGTCTTAAGATATTTTCAAGAAACTCTCACTCAGACAGCAAATATTTATTAACTTAAGTGGAAGAAAATATATGATTTTAGTCTAGGAGCTACTACGTAATTATAAAAAAGGTAAGACTTTATAATATTAAATTTGTTTGGTAGAACCAAAATATTGTGACACAAAAATTCCTGGATTCAGTTACTGCACACCTGTTACTCAACAATCATGCTTCATGTGCATTTTAAAAACTACAGAAGTGAACTGTGGTTTAAAAAACAAGAATATCACAAAAAAGTTACCAAATGACACCTTTCTAACTGAAATAACATTTTAATTAACATGTTTTTCCCTATAAATAATTAATAAACTTGTTATATTTTTGTTTCTGTTCTAAAATATTCCATATTATCTTTACAAATCACTAAACAAGAAAAACAACAAAATAATAAAAGAGTTTTTGTTTTCAATTGCTTTTCATAGTATCTGAAATGGGCAGAAAAACTGTTGCGAGTTCAAAATAGCTTCTCAGAACTATAAATTTATTGAAGGGTAGGCCTCAGTCTAGGTATTATACTGGTTTCTTGAATGCAAAGAGCTAAAATCCATCAACAATATTCCAAGATCTTGCCAATGACAACAAAGTGTGCTGGCTAACTGAAGTATGACTTTCCGTACTTGTAAAATTGAGTTAAGTGTGTGGCTCTCATATGTTTAATGTTGATATGCTCTACAGCCATAGAAGATCACTGTTTTCTTGTCATGGTCAGTGAGCAGCACACTTCAGTATTACTGGCAGTGTAATTCATAGTAATATAAAAACTGAAACAAACTTTGAAGAAAAATTATTATGGTAAAAAGCTACCACTGAGCTTCCAGTATTTCATTATTTTATTTACTTAAGTGTTGAACAATTTATGTGTAAAATGAAGTTCATCATTTATACAACTATCACTCTTTTTCATGTATTATATCTTTTCTTTCATTGAGCTTTGAAACAAGTTATGAAATTGTGGTACATCCTTTTTTATATTATATATATATACATTTCTATTTCAAACTCAAGACCTCTTGCACAATAGGGGAGGGTCCTACTGACATAACTAAATTGTTAACCCCCTTAATATTTGCTACCAAAGCAATTTTTTGTAATTTAAAACTGAAACTTTCATGCTTAAAAACTGGTGTCCAACTAGTGACCATCTCATGACCTTAAGATAAGGTCTAAGAATGAGTCTTCTTTGTAAAGGGAAGAATGTTATAGTTAGTTGTTAAAAAGTGTTTCATTAGCAAGCATGCACTGGCGATTAACTCTTTAGTTCAGTGGATAGAGCACACTCGCATGGAAAACAACCACCAGAAAGAAGACAACTTTGACAACAATTCCATCAAAAACCAACAACCAATCTTTTCAGGTAGAACTGAATGAAAACATCTATTTCACTGAAACACCTCAAAACAATATCTTAAACAGATAGTTCAGAGAATTTTCATGCAAAATCATCAACATGATTTCACAGAAAAGTAAAAAACAACCTCACAAGAAAAGATACTAATTCTATAAACAACCTAAAACAAGACAACATCATCTGCTTTTAGAATTTTGATAAAGACAATGCTATAGTTATAATGAACACAAATGAGTAAATTCAAAAAAATGAATAACATCTTATCAGATACAAACAAATTTAAACCAATACACACAAATCCAACAAAAACACATGAAAACTAACTAAACAAAATAATACTACAAATGAAAAAAACCAACACAATCTTAGAAAACCTTTATTCTTACCTACGAAAGGCCAACTCACACATACCACAGTTATAGGGCACTCATAAACCTGATTATCACTACGACTCATAATGTCGATCTATTAATCATTCAACTACAATCTCAGTAAATACATAGTGTGAGCATTTTATAAATATGTAACATTAGCCAACTCTATTTTTCCAAGACTCTTTTATTTTCAAATCTATTCTTAATCCAATTAACAATAAAGCCTTAATGGCAAGTTTTGATGTAATCTCCCTCTTCAAAGAAGTTCCAACTACAAAAGCATGCAAGACAGCTTTAGAACATTATACCCAAGACCTCAACCCATTGATACACATTCCCAACAACCAATTAGCAACCCTTACAGGATTCACTACCACCAAAACTAACTTTATGTTAAATGACCAAAACTACCTACAAATAAATGGCCTAAGTATGGGCAATCCTGTGTCACCATTTCTAGCCAATATTTTCATGACACACATTGAATTTCAAGAGATCAATTCAGCCTTACACCCATCACTATATTGGCACAGATATGTTGGCAATACAATTGCTGGATTCACATCCACAGAACACTTGCTTAGTTTTTCCAACAACGTCAACTCCATACACCTCAACATTATGTTCACCAGTGAACATGAAAAAAACTAACCAAATAGCATTTCTCAACCTTAAGATCACAAGAACCAATACACAATTCAAAAGAAAAATCAACAGAAAAATCACCCATGCTGGACTATACATTTCCCAGGACTCACCACATTAAACAAAACAAAAACTCAACATATTAAGAAACCAAATAAACACAGCCACAAAACTATGCCCACCCAATAAAATTAATGATGAAATCAACAAAATAAAACAGCACTTTATTAACATGAACAAATTTCCTCCAAAAACTGTTGAAAAAAATTACACAGACACCTAGATCAACAACAAACAAACAAAGATAACTTCCAAGAAACAACAAACTACAAAACCATACACTGCTGCATTCCAATATTCCCTACATCAGCGACAAAATAACCAACATTTGGAAAAAACTTATAACAAAGCACAACATTCCAATAAACACCAAATTTATTCAAAAACCAGGTACAAAAATAAAGTTCATACTATGTAAAAACTATGCTGACAAACACAACACCAACATTATTTATAAAATATAATGCAACAACTGCCACAACTTCTATTTTGGTAAAACAAGCAGAAAAATGGACATCATATTCATAAAATATCTTCACGTGTTTCTGAACACTGCAAATCAAATAAACACAACATAGCCATAAAAAACTACCAGATACTAAGTAGGGAAATGAATATAAACAAGTACAAAGTCAAAGAAGCCCTACATATACAACAACTCAAACCAAAATTATACCAATATAAAGGAACACTTTTATCCCTTTACTAATTAATAACCTAGCATCTAATTGCAACAGCCCCTACAATCTCGTTCCCAAGACATGTGCCTGGCAACGGTCAGATGCAAACTTGCTTTGTTAACCTGAAGATGACCTAATAAGCTTGAAACATTGTTCTGTACTTTTCTTTAATTAAAGTTCTAATATCCATACCAGCCATCTTAAGTCACACCTGTTGTGTGAAAGGTCTTCTCAGCTTTATATCCAATTCAAAGTAATAATAAAATTAAGATTACTGCATAAGGACTAATAATACCAGTTACAAAACCTTTTAGCCAAAAGTGATAAGTTTAATAAGATGGTTTCATTATTCATTATGCTGTTACTCTAAAAATAAAAATTAACACTTTCTAATGCAACAATTATATATTTCAGCATAAAGTTTACCTAATATTTTGAAAGCTCAATTAAATATGTATAAAAACTAAAATGATGCAAGATATGAACCTTACATGCTTCTGTACAGAAATGAGATACAGAAAGGATTGGTGCATTTTTCTTTTTCGATCTTTTTCGTTTTCTATTTTTCTTGTTAGCTTGAATTTTTTGTTGGATGTTCTTTGGAACTCTATTAGTTTCACCCCTCTTCAAAGGTCTTTGCAGTTCAGGAGTACGTTCATGTGCATCAAGAGGTTTCCAAGGGTCTATCTAGAAACAACCATTTTCAAATATTGAACAAAGAAGACAGAATAGTAATAACAATCATAAAAAACGTATTGATAAAATAACTGTAATATCTAAAAGTATGATAACATTTTGTAAAAGAAAATGTTTGACTTCTTTAAGAACCAAAAGCACACTTATTCCATGGAAAAAGTACAACATGAATCAAAGTTAAGGAATATTAGAGAATCATGAGTTGAAAAGCTTTATATTTCTCTAATATATGCTTTCGTGTTTTTTAACTTATCAATAACAGACACTGTAATACAAGTCTACTGTGCATTAACACATCACTTTAAGACAATTTTTATTCAAATGTTACGGTGAGCAAAAAAAATTCCATGTTTTAACACATTTTAGTAGCACAATGAATTCTGAGTACTCAGAAAAAAAAAATGATGTCCAATAATTTTAAAATAAATTTTTGTTCTTATAAACTAATACTGTATAAAAATAATTAAAAATATAAACAAAAACAAATGTAAAAATGTAGATTTTTGTATTTACAGGTTGAGGTGTGCTCAATGCATGGTTCTCGTTTAATTTTCTCTGTCGTAACCTTCTGGGAGTTAAACTCTCAGTTTCTGAAGATGGAGGAGGGGATGGTAATGGTGAAGATGGAACTTGTAATAGATCTGGATCAAATTATTGCATCATACAATAAAAAGAAGATATATTCAAACTTTATTATCTCATATAACATAAATATTATACTAAAATCTTGCTAAAACAATATATATCTCTAAGAATATTAATTTAAATCTATAAGATATATATGAATTTATATATAAAATGAGGAATGAACTTGAAAAATTAACAGGTACAACATTTCCAAGAAAATTAAAAAAAAACAAATTTATATATCTGTAACATTAAACAAACTAGTCTTTAAATCAGGAGTAAATCTGACATTAATTAGTACAATTTATAAGTTACCTCTTAAATCCATAACACAATTTAAACATCTACATCTACATGAAAAAAAACAAAAAACTGTGGCAATTCTCAAATGGTTGAAATGCTATACATACTATTTTACCTACATTTAACAAAAGGGCAAATTCTAAGCCAGAATAGCACAAACTTTCTATCATTTCTTAGGAAATATACTAGGAGTTAAAAGAAGGACTATATTTTTTCATAAAGTAGAGGAAACAATGGTGAAAAATGATAAAACAGGATGAGTTGTAATCAGTACAAAATTTGTTATATTCAATAAATGAATCATTAGATACATTATACATACTTTTTTTATTAGTTGGCATCATATGGCCAACTGATCCAATCCAAGGTACATCAATTCTTGTTGATCAAATTTAATTAACAAAGAGTGCAATGTATTTACTCTAGCTGATTAAAAGAATTCCAATGGATTATTATTATAATCTGAAATAAATATCTTTAAACAACTTTAATTAACTATAACTAAATATGAAGCCCAATCTATCATTTGGTTCATCACGAGTCCCTAAGTTGTACCGATTTTGAGGAATTGTACTCCTCATTTGTAACCATGGACAGTTTAGAGCAAATTGAGAGAACAAGATTAGGAATCTTGTGGTCGTTTACTGTACATATACGGTGTTTTACTCAACACAATGAATATATATTTATACAGGATTAATTCCAAAGAATAAATTCGTAACATCAATGCTTTAAAGTCCTTCTAAATAAATACAGGGTCATTGAGACAACTAAAAACACCATACTCAACTTTAAATTACTTAAAATATGAAAAGTGGAGCAATTTTGTAAAAAATACAAGAAGCAAGTATAAAAAAGTTGGAAAAATCCCTGCTTGGAGGCTTAAATATCTTATTAATTTTAAAATTTTCCTTTATGAAATAAAAAAGAAAATTGTAAACTCTTACCTAACTCATTGTAAATATCTGTTCCTCTCTCAACATTTCTTTCCTGCCACTGACTGGTTCTGGAAGTGTGAAGCAGAACAGTTACTGGTTGTCTGTGAAGATCACTGGTATAACATATACCATGCAGAAGTAGAGCTCCTGATGGATCCAAATGACAAATATTGACTCTAAAGTCATGCTTGTTTCCAAAATCTTCTCCCTTATGGCTGTAAAATAATTTAGCACACTGAGATTCTGCTCATCCGGATATACATATAATAGCTAAAGGTTTATCTGTCATGCTTTGTGTCTCCTGAATAGCTAATCACAGGTAAAAAATGTTAGATAAGAAGTTATAATTTTCCTAAACTGGTAGAGCTCAGGTTAGCTAAGATCCCACATTCAGAAGGAGGAGGAACAAGTGCAAGGAAATGACAGAAATAACCAAAAAAGAATCCAAGTGATACCCCTGACAATGAGAGAAATAGATCTGAAGATCAGAAGAGCTGAACCTCACTGCCTTTGAACCAGGTATACTTTTTGTCCATGCACAGTGTATGTAATACATATGGGCAGAAATTTGAAGTATAGTGTGGCTAGGGTGTGGCAGACCATAATCAGTAAGTCAACTACATCTAAAAATTTCTCACAATGTACCAACATCCAAGTGAGGTTAGTATGAGGATCATACAGACTTCACTTCAAACTCAAGAATTGGGGATTAGGACCAGTTCCAGTTTTTAGTTATGTCACATGAATTGTTACTGATCTATGAATCAGGAGAATTGTCATTTGGTATCAAAAGGACGTCCATTACTTGAAATGAACTTCCCTGATTGTGTTATATGACAGCACCCTTCAAAAACAATAACATCCCCATAAGAAGAGAACAGGAGGTAGTCAAGGCTAAAACCGAAACAGTCCTATACATCACTATTGTGACTCAAGCCATGAATGAAACAACTGCAAAAGGAAGATAGACAATTTAAACTTGTGTGATGGCTCAACTCTCTCATTCGTGTAAATAGTATTAGGAGACTACATTAATCAGGAAAAAGACATCTCTTTTGAGAATGTCTACTAATATATGAACTTTGTCCAGCCACCATAGTAAATCATCTTGCAAGGAAGAAAAAGGAAGGGAAATGTTGGTGTAAAGAGAATCAAGCTAAGTTAAACTGTTCATGAAGTGTCCACTGACCTCATATGAACATTACTAAGATGGATCAGAACAAATCATGGAGAACTACATCCTCAAAAGTGACAATCTCACAAGCAGTAAGTGACTGAGCCGAGGCAAGTACAAAGGGTGGTGCCCACAATTGGTAAACCACCCTGAAATGGGCAACCATGGATCAGGTCAAAACTGAAATGCAACTGGGATGTGGAAGTAAGTGTTTGAGAGATCCATTTTTGTCATCAACAACACTGAGAAAAAACATTCATTTCATGGTGAGAAAAAGACTCCATGGTGAACTTGCAAAGCAAGATGAAATGATTGAGGCAAGATAAATTGATGACTGACAACCAATCCAGGGTCCATTTGAAGACAATGAAATAACTGTAACAAAATCCTCTGAAAGGATGGTAAATTGGTTCAATTGTTCATTACAAAAGTAAATCTTAAACTTCCTCTGACAGACTCTGGCATGTCACAGGATCTTAAGGAGAAGGAAGGGATATAGGGTAAGGAGAGAAAGGAGGTGGGAAAAGAAACTGGATAATGAGTCATTCTGATAGAAACAATACATGACATTGATTATCAATAAAAGGAAGGCAGTGTGGAAGAAACTCCAACAGTAAAGCTCACAACAGACACAAACCCACTGAGTAGTGTTCGGTACTGGTGGCAACAAAGGGAGCACAATGCTCGTGGCATGTATAAAAAAACATATTCACATATAGAGAACAGCCAAGATTAGCTTATCTTGTGAGAAGAAATAAGTATTATATTGGAATGCTTGTTTTCAAGAGCACATTACAGGCAAAGTATTAATTTTTCACATTCCTTAAAATTTCATGTCAATTTCAACATCGATATGTCAGTCTTCAAATGTGCTAAACAATCATCTATCTGAGTAAAAACCTTATTAAAAATATAAATGTTTCTTTTTGTAAGAGTTTCACACACAAAAAAGAACCTTCCTTCAATCAACTGAAAGAAATATTGTGAAGACAGGAGCATGAATAGAAAGAAAACATAAAAGTAGGAACATGTTTGAATATACATTTGTTGTTGTTTGGTTTATATATACATATTTTTTTTCCTTCCACGTCAGTATTATATACATGCATGATTTTATTGTACTATATAAAATAAGTTGATTTTAATATATCTCCTCTGACAGTTTCTAAAAAAATGATAACTGTCAAAAAGAACCTAAATATTTTTACCAACAGTAAATTGCAGTTTGTCTCCTTTGCTTAAAAACAAAACCAACAAAATTATCCTTACCAGAATCACACTTGGAAAGACAAAAGATTATTTTAAACAGCTGTCTAGCCAATTATTTTGCATATGTTCTCTGATCCAAGGAATTGGGCTGATAGCACATTTCACATTTATTCATCACTATTTTTAGGAAACTTAGCATCAAATAGTTTGAATGACCATGTATTTGTATTAATACAATTTCTTTAAATGTTTGTTAGATAACTTTACTTACTTGTGCAATATAATGTTTCCTTTCTCTGATTCTTCTAAAGGTATTAGAGAAGTAGGAATACGTGGTAAGAACTTTATCCCTGATCTTTTTTTATTGCTGTTTAAAGTTTCTTCAACAAGATCGAGATCTGTTTGTTCTCTCAAGTCATCCAAGGCTATAAACTTTCATAAAAAAGACAGACTTATTATTATTCAAGCTCACAATATAATACATTCAACAGTAGTTTTTTTTATTTTGTAAAATTTACATACAACTATTTTCAGTTAACTTTAAGTCCAGATATGTTTACAATATTAGTTTTTGTCTTAATCACAAAGCAACACGAGCTACTTGCACTGTGCTCACAGATGGGATCATACATAAATGTTAGTATTACATGCCCTCAAGCATATCATGAAACATAAAATTAGTAATGGGTTAAATATCAATTTATGACACTTCAGGCCTCCCAGCAGCATCTGCTGTTGTTAGCCTTTAAAATAAAGGCTAAATTTGACAAATTAAAGGCTGAAATTGACTGAAATACTGGCTATTTTCAGCAAACAATCTCATCAAGATGCTACAACTGATTAAGTTCTACAGAATTAAATATAGATACGTATTTCAAACATTACTGCTTCCTATCTTCTGTTTCACAATTCAGGATAATCTTTCTTTCCTTATAATAGAGCATACTACTATCAGAACCTATTTTCTGAGCTTCCATACATGAAACATCCACTCATAGATTCTTCTATTGCACTTAACGTGTGAAACACAAGAAGTAAAAATATCAAACTTTCAGATAATTTCACTGGAGATAGCCTCATAAGGGAACTATAGAGTTGTATGTGGTTAGTTACCTTTAGTCTTCCTTCCACACAGCATATGTCACTGGCCACAGTGACCTTCTTCTGGACACACAAACAACAGCTACAAGTAAGAGCTTAATTTTACATTTTAAAGGAAGAGCAGAAACTTATTCTTCTGTAAATCCATCTATTTGTTTACAGACTACAGTATTAAAAAATAAGCTTATATGAAGTAGCACAAGATCTGCAAGTAATTATACAAGTTTCAAAGGTTAAGATTCTGATAAACAGATTTAAGAAGTTTTACAATTTTACTGCTGGGAGGCCTGTATATTATGGTAAACATATCATAATTGAAACCAAAAAAATAAATACTCTAAGATTGAGGTCTAAAATCACAATACTTACAAGCAAGCATAGTAATATTCCAATTCTCACAAACTTCTGCAACCAAAACCAACCACTAGACAACATATGAAATTATCTATGACTATTATTTTTTGCACAATAATAATTGAGTTAATTTAGTCACAGCAAGTGTCCATTCATTTTAAATCCTTTTTGACTATGTAGTGAAAAACAAGATTTGTTTTAATGTATGTTGATTCTTTTGTATACATGTTTATGTGTTAAAATCAATGAGTATTCCCTGGGTTTTACATCTCCACCATTTTATTTTTTTGTTTCTAGTTTGCAATAAATTTCACATCAGTTCATAGGTGTAACACCTACATAAGGCATTTCCCTTCATGTGTCATTATAATAAGAACAGACATTATTTAAGTATAACACTAATGCTTTATCATCCATTAACTACAATTACAATAAAACTGTTAGATTCACATCCCTTACATCATTGTTATCTTTATTAATAATATTACCAAATCAAAGGCAATTACAATTACAGTGTTGCCTGCCTCTCAACTTACACTGAATTTGTAAAACAATAAACAAAACAAAAAACATGGAACTAGAAACAGAGATAAACGTGGGTCAAGTCAGTATTTAAGTTTTGAATGAAAGTTAAAGTTAAATAAAAACAAGTTACATTTCAATTATTTTGCTTTGTAATCTAATACAAAAATTACACAGTGCTCTAGATAAAATACTATGTAAAATCACATTCAATTTTATATAAAAAATGCATTAGAAATAAAATTTGTACATACCAATTATTTCCTAGTACACATTAAAGAAATTATACTATACTGCAGGGTGAACTGTGACGTGTATAATAAAATAGGCTTATTCAACCGAAATCTCTATCAATTTTTGACTGAGTTTTCAGTTTAACATTAACCTTAAACTAAAGGTAATCCAGACTGAAATTGTCATGAATTTTTTAAAATGTTTACTGGACTGAATTTATGCTGTAATCATCTTGAATGACCTTTAATAGGGAAGCAATACAAAAATAAAAATAACAAAAACTCAGTAAAGCTTTCCAAACTAATGGGTGATGGATAAAAAGAAAATATTCACAGAAATCCAAAAACACATAAAGGTTTCAGTTTCAGCAATGCAGTTTATTTTGAAAAGTTAAATATTCATTTTGTCAAAAGCTTATCTGGAGCACTGATTAAATAAATTAAAACAGTGCATTTCCAAAGTACAAAACTATCATCTTTGCATATGATGACATACAAACTCAATACACATACTCCTTGTCTTATTTTATTTTTAATTTTTTCCTAGTACTAATTTATTTCATTTTTGTCACTTGTTTGTAAGTTAAAAACAATACCAAAAGCTTAATCTGCACATTTGTTTTTAAATAAGAGTAAGAAGTGTGAGAGAAAGCAAGTATCTATAATATATACATTTTCAGCTTAAGAAAATTATAACTTCCAATACAGAACATTATTGCTTCTCACATAAATAGCTAAAATTCCACATTGAATAGGTGAAGAGACTGGTGCAAGGGAAGAAAAAAACATCATTCAAAAGCATCCAGATATTTGAAATTGAAGATCTGACATGGGAGGCCACACCACTTCTGAATCAAGTATACTCTTTGGCCATTATGGAAAGCTGTTACATATGTAGGCTGAAAATTGAAGGAGCACATCCAATTTATAAAGAACTATAGCAAGTTATGTAAATATACCCTGAAATTTTGATTTTAGTTCAGAAGGTACTTGAATGTTGATATGTATCAAATTTATATATTTGTCAACACAACTGATGCACACAATTTTATTTCTTAACACAAACATACAAAAATACAATTTAAAATAACAGTTATAACAAATAATGATTTATGTACAAAAGTTTTACAAACAATACCAAGTCTTCTATCTGGTCTGGAACTGAATATCTTAGAAATGGTTAATGATGAACGAATTAAATATATGTTGATACACACATACAGTTCATGTGACAGGAAGCTAGCTAGCTCTATTCTTGGCTGCCTTCATGCAATTTATAAGCTAACTTTTCACTGAGGAAAATATCTGATGTCCTTGTTGAAATACTAAAGTCTGAAATTAATTCTCTGAAGCTGAACAGTTTGTAACATCCAAAACTTCAAACATTCCTGGTCAAATATCTATAGTTTTCCTACGAATAAGTGTTTATCACAGATATAGCTTCCGAGATGTATAGTACAGTAATTGTAGCAAACCAATAATATAAAACTATTTCTTTGCATGTCTATTTATAAACTTTAAAGGCAAGTTCTCGAAAGTCCAGGTGACTATAATACTGGCAATCACCAGCATTTTACATACACACAGTGCCTTGTTGATTCTTATGCTTAAGAATCTTCTACAAATTTCAAAAATAGGTGGGACTTTTGCACACACATTTACATTTAGCAGTATAAGTTACATGCATTTCTAAATATATATTTAACTGAAACTTAAAATAAATAAATATATATATATATATATATATAGATGGAGTAAAAAAAATATAAATAGGTGAGGGAATAGAGACATCTGTAATACATGGGTGAGGACTTGTGTTGATTGGTTCAAATCTAAATCCAAAAACCCAGCAACAAGGGAGTAAGATGAAGGATTCCAATAAAAAGGGCAAACTGCAATTTTATATGCAAAAATGGCTCGTTTGGGTTGAGAAAATATTTTACATAGAAGAACCTGACGATGACCAAAGAAGGTCGAAACGTTGTTCGCTCTTCTATGTAAAATATTTTCTCAACCCAAACGAGCCGTTTTTGCATACAAATTTCTCAACAAGTGGGTTTCTCGACATCACTGAACCGCAATTTTGATGGCTCATTCCCATGTTACATAGCAGTGGATATTACATCATCTACATCAGCATAGCACCTCTGCTCTACTCACAAATGAAAAGTTTTATAATCATTTATGTTTATTATTTGTATTTCATTAACACATTCACAAGAATGCTTCCACAGTCAACCACCCAGCAGCTTGGAACTGGAAAGTGGTAAGCAATCTCAAACTCCACAAGAAGAAAAGGAGGGAAGGGGGAAGAAAGCATGGTGGGGAGTCCAGAGAAACAACACTACCTGATACAATGTAATGGGTAACCAAAAAATCCTATTTTGAAAAGCAGATTTTTTTCAATAAAAGGCATAGCAAGTATGAGCAGATATCCCCTTCTGCTTTATCCATGAATGAATACAGTGTGTAATGGCAAAAGACACAAAACAAATCACAAGAATCAACCTACAAGCAATCTCGTGGAGCATCCCACCTCCACAGTGCATATCATACAAATCATGATATGCAAGTCAACATGGTCTTACATTGCAGAGTTGAATGGTTAAAGAGTACCTAGTCAAACACCACTTGCCACTAAGTAGGATAGAGAAAAAAAAAAGGAGGACATGCTCCACAAAGAAGAAGTATATATACTAAAAGGTAGGGGCCTGGCATGACCTAGCTCGTTAAGGGCTCAGAATCTGAAGGTCGCGGGTTCAAGTCAGCCAAACATGCTCGCCTCCCAGCCGTGGGGGCATTATAATGTGACGGTCAATCCCACTATTCGTTGGTAAAAGAGTAGCCCAAGAGTTGGCGGTGGGTGGTGATGACTATCTGCCTTCCCTCTAGTCTTACACTGCTAAATTAGGGACGGCTAGCACAGATAGCCCTCGAGTAGCTTTGTGCGAAATTCCAAAACAAACAAACAAACAAACTAAAAGGTAACTTATTCAGTCACAGTCTAACAACAGAGTAAAGGATGACAACAGGTGGATGACTGCAACAGGGAAGAAACAGTTTTCTAGAGCAGAGAATGAGAAATTAACATATGGTATGCAGACCCAGTGATTGACAGGCAGGTGCCAAGCATATAAAATTAATAAAGATGATACTATTTCAGAATGAAACAAAAGTACAACTAAAAAAAATTGAATATAGAATCTCAAGATACCCCATGAGACATTAAATATACAGAAGTAGCCAAAATAAAATATGCCAGTGGAGCAAAAGAGCTGATCACAAGACCCTATTAGCAGTGGACATTAAAAACAAGCAGTGTCCCACTCAAGAAGATCCTAAAAGCAAAGAAGCCACATGTAAAGGAAATGAATTGAAGGTGACAAACACCCCAATATGAAGGGAAGAAGGAAGAGATATCCCACAAAAATCCCTAAATATAAGCAGAACACTGAAAAAATGATGTTGAAGGTAAACATTAAATGTAGGAGAGTCAATAGGGTAAAGCAAAGCCAAAAAACAGGTAAGAGATAAAATTAACAGAGATGTAAATAACTGCATCAAGAAGAAAATCTGCCTAATGGTAAGGTAAGGTAAAAACAATTAAAGCCTGTATAGGGTGAGGCTTGCAAGTAGCCACTCTCAAAATTGAGGGAAAAATCACCATAAAAAGAGAAATACATTTATAAATGTGCCTAAAATAACTACTAAAATAGGCATAGCAGGTTCTGCAGTAAAGGCCTGGAATGCAATCCATGGGAAGGTGGAGGAAACCTGGTAAAATCTAGGTCATTTGAAAATGGATTCAGCTGTTGTAGAAGGAATGCAAGCAATATTGGGAGAGGTAGAGTGGATCCCCAGCACCAGGGGCCATCAGAAACAAAATAATGGTGAAAATTATAAATTAAAACAAAAACAATCGTAAGGAGTACAAACTGTGAAGAAAATTGAAAATGAAATAATTGGTATCCTGGAAATGTTAATGAACTGTGTAGTGAAATAAATAAATGTATGTGATGTTATGTATTGATGAAAAGATATTTAACCTTATTCCTGATTAACTCTTAAAACAGAACTATGGATAAACCAAAAACAACAGAAACATATCAAATAGGATATTGAACCCAATTACTAATTAACCCATATGTATAACTACAGGTAAACTGAAAATAACAAACACATGTGAAACCTAATTGAACAATACAGAGCAAAAGACATCACTACGCATGAATATTAAAACTTACTGAATAACAGGTAATGCATGGAAGAAAAAAACATTATAGTTAAACTAATAATTGATCTACCATTAAGATGAATTACAGGTAATCCTAAAATAACAAAGACTGTGGTAAGCCTAAGCAAATGGTACAGAAGAAAGTACACAATGAAGATTAATTGCTAATCTGACTGTAAGTACGAGTTTTAACCAGTTTAAGGAAACTTATGTTATGGAAAAGATAATAATATTGATAAAAACGTTATTCAAAAATCACAACAGTAGAACACCATATCTTTCTAAAGTCACTAGACTGTATTTCAAAAGGTGAGAGCCCCTTAACTCTAGGTCCAAAGAAAGCCAATTCATTGGACAATCAATCCCCTGAAAAAGTAAAGCTGAAAATCTTCCTAACCAAGAATACCAAGACCTGAAGCCTGTGTAAATGTGCTAACAGAACACATAACCAAGAAAGTGTTAAGTAGAATTCCTAATGTATATTGAATGACCAAACATAACTGTGTTAACAGAAAAAAATAAAGCTTTCTGTAATGAAGTAATGAGTTCCATAACTGGATAGAAATATAAAATAATTTAACTTCTGAATACCTCCATCAAGTTACAAGTATCACTACTGTATAATAAAGAGTAAACATGTTAAGAGAAATTAATACAGAGATATTGTAAAATATTAAAACATTTAAAGTGTACAAACTAAATGTTATAAAATTAGTACTGCCAAACGATTGTTGGGTAGAACTGAATGGGAGGAGTGACATATGTCTAGAGAGTATGTCACACTCTTATTGGTGGAGATAGGAGGAGTGACATATGTCTAGAGAGTATGTCACACTCTTATTGGTGGAGATAGGAGGAGTGACA
Organism: Tachypleus tridentatus; assembly: GCF_004210375.1. Lineage (NCBI taxonomy): Eukaryota > Metazoa > Arthropoda > Merostomata > Xiphosura > Limulidae > Tachypleus > Tachypleus tridentatus. The sequence continues at coordinate 42,163,426 of NC_134833.1, read as the reverse complement.
TATGTTTAGAGTATGTCACACTCTTATTGGTGGAGAATTGCTGTATGATGATTTGCTGCACACTCTTATTGAGATAGGAGGAGTGACATATGAAATTCACACTCTGAGGCATGTGGCATGCACAAGAAAACATTTTAGAGAGTGACATATGTCTAGAGAGTATACACTCTTATTGAGAATAACAGCAATGAATGAGAAAAGCTATTTATGTGAGAAGTAATGTACTGTATTAAACCATTTCTATGAATATTCAGGTATCTCCTTTAAGTATTGCTTGATGTTACTATTTTCCTAAACTGGAAATGTATTTACAGTAATACTTGCCTCCACTGACAATGTAGCTATTTCTCACCCTCCAGGGTTTCCACTATTTGTCCAGCTAAGCATTAAAAATGCTTGCTCCAATCTTTCATACTCCACTCAACTGTCTTTGATAAATTCTCCATCAATTTCAATGCACCTTCTATCTCGGTACTGTATATATATATATATATAAGCATCTTATTCAGATAGCATAATCACTTTTCTCAAAAAATAAACTATTCCAGCCTCTTAACACCAGCTCTTAGTGGTGAAGTAGTGCAAGTGAGCATCAATTATTAGAAATACATTTTCAGTTTAGGAAATTGTTAACTTCCATAACATACTTATCATCTGCTGATGAAATATCTAAAATTCCACACTGAGAAGATGGAGGAGCTGATGCAGACATGATCCATACAGAAATCATCTGTATAGAAGAGAAGTGTAACCAGATAAAATATGGTACAAAATGGGAGGAACTGCACCACATACAGAAAAAAAGAAAGACACTCTTCACCTATATCAAAGGTGAAATAGAATATAAGTAATCATCAGTATAGGCCAGCCCCAACCAGACAGCTGAGGTTCCACAACTCAATGTTGGAATTAATGTGTAGTGTTACCTGTATCCCACATTGGTTGCTAGAGATATTGGAATGCATTGTTACACACACACACACATATACACACTTTTGATTGGATCCCAACCTGCAGCCCTTGAGATCAAGAAATAACTATGTTGTCAGCAGATGGTATGTTTTGGAATAGCATTTTGACTTCTATATATTTTAAATTATATTCAAATGTTCTTCTTGTTAAATCCATATACACTGAAAAATGCAAGAAACAACTGATTTTCAAATACATATTCCTGCTTGGTGACCTGTATGACCCTGAAAATTACTAATTGCTGATGATAAAGGCAATGAAATTTATTATGAATTTCAAGGTCTTTTCTTTGGACTGTCCTCCTAATTTTAGCTTTCTTAGCACCCTTTATTTTGGGCATTTTCAAACTGAAATTTGTTGTGGTTAAAACATACAAATTATTATACAGTTGTAGCCAATGGACAGTTTTAATGGAAAAAATTTGGTGATGTTGCATAAACACATCCCCTTAACAACAAAATAAACATAATGGAGTATTTCAACCCATGATTATGAATTTTATGTCCCAGCAATAACAAGCAAGGGGCACTCATATGCCTAATTTGATTTTATTACTCATCATGATCTTTACCAACCTACCCTCAAATGCTATGGTGGAATAAGCCAGGTTAAACAAGACTAGCTACACTAGGGATCACATATTCAAACAAGCTAGGCTGTTACTCTAATCTACAACTAGCTGAAACTTGCCACAAATTGAATACGTCTCTATGCATTTCTTTAATGCCTGACAATTTACAGTATTAAATTTAGATAATTCATCATGTATTTTAGTTATTTATAACAAAAGCTTAAAATTTTTAAAATAATAACAACTATATTACCCAAATGTAATATGCATATTACATGAAGTTTTATACATAACACTTCTACTTCAGTGCTTTCATAATATTTTTAAGCAGACACACCCTCATTAGTTGTTCTTGGGTTAAGGACTAAATACCACTTGCTGTGAGGGTACCCAAGACAGAATAGTCAGATTTTTGTAGTTTGACAATAACCCATAAGTAAGACTATTTATTATTAATTGTAATCACTGCTGTAGAATTTTAGCAGTTCTTCTGGTTAAGTTTATTACACAATAATTTTGTTTAGCCAAGCACTTTCTTTTGACATTTCTTGGAAGAAAAAAAAAGGCATTACCTGATCTCTGTTTGCCCTTGGTTTAACTTAGTTCATGAGAAGAAAAAAAAAAGTAATTTTTCTCAGAAATAGTAAACTTGTACAATGCTATAGCAGGTATAATGAAAATAATCATATGTTTTCATCATTTTTCTTTCATAGCAAAATTACAAAATTATTCATGGCAACACTTACTTCTACATCTTTGGTTTGATTGCTAACTGTATCATTATCCTTTTCTTGGTGACCTTTTGACCTATGTTGAGATGATTTCCTACAGGAATATTAATCAGCTTCATGGAATTATGTACAAGTAATATTATATTTCATGTTTGCTAACACTGTACATATTTTTTTCATATACCTTAACATCCACTTGGTTCTCTAATACAGACATAATGACAGTTAGATTTGGTTTTTTAAGGTTTAGTTAATGGCAAGAATATAATTTTATCTAGAACAATTATTAACACTTTAAGTTATTCTAACCATACTTATAAAAGTATTATGTATAACAAAACAGTACATAACCATTCTTTTGTTCTTTATCAAGTATCAACATTTATCATTCTGTAACAATTTAAAAGTTTCTAATGATATGCAATTTCACAAACAAACTGGTGAAGCAAGACTGATAATGATATAATTTAATTCTTAGAAGAACATGGTACTTTATTTTCATTCAAAGAGCACTCTTAGTCATCCCATGTTTTGCTATATATCATGTTTTATACTAATCTCCAATAAGGTACACCTTACCTTTCTTATTATATTTAAAACAAGCACATATATACTCAGTTAATTTAAATTAAAACTAAAATGATGCACCTCTCAAACTTTCATAGCAGCATTACAACAACAATTAATAATCTACAAAAATACCTCAAATGAAAGACAGTTATTCAGTTTTATTACAAAATACACAAAAAAAATTAACGTAACATAGAAACCTTATATTACGTGATTAAAATTCTAGGAATTTGTGTACATATTTAAAATATTAAAATCCAAAACTAAACAAAATTTCATAATACACAATTAAAATTATTTAATCCAATCAACAGCTGTTAAAGTCACCCTACATGTTTCAATATGATTTCATATCATCTTCACGAATGTGAAAAGCAGTTACTGTGTGCTGTAACTTAGTCCATGGTTATGTAACACTAATTTACAGTTCAAAAAAGGTTATACGATCTCTATACTTTGATTTTCTAACCCTTCATCCTTATTAAATATCAAGTTATTTTGCCGTGTTTCATGTCATACAGAATCTCAAAAAATGTCAGTTTTTAACTTTTATGTTTACAAGACTTTAAAAGTATGTTTTAACTCAGCGGATTTAAAAAATGAACTTATACTTATTAACCTTCATCAGTACTCCTGGGGGCCATATGGACCCTGACGATATAGATTTTTTCATTGACCAATAATGTTTTTACATAATTGTAACGTTATCATCCTCTGTCAGAAAAATTGTAAAACTTTCTATGTTTTGCAGTTGAATAATTTTTGTTGTAGATCTAGGATTGCATGACAAGACAGCATGCTGGGCAAGGTGTTCAAGCAACAAACAAATGATGTTATCTTTGCCCAAGAATCACAGACAGGAAAGTCCATGAAACCTGTACAGCATGTGGAAACCATGTTTGCGCTGATCACTCCACACTCATTTTACGGTGTGATAAGTATTTGCACAATTACTGGTAAAAAGATACAAGAAACACTTTATGTTCACTCAGAAAAAGTTTTGCTTTGCTTACACGTTGTCCAAAATTTGGCATTAGTTTAGCTCTGAAACAAAGTTTGATGTAGTTCGACCCCAAGCACATTTTTTGTTCAGTTTGGTGTTTTTTGATACATATTTGGAAAATCTGTTTCTTCGTTCAGTATTTTATTAGTTTCAATTGTGAAATATCAATTAGAGAAGAAGTGTCCCTATATATTATCAAAATATATGTCAATGATGACAAATTTTTGTCTAAACATGAGAAAATGGATATAAGTAAATTTCATAATAATAAATCACATATTATATACTTTTGGTACTCAGTATTTCTTACAATTTATCTGCACAATGCTATGAAAAGCCAATATGCTAACTTTTCAACATCTAAATCATGGCTTTAACATTATGATCATTAAATATATGCAGGGATCCATATGAACACCACATGTACTGATGAAGGTTAAACATGTAATATTAGACTGAGGTTTCTTACCTCATATTGTTTATAAAACTGTGGGGAAATTCAGCAAAATAAATGTTGAATAAAAAAAAAACTAAAATTATGATTTGATAAAATAAATAAAAGCAAAATGATGATGTCTTTACTTTACATCCAAAGTTTATCGCATCATATTTTTCATAAAATCCAAAAATTAAAGGATTATTATCTTTTACAGATGATCAAATAAAATTACTCAAATATTAAATAAACTAAAGACAAAATAATCTAATGGAGAAAACAGGTATGTGTGTATGAAGCTCCATGTAAATGTGATCATGTGTACATGGTTCAAGCTAGAAGAAACTTAAAATTTAAAATGAATGAACATAAAAAGAAATGTTCAAAACAAAACTGAAAACGCTGCATTATCTGAATATGTACGTTATACCAAACATAACATCCAGTTGGAAAAATGTTATTTTGGCTCAAGTGAATAATGTAACTACTAGAAATTACAGAAACCATCAAAATAATGAAACACACCAAAAATAACTTGATTTTAAATAAGAATGAATGGTTAGAATTAGAAAATATATAAATGGCATGACCTTTCATGAATTGTAAATTAGCATCACAACATTGACTTTTGTATTTATATAGCACATAGTAACTACTTTTTACACTGCTGAAAATTATGTGAAACTACATTGAAATGTGTAGTAATGTATGCAACTAGTGGTTGGTTTAGATAAATATTTTAATTGTATATTATAAAATTCTGTTCATTTGAGGATTTTAATATGGGATATCTTGTTCCATGTGTACCTACAAAGTTCAACAAATGGGTACCAAGACTATCCTCATGAAAGTGTCAGCTTAAGATGAAAATATCATTACACTATATACATAAGGAAGAAGAACTCGAATATAAACTTGATAATACATATACTACCTATAATAACAATGAAACAGACAGCAGTTTTTGAGGGATGAAAGGCATGAGCTTATGTTATTTGCAATGCTTTATTCAAGACAGCAAATCCTATAGCTTACCCACATGTTAAAAAACATCAACTACAGGATAGTAAACACAGGAAACAAGGAACAAAAATGAAACCATAAGTTTAATATCACAGCCTTATTTATTGTACAAAAACTTATTTATATCCACAAACTTGGAGCTTTATTTGAATTTTTGAAATATTCTACAAAGACAAGTTTATGCCAAAACATTACATTTGACAAAATCATTTAAAATTGTATTTCTAAACAGGAAATAATATATTCAAATAAATGTTTCCAAAACAAAAATTTATAAAACATACTACAAATCTCCTTGTAAGTACATATGTACTATCAGAACATATCCTTAAGGATGTTAATGAATAAAACATCAGCTTAATATCTATGATATTCAAGTTAGCATATACTACAAACACAGGCCAGTGTCATTCACAGAATTTTCTATTGATGTTAATTTGCTTAACCAAAAATACAAATGTTTTTTTACAACTTCAGAACTAAGTACAATTCTGAAGACCTACCAGTTTTTTCCATTAAATCTTATTTCTAGCATGTTTTTCAACAACAAATATCTTCAGTACTCAGTGTTGGTGTAACATTACTATAATAATATTACTTTTATGAGTAAGAGAGTAATGTAATGTACTCCTTTTTTTAAAAAACTTTAGTATTAATTACAATTACTTTAAACCCAAAATTTATATTTATTTACTTATTAAATCATAATGCATATATTTCCTACCAAATCTTAAATTTTCTAATCCCTAGAAGGTGTTAAAAATGTTATTTCCTACTCTCCATTTCTGTGTTAGTCCACTATTTTGCTTAAACTTGAAAATAATCACAAAAACCAAATTTCACAGTTGCAAATACCAGAATTATATTGGGATTTTGGACGATGATACCAAAAATACCATATTGGCCTGTAAGGGAAAAACATTTGGGCAGTCTATTATGCAATTAATGTGAACATAAGTGTCACAGGCTTGATTAATGTGGATGTTAAAGACCTCAATTGACTGAGTCACTGTTAACTGGTCAAACAATGGATATTTTGCTTGTGGTCATGATAACCATTAATAAATCTTGATATTGCTCTCAAACTGTATCAAACGACTTGAAATGATTTTTGACATTAAGTAAGTAGTAAAAAAATATTGCTTTCTTTGCAAGTAATATACAATACTATTACATTTAGTTTCAGTAATGAGTAATGCTAGTGATATTACCCAACATTGTCAATACTTAAATAACTAAAAACTGAAAGTGAAGAAAAATTCTCAGTTCAGTAAGAAAGAAAAACAGGGTCATTATAAATACATGTGTGTGTGTGTGTGTGTGTGTGTGTGTGTGTGTGTGTGTGTGTGTGTGAAAACATACTCAAAATAATTAGTTTAAAAGCTGTCTGCCATAAAAAATTTTTCCAGAAACACACACTGGAAATCATAAATGTTACATCTTGGAAATTCTGCATATAGCACAGTGTTTCAAAAACACTTATCCTTTCAATGTCCTGCATCCTGACACATACTTTAATCATACCAACAATCTGCTATTGTTGGAATAAAAAGAAAGAAGACAAATAAAAGAAATATCAGTTTGCCAAAAAGTCTTCATACGTAGTATAACATGACTATGAAAAACCTTGTGCAGTATCAAACTCTTCTGAAGTAAATATATTTTTCAGCTTGCTCCTGTTGAAATTATGTTCCCCTAAGATGAATAGTTTTTAAGATATAATAACTTAAATATTTGGTTTTCTTTATAATCATCCTGTAATTTACATTAAAATATACACCTACTTGCTGCTGCTGAGAAGTTCAAGCATTTGAAACACAAGCCGATAAAGATACTCCACCTATGAAAATAATGAAATGAAAAGTTTTCAGTATTTATTATCTTGTATGCATGTAAAAAGATCAAGCACTCTTTTTCCATATCCACATGTTTTTTATACAGCATAGATACAGTCAAAATTCTCATGATTAATAGCAACCAAGAGTAGTTACTTTCCACCTGGAAAAGCTAATGTCGACTTAATATATATCATTTCTACACTCTTGTCCAAATCTATTATCATTTCATGTGTTATCTGACAAGTATCTGAACATTCAATTTCTATATCGCCACCTTTTTGAAAATAGATTTCCATTAGAGACTTCACTCTTCTCATACAATAACTCCTCTCAATCTTTCACTGCCCTCTAATGCATTGAAAATAAACTTTCTTGCTTGATACACTACCCTTTACAACCCATACATTTGAGCTGCTCGTTTAGCATGCAACAACCCGTCACCAACATAACAAACAGAACATGACACACTCTCCTAAGTCAGCTGGCTCCCTCTATACTACTTTATGCAAGCCTCATTTTCATAATTAGGCCCTCATGAAACACAAGCACAATGAAAACTGTGAGGAAAGGTAAAAGGTGTGTGAGTGGAGGTAGCTATATATCAGTAACCTGTTTTGTAAGACAAGAAAATAACTTCTGAACACAACACATAACTCCTCTCAAACAATAGCTTAAATCACGTGTTGAGTAGGTGGAGGGGCTGGTGTAAGATAAAACAAGAGATCTGTATGGAAAGTGTCCACAGAAAATCTAGAAAATCTAACAAGCGTACTATGTAATTGAATGAAAGCATACATGTGTGAAATTGCACCACTTTTGGAATATATATGCTCTTTGCCATCATGGAAGCAGAGTGTTGTGAAATGGGCAGCATGAAGGGGTGGAGCTAGTAAAAGGAAAACCTCAGAAAATGATGCATCAGGTGTAAATAATCAAAATGAGACCCGCTTCATACAAACATGACCGTAAACAAACTCCAGTAGTTGTTACGAGCATTTAAAAAATGGACACAGATATATCTCTTTTTCTGCATGGAAAAAATGAAAAGTCAATAACCAGTTCATGAAATTATAAAGGCAGAGAGATTCATAAAGGCATTGCTATACACGTATTCAACCATACAGATAAGGTTCCACATCCCATCCTGAATATCACAAGGCAGAGGGCCTCACATAAGATCAAAACCAGTACAAAAAGTGAGTGGTGGTCAGGACAAGCAGATCATTAGCAATACACACACACACACATTGCAAGTAAACAGTGCTATAATATTGCAATCAACAAAAATTATTATGGGGTTGAGGAAGACAGCAAACAGCATCCACCAGACAATCTTACAAATCAACTTTAGCAGAGAGTAAATATAAAAGTCCTACAAACCCAACCATGACTAAATTATAGGAACAGATAGTTATCCTGTATCCAGTATTATAAACAGGATGTGGAATTCCTGCTCAACACCACAACTGGTATTACAAGATGAACAGTGTTCTCCAAGCCCAACCATAGAAGCATGGAAATGAAACATCCTGCAAGCAAAATTACTAAGAATGGACCATCTATCAGTCTTAACCACAGGAACAGGGCACTATCTACCTGAATCCAGTATTATGAGGACAATCCAGCAACTAGCTTGTCCAGCTCCCATGAATGTCAGCACAATTAAGATTAAATCTCCTGGTTGTAGAAAGAAGAATGATTCCCAGCTTTGCCATCTTGAAGTAACATAAAAAATAGGTTAGTGTGATCTTCCCCACTAAAGCTATCAGAGAAGATGGTGTCGAACCTCAAAAGGAAAAGGTAAAGAGGACAACAAGCTAAAAGTGATCAAAACAAAAAAACAATTCAAGGGATATAATAATTATATGTGGACACTCCTTCTAATTAGAGGGTTCAGCTATTTCAGCCACACCCATTGCTAACAGGTGCATAAAATCAAGCATACAGCCACGCAATCTTCATAGACAAACACTGGCAGTAGAATGGGTCGTACTGAAAAGCTCATAGAATGCCATCTTTCCAACAAGTTAGTTCATCAAATTTCTGCCCTGCTAGAGCTACCCTAGTCAAATGCAAGTAATGTTATTGTGAAGTGGAAATGTCTAGGAACCCCCAGTCAAATGTAAGTGCTGTTATTGTGAAGTGGAAATGTCTAGGAACAACAACAGCTCAGCCACGAAGCAGTAGGCCACACAAGCTCACAGAATGGAACCACTGAGTGCTGAAGTGTGTAGTGCATAAAAATCATCTGTCCACAGTTACAACACTCATTACTGAGTTTTAAACTGCCTCTGGAAGAACTGTTGGTATGGAGCTTCATGAAATGGGTTTCCATGGCCGGCAGCTACACACAAGCCTAAGATCACTATGCTCAATGCCAAGCATCGGGTGGAGTGGTGTAAAGAACACCACCATTGGACTCTGGAGCAGTAGAAATGCATTCTCTGGATGGATGAATCATGCTTCACTATGTGGCAGTCTGATGGATGAATCTGGATTTGGCAAATGCCAAAAGAAAGCTACTTGCCTGAATGCATAATGTCAACTCTAAAGTTTTGTGGAGGAGAAATAATGGTTTGGGCTAGGCTCTTTAGTTCCAGTGAAGAGAAATCTTAATGCTACAGCATACAATGATATTCTAGAGAATTGTGTGTTTCCTACTTTGTGGCAACAGTTTGGGGGAAGGGCTGTTTTGTTTCAGCATTACAATGCTCCCGTGCACAAAGACATTGTTTGCCGAGGCTGGTGTGGAAGAACTTGACTGGCCTGCATAGAGCCCTGATTTCAACCCCATTGAACATCTTTGGGATGAATTGTAATGCCAACTGTGAACCAGGCCTTCTCACCCAACATCAGTGCTCAACCTCACTAATGCTCTTGTGGCTGAATAGAAGTGAATATCCATAGACATGTTCCAAAATCTGGTGAAAAGCCTTCCCAGAAGAGTGGAGGCTGTTATAGCAGCAAAGGAGGGCCAACTCTACATTAATGCCCATGATTTTGGGATGAGATGTTCAACAAGCACACATGGGTGTGATGGTCAGGTGTCCACATACTTTTGGCCATGTAGTGTATATATACACCCATTTGTGTCTGCGTGATATTCAATAAATGATAAATCTTTGCAAGTGTTGAACTACTTCTGCAGTCTTCATAAGTACGTTTTACAGCTGTAGTTACAAGGAAAAAATTACACCTCATGCAAACTAACTGAAACATCAGAACTAGCAATGAGACCCTACTGGCTTGGCTCAAACTGCTGCACTAAGACCAAATGAGTTATCAAAACTCAACACCTGATCAATCCTTCAAAACTCCAACCATACTTAAAAAAGGCTAGTTCTCAAGTATAGAATAAAACCTGGCATCCTCAGGCTGTCAATGCACAACATATTATGACATGTTTTGGACTGTTAACACACAGCACAACCAGACAATCTCAGGTTCTTGATACACAGTGCAACACAGCATTATCAATATATACACATACAATACGACCAGACATTCTCAGTCTGTCAACACAATTTTATATTCACAAAACACAGCACAACTTGACATTCTTAGCCTATTACCATACAATATAATCTGACATCCTCAAGCTGTCAATTAACAGAATAATTTGACATTCTCAAGCAGTCAACACATAGCAATATGGTACACTCAAGATACCAACGTAACACACAACCTGGCATCCTTAAGCTGCCAACAGACAGCACAGCCTGGCATACAAGGAAACCAACACAGCAAGCACTAGCATCCTCAAGTCAACAATACAAAGCATAACCTAGCATTTTATCTTAACACAGAGTACAAACTGACATTTTCAAGTTGTATACAACATTTTAATCTGGCAACTGCAAGATTCCAAAATACAGAAGAACTTGGCATACTCAAGATGCCAATGCATAGCACAAACTTCCACTCCTGAAGCTGCCAATACATAATAAAACATAGCATTCTCAGACCATCTACATAAAATTATATATACACACACACAGAGGGGAGCAACAATTCAAATACATCAGAATAATAAAAATCTGCTATAACTGAGGCTCAAACTCAAGATCTTCAGTTTGTAATAATGCTCCAAGATTGATGATTTACTAACTAAGGTATCTGAACTCATATTCCATGAAAATACTTCTTCAACATCAAGTGATTCACTTTTTCAAACCAATCCCTACCTTGTTAGGCAAACTAAATTACTTTAATCACCATTGTGGAATTTAGGGTTATTGCATTTCATGCACAATTTACTAATATTGTATACATTTTGGTAACTTCATCATACATTTTCAAAAGACAACTTGTTACTGACCACAGTATTCGGTATCTAACTCTTATATTTTATTTATTAGCATATAATGCATCTGACACTTCACAGAAGGCTTAGGTATTAATTGCAATAACCTGAAACAAGTGAAGATCAGTCTACTTTGATAGAGGCTAGTCTCTAATGCAGGAATTTCAGGTTGATATTATATCTATTAAACTAGTAGAACTCAAAACATAACCCTTACTCCAATTATTGCAAAATTCCTCCATTCTAACAGGGTTCATCCTCAAAGCTATAATACAATACTTAACAAAACCCAGCATTCTCAGGCCATCAATACACAGCTTTCTTCAACCAAGAAAACAATCACATACACACAATGCAATACATAAATGTACACAAATAGACTGATTATGATATATCCAGCTCAGATGGCTGTCTGTGGTGGGAGAGCTACTTCTGGCATATGTAATTATTCATTACATATTTCTACAGATTTATTCAGTGAAAACTGTACTAAATTATAAATTTTGCAATAATTAAATGCCAAGGATATTTGAATATAAGCAGTAAATCCAAAATCTACCACCTAAAAGTACTATTTTTCATCTCTGGTGTGCGAGTTTAGTGGTTAGTTTGACGAAAAATTTAGTTGTGTCATAGTAAAACAAACTAATCAAATATATAGTGAAGCATTACTTCTTTTCTAAAGAATTCTCACCTTTTTACTGTAGACACAAGCAGAACCTTGTATAAGTAAAGCAGCCTCAGCAAAGTTAAGCGCTGTAGCTCCATTATTAAAAGAAAATGTTAATTCTTCAAGCTGAAAATAATTGTGTATAAATCACACTCCATGAAACAAAATAATACACTTGTATCCTTCATTTCATTACCATAATGAAAACATACCACAAAAACCATATTTTAAAAAATACTTTAAAATTAATTACAGTTGTTATTATCGTAAGTTGTACACATGTCAAACTTTTGTCAGAATTCTTAGTTTCATGTATCCATTTATTTCACTTTATCTTAATTCTTAACAAAATATAAAGTTAAAAATAAATTAAACATGTAAAAACTAGAATTTTTCATTTATTCAAAGAACAATATCAACATAAAATGTTTTCTCTGAATCTAGATACTTGAATATTGCTGAAAAAAAAAAGTTTAACAGAATACCTATTTATTAAACCCCTCTTGAAAAAAATCTTACTTCTGCAAGGTATTCTTCTAAATAGGCTGCTATGTCTATCTCCCAGTTTTTCTTTAAATCTCTTATTGGATTAAGCAGGTGAGCAAACCTCCTTTCGACGTCTCCTACACTACCTTGAGAACAAAGTGCCATATTTTTGGAAAAACGAGTTGTTTTTCCAGTCGCATGTTATTCCACACAACCTGTGGTAAAATTATAAACAGAACCGAAATTGTTTTCCTTTAACTGTGGAAGAATTTAACTCACTTTGTAAAACCTTTTTTTAGCATATGATCCATAACTATCTAAAGTTAGTTTTTACTTAAGAATACATTTGATAGCAGATACAGAAAACTTTCGTTAATATTAATTAAAACTAAAGGAACCTTAATTTACTAATTTTTCCAATATACAAACATAATACTGGTGCTGCTTTCTCGTGATCAGAACAAATACACGTGCACGAATATCGGAAATAACAATAACAAAACATACATAACATTTACAGTTTAAGCCATATCTTCCACGTCCGTTAAGTTACTATTACTAGACAACGTCTTAAGCCAGGTTTTAAATTTTAGGCCTGAAATCACATTTCTTGAAATTTAAGGTGTAAGTTCAAATTCACCAAACTCACTTGTAATTGTACTCCAACAACTTCAACACTCTTTTAATTTAATTGTACTGTAGGATTCAAATATACAGTACTTGCACTGTTATTGTTAATAATCCCCTGCATGATAACTAACTTTACGAATAAACAAATCACTTCAATACATTCTTTTGAAAGTATATTAATATATTTCTTCCACGTGCAGCCGCATCACGTTGTGAAGAGCAAATTATAAAAACATTTACAGAATAATTATACTACAATTCCAGATACTTCAAATACCATACTAAAAAAAAAATTAATATGAACAAACATCCAGTCATTATTACACTTATTTAACTGAATATTTATTTTTCATTATTTACACAGATTATTATAAAAATCACCCGGGTGTAAATAAAGCTGGTTTTCGGTTTTTTTAATATCTTAGACCGGAAAATGTATTTATTATTGTGTCTTTATCATGATAAATATAATCAGAATATTATTTTTGGAAACCTGTATTTAATTTAAAAGAAGTAATATTTTTTTAGTTTTATGATAGCCGGTTCTTAAAGATAATACAATCGTTCTGACAGATATATAAAACGATAATCAAATCATATAAAATTTCAAAACAAATGGCGATAACTTTGAGGGGTGTGAAATTTTTTTTATAAAAAAGATAAGGAATTTTTTTACACATAATTAGGAAAATAAAATATTTCTACGATTGAATAAGGAGAAGTGGTGTGAAGAAATATATATAACAAACTACAATTTGCCCAAGAAGAAGAAAGGTCTGCCTTTCGCAAGCACTCGGGTTATAAATAAGGTTTTTACTCATTTCTGTCAAGACTTCTTGAACCTACGTGTTTTTTTACATGAATCTAACAAACTACATTCATCACTGAGTTTGATGAGATAGCTTTTATTTTAAAAGGTGTAGTGCTCAGATTCACTGATGAATTAGAGTAAAGCACTAAGATCATCAATAAACAACAGATCCAGGAAATGATTTTTAAACAATTTTAACATGAGCAGAAAAAAACTTAAGCACACGTGTGAAACAAATTATTCTGACAGTTTTTATTTTATATTGAAAAAAATTCTTGGGCTTTTCTCTCTACTATTATCCAGCATCAATTTGTTTGTGACTGAAGTAAAAGAGAATTAAGTGCTTCACACCACAGAGAAACAAAGAATTGTTTTCATACCTCACAGTTAAGACACACGAAACTTATAATAAGTTATTCCCAGATCCTAGATTACCTATTTCAACTACCATAACCATTCTAGATATGTAAGGGAAATTTAATCCCAGTTAATATACTAACTTATACAAACTTATCTCCCAAAAATCCGTTTGAATTTAACCTTTATTCCACGTGAAAAACAATACAGACTCATAGACAGAAAAGTATACATTCTATGATCACCGTGATATGCAACTAACCTGGAGAGTTTGTTTGTTTGTTTGGGAATTTCGCACAAAGCTACTCGAGGGCTATCTGTGCTAGCCGTCCCTAATTTAGCAGTGTAAGACTAGAGGGAAGGCAGCTGGTCATTACCACCCACCGCCAACTCTTGGGCTACTCTTTTACCAACGAATAGTGGGATTGACCGTCACATTATACACCCCCACGGCTGGGAGGGCGAGCATGTTTAGCGCGAACCTGGAGAGAAGACTAGTATAATGTTATGGTATACTATTCGTTCGTTTTAATATACAAGTCTTCATTAGTTTTTTTTCACTTATTCAAGCATTTGTACAGTTTTCACATAACATTTTGGGTAAGACACTCGTTAAAATGCTCCTTTTGCTCTGAATATTCATAGTTCTGTGTAATTCACCTAAGGCGCAATTTTTTTTCCTATGAGAAATATTTAAATTAAGTTTTACCTACTGTGTGCGAAAATAAAGAGAGTGACCTCTTCCATTTGTAGATCAGGTGATGTATGAAGGCTACAACCCCCCTTAAAATCTATGGGAATGATCAATAGTCATATTTGTGGCAAAATCTCCCTAAAAATGTAGCATTCTTAGCTTATGTACAAAACAGTTATGATTTCTCATATTTATAGAAAATATATTTTGGATCGTGTCTAGAAATAGGAGAGTTAACTCTCCAGCAAAGGTATTGTTTCTTGAGTAAGGCAAGTACAGACAATGTTGTCCAGTTATTTTAAATAAGTATTATGTTCGTTGTACTTTTGCGTTGTCTTTATTTTTTCCACAAAACTAAGACAAATTCAAATAATTCAGAATTACTTTGTGGCATATTTCTTGGTAAAATTTCTTCTCATTCCGAGGAAATATCTTGTCACGCTTGAAGGAAATAAGTTTCACTCAAGAATACCACGGAGTTGGTAGAGAAAAGTAAAAGTGTTGGTACTGCAACCACAGAATATATAATTACAAAGTTTTTATTTTCTTTTGAAGAGTATGTTTCCCTTTACTAATACTTATTATTAAATTTTAAAAGGAATCTTTATTAAGGAAATGGTGTTTTCTATGAATAGAAAAACACCCAAGAGGAAGAATCTGTCACTAACAAGAAATAAATGGTTATCCAAGAGAGCTATCTTGTTTAGAAGAAATATTTTATTGAACAGAAAAATCTTTGTGTTGATTGGTTTTGTTTTGAATTTCGCGCTTAGCTACACAAGAGCTATCTGTGTTAGCCGTCCCTAATTTAGCAGTATAAGACTAGAGGGAAGGCAACTAGTCATCACCACCTGCCGCTAATTCTTAGGCTACTCTTTTACCAACTAATAATGGAATTGACTGTCATGTTATAACACCCCAACAGCTGAAATGGTGAGTATGTTTAGTGTGACAAGGATTTGAATCCGCGACCTTCAGATTGCGAGTCGAGTGCCTTATCACCTAGTCATGCTTGGACATTTTCTGTTGATATAAAAGCCTATGGCTTCTATCTTACTGCAACCACGAGCTCAGAAAGAACTGCTGGTGCATACGGCTGCTTCAATTTTTCTTCTGAGAATCAATCAAATTTGCTGGTGTAGTAAAGGAAGATTGCATAGAACGACTTTTCAAAAACTTTCCTGTCTTTAACATCCAGAGTAACTCAATATTAGCTTTCATTATGATCACACAAAACTAGCTGAGAAACAGTAAAGGATACTACTGGTGAACAAGGTCCACCAACTAATTTATATCAATGACAGGATAGGCAAAGACTGTGATTTATTGGTTGGTGTAGAGCATCTCCAAGCCATGGTTTATCTGGCTAGAGAGACTATGGGTCACAAAACATCCAGGTGTTACCTAGAACCGAAAGACAACCTACCAACAGCAAATGAACCCTTTGCCAATCTAGAGCAGGAATCTATTGTTCATATGATTTTTAGGAGTCCTAAACATGCCTACCACACTGTGCTTGAGATGTCAAGAGTGTCTCAACCATGTGTTGACAAAGAGCCCATAGGGAAAAGACTTAATTTTATCTCAACCAAGGCACCTGTGAGTGAGGTAAAGCATACTCCAACCCAAAAGACCAAGCACTGGCAAAAATAGAATTTGAGTTACGTTCTGGAACATTTAACCTTCGACTGCAGTTGACATCATATGTTGTTAGCATAGGTGACATTTGCTGACATCATATAATGCAAGCATATGGCTCGCAACATTTTAAATGGCACATCGTAAAATTTGAAAATATTTGTACATGGGAGATAGGCAAATTTATACAAGTCACAAATGAAAGGTTAAGACGAGTCACTGCTTCCATTGTTTGATCTCCAGATTTAGTTTTATAAGTTAAGATGGCCAGGTGTTGCAAACCTTTTTAATAAGTGAGTTTCCCCCACAACAAGTGACTGTCCATTGTGACAGGTGAAATGTATATTTTCACTGTTTGTTTTTATTAAATATTAATTATTCTGATCACACATTTGTATTCAGCCAGTCTTTATGTCTAACGTATACTGTTAGTCAGATGAAACAGAATTATTTTGTGGCAGATATATTAACGTATATTTTCTTTTCATTTAGGGAACCCGTCTTATTATTCTTAGGAATTAAAGGTAATAGACCTACCTGTATACTCATAATTCGTTTTTGTCGGGAGAAGAAAGAGTTTTAAGTATTACATCAAGTTTTAAATTAGAGCCGTTTATTAATTGTGATCCATATTTCACGCTGGATGATACTGTTTCATTGTTTTTCAACATATTACAAACATCTTTTAAAAATTAACCACAAAACAAATTATGTAGTAAAAACTTGATCATCAGATGTCTTATCAGTTTTTAATATTTCGTGACAGTATTCTCTTGCAAGACAAATAAAATGTTGCTACTAGAATGCTGAATTTTTGGTAGTAATAATATATTACTTTTGGTATTCTTGTTTACAAAATAGTCTTTTGATGTTTGAACGATAAATATGAGGACTCGTGATGCTGATAAATCGAGTTAAGACATTCGTGGTCAAGAAAGAACAGATACTGCACTGCAAAGCTTTATGCCCAACAGTAAACACACAAAACATATGTAGAACAAGGTCGAGTTATGTAAAAGCTTTGTAGTAAGTAATAGTAATTTAAGGATTCCCCTAGTGTGCATTTGATCACAGATTGTGCATCTATAAAATATTTGTGCAGTTGAAAAATTAACTTAATAATTAAGTTAAAGTGGATAAATATTTGCAAAAAAAATATAAGATTATAAAATTCCATTTTAAAGTTGATAAATAAATGTATCTACTAGTATATTCTTCTTTGCTTATCATTTTATACTTGGCCTCTGTATATATGGGCAATAAAGTGTCATGTATTTAAAAAAATGAAGAAGTTAAAATACAATTGTGCAATTGAAAAAAAAAATCCTCGGGAAAACTCTACAGTAATCCAAGTTTCTTTCGACTTTATCATCCTCTTTACCTCGAGACGTTAATACACGCAGAAGTTGAATATAGTTTTATAAAAAGTATCAAAATATATACTTATTTTACAACGAAATTACTATATCAATATTTCAAACAGTCTTTGTGCATCATCTATTGTATTTTTATGAATAGATATATAATTTATTACAAATTCGCATACTTTTAAATTCATAAACATAATTATAATTGAAAAAGAGACACAAGTAATTCATCAAAATATTTTTATTATGTTTATTTTATTTTAGGATAATTACATCATACCTAGATTTTGATATTTTGAAATCACTGAAAGGGATTTCCCACTTTATAATAGTAATTTGTTTTCATACGAACCAGAAGGAATTAAATTCCTTCTATAATCACGTCTTTCAAATGATATCTGACAGAAAGACATTTTCCACTTGCTTTGATAAAGCGTATGTTAAAATTGAAGATAATTTATCAGAATTTTTGTCTGCTATCATGTACATATCTCTTACTATAAATATTTGGACAGCACAGAACCACAGTTTTTTATTTCGAAATTGCGTATTTGATGGATGGGTCCATTTAGATTTGTCGTCTGTTTTGTTTGTTTGTTTTGAATTTCGCGCAAAGCTACCCGAGGGCTATCTGCGCTATCCGTCCCTAATTTAGCAGTGTAAGACTAGAGGGAAGACAGCTAGTCATCACCACACACCGCCAACTCTTGTGCTACTCTTTTACCAACGAATAATACGATTGATGGTCCCTTTATAACGCCCCCACGACTAAAAGGGCGAGCATGTTTGGTGTGACAAAAATTCGAGCCTGTGACCCTCAGATTACGAGTCGAGTACCTCAACCACCTGTCAGATAGATGTCGTGGTCTGATAAGTTCCGTGATTAGTGATGTAGAATCATGATGGTTTTCTCGATCACAATACAACTCAGTCTGTCCAATGAATTCAATTTTGATGCCTCGGAGTCCAAGCTTTATTTAAGACTTCTTTAATATTATATTAACCTCTCCAGAAACTGGCTCTGTATCATGATATAAACAGTTCTTTTTTTTTTCTTTAATTTTAACATTCACTAATTTTCAGGTATCTGAATAACACAGTATTATGTTAGTATCTACTGCTTGACCAAAGCCAAAGAAACACTCTAACAAGAACACCTGCTATAAATTTATGTTTGACAAATATTTCATTTTCATTGAATGAAACTGAAACAATTATCAAATATGAAGGCCTTTTGTTTTACGTTAGAGGGAGCTTTATCTGACCAATTAGGTTCCACTTCATCTTCTCCACCAATCATTGTATGAAATGAAGAAAAACGATGGTTTTTGAATTGGAAAAACGACATCAAGTAGAAATGGAGTATTTTAGCTTAATTATATTTTAAGCGATAGGGGGTAATTAATCAAAGAAATAACAGTTATATATTTTGCTACGTTTGGTTAGCTTCTAAAGGATAGGGTTAGATATTTTTTGTTATATTAGCACACTACATGTTTCATCTTGAATATAAATTCGTGATAACGGGGTAACGTTTTTGTGTTTAACATCAAGAGTCAGGATATGTCAGACCATATTAGTAACGATAAGCCTACATTGGTAAGCTAAATTTGAATATCGAGAATGATATTTAGTTATTACGTTTTTAAGATTAATGACGTGTTATTTGTACTGTATTATTAGTTTATAAGTTGTATAAGGTTAGAACTTAGAGTGTACATAGCCAGTTCATTGACTGCAACTTTAGAACTTATAACTATATAAAATTTTAAATGTAACAAGAATTTGTTTTTCATTTTCAGTGACTGACGAACTTTGTTACATTTGTTCTTAGTGTTAATGTTATACATGGTGTTTGGAAAGTCACTGTGCACTTATATATGTATATGATTACAAAACTGCACAGTGACTTTCCAAACACCCTGTATAATAATTATGAGCTCTGACAAATTTATGAAAACTAAAAAGTAAAACTTTAATAATGATAAGAATAAAAATCCTTTAGGCTATCTCCATACATCGACTGTTCACTAAAAGTAAAAATTTGAGCCAATTATTTTAGAAAATTACCCATCCCCTATTTTAAACTTGTAAAGTGTCAGCCTTTAGTACTACTAATAGTAATCATTCTATTAGCTAGTTACCATATTGGAACAATATCTTAACTGAAATCTAACTTGTCTTTTTAAAACTGTTTATCTTGTTTTCTCCTGTCCTATTGTTTATAGAATATTTTGTAATGAAAAACAAGTATTTGTCTCATTAATTCATCATTAAATAAAACCACCTATTCTTTTCCCGAGACAAAAATGGAGATCTCGGCCTATCTCTTTAAGATAACCTTTCCTTTCTCAGAACCCCTTTTAATAAATCATAAATTCTCAGCTATGAAGACTGAAATTTACACAATACGTGAAGCAATGCCTAATATGAGATTTCATAAAGAACTAATTACCACTTTTACAATTGGACAATGAGTAAAAGTTCAGATGTTCAACAACCAGCAAAATTAGAGGGTGATATTGAATTGACGTATATGTTCATGAATGAACTGTGAAGCTAGTAACTTGTTAATTGGTTGTGTGATTAGTATGACCTTTTCACATGACTAATTAGTTTATAAAACAGCTTGTTTGTTAAGTGGTTGATAATTAATCATGAGCTGTTACTTCACAGAAGAATGGTAATTACGAATCAGCTTGATCTTCAAACTAAAACGTGTACTCTGAATTGCATTTGTTACATAATGATCACACATTTATTTTAAAGTGGTGAAAAATCACAATTGTTACCATTTTCAAAGTAAGTATTAGTCAAAGTACATTACAGTGACACACACATTCATGTCTACATATTCAATATTTCCAAAAATATCAAGGCACAACTGTGACATGAAGATATGATGTAATTGTTACAGGGAAGTACTATCACTCATTTTTTGTCACCTATTAAGTTTTTGCCCTCAGAATTTGATAACCAAGTGTTTTAGTTTTGAAAGCTTCTGGAAAACACAGCAGATGATTTTCCAAAGTTTCCTTTATTAAACTCACTATAATCTTTCTCAATATAGAAGTAAAACTCACTAGTGTATAATTTTAAAGTTAACTCTTGTAACTACCTTTCAAAACAGGAATAACATTAACAACTCTCCAATTCCTAGGCATTTGCCCACTGTTTTACAGATCTGACCCTTGACCTTTTTCAATTCTTCATAAAGCATTTAAACATGCTGAACCTCTTAAAATGAGTTTCCCATAATTGTGGCCTGGCATGGCCAAGTTATAAGGGTGCTCGTCTTGCAGTCTAAGGATCTCAAGTTCGAATCCCTATCACAACAAACATGTTCACATTTTCAGTCATGGGGGTTATATAAGGTGATGGTCAATCTTACTATTTGTTGGTAAAAGAGTAGCTCAGGAGTTGGTGATGAGTGGTGTTGACTAATAGCCTTCCCTCTAATCTTACACTGCTAAGTTAGGGACGGCTAACACAAACAGCCCTTGTGTAGCTTTGTGCAAAATTCAATGGCAAAGAAACAAACCTATAATTGTTATTCTAGTATCCTTATTAGTAATATTCTTTATTAGTTTTATCACTGTTCATGGTTAGTACTGTTATGGCACCAGGAGCCTAATTTAAAAACTGGTACCTGAATATGATTTGGCAAATCAAAGTTCTGTATAAAATGTGGAGAATCATGGGCTGAGTAACATTATCTTAAAGCACTTGATAATACTTTATCAAAACTCTAGTATTAAAACTTTTGTCCTCTAGTTTTGTTTGCAGTGTACTTGAAAAAGTTAGTTGTGTGTTGGACCAGCTATCTTTGTTAATTCAATTTGGCATGATTATTTTGATATTTAATCTTGATTTGTCCAGTTTTCATTGGATTCCTTTTACATGCATGTGTATTAAGCTTGCAATTAATAAAAGTTTTCTTTTATAAATATTTTGCAAAATTCATCAATTTGTAAATTTAAATACTTTTTTTTTAGCAATTTAGAATATCTTTAAAAAAACCTCATCTCATGGAACATAACTATATAAATCATGATGAAGTTATGTCAACTTGCACTGTATGTTTTTCTGTGACTAAACTTCTAAGAGTTTTCTATTTTTCAACATGATACCAACAGTACCAGCATTGTAGTAGTTATAACATTGTTAAATGTACATTTTTAATAGGTTTTAGTTTTTATTTTATTTCATTTTTAAATTTCTTTAGTGATGTTGTTAAGTGCCTTTATTGAGAGTTAGTTGTAACATGTTTAACGAAAAGAAATTCTGATTATAATTTTTTATGGGAAACTCAAATAATTGGACTACTTTAGTTTTAAATTTTGAATGTACCATAATTTCCTTGTCTTTTCTGAAGAAACCACTGGTAACCTCGAATAGTGGTTTACCTTCCACTCGGATCCCAAGCAAAATAAAACCTCCAAAGATGAATACTCATCATTCAGATACAATTCACATAGAAAACAAAGACCCAGGAAACCAAGATGAAAATGTAAGTTCAAACTTGTGTTCTTCAAAAGGTATGTACATATTTGTACACATGCACAAAGATATAACTGTAAACTCTTTGTATTGTCTCATGTTGTTGAATAGAACAAACTGCTAACACAATAATTCTAGATTTAAAAAAAAAATTATGAAAGTTGTGCTAAATTATTTGGTATCTTCATGATTGTTAATAATCAAGAGGCCTTGTGAAATATCAAGCTTGTTTTTGGTGTACTTAGTGATTGAGAAGTTAGTAAAGTATTCAAATCAGTATTAGTTATATTCAGTAACCTGATTGTTTAACCATGAAAATACGTTTATTTGTATGTTAGTAATAGTACTATTAGCAAGTAAATATATGTGTTTAGAAAGCAAAAATGTTATTTGTGAACTTGGACCTACAAATACAGCTGTGAACAAAATTAGGGATGGCTCTTGTGTAGCTTTGCACAAAATTCTTAACAAACAAGCATTAAATTATTTTATATTTACAGGTGACTTCTAGAGTAAACCAACATGGTTACACTTTGTAAATTGTATTTTGCTAATACTTTATTACTACATGTGTTCTAACAATGAAGATGAATTTCAGTTACTTTCTGTTGAATTTAGGCTCCATCTCAGGCAAAAAGATACAAAATGGATCCTCCACGATATCCACCTCCATTATCCAAACCAGCAGGGTCAAGTTTGAAGCGTGCTTATTCAGCTTTAAGCTTGAATGTTTCTAGATGTAGTTCTACAATGTCTGTAGCTCAGGGAAGATCTGAAAAGAAAGGTCAGTTTTTACTGATAATAGATAAAGATAATAGTTATGTTTTGTTGTAATAAGTACTTCCTGGTTATAAGAATTGCTTATTATTTTGTGTGTGTAGAAGGCTAAAAAAATTAATAAAACTTTTTTAATTTTTTTTTAAGATTTGTGTTTGTGGGTATAGGAACATATGTATTTAAGGTTTTTATTAGGGGTGTATATTCTCAAAAATAAAACCTCTATATCTACCTTATGGGAGATAGACAACCTGACAAGTAGAGATTACTAGGATTGGGCAAAGTATGATAGTGGGATTACTTCATTGGGTCAGTGTGTAAGCATGAAGGTCATCCTAGGTCACTTTGAAAATATGGACAGTAAAAGTGGTGAAACCCACAATGCCTTGTGGATTAGCCTCATTGGTCAAAGGCTACAAAAAATAAACTTTAAATAAATAAAAAAAAAACAATGATAAAGCACCATTGTATATACTAAGACCAACAGTTGTTAAATGATAGATGTAACATTGCAACAAATGAATCCAACAGCAAAATCACATCATTTGGTAGGAGCTGTCTTGTGCAACAGGTGACATCAGGTTGTGATCAAGCTGCTGTCCACATTAGAAACAAAATTAAAGAAGCAGAATGGAATGGAATAAGAATGTTTCAGACAGAAAATTGGATGATGTCAAACAAGAAATGCAAAGATTAAACATAAATGTATTGTGACTAGGTGAAGTAAGCTAGGAGTGGATCAATAACAACAGATGAACATGTATCATATTCTCAGGTAGAAATAAACATGGGAGGTGATCTGGTGTAATCTTGGACCATGGTAGAGAAAAATTCATGCTGGAATATTGGGCTGTCTCTGACTGAATTCTACTTATGAAATTAAATGCATGACACTCAATATTTCCATCATACAAGTTCAGATGCCAAGAGAATATTGATCAGAAGAATTTCATGAAAGATTTTATTCAGAATTAGAATGAGTCAACACCTCAAGACATTGTAACCACTAGAAGACTGTACATTTTGGAAAAGGTTGGGTAGGCGATACTATAAAATGAGTGATCTTATAAAATGGGCAGAATCTCAAAAGAGATGATCTACTCTTTCCTCATTTCTGTAAATGTAGCTGCCAAGTTTAATTTCATTCCTTTAAGTCACAAACTTGATTATGTTTCATCTGTAACAATTTTTTACACATTAGGTGCTTTTCATTACATAGTAATAACTGTCAAGATAGAAGGAAACAAGATTTAAAAAATTTCAATGGACTTAAAATGGTTAGAAACCATGTAATTGTTGAACAATGTCAGTGTCAGAGAGAAATATAAAATCATGATTGTTAATACTTACATGCACTCATGACATTGGAGAAGCAGTGCAAGGTATGGGAACATGTATTTAAGATTTTTCTGTGTAGTGAGTGTGTCTGTAGGAGCATACAGATTTAATAGCAGAATGCCATTATTAACAATTTTTAAATGCATGTTATTAGTGTTATTGATTTATAAACATAATATCCCAGAGATGATACTTTTGGCTTTTAATTGTATAGTTCTGTAGATAGTTTTTGCATGCTTCATATTTGATTTAAAATTATAATTATCACATTTTATATCAGCACCTTTAGGTCCTTCAGTTGTGAACAGGGTATCTACAAATATTAGGGCTAGTGTACCTCCAGCTAAAACTAAGAAAACTAAACGGCCAGCTTGGGATCTGAAAGGAAGGATACAGGATATTGAGGAACAGTTCTTGGTTTCTCGGAAGACAAATGATGAACTGATAGCCCAGCTGAAGTTAAACGAGGAGAGGATTGCACTGTTGGAGGGTCTCAACAGTGAACTCAGCCAAGATGTTCAGTGTAAAGAATCAAAAACACAAGAAGCTAATGAAGTTCTGGAGCACCTTAAAAAATCTTTGAGGTATGATTTTGATTATATTATGTAGTGTTTGTTATTTGATGTATTTTAGCCTATTGAATATTTGCATCTCCTATTTCTATCTCTTTAATTGTATATACATACTATAATTTCACAAAATTTGGCAAGCTTTTAGTATGCATTACAAAACTTTTGTCCACAATAAATTAGTTTTAATAAAGATTGAACTGCAATTTTTGGAGTTAAAGTCAGACTTAGACTGACTGTACTAAGTACAAGGGATTTTCATGTTAATATTAAAAATACAATTTTTTATCTTGCAATTTTCTGTATCTTACACTTTCTGAAGACTTGAGTTTGTTGATTAACTTTGAAACCTACATATAAAAAGATAAATTATTCTTTTTTTCCTAGAATGACAGCACATTATAACAACCAGTTACATGCTGTTTATTTTTAAAAGTCAAAATAACAATTTTTAATTTTGTTTTATTTCTTCACAGTTGAACTTAAACCCTCACAGATTCTTGCATTAGCTATTTATTATGCCAGACAGTTTTGTATAAAACAATGGATCCAGTTACAAGCATGTTTGTGTCAATTTACACAACAGTATGTTCATGTTTACCATGTGTTATCATTGATTGAGTGTTTATTTTATTTCATTATCTAAAATTATATATTTCTAATTTTGTTAGTGTTATAAAAAAATAGAAATATATAGTTTTAGATAATGAAATGAAATAAACACTGATAGTCAATAATAGCACATGGTGTGTGTGTGTGTATTTATTGTTATAAAACTATATATTTCTAATTTTGTTAGTATTACAACAATAATATATGTATATACACACGTGCACTTACCCATATCTGTCAATAATACAAAATCTTTGCTCTCTATTGGTTACAAGTAATTCAGTAGAATATTACAATTTTTGAAAGCAAAATGTTCTTCAAGTTGTATACTATGTGGCTTTCACTTTATTGTTTACATTGTCTTTAAACCAAGAACAACAGATACTATAATTCTGAGATGAATACTCACCTCTAATATAGAATAAACACTTTATGGTGCAATTATTGTATTTTGTTTTTCTCTCTCTCTTTCTTTGTTTATTATTAGGACTTATACCCTGTTCTACAGTATGAATAGCTGGAAATTTGTTTTAATAAAAATATATACATGATAATGATAAGATAAATAGCAAAGGTTCTAACAACATAATTTTTTGCTTGACCCTATAAACCCTGAATATTATTTTTCAAATGCACATGTTTCTGTGTGATCTCTGCCTTTTCCTTTTTGCCATAGCACTAATGAGGCTAAAGACACTTGTATACATTTGAGGCTTTAAAACTGGAAAAACAAGATTTTCAAAATGTAACTATGGATCACTGTAAGGCTCTGACATAATCTGCTTTTATCTGTTGATGTAATTCTTTTTAAAGCCCAAGATCTTGAAGCTTCCAACCCCCACTATAATGATTGAATATAGATACCAAGATATTAAGGTATTACCACACTAAGCCTGGTCTAAATTAATAGCATAACTCCCTCCTCCTTGGAATGTTAACATAAGTAACAGTTTTTTTTATCTCCAATGTTTTGTATTCAAATTATTACTCTTTAATACTGTTTTTATTTTGGCTAGAAACAGTATAAGTGGTAAAGGTGCTGTTGGGTGTTTGTTTTGTGGCTGCATTTTTTCCCCTTTCTCTCTCTCTTTCCATAAAATTACATTTAAATATATTTTATAGTGTCTAAAAAATCTATAAGAAAAAAATGGTGCCTTATGCTTTGGTTTTAATAGATTTGTATACCTAGGACCTTGCTTCTGTTTATTTTTCCTAGTCCTCTTTTTGGTGTTCAGTTTGGTTGTTTCAATTTTGCACTTTTTTGTTGTTGTAAGTTTTGAGTTTATTACAATGTGCTCTTTTTTCTTCACCCTACTTTCGTTAAAATAAAAAACAGACAGTAAAGGGTTTGCTATTAAAACTGTTTATCATTACTTTGAATATTTAAGTACATTGATTTCCCCTAAGGATAATTGGGTAACTTCACAAAATAATGGTAAATTCTACAAAAAAAGGTGTTATGAAACCAAACCAATCTGAATTCTCTGGCTTTAAAAAATGAAAGAGATTGGGCATAATATGTAACAAAATAAACTTTATTCAATGTAGGGAAATAATCAAAGATAAGATTTGCTGGGGATCTATTTGTAAGAAGTTTTAGGATGCTTAAAAACTGTGACTAATTTGTTCCAGACTGAGAAAACATAGCATCATTATATAGATAAACAATAACTGTTCTTCTTAAGCTGCATGAGCTATTCACATGACAATTGGTCATTCCCATAAAAAAATAAGGGAGGTTACATCCTTATGTTATCTCTTGATATGCTAGATGGGAAAAAGAAAAATCAGCATCCATTTCTACAAAGTGAGTTCAGTCTTGCAGAAATCTTTCTCTTAATAAAGAGCATGTGA
The DNA here is from genome assembly GCF_004210375.1 of Tachypleus tridentatus. Classification (NCBI taxonomy): domain Eukaryota; kingdom Metazoa; phylum Arthropoda; class Merostomata; order Xiphosura; family Limulidae; genus Tachypleus; species Tachypleus tridentatus. The sequence goes on along the minus strand of NC_134833.1, from coordinate 42,135,676 downwards.
TAGTACAAATGGAAGATCCAATGTAATAGGTAGTAGGGTGAAAGGAACTTCTGAACTTTTATGGCTATAATTAGGTGTTGCACCACACATGCATAGGCATATCAAAATTGTCATTTTAAACAACACAGTACAAAACACCCAGCATATTTTCACATCTCACTTGTACTGTATTTTGTTATCTACTAATGAAGTACTATAGTAGAAACTACATGAATACTGGTGAAATAAGTTAAAGTTTTTAACCTTTAGGGAAAAGGAAGAAGAATTAACCACTGTGAAAACCAGAAAGGAAAGTTTGGAAAGTGAAGTGAATATTGTTCGGCAAGAATGTACAGGTCTCCGTTCAACAATAGGACAGCTTACTAGTGCTCAGGCTGGAGTGCAGGCTCACTTAGAAGCTACTAAAGTATGTGAAAAACTCACGGTTTTTATTTATTGTAAATGATTGTTTATTGAGACATGATACTTTTGTGCTTAAATAATTTTGATGGTAATATCTTTTTATTCACTGAGAAATCTGTATTTTTAATTAAATAAATGCAAATGTCTTATATAAAGGGTTGAGTACATTATAATAAAACAATTTTGATTGTGTGAATTAGTAATTCACGTAACAATCACAGAAGAAAGGTACGTTAGTTTGGAATTTAATCTATCAAAACTACATTTTGACAATTTTGGGCACTTCTAAGGTAGTTAGATTCATCAGAAAGTGATCATTTTTAGAAATGATATATAACAGCCTTTCCTGAAACACAATATTCATACAGTCAGATCATAAAGGTACATTCAGACTGGAGATTTAGAATTCTCAAGATGAAGACATCTGTTTACCCTTAAAGGTACTAGAAAATAAAGAAATATAGGTCAAATTGGAACACCAGATTATTATGTATTATAATTAACATCATCAAAATAAACATGAATAGAGAACAATTTTTATCAATTTTTATGTCTTAGAAACTTCAATTTCTTGTTAAAGACACATCTATGTATAAATGTTATAATGCATGATCAGTCAAAATGTTTTTTTAGAATAGGTGTTAGTCTTTGTAGATTTGTCAAGCTAATTATTCAGGCAGTAATACTGACTTCAACAGCTTCTTTAAAAAATATAAAACTTGTATGTCTGGAGAGTAAGGTAAAGAGTAAACTTTGAACTTGTGAAAAAGTTATGAAATTAACTTAATGAGGCTACTGCTGTTTCATAATGTTATCTAATCAATTCTATAAGAATGGCATCATTTTTAAACCTATATATATTTTGCCACGAATTAACTGGTTTCAAGTTAATATATTAAACAGGGCAACAATTTGGTTTCTAAAAATGCTACTTAAAACATTTTAAGAACTTACAAGTATCTTGTTCTTGTTAGGCTATTTTACAACAAATTCAAGCAGAAAATGAAGCACAGAAAAAAATTATTCAAGAATTACAAGCCAAGCTTTATGACAGAGAAAATAAAATCTGTGTTCTTGAAACCAGAACCCGAGAGGATGAACAGACTAGCCGTAAGCTACACAACATCATACAAGAACTTAAGGTTTAATAATAATTCTGTGTTTTTGACAAAGTAATAATATTTTAAAGTAATATATAATGAAATTATTTGTTTTTTTAATTCAAACATTTTGTCATTTATATAAAATGAATAATTTCAATATGCAATATAAGAAATGTTGGTGATAGGTATTTTGTCGGTGTTTACATTTATTTCTCATAATTAATGTTAGTGATGTATTTTTAAAGTACCAGGTTCACCTTCAGTTGTCATGCTTCATGTATATGCACGACAAACTTTAAATAACAGAACAATATATTCAGGTTCAAAGAAGCAGAATAAGTTGTAGTTACATTGTACATGTTCTTGCATACACCTGAAAATGTGAAAAGAGTATTATAAAGGTTCTCTTAACAATTATGTTGGCCATTTAAGTTAATTACCTATGAACATTGATTAGTGTTGTATAAAATAATCAACCAAATTACAATTAAGTCAATAAACTCACAAAAATAACCATTTAATCAGTGTTTTATTTTCTAGTGTTTCAGTTATCCAAGTAATTGAAATGTTTTTCAATATTTCTTTATTAATTCAAGGTTGTTTATTTTGATCAGTTAGTGTCACAATTTGTCAAAATAATCAATTAATCAAAATTTCTAATTTGTATAATTGCTATGCTTGCTAATTCTAACTATTCAAGTCTCGTGAAAATAATCGATTCATTAAATGTAATAGATTAACCCTTTACATCTGGGCCTGGCTCTTTTGTGAACATCTTGACCTTTTGCAGTGTTACTTTCAAAATGTAATTAAGCAACTTTATTATCAATTAGGTAAATCAGTAACTTGTTGAATATATAGTAAATGTATTGTTTTCTTGTCCAAACAAAATGACATTTTAATAACGTGGAGTTTTATTTGAAACTTTGGTTTTGGAGCACTGTGACTTGGCTCTAACTTAAATCACTTTGATTACCTCCAGATACTTGTTAGACTTTTTATGTATGTTTGTAATGTGAAGGTTTTTCAAGAACAGTTGTCCTACACCAGTACCCATTATGAGTGAAGGTGTATTGTGGTTCATGATCAACACCACATTTTCTGTTCTGTTGGCCCCTATTTGGCTCTCATGAAGTCATGTACATATGACTAAATCATATGTACATTTATTTTACTACAGTTAGGCACTAGGGATAAAATACAAAATTTTACTGAATAAAAGGTTTATATAAATGAAATATCAAAACCATAAGATGAACAGAAGTATTTTAATTTCTCATTCTAACTGATAAGTAAAGGATTCAAAAACAGAGTTTTAGTAGAAATATTTTAATAAAAATGATTTTCTTTTCTTTACAACAGATTTGTTTAATAAAAGCATTCAAAACTGTGGGAATATACATAAGATTGAAATTATTTATTATTTGTGGTTTACAGATGTGGAAGGTCAGTAAGGTAGACAGAGTCTGTGAACAGTTGTTTATGTGTCTAACAGTTAGTTAATAATTAATTTCCACCAATCATTCAGTTCTAACATGTGGGAAAAGCAAATGAATGACTTTTTTTTTTTCCTCCCTGGTGTCATTCAAGGGCAGTTGAAGTAAAACTGGTACATAGCTTTAATAATGTTGAAATATGAGGAGTGGTATTACAGTACACTGTAGATTGCATAATAATAAGAATGTGAGGAAAATTATATAAGAATGTTCAAAGACCTGTCAGAGATCTTATTGATAGTTTTAAAAGTTGTGAATTTGTACAAGAAGAAATAATGCTCTGAAGCTCATGAAAAATTAAGTACCAAATGCTGCAAGTAAACTTTGTTTTAGTTAACTGTTTTGTTTTGTTTTTTAATTACCTTAAAACTATGAGGGCAGTGGTGGGATTCAGGGGGTTCGCGCGAACCCGTTCTTAAAAATTTTTGAGCTTAGCGAACCCGTTGATGGCTTCAATTATACCGTCGAATTGTTGATGTCGTGGAAACTTTGTTTTAATGAGAAAATCACAGACCGTATTATTGACAAAATTGTTCAATAATCACAGTTGATAATAGAGTGAAACAGAAAAAAACGGACAAATATGATGACAATCAATTGACTATTTGGAAATTTTTAAAATGAAATAAATAAAGATTTTAAAGCACTTTTCCATTATTTTCCTTTTCAAATGATGTATCAGTATAGACTTCGGGAATCCCACCACTGTATGAGGGTATATTTTATTAAATTTGCTAATACCTTTTATTGTTATTGTTTGTTTGTTTTTGTCCTTATGAACAATAATGTGTAGGATTGTGTTTGTTTGTCTTGCAGGGAAACATAAGAGTGTTTTGCAGAGTTAGACCTCTTCTTCCAAATGAACTAGATGAAGTTAATGAGGAGCACATTCCTCATATTGGATTTCCTGATTCTGATAGCAGGGAAGTCCAGCTGATAAGATTAAGTGACATTAGCTTGAATGAAGTATGTCTTATCACTTGAATACACCAGAGCAAGTGTCTTAATGTAGCATGTCCATTTTAATATGTAATACTGTTATAAGTTACATTAAATTTAAGGAACCAAATAATGCATGTAAATTCAGTGAATGTTATGGAAGTTTACATCTTAGCAACTGTGATATCACTAAATTTGTTGGTGATATGCCTTCATTAATTACCATTAGCCATTTGTAAGGGTTGTTCATAGTTGAACATTTTCTAAGTCATTCTTTGAAATATATTTACTTGTCTTTGTCTTACTTTACTGTTTGATTATTCTGATAATTGAAATATTTCATTTCAGAGCTCTATGGTTGGAAAAACCAAAACACCTGTTAAGTACGACTTTACATTTGACCGAGTTTTTGGCCCTTTAAGCAACCAAAGTGAAGTGTTTGATGAGATCTCTCAACTTGTACAGTCATCTCTTGATGGCTATAATGTCTGTATTTTTGCTTATGGGCAGACAGGCTCAGGGAAGACTTATACCATGGAAGGCCCTGAAGATCTGGATCTCACTTTAGATCTGGACAACCCTTTCCTCGGCATGATCCCTAAAGCTGTTCAACAGATTTTTTCTACTGAACAGGAACTTCAAAAAAAGGGCTGGCAGGTATGTTCTTCAGATAAGCTACAGCTTGTTGCTAAACTGAACTTATTACATTACATCTGAATCTCCTTTTTTGGAGAAAAAATATTCCTTATAACATGTACCTACCTCACAAAACTAGGTTAAGATGCTTTTATTAAGTTTGTAAAAACAAACCTTGATTAATTTGTAACTAATAACCAAAGGTACAAAAGAAAAATATGCACTTTAAGTCTAACTTAAATTGTTATTTAATCTAGTAAAATAGCTAACAAAGGTTTACATAAACACTAATCAAAATTGGACAAGTCTTAATATCAATACAGTTAATGTTTGAAAATGTTCACGGAGAAAGTAAAACAATTATACAATATACCTTACATTCAAGATGCAAATAGTTAACTGGATCACAGCTTATTCCAGTAGTTTGGGTGCCACAAAGCAGACTATTTATTAAACGTTTATGGTAATTAAATAAAATATTAATTTTGTTTGGAAAACACAAGTCTTTGAACTGTTATGTATCAGAATGTTTTAGTGTTAATCTTTGTATAACTTATCATGGAACTTGTGGGACCAGCATGGCAAGATGGCTAGTGGGCTTGACTTGCAATCTGAGTGTTGGAGGTTTGAATCCTCATCCCACTAAACTGCTTGCCTTTTCAGCCATGGGGGTGTTATAATGTGATGTTGGTAAAAGGGTAACCCAAGAGTTAGCCATTAGTAGTGGTGACTTGCTGCCTTCCATCTAGTCTTTTACTTTTAAATTAGGAATGACTAGTGCAGAAAGCCTTTGTACAGTTTTGTGTGAAATTCAAAACAAGCCAAACCATGAAGCTTATAACACTTCATGTATTCTAAAACCATTTTATTTGTATACATCCAACAGTATAAGATGGATTCTTCTTTCCTTGAAATATATAATGAGGTGATACACGACCTTCTGGTTGACAGTCCATCTGACAACTCCATCAAACATGAAATCAAGATGGTTGGGAAAGGATCTGAATTATATGTGACAAATCTTACCACAGTGATTGTGAAAACAGAAAATGAGGTAAATGTACTATAGTTATTTTTAATTTATATTGCATACTTTCACACCTCTAATAATAATAAATAAAAATTGCATGATTTAAATAATTTTAAAAAATTTAAGATTTTTACACAAGTCTTTCTTAATTTAAAAGTCAGTATTGTACAGAATAAATAAATATATATGAAACAAAAGCCCTAAATTATTAGGTTGAGGAATAATTTGTGAGCGTTTTCAAATAATTTCATTCAAGCATGGCTAAACTTTTACACCCAAAACATTTATCATGATACTTTATTAATACCTAGGTATATAGTATGCATTGTTTTAAACGAAATTGCAAGAAATTAAATGCTTCAGATGGTGTCGAAAATGATTTTGTCCACTTGACATTCCATTTAATGAGCTGAACATGAAAGCAAATTATTAAACACACCATCTATTAGAGCAAAATTGTTACCAAATGACATATTTTGTAGCGTTTGTTATTTTTTACATACATTTATTCCTCAACCCAATATATGAAGAATAAGAGTACATGTAGTTGTTTGAGTATTTATTGATGTATGTAGTTTTGTTAAACTTAATTTATGAAGAAATATTATGTTATTTATTGATGTATGTAGTTTTTAAACTTAATTTTTATTAGTTTCAATAGTCACAAATATATATACATACACACACACACACACACAAATGTTTTCAAAATCCTTACTAATCTTGTTTTAACTATATTGAGCATATGTAATACAGTAATGAACTAAGAAAATTCTTGGTTGTGAGTCATTGAAATTCCAGTTGATATGTTGTTAAGGCTATACAAATTGGCTCCATCAGGTGTTGATTTGTAAGGACTGCACGATGCTTTGACTTCACAAACTTCATTACAGAGTACAGTGATTCACAGCAGTATGTTGTGCTGAAAACTGAGATGAGTTGCACACTTTTTCTTTACTTCAGGATATTTTATTTCTGGAATTTGTTTCCAGAACTCAATTGTAGAATGGGATTTATGGATTATCTTTTGACCCAGGTCCTCCTGTAGTTCTATTAGTTCCATTTCCACAGCAGATGATTCTATAACCAGAGGTTCGAGAATTGGACAACCATCACTGATCGCATCAGCCATGAATGGATTTACAAGAAAGGAGAAGCAGAGCTTCAGCTTCTGCAAATCCTCAAACCTGTCCAGGAAATTAACAAGCAGTCCTTGTAACTTATTTTTGTATTCTTCAATTTTTGTGGTCTTTCAATATAAGGAAATGTATTTACTCTCTTTTTGAGATTTGGAAAGTAACTGAAGTTTCTTGACAGTACGTCTCTTTGAAAAAGTCTTGGACAATTTTCAGCTCTCAGAATAAACTGAGTAGGATCGGAAACAATCTTATCCTTTGTACATTTCAGAACATGTGAAAAAACTGATATTCCTGTAAAACTTTTGTTTAGTTTGGTGAACAAACTACATTATACCATTCCAGAACTAGACACTGGGTTCATAATTATTGGGATTTAGCCAGCAAAAAATTTACTTCCCGCAATTTAGCAACATCTCTGTCATTATCTGCTTGGTCATCATGGTGAACAGGAAACAACTTCCTGTGATTTAAAAAAAACGAATTATTGTAAAATACAAGTCTCGTGTGTCTCTTTCCGGTATTGCTACACAACTTAATGTGCCGAAATCTATTGTTCAAAGCAAAATTGCCAAGTTTAAGCCCACCAAAATTCCAGAGAGAACCAAGAGGAAGGTTCTCAGAGAAGTTAGTAGGAACCCTCATTTAACACGTAATGACATACAGAAACTGATAAGGGAAACTGGGGTTAAAGTAAGCACCTCTACAGCTACGATCATGTTATGCTCTTCTGGGTTCAAAGCATGCCATCCTCGTAGAACTCCATATTTAAAACCTGTTCATTTAGATGCACGATTGAGGTATGCAAGAAAGCAAGTAGATAAACCCTTTACCTATTGGAAGAGTATTCTTTGGTCAGATCAGAGTAAAATTGAGCTTTTTGGCTGCAATGACGTTCCCAATATTTTCCGTAAGAAGGGGGAACGAAATCTTCCAAAGAACACCATCTCTACAGTTAAACACGAAGGTGGCTCAATCATGCTATGGGGTTCCTTCAGCTCTTCTAGGCAGCCTTCACTGCATCAATGGAATCATGAAAAAAAGAAGAGTGCGTTGATATATTAGGCACTTATATCAAGAATGATGCTCGGTACTTGAGGCTTGGGCATTGTTGGATCTTCAAGCACAACAATTACCCTAAGCAAACATCGAAATATTTGCAATCCTGGTTGCAGAGAAACCATATAAGCATTCTGAAGTGGCCATCTCAGTCACCTGATCTCAAACCAATTGAAAATGTTTGGCATGAGTTGAAGACAAGGGTTCATCAGAGTCATCCGAAACACTTGCAAGAGTGAGAGGCCTTCTGCAAAGAAGAATGGAAGAAAATACCAGTCGAGTACTGTCAAACGATCATGGAGGGCTATGAGGAGAGATTGCTTCAAGTAATTCACCTGAAAGGCTACACAACTGACCATTAAAGTAGATTAGATGCACAAACACTTTCTGCCCCTCCTATATTTGGTTCTTTGTTAATAAACAGTTTATTTGTTGTTCAATTTGCATAAATATTTATGTAGATGTGTGTTAGTATAATATTTATAATACTTGCTTTTCCTTTTTCCTTTATCTTTTCATATTTTAAGGCCAGATCATGTCAGTTATGACAATACTTGAGGATCAGTTGTAAAACATAAAGTTGAGAATTTCACAAAATATTCTTACTGTGTTTTATGTTTATGAACAATAGTTTCATTATCCTAATCATGATACTTTTTAAGTTGTAAAGAAAAACTACTCACGACGCAGGGACACGAACACTTTCTGTCGTAACTGTATGTTTTAATCCAGTGGACTCGGTTTATACCTTGTAAATAGTTATAAAGCTTGAAAAAGTTTTATTTTCCTTTTATATTAACTGTATTGGAAAAAGGAGCTCATCAAACATATTTCTGCAAGCTGCACATTGTGTCAAAGAGCCACACGAGCCATGGTTTGGCCACCCCTGTTACATAATGTTTGTCATTTGATTACAAGTTTATAACTGGTGGAGACACCTACAGGATTTTCCTTTTTCTTTTATCTTTTCATATTTTAAGGCCAGATCATGTCAGTTTTGACAATACTTAAGGATCAGTTGTAAAAAATCAAGTTGAGAATTTCACAAAATATTCTTACTGTGTTTTATGTTTATGAACTAGGTAGAAAAGTACACATTCAAAAACACTATAAAAATAATTTTTGAATGAGTGCCATAGGATAAATTTCAAGTTTTATGTGTTTCTCACAAATAATAGTACAGTGATGTAATTGGTATTTACTAGTAAACTTGGTCATTGGGTTACTGATAATGCTAAAAGAAAAAACAAAACAAAACATATTTTCATAAAATTAGCTTTATTTTCTGCAAATACACTTGGATTTTGTCCAACATATATGCATACCCTAGATAATGGTACTTCTTTGTACTGTATAATTCTAATTATTATTTTCTCTCAGGTTCATCAGTTGCTTAAGAAAGCGAGAAAAAACAGGGCTGTAGCAGCTACAAAGTGTAATCAGCACTCGTCAAGATCTCATTCAGTTTTCAGGATAAAGCTTTCTGGAAACAACAACATCACAGGAGAAACTTGTGAAGGTGTCTTTGCTTTGTACCTTATCATTACAAGCTCTTTTTCTTTACATGTTGTTAATTAATGACTAAATTATGAATACAGGTAATTTTTAATGCAATTAATTACTTTTCGACCTGTTTTGTCATGATCAAATCACTTTTTATATTGTTAAGCTCAGTTTTTTTCAGCCACATATCAAACCAAGGATTAGTTTTCTGGGAATGTTTATAATGCAAGTATATTTCTTATAAAATATAATATAAAAATGCTTGACACTTATTTTTTCTAGTTTCAGCTGTGTATATTTGATGTATGGGACACATGCTTTTTAATTTCAGCATCGTTTTAAGATTATGGTAAGCCTAACTCATACAGTGACTATGGGTTTTGTTGTGTTTTTGTTGTTTTTTTCAGACAAATTATTCTACAATTCTTATTTTTTGTCATATATAGGCTATTTGTTATATATATTATAGTTAATAATTTCATCTGTGATTTTTTTTTAAATGTGTTACCTAATAAGTAAAACTATTATGGCAGATAAAATCTGGTGTTTTTGATTCTGAGTTTCGTTATTTTAGCTAATCTGGCAGAGAGTGGATGAAATTTTAAAATATTTTAATGATTTTTGAAGTTATTAAGGACATTGTCCATTTTGCTCAAAAAATTAAAGTCTGGTTAGTAATTTTAATAGCATGTGGATCTGACAGTTAATTATCAAATTCCATCAATTGTACATTGTATTTTGAAAGTTTAGAAAAAAAAATTATATGTTATATTCATTACCATATTTTAAAACAGATTGTTTCTATTTGAAATAAATTTGGAAATATAAATTATGCTTTTTTCATTTTAGAATTACTAATTTGTTCTTATTAGGGAGTTATTGTTAGCTTATTTCTGTTGATCTATTTAAACTTAGCTTATAATGGAAATTTGTCATTTGTTTTGTGGAATTTTTTCATTCATTACATTTGTTTGTTTGTGCATAGAAATGTAAACACTTGTGTGAAGTGTTAACACATCTTCTGTTGAAAGGTGTGTTTGGTCTTAGTGTAACAAATCTGTTAGAGTTTTTATGAACATTTAGTTGCCTTCCTTTTTTTCTTCAAATCTTTGGTTTTAATTAGATAAATTAAAATATCTTTGAAGAGAACAGTGTAAGTCAATATTCAGAAATAAGTGACAAAGTTAAATGGCAAAAACTACTAGTGCTTCTGTGTATAAAGTTTTTGGTTGTCACAAGGTACTTTGAATCTGGTGGATCTGGCTGGTAGTGAGAGGCTTAAAGATTCCGGATCTGAAGGCCAGCGGCTAGAAGAGACTAAAAATATAAATCGTTCATTGGCAAACCTTGGTAATGTCATCATGGCATTGTCTCAGAAGGTGAGAAATCAGTTAAGATACAACACTAATCACTGCTGTGTATTCAAAATAACTATAGGATATATCTAGTATTTCACAAATAAATCTGTCTTAAAGGAAATGCTTGTAGAAATGTTACTTCATAATCAATTTGTAACTTGTATACAAAGCTTGTGAAAAACATGTCAGCATAATTTTATTTTATTTAAATAATTTTAAAATGAAAAGTGTATTTTAACAATTTACATTAATTAAGAGTTTACAATATTTGAAAGTGACCACACATCTAAAATGTGTCTGAGATATCTTTGGCCTTACTATGTGAATATTTCAACAAACTCACTGGATTCTTATTAGTGATAGTTTTGTACTGTTGAGAAATCTTGAAAATGTATTATTTCACATACTTAAATAGAGCTCTACTTATTTGATTTCATGTTTTATTGCCTCTTTCCTTTCTAATTTTTGTCAATATCCTGTTTGGTCCATTTCAAACATATTTTAAAATTTATTTATCCATTTATGAAATTTTAACAGGGGTATAAATATTCTAAATTTTCAGCAGGACACCTCAAAATTGTCACCGGACATTACCGAAAACAAGAAATCAAGTGGAGACAATTATTATATAAAACAATCATTTTATTTATGGCACTGAAACATTATTTCAAAGCAAGTAGCAACAAGCCTTGTATTTATTAAAAATGGCACATCAATCAAACTGGTAGATTAAGTCATCCAGCACTAAGACATCAGCTGATGTAGACTCAGTATCTCTACTGTCTCTACGTGTGTGAGTTCCATGTAGACTCGCAAATCGTCTGGTTTTTTTATTGTCCTTCCACCAGGATTCTACAGACTTTCACAGTACTTCTGTGCTTGCAAAATCACAGGTCTTATTCTTAGCTAATTTTATTGTCATCAAGTCATTAAGAGAATCATTTATTAGTTTGGACTGCCAGTCACCCTTAATAACTGCCATCTGGGAAAATCCACGTTCTGGTTCAGCAGATTACACGGAAATCACCTGCATGAGGCATACCAAGGCCAACACTGTTGATCCAGGGAAAGGTTTACCGTCCTCAACAGTAATTTGACTTAACATGTGGGCTAACAATCCACTTGCACTACGAGCCAGGGACTCATCTGATTTGGCAAGTCTTGTGGCTTTGAGCAGTGTCTTGTGTAAGTCAGCTTGGCAAATATCAGCTGCAATGTTGAAACCCTTAGCTTCTAGCAGAACACCAAAGTGGTCCAGTAGTGTCTGGAGTTCATTATGGCCATAAGATGACAATTCTTCCTTGCTTTTAGGGCAGTTGCTTGGTTCAAAAATTTCAAAGGCACCAATAAAATCCTTATCAAATTCTTCAATTCTCTCATTCAGATATGTGACAATTTTACCTATGAAGATGGCAGTTTCTTCAGCCACAGATTGTACAACTGTTTCTTTTGTGGCACTTTTTGAGTCTCTGGCCCTTGTCTGACCACTAATAGCAATCACCTTTCCTCGATGTAACCACTTGCCAGTTTGTTCATGTGTTGTGAGCTTTTTAACAATTTTCTGGGATCTCTCAACATGATTTAGATTGCCCAGTTTCTCTTTGCAAACAATGAGTTTGTCAGAAACAATGTTCACAGTAGCAGAATTGTCTTGCATTTTGAGACTAAGAGATTTCAAATCAGGCAGAATTGCCAAGAGTATGTCCATGTTCAGGATGTATTTAAGGCTTGTCAAAGTACTGTATAATCCTGCAGCTTTTTGTCCACGTTCCCCTTTGTCATGCAGCTTTACTTGATACAAATGATCTGCTAAAACTGGCCAGTTATGAGAAACTGACTCCAAAGTGTGCTCTTTGTTAGCCACCCACTGAGTTCCTGTCCCTTTTGTTGGCTTTCTAACAACAATGTTGTTGGCTTTACTAGCTTCTTTGAGGCCAGCCCAGTTCTGTGGCAAATTGTCATAAAACTTCCATAGGTTTTCTAAAACGTTTGGATACTATCAAGATAAGGGATGTCCTTGATAGTCTTCTCAATTGCAAGTTCCAATCTGTGACTAACACAGTGGATCCCTATCAAATAAAGTTTTTGTGCCTTCAATCTGTTGACAAGTCCTTTTTTTGTGCCAAAATTAACAGCTGCCCCATCAGCTGTTAGGCATACAATTGATTCAAGCCAGTTGGGAAATTTGCCATATATGGACAATGCTGCAAGTACAAAAAATTAGTACCCAATATTAGTTACTTTCTGTATTTCTGTAAAAAAAAAAAAAAAATGTAAATTTGCAATTTGGAAATTTCAATTGTTCCATTATCTATTACTCTAGTTGTGCTGGGTTAAGCTCAAATTCTGTCAATAGTAAATACATGGTTCTTCTTGGTTTAAATCAATTGAAAAATGCTTGAGTTTTCACTGATGTATATTAATAATGGAATGACTATGTAAACCTGAATTAAAACACATGTACATGAAATATTGTCTATTTTAATTTTTTTTAATTAGGAATTTAGGATAAATCAAGAAAATTCTCATCCCAGGTAATTAAGAAACCTTTACCTTAACTAAGTGCCTGTAACAAGTGTTCAGAATCAGCCTTCTCAACTGACTGCAGACACAGGAAGTGGGTTACTGGGTAACAGTCACTGTCCAAGTATCTTACATAGGCTATCTCCTGCTCAATGTTGACAGTGTCTGTTGAGCCATCAGTCATAATGCCAAAGAATAATGAGGTGTGCAGATGAGATCTGACATTAATTCTAATTGTTTCTGCAACATACTTCGTAAAGATAACTGCACTGCTTTGTTGTCATTGGTATAATGTTCTGTTAAGTTCATACCAAAGTTGTGCTCCTGCAACAACATAAGCTCTTGAAAATTGCTGAGTGGTTTGGCATTCATAGCCATAGAAAGGGCAGTCCTGAACAGCACAAGCAAACGATCTTTCTCAGTCTGGTTAAGTTTGCTCAATTCTTTTATCGTGGGAGTTAAATCAGGTGTTTCTTTTGCTGTCTTAGCTTGACAACTTAGACTGTGGGCACGACTGTTTTCATGCTCATTAACAGCACTTGCTCTCAGGTTGGAAGATCCTGTTATGAAGGTGTTCTTCTGCCTTCCACTACTTTGGTCATATTCCTGACAAATTGAGCAAAACATCAGTCTGGTAGCGTTATTATACTCCAGCCTCTATTCCATTCATTCTGGAAACGATGAGTAGGCTTAGCGCTAGTACTAGTGGTAACAGTTTTGCTTTAACACTTGGGCTTGGGTTTTTTCATTCAGGGTGCTGTAGTATTGTCTTCTAATTCATTAGTCTTGCTCGTGAAGCCAAACTGAAATAGATCGTGAGACTTTCCCGTTTTTTACTATCAGACACCATGGTCAGATTGTTATGAATGTTTGGCAGTCACATGAATATCCAGGACAGCACGGATAAGGCGACCTAAAAAGCATATTTTGTGAGCGTTCACAACCGTTCTTTAAAATTTGCTTCTTCTTTTTTTTTGTCTTAAATTAAATCTTAAATTTTGCAAGTTATTTTCCACTCATTATAGAATATACTTTTAAGCAAAATCTTTGAGCTGTGCATATACAGCTTTTGCCTCACTTATTTTTTAGGGGACGATGTATTTGTGTCCAATATGTTAGGAATATGACCACCGGTCACAATGTCCGGTGATAGATAGGAAAGTGCTGGTTAAACTTGATTTTTTAATGGACATGTCTGGCTTTAAATAGAAAATTTTTATCGCTATTTAATTTTTAAGCTCAGATTATTTAAAATATTAAATAATTGTATAAAAAGCAGTAAAAAATTGTGATTTATTGTAAACTGAGATATGTACTATTTTAACAAAATTGCCTATTTTCGTTAAATTGTTCTATTTATTTTCAATAGGCAGATCACATTCCATACAGAAACAGCAAGCTTACCCATCTGCTCATGAACTCTCTTGGTGGAAACAGCAAAGTCCTTATGTTTGTGAATGTATCTCCAAAAGAAGAACACTTTCATGAAACATTAAATTCCTTGAGATTTGCAACAAAGGTGAGTTTTTCTATTTTGTAATTATTATTTTGTCATATTTTTAAAATAGTGAAATATTTGAATAATGCTTATGTTCTATAACAAAATAGTAATTTTTGATTTTTTGTCCAAGTAAACGTTAGAGCAAAGCCCTACAGCTTGAAAAACTCCTCCACATTGTTCATTTTGTTTCAGAAATTTGATGAGAATAGCTTCTTATCCATAGTTTCTGCTCACTTTAAACTGATAAAATGATTCTTAAGTCATTAGATGAAATTGTGCAAATGTGAAAAGTGCTACATGGAATGTATATGTTAAATTTAAATTTATATAGAAACTTCTGAAACTATAGGCTTTGCCCTAAAATTTAATTAGAGAAATAACCAAAAATAATGTATTCTTTTGCACACTTATTGTTAGTATTGTACCAGAGATGTTGACCAGTACAATTAGGGCATACTGATTATGATATTGGTACTAAAAGTATGACTGTATGGTGTACGTACTGAGAATCCTTGTTAAGGTAGACCTCGACAATCTGAATTATTCACAATCATGTGATTTTTCATGTAGAGTAATTTTTACAATGGGAAATTTAATCATTAATCTGTATATTTCCATTACAAATTTACGCAGTTATATTTCATAACTAACATGTATACATAAAGGTGAAGTAGGTGTTGATCAGAATGGGAATTGTGGTGAAAATGAGAACCCACAAGACACCTGCACTAACCAATGGGTATGGGTTAACATCAATTTTTATGTGAACAGTCTTCATGCTAGGTGTGTATAGATAACAAATATTCAGATGTCAACAGAATGCTGTCAAGTACCAGTGTTCCAAAAGAAGATGCACAGAAATATTGGCATCATTAACTCTCTCTCAACACAGGCTCGGGCAATTTGACCTACCACATAACCTCTTCGTACTCATTTAAAATATTTATTGGGAGCCAAAAAATTTATGACAGTTAAGTGACATTGTCCACTTTTTCTTGTTATAATGTTATTTTCCTTTGGTGCATTGTTTTATTAAATAAATATTTTGGTGCAGTACTACTATTACTATTAAAAAAAAAAAAAGGAGGGTTAGGTGTCAGCACTTGGTAAAAAAGCTCAACAAAATAGTAAGTACTTTATTTCTTGTTTTTCATGTTTACCCTTTACGTTTTATCTTAACAGTACTTAGAGTGTAAAAGTATGAAACAGTTTAGGTTAGGTAAGGTTAAATTAGGTAAAATAAGTATTATATAATAAAATCATTAACTAGGTACACTAACAAGTAGCTCATGTATAATGTAATTTGATAGCATAATGTGAGCTGTATGTTCACAGTTATTTACAAGTTATAATGGCATGAATAGTAGTTTGACACAGTTCAAAGAGCAATAAAACTATAATTTAAATGTAAATAGATGTATATTGTAACAAGTTTATTAAGTTTAAAATTTCTTAGGTAATGTTTTTCTTAACTTTTTTTTTTTTGAGTGTTGACTTTCCAATGTGCAAAGGAATTTTTATGATTAAAATACTTTTGTGAAATTTGAACATTTCACACACTAAATCTTTAACATTTAGATAATTATTATTCCCTTTTTTATTAAGAAAAACATTTTATCTGATATTTTAATTACTATATGGAAGTATAAATTATGCTTTTTACATTCAGAATGTCTACAAAGTAAAACACAAAAATACAAATATTTAATTTAAATAGCTTATATCTCATTATACATTGTGTATATGTATATATATATATATATATTGTCCTTTCAGTTGTGTTTCACTAACATTATAGAAGTTGCAATGACACAGCATGTGCACTTGCATTATTGTATCCAGAAATGTAAAACTGGTCTTTACAAAGTGACCTACCTGTCTTGGCTGTGATTTAGTGTGCCAGCATTTTGTAAAATCCAGTTGCATTTCTATCATGATACTATTACATACATTATTACTATTTACAAAGTTTTTAAATGTGTCTTTTTAAAACATAGAAAAGTAAATAAAAAAGTAGAGCAAACAACTATTTCTTCTAGTTACAAACTTTGTACTTGCTGCTTGCCCTAGATTGCTACGCCTTATTCAATTTGCACATGGTGAATGTGACACGAAATAATTTGTTCAGGTTTTATATATATATATATATATATATATATTACACAAACATAATAAATTACTGTATCATTACCACACAACTTCACTATAGTTTATCAAACTTATTAAATAAGCTGTATTTGGATTTAAAAATGTATAAAATTTTGTGTTCACTATTGTTTTACTACGTGGAATCATACATCGTTTGTCCCTGATTACTTTAAAGAGGCTGAGAAAGCCACCAGGGGGATATTCTAAGCTTTGAATTGGTTACACACACATTACTGGGCAAAGGAGGTGTACATAAGCAAATATTTTCTAAACTTGAAGAGCTGGGTGGGAACACCTTGATTGATTCAATAAATATATTAATATCCCAGAAAATACAAGAGTTCCTACTTTGTTTTTTTAAAAAAAGACTACAGACTTAATATTTGGAAGTCACAAACATCTAATATGAACCAATGTCACATTCAACATACCCATGTAACACAAAGAAATTGATATTATCAATTTTTTTAATATTTGCTTTTAACTGAAAAAAAACTAATATATAATGCTGAAATTTCAATTATAATCTACAGTTCGATACCAAACTTATTCACATTCATAAAGTTGTTCAATAAAATTTTGATTGAGAGTTAACAAATGTGATGACATGGCCTTTACGTTAGTAAAGGATAAACCAGAGTAATTTCATATTACAATTTCAAATCATTTTAGAAAGGACATGGCATGGCCAGATGGTTAAGATACTTGTAATCTGAGGGTTGCAGGTTCAATCCCCATCACACCAAACATGCTCATGCTTTCAGTCGTGGGGTGTTATAATGTGACAGTCAATCCCACTATTCATTGGTAAAAGAGTAGCCCAACAGTTGTCAGTGGGTGGTGATGAATAGCTGCCTTCCCTCTAGCCCTGTGGTGCACAAAGTCCGACCCGCGATGTCCAACGGGAAAGTCAAACATAAAGAGTTCGCACCTGTGCGAAGATTAAGTGCTATAAAAGGATATGCATTAGATTAGATACTGGATGGTTCCATGTTTGTGTTGAGCAATAAAGAAAATTTAATAAGCAAATCTCGTTAATGCATAGGCATTTAATCATTGGCGCAATGACGAAATATGTTTCCGTAATTACAAAATATCACTTGTTCCAATTTTTCTTCGAGATTTACTTACGAGCCCTATTTTGATATTATTTCGTAACAAAAATTAGTGACATTAGTTCAACAGCACAGCTACTAGTTTTTGTTCATGTTGTGTTGTCATCGTTTGATATCACAGAGGAACTAATAGGCATTTGTTCCATGAAAGGTCAGACAACTGGGTCTGCTCTATTTGAGGAGACAGTATGACTGTGTAGTAGTGTTTTATTGGATTTCACAAAACTGGTAAGTGTGACAACTAATGGAGCACCAGCCATGACCGGAGAAAGTAGCAGGCTGGTAGCACTGGTGGCATTAGTGACAAAGACTATCAATTTCACCAACAGAACCTCAAATCAGGCACTGGTGGCATTAGTGAAAAACCACCAGTTCATCACTGTCAAGTCTTCTTGAAGAAATTGATTCAGGCTATGGTGACCTTGTGTATCAAGAAATGCTGGCTGAGTTGAGGCTAGATGCTCAGAAGATTTTAGGAGTTGATTGATGAGGTGATGGAATTCCTCAGAGGCAATTTCCATGACTGATCCAGCATGGCAAGCTGATTTGACCTTTCTGGTTGACGTGACACAACACTTGAATGATCTGAATTTGAAGTTGCAAGGCAAAAATCAGCTTGTCTGTCAGCTTGCAAATCACGTCTCAGCTTTCAGAACAAAGTTACAGTTGTTCCAGCAGCAAGCAGCATCAGGCAACTTCGTGCACTTTCACACTTTACAGTCACAGCTATAGAAGAATCAGGACATTGGCACACAAGTTTATGTTGGGAAGCAAGATACCTTGATTCAATCCTTCAACTCATGGTTTCATGACTTTGACCAATGCAGATTGTTTATGAAACTTTTTGCTGCTCCGTTCAGTGTGTCAGTGGATGACTTGTCAGCAGAATATCAGCTCGAACTTACTAATCTCCAGGCATCTGATGAACTGCGTGTTATTTACAGAGAAAACAGTTTTTGCTTGACTTCTACAAAACGTTGCCTGATACATTTGCTAATCTGAATGAGAACCCACTTGTCCACACCAGCATGTTTGGCAGCACATACTGCTGCAAACAGGCTTTCTCGCATATGAAACTGAACAAAAACAATCACAATCAGCTGACTGATGATCATCTGGAAGCAGTCTTGCGTCTTTCAACGTCAAACATCGAGCTGGACATTTCTAAGCTCGTAGATGACATGCAGCACCATCCATTAAACTGACTTTGTGACAGTTGACATATCATAACATTTCTTAGAATAATGTGCAAACTCTTTGATGTAATTGTTATTTGTGTGTTCTTAAATGTGATGTCCATCTTGTGTGAAACAACTGTGGGACAATTTTAATCTTCACTTTTTTGTGACCCCCAACGGTTACGAGAAGTCTGTTTGTGGCCCCTGACTCAAAAAGTTTGTGCATCACTGCTCTAGTCTTACACTGCTAAATTAGGAACAACTTGCACTGATAGCCCTCGTGTAGCTTTGTGCAAAATTCAAAACAAACAAACTTTCTAAAAAGAGAAAAGGGTTAATTTAGAATTATTTAAAGTGTGTGTGTGTGTGGTTACAAAGCTGGGCTAATTGTATAACTGAAAAATAACATTGAAATTAATGTACAGGGTGTTTGGAAAGTCACTGTGCAGTTTTGTAATCATATTTTATTTGGTCTATTTCAAGCCAGCAACTGATAGCAGTGTTTAGAAACAAAATAAGAAGGATCCAGCCCTGTATTGATGCCAACGGGGGTCACTTTCTACAGTGTTTATAATTGTCATTCATATTTACCTCTTGTATTCTATATTGAAATATGTCTGTTAATAAATATATAAGTGCACAGTGACTTTCCGAACACACTGTGGATCTCAAAAATTAAGCAAATAAAATTTGAGGTGTTTGAGAAAAAGTATTTTTAATTTTGGTCTAGAACTCACTTTATATATTTAAAAACAACTTGTTTGGGTTGAGAAAATGTTTTACATAGAGAACTCACTTTATATATTTAAAAACAACTTGTTTGGGTTGAGAAAATGTTTTACATAGAGAACTCACTTTATATATGTAAAAACAACTTGTTTGGGTTGAGAAAATGTTTGACGTAGAGGAGTGAAGAACGTTTCGATGTTCTTCGGTCATCGTCAGGTTCACCGGAGAAGGTCGAAACATTGTTCACTCCTCTACGTAAAAAAAATTCTCAACCCAAATGAACCGTTTTCACATATATATTGCTCTACAAGTGGGTTTTCTCGACATCACTGATTAGAAATCACTTTGCATTTGGAATAGTAAACAAAGAGTGTGTCTGAGTGTATATGTATTCACAGACAAACCTCTAGTAAAAATACTGTATTAAAAAATCAGATTTCTTATGTATGGAAGACATGTAATGTTTACTAAAAGTCTTCCAAATGTTATGAAGATAGACATACAGTATTAAAAGTTATAGTATGGAATCCAAAACAAGTGGTTACAAAGTAGGTCTCCACTCTTAAGAATTTTACTTGGGTGTAAACATTTTTTATTTTTCTGGTTGGCTTTTATAAAATTGACAAAAATGGTACTCCTTCAAAGCCTATGAGAAGAATACAGAGCTCCATGGAAACTTAGATGTAGTATTCCCATAACTATAATTTACCCTTGTATATTCAAAACATCCCCCAAAATCATGAAAAATGGATAATGAGCATCTGTATCATGCAACACTCATAAAATAATTCTAGAAGCAGTGCCAATAACTCTCATGTGCATTGTGGCACAGATTTTAGTTGCTTAAACGCATATGTCCATGACTATTCTATTTGATATTGGTATCATTATTAAAATGCTCCTAACCAAAACTAGAAAAAACAAAAACAATGACATCTGCCATGGGTTTCATTCTCTAAGGTGGCATTGAATGTGTGCAAGTCTCAAGTAGAAATGGCTCTATGTTTGATAAATGGCTCAAGATTAACTCAGCAAAGCCAACTGATGAAGAGTTGTCAGATGAAGACATTGTTTCTATAATGTCTTTTCATGAGTGTGGTTACAATAAATGTAGCATTGAAAATGATTGCCTTTCATTCTGAATAAGGCAATTAAAGATGTCATTTAGTTTGAACAAATCTGTAATATATGTGAAGGTGGTAATTGTTATGAGTTATTTGCTTAATACTGCTTTTAAAAAAATAGAAGCAGACTGATTGCATTTTTCTTTAAAATGTTTTTGTACATTTGCCCAATGATGGATTTGAACAAAATGATCATTTACATAAAGATAATGAAATAGCAGTTTTATTATGCAATTTGTATGATTATTGATAAGATATAAATATCAAACTGATAAATTTATTATATATACAGTTGCTTTGTTTATTACTTGCAGTTGCATGCCTACAATTACTACTATGAACTGTTACATTTAATTACTACTATGAACTGTTACATTTATCAATTGATAACACATACTATAAAATAGTGTCCATTGATTTCAAAATAACTGTATCAACTGTCTGGATGTCTTTATAATCTAGATGCAATAGTTCATTACAAATGTGTTCAGACTAACAAAATTTTCAAATACAAAAAGTAAAACTAACTATTTACTTCTTAAAAGTTTGAAATATACTTTTAAATTTATTTTATTGAACTTTTCTACAGTCTAGATATGTAAATAAAAATATAATTGAAAAGAATATTTACAAAAATAACATTTCTTAGTTCATAACAAACAATTCAATTGTAATTTGCAGCAAATGACATTTCCTTAACAATACAGGTAACTATTTCTGGTACAATCTGTATTCTAAAGCCTGCCAAGTTTGTCTGGTGCTTTTAAGATTTTTATCATGTCTTCAATTCTAAGAAACAAATCTTTTTTAGTTGTACCAAGGTGAACAAATATTTAACTCAGAATATTACACTTTTCCAACTAGTAGGTTTTCACATTTTATCACAGAGATAGAGAAAATATTGTGAAATACAAAGAAATGGAAAGCCACATTATTAGAGCATGTGATTCATTTTCAAAGAAATTAATGTTGTGTGTGTGTGTGTAAGGGTTGCTGTAACTATCCGAGAAGTAATAAAAGCACTTAAGATTTATAGAAATGTTTTACTTATACATAATAAACTATTTAAATCATTATGTGTGTACAGTACCTTTCCAGATATTTCATAACTATCAAGAAACATAAATAATGTAACTTTTGTGCATTTGTTTTAATAAAGAGGCTTTTATTAAATTACAACAATGAACAAGGTGATAATGTGATAACAATTTGGAAAATGGCAATAAAATAATGGGTTCATTTTTAAGTAAATACATAGGTTAATTAACCCTTTGTTTATCCAACAATTACTATAATGCTTTTGTTATTAAACCACTTGATTACACTGTGTAACACATTTTGTTCCTGGACAGTATGTGTTATTTCTTAATTGCTTATACTGTAAAAGTACAGAAAATGGCCATTATTCTCTTCAAACTTTGCTTCTGTGACCTGGATAATGAAATTTAGAAATTAATCTATTTCCTGTGTAAAGACAAGCTAATTTGCACATTTCTATTTACATAAGGTCTGAATAAAAATCAAGATTTACATGTATATATACTAAAGTTATACAAAAATGAACAAATGTTTAGATGTGAGTAGTTTTTTGAGATTTGTGACTGTGATGTAAATCACTTTCACGTGTCAGTCTCCAAATGTAGTTTCCCATCATGTTTTCTTTATACATTCCCAGGTCACAAAAGCAAACTTTGAATAGAAAAATAGGTCTTTTCCATTTACTTTAGGCATAAGCAATTGAGGAATAACACTTTCTGCCCAGGAACAAGAAAAAGTAAAAGTTTTGTTACGTAGTGTCATTCTTTCCATGTTTGTCTTCACTGACATTCTCATACATAACCAGTACTGAACATAATGTGGTAATTTGGAGATGAAACCTAGCCTACAGTTACTTATCTTTGCAACGCTAGAGATTTGAGGATGTATGTTTGGTGAGAGTTGTAGCATTTAAGTGCAGGTTAAATGAAATTGAAAACTGTTGAGTCAAAATAAAAATTAAGCACATTGTTAAATATGAGGAATAAAAGGACAGATGATTACTGAAATGTTTGAACGATTATTGAATATTTTACAGTGAATTAAAAGAATTGTGTAAGCTGTATTTAAAGGAAAGAAGTAAAAGCAACTTTACTTAAACATATATTTAAACGAAAGAATGCTCATGGTTCGTGAGTGCATGAAAATCCCTGAGGGACTAGATAAATAATTAATTTGAAAAAAATTTAATAGGTTTAATATTAATGTCTCGTGACAAGTATAATTACAATAATGCTTCACCAGGTTGAAAAATGTATCCATGGCATAATAACAGACAAGATCCTTAACCATGGAGTCTACAGAAAGTAGCAATCCATACTGGACTCGATATAATTTTAATTGGAATTAGAATATTCTAGAATAGAACTTATAAAAATTGAAAACACTTTATTGGTACAAAAATGAAATGTATTGCATTTGTATAACATAAATGAAGAGATCTAATGAAGTCTGAATTCAATTGAAAACCTTCTAGAGTTGTCAAATGCTGGTTTGTATTAAAAAAAACAAAAAACCTAAGGTTGCAATTAGTTGATCATGTGGTTAGAAGAATGAAGTTCTTAAAATATAGTTAAGTTACCTAATTATTTTGTTTCTCCCTTCCCAAGTGAATACTGATTTATTTAAACACCATTTCTCGCAGTATAGTTTACCTTCTCACTACAACAGCACACGTTGCTTGTAGCACTGTTTTCATTAAATGAGAGCTTATGAAGCCCATTTAATACAACTGGTTTGTAATGTGTTTCAGGTTAATCAGTGCCAGATTGGAACAGCCCATAAGAAAGTGAAGTGAGAAGTACATAGATCCATCAACAGAAGCACTAGCCACAGCTCTCAATCTGTCTATCACTATAGTTGTGCATGGATAAAGCTTTTCCTTTAATTTGATTCTGAGATATAATCAATTTATACATGTCGTGAATTGTGTTTTTGTCTTTTTGCTTCTCTCTTATCATTATAAAATATGTTGTAAAACTTGAAAGATGTACATATATGAATTCACGATCTCAGTGTTGCTGTTTGGTTGATCATAATGCAATATTGCATCCCTTAAAATCTTTTTTTGTATTAAGCAGAAATATTGACTGTATGAAAGAACATTTGCAGAGAAGGATTGTGTTATTCAATACAAGTGTACAATTTCACTTGGGAAAACCATAATAATTCATCATTTTGTTAATATTAAGCTTCATAATTGACTGTACATGAAGCCTACACATTTCACGTTATTTCTGTGAAGCATCGTAGATATATTCCTGAAAATAACATTATCCACAAATTAATACAACTAAACTAGCAAGAATTTTGAACCAATAACAATAGCTTTATTTCTCTTGAAATGTATTTGGAAATAAAATCATTGAAAAGTAAGCTTGGAGTTTTAAAAAATGAACTTATATTGTTTGAGAATATATCAAATGAAAATTATTTCAGTGTCTTTAGAAATATTTTTACTTAAAACCTTAAGCAATTTATTGTAAGCATCATCGTAGTTATAAAAATACACATTAATTTACCTTTTACTTGTCATTTCATCTCTGGAAATAAATGGATGTCAAACCTCTTTAATCTACATTAAGATTGCAGTTGTGTAACATCCTGGTTTGTTTTTAATACTTCAGCCAACAGGATTAATGTTTTAATAATACAAAACATTGTTACAACTCATAACTATTGTATTAATTTATTTAAATAATAGTATTTGCTAATCTCATGAAAATGTAGCTTGTAGCAAAACCTGAATTAACTGGGAAATGTCAACTATCATTTAATGACAGAACACGTTTTATTTTATTTTTTTGTTTAGTGGGTGATGTCAAATAATGTAATTAGAATTAGATATGTCTGTTATACATTTTTACATGTATTAAAATATATATACTTTTTTTTCCCCACGATTAGTAAAAGTCAGAACGGATAACATTAAAACCAGCTGGCAGATTGTGTTGTTACACTGACACATTGATATAGAGTTTAAGTCAGCTGTAATTCACTTAAATGTTCAACACATCATACAAACTAACTGATTCTCTGGATATCTGATTTAAATATTTTGGTTACTATTTGTAAATGCTTTTTTTTGACATTGATATATATATTAAATCAAAAAACAGTTTCTGAAGTTTAAAAAATTATTCTCACAACTAGTGCAATAAAATACAAAAGTTTAAGTTTGATGACAAGTTTATGTGCAATTTAGTTGCATTTGCATTAAAAAAATGTATCCATATGAAAACTTGTTAAGCAAAACTTGTTGAGTGGTGAATCCATCTTACAAAAAAAAGGTGAAACTATTATTTGGATTTGCTAAAAAGAATTGAGGAAAATTTAAATTTCAGTTTAATTTTTTATTAAAGTATATAACTACAAGGAGTTAGAATAAAATTCATAATTGTGTATAACTTACAGCTTATTCACTTTTATAGATAACATGCAAGACATAATGTGGTCGGACATATTTTATTTCAATAAAGTGAGAGGTATAATCCTGCTGATCAGAAAATGGGATTACTGAACATGGGCTTTTAAAATTTTGTTAATGTTAACACTACCTTAACAATAGAAACTAATTAACAATTCTCTTTACAGTTAAGTAACTATCCCTTTTTTACAACAGAATTATGGATTACATATGACTGCAGTGTACACATTAAATACTAATAAATAAGGCAATTGCTTACACATTAATGTAACCTGGTTGTATTTAACACAAGTTTTTAAATGTTAATTTGGTTCTTACAGTATCCTACAAATACCTGCATCTAACCTAGTTTTATTAGGATGAAAACATTAAAGAAAAAAGACAGCTCTGAACTACAACCGTTCTAGAATTTTATGCTGGTTTTATGACCATAATGTTCAATCTCATATCTATGATTGGTTGACATTTGTGTATTGGTTTATTGTTCCTTATTCATCCCAGCCTTAAAAAAAAATCAAACTTTTAAAAAGTAGACACCTTGCAACCAACTGCAAAATGACATATCTTTTTTAATGTTAACTTCATATTAAAGTTACTTGCTGATCTAACAACTCATTAATGATATAAAAACTAAATATAACAGAAATCCTGAATTATGCTGCAGAAGGCTTGTAAAGTTCAGAAACTAGTTTCTTTGTTTTTTTTTAAGCCTTAAATACTAATGAAGTGCAAAAGTTAACATTTGTGGAAATCAGTTCTTAGTAAATTAGTTTACTTGAAGCATTTGCCCACAAATAAAATTATTGGGTTCAAATCCTACCTTATCTCAACAAAATGATAGTTACTTCTAAATATTCCTGAAACAATAAAAGGTCACCCATTCAACCCTTGACCAAAAACCAGATATTGTTGATAACATGTTAGTTTGAACTATTAAAATGTGAGTCAGTACTTTGTGTCTGTTACTAGTATTCACCTTGTGTGTGAGAGATCCCATGTTCAAATACCACATGGGTGACTCAAAAATAATTTTCACAACCAGATGGTAGCTGCTGTATAAACCTACTAAACTTTTAAAATATATGAATTTAAGGAAGATAAATCATATAAGAGTAATGGCTTAAATTGAGTGAATAAAATGCAAACTGTAATTATCACAAAGGACTGCAATAGAGTAGCTGTAGACTAATTTGATGTTTCGACATCAAGAGTTTTAAAAAGTGTTTGACAAATATCAGATCACCACAACCTTTATAAATAAATATACCTACGCTTAGACTGACTTTATATTCGACCTGACATGGCTGTTATGCTCGACTCATAATCAGAGGATTGTGGGTTCATATCCCCATCACATCAAACATGCTCACCCTTTATGCGGTAGGGGTGTTATAAAGTTACAGCAAATCCCACTATTCATTGGTAAAAGAGTTTGCAGTGGGTAGTGATGATTAGCTGCATTCCCTGTAGTCTTAGACTGCTAAATTTGAACAGCCAATGCAGATAGCCCTCATACAGCTTTGTGTAAAATTAAAAAAAAAACTAATGTTACAAATATATATAGAGAGAGTTAAGTTTGATACTTTCTAAAGCCTTTAATTATTCCTACACAATTATTTTGAAAAGATGTCAAGAAAAGTTCAAATTTAATACTCAAAATGTAATAGGATATTATTTGTTAATGTATAAAAACCTTGGAGAGCACTAACAACCAATATTTGTTTTAGATTCCTTTAAACCAAAAATCTCTGAACACTTATAAAAATAGAGTATTTTAATTTCTGATGGCATAATGCCACACAAAGGATATAACTTCCTGTCTGTAATAGATTAGGGATAAATTTACTAACTACAGTAATAAACTCTCTGATTCAACTCTGGTCGGTGTGCATTGCAAAGTCGAATCCTCATTGTGGAGCTTGCATTGTGAGAAAGAAAACTTGGTTTTTTCACTGTTGTGTACCAATCCTGGATTTTATGGTTGTGAATGTGGTGGAAAAACTATTAAAACCTTGTGGTGTGCACTTGAAAAATAATGGTAATTCCAATCAGACAACTGAATACCACAATGAAGTTGTGTTTTTCTTTAACTGAACCCTGTATACTATGACATTCTAGCTCAAGCAGTAGTACAGCATACTTGCACCAAGTGATTGAAAACACTGTCATTAAATATGTTTAATTTCACAAGATGTGCTATAAGAATTAAAGTATACTAGAACTAGAAAAAATTACAAAATAGAGTTGGTTGTTATTTGGGTCATTAACTTATAGAATTAAATATTTGAGTTATAAAACTAGGTATATTTCTTTAATGACAAATTAGTGTTTTAAGAATATGAAATCAATTGGTATAAATTGATAAATAGCAACAAATCTGATAAGAGATAGTATTAAAAAAACTAGAACTAAATGCTTGGTTTCACATCAGAAACTCAAGTCAGTACATTAATATAGTAAGTATCATAATAAAGAAGGGGAAATGTTTTGTATAGAAAACAGTTATGAATTTTTAGATGATTAAAGAATGCATAATAGCATTGTGGTTTGAACATCCAGAACAGAAAATATGCAATACAGTAATTAACAAACTAGAGTTAAAAAATGTACTTATCTAACCATAAACATACTTAAGTAAAATACAAGTATTAGTTCACAATGCATGGTTATGCACTCCATACTGTGCTCTGCCCATCATGGGTATCAAAACGTGGTTTCTAGCAAATCTGTACTCTAATCAGAAATTGGAGCTTGTTGTCCAATTTTGTTATTCTTTATACAACTATATTCTATTATGAAATAAAGACCTTCAGTGTGTTACATTTTTATTTTACCTTAGTACTATCTTCTTCATGTGTCAAATCTGCGGCAGACATCGACGACCATGGCATGCCAGACTTCTCTGTTGTCAATCCTCCTTATCAACTCAATGTTGCTCATTGAGTTCTTGGTGACATAGTTATTGAGGCTGTCGATATATTTAGTTCGTTGACACCCTCTGCTTTTCCTTCCTTCTATTTTTCCACATAGCATCTGTTTCTCTATCCCA
The DNA here is from genome assembly GCF_004210375.1 of Tachypleus tridentatus. Classification (NCBI taxonomy): domain Eukaryota; kingdom Metazoa; phylum Arthropoda; class Merostomata; order Xiphosura; family Limulidae; genus Tachypleus; species Tachypleus tridentatus. The sequence goes on along the minus strand of NC_134833.1, from coordinate 42,107,185 downwards.
TTCTTCCTACAGATGTGTCCTAGAAATTCCATTTCTCTTTCTTATAGTTTTTATGAGGGACCTTTTGTATCCTGCCAGTTCCATGACTTCCACATTTGTTTTTCTTTCAGTTCATGATATTTTTAGCATCATTCTAAGGAACCACATTTCAGCAGCTTCTAATCTCTTCTCTGTATCTTTGTTCAGTGTCCAGCTCTCAGTACTATAATGGTATAAATAAAAAGATATTAGCGAAAAGGTAATTTTATATGTATATATATATATATAACAAACTGACTAAAGTAAAGTCAGAAACTTAAGAAGTCCATACTTACAATAATACTATAATTTATTGAATCATTGTTTGCTTCCAACAATATTTTCAAACTTAAATTCAGTAACATCTTTTGAGCAATGCCTGTAAATCAACAGCTGTTAGCACAACAAGCCCAGCAATTGCAATTGAGAACAGACATAATTCAGTGCTGAGATCAGCACAGACATTGCAGATATCCTTGTCCATTTATGGCTCACATTCTGAGGTTGTCATAAATCCATGGATTTCAGCAATAAAGGTGTGTTTAGTGAGAGAACTTCATCATTAGCCTGCTATGACCCAGTATTCAAGGAACACCTAGAATCAGTAAAACAGAAGAGTTATCCTAACTACCTCTCAGGATAAAGTCAGAATAAGCTGATCATGTATGTTGCTGATCAAGTAAGAAATGAAATAAGTGAGGAAGTGAATCAAGTGGAATACTTTTCAGTTTGCTTAGATATGATTCCAGATTGAGCCTGATAGGATCAGCTGGTCAATTGTAATATATGTCAGCAAAGAAGCAGAGATACCAGATTCTCCTATTCATGTAGTTTATTCCAAAAAAACAACAAAGAAATGGTGCTAATTCAGCTAATTATCTTTGCCATACTCTGCAGAATAAGGGGCCAAGGATATAATGCTGTGTAGCTATGTTGGGCCTACTGAAAAGAGGTTCAGGTAATAATTTGCAAGACATATGACAAAGCATATTCTGTGCACTGTTACGCACATAGATTGAATTGGGTTATTATTTGCACGTGCTGCAACAATATTTTGAGTCTTAATATTTATGAAGTTGTTGAACAGCTGTACATATTTAGGAAAAATTATACCAAGAAGTATGATCTGTTTCTAATAGTACAGGAATAATTCTTCAGAGAGATAATCCAAGACTCTTGTTTTATCACAACTCTTAAATCAATGAGTTTGTCAAAATGGTCAAGTATAATTGAAATTGCCAAGCTTTTATTCCTACAACTGAATCAGTTGTACAGCCACTACATTGAATTCAGATAGAGAGTGTATTTCTAATAAGTTATTGTACGAGTATTCACTTCTTGTTTTTTACAAATACTGCTATACTTGTTTATCACTGGAAGTTCCATGTCTTTTGTAGTCTTTGCCATGAAGAGTAAAGGGTTTCCTGATTATAAACTGGGAAGTTATTTGAAGTTAGCCTAGCCTTGTAATCATGTCTCTGCATGGAGTCAGTTCCTGGTATACACTCTGCCTCAACATCGATTATCCACACATCATAACATGTAGAGAAGCTTTCTCAAGTAAAGTTAACTTCCAACTTTCTTCTTGATGGAACTTTATGCCCACTTGCTGTTTGCATCGTTTCTTTTTTTTTAACATTGTTGGAGACAATATTCCACCTTTCATTACCAAATTAGGTCAATTATTGCAGCTGTTGAAACATTGTTCAAACATATCCTGCAAGGATCATCATCAATAAACTTGTGAACTGCCTTTTTAATAATGAACTTCTGATCTTTTCTGAGGAAGGTTGTGTATTCACAGCAGATGTTTTCCCATAAGTTCAGATAATTCCAATTTTACAATATCTGGTGAACTCTATGTTCCTTTCACATGGTTGAGCGTAAAGACTTACCCATAGAATACTGTCTCCTTGGTATTTTAATTACCATTGACTTCTATTCTGAGCTGTAATGGCCAAGTTCCTGGTATACCATACGAAAAGCTCTTATTTGCTACAGACTTTTGTCATTAGTTCTATGTGACATGTCCTTTCAATTTACTTTTAAAACACCTATTTGCTTGTAGTTTATTTCATCCATTCTGTGTATTCAATAGTCTTATTAATCCTTCTATTTATTCTACACTATTATCAAATAGATATGTTTCCATACTATTTAATTTGATGATTCCATAACTCCTATATGGTGCCTTTATTTGTTTATCCATGACTATAATGGATTCAAGTTCCATATTCAACTGATGAGTTTCTTTTAAAGATTTACACATACTTTGTTTCAACCTAATTCTCATAACCTTATCTAATTATGGCATCTATTACTTTGTCAGATGCCAATTAATCTAAATTCATAAGCAAAATCTGTATAAGCTAAATGAATAAACCTTTTCAAGCCTTTCACAAATTATCTTCTTTCCTCTATACTCTGTTCCAGAAGTTTGTTCTAGATACTTCCTTCTGCTGGGTTATTTCACACCTGTTGAAGAAGGTAGCAACCCATTTTTTATAGTTATTATGGCTCTCAGCTTGAAGGTTACTGAATGTCACTAATGCTCATATTTTTGAATGAGCAGTAAGATAACATAATAATAATAACATAATGTTTTTGGACAATACACCTATTGGCCCACAGCTGTCCTATTCTCTGAACTAACCTTAAACTATTAAATAAATAAATTTTAAAAAGCCTTAAAGCTTATCATTCATATAGTTAACAAGAAGATGAGTAGTTTATTGTTCACTATTTCTTTCACTGCCTTTGGAAATTATTTTAAACTGTGCATTGTGTGGCTCCTATGGTACCTTACCATCATAGTTAATAGGATTTTCATTTGGCCAATGTTTTTTAACTTGATAGCTAAATACTGGAACTTGATTTGGTAGTGTAATAGCTAGAACAATTATAATATTTTTTTTAAATTCTTCTTTAAATACTGTATATATCTTTATTTTAACTCATGTCTTAAATTATTGTCTTTTTTATTTTATTTTTATCTCTATATGCAAATTCTTTTTAATATAAGTTTTTTTTGCTACATTTTTAATTTTCTGAATGTTCCATCACGGCACTCTTTTAAGAGTTTACTCAAATCTACCAAGATTTCAACCTCACGTCTACACCGAGTTGTCATCTCAGAGTTAAGTTCAAACTCAATGTTCTAACTTCAAAAACAAACTTACGGACTTAACTCTCACTCTACAGTAAGCCTAATACATTGATAACGTTTAATAGAAATTTATTATTTAATAATATTAATAATTGCTAAATAATGTACCAATTAGCTTACAGCCTCACGAACTGTTAATGAATTATTTTATTCTATCATTCACACACTATATATTTCACTGCATTTTTGTAGCGAACTGACTTATTTGTCACTTCTCATTAATATCTAACGTACCAATCTAAATATTAATACTAAATTATTGTTCTCAACCCGAACCTTATAGGTATTTGATGAACGTACTCGATATTGACGTCATGGATCCTTTTGCTTATTTAAGCACCTGTACATATTGAATTTAATAGATCTTAAGATTCTGCGTTCTTTAGTTACACGTAAATTACATCTTTGAAAATATAGCTTACACCAATAATGTCCCGACTTCTTTGAAAATTCTAAAGGCCTCAATAAAGACTTTACTGTTATCATAATATAGTGGGCCTAATACTAATGTCATATTTTTGATTAATTATAATCATGATTTGCCAGCTTAAAAAAAGGCTTTCATTTTATAACACATGCTCGCATAAATACTGTTTCGAACATACTACTATGTTCATAAAATTCCCTTCACTGTCGTGCATGCACGCACACAAAGGGGAGTTCGCCCAACTCCCTATTTTGCTGATGTAAAAAAATATTCTTTTGAAATTATAGCGCAGGTGCTTATGCTTTTTAACGTTGTCTACGTAGCTTACATTCTTATATTGTACTTCAATATTAGCATTTTCGGCTTGAAATAGTTGCATGCTCCCAGACACCGTAACATTAGCCTGCTTTGCATGTTGATTGTGATTTATACAATAGGAGTTGGCCTTTGAGCTCACCAATTAGAACCATAATTTAAAGATTTTGCTTCAGAAACCAACTATAGATATTTTCTTCTACACACACACACACAAAACACAGACAGAGAAAGAGAAGTAAGGTAAAAATATTTATTTAACTTGTTTTGTAGGTCTGTTGGTTTATAACAGGGTTGGGAAACTCCATGGCCACTGGGTACATAGCCAGTGGATAGCACACTTGTGGCCAGCTCGAGTTTAGGAATCAATTTTTCCATCATTTATTTTTTATCGCAAATTTGGCAATCAGAGATGTCAGCACTGTCTCACGTCATCCCTAATGTCGCACGCTTTATCACTACCACAGACTCCATCCATTTTGTAACGTCAGTCTGGTTTAGATGTTTGTTATTGAGTACGCGTTGTTTTGCATGCGCTTCCAAACATATTTGTATTGTGCAACTTTCAAGTGTTTAAATATATTTTGTTTTTAATCCCATAATTTGGATAATTCTAAAACGAAAGAATCCAGATGATGGTGAACACTCAGAAAATAAAGACAATTTAATTGATTCTGGCATTACTGCCGAAAAGAGAATGGTGCGTGACTGGAAAAACGTGAAGTGAGAATTTAATGAAAGTTGGGAATTGAAATTTGCATTGAATGAAGCAAATAATAAGCCAGTGTATCTTTTGTGTTATAAATGCTTTAGGAATAATAAAGTATACAATCTTAAGCAACACATTAACAATTTTCATAACGAATGTGATGTAAATTTTCCAGTCGATAACAAAAATCGTATGTATGAAATTAGCCTTCTGAAAGTACCATTTCATGAACAAAATAGAGGCTCAAAAAGATTTTTATCATCGATAGCACTAGTTACATTAGCTAGCTATAAAGTAGTTTGGATTCTAGCTCAAAAAAGAAATCATTTTCTGATGCTAAACTATTAAAAAAATATTGATTGTGATCATTGAAACTCTGTTGGAAAATTATGATTCAAAAATAGAAGATGATATTCTTCAAAAGGTAAATAATTTGCAATTAAGTCGAAGAAGAATTGTTCGCAGAATGCTAGAGTTTGCAAAAGACGTAGAAAATTAGTTGCTTGAACAACTAAAAGACTGTTTGTATTTTTCTTTAGCACTAGAAGAGTCAACAGATGTTAGTTACACTGCACAGTTGATATTTTGAGTTCGATATGCAACTTCAGATTTTTAAGTGAGGGAAGAAATGTTTGGCGTTTGCGGATTATGAGATCGAACATGTGGAAAAAATATTTGAAAATTTTCTTGAAATGTCAAAAAATTTCAACTTGGATTTTAAAAAATGGTTTCTGTCACAACAGACGGTGCTCCCGCCATGACTGGGGCGAAATTAGGATTTGTTTCTCTTTTGAAGCAGCATTTAATTGAAAATAATGTGAAGTCCACGTTGCTATCTTTTCATTGCATTTTGTATCAAGAAAAGTTATGTGCTCAGATGTCTAAAAGTGCTGAATTGAAAAATTTTATGGACATTGTTGCAAAAATTATGAATTACGAGGTCTGTTCAAAAAATACGCGGACTGACGTCACAAAACAAAATGTACTTTATTTAGAAGTTACAGGTCTGGAATTCCTTCAAAGTACTCTCCTCCCCAACGCACACACTCATCCCAACGGTGTTTCCACTTGTTGAAACACTCCTGGTACGCTTCTTTTGTAATGTCCTCCAGCTCCTTCGTCGCATTTGCCTTAATCTCGGGAATCGTCTCAAATCTTCTTCCTTTCAAGGATCTTTTGAGTTTGGGGAACAAGAAAAAATCACAAGGAGCAAGGTCAGGTGAGTAGGGGGTGGGGAAGAACAGTGATCGAGTGTTTGGCCAAAAACTCACGAGTTCTGAGGGCTGAATTTCGCAGCAACGCAGTGCATCTTCAATTTTTCGGTCAAAATCTCGTAACAAGATCCAACTAATATCCCACACACTTCAGCAAGCTTCCTGACAGTCAGACGTCGATTTGCTTGCACCAGGATGTTGATTTTGTCGACATGTGGGTCGTCAGTTGACGTGGAAGGACATCCAGGACGCTCATCATCTTCAATGGACTGTCGACCATCCTTAAAACGTTCATGCCACTTGAAACATGCCGTACGCTCCATAGCAACATCACCGTAAGCCGTGTTAAGCATAGCAAAAGTTTCAGTCGCAGATTTTCCAAGTTTAACACAAAATTTCACAGCAAGTCGTTGCTCCTTCAGGTCATTCATTCTGAAATCCGCCAAACGAAAAAATCGCACTTCACTTAAAACCGCGTAGCTGATACACAAATGAAGATATCTGCAATCGGGAAATGGCGTCGTAATCAGCTGATCTTTGCGAACCTAGCGACACCAAGCGGATTCCCCTGGAACCAACTGGAGCCGCGCAATTCAAACAGTCCGCGTATTTTTTGAACAGCCCTCGTATATTAGAAGTGGAAGCTTTCAACCATCGACAATTTGTTGAATCTTTGAAGAAAAGCAGTGACTGTACTTTGATGATCTTACTGATTTTGCAAAAGTAAGATGGTTAGTAGAGGAAAGTCTTGGAACAATTTACTTTCTTACTTCCTCAAATAAAAGAGTACCTTTTTGAAAAAGGTAAGATTGAAACTCTCCCTGAAATTGAAATTTTGTCATGGCAGTGTGATTTGCACTTTGTGTGCGACATAATCGCTCATTGAATAATTTGAATAAGAAGCTTCAGGGAAGAGATAAAGTAATAAATGAGCAATCACAGTCTATTCATGAATTTTAATGAAAGCTAAATTTCCTTGCGGAACAATTACAAAATAATGATTTGACACATTTTGCAAAGTTGAATAGTTTTGATGATCTCTATGTAAACTGGATCAAAAATTTGTCTCAAAAATTTAAATCATCTCCGAAATTTAAAATTTGAAATTGATAGTTGAATTTTTGCATGATCTATTTCAATTTGACTAAGGAAATTACACCATTTTTTTCTTTGGATAAGTATGGATTTGATGACGAGATGCTTACCCTGCAAATTGTAGAACACATAAAAGGTAAAACAAAATGTTATATCAGAGACATGTGGCTCACTATTCTGATAAATGAGTCTTCCAATTTTAAATATAGCATTTTCAAAATTATTTTCCCTGTTTGGATCCACATGGGTGTGTGAGTCAACATTTTCTACGCTAGATTTTCTCAAGTTTATATACAGATCTCGGCTTGCTAACATAAATTTAAATGCAAAGCGAAGATGCTCAATGAGCATAGGTATTAAGCTAAATTTTACGAAACTTGTTGATAAAAACCCCCATCAATTTTCACATTGAAGGTTAGTTGAAATGGAATTATTTTGATTAAACACAGATCTTTTTTTTTTTTCATTTTAATTGTGTGGTCAACGTTGTTTTCATTAGCCACAGTTGTGGCCACTATGAAAAATAAGTTACCCACCCCTGGCTTATAACAATGCACTGGCTTACGATACTACTGTGTTTATTGTCCCCAAGTTTGCTTGTTTTTTTTAATTTCGCAGAAAGCTACTCAAGGGCTATCTGTGCTAGCCGTCTCTAATTTAGTAGTGTAAGACTAGGGTAACTCTTGTAACTCTTGGGCTACTCGTTTACCAACGAATAGTGGGATTGACCGTAACATTTTAACGCCCCCACGGCTGAAAGGGCGAGCATGTTTTACGCCACAGGGATGCGAACCCGCGACCCTCAGATTACGAGTCGCACGCCTTAGCACGCTTGGCCATGCCGGGCCGTTTCCAAGTTTCTTTGATGAGCTGTGTATTGAGAGAAACGCTTATCCGGCAGTGGATTTGGAGATGTGGTTTTGGCGAAATATCATTGTATAATCAACTTCACAAATTCTGACGGACTGCATAGAAATATAATGTTAAAATATAAAACTAATGTGTTTGTTTGTTTTGGAATTTCGCACAAAGCTACTCGAGGGCTATCTGTGCTAGCCGTCCCTAATTTAGCAGTGTAAGGCTAGAGGGAAGGCAGCTAGTCATCACCACCCACCGCCAACTCTTAGGCAACTCTTTTACCAACGAAAAGTGGGATTGACCGTCACATTATAACGCCCCCACGGCTGGGAGGGCGAGCATGTTTAGCGCGACTCGGATGCGAACCCGCGACCCTCAGATTACGAGCGCATGCCTTAACGCGCTCGGCCATGCCAGGCCAAAAACTAATGTGATGTGACAAGTTTAATTAAATATCCAAATGATGTAAAACTAATAATCACCTGAAAGCATTCTATAAATATAAGTAGAATAAACATTATGAAAAAAATTAGCAAAATTTACTCTAAAAGCTGTACTTTGCAAAACATAATAAGGTCAGATTTAGTCTTTGTTTTGAATTTCGCGCAAAGCTACACGAGAGAGATCTGCGCTAGCTGTCCCTAATTTAACAGTGTAACTTTTGAGATACTCTTTTACCAATGAATAGTAAGATTAACCATCACATTATAAAGCCACCACTGCTGAAAGGGTAAACTTATTTGGTGTAACGGGGATTTGAACCCGCGACCCTCAGATTAGGAGTCGAGTTAAACCTAACCTTGGGATTTCCATATTGTAAGTCTATAAGCCTACCGAAGGCCCACTATGGTATGTGTTGGGTAAATAAGTTACATTTGTTGTTATTATATTGCTTTAGTTCATGTTTGTAGCAAAACACAACTACACAAAGGAATATCTATGACCTGCCTACCACGGGTATCGAAAACCGGTTTCTAGCAATATAAGTTCGGCCCAGCATGGCCAGGTGGTTAAGGCACTCGAATCATAATCCGAGGGCCGCAGGTTCGAATTCCTTTCACACCAAACATGCTCGCTCTCCCAGCCGTGGAGCGTTATAAGGTGACGGTCATATATATGCAAAAACGGCTCGTTTTGCATGTATATTTCTCTTCAACTGGGTTTTCTCGACATCACTGAAATTGATTGTCAATCCAATTATTCGTTGGTAAAAGAGTAGCCCAAAAATTGGTGGTGGGTGGTGATGACTAGCTGCCTTCCCTCTAATATTTCATTGCTAAATTAAAGAAGGCTACTGCATCTTTGCATGAAATTCACAAACAAACAGTATAAGTACACAAACATACAGCTGTACCACTGGAGGACTTTCTTTAGTTGATGACTTGGATAATACGGACTTAATGATGTATTCAGGGAGAATGTGAAATTGTGTATTTCAGATGTGTTGTTCGAGATATCATTATTAATGTTATATTATATTTTTAAGCAAACCTTTTACCCAGTTTAATCCTGAAGAAAAACTGTACTTTCGGAAAGAGCTCTAGTTATTACCTATCTTATGTCTATCTATTACTTGATTTTTATTAAAGAAACAAAAAGTTAGCTGAAATAGTATCTTAAATTTGGAAAGTTACTTGCGATATTACACTTGACGCACAAATTTGCAATTTGCATTTCATTGTTTCGTTTTATATGACTCAATTTACAAAGTTTGGTCTATTTTGGACTCCATAGAAGATCTTTCTGCAAACAAGGAAACTAGAATTGATCAAACACTTCCATGCGTTTAGTAACCGGTTGAAGGCCGTGGTAGCTCGTCTTATAAACATAATTTATGAACAAATTTAAACTAACGGGATGTCGTATATATATGCTGTGACAGCTCACAAACCTACCGCTGTAACTGCGTGTGCTACAGGTAGTTACAATTTGTATTTATTTATTGTTTGGATTATAAGTGCTACATCTGATCTTCGCGCCAAATGAACGTTAGGCTTGACAACTTTTGAATTTAACACAATTTAGGTTCAAAGTTTATTTTCATTAGTTATCTCCAGCCCATAACAACACCAGAACAAACATTTTTATCGTGTTATTTTGGTTTGATTAAATGATTATTTTCTAATTGATGCAGTTTATGTATTTCTCTGTTATCTGTACCTGTGCTATTTCAATATTCTGTAATTTAATGTTATTATTGATATAAAATATTTGTAACGTTGTAATAAATGAAATACCGTACGTTATTCTTGTAAAAATGGATATATTAGTATTACTGTTAATATGTTATGCTGAGTGTTGCAATGATTGTGGACTTCTGTGCATATTTCAAAGCATTAAATATAAGCTCGACTTTATTTCTGTTTTTCAGAACTTCATTTTGGGCTTTGTTTTTTTTTAAGTTTATGAACATTTTATCCTTGTCTAATTTGTCCTTTGTCACTGAACCATTAGATAATGACTATTAAAGACAGTTATGCATCATCTTTTCAAAGGACTGTATACACTGCAGATATTTTAGAGCTAATGAACTGTGGTTATGTACATGGCTACACTGATTGCTTATGTGGTTAAATTTATTCTTATTTAACCAGTTGCAGGGTTTGGCAGCATAAAAGCCAAAAGCTTTAATTGTAAGATACTACAGGTAAATGTTTGAATATAATCAGTGATAATATATTTTATCTTGATCTATCCTTTTCTGTTTTATGAAAAACTGTATAGAATTTTTTTTTAACATTATAGAAATTGTAATTGTTGCTTACATTTGCTTGATTGCATAAAGGACTATGATTGGCAGAAAGAGGAATGATTTACTTCCTACCTCATCTAGGTTAGATTAGGTTTGATTACTTTAAATTAGTATGTAGTTCACCTAGTTGTAACTAGTAGGATGAAATGTTCCAAAATGGTTTTATATATATATATATTGTCACAACTGCATAAGGAGCATATACCATTTTCGTTTGTCTACATATGTGATGGTGTATTCATTTTACTGTATATAACAACCACATATGTGCTCTCTCATAACTTATTTTCATTATTATAAAGAGTGTTGTAGACATAATTATGTAGTTCCTTTTGATAATGTATATAGTAACAATTATAATTATGTGAGTGATAGTTGGGTAGTTGTTTTCATTTGATTTAATATACACACACATACATGGTTATGTACATGTAGTCTTGCATAACTGTTATTGGTTTAAAGGAATAATTAGGTCTTATAATTTTTGTTAATTTACTGAAACATAGATATAAGTATTAAGTAGGATACGTTTTTGATAACTGGTAAGAAAAAAAGTATATAATTAACTGAAATGTACAATTTAGTTTCCACCTTAAGGTTAAGAATTTTAAAATTAAAATTGTAGATGCTAATTAATGTGATAAAGGTAAAGTGAGAAAACGTATGTCATTATTTTAATATTTGTTTAAAAGAAGATGAAATTGTTTGTGAGTGATCATAATTACTTTTAAGATTTCAGTTAACCCAGAAGCTGTGCCGAATGTTTGTGTTAGTTGGCCACCTTTTAAAGCAACAAAACGTATAGATCATCAGATAGAATGCATAGAAACTAGTTAATGAATAATTGTTTGTTGTAACTTCATGTCAGGTGCACTTTGTGATATTAAATGAAATAGTTTATCTTAACTCATGAAACCTGTAGACTGGGACCATATTATGCTTATGCAGGGTACATATTATAAACTTTATCTTAAAGGTTTTTTTGGAGGCTCACATTAAGTCAGTGCAACAACTATGAGCATAGGATGATTTGAAGGGTAAAATAGGATTCATCATGTATAATTTATTTACTTATTTTTTAATGGTCTTCACTGTGGCCTAGATATGAGTTTGCTGTCTTATCAAAACAATGTTATTCTTTGTCATCCACAGTACTTTTTAGGTTATGTTCAAAACTGCTCTGTGGGATTTGCTTATCTTTGTAAAATAAATGATATATTACTCACCCCTCTTAACAATGTGTTCCTGGTGAATTGTGAAATTTTTTAGTTCAGGGGGCCACGTCATTAGTTCAGGGGGCCACGTCAAAAGAAAATATCAAACACTTTGGCTTCCTTTTCTCTCCCACTTAAAGTAAGTGGAGAGGGATTCAGCAAATCCTTTCTTTCTGTTGGTTAGAAAAGTTACATTAGAGAACAAACAAACTGATAAAGAAGATTAGGGTAGACTTTTCAACATGGATTTCTGAAACTCAATTTAGGAGATTTGAGAAAAAATTAAATAAGTTCTAAAATGTTACTTTGAATAATTTCATTGCTGGAATTTTCAAGATTTTGTTAAAGAATAACATTACATACTTGAATATTTGCACAACTTAAATCACTTTCATTACAGTTGGTTAGTTTGACTTATTAAAAAAGAAGAAAGAGAAATACAGGTAGCTTATCCATCCTTTTTTTTTTTTTTTAAGAAGCTAATATAACAAGGAATCCTTAATCTTTGAAGTCTGTCCTTATCTACCCACTATTGAGAAAAGTACAATATTTAGGCTCATTGTTTTCTTTTGAGGGAATCATTAATTCATCTCTTAAACACCTATGAAGTGCTGGCTTCCACAACTGTAATCAACAACTCATTCTACAATGTGTTCGGAAAGTCACTGTGCACTTGTATATTTATTAGCAGACATGTTTCAATATAGAATACAGGAGGTAAATATGAATGACAATTATAAACAGTGTTGAAAATGACCCCCGTTGGCATCAATACAGGCTTAGATCCTTCTTATTTTGTTTCTAAACACAGCTATCAGTTGCTGGCTTGAAATAGACTGAATGAATGGTGTTATCACTGTTTTCAAAACTGCACAGTGACTTTCCAAACACCCTGTATAAGTCAGTCATTCTGTTAGAAAAAGGAAAACCTATAAGTGGAACATAGCTTGTCTTTTTAAAGCTTAAACATCTTTAAGAAATCAGAAACTTTCGTCTGACCAATTTCTCAAATAATCTTTTAAATTTCTATAACATATCAATATAAATAATGTAATGTAAGTTAGGAAAAGCAAAGGTCAAAGTAGTGACCTCTAATGTACTTCACTAGTAACATGGGTCCAATTTGATTGGACTCTGTTAATAAAATCTTCTTGCTTGTACCATTAAACCACTCTATTATCCAGTTAAATAGACTTTCTCTAATCCCTGTTGGTGAGATGGCTACAACTGCTGTTTTGTGTTGCATTTTATCAGAAGGTTGTGAAAATATAAATATATGAAGTCCACACCTTTTCTTTTGTCCAGATAAGAAGCATTTTTGAAAAAAAACATTAAGACAAAATATCCCTGTGGTGAATCCATGTTAGCTTTCATTTATATTTCACTCAATAATTTTGTAATTTTTTCTTATAAGACTATAATTTTTCTCACTAATGGCTCTATAACTAGCAGAACCACTCTCTGTTGTCCTTGTTTGAAAGAAGAGTAACATAAAAAAAAGTCCAGTTATCAGACACCTGCCTGCTGTCTGTTGACCTACTAAAAATGAATAAATCACACACTTAATTTTTGACTTCATTTAAAATTGTGGTAAAAACTTGTTCAGCCCATGTGCTTAACTGTTTTTGAGTTTTCAGTCTTTCTACTTACTTCCAAGGAATTAATATATATGTAACCTTATTTAAGACAAGTATATGGTAGCTGTTTTGACAGATAACAGTCCCAATAAACTCCAACTTGGCACTATCCTAAGAGTAGATCGTGTTGGACGTCGTGGTTTTATCAAGTTGGCAAAGAAATCTGAAGATTATAATTTTAAGAAAACAGTCTGAGTTATTGAAGAACTTTTGAATTATTAGTTATTTCAATTTTTTTATTCAAGTATTTTTGTTTCTCCTTTTTAGGAAATTTTACATCACCAGATGATTTAAATCTTATTCTTGCCAAAAATACTAGACTAGAAATCTACAATGTTACACCAGAAGGGCTGCGACCAGTCAAGGAAGTTGGCATTTATGGCAAGATTACTATCATGAAATTCTTTAGACCTCCAGTGAGTAATTTTTTTAAAGTTTGTATTAATTTGATGTTGATAAGATTGTAACTGTAACTATAGTGTTTCTCAACTGGTTTTGGTCCCCTGTTAGGACAGTGCTAAAATCAGGGGTTCCATTTCCCTCGATGGACATAGCAGATAACTCAATATCACTTTGCGATAAGAAAAACACACACACACATACATGCATGCTTTCAACTAGTGGGTTGTGGCAAAAATATAATGTAAACTATATAAATCCTTGCAAAGTACTAACCATACTAACTATAAATTAACATCACATATGAACCAAGCATAGCAACTATAAAACAACTTTGCTCTATATGTCATAATTTTATAATTTTTGTTATGGTTACTGAAAAGGTTCAGAAATGGTGGTGTTAAGTTTTTGAGCAAATGAGAAAGAATGCAGAACAAACTTTAAATTTTTTATTTAAACTTTTCACCAAGGATGGCAAATAAAGCTTACATGTAATCAGTACAGTTGGCAACGTGACCTCTTGTCTGTGTCACTAAAATCGATTGTGCCATTTGGTTTTGTAATACTCAACATTTCCCAAACAAATTGAAATCATAAAGATTCTGACTGCAAAAATGTAAACTTTTGTAGTATTTTTGGGTATTTAAAAATGGCAGCCACATTACAGAAGAAAATATTCAGAACTAATGCAATACAAAATATTGTAACAAATGATGGTGATTATGTGTACTTACCAAATCTCTGTACTGATAGCAGTGTTAAGTCTGCTGGTGAGTAAGCATGTATTCTCAGAAACTGAGGTTTTCCATGCCCATGTAGCCAATGAAGGTCAGTTAAGTGTCCAGCTACTTGCTTCTTCAACCATTTAGCAGATTGCTTAAACACCTCCAAGCACCTTTGAGGATGAGTTTGCCAGCCAGTACTATATATCTTAACTAAGAACCACCTTCAGCTGTAGTATAGTTTCTTAAAGTACAACAACAACCTGCAGTTGATGATTTGCATGATAACTTTGGTCTGAAAATGGCTGGTTACTGGAGCATAACTGTCAACATTATGTACTTGTGGATACAACAAATTTAAACTTGAATATTATTTTCAGTTTTGTTTTTTCAGATGAAGATATTCAACTTGTTTCTCAAGAGATGAACAGGTATGCCCAGTAGGTTTTGACAGTCCTGTTTACATTGTGCCCAAGTCTTGTTTTCACAAGTTGATTGATACTATGATATGTGTTAAATTTATTTAGCAGTGCAGATTGCAATGGGGCTGTGCTCAAAGAATGAACCTGGGGAATCTTTTGGTCCACCTTTTCTCCATTCAGTGAAGTAATGTTGAGGGATAGCTAATAACTAATGGTCTAGACAGAACATAAAGGGTCAGCCTGGATTTGATCCTCTCTGGAAAATCTCTCTCTTTTGGATATCTTTGACCCTCTATTAATCACTACATTTAGCTCAACTTCAATCTTTTTATGAAAGTAGTGTCCATTGTAATAATATAGTTGCTAGACAGATTTATGCCAGAAGTGAAAAGAGTGGCTACAAGGAAACTGATTAACCTATATAACCTAAGATATATAATGAGCACTTGGTTGGTTTAGAGATTCATCCATAGCATCTCGACCAGAAAAAGGTTATTATCCGGTGTTTATGAGACAGGAAACTTTCTTGTTTGTGCTTGGCAAAGTACAAAAGGGGTCCACTTATTGTCCATTGTAATAATATAGTTGCTAGATAGATTTATGCCAGAAGTGAATGGAGTGGCAACACAGAAATAGATCAACATATAATAGCTGAGACATACATACTGAGCACTTGGATAGTGTCAACACACTGGATCAAAAACCTTGAAATTTTGCACTTTCCTTCCAAGTCCTTTAAGTGGTAAACCTCAGGATACAATGATGATCAAGAAGAAAATGCAAAAAGTTCAAGAAAACTTTTCAAACAAGTGATTCAGAACTTATTGCTTGGTTGCATAGTTTTCAAAAGCAGTAAACGTTCAGACCAACTATTATGTCTTGATCTTCCAACCATACTTGGAGAGAGACATTCTATTACCCAGTTTGATGTTTCAGTGTACAAACCAGACTGCATTAGTCTGTAGTGACTTGTCTAGAAATCACAAATAAAATTTAAATACAAGCAGTGCTATGTACCAATGCATGCAGTTCTATGCTGTGAATTGTAACACTTCTACAATGATTACATACAAGTAGTAGGCAGAAACTTAAGGACAGTGCAGATCAATAAGCATATTAGTTTTATAAGTTAGAAATAACTACCAGTGAGCAGTGTTGAAGAAAAAAGGTATCAAAATGTTTTTATTTTCAATTGTTTGGGAAACTGTCAGTCCAGAAATCTATAAAAACCTGTTGTGCACTTTCTACTACTTTGAAACATCACTCTGTATTAGAGATTCCAGATTGTATGGTGATATTTTAGGTATATTATTTTTTGTTCTATGTGATCTAATTTTTAACATGTTGGCTCCCGAGCCTATTTTTTCGATACTTTCCAGGGTCCAGCTAGTTATTTTATGATTACTTTTCTCAGGAAGAGTATATATGTAGCCATTGTGTCCCAACCAGTAAGTAGCCCTTTAACAGAGAAAATAGAGCATGATTCACTGGTTGGTCGTGTGGGAGCTAATGTGTTAAACTGTGCTTAAATGCCATAAAATAATCATTTATACATATTGAAACCAATACAATGTAAAAGTTCTATTTAAGTTATAATAGTGTTTAGATTATCCATCTGAATGTAAAATTAAAATTCATTTTGCTGCCATACATTCTGTAATCTACTGATAGGTGGTAACTAACAATTTTTAATTATGTGGCCTCACTATAGTAAGTGTATTGCATCATTTATTGGTGTCAGTAGTGTTATTGTTCTTAAAATGTTTTTATTGTGATAAGATTATTTAATGCTGTGTTTTGATTGTTTGAATTTTTCTTTCACTTCATGTGATATCTAACAACAATAAAAATGGTAATCGGGTCCAGGGAATAAGTTTTCTTGAATGTTGTAAATATATTGTTTTATACCAGATCTAATTGCTTTATTGATTGAAAGGTTATTTTAACTATGATATTTTTATGTAGATTTTTGCTTGTAATAGTTACCATTTAAACATTTTAAAAAAAATTTTAAGGGAGAGAAGAAAGACTTGCTATTTTTGTTGACATACAAATACAATGCTGCTATTTTGGAATGTATTGGAAGTGGAGACACCATTGAAATCATAACAAAAGCACATGGGAATGTAGCTGTAAGTATTGTGATGAATCATGACCTTTATAAGATTTATAACTGAGCAGTTGTAAACTATTTATGGAAGCTTTGGCATGTTAAAAAGTGGTACTTGGGTATTTTAATATGTTTAGTATAACTTATTTAGTTTATGCTTTGAAATAAGTTAGATCTCTAACAAAGGCAACACATGAAGTGCTATAATTAGTTACTTTTAAAGCTGAATTAGTAATTCTTCATAATTGTTATCTCTAATGAGATTACGTATTCATGTATATTGCATAATATTTGTGATTGAAGTCGCATAAAAACTGAGGAAACAGTGTAGGTTGTAGGTAGATCCAGCAAGACAGCTTTAAATGTGCATCTTCTACTAGTAATAGATGAGTGAAGTTATCCAATGTGACTTGACTACAGTAGTGATTTTTATTATTTCTGTTAAATTAAACTTGGCTGTCTAAAATTTCTTATTAGTAGTTTCTATATATACACTGCTGGTCAAAATCTTAAGGCCAAAGAACATAAAGAAAAAAATATGCATTTTGCATTATTAGACTCAACCCCTTATTTGAGTATAGCTTCAAAAGATGAAAATAAGAAAAGGGAAAATAAAAAAATAAGAAACTTTTTTTAGCATTTAATAGGGAAAATGTGAAAACTATGAAATTAACCTTAATACTAGTTGGTCAAAAGTTTAAGACCATACTAAAAAGAAGTCTGAAACAGGATAGGAAATGCCCAACAAGAGGTCTCAGTAGTGAGTTGCACGGCCATCATTGAGAATAACTGCAAACATTCACTTTGGCATGGTTGATATAAGCATTTGCAGAAGGCTGGCTGGAATGTTATTCCAAGTGGTGAAGATGGCTTCATGAAGATCATGCACTGTTTGGAATTGATGTTGATTTCTAGAGACTTCCCTTGCCATCCATCCTCAAACATTTTCAATGGGGGGTTCAATTCGGGCAAACATGCTGGATGGTCTAAAAGAATCACGTTATTTGCCATGAAAATGTCCTTTGTCCTGCAGGCATTGTGGATTGCAGCATTGTTCTGCTGAAGGATCCAGTCATTTTCACACAAGCGAGGACCTTCAGTCAATAAGGATGCTCTCTCCAACATGCTGATGTAGCCAGCTACTGTTTTACGCCCCTGTATAACCTGAAGTTTCATTGTTCCATGGAAGGAGAAAGCCCTTCTGATCATGATGGAACCTCCTCCACTGTGTTGTATAGAAAATGACTCCAGTGGGATATTCTTATTGTACCAGTAATGTTGGAAGTCATTTGGACCATCCAGGTTAAATTTTTTCTACGTCCCATGTTTGGTGCTTCTCAGCAGAGTTTAACCAAGCTGTTTCGTGGTATGGAAGGAGACGTGGCTTTTGAAGATGTTTACGGTTTTTGAAGCCTTTCTCTCACAGATGCCATCTTATTGTTCTTGAGCTGCATTCTGCATCCATGAGGGCCTTAATTTGGATGAATGATCGGCTGGTGTTTTGCCAGACAACCTGTCGAATCCTCCTGCTCAACGCCAGGGAAATTTTCTTGGGCCTACCACTTGAAATTCTCTTTCTGTATCCCTCAGGGTCTTTTAAGAAATTTGCAACAGCAGCTTAACTATGCCAAATCTCACCAGCGATGGCATGTTGAGAGAGACCTTGCTTTTGCAGCTTGACAATTCTGCCACATTCAAACTCTCTCAACTTTTTAGCCTTTGCCATGTTTTTACCCAATATAACACAGGAGATGTCAGTGGGAGATGTTGACAATGCTAATGCTTGAACTCAAATGACTAAATTTCGTTACGTGTTTACCGATTAATGCTTCGTTTCATTATGATCTTAAACTATTGACCAGCTAGTATTAAGGCTACTTTCATAGTGTTTACATTTTCCCCTTTAAATGCTAAAATTTTCTTATTTTCATCTTTCGAAGCTCTACTCAAATTAGTGTTTGAGTCTAACAATGCAAAATGCATATTATTTCTTTATATTCTTTGGCCTTAAGATTTTGGCCAGCAGTTTATGATATTGTAAATAATTCTAGAATTTTAACAGATAGACACAAGGATTCATAAAAGTATTGCTCATATGAGGCATTATGGAAAGGGTTTTTAGATACTTTCTTTTATTTTAATGAATTATTTTGGGGTCACTAATTTTTCCATGGGTAAATACTAATTTCCCAAGAATGTCATATGTAAAGTTTTTTTCCAATGTTCAGTCATTTCAGTAACTTTGTACCTGTCATTTAATGCCATGTATATAGGCTCAGTCTATTTGATCGACCTTATAACTACCATGTAACTACAGAATTATACATTGTATTACTCTAAATGTACTTAGTGTATCTAGAATTTGACAAACTTTTGGTAAAAGTTAAGTGTTGTACACAAAAATTCTGATTTTTTAGTAAATATTTGTCAGACTTTACAATACCTTTACTGAGTCAATCGATGTGAAAAGTGATTGCATGATAAGAATAAAAATACTTGTATATATCAATTATTGGTATAAGATGTCCCATAACCTTTGTCTGACTTTCTAATGAAGATTGAAATGGTTAAAAAGGATAAAAATTATTAGTTGGAGACTTTACTCAATACATGCAAAGCTTTTATTACAAACTGACACAGTTTTGACAACTAAAATAAATGAATGTTCTACTGTGAATTTTTTTCTTTCTGGTTGTTAAAATATGTCCATTAATTGTATCATACAGGTTAGAAACCAACCTCGAGGTTGGTTTGTTTTTGTTTTCATGAGTGCTATATAAATTTGTCACTCAGATATAGTAAAGATGAAAGTCAGCAGTTTAAATGAAATTTGTTTCACTTATTTCGTGACCTTTTAACACCAATTATTTGAATTTTAATGTCTTTATGTGATGTAGTTTTATACATTCAACATTATAATATTTAATTGATTTTTAATGTCTTATTGTCAATTAAAAGGACACCATTGCTCGACCTTCAGAGACTGGTAGTATTGGAATTATTGACCCTCAGTGTAGAGTCATTGGTCTGAGACTATATGATGGACTTTTTAAAGTCATTCCTTTGGAGAAAGAAAACAGGGAATTAAAAGCTTTCAACATTAGGTATGTGATTACAAGTAGAGTTAAAAAAGATTTAAGTAATGGACAAGAACTGTTGTATTTGCTATATGTTAAATATATGAACATTTTATATACACAAGTGTGATTTCTGTCATCTTTTTTGTAATATCTGAAGAATGAGTGATCTTGTTGTCCAAGACATTGAATTCCTCCATGGTTGCCTAACCCCAACAATAGCCCTCATCCATCAAGATCCGCAAGGACGACATGTAAAAAACTTATGAAATCTCTTTGCGAGATAAGGAATTTAACAAAGGGCCTTGGAGACAAGACAATGTTGAGAGTGAAGCTGCAATCATAATTGCAGGTATATTTTTATAATATACTTTTGTCTACTCTGCATGATAGTAATAATATCTTTTGGGGGAATGCAGGGAGATTAACAATAAGAAGCTGTGTGTCTGTGAGAAGGGGCATTATTGAAAGTCATAAGACACTTGTAAGTGTGATGATAAAATTTTGTGTGATTGATGGTGAAGTGTACTTCAGTAGTACTTAATTTTTTATAAGTTTTTCTTTTGTAAACAGTAAAAATTATGTTATAACTAGAATATTTTCTGCAGTGCCAGAACCATACTGTGGAGCTGTTATTATTGGTCAAGAATCGATTACCTACCACAATGGTGATAAGTATATTGCTATTGCTCCACCTATTATAAAAGTAAGTTGTTTCAATACAGTTTGCATCAATTAGAATGTAATATATTTTAATTTGTAGTATTTAGTCTGAAATATCTATTTTTATGCACAAACACTGTAATTTTATGCCATATAATGCAAATATTTATATAATATTGGGCTAACAGATTAAACTGTTGTTTGTGTTTTATCCTTTAAAACTGAATTCAAGAGGTAGTGAATTTGAGTTTTAAGACATCTACCTGAACCATAAAAATAATAAATATACATAAAAATGAGAAATTTACGTCGAGGTTGAGGATCTTTGTATTTGGGTGCCTGGTGTAGTAAGCACTTTTTTCAATTATATCTGTGATCTAAAAAAATAGTTTGTATAGCTTTCAAGTATGCATTTTAAAACACAAAATATATCAATAAAATTTGTTTCTCGTATAGTTAACATGCTTTAATATTTGGTATCTGTGACAGGTACTGGGAAGAGTTTTGGTGCAATAGCATTATGTTTCCAGTATAAATAACAGTAATTGGAACAACAAATCAAAAACAGAATATCTGAGATGATGTTTTACCTCTGTTCATAAAATAGCTTTTCTTAAATAGTACTGCTCTCTGTCAACATAAATTTTCAGTGCTCACCACTAGCCTTCCACTTCCTGTTTATAATTATGCAGCATATTTCCACCAACCCCTTAGTGTGGATTCCTGTACATGTTAAGGGAACTTCCTAGGGAAAGTTCTGTTCTTTCAGTTTACCTCCTCTGGGATCTAAACATCCACACACGTGTTTGCCATGTGTGATGTCCTGTGAAGGGGAGGAGAGGATCATGGTGGTTGAGGGGTCCAACCCAAACACACAATTTTGGTCTTGGATTCCTGTAGACTTGCAGCCTTAAGGTGCCCCCCGTGGTTGTTGTGGACATGTATGTGATGCTGGTGTTTAGGTATAATGCTCACAAAACCTTGGCATTGTTGCAGTGTCTATGTTTGGCATTGTAGTGTGTCCCCTCGTAGGGCTTCGTGGTGGGTGGGGTCAGTGGGTACCGATATATTCCTTTTTTATTATAAATCCTCTGAATAAAAACTTAAATAAGATAGTGAAAAAACAGTCCATAGTTAAACGACCACATCTTGAAGACTGAGCAGCAATCTTCAATATCTGTAACAGCTGTTGTACCTCATTTTCTTGTATCACATTCTCTTTTACACAAACTTTTAGGTCAGATGCCTCCCTTTTTCATTCAGAAGAGACTAGAGAGACTTGCTGGCTATCTAAAGTCAGTTAAAAAGCTTTGTTCTGGTGACATATTGGTGGAAACATCCACATCTCAACACAGTGAGAACTAATTTTGCATTCAAAGGCATTGGGGATATACCTATTGAGGTTATGTTTTATGCTACTTTGAATTCATCGCAAGGAGTTATTGTTAAGAGGGATTTGAAGAACATCCCCGTGTCAAACATTCTCACTGGTTTTTCCACTCGAGATGTTTCTCATTTTAACATTTATATCACCATGTCCGCCTGCCATCATCAAGAAAGGTTATCTTAATTGCAAGATATGGCCATACATTCTAAACTCTCTCAGATCTTTCCAGTGTCAGTGGTTCAGTCACTTGAACACATTATGTTGTGGTTCCTTGATGTGTGCTCGTTGAGGTGGCAAGGACCACGATGCCTGTGTGTGTGAAATGGGCCCTCATTGCATTAATTGCTATGGCTCTCACCTGTCCAACTTTCGTTCTTGCCCTAAATGGTTGGAAGATAAAGAGGTGCAGTGTTTGAAGATAATTCAAAGCATTACTTACCCTGAGGCTTGAAAGTTGCTGTGTACTACTTCATCTTGGATGTATGCTGCTGCCTTTTGTTCCACTACTTCAGTGTGAGTGCAGACGGATCTCTCTGTGCCTCCAAATGAATTGTTATCAAACCCAATGAAGAGTCTTTTGACCTCCATGGTTAAAAAAGTTGATGAATCAAAGTTAACACCCATCTCTGTCCCTAACATACATTCCAGCAAACTCCAAGATTCACTTCTTTTGGTTCTGGGTACAGGCATTTCCTTGGGCACATCTTCTCCCACCTCAAGATGCAAAAGGACCATTCGTTCACATCCTCAGTCACTGGAATCCTCTTCCAACAACAAAGACTTGCCCGAATGACCCAAGGCAGGATCCATGGTGGTTGACAGACCTACTTTGAATAAAGACAATAAAGAAAAAAGACATGGTGTGAACAGAGGGCTCCTCACCCAATTCACCTACACACAAACAAAATGGTCACTTTGGTACAATGGAACTGTCGAGGTTTATGTTCTAATCTGGATGACATCAATGCACTGATTGCTTCCTACCATCCTGTAGGTCTTTCCTCACAGGAGACATTTCTGAAACCTGCTGATACAGTCACCTTTCAGCAGTTTTCTTTGTACAGAACTGACAGGTTGTGTGATGGATGATTTCATGGAGGGGTGGCGCTGTTGGCTGATCAGCTTGTGCCCACCCTGTCTTTGCCACTCGACACACCCTTGGAGGCTGTAGCCATCTGCGTTTCCTTGGGTTGTATCATCACTGTTTGTTCTCTCTACCTGTCGTCTGGAGAGACATATGATCAATCAGCCTTTGATACTCATTGAACAGTTGCTGTCTCCATTTTTAATCCTGGGGTACTTAAATGGACATTATCTCCTCTGTGGAAGTGCTGATATTGATGGGAGGGTTCGCTCCATAGAGTATATGCTTTCTGATCACAACCTTTCTCTTTTCAATAGCAGTTCTTCTTATTTTCATGCACCTAGTCAGTCCTTTACTACTGTTGATCTCTCAATTTGCTCCCTTTCACTATTCTCCCACTTTTCATGGAGGGTTGACAATAACCCACAAAGCTGTGGCCAGTGCCACTGACCTTGTGCTTCAGCAGAAACTGGATCAAGCAAACTGGCCCACTTTTACTGCTCTTGCAGAACTTGATCATTCCGTCATCTGTAAGCTATCAGTAGATGACTGTGTGGCTGCAGTAATTGACTGTATTTTACAGGCAGCTGCTCAGTGTATTCCTAAAACCTCAATGCATTTCCCATGATATCCTCATCCAGGAAGAAATCCTGCCTGGAAGGCTCAAAAACGAGCCTGGGATACTTTTCGTAGGTGTCCCACACTCTTGACCTGCATTGCTTTCAAGCAGGCCCATGCATGTGCTCAGTGGGTAAGATGTCAAAGCCAGAAGGATTCTTGGATTAAGTTCACAACCAACATATCTTCTACCACCAGTTCCACAGTCATATGGGACAAGATTCGAAAGGTTGGGTGGGCAATATATTTCTGTCCCCCTCTTGATCTTGCTTTCTGGTGGCCAGGAAGTACCTGATACCTGGAGCATTGCCAATTCTCTAGGTGAAAGCTTTTGCCAGGTATCTAGCAATTCTTCTTCCCCCACCTTTTTGGCAACCAAGAATCAGGTAGAGCGATCACCTCTTTCCTTTCGAGCTGATTGTCTCTATGACTATAATCGTCGCTTTACACTAGTGGAACTCAAACTGGCCCTTCATTGGTCTGGCAGTACATCGGTCGGACTTGATGATGTACACTCTGAAATGCTGCACCATATATCTCTTGCTTCTTTTGCTATTCTTCTGATTGTTTTTACTGGATGTGGCAGGAGAATCTTTTTCCTTATACCTGGTGTCGGGCTATTGTCTTACCTTTCTCTGAGCCTGGGAAGGATCCCAATATTCTTTCAAACTACTGTCCAATTGCTTTGACAAGCTATTTCTGTAAGACCTTAGAGAGGATGGTTAATACTTGTCTTGTTTTGTCCTTTGAATCAAACAACTTCCTCTCGCCTACCCACTGTGGGTTCCGACAACAGCGCTCCACCATGGACCACCTTATTCGACTTGAAACATCTTGTATCAATATTCTTTGATATTGAGAAGGCTTATGATACATCATGGAGGTATGGCATTTTGCAAGACCTCTATATGGGTTACGTAGCCATTTGCCCATTTTTATTAAAAATGTTTTAATGGACAGGTGATTCCAAATTCATGTGGATTTGACACATTCCCATTCTTTTCTACAGGAACTTGGAGTCTCTCAGAGCTGTGTTTTGGGTGTCACACTTTTCAATATAAAGATTAATGCTATCACTGAACAACTCTCTTTTATTGTTGCAAATGGGCTCTATGTCAATGACTTTCACATCTCATATCAGTTGTTGATCATGAGGTATATTGAGTGGCAGCTACAGACTGTCCGCAATCATTTACTGAAGTGGACCACAGCAAAAAGTTTTAACTTCTCTCTCTCTCTAAAACTGTTTGCATGCACTTTTGCTGCCAACGGGGTATTCACCCTGATCCTGAAGTCCGTATCGGTGAAGTTGTGCTACCTGTGGTCCCTGAGACAAAGTTCTTGGGGCTTATTTTTGCCCATAAGCTGACCTTTATATCACAGATCAAGCAGCTACAGGTTAAATGTACAAGAGCACTGATTGTCCTCAGTGTCCTCTCTTCTACCACTTTGGAAGCGGATCGATGTTCTATGCTGAAGATATATTGTACCCTTATTCGATTGAAACTGTTATGGATCACTGGTCTAGGGCTCTGGCAGGACCTTGGCCTTGAAGATTCTGGACCCTGTTCATCATCAGGGACTTCAGCTCTGCACAGGGGTTTTCTGCATTTCTCCAGCTGGGAGCTTATACATGGAGTCTCATGAACCTCCTATACACCTCTGCCATTTGCAGCTGTCTTTACTGTATGCTTCGAAACGTCGTTCCTTACCAAAGCATCCCATCTTGGATTGTGTTTTTCTTCCTTGCTGGTCCATGCTTTTTCAGAACAGATTATCTGCCATTGCTCCTTTGAGCCTTTGTATCCAGATGCAGTTGGATGAATTGGGTCAGTCCTTGGATAACATTGCTGTGTACACTGGTCAGCTCATCCCACCATGGCTTATTACAGCCCCCAAATATGACCTTTCTTTAAGTTATCTGAGAAAATCAAGTACTTCTGATGAATAATACTGTCTGTTATTTGCTGAATATTTTTCGAACCATCCTTCTATTCCTCTTTATATAGGTGGTTTGAAATCAGGTGACTCTGTGGGCTCTGCCATTGTTTGTTGTTGGTCAGTGGTTGCGTGCAGAATCCCCTCTGCAGTTTCTGTGTTCACTGCTGAACTGTATGCCATTTTTCTTGCCTTGGATCACATGGAAGTTAAGCAGTACTCAAATTGCACTATTTATACTGACTCGTTTATTTCTCTACTGGCTGTGGAATTGCTTCATGTTTGTTCTCACAGATATTTAAAACTGACTGACCCATTTCTCTTTAACATTTACTTCTGTCCAGTTTTTCTGGATACTAGGCCATGTTGGTATTTGCAGGAATGGGCTCACCTACACCACAAGTAAATCTGTTTGCTCTGGCATTATCTATGCTGTGCTTGTTCCATACATGGACTATGGTCCTGTGTTCAAGGCTCTGCTCTGTACCAGTTGGCAATTGACTTGGAGTTAGCAACATGAAAACAAGCTTTTGGACTTTGATCATCTTGCTTCCATAAGAATTGGAAAGAGGAAGTTGTCCTTACTAGACTATGGCGTTTTTCACTGTTTTTTAACTCATCGGTATCTTTTATTTGGGACTGATGCATCAATGTGTTGTCTGTGTAACACTCAGGTTACAATTAGCCATGTTTTACTGTCTTGACGTCATTATGATCTCAATGATGGCACCATTTTAAACATGTTTTGTCCAAGGATTTATCCACAATGTTAGACAGTGTTATTGGCGATGGTGACCTTAGAAATGTTTTTAGGTTTTTAAAGGTCATTATTCTTTTTTAATGCTGTTTAAGTTTTTTAATTTATACATTAGATCTTTTTTTAATCAAGAATAAAAGTGCAACTAATTCGATATAATATTAGAAAATGTCTGTGATGTCAAATAACTTTAAACCAGATCTGGAAAGACCAACTTCAGGTGACTAACACTGCTGTTTGAAATACCCATTAGTCCTCCTGGCAAGTTATAATAATTAAAATTTTGTCACAAGTCTTTTAAAACCTTTGTTACTGTACTTTCTGAAAATGGCCATGACGTGAAATAACTCAAAACCATGATTGGAAAAGCCAACTTCTGGTGGCTAATGCTGATTTTTGAACTTACCTGTTAATCATCTTTGCGAGTTATGATAATTACAATTATGTTGCAGAAAGTCCTTTACAACTTGTATTACTGTAGTTTTTCTCTTACTGCTGTAGACTAGATGTAAAAATTGGATTTAATGGTATTTATTTTTTTACTTGAAAAATTAAATTTTGTTTTACGTCAATTTCCTTTTATGAATTTTAATAATTTTACTTTAATTTTAACTTTTTACTGGATGTTTGGTGCAGATAGCTTAGTTGGTTTGTGCCATAAAAACACCAACCAACTAATCTCCATGACACAATCCTTATCATAGCCAGCACTCTCTCCTCATTTGCACTTATTAATCATTTTGAGATTGGTTAGAAATTTTGTACCAGTAGAGACCAGTGTTGTTGAGAAAAGCTATTTTGTCAGAAGCAGTAAGAATCTATTAGAAATACATTTTCAGTGGAGTAAAATGTAGAAAAATCAAAGTATTCAAAGAATTAAAATATATTCCATTTATTATCATATACATGCCACATGATGAATAACCAACATTTTTTATAGTACACTTTGATTATGGATAAAAACAAAGTCCAGGTGATCTGGACACGCTTTACTTTACATTGTATAATGTTCACCTTTTTCTCTTTGTTTGACTGTTTATACCAGTTTTGCACTTTATTGGCAAATGTTTAACATGTTAATTTTTGTTGATCTGCTTGCGACTACAGAGGGTAAAAACTTCTATTTAATGCCATGGGAAGACCATAGTGTCATTTTGTTCCCAGAATACTGATTATTTCAATAAAGAGAATTTATCAGAGCAGTTTGTTATATATGAGTACATATTTTGTAATAATACTACATGGATGGTATGATAATATCTCATCTTGCCTATCATTTCCATTTATATACCCATATAAACATAAAAGTATGAATTATCAGACCTGTATTTAATGCTTCTAGCCACTCACTATGCTACCATCTGTGTACGTTTCAAACAGGAATATCACATTGTTGGACATGCACGTTTGTTATGAGCATGTGCATTCTCAACAGTGAACATGTTAAGTCTTAGTTCTTTCTCTAACATTGAAAAAGGGCTGTGTATGGGAAACTGAGTTATTATTTCTAAAAATTCATAGTTATCAGTTGTGTAAAGTAGAAAAATGGTTAATGTTCCTGAATTAACTGTGAGAAAAATAACACTAAGTTACAAAATTTTTACTTTTTCTTGTTCCTGGGCAGAAAGTGTTATTTCCTAATTACTTATGCATAAATAAATGGAAAAGAGCTATTTTTCTCTTCAAACTTTGCTTTTGTGACCTGGGAGGGTATAACAAAAACATGATGGGACACTATTTGGGGGCTGATACATGAAAGTGATTTACATTACAGTTGCCAATCTTGGGAAACTACTCACTTCTAAATATTTTTGTATAACTGTAGTATAAATACATGTAAATCTTGATTCATATGTTGTTTTATTTAGACCTTCTGTAAATAAAAATGTGCAAATTTGCCCATTTTACGTAGAAAATAGGTTAATTTCTAAAGTTCATTATCCATGTCACAGAAGCAAAGTTTGAAGGGAATAATGGCCATTTTCTGTACTTTTACAACATAAGCAATTGAGAAATAACACATACTATCCAGGAACAAAATTTGTGTTACATAGTGTAATCTTCATTGCTAGCTATGGATTGAAGATACTTATCTGTGAGAAATTCATAAGCATCAAGACATTTCAAAATTATCTGTATAAGTTGAACTGTAACAGTAATTTACTTTGAAAGTTAACAGAATATGCCATATGTTATATATAAATTATGTCTCTGTATTTTCAGTAATTTTCTGTTAGAAGACTTGATTTATATAACCAAATTGAACTACTTTAAATTTAATATTAATGATTTTAGGGGAGAAATTACTTGAATGTTTTAATATATGAAATGTGTGAATTTGTTTTTAGTGTAAATATTTGGTACATAGTGTAAGGGGGTTTAATTGATACGTTTTGGACATCCAAATGTAAAAAATTAACATTTTTCTTTGCAGCAAAGTACTATAGTTTGTTATGGAAAGGTGGATTCTAATGGCTCCAGGTTTTTGCTAGGGGATATGGCTGGAAGGCTCTTCGTACTTCTTTTGGAAAGGGAGGAAAGAATGGATGGAACGATGCTAGTGAAAGATTTGAAGTTAGAACTACTTGGAGAGGTAATGTGTTTTAGATTTAATATTTAAAAAGTTTTATAACAAACAAGTTCATTCATCAATAAAGTGCAGTTTGAAAACAAAATGTTTATTTTTAATGTTATTGGAAAGGTGGTAACTACTTTGATCATGCAGTGGCCCTAAACATAGTCTTAATTCTCAGTGTGTCATATCAGTAACCAAAAGTCAGAGTCTGTTAGGTGAGATGGTGATCAGGCTGATGTCTTAAACAGATTGTATACAATATAATTTGTATTTAAATTGAGGCATAGCTTGAAATCATGTCTAGTCCTTACAGTGAGAGAAAAGAATTAAAGACTTAAATAGAAATAACAATGCATGTAAAACTAATAACCAGATATCCATCTAATTAACATGATAAAATTTTCACTTTTAACATGGGTTTCTGCAAGGCATAAAAGTTACTACAACAAATAAAGTGTTATTTACAACTCTGGGATCAGTCTTGTGAGGTGGTGATGGATTGGAACATATTTAACAGAGTTAATACCACTTGATATGAGTGCTGAATTACATGGAATTAACCTGATGGTAGCTAACTATTGATCTCTTGTTATCAATTTAAATAAGGTAAATCATAATTTGGTGAAGCCAAGCATACCGTGCATTTGCTCTGTTTACTTCAGTCTGGGATTAAGGCTATTTGAGTCAGTTTGATTTTCTCTTTTAAGTAGTTGTTTAGACTAACGAGTTATCTGAAAGACATCACATGTAGTTTTCATCAGTGATTGTTTATGTTTACACCATTTAGTATGAGTGATATTTTGAATTTCAAGTCAGTCTTTGAATCATCAGCTCCTCAGAATTTCTGCCAATTAAATCTTGTTCAAGAAGACTGCAGCTTCTAAGATTTTCCTCACTAAGTGTAAGAATACATGTCTGTATTAATGGATAGATTCATATCATGTAAGTTTATGACTGTAAGAATTAGAAAGGTGATAAAATATTAGTTCTGCATGGGTGTTGTTTTTTGGGTGTTGTTTTTTAGTGATATCATTTGTACATGACTCATGCATTTATTCAATTGTATTACACCCAATGCAACATTGGTTACACTTGGACAACTAACATTGATATTTTTAAATAAAGTAAATTAATTTTAAATTATTTCTGTTTCACCTTTCATCTTGTTTTGTAAAAATTGTGTAAATTTCCTCTTAAGTTTTTACCTATATCAAACAAATGACAGCACACTTGATGGAGCCAGTAGATTTAAAATTCCTTCTTCATTTTTGTCAATTGTTTTTGAACTTAACCTTAAAGTAAGACTTACAAAAATGAACCAGTCAGAACTTAGAGATGAAAAAGAAAGAGTTTGAAGAAATTATCCTCTATAGTGAGTTTTGTTGCCGAGAGATTAGATTTTTCCCTGATAATATAATTTTGTATGAAAAATTAGAAAATTACATTTCATATTTCTGAAACACTTGACACATTTTATGGCTAGTTAGATGAAGTCATCATTTGTGTACATAAGTAACAACTCCCCTTTTGGGTATTATAGTGTTTCACAAGCATTGTTTGATTCAGAAAAAGTAAATAAAAGTTTTAATACGTTTGTATATTATTATGTTAAATGCACAAATAACAAAAATGTCTATCGAGAAGACCTTAACACAAAAATACCAAACATTAGAAAAACGTAAAAAAGAAATATAAATAATCATGGGTTTTAGTGACAATAAGTTTATGTATTACATTTCTGCCACAGTTTGAAATGTGTGGATTGTTATTTTTGGTAATGATTACTTACTTCTTATGGAGTTTGTAACCCTTTAGTTTAATATTTAAATTGTTCAGTAATTTTTAATTTTCTAAAACAACAGTAAGACAAAATGTTTTTTTTTTGTTTTGGTTTTTTTTTTTGTAGTGAGGTTATGGTCTAATTTTGTTTGTATCTGTGTTGGTGGTTAACATTGATTAAAACATTTTTTATTATGGAATAACAGTTTGTAAGTGTTTGATTTACCTAGAGAGTAGTGTAGTGTATGTGGGATGGTCTTTGTATGATTTGGCCTAGGTGTGTATAGTACTTGTTAACATTGATTAAAACATTTTCTATGACAGATAACAATTCCTGAGTGTTTGACTTACCTTGACAATAGTGTAGTGTATGTGGGATCTCGTCTTGGAGACTCACAACTTGTCAAACTAAATGTTGAGGCCAATGAACAAGGCTCTTATTTAGAAGTAATGGAATCCTTCACAAACCTAGGACCACTAGTAGATATGTGTGTGGTTGATCTGGAACGTCAGGGTCAAGGTCAGGTAAGGCTGTAAATTTGTCTTCATTTGGATTATTGCTATGCAAGAGTCAATGTCATTGTTGTAGATTTTCAAATAGAGATTAAGTTTTATAGGTCACGTTTTCTTTCTGTTGAACCATTGATTAGTTCTATTTGTAGAAAAGTTATCTCCAAATTATCAACCTTGGTGCCAGCATCTTTCATCTCTTGATTGTTCTTTAATTTTCTACCCCTTTTAAGACAAATCTTGTAACTCTTGGTGTTGGCCATTGTGGGTGTTGTGCTTGTTCCTATTTCATTCAAAAGAAGCCTTGTTTAGATTTGACACTTTGGTGTCATCATCTGAAAGTGCCTGTTTTATTATTCCAATGTTAAGTAGAATGAGCAATATTTGTAATTATTAGTATCATCAACAAGAGAGTTAGTTTATTTTTTACAAAATTAATAATAGAAAGTATCATAATCTGTATGTACATTGAAAGAAAATATGAATAATTTTTTAACCAAATTTTTACATTTGATTTCAAGTAATGTTTAAGCTAAAGCAATAAATGAAGTGTTTTTATTAAGTTTTGTTTGTGATAAATTTTTTTACATTGTAGGAAAGAATTTTGTTGTGATCATAAAATAAGTATAGTTAATACTTTATCAGGTGTTTTAACTGAAATTTGTACTAGTGCAGGTGACTTGAAAAATTACACAAAAAAAAGCTATTTAAGTGTACACTTTTAATAAATTTGTGTATGTTTGCATTTTTGTAAAGTCAGACCAGGAGATGTATCAAACTTGAATCTGCAGTGCCCAGTTTAATAAACTGTTAAAATACATTACTTCTAGGTTATTTAATGAACTTTTAAATATAAATCACAATGAATAAATCAGAAACAATTTATCACTGGTGTGTCTGTATTCAGTGTTTTTATGGTAATATATAAATTGTGTATACAAGGATAAACAAGTTGTATTTACTCTGATTTTTTTCTTTGTTTTTGCAATTTCAGTAAATAGGCAAACTTTTTCCCTTTACCTTATAAATAACTAACAGATGCCTGTTGATATGATTCAATGGTAATTTCCCCAAAAATCATGATAAATAAATATAAACTGTGCAGCCAACCCAAACTCTTGGATCATAACTTACATTAAATAGAATTGTCTAGTGGGCTGTTTGCAACTGTTTTGTCATTCTGTGTATTATTTTGATCAGGAAAATTGAATTTCATTTGCTTCAAGCAGAGGAGAATGATTATAATGCATTGTTGGTAAAAATGTTTGAGTTTTGATGTAATGGGTGCATCCATGACAACAGATAACTCAAGTTCACTAAGTAATTGTAAGTAGTTTTTTCCACTGTAAGTTGTCGTTCCTTGTCATTTTACTGGATGCAAGAAAAGACTTTTTTACATTTGTTATTTCCATAAGAAGTATCAATGGGGAGGTATTCAGTTCAAATCAATTTATTTGACATGGTACAATAAAATCTTGAATTGATATAATACCATCATGAACTATCTGTACACACTCGTGATGAATATAATACCAACGTGAAATATCTGTACACTCATGATGAATGTAATACCAATGTGAAATATCTGTACACACTCGTGATGAATGTAATACCAATGTGAAATATCTGTACACTCTAGATGAATGTAATACCAATGTGAAATATCTGTACACTCTAGATGAATGTAATACCAATGTGAAATATCTGTACACACTCGTGATGAATGTAATACCAATGTGAAATATCTTTACACACATGATAAATGCAATACCAATGTGAAATATCTGTACACACTCGTGATGAATGTAATACCAATGTGAAATATCTTTACACACATGATAAATGCAATACCAATGTGAAATATCTGTACACTCGTGGTGAATATAATACCAACGTGAAATATGTTTACACACTCGTGATGAATATAATACCAACGTGAAATATCTGTACACTCATGATGAATGTAATACCAATGTGAAATATCTGTACACTCTCGTGATGAATGTAATACCAATGTGAAATATCTGTACACACTCGTGATGAATGTAATACCAATGTGAAATATCTTTACACGCATGATAAATGCAATACCAATGTGAAATATCTGTACACACTCGTGATGAATGTAATACCAATGTGAAATATCTTTACACACATGATAAATGCAATACCAATGTGAAATATCTGTACACTCGTGGTGAATATAATACCAACGTGAAATATGTTTACACACTCGTGATGAATATAATACCAACGTGAAATATCTGTACACACTAATGATGAATGCAATACCAATGTGGAATATCTGTACACTTGTGGTGACTATAATACCAACGTGAAATATGTTTACACACTCGTGATGAATATAATACCAACGTGAAATATCTGTACACACTCATGATGAATGTAATCAAATGTGAAATGTACATACACACTCATGTTGTTCCTCTACTTGTACATATTCTTCATTCCTGCTCCATCTTTAAAACATATCTTTCATTCAGTTAATGGAGAGTGTCCAATTTTTGTTGTGAAATTCCAGAAGAGAAACATTTTTGTTCTTAAGTTTATTTTTCCCAGATTGACTGTTCAGCACATACCAAAACTGATGAATTGATGTTGATAATTGTATGAAATTATAGGAGATAGAAAAAAATGAAGTAACTTTTCATGTAATGTATTCTTGAAAATAAGAATTTATAATATACATATATAAAGATAAGTCATTACAGACAGACATTTGACTATTATATATTAGGGAAAATTAATACATTTTGTTAAGGTTGAGTAAACAAAATCACAAGGAAGGACTGCATTAAAAACAGCAAATCCATAACTGACTAATTATATTAGTTTGTTATAATGTAACAAACAAGCCAAAACAAAACTAAATTGAACAAAAAACCACTAATTGAAAAGATCCCAGGAAACAAATTATAATATGGAATTGTAAAATGTACCATAGGTTTTGGAGGTGATTGTGGAAATAGGACCAACTCTGTAGTAAGGATACACTGTTCATTAGTCTTAACCTCCATTCACCAGTCTTGCACAAGAAATAAAAGAGTAGCAATAGATATAGAAATTAGGAGAGTGGGATCTGGGTGCTCTAATCCACAACGTCTTACATCTGTATTACCCTTCACTGTCTGCAGACATTTGTTGGAAGGTGACTACTCTCCAAAGTTGAAAAGGAAAATTAATTGAAATAAGAGTAAGAAAAAAAGGAACTACCTGGGGTGCATTTTGTAATCCCGCATTATACTTGTATCCATGGATTGTTTCACTTCGTGCAGCATTTTTGTTTAATTTATTTTTCTTTTGGCTTGTTTTTAAGTGATAACAAATTAAGATATATATATAAACCAGCCCTTACTGTACTTTGCCCAGGTACTACCTGAATAGAGGGCCAATTTTTTCTCTATTTATGGATTCTGACTCTGTTACTTTTGTTGCATATGTTTTGCTGCTTGTGATTGGCAATGACAATTGTTTTTTTCTTTTTATTCACATTTTACTCTAAGGTACATAATCAGCAACAGAAATGTTTATGATACTCAACTCTCCTCCCAAAATAATTTATTATTGCAGGATGTTATGGATTTAACTTTTCTATTCTATAAAAAAGTTAGTTTTGTTTATCAACAGTCGTTATTGCATTTGATGGATTTTTATTCCGACACCACCTCTATAAAATACACACAGTTTTTTCAGCTGTCATTTTCATTTAAACCAGACCAGAAATTCAGTCCATCTTCTGTGGAAAAAATTAGATTACAAAATTTTCATTGACACTAAGTATTTGACATCACAGACATTAAACCTGTGTACAATGATTCCATATTCTTATAAGCCAACTATTACAGAGGCTGAAAGGCATGAGCAGATGGACAGAAACTTAGCTTCATATATTAGATGTGAAACATAATAAAGCATTATCATCAGACTGAATATCTGTAGAATCAGCTGATGATAGTGGCAGAACCATTGTTAATTTTAGTTCTTTGATAAAAGAAATTAAGGAAGGTGAAAGCTAGTTATTTGTATTATCTAAAACAAAAATTATTTTAATTGTATATGTAATTTTCTGTTACTACTAACAGCAATATTGAGTAAGTGAGTTTCTTGATGTGATACAAATTTATGCTTTTCTCTATTTGGCACAGCTAGTAACATGCTCTGGTGCATATAAAGAAGGATCTCTACGTATAATCAGAAATGGAATAGGAATCCATGAACATGCTAGTATTGATCTTCCAGGCATTAAAGGAATTTGGCCATTAAAAGTCGATGCAGCCACACAATATGATAATGTTTTGGTTCTCTCTTTTGTTGGCCAGACAAGGTAATATATTGTAGTAACATTAGTATTTAAAACTTTATGTTTTTAGAAAGTATGTACTAAAGAGAAAGTGATTCAGTTTGTGAAACAAATATCATTTTTATAAAAGTCTGTAATACAACTCTAGTTAAATTGTTGTTAAAAATTATTTGGTTCTCGGGCAGCAATATTTTTGATGTGTAATTAATTTTCTCATAACAGGTCTAGGAACATGTGTTTTAGCTCTAGGTGCTTGTCCTATACATTGATGTATGCTGGATTGTCATATGCGTGATGAAAAATGGTCTTTATTGTATAAGGATCTGTATGATGTTTCTAAACTTTCAAATTAAACTTTTTTAATTACAGACTTATCTGAATGAGAGAAGAGAAATGTAATTTAAGGCATAAATGCACAAGCAACATATATGTATATATAATGTTGTAAAGTATGACTGTCTGGAAATAGTAGAGTTGGCTGATTTACAGTAAATCTGTCCCTAATATGAGTTTTTCATTGAGAAGATTGCATGAAAGAACAGTTTGAGGTAGAAAATCTATATGTAGGCCTAAATCATAGTCACCTTCATGATGACAATGAAAAAAAAACAAATTTACTTTGATTTTGAGTTGTTATGCATTCTAAATGGTGAGTTATAAGAATCCCACATGATTTTTGTAAGATGGTGTGTCTGAGTAAGGTCCTGTTTTGATTTCTTTATTATTTATAGAATACTGATGTTGAATGGAGAAGAAGTGGAAGAAACTGAACTTCCTGGTTTTGATACTAGTCAACAAACATTTGTATGTGGAAATGTTAAAGGGCAACAGATCATACAGGTTTGTTGAAAAATATCAAAATTGTTTTAAAAAAATATAGTTTTTATAATATGACCATAACCATCAGGCCTGCTATTGATTAACATTCTTTACTGTGCATGTAATGTGGTTTTAGTGACTCATATTCAAAATTTTATTAACCTGCTTTTGGTTTGTTATAACAACCAGTAGATCATAAAGTATTAGCTAATAATCTATATTTCAATAATATTTAACTTTTAAATTTAAATTTTACAATGTAATATTAAAGAAAATCCAAATTTTTTCATATTTTTTATGTTTATCTTATTCTTATTTTAACTTCCCACAACTGTCTGCAGGCAGTGATGAGTGATATAGATGTGGGATGTTGTGGGTTTGAGCACCCACATCTTACTTTCCCAATTTCTAATTTTCTTATGTGAGACTAGCAAATTGGAGGTTGTAACTGATAACGTGTACCCCACCACAATGTGGTTCCTATTTGTGCAGTCACCTCCAAAACCTAGGATAAATTTTATAATCCCATGTTGTATATTGTACCCTAGGATACTTTTAAAATATGCAGCATATTTTGTTTCATGTTAATGTGTTTTGTTAAATGGCTTAAAATTTTATGGTTATAGTATAATTAATCAGAGGTTGAGGTTTGCTGTTTTTAATGCAGTCCTTCTTCATGATTTTGTTTATTTAGCTTCTTTGGATGTAATTATTTAATATCACAAAATATATATATACATATACACACTACATAGCCAAAAGTATGTGGACACCCCTTCTAATTAGTAGGTTCAGCTATTTCAGCCACATTCATTGCTAACACATGCATAAAATCAAGCATACAGCCATGAAATCTCCATAGACAAACAGTGGGAGTAGAATGGGTCGTACTGAAGAGCTCATTGACTTTCAACATGGCACTATCACAGGATGCCACCTTTCCAACAAGTCAGTTTGTGAAATTTCTGCCCTGATAGAGCTGTCCCAGTCAACTGTAAGTGCTGTTATTGTGAAGTGGAAATATCTAGGAGCAACAACTGCTCAGCCTCTAAGCGGAAGGCCTCACAAGCTCACAGAAAGGGACCGCTGTGCGCTGAAGTGTGTAGTGCATAAAAATCATATGTCCACAGTTGCAACACTCACTATCGAGTTCCAAACTATCTCTGGAAGCAACATCAGCACAAGAACTGTTCATCAGGAGCTTCATGAATTGGGTTACCATGACTGAGCAGCTGCACAAAAACCTAAGATCACCATGCTCAATGCCAAGCATCAGCTGGAGTAGTGTAAAGCACACTGCCATTAAACTCTGGAGCAGTGGAAATGTGTTCTCTGAAGTGACAAATCATGCTTCACTATCTGGTAGTCTTGTGGATGAATCTGAGTTTGGATGTCAGGAGAATGCTACCTGCCTGAATGCATAGTGCCAACTCTAAAGTTTAGTGGAGGAAGAATAATGGTCTGGGGCTGTTTTTCATGGTTTGGGCTAGGCTCTTTAGTTCCAATGAAGGGAAATCTTAATGCTACAGCATACAGTAATATTCTAGATAATTGTGTGCTTCTAATTTTGTGGCAACAGTTTGGGGAAGTCCTGTTTTTGTTTCAGCATGACAATGCCTCTGTGCACAAAGTGGGGTCCATAAAGACATGGTTTGCCAAGGTTGGTGTGGAAGTACTTTACTGGCCTGCACAGAGCCCTGACTTCAACCCCATCAAACACCTTTGGGTTGAATTGGAATGCTAACTGCAAGCCAGGCCTTCTCGCCCAACCTCACTAATGCTCTTGTTGCTGAATAGGAGCAAATCCCCACAGACATGTTCCAAAATCTAGTGAAAAGCCTTTCCAGAAGAATGGAGGCTGTTATAGCAGCAAAGGGGGTACCAACTCCATATTAATGCCCATGGTTTTGGAATGAGATGTTCAACAAGCACATGGATGTGATGGTTGGGTGTTCACATACTTTTGGCCATGTAGTATATATCAAATTGTTTTAATTAATTTTGTATACAGCATATGTATTTTACTATGAAATAGAAATGTGTGTAAAAAAAATATTTTAATTTCAATAATTTAAATCTTTCTGATTCATCGTTGTTGCTGATTAAGTGAAGATTCAATGAAAACTGAGGACTGTTGGAA
Source organism: Tachypleus tridentatus (assembly GCF_004210375.1). Classification (NCBI taxonomy): domain Eukaryota; kingdom Metazoa; phylum Arthropoda; class Merostomata; order Xiphosura; family Limulidae; genus Tachypleus; species Tachypleus tridentatus. Next base: position 42,068,459 of record NC_134833.1, on the reverse strand, counting down.
ACTATGGATGTAATAAAACATCTAATTACCATCACTAATCTGTAGTTTAAAGTAGCATAGTTTTGTAAATATATATTTATCAGTAGAATTTAAGATTTATCCATTGTAGTTTGAATTTAAAAACTATTTGATTAATTTTGATAATGAAAAATAAAGTATTAGTTAAGAAGGACAAGATTTTTCTTTCTTTTCTCTAAATTTTATACACATTTTGGTGAAGAAGAGTTCAAAGAGATTATATTTTGTTTAAAAATAATTGTGAAACTCGTATATTTTATTAATAGAAGTCCCAGGTGTTTTTTCTGATCTATCTTTGTAAATGTTAATATTCTGTTTATTATCCAGTTACAAGTCCAACTGCTTTGTTGTGTAATATAGGTGACTGCAGCATCTGTTCGATTAGTAAGTAGCAAGACAAGAAAGTTACTCAATGAATGGAGACCTCCAGCAGAAAAGAATATAAGTGTTGTTGCATGTAACAACAGTCAGATTGTTTGTGCTGCAAGAGAAAATCTTTATTATCTAGAAATTCTTGATGGAAAAGTGAAACAAGTTAGGTAGGTTAGTAAGTGGTGAATTTTTAATAATTTTGAACTTAAAAGACAGTTAAATATATTTTTTGTGCTAGACTATTACATACAGAAGTGTAAATATTCTCTGTTTTAACAGTGTCTAGTGGAAATGCTCAGTAACTAACTTATGTCAAAGTGCCAAATGTTGTTTATAAGACACTTCAAAAATAAGTTATTTGAAATATTTTCCAAGTCTATTTTACTTGTGTCTAGTAGAAATACTTGGTAGACTTATGTCAAAGTGTTAAATGGTGTTTATAAGGCACTTTAAAAAGTTATTTGAAATATTCTTTACGTCTATTTTACTAGTGTCTAGTAGAAATACTTGGTAGCTATCTTATATCAAAGTATAAATATTGTTTATATTGTACTTAGAAAAGTAGTTCTGTAATCAAAAGTTTTTTGTTTTTTGCTTGGTGGTATTAGCACCAACTTTTAGAATTCTCTGTGTGCATATAATTCTTTTTGGAAAAATTAACACACCAATTTTGAATAGGCTGAATATGGCTTAGTGGTTAGTATGCTTTACTGTGGAGCTGATATTCCATAATTCATGTCTTGTTAGAGCCATATAAATTATTTATCCATGGATGCATTATAAGATTGAAGGTCAAATCCTGTTGTTTCATCTGTCAAAAGATCACTGTGGGTGTTATTGATTAGCTGACTTCCCTTTAGACTACCACTTAAATTAGGAATCCAACAAGTATGCCTACCTAAACATTGCTTTTAATTAAGAACTAAATTATAAACTGCAGAAAGGTCTGAGATTTGATGTATCTCCTTCCTTATTTTTTGTAAAAATCTTGATATTTCAAAACTACTGAATCTAATTACAGTGAGTAATCAGAGCTAATTAAAAATTATTTATTTCAATACTTTATTGCATACAACTGTCACTATAATTACAAGTTGAAGGTGTAATAAAATTTTGTAATTTTATTTCACAATTTCTAATTTAAAATACTCACAACATTAAACGACACTTTGAAAAGTGTTTTAGCTGTACACTTTCATAATGTTCTAACTGTCGCTCACTTCTCCATGGTAAATTATCTACTGGTTGTTTAAATATATTTGGCTGATATAATATTTTATTTCACCTTTAAAATTTTTCTCTCTTTTAATGCCTAGTTTGGACAAAAACTGATGATTGCAACTCAAAGTTCAGTAGTCGTAAAAGTATGATTCAAATGTCTGTGTAACAAAACAGCACTTCACAGGTACATGCACCTCTCTTCATTTCGAAGTTATATTTAACCATTACAATCTGTATCTCCCTTGTTTAAGTTCCATAGAACTAATTGCATTCCTTTGTATAGTGAGTCAGTCACAGCCCCAGCTAAATGTACAACTCATAGTATGAGGGTTGCATGTTCAAACACCCACAACTGAAAATGCTCATATATTGTAGTTGCTAACTGGGCTTGTCACCCATGTGTAAAATTATTGGCTTGTACAAATTATGGGCTGACAATATACTAGTTGGAATTAAGGGCATTTGGGGAAAATGTCACAACCCTAATAGATTACATTTTGTATTAATTATTTCTATATATTTAATATTTACACAAAAACTTGTGCTGTGCACATTTTTTTCCTCTTAAAGCTCTACAGTAATGGAATATGAGGTAGCTTGTATTGATATAAACCCTCTAGAAGAAGGGAAAGATGAAGCCCAACTGTGTGCAGTAGGACAGTGGACTGATATTTCTGTGAGGATACTACGTCTACCAGCATTGGGAGAGATGCATAAAGAAATGTTAGGAGGAGGTAAACACTAATTATGGTGTACTTTTAAAAGTATTATGATTTGAATTTAATTCATTGCCCTGTTTTGTGTTTACAGATTATTAGTTTTGTATTACTCATGATTTATGATAATTTTTTCATAATAAATGTCAGGGTTTTATAGATTTTTTTTTCTTTTATCAGAAATTATACCAAGGTCAATCCTGGCTACAACATTTGAAGGCATTCATTATTTGTTGTGTGCTTTGGGTGATGGGTCTCTTTTCTATTTCATATTGAAGTCAGACTCGGGAAATCTTACTGACAAGAAGAAAGTAAGTTATGTTTGATTATAATAATTACTGTGTATTTTATTGCATAGAAATTACAATATTTACAGAATGAAGTTGCTGACATTAATTTGGTTAGTTGTTTTAAGTTACAGATAAATAATGAAAAAACCTTTTTATATATGAACACCCATTAACCTTTTTGCAGTGGGCTTGGTATAAAATACCAAGTCTGTATACACATTTGCCCTGATAAAGTGTTGATACTATAACTTTTAATACAGTATACATATCTTCACAAAATTTGGTAGACTTTTAGGAAATGTTAAGGATCTTTTGTGCACACAAAAAAATTAGATTTTGTAATGAAGTATTTTTACTAAGATTTCTTTGTATATATATTGGGTCTGTTTTGTTACTCGTCTAATTGCAAAGTGATTTTAATGTTAAGATTAAAATACTTCCCTTCATCCTAAAGATATCAAATACATTTGTGTAATCCCTAAAAACCTAAATTCATTTAAGACATTTGTTTTCCATGAAACTTTATATTTTATCTGTTATTTTAACTAATCTTCTAACTATAAAAAAAAATTGAAGTAAATCTAACTTAATTTCTTTCTGGAATTAATTCATATTGTAGTATGAAATTGTTTGTTTAGTTCAGAGTGCAAGCTCCTCTCTCACAGGAAAGCTTATGATCATCTTGGATGAATTTGTAAAATCTCTTGTTGCATAGTTAGGCAGAAACATTTTAAGAGTTAGGATAAATTTTCTACTTTTTACATCTTGTTAGTCTGTGTTCTCTTGTGCATTATTTAATTAATTACAAATTGTTTCATACATTACTTCCATTCTTATTAAAGAAGTAGGGTAAAGTGTCATTAACAATTGATAGCAAGAAAAAGGAAGATTGGATAAGTACTTTATTTCTATGCTAACTGAAAAACTACCAAATTTTGTATAGATATATGCACTGTATTGAAAGTTAGAAGTAGTAAATCTATTAAAACTTTAAATGAGTACAAAGAGGTCACATGATCTGTCAGATTGATCAAGCCTGTGTTGAAAAGGTTAAATCTTGAAAGAGAGAATATGACAGATAGGTGTGGTAAGGGAGGGTCTGTTTTGCTATTTGATGGGTCTGTAACAAGATTGAAAATGATGAAAAGTATGTATTGTCTGGACAATCATGATTTGATAGTGAGTAATTTACATTAAATTTTGAACATATTGGAATGGCAGTGAATAAATTACAGAAGAAAGGATGCTAGAGAAAAAAAAATCACATTTCTTACACTAGGGGACATTCAGTATTTTTTTCATATTGCCTTACAAAATCAAGAACTTAATTTGTATAGTATGAAAATGTGGAATTATCAGCTGTGATTTTATGCTATACTAATTGGTATAACATAAACAAGAAATAGTTCAGTTAAATGTTTAATAACTAAAAACAATGTGTAGTGAAGGATGCCCATTGTAAAAGTGTTAAAATTAGATTTGTTGGACAGGTTTTGGAAAAGTCACCCAAGTTTAATGCTGAGAGAAACATCAGATAATGGTAAAGGAATATTGGCTATAATTCCATAGTTGCTATGTATATCTACGCAAGTGGCAAGTTTTTAGTACACAAAAAAATCAAACCCAAACATGTTACAGAAGAAATTGTAATTAAGATATGTCTGTGAATTGACAACATCAGTCTGATAAGTCAGAAGGCAAAGAGATGTTAATGTAATGATAACAAAAAATTGTACATCATATAATTGTAGATTGTATTTGCCTATCCTTTATAACTTCCAAAATGCATATCTGCAGTGTTTTGTTTATGTATTGCATCTCATATTTACTGTGCCATGAATTGTTGTTAATTTAGTAATGTTTGGTAAAATGAATAGTTGATAACTCTGACACCAATTATATAATACCGTGTTGAATGAAACTCTGTAACAGGTTATGACATGCACCTTTTGACTCCTGCCCATTCACATAAGGTTGAACAGGATGCAATCAGATTGAAAATATCTAGAGAAGTTAACTTTATAAGTTTTTTTGGTTTTTTCCTAACAATCAAGTTACAGTTTTAAAACAGCAGACAGTCTATTAATTTGTTTGGAATAGTGATTCAGCAGTCCTATTGGCTATCCAAAATGCTTTGTAGGCAAGAAGTCAAGTCTTGCCAAGGTTGAGAGAAAATATGAAGTGTATATTTAATGTTTCTGAAATTGTGATATTAATATTCTTTTTCTAACATTTCATCTCATGAAATTGGTTTACTGTTGAAGGTCAAAAGTATTTTTTTTTTTTTTTTTGTAAGTGTAACATTCTTTGTTTTTGTGTTTTTAGGTCACTTTAGGAACTCAGCCAACAGTTCTGAAAACATTCAGATCGTTATCAACAACAAATGTGTTTGCTTGTTCAGACAGGCCTACAGTTATCTATTCTAGTAATCATAAGCTAGTGTTTTCCAATGTAAACCTGAGGGAAGTGAATCATATGTGTCCTTTAAACTCTGAGGGTTACCCCGATAGGTAGGTACCACTTTTTGTGTGTACATTGCTATGATTATTTTTACATACGTATTCTGGTGAGTTGTAAATAAATGGGTGAATTTTCATGATTTCAATTATACTCTGAAAATTTATTTGTTACATTTCTTACACTCTCACACTTGAGTGACAAATATGCTATTTCTGTCAATGTTTACACTAAGTGGTTAAAATGTTAATTTATGTTTATATGTAGTTTTTTTAACTTTTTGTAGCAAGATCCATACTTCATTTTAACATTCATAATTTTTTAATACTGTATATCTATTTGTGTGTGTTAAAATTTATAAAATATAATCCTTGTTTTGGCCTACAGATAAGTGTGTAAAACTGTCAAAGGAGGGATTAAATTTTATAAATTTGTGATTGTGATATTAATTCTTGTTTCATTACTTTTTGCAGCAAAATCACTACTTTATTTTAAAGTTCATAATTTTTAATACTGTTGTTTGTCTTTTTCATGTTATAATTATAAGAAGGACATACTTTACCTTTAGAAACTTAATTTTATCCATTGGTATGTAGCATCATCTGTTGGATTGCAAATATTTTTATGTATGTGCATGGTATATTTACCATTTATTTAAAAAAAAAGTATATATTTATCGGAATATCAAAGCTGGAGAAATTTTATAGTTCAAGACTTCTAGAGGCTATCCGTGTTGATGTGATCAGGTAGTTAGGTAGTAGAAAAAAATTGCTATTTTAAAAATTGTTATACCAGAAATGTTAGCAATCTTTTCAATGTATTATTAGAATTTCTATACATAATATATCATAACCAATACTTTTAATGGTTAGTCTATCACTTAGGGCTTCAATAGTATGGGAATTATTTGGAAACCTTTTTAATCCCTAATACACACACAGCATATTGTTAATTATTTTTGTTTCTGGAAACTTTCTGCTTGCTTTTGTTTACAAAATAACAAATTAATTAATATTGTTTGTTGTGAAACCCCAGTCTTGCTTTAGCTGGAGACAACACCTTGTTGATTGGAACAATTGATGAGATTCAGAAGTTACACATAAGGACTGTACCCTTAGGAGAATCACCGAGGTAAGTGGGTAAGATAGAATGTTCAACATGGGGGTGTTATATGTTCTCTAGATTAAACTGGTAAAATTTGAAGTCATATAATTATTATAGTAATCCGTATTAGTGTAAACTTTATGACAGTATACACATTATCAGTCTCTGAGATGTAGTAAATTTACTTGTAAAACTTTAAACAATATCAATATTACTATATACAATTTCTTATTGAATGTGCTATTACAATGTTCTTAAAATGTTATGGAGCAGGAACTATTGTATGAAAAACATTTTTTGAGTTAATTATTTGCATGTTTATTTGTAAAACTATTTGCTGATGAAGTGGTAAAAGAAATCAAACTTGAAAAGTAATTGTTAATAACTTCTAAACAAAAATAAGCTTATTATATAGAATAATAAATAATTTTGTATGTAAAAATAACAAAGCCGATATTAATTTTGATGGATTGAGGAGTGAGAAAATGGTATACCACTCTATTTATACAACATTTTAAATAATATGATGTTTATAGGCTAAGAACAATATAGTAAGTAGTCCAGTTTGAAACAACAAACTTAAATATTTTGACCTATGAGTTGGCAAGTAACAACCTGCCCTCATATCATCTATGAGTGCATAATTACTTGTGTGCACTCTACACAATTACTTTGCAACTGTATCTGTTTGGTGTGTGTGCGTGTATATATAAATACAGTTTTATACATCTAGTTCAAGGGTTCTGTGTTGAACAAAGCAATTCTAACTTAGCAGTAGATGCCTAATGCAAGAGTTTCCTATATAAAGACATGCTACCACTGCCAAAGTTTGACATGGCTTTGTGCAAGAGATCTGGACTGAACGCAAGCATTGTTTTCAAACTAAACATGACCTATTGCAATCTAAGGTTATACTGCAAACAGTGTGATCTTTAAAATATACCTTTCAAGGGATAAAAATAAAAGGAGAAATTCTTATATTGATAACCTTGAAAAGTCTTTGTCTTAGCACAGAGTGCACTACTGTAAGAATAAAGATACAGTTAGAAATGGTAATACTGAAATTGGAAAACAAACATCATTTATTAATCCATTCAGAGAAAAGGTTGCCATTCTGACTAGATGGATGTAAAACTATAGCAAAAAGGTATCAGCATTAGCCAGGAAATGTCCAAAGATAGCTCTAAGAACAGCTATGAGAAAGATAGGCTTAGAACCAAGTCATTTTGAACCTTAGTACCAAAAAAAAACCTATGAGGCAACTGTAAAACACTTAAACACAAAATTAGGAAGTGGGAATTGGAACACCAAAAATTAAGGATGTGGGTAGGGTAACATTACAACACTTGATAGTTTTTGACACGGTGCAACCTCATAGTAGGTGTAGCCTTCATTATGCCTCTCATACTTTGTATTTTACTTTGAACCTTGATCCAATTATAGACTTGAATTGAGTTTCATCAGTAGTTAATCCAGTCCTTTTGAAATATTTGATACTATTATGTTGTCCCACCAATCAGATGGTTAGCTATAATGTCTCATAAGCAAAGTATGATCTTTTGTAGTTTCTTGTTTCACTTCTGACATTAAACACTCAACTTATGTCGTGTGCATTTTATTAGGGTCACATAATTTGATTATGTAAATGTATCTGTATTTGGATGCTGAAACAAAGTTTAAGGCAGAGAAATTTAACTATATATATACACACACACACACACACCTTTCATTTAGTTTGAATAGTTACCAAGTTACAAAAAACTTGCAAAGTATGACTGGGTGGAATGATGGCCACGTCCATGTTGAAGTTGCATTATGTCAACTACTGGGTGCTATAATGCTATCTAATCAATTCCATCTTGTTTTCTTTTTTGGTGCTCCCATTTCTACTTTCTAATTTTTTATCCAAAGATTTTTATATTTGTAACCATTTATAACCTTCAAAATGCATATCTATGGTTTTTCTCAGTTTTCCTGTGAAATGTGGTACTTTTGTTACCATGAACTGTTGTCAAATCAGCAGTGTGTAGTCAATAATTTTGACATAAATTACATAATATCATATTAAATGGCACTCTTTAAAAGGTTGTGGAATGTTAACTTGGATCCCTACTTATGCACATAAAGTTAATAATTAGGATTAGATGACCATATAACTTGTTAATTCATGACAGTAACAAGAAAAACCAATTGTTTGCACTTAAGATTCAGCTTACTTAAATCTTTAATTTACTCATAAACATTGATGTTATTAATTTGTTTATTTGTATCACGTAGATACGTTTTTATCAAACATTTATTTCTTGTAAACACATTTTTCTTTGACATTCTTAACTATTTAATATATTAAGCTCACGTATTCTGTTCCAGGAGGATAGCTTATCAGGAAGCTACTCAGACGTTTGGTGTGATATGTATGAGACAGGATATTCATGATAGTAGTGGTCTTACTCCAGCCAGACCTAGTGCTAGCACTCAGGCACAAAATATAACATACAGGTGAGATCATGTGCAACCTTAGCTTTGGACCAAGTTTTCCAATGTTTCAGCTAGATCTGTATGGTTACTGGTTTAGAATATAACACTCAGTTGAGCAGTATGTCTTACAGATGAGTTCTAAGTTGAGATTTTAACTAAAGAAGGAACTCAGAAGGTGTTAAGTGTCTGACATTTTGTTCTGTTTCTTTAAGTGGTAACGTCATAACATGTAATAAAACTTTTATGTATATTTTATGAATTCTTTTAACCTGAATTAAACTGTTTAAATATACACACATATATATAAAACAATGACATTATGTCTCATAAGTGTTGCTGATGATTATAATTCAAGAAATGTTTTTTTTTTATTGAAGATGATGAATTTTGTCTTTTAGCATATAAAGAATCCATAGAATGTTTTGAAAGATAAATCTAAGGCAGTGTTGTGTTGTTGTTTTTTTGCCATGAACTGTTTTTAAACTTTCATCTGACATGACTGTTTTATTACCAGCTGTGTTTCTTTGTTAAAATCTGAAAATGATTAATGCAGGCTCATTATGTAATTGTGAACACTGCTTTAAATAATTCATTGCACAATAATGGTTTATTACATATCAAGTAATACTGTTTCAGAAGTTTATAATTAATTGCTTATTTGTTTTAAAGTTGCAGTGATTAGGCTATAAAGATAAGAAGAAAAAAATTATTCTCTAACAAATATTTCCATATTTAGTTCAAGTGTGGTTAAGCCTGGGAACAACACATTTGGGGGCAGTAGCAGTAGTGACCAGTATGGACAGGAAATAGAAGTTCACAGCCTTTTGATTATTGACCAACATACATTTGAGGGTGAGGTCTACCTCTGAATGTGTTTTCTTGTGTTAATGTAATACTTGTGTAAAGAAACATTATACTTATTTGATGAAGTAAAATTTAGTTCAACTTTTGAGAACTTTGCATCTTTAATAAATAAAAATCACTAAATATTTCACTCATAATACAACTTTTTCTTATGGGAATCACAATGGCGAGCTTCTATGAAGTTGTCACAGCTCTTGTCACATAGTTAGAAAGCCAGAAAATATGAAAGTTAAGGAAATTGTACATTTTTTGCATGTTATTAGTCTTCATTCTCTGGTGTATTATTCAATGAAATTAAAATTTAGAATATTATTACCATCAGTGTTAAAAAAAATAATAAAAGTAGGGTTAAGTGTCATTGACAATCAATAGGAAGAAAAAATATTTTGTTCAGTTCTTCATTTTGTAATTTTTCATGTTTATTATTTTAAAAAATAGCATAGCCCCCTTGCACTTCGCATTGCCTCTGGAACATTTATTGAGGGTAATATAGTAATATGTTAAGTGACATTGTGTAAAAAGTTGTGGCATGTTCACTTTCCTCCCCCATCTGTGTCTGTGGGGTTAATATTTTTTATCAGAAATAATGAATGGTTAAGAAATATAACTAGATTTAGTTATATATATATAAAGAAGACCCCATATTAATAAAATATTTTAAAATTTTTGAGCTTCATTGAAGTAAACTGTGAAAGTTGAGCACTTTATTGAATATTGTAGTTTTCTAATCATTAGTAATTGGTGAAAGTTCTGTTTTGGAGACTTTTTGTTTTCTCTTGTAATCATTATGTAATTTTTTAAAGTAAACTTTGAGTACTTTTGATCAAGTTATGATTTTCTATTTCACAGTTCTTCATTCTCATCAGTTTATGGCTAGTGAATTTGCTTTGAGTATTATTTCTACAAAACTAGGAGAAGATCCAAATGTATATTTTATTGTTGGTACTGCAATTATAAATCCCGAGGAATCTGAGCCGAAACAGGGGAAAATAATCATTTTTCATTGGTCAGATGGTAAGCAGTAGTCCATTGATATTTTTGCATATATGATAAATGTTTTGGGAAAGAAATCTATATTTCTGTTTATAGGAGGTTGAACATCATTGGTATTATTGAAAAACATTATGTCAGAGTTAGCTTGTCTTGCTAAAACTTGTTGTTATTATCAAGTTTAACTCTTGAAAATCAAATTTTTGTTCTTATGTTGCTTAATAACAAGATTAACTAAAAGTGTCAAATTTTAACTGAAAAAACAATTACTTTGTTCTTCCAGTTTTCCTTACATTTTAAGTATTTTCCTCAAATAGCTGTAAGTAAAAGGAAATAAATAGTTTCATATATTTAAAAATGGTCATAAGGTTAAGATTTAGAAGTTGGAATGAATTTATTTTGCCTTGTAAACATGAAACATTTATTCCTGTATTCAATTCGTTCAAGCCTTCCCAGTACCAACTGCAGCTGCAATTGGAAGTACTTGATTTACCAATAACTTCTGCTATATTAATGTTATACATAATATTAGGAGTTGTATGGTAAAAAAGAATGAAATTGGTATCCAACTTGTATTAGCTTGATGAAACCACAACAAAGTTCATAAAGAAGCACTCATGTACTAATATATATATATTTTTTTTTAACAGGGAAACTTCAACAAATTGCTGAAAAAGAAATTAAAGGTGCCCCATATACCCTAGTAGAATTTAATGGCAAACTCTTAGCAAGTATCAACAGCACAGTGAGACTCTTTGAATGGACTGCAGAACGTGAACTCCACAATGAATGCAGTTTCTTTAATAACATAATAGCTTTATACCTAAAAACAAAAGGAGATTTTGTACTTGTTGGAGACTTGATGAGATCGATGGCTTTACTAGCATACAAACCTTTAGAAGGAAACTTTGAAGAGGTATCACATTTTTTCAGAAGTGAACGTAATTTTTGGATCCTGTTGTCAGTCATTTTGTGTCTTAATTTTTTCAATTTGCTCATTTTTTGTATCTTGGCTAAACCCCTAAATAAGAAAAAAATATTGTATATATAAGATGTATTTGTTAATACAAATTTAATATATAGGGATTTTATGCATAAGTAATTCCAAAATATTAGTTATAACTTAGGTGTCAGTAGATTTGTCAAGAAAAGCCCTACCCATCTCTCTCTGTCTTTCAAGCTTAATATTTAATCAACTTTACATACATGGCTGATTGACATGCTTATTACCAGTAGAACAAATAGTCTCTTTTACATAAATATTTCCAAGTTATCTGTTACTTTTCTTATATAAAGCAATAGTCAGTAGAACTGTATCATATGAAGCTAATTTTTAGGTGGTTCTAGCAATTATTGAATTTTTATCTACTTGGAACATCCCTATATAGCAAAATGAATGAAAATAGTTTTGGATATTCTGTTTTGGTTACTAATGTTTTAAAATACATATTTGAATGCTTCATGAATTTTTTTTTAATACAACCAATTTATTGAAAAAAATTGAGGCCTAGCACAGTTTTTACATCAGTGAGTGTAAAATTTATATTCTGTAAGAAACAACTAGTGTACTTCTGCTGTGATTTATTGTTCTGGACAAGGGAATAGATAAACTGCTTCCATAGTACAAATTTAGGCAAAAAACATAAAACACATTATAAAGATTTATAATTGAAATTGCAAAAAGTAATTTGAAACCCTGAGGCAATTAGATATTCAAAGAATAATTTTAAAAAACAGGTATTGATTTTGTTTCATCTTTTTCTTTTCACTGTTCATTGATGATTTTACAACAGTTAGTGTTAGGGTAAAGAAAATAAGAAGGAGAAATAAAAGATTTACCAAAAAGAAAAAACAAATCTTGATATCCATTTACGAGGTTCTAGGGTAGTGTCTTTTAAACTTGTGTTCACAAGTTTGGCAAAAAAAAAAGTTTATGAACAAAGCCAAATGAGGCAGTTGAAGTACATTTTGTAACAGCTGGAATCATGCAGATTCAGAATGTGTGAAAGAGGGTTACCACCAAAATAAATATAGGAACCTCTGTTGTATAAGTTATGCAAATGAAATATAAAAACTGTAAGATTAAAATAAGTATTCTTATTCTTAACATAAAACATTTCATTGAGACTGACTCAGTAAAAGCTTTCTAAATTTGCAGACAAATCTCTAATAAAATTTTTTTTTTTTTTAAATTGATTTCTTACGCAAAGCATATTTTTAATGTTTACGAACAGTTTATCAAAACCCATGAATATACACTAGTACATTCATAGTTATATTATGAATGGTTTTGTGGTTATCTGGTGGTTGCAAGATTAATCACAGTAGACATTATAGAAGCTATCATTTTGAAATTTTACAATCTCAAATGGAGAAACAAGAGCACTTGTGCGTCATGTGATACAGAGAAGTGAAGACAAAGAATTCCTGATGTGGTAAGTTACCTCCTCTCTCATAAATAACTATTCTTGTTCATTGCTGCCCTCTATATGCAAACTTTTTACATATGTCACAAGCCTTTTATCTCCCCTCCATTCGAATTATCTGATTCTAATGTTTCTCATGTAAATCATCATGTGTCAACCCTCCACCAATAAGAGTGCAACATACTTGAATGATGTAAGTGGCTCCCTCTATTCTGTTTTACCAAAATATCAGTTTTCATTTGGCAGTATTTGTGTCAAAATGTGTTTTATTTTGGTGCTCTTCATGTGAATCGTAATTTTAATAGTTTAATTTCATTTAATTTCCCTCTCTTAAAACTTTTCACACACTCATATTTTACATAAAACACTTTCGCTTGATTAACATATTTCAGCAACAAATTCTGAGGTTCATGTTCCCATTTGGGTGTGATATATTTATAGCACTATTTTCATAGGGTTGCAGGTGGGGGAGACCTGTCATTAACTTTCTCTTTTGTTGTGCATTATGAGATTGAACGTTATATGGGTCAATCATCATCTCCTGAACTTGCTTCACTAATCCTCCAAAACAAGCCAAACCTGTTCAGTCCAATGAAGAATGCTTATCATTTTTACACCACCAGATTTTCCTGTACCACTCCTGCCAAGTAAGGCATTTCTCAGCATGATTTCTCAGGTATATTATATTTTATGTAATCCCGTGTTTTTCCATGATTCCTTATTACTTACATGTCTCATTTCTCATCTTTGGCTCTCACTTTATACATGTGGTTTCATTGTAGATGGAGTTTTGTAGGTCACAATGTGGCCTTGCTCTGGATATGTTTGCTGCCTTTTTATTTTTGGGATTTGTACTTTTTTTTTCTTTGGTGATTGATATGTTTTCAATCATGTATCTGAGACATTGAGATCTTGTGTAATCTGAGTGTCAACACTTGATCCTTTTCTCTTTGGTTGCAAATTTTTCACATTTGGAGCCATGACACACCCTTGTTCCTTTCTCATCCATGTTCTTATTTACCTGTCCCTGTCCTTTCAGGTGTATCTTATCTTGTATGGATCACGTTTTGGCCATAGTTTTCTCTCACTTGGATGGGCAAAGAGTATACTTGGTTCAGAAATGGTGATGTTCCCCTCATCAAATCTGCAATTCTGACTTTCTTGCATTAAAGAGTGTCCTTTGAATGCTTTTTTTTTTTACAATGCACTGGTCTTCCCATCTGTTCATTGTGGGATTCTAGCTTTTTATGTGACAAGCAGAAATATACCTTATTGGAGGTTATAATTATTTTCTATTTAAAATGTATTTCTGATAGGTCCTTACCTCTTCTCACAATTTCCCTCTACACCCTCCACTCTTCTCACTGGACACTGGTGCTTCCATCATCTCCCAAAACTCAAAGTGACAGTTCAGTAGAATGGAATGGAGAGATTTGTATATGTAATTAGAGTATGTTGCATTCCTTTTGATGGAGGGTTGTTGCATGATGATTTGCTTGAAAAACACATTGGAATTAGTCAATTTCAACAGAGGGGAGAAAGAAAGCTTGTGGTTTGTGTAAACAGTTTACATATAGAGGGCATCACTGAGCAAAAATACAGGGGGTGAGTGCCTATATAGGAAATACAATTTCAGTGTTGGAAAGTTATAACTTTCCACTTGTTTGCTTTTGAATTTATGAAATGGAAACTTGAGTAGCATAAAAACCTGAATTTACAAAGTGCATTTTTTATACCAAGTTTATTACCATTGAACATAAAAATCATTAAATTTTAAATGTAATTATAAAATGTAATGATAAACCAAACACATTTGTCAAATTGATGGAACCTGTGTGGACAGGGTTAACAAACCAGTGCTGTTGATCAGGGTTTGGAAGTTTAATACACAGTAATATTGCTCTGAGGTAGATAGTTTAAAGACACCTTTAGTGGTGTAGAATTTGAATTGTAATCACACACACAGAAATAATGCTTTTCACTGGATGCACTGATGCTCAGTTCTACTGTCAGTAAACCTGTAAGTTAACAGATAATTTGGTTTGTTACTTGTCGATATGTAGTTTCAGCATTTTTGAAGAAATGTTTTCAATACAAGAGCTTTAACAGCCTTAAAAACATCAAAAGTTTTATTTGGGTCACCTGTTTTGCTCAATTTTTAGATTGCCCGGGATTATCAACCAAACTGGATGTCAGCTGTAGAAATACTTGACGATGATAATTTTTTGGGTGCAGAAAATTCTTTTAATTTGTTTGTTTGTCAGAAAGATAGGTAAGGGTTTTTACAAGTAATTTTTGATATGTGTATTTAAATATTGTTCTCAAAACCACATACTTTAACATTATTCATGACTAACTCAACAGTTGTTATGTTTTTCTAGATCAGCATAAAGCAAGTATTAAAATTGTAGGAAAAATAAAAACAAAAATTCTTGGCCTCTTTTGAGAAGTTGGTTTGGAATTGGGAGAAAACAGTTTTTCTCGTGATGAAGAAAAGACCATGATAAATGGAGATTGCTGGGATATTAGTCATTGTGTATCAAAGATTTAAGTGTTAAATAGTATTTTACTCTTGAATTTCATCAAAATATTACATACAATCCTTACAAAAATAATATGTGCAGTAAGGTTTTAAATCCCATGATAGTTTTATGAGTATAGCATATGCATGTTGTGATATTTTGAAAATGAATCACAATGTGATATTAATAAGCAAACAACCAGTCAGTTCTTTCAATGTGTGTGTGTGTAGTTTGTTTGAGTTGTCCCTTGACACAAAGACACAAACACATTTTTTAAAATCAGTATTTACTTTTTTTCTAGTGCTGCTACAAATGATGAGGAAAGACAACACTTGCAGGAAGTGGGACAGTTTCATTTGGGAGAATTTGTTAATGTCTTTAGGCATGGTATGGTTAAACAGCACTTTAAGAGATATGCTGTTCTATCTGAACTATTTAGTCTTTACATGTTATATAGGTTTGCCAAGAACTCTATTTAAAGAGTAGTGAAATTATAAACAGTTTTAGAATGGAAAAATAAACTTAATTAAGCTCTCTTTTTGAATCTTTATATACAATTTGTTGACCCAGGAAGTTTAAAGTATAGTGTAATGTTTTATTCATTGTAGTTCTGCTTGTCTTTATTTTTTTGTAGAAATATCAGTGCAGATATACTTACATAGAGATAAATAAAATTGTAGCTTTTAAGTATATTTGACCCCTTGTAAAAAAGTAATGCTAAGGTTATGTTTTATTTAAGCTGTGGAAGATATCCTGGGGTGCAAGTACCATATATATATATATAACTTCCTAAAATTGTATATTTCTGTTTTAATAGTAATTATAATTGGTATTCAATTCTGATTTATCAGGGATCTGAATAATAAACAAGGTAAATTCAGTTTTATTTTTATTGTGTACCATAAAATATAAGCATTTACCCAACCAATTTATGGTATAATACATTTGAGAGAAAAGACCTCTTTCTGTACAGTTAGCTGGATGTTGGTTTAAAATTTTAGACGTGCATATGAAATAAATAAAAATTATATTTCTGCTAATCATTTATCACCACCATAATTGTTGCATTGTGTATGGTTACCACATCATTTCTAACTTTTGGGCTCTCTGTTTTCAAATGTTAGGTATTCCACCTTAGATTTCTTTAATTCTAAGTTTGATTTTAATGACTATGTTTTGTCTTTAGGATCTCTGGTTATGCAGCATCCTGGTGAGATGACAACTCCAACTCAAGGCTCTGTACTTTTTGGAACGGTTCATGGAGCTATAGGTAGGTTTTTTGTTAAAGTTAATAATTTTTCTAATTATTTAATTTTTGTGGTATTATTATTATCTTTAATTCTGTCTCTTTGGGGCCTAGTACAAACAAGTGGTCAGTATGCCAGACGCACTTTGGTGCAGCGGGTGGGGGTTATAAGGGTGAAGGTCGAATTTCACTTTTTGGGATAATCAGTGAATGATGTTAGTTAAGTGTATACCCACTAGTGTATCACTTCACAGTTAAGGACTGCTAGTGTAGATAGCTCTCATGTGGCCGTGCACAAAATCTAACTCAATCTTTTAAATTATATTTTGATCTCTTTCATGTTATACTGTATTTCAGGGTTGTGATTAACATATAGGAGAACATAAACAAAAAGTACTATAAAGTTTCAACAAAAATATCTCTCATAACTTATATCTTTAATGACATTTAATAATAAGTCGTGTAGTTGCATTATAGCAGTAAGTTAGTGGCAAGAGAGCAATAAATTAGTTGTATCATGGCAACAATTTAAACATTTTCATCATAGCATTGTATTATACAGTGGCATTGTGGCAATAACTCAGTTGCATTATGAAAGTAATTTAGGCAGTGGCATCATGGCTATTTTACACAGTTACATCATGGTAGTAGGTTAGACAGTTGCATCATGTTAGTATGTTAGTTGTATTGTGACAGAAAAACAGTTTCATTATGACATTAAGTTAAACAGTTTATTCATGGTAGTAAATCAGATAATTGCATCACAAGAGTTTATCTTGATTTTAAAATGTATGTAGCTAGTGCAGTTAATTAAGGAAAATTGTTTTAAAATAAATTTATAAATGCTCAATAACTATTTTAATTCAGTTTATTTAAAACTGTAAGGACTTCTCTGTGATTTATCATGGAAAAACAAAAACATACAAGTGTAAACAAAACACTAATCCACACATGGACCTCTCTCTCAGAAATGTGTGATCTTTAATTTGTGGCCAAAACTTTAATACTGCTGTGGAAGTAGAGAGCATTCTGAAGGCAATATGAATAATAATTTACTTTGATTTCTTGGCTCCTGGTTGGGTGTATTTTATTTACATAAGATTTTATGAAAAATGAAATATGAAATATTTTTTTCTATTCATATATCTTTTTATATCTTAAACAGTTCTTTTTATCCAAGTATTTTTGTTTTTTTCTATTGCAGGACTTGTAGCTCAAGTTCCAGCAGAATTCTACAATTTCTTATTGGATGTCCAGACAAAACTGACCTCTGTAATCAAATCTGTTGGCAAAATAGATCATTCATTATATCCTTCAAAAACTAGTTTGTAACAGAAGCAGAAACTTGTAGATTTGGGTTTAGATTTATTTTTTTATTGCAAGAGATTAGCTGGAACTATTTAGTCATCTGGTTTAATCTAATGCATACAGTGTTTTTACTACTTGGTGCTGATGGTCATAATTTTAGCTCATATAAGTAAATCTAAATTTCCTACCATGACCAGGTGAGAACTGTAAAATTTGAATTATATTAGCTCTCTTCAGGATATCTTTTAAAGGTAAGGAAAGTCATAAATATAATTTTATTACAATTTTAGGTGGAGATACTTGGTCTAATTCTCTTCCAGGTTTTGAGTTTTGAAATAATTTAGGTAGCCATTTACACTATTTATGGAGGGGGATTTTTATCTTAATTTGTTTTATAATAAAATATTAAGATTGTTGTTCAATGTGAAGAGGTCTATTGATGATGTAAAACAACTTTTGTTCATATTTTCACATTGAATCACAATGTGATGAACTAAATTTGCATTTCTATTTTTTCAGTCTTATGTTGAGGACTTGTTTACCCATTTTTTCACTAAGTGCATTAATGTTAAAAATGTTGCTACATTAATGTGCTGCACTCTTCGGTATCTAAGTTTTCAGATGGTCAGTACAAGCATGCTACTACTTGGAATTTATACAGGTAACAAAGTGTGGATATGCTGATGTTTTGGATCCACAAATATCATAAACACCTAACTGATAAGGTAAGAAAAACTGTCATCTACAATGCTGCAAAGAAAGCAGTTTGATAAATAAGCTACTTGGAGAGCAGGTGCAAAAAATGACATTCCTGAACAGTGTTTTGTGCATAATGTGTAATTGCTATCTGAACTGTAAAAGCAGTGGCAAAAAAGTATTTTGTAATCACCCTAATAAAGAAGAAGAAATGTGAAATTATTCACATGGCATCTAAATTAAAAATAATGAAATACTTTCATGTGTTGAGCCACCTGTAGGTGAGAATAAGCTCATCAGATTGTGTGTTAATTCTCAGTTTATTAATGTGTACATTTGTTAGCAAACACTGTTTACTATTATTCCACATCTACATTTCTGTAAGCAACTCTTGGAGGACAAACTAGCCCTACGTAAAATTTGTATATTACATTACATGTCATATTTACTTATGCAATTACATGTGAATAAGCAAAGGCCTTGAAAACACAGTTGTGTAGCAGTTTAAAAATGTTCTGATACATCTTTAAATGCTTATTAGATTTTAAATTATAGGGTGTGTTTTTAATATTATTGTGCACAATGTGTACTTGTTTGTATCAGTACCATAACCAAATGTATTTCATTTTTGTTTTGTTTTTATGTTCAAGTTTCAGCTGCTGAAAATGGCACAACCTTCCTACTCTTAGTATACTACTCTCTGTCTTATCTGCTGTAGTGCTCCAATAATTATTTGTCACCCTTCCTTGTGGACATCCATGCATTTACGCTGTTTGTTCATTTGAAACTGTAATAATTTGAACTGTCCACATGGCTTTAGAAGCTCAGGCAGTTCACTTGACACTAAATTTGATGGAACTATTTAGATGGAAATTGTCATGTAATCTTTAATGACAGTAGTGGCATTTACGATTCACATGTTATTTAAACCTTACAGCATATTTACATAATGAGTTGTTAAAATTGGTGCCAGAAGTATTCTGACTGTTCACTTGGTGCTAGTCATTCAGACACTGTACATTTGTCACTTTTAATATTTAGTATTTTTAAATAGAAAAAATTACTAGTCATGAAATTTACTGTTAAATATTTATGAAGACTTTACTGTGAATCTACTCTTTTAAGTTTCAAAATGTTTAATGTAATTCCTACTATAAATAATTTTAGTTTTTTCTCGGTTGGCTTATAAGACTGTTCTATTATAAGATAATTTCTTAACTAGACTACTTGGAGATCTTTCTCCACAGAGAGAAAGATGGAACAAGCAAGTGGGTTCATTGATGGAGACTTGATTGAAAGTTTTCTCGACCTGAACAGAGAGAAGATGCAGGAAGTGGTTAATGGTTTACAGGTGTGTATTGAATCTCATGCTAAAACATTCCATTGACTACCTGTGATTTTTATTTTCATTTGTAAAAAAAAAAATATAATAATAATAATAATGGTGTTAGACTAACAATTAATTTCTTAGGCTACTTTTAGTAGACCTATAAAACTTAACTGAAGGATCTTTTTATTATATATGTGGGTATGATATTAAAATGAAATGTTCAAATTCTTTTCTTCATGGTAGATTGATGATGGAAGTGGGATGAAACATGAGGCAACAGTAGATGATCTGGTTAAGATTATTGAAGAACTTACAAGGATACATTAACAAGAATGTTTTGGTAACTAGTTTAAAAAAAAACAGATAATTCTGAGGATGTGTTTTCTCAAAATATAGTCCACAACTTTGTAAAATATTTTTGAGGTGTTTGATGATTGTTTTTGTGTAAGAAAACATGTTAAGTGCAAGTTGTGAGTTTTGGATATGGACGCCAGCATCTTAATATGTAAGATTACAATATGAGTGTGAAAAATGTTTTTTGTTTTTTTTTAAACCCTAAGTAACAGTTGTATTTCTACTGAATTATTGTATTGCACTAACCTATTATATGTGGAAATAGCTAAGTTTAAATAAACATAGGGTGAATTTTTAATAAATATCACTTTTTACCTAGTTTCTGTCTTCAGCCATGCTAAGTTGTAAAATATATATCTTGAAAGGAAATGTAGGAAAAAATGGATAAAATTACATGTGAACAGATATCTCTAATGCAACTTTAATACTGTACAAAATGGATAAAATTATATGTGAACAGATATCTCTGATGCAACTTTAATACTGTTAAAAATCTACATTTTTGATCTGAACTTTTTTTTGTGTGATCTTTCTCAAGTTTTTGGATTATTTCCCTTTGAAACATTTTAAAAACCTTTTTTCTGAAAAGTTTAGATGTTTTCAAATGAATTCTAGCTGATTATAGTGATGAGGGAAAACTGAAAATCAATTGAAAATTAAGACTTGTTTTAAATTTGATTTTAAATGTTAGTCTCCATATTTGTTTTGAAAAACTACAGGCTGATACTAAAATTGTTGGGAATAATGCTGTTTCTGTTTTTCACAAAATGTACCACTTTTTAATACATTTCTTGAGAGAACATACTTAAACTAAAGCTTTAAAGATTAGTCCAGGTAAAATTTTAAAATTCTATTAATGTTTTAGCTGGAATTGACAAAATTTCAAATTGACATATTTAGACCTTGTAGTGACTTCACAGTTTCTAGACCATTAGTATAATGTGAATATGGTAACTGTAACATGTCTAAAAAAATGCAAGATGAAAAAGGACTTATTTAATCACCATTACACATGCTAAAAGTATTTTTAAGTTATTCAGAAATAGGTAACTAGTTTTGTAATATCAAACTGTAAATATTGGACACAGGGACTGCTAGGTTAAATGAGTCACAGTGATCTTTCTGTCAGTAAAATATTTATGTATCATTATCAAACTAATTTATCACATAGACAATGAAAGTTATTAAAAATCTTTGTTAGAAGATTATGGTTCATTATCAAACTAACTATTGACTACATAGATATAAAACATCAGTAACTTGCATTGATCTTTCTGTTATTAGAAGATTATGATTTTCTGTCAAACCAACTATTGATCACACACAGTGAAGACAAGTATCTCTGATTTTTCTTTTATTAGAAGATTTGTCTTTGTTAAAATTTGTTTCCATGTAGATGATGAAAATAGTAATGTTTATGTCTAGTTTTTTAGATGTCTGTAAAGTTTAAAAACTGAAACATTGGTGTGTTGAGAATTTTGAATTAATTTCTTTTGGTTTTTAAAAGAATAAATAAAAGCTTTGGAAGATTTTCTGTGTTGTAATTGCAAAGGTGTATAGAAGATGAAAAATGACCATTCATCTGGTTGTTACTTGTTACACTGGTAAAGGAAAGCCAGTGTTTACTATCTTTTAAACTGAGTTATGCAACTGTTTGAGCTTTCTTTAAAATGCTACAAGTTTCAATTCTATGTTGAATGAAGGTTTAGAAGTGCGTGATCTACAGGTTTTTAGTTTCAAGGCTTTTTGTACAATCTGCTCCATAAAACGTAAGGTTGGAGTAGTTTTGTAGTTTGGAATTAAATACTTATAACTTGGGAAATGTTGATGTTTTAAATCAGGATAACACTGATTGTTTGTTCATCACAGCTTAAAGCAAGATAATATAATCACACTGTATGAAAATCATGTAAAACAGATAAAATATTCATACATATTACACATCATTCAGAAATAAAGTAAGAAACTTAACAGTGGGTTTTGTTAGCTTTTACCAGTTTTTTTGTCTCATGAAATGGGCTTTATACACATTGCAGTAGGTGAATATTTTTAACCCAGATCTGCATGACAAATATAAGTTAATTAAATGGAACAATGAAATTCATCTGTTCACATTCTATGGCGTATGAATACACAGAATACACACAATCAAGTATGTCAAAGGCTTGTGATATTTCTTTAAGTTAAGATTGCAAAAATAAAAATTAAATTTGAACTTAATTGTGTCTAATGCTAATAAATTCAAAATGTGAACCTAATTTAAATTGAAATCTGACTGTAGTTGTCTTTTGTTTGTCGTGAGGAATGTTCCACATAATAAAATTACTTTTGTTTGTTTTTTCCGTTCCAATGTTGCATGAAAATCCAAAAGAAAAATTAACTTTGTTTGTAGTTCACTTATTAAGACCAGTTGAATTAGAGATAACACTATATGTAGGAAATTAGGGGATTAATCATACTATTTAGAATATTTACTCCTGCTAATTTTTCCTCGTGTTGTAGATGTGAACTATTGCACCATTTGATTCACAGATAATTCCTTATTATTTGTTGTTCAGTGCCATCTTGGATTTGTGGTTAAAATGTGCGACACCACGTTTCATTAAAGTCTATCGTGAAAAGTGTAATTGAGGAAAAAAAGATAAATATTTAGTGTGGAGACGAAAACACTCGTGCAGTAAAGCGAATAGAACAGCAGTTGGCTTTGAAATTATCCCCCAAGATAATCTAGGGCAACGTTATCATCACAAGGTGGAGGCTGTTGTTAAGAAAGAAAATACTCTTATATATTAAAAAAAAAAAAAAGTGAAACTAAACATAATTAATACTACGGTGAAACAACATAATATTACAGTGAATATCGTCAACGAATTAATAATATTTTAGATCTACAGCAACATCACAGTCATTTGCTGTTTAAATAAGAAAGGTGGGTCAAAAATAAATGTAATCACGGCAGGCCCACTCTACTATATACTTGTTAAGTGCAATGGGATGGGCTGTAATACAGAGTTTGTTAAAAATTCTGTTCTAACGTTGACTTAGCCGTACTGAGCAAGATTAACAATTAACCCTTAAACAGCTGTAATCATTAACTGATGCTGCTACCTGGAACTTTTCCGAAGTTTAAGGGTTAAGGAAGATTTTAAGGGAAGTACAAAATCTGAAACAGGTTTTACAAAGTGTCCGGGCTCAGTTAAGGAGCTCGACTCGTAACCTGAGGGTCACGGACTCGAATCTCTTTCGTACCAAACATGCTCGCCCTTTCAGCCGTGGGTGCGTTATAACGTGACGGTCAATCTCACTGTTTCGTTGATAAAAGAGTTGGAAGTTGGTGGTGATGACTAGCTGCCTTTCCTTTAGTCTTACACTGCTAAGTTAGTGATGGCTCGCGCAGATAGCCCTAGAGTAGCTTTGTGTGAAATTCAAAAACAAAGTGTTCGTAATTTTATAAAGCAGCGTGTGATTTTGAAACAAACGAAACATCTTAACGATGTTCTTGTGCAGTCTTTAAAAAAATGACGGTTGAAGTGTTTGTGTAGAAGGAACATGCTAATGTTTTTTTAAATATTTTTATTTAATTACCGTAATCCCCTCCTAGTAACTCGACGGTTAGCTTGAAGTCTTACAACACTGAAAGTCGGGTTTCGATACTAGTGATGGGATCAGTACAGATAAGCCCAATGGATAGCTTTGCCTTTGACACAAACAAAAACAGAAATTTAAGGCATCCATGAAAAAATCAGATTTTTTCACTCTAGGATAATTTTCTTCTCGGTTGTTTCTGTCAAGCTTTTCGTTCATTTTTTAAATTATAAATGACACTTTTTTTTCTCGGGAAATGTGGCTGTAATTAGTACTAGTGTTGATACTGAAAAGCCACAGTAAATGTATAAACTATTAACGTGATAAACTAGTTTCGACACGTACGTGCGTTTAAGAATCGGATTTCAATACACGTGATGGGCACAGCACAAGTAGCCCATTGTGTAGCTTTGTTTAATAGTAAACAGAACACGTGTATCTCCGTCTGACTTTGTCTTCTTATGAGCCGAAATTTATTTTCAGTGAGTTCATCTGATAGTTTGTTTTCGCCAAATGTCACACACCATATTTGTGTTTTATTTCTACAGTAACGTACAAGAATTCTGTTGATAATCACAAAAACCTTCAAAATCTAATGTAAATGTTGTGCAACTTTAACTTAATGTAATCGTAACTCTGGAGGGCATTGTTTTAGATTTTAACAGTTGCGTGATGTTTACACTGTTTCTAATGTTTATTGTTGTTGTTTTCACTTGTGTGTACGTGTAAATCATCCCGTTTAAACTTGAGTGTTTGACTGTATTGTAGTGTTTCAAAGTGCGTGATTTACTGAATATCCTATCTTGTATACAGTCGAGTGAGATGAAACATTCCACGTGATTTTAAAGCTACTGTGTTGTTAGCTGTATAAAAATGTTATTCAAGTTGTTTTTAATATGACGTAAATTAAGACGAATAACTAGGAGCGCATGATAACTATATGAACATTCATAACATGTAAACAATTCTATTTTAGGAAATGGCTACTATTGAATATTCCTTGAAATTATAATACCGTAATTATGGTATCTGCGATTCTTCTATCCAATCGGCCCCCGGCATGGCCAGGTGGTTAAGACAGTCGAGAGTCGCGGGTTCGAATCCCCGTCACACCAAACATGCTCGCCCTTAAAGCCATGGGGGCGTTATAGTGTGACGGTCAACCCCACGATTTGTTAGTAAAAGAGTAGCCCAAGAGTTGGCGGTAGGTGGTGATGACTAGCTGCCTTCCCTCTAGTCTTACACCGCTAAATTAGGGACGGCTAGCTCCTACAGCCCTCGTGTAGATTTGCGCGAAATTCAAAC
Source organism: Tachypleus tridentatus (assembly GCF_004210375.1). Lineage (NCBI taxonomy): Eukaryota > Metazoa > Arthropoda > Merostomata > Xiphosura > Limulidae > Tachypleus > Tachypleus tridentatus. The sequence goes on along the minus strand of NC_134833.1, from coordinate 42,043,177 downwards.
CAAACCAATTTTCTCCAATGGGCTCAAGTCCCGTCACCGAACATGATAGCCGTTTCAGACTTTAGGACTAGTTATGGTATGACAGCCGAAACCCACTATATGTTGGTAAAGAGTTAGAATAGATGATATTGACTAGCTACCTATTGTCTATCACCGAAAATGCCATTTCAGTCGTGGGGGCATTATAATTTTTTCTACCAATCCCACTATAGCCCGAGGATGGTGTTAACTAGTTGCATTTCCTCTAGCCTATCCCTGCTACATTAAGTGCGGCTAGCGCAGCCAGCTCTTGAGTAGCTTTGGCGAACTTAAAACCAAAAGGACGGCTATAAACGATAGCCTTCGAGCATCTTTGCGTCAAATTCAATAAACAAACAATCCTGCTACGTAGACAATGTGTAGTTCATCTGATAATCCTGGTGAGTTTAAAAGGACATAGCACTGTTTTTGAACTTAATGGTAAGTGTTTAAATGGACGTTACTGTCCTCGGAACTCTGGTTAAAGTGTGGAAAAGGAAAAAGGACGTCTTAGAAACCAGATAATAAATGTTTATCGGACAGGTCTTCTTAGAAACCTGATAAAAGTTTAGAAAAAAATGGAACTTCTTAGAAACGTGATAATAAATGTTTGGAGGGACAATAGCAACAGAGGGAAATTAGAGCTCAGTAAATATTTTTTATACTTAGGTTCGATTTTTGAATAACTATTAATTATGGAAGACGTATATCATTGTAATCGTGCATTATATTTTCGTGGCCTCCATTGAACATTTCAAAGGAAATGTGTCTTAAACTCTGAAGTGTCTTTTAAATTAGATCACGTTAATTAATAGAATAGACACACATATACTTTGTCGCTTTCTTTATTCATACTGGTCTTATATTGTAAGGTTTTGTCTTAAACTTGATCAAAAACGAAGTACTTATCTGTTTCTAGAAGCAAAAAAATCTGTAAGTCATAAAACAAGAGTTAATGGAATTGTTAACGCAGTCTGCTTGCCCTAAATACAAAAGTAACAGCTAGTGTTTGTAATACGAGCAGCAACCTGGCTTTCTACTTGTCTTGCATCTCGTCATCAGTTGCTAGGTAACTGTTGCTTAGCAATTCGCATGTTCTTGTGTTCTGAACCATGAAATCTTCGTGGAAAGAGGTGTCCATTCCAATCGAAAAAAAAGATCTTCAGTGATGTCTTCATCTTTACTTACTACCTCTATGTTACCCTTAGCTTTATCTTTTTTCTTACTGTAAGCATTATCAACATATTTTGTGACTTTTTGTTTTAGTAATATGATTAACCTGTGATTTTTAGCGTTACAATTTTCTTAATTTTGCATCTTTGAACATGCAATTTGTTAAATATTTTAGAATAGTCGTGATGACAGGCTAAAAAAGTACATTATTACGTGTTATACAAATATTTTGTTATACGACGTACCGTATTTTCAGCTTATCTGTTGATATATATATACATAATTGATTAATAGTAAATTAATTGTAAAGTATCTTGTATAAATGTAACAAAAATGGCGAACAGGAGTTGATTTTAATGTTGTTGTTAGACTATCTGTACTCTGCTCATCATGGTATCGAAACCTGATTTTTAGCATAATAACTCCTCAGACGTATCTTTGGGTCATCGAAAAGTGGTACGGTTTTACACAACTTAATAAAGTGTTTGTATTTGAAGCGCTTACTAATTATATGTTTAACATTTTTTGGAAGAAAATTCAGTTTTCTCATTGGTTACAGCTAAGAAAAAAAGACGCTGAGGGTTTAGCATCTTTATTATTAACTACTGTAGCTTTTTTATGCCCACATTATCATAGAAAGTGCAAAATCCTTTGAATAAATTTCGATGTTAAATATTTTTAAAACGTGTCAACATCCTGTTATTTTTCTGTTCTCTGCTTATAAAATTTATTTACTCTTTTAGGCGGTTTTTTTTCTTTTCTTGAATTGTGCCCTAAACATCACGAAAAACCAAAAAAATAACTGTCACAACTGAGCGAGCAGATTCTGTAAAAATAAAGACGTAGGAAGGCCATCATACTGGAGGGAACAGCCGGCCTGACATTTGCCATAATGTCCATTCGATAATGTTGTCACATTTCACAAGACTTACTCATTTTACGGTTGACATATTTCAAAGAATTTATCTGTTCCGTAATCACCATTCTGTCCAAAGAACCGTAAAACAGAAAATTTGGCGAGTTGCCTGGTTTTGTTTCCTTTTCTATTGACGCGGAAAGACCGAAAGTTAATCCGCTACTGTTTCTGGAAAATCCATGGAATAAGAAGTGTTAGCGCTCCACCGAAATCCGCTGTTCTCATATTTGGAACTTCATTCAATAGATACGCGTGTTTACAAGAAGAGAAGATCAAGAATCAGCCTTCCGCGATAATCTTCGTCGTGCTAATTAATTATCTGGATTGTCTAAAGCAAAATATGACGTCACATGCAATCTCGCTTGTTTGTCAAATCGTACAGTTCAGCCTGAAATCAATAACACACTGGCATTCGTCAATAAGCTTAATAAAGTTTAATTCATTTGTCCTTAATAATCTTGAACTTTAACCTTTCTGGGTTTTGTGGCTGCTAAATTAAACATGAAGTGAGAAAATAAAAAACGCTTGAGATGATTTGATGGAGAATTTTGTAGAAGTATGTATCATAACGAGCACGCTAAATAACTTTAAGTAAAGTAAAACGTTCGCATAAACTTTGTTTTGTGTCTCGAAAAATTTCTTCGCGTATAAGAAAATTACTTCGGCGGAATACTGCAGCTAGTAGATCATTACAGGTAGAATTAAAGTTCTTCATCTGGAATAACCATCTTGTAACTGCCAACTGAAAAACAAATCCTGTTACTTTTTAGTGACCTCTCCTGTCGGATGTTCCAAAATAAAACACTACAGTAGTAGAAGTCTGTTTGAGTAGTTTTATCATTAGTTTTCAACCCGAGTAATTGGTATACCTGAGAAAAATACTATTACTTCCTTTCTAAGGCTTAAAAAATCTCTTTTCAACATAGTCTAACATCTAGTTTATTTATGTTAAGCCTAATTAGGAACAGTCTGACTTCACAGGATAACAACTTCCCGTTTTGGATTGACATGCAGCTTACATTTTGTAGAATGTTGGCAAAAAGAAAAATATTATTAGTGTACAAACCCGTTTTCCCCTGTAAAAATTAAACGTTCCCTCATGATTCACAAAGACCTCAATATATAGGCTGTGTTCTTTATCACCCACAGTTACTTCTATATCTACCTTAAAGGAGTCCCGTATCAAAAAAATAAACAGGAAACCCATCTGTGATACCTTAGCGCCTGTGATAAGTTTATTCCCATTAGCTTGTAACGGAGGATATGAGTATATTTTCAAACATGGCGTCCGATGGAGGTCAAGAACACAAAATACTATGTTATATTCGGATTCAGTGATCCTGGAAATCCACTGTTAGACTCCATCATGCTTGCCTCCCAAGTTTTGTCCTGCTAGCTTCAGAATTGTGGGAGTTATATATATATATATATAATTGGAATTAATATATATTTATTTCACTTATTGACAGGCACTCTCTTGAAATATATAATTACAAACAAGTAACTGTCACACCTCTTCAGTTTGGTACTGATTGGGTTTTTATGGATCACGATTTAGGGCATTTATAGATAACTTTCAAAATGCATATTACCAATTTGATATTAAGTGGGTTTAAATAGGTTTCTAACTTCTTACAGCTTGGAGGTTATAAACAGATATATAAGTATGAAAAACACAGATACAGAATACATGTTCGTAGTAAACAATTTCCAGGTGATAAAAACACCTACATATTTATGTATACTTGTAGTATGAAAAACATAATAGGTTCTTCTTTTCTTTTTTGTTTATACTTGTATTTTCGCAGTTTCTTGAAACCGTTCACATGTTTTCAACATAATGGATAACTCTCCGAGTTTTAGAAAGATTTTGTTCAGGTTTTTTTTTCTCATATACCTAATTGAAAAGACCTCACTTTAGTATACAGAGAAGGGAATTGTCTGTGCTTTATGTAAACGTGGCTTGCATTGTTTACTGATCTTTCATCTTGTTTTATCTCTGCCAGTTTGATTCCAGTTTCTCCCTTCAATTAAAGCAAGTAAAAAGGTCAGTTTAACTTTGCATGCATTTTGTCATTCCTTAAACAATTATGGTCATTGTTACTACCTATAAGGTATTTAGCATAGCTGAGAATACTGCAGAGTAAAGTAATGAGGTTAAATTTGTTGTTGTGACCCCAAGTGTTGGTTTTGACTTATTTTCTGCAATTTACGTTTATATGTCTGTACTCTTGTCGTCCGTATAAGTTTGAATTTTGAAAAACTTACGCAAAGGAATGAATTAGTCAATAAAGGTAGATGGCGATCCGAGAATGTGGTGAATAGTCTAGAAAAACTTATCTTCTACACAAAGATCTTTTGCTATTAATGAAAAGGATCATGTCAGTCTCAATTCAGCTGCGGTTTCATGTAGAACCACAATTACAATGCCTGACTGGTAGAACCATACCTTAACTTGTTCAAACATGAGGAAGTGCAGCTTCTGAACCAGGATACAGTCTTAACTAACTTACACTAACATTTTGACCCAGTAGAGAACCAATGGGCCATATTTAAAGCCCCCCAAAAGGAGACCATTAATAACTTGATACTTTGGTGGATGGACTTTAATAGCTTCATTGAAGGAATATGTCACAATGACGAGGAGATGAAGAGGAGATCGTGATGGGTAAATCTTGAAACAACATGACATCATACGGGATGAAGGTCTCCCGGGTGAAACAACACGACATCATACGGGATGAAGGTCTCCCGGGTGAAACAACACGACATCATACGGGATGAACGTCTTCTGAGGAAAACAACACGACATCATACGGGATGAAGGTCTCCCACGTGAAACAACAAACGGACATCATACGGGATGAAGGTCTCCCGAGTGAAACAACACGACATCATACGGGATGAAGGTCTCCCGGGTGAAACAACAGGACATCATACGGGATGAAGGTCTCCCGGGTGAAACAACACGACATCATACGGGATGAAGGTCTCCCGGGTGAAACAAAACATCATACGGGATGAACGTCTCCTGAGGGAAACAACACGACATCATACGGGATGAAGGTCTCCAGGGTGAAACAAAACATCATACGGGATGAACGTCTCCTGAGGGAAACAACACGACATCATACGGGATGAACGTCTTCTGAGGAAAACAACACGACATCATACGGGATGAAGGTATCCCGGGTGAATCAACACGACATCATACGGGATGAACGTCTCCTGAGGGAAACAACACGACATCATATGGGATGAAGGTTTCCCGAGTGAAACAACACGACATCATACGGGATGAAGGTCTCCCGGGTGAAACAACACGACATCATACGGGATGAAGGTCTCCCGGGTGAAACAACACGACATCATACGGGATGAAGGTCTCCCGGGTGAAACAACAGGACATCATACGGGATGAAGGTCTCCCGAGTGAAACAACACGACATCATACGGGATGAAGGTCTCCCGGGTGAAACAACAGGACATCATACGGGATGAAGGTCTCCCGGGTGAAACAACACGACATCATACGGGATGAAGGTCTCCCGGGTGAAACAAAACATCATACGGGATGAACGTCTCCTGAGGGAAACAACACGACATCATACGGGATGAAGGTCTCCCGGGTGAAACAAAACATCATACGGGATGAACGTCTCCTGAGGGAAACAACACGACATCATACGGGATGAACGTCTTCTGAGGGAAACAACACGACATCATACGGGATGAAGGTATCCCGGGTGAATCAACACGACATCATACGGGATGAACGTCTCCTGAGGGAAACAACAGGACATCATACGGGATGAAGGTCTCCCGGGTGAATCAACACGACATCATACGGGATGAACGTCTCCTGAGGGAAACAACACGACATCATATGGGATGAAGGTCTCCCGGGTGAAACAACACGACATCATACGGGATGAAGGTCTCCCGGGTGAATCAACACGACATCCTACGGGATGAAGGTCTCCCGGGTGAAACAACACGACATCATACGGGATGAAGGTCTCCCGGGTGAATCAACACGACATCATACGGGATGAAGGTCTCCTGAGTGAAACAACACGACATCATACGGGATGAAGGTCTCCTGAGTAAAACAACACGACATCATACGGGATGAAGGTCTCCCGAGTGAAACAACACGACATCATACGGATGTTAAAGGAGTCTACAGTTTCATGAAAAGAATTTCTGTGATTATTATGTGTAAGGCAGTAATGTTTCTGGAAAATAAAAGCATATAGCAACAGTTCCCGTGGCTCAGCCTTGACAACTGTGAACCCTGGTGATGTCTGCTTCGAGAAGGACCTGAGTAAATCCCAAAACTCCCATGTTGCAAGCTCCTCTAAATGTTTTAAGCACATCTATAGTAGAAGACAATGAGTGATTCGAGCTATCTGAGCGACGTACTTTGTAACCATAAAAAATCAAAGTATTGACTTATTTTAGGTCAATGCTGTTAAAAAAAAAAGGAACTGAGCTTTGACCTTTAACATATGCGCTCGTTCGACAGTGTGTTTATGCAAGGGGTCACGTGAACAACATATTCATATAATTTACCCTAGATGTCAGCATATCATAAATGATGATATACAGCAGTAACGTTTTACCCAAGAGGACTGTCTTATCTCACTTTCCTCTATACATATTTTTAAGTGTTACAATTTCAAATAGCCTGAAACTTAGTTAAATTGTAATTTAGATTTAGAAGTTAAATAAATGTTGATACATATCCAATTTATGTTACTTGCCAACAAGACGGATACATGCAGTTTCTTTTTAATTTAAATATATTTTAGTATACAAGTAATAATATAATTTATAATAATACAAAAGCTTTACAAACTTACAAACAATTTTGAATCTTCTGTCAGGTCTGGAGTTTTCTTGATGTTCAATTGAGCGTTCCCAATGAGCGAATTAATTTTGAGTTGATATCAGTACAACTCACTTAACAGGGAGCTAGCTGACTCTTCGCTAATCACACATCAAGTTTTTCATTGCTGAGGTTATATAAGCTATTTGCAAAAATATAAATGTCTGAAGTGAATTCGCTGAAGCTAAATGGTTTTTAATGTTCGAAATTTATAAATATTCTTGGTCAGTATATCTGAAGTTCTCGATTAATAAGCGTTAATCATAGTTATAACTTCCGAAGCTTGTAGTATACTAACTGTAGCAAATCAATAATATATACTATCTCTCAGCGCATCTCGTTTGTTACATTTATAGGCGTGAAGAAAGATGATAGAAGTTTATTTTAGCTTGTACACAGACGGTACACTAATTTTACATACACATATATGGTTGATCCTTACACTCGAAAATAATCTAAAAATTTAGAGAATAGTTGAACATTTGACAATACAGATTTAAATGTATAAAACTTAAACAAACATCAATATTAAAATAAATATATGATAATAAATCCGTCACTATATATATATATATCATAAATATATTATAATATGCGTGCAATACTGCACACCCGTAAAAACATTGTATACAGATTGCTTATATACTTTTTATTATAAATATAAATAAGTTCACAAGGCCTAATAATCAGGCAATAAAGAAAGAATTTGATCAGAATATTAAGAAGTTGAGATACGAAGTAACAGCGAATACTGGTTTGTACCACATCAAAGTAACATATAAGGCACCAAATATTCTTATTAAGATTAATGAAAGAAAATGACTAGTTTCATAACTGAAATAGCCAAGTCTCAAAGGTTTCTGTTTAAGAGATAAAAATAATTAGTTCGTCTAAACTACATTAAGGAAAAGCTTGGTGCTACTCGATACTTTTATTAATTTCAGTAAAAAATATATTACATTTTATAAAATAAGTAAAATGGAATTATCTATGGAAAGTAGAAATGTTACTAGTAGCTTATTTGTTATTCCAAGAAAAAGAACATCATAATTTATATTTTCATTAGTGTGGATATAATGTATTTAATTATGTTTACTTGAAATACTTTATGAGTGAGCAGTTTTGTTGAATATTTTTTTATAATTTATTTTTGTGCAAGTTTCAACTTGAATAGCACCAGTAACACTGTGATTGTATGGCCTGAGGACATAAGTAACACTGTTACTACCGTGTTTCTCCGAAAATAAGACAGGGCTTATATTAATTTTCACTCCAAAATATGACACTAGGGCTTATTTTCGGGGGATGTCTTATTTTGATATATTAAAAAAATGAAGTTATAAAGTAAAACTATTAAACTAACCATTTAAAATAAACTATTATTAAACTATTAAACTAACTGATTAATACTTAAACAAACTAACTAACTAACTATTAAACTAACTGATTAATACTTAAACAAACTAATTAACTAACTATTAAACTAATTAATAAATTATTTTTTTTATTTCTTTCCTCTTCCTGCCACTCTTAACTAGGGCTTATTTTAAGGGTAGGGCTTATATTAAAACTATCCCCAAAAATCACACTAGGTCTTATTTTATGGGTAGGTCTTACTATCGGAGAAACACGGTATGTATTCTCAAGACGGCTGGTATAGGTATTAGCACTTTAATTAAAATAAAGTACAGAAGAACGTTTCGATCTTCTTAGGTCATTTTCAGGTTAACAAAGAGAGAGTTTGTAATAAATCTAAAATAGCATTATTTTAGCATCAATAGCATTGACCAGTTAATGTAGAATTCATCTTTAACAATTTCCATAAAACTCTTTACCTCATGGTTTGACTATTGCATTTCCCAATTAATATGTTTGAAATTAAAATCACCCGTAATTATTTCTTAATTAATAGTTGAAATCTTAATCTCATTTTAAAGTTCCTCACTGATTTCATCAGTTTCATCTAGTGGTCTGCAACAAATTCCTATTAAGAGCTTTATTCCTTGATATTCATTGACAGAAACCGAAATGGATTCAATTGCCTTGTTATTATAATTGATATTCTCAGCTTCAACAAGAAGGAACACACACTTTACATATAGATCTATTCCTCCTCATATTTTAATACTCTGTCCCTGTTAAATAATCTATAACCATGTATTTCAAATGATTTTATGTCAACAAAATCATATACATAACTATTTTCAGTTATTCCTACCATCTCAAAGTCTTATATTTCTGCCAGTGCCCTAAAGCCATCTATTTTATTTCTTATACTTCTAACTTACAATAGTAACAATTAAACTTATTCTTAAAACTAATTTTATTCTGATTTCCTATGCCAAACTTTTCTCTAGATCTTGTTTCATTTAGTTTATCTTTACCCACACTACTATCTAGTCCTGGTTTAAAACTTCCCTTACAGCTGAGCTAATTTGCCCTGCAAACATGCCAAATCCCTTCCTACTTAAGTGTAAACCATCCATTGAAAAGTTTCCTCTTCCTACTGAGCTGATCATACAAGTATAACCAGCTCACCCTTACATATTAATTTCAGCCTAGCATTTAGCTTTAATGACCTACTCAAAATTTCATCCCCATAATTAATTCTTGGCAGTATCTTTGACACAATTAATTTATAACCTTTATCTTTAAATGCTTGTGTCAGCCCCTTCTACTTATTAATTAGCTCATCTGACTTACTCTTCCTTATATCATTAGTCTCAAAAAAAGATTCAATGTTGGGAACTGGCAACGATATGTGAAGCGAAAAGAGTTAGATTATGCTACTCTGGGGCACATTTGGAAGACATAATCTAACTCTTTTCGTTCCATATATCTCACAGACTGTTCTATCTACATTTCATGTCAATGAATCATCTACATCTTTTAAAGCTCACATTCAACATCCTACTCCATTCGTTTTGCTTTTTCTCCCTCCAGTAGTTATTCGTCTAAATAAACCAAAGGCTGAAATCTGTTGCTCAATGGAATAGAGTCTTTACAATTAAGTTCACTACGTTTAACCCTAATATTACCCTTTCTAACTTTATGAATGTCATTGTTAATCTCACCTGATGCCTCTCTTACATGTAAACGCTTAAGCTTTTCTTGAAGTCTTAGTGTCATTTTCAACAGTTTATATTTCTCTTAATCTATCTCCCAATATTAGTAAATACAACCTCCAACCTGCAAACTCTACATATAAAATATACATTCTCACTACTAGCTTCCTTAAAAAATGCATAGTTGTCCAGTTTCCACATAAAACCCATCCATTTCATTAATCACACCTAACAAACTGAGAACGCTTAACACCAAACTAGTCTTAATCATTGTATTATTTGTAGAATTAAAATGAACATTCGATACTATGATTAAATACCAGTAGCCTGTTAGTAACATTGTTGAGCCTAAGTTTGACAGTTAACTAGTTTTAGAGTGTATTTATTAAATAAAACAACATATTTAATTTGTCTTACGATCTCGCTTCAAGTTGAATTAAAACGAAGCCAAAAGAACTGTTATACGTATTAAGCTTAATCAAACGTTATATTACACCTTACACCACTAAAATCTAAATTAAAAGCTTATACCTACGGTCTTAATCCCCAATGTTATTATATTTAGTTATTTTTTGTTATTCAATTCTGATTTCTAAAGATAAAAATAATAAAGCCAAATAACATTCAGAAATTCACAACATTATAAAAACTTAGCTTTCTAACGTCTTCTTTTTAATAGCGCCCTCTAATCTTTCATAAGGAAATTACTGAACAGGGATGTTCATGTGTGGTTTGGAAATATTTTCTTAAGTAATATAAATGGGTATATGTATATCTCTAGAAACGGCACTTCACCAATGATGGTTTGCATGCTCTTAACCTGAGTTTTTCAGTTATAATGTTTCACTCTACACCTAGCTGAACTCATTACCTATCAGAAACTGAACTAAGTAAGCGTTTTCAATCTTGACTTTATCTATACAAAACTGTATTTTTAATCCTTTTGATTTGTGTTATTTTTCGTTTTTTAACTAGGAAATGAATATATGTAACCACCTAACAGTGTGAGCGATTATGTGCCATTTGAATTTGTACAGAAGTACATTCAGGCTCCCAAGACTCTGAACAGGAGGCAAAGAAGAGCCATTGAAGGAAGACCTCCTATAAGTATAAACCTCGGATCTGTAGATTCTTTCAATAGCTGCTGAGGAGAGCCTCTCTTTGGAATTTGATGATCAATAAACTAAGTCATTCACCTTGGCCAAATCTTCACTACTTCTAATGTTTTGAATAACAGCAGAGATAATACCAGACTCAAGTTTACCAGCTACGCAGGCCATGTAATCATACGTACTTAACTTCAACAGAACCAGTCTGGAAGGAAACAAGGAGTGAAATAATGTTCTTAGATCAGATATATCACAGAAACATCTACCGTTATCTACAGGTGAACCATACAACTTTCCTAGGGATGAAACACATCAAATTATTAAAGAAGCCTGTGACCAATGCAGGCAACCACTTTTGCCCCAGAAATAACGAATTCAGTAGTCCTCTGAGATCCCGACAATAACAGCTTCTGTCTTTGCCTACTAAACACTTGAGAAAATATCCCAATTGAAACATTTCTATCATGTCTAGGTGATGAAGTGGACATATATATATGTAAAAACGGCTCGTTTGGGTTGAGAAAATATTTTACGTAGAGGAGCGAACAACGTCTCGACCTTCTTCGGTCATCGTCAGGTTCACAAAGAAAGAAAGAGGTAACTGACCGGAAGCTGATCACATGTTTGGAAGAGGTTGTGTAACTAAGTGTCGGAATGTAAAGGGCGGTGTTAGATGTTTGAATATATAATTTTATATTATTTATTTTATTATTTTTAACATAGGTATAAAGGTGTTCCTTTGTATTGGTTTATTTTGGGTTTAAGTTGTTGTATAAGTAAGGATTCTTTAATTTTGCGTTTGTTTATTTATTTAATATTTGAGTGTTTTCTATGGTTTTTACATGCATATTTCTCTACAAGTGCGAAATTCCCAAACAAACAAAAACTCTACAAGTGGGTTTTTTCGACATCACTGATGAATAATGATTAATTCAGATACCTTTCATCATGATTGTAAAAAGCAAGAAGGACCCAGCAAGGAATACACAAATATTCACTACGAATAAATAATAAATCAACAACCACTATGTGAAACCTACTGTTGAATATATAAGATTTCATTCCAGGTAAGTCTCCTTAAAAATATTTCTCATAAAACTGAGATGTAGTTTTGTTTTCTAAAACTAACCACTTACCCGAAGTGCAGCTATTATGTAAAAATAAACTTATTTTACTTAATTTGGGATAAATATATTGTGGATCTTTGTTTGAAACACATTATTTTACATAAAAATGTTGATATAATTTTTATATAAAATAAATTTTTACTTTCCTTGATAAAATCGCACATTTTTTGTGAGCCTACAATGTTTTACTTTGTATGTCATCATATCTTCTTCTGCTATAGAACTGAAAACTATTTATTTTGTTCTTGAAACATTGAGCATTGTACTGAGATCTTTTTAAATGGTTTGTGTGATTTATATTTGAGCACGAAATCTACTCAATGGGCTATTTGCGCTGTGCCCACCATTGATATCGAAAACTGTTTTTTAAACGTTGAAAGTTCGCAGACGTATCGCTGAACCATGTTGAGAGGGGAGGCTACTTAATGGTGTTTTACCCTTTACGTGGGAAATATTAAATTATACAACTAAAATCAATCTACACACCCATTTTATTTAAAGTGAATCATGTTAGTGAAGCCACAAGTTATTTTTCGAAATCTCTAATTAATGGAATAGATAAAAGAAAGAGAAAGAGTTATTCAAATAACTTTATAAAACTGTTGTATGGAATAGATAAAAGAAAGAGAGAAAGATATTCAAATAACTTTATAAAACTGTTGTTTTCTTTCGTTCATCTTAGAAAGGGTTGTTGTAAAAGGAGGTATTTCATATACATTTAGGCCCGGCATGGCCAAGCGTGTTAAGGCGTGCGACTCGTAATCTGAAGGTCGCAGGTTCGTATCCCCGTCGCGCCAAACATGCTCGCCCTATCAGCCGTGGGGGTGTTATAATGTTACGGTCAATCCCATTATTCGTTGGTAAAAGAGTAGCCTAAGAGTTGGCGGCGGGTGGTGATGACTAGCTGCCTTCCCTCTAGTCTTACACTTCTAAATTAAGGACGGCTAGCACAGATAGCCCTCGAGTAGCTTTGTGCGAAATTCAAAAATAAACAAACACATCATATATATTTATATGTTATCGTAACATTTGAAACTGTTTTGCTTAAATTTTGAATAATATTGTAAAGTACTTTTATTTAAACGATAAAACTAAAAGCGTTCTATTGAAAGTTTCTTTAAAATAAATAGTATTTTAGTTAATACGTTGAATTTAAAACTAAATAGTTTCTTCATTATTGTGTTGAAGCAAACAATTAATTTAAAATGATATAGGTAAAACAAAAGGGTGAATACTCAGTCAAAAGGTATCATTATCGTTTAAAGTGTGGCTGATATAACTACTATTATTTGTATTTTTAGGAGCATAAATAAATCATAGTGGTTTTAAACACTGAGCAAGCCATTTTCAACGTTGATTAAGTAATAAAACGTGAATAACTTTCGTGCTTACTTCCAATAAAAACGTACAAAGTTGAGGAAGATGGCAAACAATACTTTGGGAATTTGTAAACGATCCCTTAAACTATATACTAGTTTGTTGTAGTGAAGTGCCATCTATACTTACTATTATTTTGAATTAATATTAGGAATTTCGTAAGTTGAAAATAACAGCTTACATAGACGCTTCAAACTTTTTTTTTTTTAAACTGAGACTTTAAACTTTAAAGTACATAAGAAATATTTTACAGATATGGAAATATTATCTAACATAGTTGTGTCCCTATGGTTTGAGGCTAACGTACAGTCGACCACACAGCGATAAGTGCCGGGTTGTGAACCGATGATGATGATGTAGAACTATAGTTGAAAGTAATCTTTCGACCGTTGTTAGCTGGGGTTATTGTAAGCGAAGAAATCGAGACGAGAAGTACGCAACTGCAAGAGTAAAGCTATGCGACCAACATCCACGTTATGAGGAATCAATAGATATAACAGAATCGTGAATGTAAGAACCTCCCTTGTAACTTCGAGTATATTGTGACAATTTTATGTGTCACGTTAAGAATGCGTTTGTTTGCCATATTGCTGTGGAATCTGACTGTTAGAATCCTTTGCTTCAGCAAAACAGGTATGTAATTTTTGTACGTTAAACCTTCTGGTACAATACGCCTGTTAATATAGAACAAGTGAATTCGAAAATTTGTTATTAGCCAAATGAGTCGGTTGTATTATGTGTGTTAGGATTTTAGACTTAAATTGTTCTTAAGGATTTTTTGGAAAGTGAAAGTGATCAAAATTACTATGTTCATAATAACTTTATTTTTAAACTATCGTGAACGAGCGACTGCGTAATAATAATATAACCAGAAAAGGCTAACTTGAAACTAGAGAAGTATGTGCTATGCATACAAAGACAAACGTAGCTTGAGTTACGGTAGTTTTACTTTTTTAGCAGGGTGTATTGTTTATGGAATGAGTTGCCACCGGCAGTGGTGGAGGTCGGTACTTTAGTTTAAAAGAGTTTTTAGTTTAGAAATAGATTCTTTCCAGAGAATTAAAGGGTGGGTTTAAATTTTCACTTTTCTCAAGGGTGGTTATATGTAGCCTTGAACTTGAAGGTTGACATTGTATTTTGCGCGTATGTTTTGGTGATCAAGCCGCTACTGATCCGTATGCTTACGTTTAGAGTTTACCAGAATATTGGAGTATCTGCACCCCTCCTCAGTTATACATATATTTTTTATAAGGGTTATTTGAAATGCTTGAGAGAAAAAAAAATAGCTATTTTAGTTTGTTATGAACGGCAATTTGCTATCTCTTAAGTTTTTTTTTTAATACTCTTGGGCATTTTAATTGGGTATGCTCTGAGAAAGACTGAACGAACTTATAATCTAGTATGGTACTTGTTGCTATGGTATAAGTACGCACCAGTGGCACTTGACCCAGTAGTTCTCAACATTTTTGGTTCGGGACTTATTTTTCAATATGTTGGGCCAGTTGTGACTCGGTAAGTATCCTTAGTGTGAAAAACAAAGCAATCCTAAAATGTGTGGTTTACTGAATGAGTAAGTAGATAAACTAATAAATTTTCAATGCTTGTTTGCGGTCCTTTCTCACATCCTGACAGCCTAGTTTAGGGTTGTGACTCATAATCATAGGTTTAGAAACGCTAACGACTTAGTTATTACTGGAAACATAATATATATAAAATGAAAGCTATTATCTTATTTTACTTTTGTTTTTAACGTTTAGGACTAATTATGTATAAACAATTAAAACTACGCTACTTTAGTAACACACCTAACAAACAGCAGGCACCATACCAAATTACCGTGAAAACTAGTTTAAGTAATGTGTATATGGGAAAATTTGAATGGGGGGGGACTACAAATACAATATATGCCCACAAATTTTGGAATATAAAGAAATGGAGATTGAAGATTGTAATATACTTGTATAATATTAATGCACATACATAAATAAAATGTAAATTAACACCAATGTGTAAATTTCGTGATACTTATTATATGAAGTGAAAGAGAAAAGGCTGAATGTGAGGAAACAAATGTTGCAGTTTAACTTTTATACTTATAGAATTTTTTTTTCCTTTTTAAACATAGTTTTACATGGTGTATTAGTAAATAGATAAAAAATGTTAATCACTTCC
The DNA here is from genome assembly GCF_004210375.1 of Tachypleus tridentatus. NCBI lineage: Eukaryota > Metazoa > Arthropoda > Merostomata > Xiphosura > Limulidae > Tachypleus > Tachypleus tridentatus. The sequence goes on along the minus strand of NC_134833.1, from coordinate 42,027,329 downwards.
TGACTTTTCGCAGATCCACACTCACTATATTTAGCAACTAGTGTGAGAAATGTGTAAGAAGTTCGTTTACAGTTAACTGCATTGCTTTATACAATGGACACTGGTTATTAGTTATGTAATTTTCTTGCATTCTATATGGTATATAATATAAGATTATTGGAGCAGAATGCAGTTGTTCTAATCGGAGTTTATTACTTTCTTTGTGTGACTTGAACAATTTATTTTAATAATAATTGAAACTGTTGTAGGATTCAGTATTCAACTATTTAGTTGAAATATTTTGGTTTGTTTTGAATTTCGCGCAAAGCTATACGAGGGCTATCTGCGCTAGCCGTCCCTAATTTTGCAGTGTAAGACTAGAGAGAAGGCAGCTGGTCATCACTGCTCACTGTCAACTCTTTTACCAACGAATAGTAGTATTGACCGTAACATTATAACACCCCCACGGCTGAAAGGGCGAGCATGTTTGGTGTGACGGGGATTCGAACCCGCGACCTTCGGATTACGAGTAGAGTTCCTTAACCACCTGGCCATGCCGGGGCTTTGTTGTAAATATATCGACGATAGTAGTAACTATGGAACTAGAGAGGCTTTTCATGTTTAGTATTACAGCAGTCGGTAATAATAAACGTTTTCTCGTGTAGGAGAGTCCTTTACTGATGTTTGTTTCTTAACAGTATTTGTGGTTTCACATAGAAATATTTAAGTTTTTCTTTATTTATTTCATAATTTGTAACAAGGTTAAATTTAATTTTGCTCTACTTTGGACTTGTTTTTCAACTGTTTCCATTACTAGCATCATACGATCGTAACTGGTACAATTTCAAATGTAGTTGTCTGTCCCATCGAGTTGAAATATTTTCGAGGGGAAAATCGAAGTTGAATGGACGTGATTTCGCCCGCTGGGCAAGAACACAGGAGATTAAGATGTATATTAAAATATTAAGTATATTCGACTAAGATATGGATATTTTGTATTAATACGCACACGAAGTAAAGAGATCATTCAGTCAGTTAGAGCTCAGGGAAGTATTTATGTGAATAGTGGGGGAGAATCTAAAGTTAGTGTGTAATGGATGACGTCTATTCGTTGTTTGCCATCGGTTGACCGGGCTGTTAGTATCGAAATTGTTTTGAAAGTGAAAACGTCGAGAGAGTAGCATGTAACAAATCTTAGGGATAGTTGTTCATTTCTTCCATGTGTGAAACGGACTTATCGTTATGTTTACCATATAATCCAAGAGTCCGACCAACGATGGATCACGTTATAACGATATAATTGTATTTAAGAGTTCTACCAGTCTGAATAGTTGAAAAACTTCTAAATTTTGTTTATATTAACAAATGAATTGACAGATATTCGACTTTAAGGTGAGTTTAATAGGCTTAACTGGGCCATCTTGATTATTGACCGCACCTTCGATTGTAGCCTTTATAAATTATAATCGTTAGAAAAATGGTTAAAAACTGAAGTTGAATAAGGTTACTTAACCTGAAGTCCTTATGGAGACTGTGGTCGTAGGTTTTTAACATATAATCGATTTACATTCATTTTCCCTCCGCGTTTGTAGTGTTGTCGCAAAGCCAATTTTTCTCTTTTCGTGTACCAATATTTTGTTTTTATATAAATTTTTGATATGACAGTTAAGTTTCTTACGAAAATTGGTTACTTCTCTGCAGTATGCACCGGATAAAAACATGTTAGTAAGACGACACGTCTCCCTTAATACCCAGCGTAGTCCAAAATGCTGCCCAGTTTTGTTCATCACAACCAACATGAGCTTTTTATGTCAGGTTGGTGATAGTGGAGTGCGACTATTTATGGTAGATGGCACTGATGGCGACTCGTGTGACACGGTTCTTTTATTTCTTTACTGACACTTGAAGGATACACGTACTATATTTATCCTTCACACACTCATTGTGGTTAAGCAGAAAATTTCTCTTAATCTAATTTCTCTCTCTTTGCGAACCAATCTGTGTACATCCACCCAAAGTAAACGCTTTTTTAACGTTCTGACATCTAATCTAGCCAGTTGATCAGGTCGGTACTAAAAACAAGTTGAACATAATATATTGTATATACAGTTCAACCCTGGAAGATCGTTTGTTTGTTTCGAATTAAGCACAAAGCTTCATAATGGCCCACCACGAATGTTGGAACCCAGTTTCACGTGGTACGAGTCCGCAGATATACCGCTGTGCCACTGCATGAAAACTTTGATCAAATTAATTTTTAATTTCTTTTCAGTTATTAATTATATCAGATTTAAACAAACTAATTGCACAGATAAGAATGACAACATGCTAAGTGTTTTATCTACTTGTATACTAACTTAATTAAGAATAAGTCATGCCGTGAAGCAAAACGGAGGAAGATGAAAACTTAAAAATGAGTAGAATACAGTGATTTATTTGTCAGTTGGGTAATAACTGTTATGTTTGGCCATAATTTCAATAATATCTCGCAAAATTCACTATACTGGGTAATTTAGGTTAGTCCTAAGTCTATATGCTAACAATTAAAAGTAACTTTTTTTAAATTTAAAAAAAGTATAACATATGGTTTTATGTTGGGAATTTTGTCCGTAGCTGTCCTTAATTTTGAATGGGTAGACTAGCTATTCAATAGCACCAGTTGCCAAACCACATACTATTTTTTAAGCGAGTAATAAGATTTGATCGTCATAATTATATTATACCCACGGCTTCGAAAGTGCGAAGTGTTTTATTGTTCAATATGACATGGTTTTTACAAACTATGCTCCGTGGAGCCCTTAGGCTTCGCCGTAGTTATCTGGGGTTCCGCGAGGAAATTTTAGAATGTTAATATTTTTTCCTAAAATTGTAAAACTGAAACAGAATACGCTGTACAAAAAAAAAAAGTGAAATGGATCTTTGATATAACACATTTACCGCGTAATGGGCCTTTTAATATTTTACTCTGCCTAACGCCAGACGATTCTATTTAGCTTAGGGGAAGTTCTCGCCGTGAAAGTGTTAATACAATCTCGGTTAACTTCGACAGTGGCGCCACTGATCGCTAGTGGATATGGCACCATCTCAAGATCGTAGTCATCATTGGAAATGCAAGATAGCCTAGTAATTTTCGTATGAAACATCGTCTAACTCTGGGTAGTGATGCCAACTGTCTTTTAAAAGCCAGATCTGGATTAGCAGCTAAATCTCGAACGAAATGAAACATGACATCGCAGCTGAAACATATCCAAATTTGAAACATTGTGATGCAATTAGATGCAGTATCAGTTGTTTCAATTTCAAAGTATATTCATATAAATTATAATTATATTTATGGCAATTATAATTGGTAATAATTAGGTTAGATTAGGTTCGTTACCGTTGAATTAGACAAACTTGGTACCAATGAGCTCTATGACGTCATGTTTCATTTCGTTCGAGATTAAGACGCACGTCAGATCTGGCTTAAAATTTTGTTATTTGGCTTAAAAATTTCTGTTAAAAATGTAAAACTGACAGGTTAACATTTTCCTTTAGAAAAGTATGTTATTCTAGCAGCCTAGCCTTTTTTTTTTTTTTCCCCACAAATCTATATTTCTGACTTCTTGATGGCAATACTGATCTCAGGTCAGTATGATAATAAAACTCAAATGCTTGGACGAGTTTTCATTAAAAAGCTGTTTTGTGTCCGTGAAAATACTTTTGAAGTGTCAAAGATGTAAGAATGTTTTTAGACAAATTAATAATTAGTTGTCACCCTTACAATGGATAAGTGGCTGAATATCAGTAATAAATCTGATACGAGTAGACATCTTCCTAGGCCTAATACGAATTCATCGGCGTTATCGTCGTGTGAAAGCATTTCAACACAGGATGATGCGAGAAGTACCGAAACAAGAAAGAAAAGAAAGGATGGTGAAAGTTGTATTTAATATGGTTTTACATGGACAGGTAATGAAGATGGACCTGCTGTCTTCGTCATGCACTTGCAATGAAACGAATATCAGGAGACTTAATGAGGTATGGGTGATGTCATTAAAATGGTTAATTTTATAAAATCAAGACCACTCAATGTGAGAATCTTCAGTTTACTCTGCGAGGATATAGGAAGTCTGAAAAAAAATGGCTTCACACTGAAGTCTGATGGCTTTCTCGGAGAAAAGTGCTTGCTCGGTTTTACGAACTGCGTGAGGAGATAGGTTTCTTTTTATTTGAATGCCATTTTAAACTTGCATACAAATTAATGGACAAAAGCTGGATACAAAAAGTGGCTTACATTTCGGACGTATTTCCCTATCTAAATGGAGTGAATGCTACAGTGCAGGGCAACGTACTTCAAAGCTCAGAGTAAAATGGAAGCACTTCAACGTAAGCTAAATTCTGAGGTGAATGTATACTTATGGAAGAACTCAACTGCTTCGAAAATCTCAGTGGGTTTTTACTTATGAAATTTCTTTAAGTGAAGATGTAAAAGTTTGTCTTGCAGCACACATCTGATTTGTGTACAACTACTGTGGAGTACTTCCCTCCTCATTTAGAAAAATTACTGTGGATTCAAAATCCCTTTGATTCTGCAAATACCAACAATTTGCTTTTGAAATAGAAAGAACAGCTCAGAAATGTATACTGATTATACTCTAAAAACAAAATGTCTGAAGGAGGAACTTGCACAATTTTGGATTTAAATGGCCATGGAATACCCTGAAGTAACAGATCTTTGAAAATTTTAATAGTTTTCCAACAACATATCTTTGAGCAAACGTTTTCACTGTATACAGCTACAAAGGTCAAATTTAGAAACAGGCTAAATATTAAAGATGATTTTCGCTTATAGGTAACAACCGTAACTCCAAATATTTAACTGCTTTATGAACAAAAGCAACCCCATCCAAACCTCTAATAAGTAAGTACGCTGTACTTTTACTGATATAAATTTTTCAAGCAGAAATTTTTGAACAGTAACTAGTGACCTGTTGTTTCTATTTTTAGCGTTTATTTTTTTCTGATGTGAAACTCCGTAAGTCTAAAAAGTTTGGGAACCCCTGCAATAGGACTCCTTTGGAACAGCAGTATGATCACGCTATCAGACTTGTCCCGACTCTCGCACATGCGCACTTTGTACTAAATTTAATCAGTTTTTCATTGTATTTATCAATGGAGTAAACTTACCAAATTTTTTATGGGCGTTTTTGTTATCTAACTTTGTAACAAGTTAAATACAAGTATTAAATTTTCAAGTCTGCAGCTATGGACTTTTGAAGAAAAGAAAAAGGAAACAAACTAGGTTGGAAATACTGTGCACATTGTTTTCTCAAGTTACAAACCACTGTTTTGGCTCCATGTCTACGGTACTTATTCATCTTGGCTGAATCAAAGTAGGAATCTGTAGCTTGAGAAGATAATGTAGATTATCTCCAGCATAGTCTTTTTTTTTATATAAAACCCCAGTTGTGTGTTTTGAAAATATATTTACAAGTTGACTCAACCTGTTTCTGTTCTGTTTTGACTACATCTCTATTTCTATTTTTAAATTAACAGTTTTATCTTCTTTCTTTAAGTCTATTTATGGAGTAAATTAAGTTAAATACGTGCATATGTATTAAGTTGGATGTTCCATGTTTCTCTACAGTATTTGTGCATTGAAATCTTTCCCACACAACCATTATTTATTGAATAAGGTAGTTTTATGCATGAGATGTGATATAAACATGCGTTTAACTAATATCGAGTGCGAAGGAAGTCCCTCAGAAGATCCTATTATATATTTATAACCATGTAAATTAACTTTTAACTTTTAATGAAAAATAATCAACTTTCTAAATAGGTCATAGATATTCGCAGCATTTCAGTAGTATATCTTTCTAGGGTTTGATGCTAAATACCAGTTGAATTTTCTGTAGGCTTATCAAACAAAAATATTAATAATAAAATACGCGCTTTCAATTTCAGCGAAATACGAAAATCGGTAGAATAAATCGCCACTTACAAGAGTAGATAAGTCTCGTAGTAATCGTCTACTGTTAGAAAACTCATTGAAATAGACGTAGAAAATCAAATACTGTACAATATGGAATTAGAGAAATGATGAAGAACGGCCTGTTCGAGAAATGATGAATCCTCAACGTAGTAGGTTCCAATTAATGCGTTTTCGTGAAATTGAATTTTTTGTAAGAACGGGAAGTTCTTCAGAGTGGAAAACGAAGTTGCTTGAATTAATTTAAAACTACCCAGTGATAAACTCAATACTACATTCATTACTACTGCCCAAGTTTCATTAAAATATTCGTAGCCGTTTTTTGTTTCTGTAGCATTTTAATATTATAATCAATAATAAGGCTATAGACGCTTATAAATACGTACGTTGCTTTCTCTTAATAAAATGGAGCATCTCTAATTAGTATAATGGTGCTTAAATATATTTCTGCGATGCTTGAATGACTTCGAAGAACTTATGTTGCTGGCGAAAATAACTTAAATTTTGGAGAACGGAAATATCAAGAATAAACGTAAAAGTAGCTCTACAACCTTCGCAGGAGTTTATGTTGTAGCTGTGCATAGATTTTAGCGCAATATACCTAACAGTTTTTGCTATAGGCTTCCGTACTTGAATAGCTTTAAAGAGAAACTTGGCTGGTAGCAATGAAAAACAATCTTTTTTATTTTAAAACCAACAAAAATAGTCCTGTGACCTCCAAAGGAGTTTTCTTTTTGTAACACTAGGTTTGCCCGTGTTTGAATTTAATATTCATAGCATTTCTTTTTCTGTAGGCTTGTGAAAAAAGAATAATATACGAAGAACAAATAAATGAATTTTGTCTAACAATCGAAAAATCAACTTCTTGATATAATTAATATTTTAGCACCATTAGCTATGAAATGGAAGGTCTTGAGTATTTGTTTCAAGAACAAGTCTGCTTTTTAATACGGTTTTTACACGTATACTCTAGAATTTTATTAAATTCGTAAATGATCATAGTTATGAAACATCATCGTGGTTTATGATAAACTATTTTTTTTAATGAAATATTCACGGCCTTCAACACATTTCTGATGATAATTATGATGATAAACGCAATTATGTTTCCTACACTTTTGCAACATGGGCTCCTCTTCCCCGGTGACCCAGCAATAAGTCTAAAGGCTTTTAACGCTAATAACTGGGTTTTGATATCAATTTTTAGCATAGTACAGATAGTCCATCGTGTTAATTTGTGCTTAACTACAAACAAACTTTTCAGTATAGGTATGTGAATCAATGCTCCTGAGTTGGTGAAAATGATCCAAGCTTTACATTAGTTTTATTTTATGAACTTGACACTGTGTATAGTATAAAGCTAGGCACCATTTCCACATTTAAAAATTGCAATGTAAACAAAAACTGTTAGTGATGAAAATGTGAACAAACTTTACCAGTGCAAGGAAAGCTACAAGAGCTCAGCAAAAGGCTTTTCTTGCTCGCCACTTCTTCTCTCCACCGCCTACTGCCAGAATTACTGGCTCCACGTATGTCGACAAGTATTTTGTGTTCAAGCCAGGTCAGCGTTCGTAACTGTCACGGCGTGCTTGCTACAGTGAAGTATGTCAGCTTGGAGAAAACACTCTGGTCCTTGTTTAAACATTTATTACTCTGGTGCGTAGAACGACTTGTGTAGGGCGGGAAAGTCTTACGTTCTGAATTGATTTATATTACTTGTAAGCTCGTTTCACAAGAGTAGAGTCGTTAAATTACAATAATTTTCTAACAGCTGTATTTGAGTTTTGTTTCCACCGTTCATCCTCACTTCATTCATACAACTTCTAGGTGGAAGGTGAACAAGGACACTTATTGAAGGTGTTGGAATATTAAATATGTGAACAAAAAAACAACAAAGAATCATCAAATGAGTATCTACACATCTTAGCAAATGTATTTACTTGCAATCTTAATCTATTGTTCGATCTAGTGGTTAGGGTGATTGACACAATCTGCGGGTCATGAGTTCAAATCCAATCGCAGAACATCTTGTTCAATCTTTTTAGCCTTGGGGAGGTTATAATGATACGATCAATCCCAACATTTGATTAGCTGAGCCCAAAAGTTAGCAGTTGGTGGTCGTTGATTAATTGCCTTCCCTCTAATCTATTATTACTTCTAAATTAAGGAAGACTAGTGCAGATAGCCCTACGCGAAGTTCGGTAAACAAATAATATTTGTCCTTAAATTTATGTATATCATTGTGTGTGTGTGTGTGTGCGTAATTTAGTACAGCTTTCAACACTAGTTTTAATTGAGTAATTTTTAAGCAGTTTTTGACAAGTTAATTTGGTAAGTACCACCTTCTGCGCGATCTGCAACACCTGTTTCAACTATGCAGATAAAAGGGTAAAAAAAAAAAAAAAATCGTTATGACGAGTGCGTGTATAATAAATACAACTGATTTTTTCCTCCTATCGAATTGCAGAAGTTTTTGTTAGTGGCCATCTATAGAAGATAAGCAGTCTCCTACAGCGGTGCCGTATTGCGGGGGCAAAAAATTGAGGGCAAGGAAGAATGAGGATGGAGGCGTGACAAGGAAGGAGGAACAGTGGGGAGAATAACTGTGGAACCAGCGAAATAATGCAGGAACTTCAATTATTTCTTTTTTTAAATGCTGAATAGAACATTTGAAGTGATACAATACTGACAATTAAGATACATATTTAGGATTGTCTTGAAGTAAGCTAAAGAAAATATATACGTGATATTGGGTGGAGATATGTATTTAGATGTAGGTAATCGGTTAAATAATATTTGAACAGCTCTGCTTTTGTATAGTAAGTGACTGTATGAAATGACATGAGTGGGACATCTCGTTGTTTTTTTGTTTCTTTAAATTACAAGACGTACGCTAAGTTTCGGCAAAAATCTTCTGGTCCATCATCTTAAAAGTATAGAAGTCACTGATGTACCAAGTAATGTTAATTTTGTTTAGAGTACTTGTGAAAAAATTTAAATCTGGCACGACAACGCTTGCAACAGCAAGTTAACAGCACAACTGCCTTTTAGCATGTTTACCGAGAAACGCCTTAAGCCAAGTAATATCTACTATTTTGAGATTGCAAGTTCCGTAGTTTCCTTGTTTCCTTTAGTATTTCGCATAAATTGAGTTTAATAATTTAATACCACACGAATTTGTTGTGTAATTGTTTTACGTTTTGTTTAAGATTTGAAGTTAGCAGTTTCGAATGTTCTTTCGAAATGGAAGTAGTTTTATATTACAATATTTGTTAGGAGTATAATCGTACTGGGCTTAACGATATACATGGGCGTCTAAAATATTGTACGTGTTTGTCAGACTAAGTGTACGACTAGCCAAGTGGTTTACACAAATCTATAAGTGGTAATGTTTGCTGTTACAAAAGTTATCAACAAACTTCAATATGGCCACCTTTGGTGTGTTTGGATGTTGTAACTAACAAACTCCTATAGTTCCTGGATAGTAGCTGTTTATGGTTATGGGAGGCACTAAAACGTTCTTTAAATTCCCCAAGGAGGAAAATTTAGTGGTTATATGGAGATAAAGAAGTGGCCCAAGGTTTTGACCATCTTTCAATTTACCTTCAAGAATAATTTCAATTAAAGTGAGGATCTTTCATGGTGATGGTGAGAAGAACTTTCTGAAAGAACTATTTTATTGAGTCACCTTTTCATTAAATGAGTTACTTGAGAGTTCTGCAAGATTTCTGTGCAAATCATGTTACTGGCTTTGTTTTTCTTTGTAACTTGAAAAAGAATGTCAACACTTCCACACACAATTACAGTAAAGTTATTGTTACATCTGTGTGTGAATATCTTGTTTAATGGATGTATTGAGCGTAACCTATCACTTAAGACCACATACTCTATTATAATTTTATCATATTTCATTTGGTTAAGCATACTGGGGAGGAGGGCAGCACTTGTAGTTTTGTAATTATCTTTCAGTTGTTGCCAGATCTAATATTTTAATTATAGCATTTTCTGACAGTGGTACAGACTGGCTGGTTTAACTCCTGCATACATTTCCAGGAGCTTCTGTGAATGTATTAAGTGACAAAAATTATCCTGGCTTGGACTAGGCCTCCCTGTACAGTTTTGATGACACAGACAACTAGTATTCTTGCTGTTTGTGCTGTCTAGGATTAAACCTTGCAATAGGATGAGAGAGGTTGAGGGTAGGGTATTTATGATACATCTTATTGAGTACATTTGATTCTTCAAATAACAAACTGTTAGATTTCTGGGGTTGTGATGCTATTTTACAGTTTGAAACCCCATGTCAACAAATGATGTTTTACACAGCAAAACAACAGCAAATTAAGTTGTGAATTTTTTTTTTTTTGAAGTTAGAGTGGTTTTGATTATTATATAGGCTGTGGTTTGTTTGTGTAGTTAGTGGAAGTACTTAAATAACTTGTTCCTCAGTGATTATGGAAATGATTTTCAAATGATGCTTTCATTTATCTCCCTTTGTTTGTTTGGTGATTGCTGTTTCTTAACTGCCCTGACACCTAGTTAAAAGTTGAAAAAGAGAAAAAAAAAATGGAAAGAGTATATAACATTTGACTATTTTTAAATTCAGTTCTAGGGTATATTTGTAGTATAATAATAATAATAATAATAAATAATAGTTTTATCATATGATTCATAATTACTATTAACAGTTGTACCATAGGCAAATATTATTATACATTTCTCTTGTAATATTGACTGGTTAAAAAAAACAAAAGTATTATTACTAGAAGATTCTGAAGGTATGAGACAATACCATGATGGCCAGTAGCAAAATCCACAATCTTATAATAGTAGAAATAATAGTATTAGAATCATAATGCACTTTGTGTTGAAGAGTAAATATATGAAATATTATACACTATTATTATTATTATTATTGAAAATAGTGTAAAAGGGGTTGCTGTTGGCTTCTTTCTCCTGTGATCAGCAGCTCACAAGTGGAATTTGGTGTCATAATTACTTGGACATTGAGAAATATGCATTTACAAGATTTCTCAATTGGAAGGAAAATAGCCTGTTCTTCTGAAACTGAACAAGTGTAATGGAGGTACTTGTACCTATGTGTAAAGCTGGGTAGATAGAACTGTGATACAATTTGGTAGTAGAGCTCATATGGTAGCCAGCTAGTAGCTTTTATTGTGCACCAGTCTCTCCAGTGCATATGATTGCTCATTTTCTTCCTGGTAATGATAAATGAAAAAGCTAACAGACAGGTTATATGGTGACTAATGTTTGAGTTTGGAACTTTTTCTACTGGTGTAAAATGCATATCTTTTGAAGATAACTATTCATCTCTATTATCTGTAGTTTGGGCTCTAAGATCTGATTGAACTTGTTAGCCAACCAGTATGTGTTTGTATTTGCATAGCTATGCTCTGTTGATATTCAAGTTTAGTCTGTTCAGTTACATTTATCTTCCAGTCATGTATCTATATTAAAATATTGGTGCTACCATAGTGTGTAGTCCACATAGATATTGTCATTATCACTGTTGTTGGTTGCAAATGTTATAAACTGTTATTAAACTAATGATGTACAAAATACCATTACATACCATTTTTGGGGGCAAATATAATCAAGATGAAACTAGCTCCAACAATCAAAACTAGTGCATTTATGACCTGAATTTAATGTACTCTTTTTGAACACAATTTATTAAATTATTTGCTGAATAAAAATATGAATCATTAGCATATAATCTACAAGGTTATTTACACTACAGTGTGGTGTAGTCTACACAGATACTATCATTACTGTTTTATAGTAGTACTAAAATGTTTTTAAATGTTCATCTATTTGAACTTTTTTCTGCTTGTTCATTTGCAATATTTCCTGTTGTCCCTTTCAAGGATAATAAAATAAAGTGTGTTTATAGTCTAAGTGTTGTTATTGTTTTCATTCAAAATTGTATTGCATATTCTTACCAAAATTCCTGAGTGCTTGGTTTTAGTGAGTGTCTGAACCCTGTTAAAAATGCATCCAAGAATACCATAGTGCAGTTGAATAGGCCATTTAGTTTAGTGCTCTGATCAGAAATATGTGGAATATATTAAAAGTCAAAAAAGAGATCTAGGAAGATTTCACAACAATATTTGCATTGGTTCATCTAACTGATCATTCTGTTTTTATATTTTAATCTCATTTCATACAAAAGTAAAAGTAAATTTCATATTTTTCTCAGGATCTACACAAGCAAGCTGTGGGTGACACCCCTTAATATCTCAGCTTAGATGTCAAATATAGTGTAGCACTTTGCTAGGTACTCTGAACCATTCAATTCCTTGCATTTCTTTTTTTTACAATTACTGGTGGGCGGAAAATTCAACATGGCCAGGTTATGTGACACAAAGTACCAGCAGTAGGCCTTCAGTCCAATGTAGATAGGCATATATATGAAGTTTGTTTTTTTTAGTGTACCTTGGATGTAGGTATCTAGCACATCTCACCTTTTACGTAGTCCTGACACTACACCAAAGTACTTCCTACCTTGGAAAGGAAACTATGTGGAAACTACCATGGAGGGACTAATATTTATGCTGTCTACAAGAGGTGGTGAATAAAACCAATATATTTGTCCACATTTAAATGGGTGACAAATTCATTAAAAATGTATCAGGTGAGTTCTTGTGAAGTTACCTAAGAGTGAGAAAGATCTTCACATAGATTTTATCTGTAGTAGTGAATTTGAAGCAGTTAATGGAAAGGAAAACATAAGCCTTGATTCCACCATAGCAATAGCTTCAGACATAGCCATTTGAATAAGTTCTTCAGCAGTCTAGTCTTGTATACCCACATACACTATGCTTCAGTTGGGATGAGTTCCATCCAAAGATGGCTATCCACTTCCTGTCACTCTCGCTAAATCAATATTTTTCTTTGGATGTGGTAATTAGGGTCATGCATTTCTGGAAATACAAAGTTTTATATAATTGCAACACCAGATCAAATTAAAACCAGGCTACATATTGCTCAACTAATTAACAACTAAAGAGGGTTGCAGGAAATACTCGAGTCGCACAGCTAGCTAACTCAAACTAACTTGTTCTGTTTTGAGTGTGGCTATTAACCTGGGAAAAAAATAATAGAAACACTGTATTAAAATTCATGTTGGCTGGCTTAGTTAATGCGAGTTTAATTGTAGTTTCAAATGTTGTAAAATGTAAAGTATAATTATTGGTGCTTTTAAGAGTTCCCAGAACTCTTACAGCTTGCAGTGTTACAGGAAATAAGCCATAACTCAGGTCAGTAAACACTTTGTTGTAGCAAATAAAGTTACACAGAATGAAAGGTACAGGGGATAACCTTACATTAAACCTTACAATCTTGCAGTTAGAGGGAGAAAATAAGTTCTCCTAAAAGACAAACGATACTTTGTAAAATTCAGTCTAGGGTGCAAGCACCTACATATTCATAGATTGAAGTTATGCAAGAAGTACACTGCTTTTTGTCCAAATGGTAGGTTACATTGCAGAGGTATAGAAAATGTTCAGTCATCAGATAGTGGATAGTTGTTACTGATAGTAACAATATGGGAGGAGCCAGATTTCTTTTGTGGATTTCCAATATGTGAATATTGTGACCCTTAATTTCTTCTCCCTCATGTATTTAACTCGTGAGCTACTGTTGTTTCATCATATTATAACTTTCTTTTGTCTTAGAAGTCAAACTTGATAATGAAAGACGATCCAGGACTGCATTGTCTAAATGATATACCTGTCACGTTTAAGTGCTTAAGAGTTAATGGAGCAAGTGTTAAAGTTTACAATAGGAATAGAACTAATATATTTTAAAGATATATTAATGTTTTGGTACACACTTCAGACTTATCTCAAAAACCTAGATGTAATATTTCGGAGAATTAAAACAAACGGGGAAGGAACAATAAAAAAGAAAACAGGTCTGAGAAAGTGTACTTAAGCACACCGAGTTAGAATAATGTTTTAGTTATTATAAGTGGTATATTAACTAATCCAACCACAATCAAAGCAGTAAAATGACAACGATGAATTTATGAGTTTTCTTAATTTTGTTTCGCATTCCATCTCGTCTGTTGCAGAGTTTGTAGAGACCACAGCGCTTCTGGATGCATATCAGTTGATTGGAGTGGGTGAGTGGGTGGATGTATAAAAAATCATTCGGAACATCAAGACAAGCTTCACTGATTGCACTGGAGCTAGCTTGTTCAAAGCATGGTAGTCAATTTATATTGGATGCTGACGCAAATAATAATAATAATAATAATGCCATTTGAAGCAGTGTTATCGTAAACACAGGATAACATGTAGAAGATAACTTGTGAAAAACCATATCTTAACCTTACCAAGTACAGTTACTTTTACAGAGAAATGTTTAGTGGGTGTAACCTTTATTAAAGACTGTTAACGTTTCACACATACAGAGGGAGGGACGGAGGGAGAGGTCACATGTATAGCGTTGGAAGTGTTCATTTATGAACGAAAGTCCATTGTGATTTGAGCTGGGCTATTACACCAATCGGTGTCTCCTAAACTAATGGATTTATGTGACGAAAGTAATCATTTAATCAAAATTAGTTTTTAGTTAGTAACGATTTTCATTATTCTAGCAATCGATTAATCGAATTTCCAGTGAACTCGTTCGTTACGAAGATAATCAAATGATCAAAATTAGGGCTTTCGATTAGTTTTTTTTTTTTTTTTTTCAAATATTCTGGTGTTGCCATTATATTTGTTGTTGAGCCCAAACCTACATAATAGGCGGGTGTTTGGGATGCTTCGTGATTTATGATTTTTTCACGATTCCCATTACCACTAAATTTACTATTTCGTTATAATTAAAGTTATTAATACTATCTTCAACTGACCATAATTTTGAACTCCTAACTAGAGGGAAGGCAACTGGCTGTTAACATTACCTCGCTAACTTTCTGGCTATTATTTAAATATCAAAAAGTAAATTTCTGTGTTGTTGTTTCTTACACCGTGTTAAGTTTCTAATTTGTAACTGTGTAATTATATTCTTTAATGTTGTATAAGCGGGCCCAGAAGGTCAAGAACCCCATCTATTTTTGTTCCAGAAATGAATAACTGTATTCTGTGAAGTTGTATAAATAGTCGCGGTTTTAATGAAGAGGTTCAGGGGAACGAACCTGTGTACACATGCTTTCAGAAATTACATTTAATGTTGTGTAGTCATCCGCGGGATAAGGGAAGAGTATCTCACCCTTCCATCTACTTTTATCAGAAATGAATAACTATTTAATGTTTTGTTAGTGAGCTCGCATCTCGCTGGTCCAAACCCTCTCCATTGGTTTCAGAAATTAATAAAAAGCGTCCAGTCGTATCATAGGAAATTTAGATTTCGGTGTTTTTATTTGATTATACTATCAATTATCGTAAAATATTTCTTTTCATGCTATAAACAAATGCAAAAATATAAACTTCATTTAAACCGTGCTATAGTAAATTTTCGCGCCTTGATTTTTCCTCACACAACAGTGTTTACGCGCGCGCCCTCTCTTTAGATTTCAGAAATTTCTTTTCATCAAAGGACCTTGTAGGACACCTGCAGCTTTAAAACGCATACCTATTACAAAATCGATTTTTTTATTTGGGAATCATAATACTCGTGACAAATTTTACTTGCTAGAAGACATGATTAGTACGCCCGTTACAAGTAAAACTAATCATTCTTCGTTGGCTTGTTAAAGGTTTAACCACCATAATTCGGCCAGACATGGTCGGGTGGTTAAGGCACTCGACTTTTATTACGAGGGTCGCGGGTTTGAATCCCCGTCACACCAAACATGCTCGCCCTTTCAGCCGTGGGAACGTTATATTGTGACGGTCGAGCCCCCTATTCGTTGGTAAGAGTAGCCCAAGAGTTGGTGGTGGGTGGTGATGACTAGCTGCCTTCTCTCTTGTCTTGCACTGTTAAATGAGGGACGGCTAGCGCAGATAGCCCTCGTGTAGCTAAGCGCGAAATTCAAAACAAACCAAACCATAATGACTTCATAAATTTTCTACTTGATTTTATTACTTAGGTTACGTGTAGTGTATAGTTAGATATAAAACAAACGCAAGGAAAAAACACAACAGCCATATCAGTGTAGCTATTAAAACCCTCGTTGGAGCTTCCTTCTCCTTTGCAATATTCTGTATTACCCCTGTTTTAAATAACAGTATCGCATTATGGATCTGTAATTTATATGTATATATATATATATTATCTCTCTTTCTGTGTGTCTGTGCCTTTTGCACGGTCACATCTTTAAAGATATAAAATTCAAAATCTGGGTGCAGATAGAACTTTGTGTGGGAAGTAGTACAAGCTCTGGATGTTATCTCGACCTCGGAGATTGTTTTGAGGCCCTAAATTGAAACTGGTGACCATAATAGCAATTTTTAAAAACAGGACGACTAGTTGGTCTAAAATTGAAAAGTCCGGATTTTTAGTAATGCATATTAAAGAGTGCTATTACATTTCTTCTTAGTGTGAGGACTTGTAATACTAATCATGATAAATTGTGTGTTTTTTGAAACGATTTAAAAACTTTCTGGACCCTTCATTTGTGCTATTCCTCCCCCCTCTATTTTTTCTACTCATGCATATCTACTCTTTGACTTCTAAATAATAAAAAAGACGTGCCTTTTCTCAAATGTGCACGCATACTCACTTAACTAAAGTAGACTTTCTTCAGCCATATCTTGTACTTTGCTTGCGTGTACTCGTAAGTCAGCTATACGATGACTTTACATACAAAAACGTTTGGTATCGGCAAATTTTCGTTTACGTTGTATTGCGAGGAGGAGAGAATAAATCAATTCTTCGTTAAATGCAACGATAATACAAAGCAGAAACAAGGACACCAAAAAATTAAGGATATTTGTTTTCGAAACTTGAAATGTCATACAAAACACGTGCAGAAGCAATGTACTCGGTTTTGCTTCGATTAAAAGCAAATTTTTATTTTAATTTCACACACTGCTAATTTTCTTGATTTTAATCAGAATAGTTAGTTAGGTCAATAACTTCCATTTTTACGATTATTATGATTTGATTTAATCAAAACAACTCAGGATATTTAAAGCCATTTTCATCTGAGCAACGTCGGGTTTTCTGTTATTTTAACATTTTAAATAACCACGAATCCTATATTTCAAAACGTTTAGAATAAGAACTCCATCGCGCAAGCCTTGGCGCTTTCTGTATTTGTTACGAAGATCAGTATTATTCGTCAAATGTCATGTATTGTTTTTTTCACACCTGTTTTGAAAAACTAATTTTGTTTCCACGTACGAAAGAAGTATTTATACACTATATATTTTATTGTTGATGTTTTAACAAGTTTAATTTTTTTATAAAAAAATTATTTAAAAGTGTCACGTAGTAATATATGTATTTTCATAAATAAAAATTAGGTATTATTTATTACAGCAGTCTTGTGGAAACTGATAGAATGAAACCCGCGGAACTCTTAGTCATATTCTGTATGATACATTTTCATGTAGAACGGTTTAAAATGAACAAAATGACTTACTCCTAAGTTATTGTTCTAAAAGATAGGATTTGCTATAGCTTTCATTTATTTTTGCCATAAATTTTAAGACAATTTTATAATTTTAACTCATTTTGAAATTGATGTTTTGTCATCCAGTAATACTTGGAGTAATTCGTAAAAACAAGTTAATTTTAATTTCTCCACAGCTGCATAGAGGTTTACCTACAAACATTTTTTAGAATTTTTTCTGCTCATCCCATATATTAACTTTGTTTACAAAAAAACAAAGGTTGTCATAGCCAGGTGGTTAGGGCATTCGACTCGTAATCTGAGGGTTGCGGGTTCAAATCTCCGTCACACTAAATATACTCACTCCTTCAGCCGTGGAGACGTTATAATGTTACGGTTAATTCTTTGGTAAAAAAAGTGTGTGTGTTTTCTTATAGCAAAGTCACATCGGGCTATCTGTTGAGTCCACCGAGGGGAATCGAACCCCTGATTTTTAGCGTCGTAACTCCGTAGACTTACCGATGTACCAGCCAGGGGACTGGTAAAAGAGTAGCCCAAGAGTTGACAGTGGGTGGTGATGACTAGCTGCCTTTCCTCTAGTCTTACACTGCTAAATTAGGGACGGCTAGCGCAGGTATCACTCGTGTAGCTTTACGTGAAATTCGAAACAAACCAAACAATTTGCCAAAAACGTATCATCCCGTGATAATATATTATCAACTTCTTTAATTTCAAGCCTTTGCCTTAGTTTTCGTACAGGCCTTGGTTGAAACTTTAGTGTGGTTGCAAATCACACTTTGATTACTAATAAAGCCAACTGTAAAGAACTTTAGTTGTGATTGAACAGAGGAGGAATTAGATTATCAAGTATTAATAGAATAAATATACAAGCTTAGTAACTTTGTTTCGTAGTTTCTATAAACTTTAGTTGTGAACTGTAAAAGTACAGATATATCAAATTTGTTTTGAAAGCTACTGAACGTATCTTCAGTGAGAATACCATATAATTTGAAATAAGGTGCGTAAGCTTTTATAGTTTAGAGACAGGTTGAATGGGTAACAAACAAAACTTTATCAAAGTTTAATACATTAACAAATGTACAGTGTTTTAAAGAAAGTTTTGTCATCATCATGTTTTAAGTAACTTACCTATGCACAGGTGTGTGTGTGTGTATATAAGCAGTACGAATAAGAGGGCACGTGACTGGAAATTGCTTAAGGCTTAATGAAGATATTTTTTGATGCTCGATTATTTAAATATTTATTTTTGTCTTATTCCGTTCACCAAAAATAAATCGGATTTTACTGTGTAGTGAGTATTGCAGTGATAACAATGTTCTCATGACTCAACTCTATATTGAATATCATTTATATGTTTATCCAGGGGCGGATTTAATGGTGATCTAAAACTGATTGGGCTCCTACTTGCTTTTTCTTGATGTATAAAATTGGTATGAATAGAGCCCGCCAGCTGTGTGTGTGTGTGTGTGTGTGTGTGAAAGGGGCTTAGCACATGAAATATTTTCTCTAAAACTGCCTTAACACCAGAGAAAACAATTTCTTCAGTGAGAATTTTGTTTGATAGATATGACTACATAACATTTATGCTTCATTATTTTCCTAAAGAAAACATTGGATATGAATATATTTGACAACCAGGAACCAGAGTATTTCCTTATACTTTGGGTAAACGTTAACTTTTTCTCGTATAATGACTGATGAAATATTTTAACAAAAAAAATCGCATTTTTAGATTACATAAATGAAGGCAATACAGGTCTATCAATCAAATTAACTGGAAATTGTGAATATATAATCTGTGTAGATTAGATTATACTAGAAGTCTTAAAAACAAGATATAATGGGTGCTTAAAAGGATCATTACATGCAAATGAACTCAAGTAGGAAACTTTACTATAAAATAAATTATGAAAACATAAAAGTAATGGATAAAGAACAGAACATGTACAAAAGGTTAATTAAGGAAGTGTTATTAAAGATACAAAAACCCTACGCAATATTTGTAAAGAATGTCCCTTTTACTTTTATTAACTCTCCTTCAATTGCACATATCTGTTCAAAGAATTAAACAGTTTGTATTTCATTATCTGTTATAACATGAGGAAGCTTTCACTAAGAAGTGAAATGTCTTTGTTGGGATTTCAGTTACCTAAGATATTCCCCCTTCCCAGAAACCAGTGAAAGTAAAACTCCTCTGATTGGCTGGCAAAACTGAAATCTTTAAAGGAATGGTCTTCAGTCAGAGTATCCAAGGTCTTGGAGTGTTCAAGATCAAATGTTTGGGAATAACTTGTGTATTGATATCTGTTTCTACTTTATATTTTATCCTATCTCCCTTCTGTAAACAAATGTACCATGAGGTATTGTCAAGTTGGTCATCAAGTAAAGCATATTTTACTGAATGATTTATTAAACACAACTTTATAATATGTAAGTTATCTACACAAAATCATTGCTGTTTTTAATAGCTTTATGTTACGAAATATGAAGTTTAGTAAACGTAAATTTAATATTTCTGTGTTTTCTCAAACTAAAGTTTCTGTATAATTTCAAGTAAAGTAAAAAATATACAAAGAAAACTGAAAAAAAACACTGAATATGAAGGGAGAGAATATTTTACATTCTATAACTAGAAATCTGGCTTATTCAAGTTTTTTTAGGCTTCAACATTACTTTGAAGATGTTAATTATTTAGGGTGGAAGTTGATACATGTCGGTTCAACAGTAGGGAGGTTGAAAGTATTCAGGTTAAAACTCCCTTCTTTGTTTATAGCGTAGAATAAATACACTTGATCTGTCTAGTTCTTTGATTAAACTAGTTTTCTAGGTAGGAATCTTTATTTTTGTCCTATTTGTTTGAAATTAAAAGCACTAAAGCAGGAAGGTGCTGCTAAAGTTTGAGATGCGAAATAACTAGGCTGACAGGCTATAGTACATTTTCACATCCTTGGTCTTAGAAGAACTGACGCCAATATTTACAGTTCATATTTTACATAAACGACCTTTGGAAGCAATAAATGCTGCATATTATACTTTCGTAAAAACTAACTTGTATAACTTTGATTTACAAAAAAATGAGTATTCAACTTTTTTGAGTTTGGTGAATAGTGATGCACTTGGGTAAAATGCAACATGAAGGCTAGTTTGTTCGACTAATTAATTCTTCACTCAAATTTAAAGTAATTTGAGACATAACTTGCACATTTTAAATCATTTTATATTCCAAGTTTTAATCTGCATAGCCCTGTCTTATTTTAAGGTTGGTGATTTTAAGAATGCGAGATTTTGTTTATTAACTGCACAACAAGATAATATAAATATTCCTGATGTTTTCGTGCTCTAAATAAGGTCGTTGAAGGGAAAGTTCTGGAAAAGATAATCTACAAAGCTGTTTTCGGTACCATTGAATCGGGAATTTTTAAACACTAACAGATAATTTGGGAATGAAAATATCCTAGAGCGAAATTTTTATAATTAATCCTATTTCAGAAAATATGGAGTATTATCAATTTCATAGAAATTGGATGAGGGGGGGGGATAAAATTTTAGAAATTAAGATGGGAAAGGAATACATAAAAAATCAAACGTGATGAAACTTGGATTCTTACAGAAAATTGTTTTCATCAATTATAAGATTCGTAACACCCCCTAGGCCTGGCATTACCAGGTGGGTTAAGGCGTTCGACTCGTAATCTGAGGGTCGCGGGTTCGAATCCCGGTCGCATAAAAGATGTTCGTCCTTTCAGCCGTAGGGGCGTTATAATGATCGGTCAACCCCACTATTCGTTGGTAAAAGAATAGCCCAAGAGTTGGCGGTGGGTGGTGATGACTATCTGCCTTCCCTCTAGTCTTGCACTGCTAAATTAGGGACGGCTAGCGCAGATAGCCCTCTAGTAGCTTTGCGCGAAATTGCAAAAAAACAAATAACGTCAGTATGGTGCCTTGACCAAAGTTTTCCGATTTGGTGTACCACGTTAGTCAACTATCAACCTTTGTACAATGTATATTCGGTGTATTTTAACACTAAGTACTATATGTTACAACTACCAAAACGTATTCGTTACGGTGATATTCGTGATCTTTACTTACCGGATATTTAACGTACCTTCAGCCAGCGCACAATCCTCTCTTCGTAGTATTATTGTATCACACTTAAATAACGTGCGGAAGTATCGGATTTTAAAATAGAATACGTACTAAGTTAATCTCATTATTCGATTTCCCATTTAACCATCCAAAGAACGTTTATAAGTTTTTAATCTAGTTCCTACTGCTAGTGTTTTTACTGTTTTAGTTTGCTACTAGAACGTTCTGAATGTTATGCTTGCTGGCAAAAAAGAAACAAAATGCATCTAGGATGCCAACTAGTTTTTCAAAATTAATCCAGTCAAGTGACCGAAAACAGGACGAAAAGTGTGTGACCAGTCTTCTAATTAAGTAAGCCAAAAAGCAAACTAGGAAAAGCCAGACAACCCATCTCGCCTTTTTTATTTGCCCCAATTTACCTTTTATTCCTGTGAAACTACTAAACAGAAAATTCTTCCCTGATTATATATGGCGTTTCTCTTCTGTGAACTGTTTCTCTTTGAATTCACAGCTTTATTTTATTTCTTTTAGAAATTTGCAAAGCAAAGTTGATATTCTCCGAAAGGAATTTACTGTTACAATGTTAATACGCTTCATTACTTCATGTTAATACACTTCATTACTTCACACTTATCGGGCCGAAAATATTTTATTTTGGAGGATGTGAGAAAAATGTTAAAGTAACGTTAGATAAATAGAAAAAAAACATCCCCATTGGAAATTATTTTTGTATAGATAACATAAATTTGGTTCTTACGATACCAAATACAATGGTGTTTTTTGTTCTTTTTTTTTTTTTTCAGGTAGGCCCTATTTCTATGCTTCAGCGACCATACTTGATGATTAAGCAGCGCATATGTGTTTTTATTTTTTGAACAACATTGTCGTCTCGTAACTTGGATTTCACACGTATATACGTTTAGTTAAATCTGTAATTGTGATTTGCGCGTTGGAATACACACCGGATGTGTTAAGTTGTAACTGGAATAGAGTAAATTTCCAATTTTTTACACCATTATCATTAGCCAGTGTTTAGTACGCAGAATATAAAATCAAAACCTTATCCTCGGAGGATCTTTAGCAAGCTTCAAAGCATATAAGAGTAAGATTCGAGATTTCATTCTGTACAGGCATGTTGCAGATAGCCAATTGCGTAGGACTGTGAATTGAAGTACACAAGTAATGTATTAAATATCTTCTTCAAATGTGTTTTTAGTATTTTGTTTTATATCTTCCTACCATTATTTTATGTAAGTGCACTGAGTTTTTACTAAGCCAGCCACTTCCTTACAAAATTTGTAACAATAATAATAAGCGTCGTAGTTCTACGTTTCTCGACCTGCCATTAATTATGCGTTTGTTTTTTTTTCTTATCAAAACATGAAATAATTCTATTACACTTGACTTTGGATTGATGGCTATCATGGTTTGTTAATATTTATTCCTTCTGTTTTTTTAGTCCTGTGTATATCAGTGTGTCGTGTATTCTTTCTGCAAACGGACATTTTAAAGCACTCTATTTAATCTACCACTACTTTGGGATGCTGACATCGTTGGTCTTCCATTCTCTTGTTTTTGGTCTGTATGAGTTGTTGTACTCTAATTTCGATATTTTCTTTTAACATTTCTTCCAGAGTTATCTCGAATTCTACGAATTCATTGGCCGTGAATGTCTTGTTTCTAGATCATATGTATAATCTGCAGTTGAATTTTTCCTCCTTTGCTGTGTAAGTGGTAATATTTAGAGCAATGTTTTTGTTTGGTAAATATTGACACTTTCTGCTGTTTTAATTCCTTTTTATCTCCTGGTACAACGTGTTTTGAGGTTTGTTTTTTCAGCGTGTAGTTGCTAGTCTTTGTGTAGAAGAATCCTATAATATGTCTCCAAATAAAACGGATTCTTAGCCACTTTCACCACTATCGATATTCACTTGACAGGGTCACTATATCGTATGCCGTTCGTGTCAGCTTGCTGAGTTGATTCTCGGTCCTTGAAATCCTGAAGTTACTCGTACATAATCACATTGCTGAACTGGTATTGGCCAGTGGAATTTATAAGGCGTTAAGTCCAACATTCTGCATGTTTTGCTGATTCAAACCACCGATCATATTCGTGTGTAGTTCCAGAATCCACTTGTTATATTTCATTATTCCATTTGTTTGAGCATATAATTCTTTACTATTGGGTTACGTACACAAGTTATATTTAATACTAAGTATTTACATTTTCACTATTAATAATTCTGTTCTCGCTATTAGACAGCAAATAACCGAACTACAGCGCGTGAAGCAGTCGCCTGTTGTCCTCTGAAATCTATAGTGTACTGTTTTTGGTTTGTAAATTTTAACCGTATTTCTGAAATGTTAGTTAATATTGGCCAGCCCTCTTACTAATACCTTTGCTACTTTCATCTAAATCGTCACATAAATGTTTAACTGGCACATTTTAATAGTTAAAACGTCTATTTTAGTTCCAAAAGGTGTAAAATTTACATTAATTTTTTTATAATGTCAGAACTTGTATTCTTAATATAAAATATAATATTTTTTTCCTTGACAATTTTACGCCTTTCGCACGGTTTTTCAATATCTCAGTTGTTCCACTTGGGCTCTAAAGTGTTTCTCCTTTGACACAATCTTTTAGTATACCGAGTAACTGCTTCTGGTAACCCTGTTTAAGTATATGCAAAATGTGACTATAAACAGTTGCCCACTTGTTATCAGTGCCTGGATTCCTAGCTTTGCTAGGGTATAAATTATAAGAGTAGTTTTTTTTTTTTATGTTGCATGACAAGGTATGACATTTTGCTTAAACTGCTTCTATAGATTTAGACAACGTGTTAATGGTGACCATAGTTAAAACTGATACCAGCTTGTTTAGCTGAGAGTAACACTTGAAGACTCGTGGAGGAGTTATCTACAAAAGTTCGGGTGGACAACGCTTCAAAAGACCTCATTATTTTCATATTTTAACAACGAAAGGTTGTCGACATGTCCATTCCACTGGAGCTTATTTTTATGGATTATCCCTTCAAGAATCAAGTGTCACTCTGAACTAGGCAGTTGCTACCCATTTTAACTTTGTTGGATTAAATGTATATATAATGACACTACTAGTGCTGTTTTTATATACAACTTCAACAGATTTGTACCATATGTCTTTCAGCTATAAACACTACACCGTAAAGAACAGGCATAAAACTCTACCAGAATCTGTAACACTGACAGAACATAAAAAGCGATCAATAACTAACTGCTCTCATCTCATACTTACCACTAGTTAAATTTTTCCCAAGAGAAACCTCTAACTGACACGATACTAGTGAAAATTCCTACAATTACATCACGTTTAACGACCTCTGTTTTTTTTCTCCTTTTTTCAACCCATCCACTTAATTTCTTGATGTTGTAAACATTTTTTACGCTTTATCAACGTAATGCTGATAAAGCTTTGAGAGATTAGTTAATACATATCATTATAAATTTGAATAACCAAGATAAAACAATACAAAGTTATTTGTATTTGTTTGAGCATGGGCAATAATTTAACTTAGTATACAATATATGTGTGTATTATGGTTAAATCTCAACCACAGACTTTTTCTGTCTTTAAATATAGACATGCGTAGAACAGTGATGATACTGACTGTACCAGATTACTGTTGTAGATGATGAATGGAGAAAACTATTCAGTAATTGTAATACTGTGATAAACTTCAAGTTACGGCTGAACACGTTACATTCAACGGTTTCAGTCATAACGTGCAGGTTACAAATGTTGATTTTAGTTGGCAAAAATCAATCTTTTTGGAGAATAGCTACGTTTTTACTGCTTTAAAGCGCAATTTCAACATCACATAAATAAGACACCAGTTAATATGAGGATCAGCGAGTAAGCTAAATTCGAGTGGTCATGCAATTATCATCCGGTTCTTTCCAGTATGAAAATCCCGCTGTTGTCGTTCATGTTCCATTGCTTTTTTTTTTTTTTTAAGTGTATAAATCCGCTGCTGTTGTCGAGTTAGTTTCATCTTTTTCCTTTAGTGTATAAATATTCCCGCTGTTGTCGAGCTAGTTTCATCCCTTTTTCCTCTAGTGTATAAATATCCCCGCTGTTGTCGAGCTAGTTTCATCCCTTTTTCCTCTAGTGTATAAATATCCCCGCTGTTGTCGAGCTAGTTTCATCCCTTTTTCCTCTAGTGTATAAATATCCCCGCTGTTGTCGAGCTAGTTTCATCCCTTTTTCCTCTAGTGTATAAATACCCCCCGCTGTTGTCGAGCTAGTTTCATCCCTTTTTCCTCTAGTGTATAAATACCCCCGCTGTTGTCGAGCTAGTTTCATCCCTTTTTCCTCTAGTGTATAAATACCCCCGCTGTTGTCGAGCTAGTTTCATCCCTTTTCCTCTAGTGTATAAATACCCCCGCTGTTGTCGAGCTAGTTTCATCCCTTTTTCCTCTAGTGTAGAAATACCCCCGCTGTTGTCGAGCTAGTTTCATCCCTTTTTCCTCTAGTGTATAAATACCCCCCGCTGTTGTCGAGCTAGTTTCATCCCTTTTTCCTCTAGTGTATAAATACCCCCGCTGTTGTCGAGCTAGTTTCATCCCTTTTTCCTCTGGTGTATAAATATCCCCGCTGTTGTCGAGCTAGTTTCATCCCTTTTTCCTCTGGTGTATAAATATTCCCGCTGTTGTCGAGCTAGTTTCATCCCTTTTTCCTCTAGTGTATAAATATTCCCGCTGTTGTCGAGCT
Source organism: Tachypleus tridentatus (assembly GCF_004210375.1). NCBI lineage: Eukaryota > Metazoa > Arthropoda > Merostomata > Xiphosura > Limulidae > Tachypleus > Tachypleus tridentatus. Next base: position 42,000,992 of record NC_134833.1, on the reverse strand, counting down.
AGTTTCATCCCTTTTTCCTCTAGTGTATAAATACCCCGCTGTTGTCGAGCTAGTTTCATCCCTTTTTCCTCTAGTGTATAAATACCCCCGCTGTTGTCGAGCTAGTTTCATCCCTTTTTCCTCTAGTGTATAAATACCCCCGCTGTTGTCGAGCTAGTTTCATCCCTTTTTCCTCTAGTGTATAAATACCCCGCTGTTGTCGAGCTAGTTTCATCCCTTTTTCCTCTAGTGTATAAATATCCCCGCTGTTGTCGAGCTAGTTTCATCCCTTTTTCCTCTAGTGTATAAATATCCCCGCTGTTGTCGAGCTAGTTTCATCCCTTTTTCCTCTGGTGTATAAATACCCCCGCTGTTGTCGAGCTAGTTTCATCCCTTTTCCTCTGGTGTATAAATATCCCCGCTGTTGTCGAGCTAGTTTCATCCCTTTTTCCTCTAGTGTATAAATACCCCCGCTGTTGTCGAGCTAGTTTCATCCCTTTTTCCTCTAGTGTATAAATACCCCCGCTGTTGTCGAGCTAGTTTCATCCCTTTTTCCTCTAGTGTATAAATACCCCCGCTGTTGTCGAGCTAGTTTCATCCCTTTTTCCTCTAGTGTATAAATATCCCCTCTGTTGTCGAGCTAGTTTCATCCCTTTTTCCTCTAGTGTATAAATACCCCCGCTGTTGTCGAGCTAGTTTCATCCCTTTTTCCTCTAGTGTATAAATACCCCCGCTGTTGTCGAGCTAGTTTCATCCCTTTTTCGTCAGGGTGTAAATCCCCCGCTGTGGTTGTAAGAAACTAATGACTACAGACATTTGGCTGTTTTTTAACATCAAAATCCGTTGGTCCTTTGCCAGCTTTTACTGTTCACTTTGATTCGTACGTTGACCTCAAAACCAGTGAAAGGCATTAGTGTACTTTTAGTGACTAACTTTTGGACAGATTTTCTCGTGTACATAATTTTCATAAGATCTCGAAAGAAACAGTTCAGACAAACATATTAACACACGTCTAAATAGTAATAAAAAATACTTTTTTAGACTTTTCAAAAGTATGATCGGAACTACTTTATATAGAGTGTTTGTTAAAATATTACAGAAAGAACATCAGTGTTCGTTGACACGCACGTGTTAACTTAGTCATCGGATGTTTGACATACCTCTACACTTAATGCTATCCTTAAATTAAAAAAAAAAAAAAAGAAAGCAAAAATAACTCCAGTATAAGAGACGCCATTTATGTACCCTTATTTCGCCGCTACCGCTGTTTCAGGGTATGTAAACTATACATATATTTTGATTAATTGGTATACACAGGGCAATCGTGTTAATCGAAATAAGAATTTGGATAATACGAAAATAGCACCCAGTATTAAAGGAAACAATCCTGGTGATGGTGTTACACTGTTATTGCAGATCAAACTGTTTAACAAATAAACGTCATACAATCGATGAAATATAAACCTGACAACAAAACTTAAATGCAGATAAGTAAGCCTAGGGGACTTCTTAATCTGGGGCGAGCGCAGCTCCGCGTTTAGCGTGCTGGACTGTGGAGCCAAGATTAAGGGTTAACAGTCTCGTTCCACACTTTGGTACGGCCATCGCTTTATAAAAGTAACTGTGAAATTCCATTATTCGATTATAAGTCCACGAGCTGGCTGGCGGTCTGTGATATTAATTAGTTTTGGTTTTTTAATACTTTGTCGCTTAAATGAGGGGACAGCTAGTACAAATAATCCTCGAGTAGCTTTGCGCTAAATTCATAAAGATGTATGTTAAAATACGACAAATAAAACAGATATATAATAATTTTTCGGGCTCTAGTCAGAATGTTTAATACAATAGTTAAAATGTCAAATTTATGGACGGAAAGTTTTTGTTGTTGTTTACTATGTAATAAAATGACTTCGTGAGAACATTTGGAATGTCAAGTTTATTACTGTTCTTATTTGGTCTCGAGCGTTACTGTGATCACTTGAAGACCAAAGAAAGAGCGTTGCAACTGTCAACAGCTACAGTTTGACATCGATAATATATGATCACTCAGCTTTATAACTGTAACTTAACGTGTAATACTAAACTGAAACGAAGTTCAGTAGACCAGATGATTTGGTCAAAAATTATATCCCCGTCGGGCTAAACATGCTCGCACTCCCAGCCGTGGGGGCGTTATAATGTGACGGTCAATCCCACTATTCGTTGGTAAAAGAGGAGCCCATAGTTGGCAGTGGGTGGTGATGACTAGCTGCCTTCCCTCTAGTCTTACACTGCTAAATTAGGGACGGCTAGCACAGATAGCCCTCGAGTAGCTTTGTGCGAAATTCAACTTCAACAAACAAACAAACAAAAATGATAACGTTTATTTTAAAGCTAGTATCATTAATCATATTTAGAGTGGTCTCTTTGTTTTTCTCTTACTGTCTTACTTAACAGGGTACCTTCATTGTCTTTAAGCCAGTTTCATAAGCACTTCTATGGTGAATCGATTTCCAGTTTTTGGATGGGTTACAGTGTACTTTACAACTAAGGTTGCTTTGTATATTGAAACTTCTCAGATGTGTTACAGAAACGTTGAAGTGTGGCGAGTCGGATCTCATATGATGTTTTGTGTGGCTTCCACGTTAATATCTGTATTACAAATCCCAGTTGCACGTATTCTACAGCTAATTTAGTGGGGAATTATTCCCACTGATGCGCTACAGACGACTTAGAGGTTACTGTTTGTCTAAGTGGAAACATTCTAGATTTCATTAAATAATAAAGTACAACAATTTCATTAACTAATTCCGTATTATTTGAGCTTATCAAGTGGAATTTAAACACAAACTATTAATGCTCGATGTATTATGTAACCGTTCTCTGGCATGCCTGTTAAAATATGATATAAGTAAAATTATAACAAGATAAATTGTTCATTCAATAGTGCAAGTTTACATGAGTAGGTAATTTCCTTTTTCTTCTAAGAGTATTTTGTATTTGTTTAATGTTTATCTTGCTTCAGATTGTAAAGAAAATTAGAGTATTTTAACACATCAAAGTTGTTTCAGTAAAGTGTATACTTATTAATGTTAACATAATAACTTTCTAATATGGGTGGGAGCCTCTTATTTTGTATGGTATTGGCGTCAAACTCTCACCCTGAAGGTTTAAAACGTATGTGCATGTCCGGGCCACCCATAGGGCAATCCATCAGACTGGTGCAGTTTTAATGGACTTCGTGGACTTTTGACCGTACTTTTTAAAAGCGCATGCTACTTTGATTCCGACGTGTAATGTGGTTTTGTTATTATAAACGCAGTCAATTGCGCCTTGTGATCACTTTCAAAACAGTCCAGTGTGTTTGTAACGTTGCTGAAATAAATACACATGTATCAAATAAATTACTTAACATGGCGAAAATGTCATGTGTACTGACACCCACAATTATTTCTGTACAAAACCAAAAACCCTCAGTAATTAAATATTTTGAATTGACTTACTGTCTACAGTTCCATTTCTAAATTAAAAAAAAAAAAAGAAAGAGGAAAAACCAATTGCAAGATACCACGTTTCTAAGACCAGTAACAATTACATTAAATCAAAATGTGAATCTACTTCATTCATCATTTCATTGGAGGCTTACTGTATAAACAAGTTGTTTCAGGATTCTAATTAAAAAATAAGATTAGTTTCATATGTTAGTGTAAACTTCTGCTCTACATTTAGAATGCTTGTTCATTTACCCTTTACTAATGTCTATTAATACAGAAATATTATTTCGGTAACTTGAACATATTTTTTCTATGTAAACAGGATGCGAGTAATTGGTTTCCCAGGCTTCATGTTTGCTAGTTCGAAAACTTGGGCAAGTTTTAATTAACAAACTCCAATTTACTGGAGTCGCCGGAAAGGGAATAATATAGATTTTTAATTCAATTTTGGTTAACGCGTTGTTCACTATCTGTGCTTTTTAATTGTGAATATGAAATATCATGAACTGCTGAAAGGCAGAGAAAAGGTGTTCCTGGAGTTATGTCTGGAACATCTGATAGTTGACATTCTGGAACACGTTGAAACACTCTCTGCGGAATATTGCCGGAAGCTACTGTCACGAACCTCCGCGTGTGATGTTTAGTTTTCTGCAGAAGGCGAACTGTAAAAGTTGATAAGTTAGATGCTTTTATTTCATGCTTTGTTCGTAGTTATTTGTATTGCACGTCGAAAGAAAAATAAAGTTAAAGTGAAACGTTTATTAAACCATAATTAGAACATCTTTGTTGAGGGAGTCGACGACCTCCATTTAAAAACCATCTTGCATATTTCGACCGTTTTAATTGGTCATCCCCAGGAATATATAAGCTCGAAACATGTAGTGTAATACATTTTTAAATGGAGGCAACTAACGTCATCAATGAATGTTTTAGTTGTGTACTGATGAACGTTCCATTTTAATTATTTACTTTTGCCTTGAATTTATGCACTGATCATTCATAAGGTCCAACTATCGGAGGTTTTGATCTCTGAATTTGGGGAGTGGCCCTCCAGTTTCTGTGGGGTTTTGAATCGTTTTCATTTCACGGTACAGTAACCTATATTAATGTATGTGAAGTGAAATGGGCTCAAAATCCAAAAGATGTTGTGTACACTTCACCATTATAAAAGGCTTAATAGTATTATATTGGTTTTCTTGTCCAAACTGTGATGAGCTTTGCACAGAAGAAACTGCAGTCTACAGCAAATTGTACAACTAATCGCATAATGCATCAACGTCATACATTTTCATTTCAGTTTCACATATGGTGGAAAGAAAACGAAATCTTTAACACTCGTATAACCTCCAGTTTGTATGTGTTATTGTACACTGAAAACAAGGTTGTTAGAATGGGTTTGGGTTCTTTTGAATTTTCTCGCAAAGGTACACGAGGGCTATGTGCGCTAGCAGTCCCTAATTTAGCAGTGTAAGACTAGAGGAAAAGCAGCTAGTCATCACCACCCACCGCTAACTCTTAGGCCACTCTTTTACCAACGAATAATGGGATTGACCGTCACATTATAATGTTCCGTCAGCTAAAAGGGGCGAACATGTTTGGTGTGACGGGGGTTCGAGTTAGAATGGGATGGTGAGCTGATGTTTCATGTGATGGTAAACAGATAATGAACAAATGGTGGTGTGTGTAGAATTTACTGTGCAATATATTGCTAGTAGGAAACGGAATGTTGGAGGTTTTGTCGTCTGAAAATAAAGGAATATTTCTTTAAAATTGCAAAAAAAAAAGATTGATATATGACACATTGACCATTTTTAGGAAGAAAATTGGGTTTAAATGTCTTCGGACGAACTTTTTAAGAACGTAATGTTGTTCGTACATCTTCAATGCTGTCTTGGTGTGTATTATGTTTAATGCTGATATTGGGTTTATTATGCATTTTCTATATAATTGTGTTAAAATCAAATTTTGCCAAAACTCTGGGAATTTCCTCTTAGGAATGGGTGGAAAGAACGTTTCTTTGGTGTCGGTCGTGTGGAGGATACTGATTGAATTGATTTGGTGAAAACTTGTAAAATTAATAATGGTCTAATAAGGTTCTCATGTACAACTCTCTTCAGTTTACGCAGTAAATCAGGAAAAGGAGGCAGATGGCGCTGTGTTATTTAAAATGCACGAATCTTGTTATTCCTGTACGAACTTATCTGGATTTTTTTATTTTTTTTCTGTGTATAATATATTATAGCCTCACATCCATACATTTTGGTGTTTAGTATGATGTGACGAAATAATTTCGTAATGGTAATTGTGTGTGTGTCTGTGAACGCCTTTTGCAAGTTTGCGAAGCATTATCATAATTTTACTTGTCACGAGAAATTAGTGTCAGGCCTAGTATTAGTTTAAAGTTATAAGACTTAATACTAACGTCTAGTGACAGCAGTGAATTTTCATTCTGATACTTTCATTTATTTAAAATTCAATGTGTAGAGTGAAATAAAGTAGTAACTTTTATTAATGTGCACTTAAATAATTCAAGAATAGAGAAGAGAAAGAACAAAAATCTTTAATAGATTGTGTACTCTAAGATTGTAAATACAATCAAAGCATCAGTGTAAATAAACTAGCAAAAAACAGCTGTATATTTATTGTACTTATTTCTTCCAATTCAGATCGCGGTCAGTGTCGTGTTCAGGTTGAAACCGTTAGCGCATTTATTTAATATTACTTCAATCATGTTTCGTATATACTTTAATCATGAACATTGTTTTTATTCTTTTGCGAGTAGTTTCATACTATAAAATTAAACTTTTTGAAGTTTTTAAATCCAACTTAATCGTGCCTAACTTGTGTGTGTATTTTCGATACATCTGAATCCGAAATTTGCAAGTTTCATCTCATGATGTTACACTGTTAAAATGTTACCCGTATGATCGTTTTAAATCATTAACCTCAGACATTTAACACACAACTTGGTTATAAAATAACTTGGGAAATTAATGTGACTCTATGAAACGAGCAAAGAATTCTAGAATAATTATTTAAAACGCTAAATTTATAGAAAATTGTGGACTCGAAAGTTCCATTGAATTCTTATTTTATAGAGGCGCTGCCGTCGTATGTCTTTCCAACCACCTATGTATACATATATACCCGCTACCCCTCTTGTGAGAGGCAAAGTTAATTAAAACAAAAAAAAAAAAGCATTAGAATTTACTGTTTTTCTTTTTTAAGTTTCTAAGATAGGTGGCGTGGTTTGAAACTATTTCGTAACTCCTTGCAATATTTATGTAAACAATCAATGAGTTGTTTAACAATGATTAGTAAAACATTCCTCTAAATTAACACTCCATTTCCTGGGCCTGTTTCGGTTAAGCCACGTTATAATATCAAAGTAACCCAAAGTTTACGGTGGGTGCAGTTGACTAGTTTTTTTCTTTATATCAGTTTAAATTTAGAGTTGGCTATAGCGCAGAAAGCTTTTGTCTACTTTGCGCAAAATATTGAAACAAACCAGCTTCCACAAAATGCCTTCTTTTTATTACGCCATTTAAAAAAAAAATAAAAAAGTAAAAAAAAAAAACGATTTTTGGATTTCATTTGTCCGCCTCATTTTAGCAACAGTGTATATAAACCCACCAACTGAAATAAAGTATGTTAAAACAGTTGTATTACAACAAGGTAAAGTAGTGCGCACACAAACGTGTATGTGGGTGTGGGCTCGGTGTGGGATGGTTACCTTACATGATGGTATTTACACAAATTGTCGTATTTTAAATGTTAATATCTACTACTGCAAAATAGTTCATGCATATCTACAGTTGAAAGCCGTTTTAGTTGTGTGAAGTAACATACTTTAGTCAGCGTTTCGCACATTGTCTACATTTTCATTTACTCTCTATATTGTAGCCACGAATGACTTACAATAGGAGTTTTGAAACTTCGTTGCGATACTAACATGTCGCGACAAGTTACTGGAGGCGTCGCAAGAGTTTTGCCAAACGAAGGGTAATTAACATGAAAACCAAAAACTGCACATAATGTATATTTCATGTCGAAGCATGGGTGACGCGCAAATCATGTTAACTGGGTCAAGATGTCAGTAAAAATAGGTTTGGAATAAAGTGGCTTACAGTATGTATTCATTAGTTCAAAGCTAGCAAAAGAAATGTTGCTTCTACATAAGTTTCAGATTATATAATACAAAAATTATTTTTTTGTGTGTGCACACTTTAATATTCCTCAGCTTCTGGTATGCTTTGCCACCTGATTCCAGGAATGTGTTTTGGTTTCGATCAATTTAAACTGTAATTTCTACAGCATCAGCTATTCATGGTTGCTGTGAAACAGCAATTTTTCAGGTACCACCGTTATCTTGTTTACAGTTGGTGACTTTCATAAGTCGTAGGTCTGTGACAATACCCATCAACAGTTTCACAAACTTCAAGCTGTCTTTTATATTAAACCATTCCAGAGCTGTCTCTATCTGTTAAAATCACTGTCGTCCTTATTGCTTTTATCGATCGAACAGATCTGTATTTCTTAAAGGCGTACGTCGACAATTGAGTTGTCGTCTCTGAAGTGTGTTTGTGGCTTCTCTAGTACTAAACGTGTTTTTTTTTTTTTTTTTTTTCTGTCGAGGCTAGATATTGTACCCAAATTAGATAAGCAAAGGAGAGCTCTACACGAGAATAGTTTCATTAAATGTCGAGTTTCTGTTAAGCTCGTATTATTGAATTTTCTTTTTTATCATTTGCTATAACATCCAACGGCTTGACCACTTTGACTATCACATAATGAATATTCAAGTTTTGAAAGTTAAGGTTTTTATTACTCGTTTTGTTATGTGTTAATTGCTACATCAATATCCATGCACCAGTCAGTGTAAATAAAGCCAATTTACTTTAGTTTTTTAAGTGTTTTAACTGTTGCGATCAGACTAATAAATGAACCCTTTGAAAGGTTAAGTTTCATATAATATTTGACTGATAATGGTGTTATGTTTGAAATCTTGGGCTGAGCATGGCGTAGTATCACTCGGATCACCTAAATGTATCTTGTGTACGATTTCATTAAACTGGTACATGATTAGGCTTAATGATGGTGTTTACATTTAATATCGGAAGGGAGGTTAACATGCCAGTGTTGCAACCCGAGGATCTGTAGTTCACATTCCATTGCTGAAAAATTGAAATTATCTAAATCTATGTTTAATGAAAGGTTATCTTAGGCCGTGAAGTTGCTACATTTATATGTATTTGTAAAAATGTCCATAAAAACTAATAGTTGGTGGTACCTATCAGTGACTTGGGCAGCTCACTGCAGCGGTCGGTAGTACTCAACTGTAACATGCTTATCTCGCATGGTTGCACTTCTCTTCAAGACAATTGGTATCATGGTAATTAAAATTTACCATGTTTGTAATCAGGATGACTTGTGTTTCTTACAAAGTTTCTATGAAAGTACTGTGGATTAATCTTGCACGTGTCTTTTATTGTTGAAATAATAAACTTGCACGTGTCTTTTATTGTTGAAATATCTGTTTAATCAAAATGACGAAAATTTCTTATTACTTTTCGACGCTTCCAAAAATGTTGTTGTAATGAAGTTGAAAATAAATTTTTAGAATAATTAAGAAATTGCAACAAACTTTGGTCCTTAATACTGTGTAAGTGTTCTATTGGCTTAGGGTACAGTATACGATTTACGTTTCTCTGTGAAAATAATCGATATTTATCCTGGACTCGTTTTCGAGAGTATATGGGAATTAGTTTTAGGGACTGTGGGTATGTGGCGACCAAAGTCTTTAATGTCGAAAAAATAAACATTTATCAAGCGTGAGACCGCCCCTCCCTCATCTGTTGCTCAGCTGTAACTCTGTTCTTATGACGCAAAATATTGGGTATCGATACCCACGTTGGGCAGTACACAGATAGACAATTGTTTAGTTTTGTTCTTAATAACAAAAATTAAAGTTGAACCCATAGAGCCTTTAGAAGTTGAATTCTGTTGGTTCATAACCCCTTTATTTTCTTGCCAAAATAACACTTGTGGTGTTTAAATAAGTTAAAACACTTAAGTAGATAAACTATGGACATGTATAACTTCCGCTATTACCTTCCGATTGGGCCCGGCAAAGCTAACGTAGTTGACTTGCAATTTGAGGGTCACGGGTTCGAAGCCCCATCCCTCCAAACATACTCGCCCTTTCAACTATGCAGGTGTAATGTGGTGGTCAAATGCATGGGTAAATTAGGGACATCTAGCGGAGATAGCCCTCATGTAGCTTTGCACTAAATTCAAACAAATCAACTTTTGATGAGGACAAACTTGTACTTACTTATATCAGAACAATAATAAAACCAAGAACAATCTGTTAATGGATCTAGCTTATTTAAATATCCTGTTTTTACATGTAAATTAGAAGAAAAAAATATCGCTAACTAGATAGTTTCACTATTATCGATATTTTTGCCCATAAACCTGTAATCTCTAGCAAGGTTTCTACAACATAGGTTTAATCTTAAATCCAAATACGAAATGAACAATGCAAAATAATCTCTAATGAACATTTAATTGCAAAAATGTAAGTTATGTATACATGATGCACTCTAATCAATCATGTTAAATTTACGGTTATTTTTAACTTTATTGTTAAACAAACAATGGAGTGCAACTTGTTTATACGGAACATACACAAACGCTAGTAGTTAGCTTCAAGTATTGTCGTAGATTTAATATTTGTTGAGCAAATTAACACCAGTATAACGTTTGTAAGCAAATTTTTACACAACGCTCCGCTACAATGTTTGTGATCATTGAAATTCCAATAATAAAGTCCCCGTCATACCAAACATGCTCGCCCTTTCAGCTCTGGGGGCGTTATAATGTGACGGTCAATCGCACTATTCTTTGGTAAGAGTAGCCCAACAGTTTGCGGTGTTACACTGCAAAATTAAGGACGGCTAGCGCAGATAGCCCTCGTAACTTTTCACTAAAGTTAAACCAAACCAATAAAACAAAGAAACGCACGATATATTCTTGCCTTCTGTATGGCTGTGTGAATGAGACACCAAATAATGTTGTTAGGAAAAAAGAAAAACCAACAGAAACTCACACCTACAATTGTCTTCTTTTTTCTTGCTTGTTTCTAAAGTCTATTCTAGACATATATTCCGAGAAATTTAAAAAAAACCGCCGTCCAAGAAATAAATGGTAAATAATGATTTTGAATGTTCATGCTTTACTTTTAAATTTTAAGTTCAATAAAAATTTCTGTTTGTCCGACTAGTTCTCCGTATATTAATGTAATTACGATTTGTTGATTGATATTTGAAACTGCGAAGTATTTTTAAAGACTATTCCCCATGAAAAGCTAATTTCCGAAGTACTATATTATGACATAGCTTACACCTGTCTTTTAAGTTTTGATACCTCAAGTTTTTAAAGTTGTGCATAAATATCTTATTCAAATTAAAGGTGCGAAGCCGATTGTAGGAATAATAGCATTGTAAAGTCAGTTACTTTTTTCTTAATTGTGGGTACATCGATTAAATGAACCAGACTCCATCAGTCGCGCTGCTATAAATTATTCTTTGTTGCTACCGTGAGTGACAGCTGTTTAACGAAGGAAAGTTTCCAGCTAAACCCTCTGGGTGGTAAATTTCGTCTCTGTATTAAATCTTGTTTTTAAATTCGTTTAGGTTTCTTGTTTTTCTGTTCTACTTGATTTCTGCTTCTAGCTAAGGTAATGATTTACCTGTTTAATATGTCTAGAATAGTTAGTTGTCGTGGAGGTGTAAAGAAAAATGGTTTACATTTTGATTTAAAATAATTGTCAAAACGGCATTAATTTCTTTTCATATATATGATTTAATGTCTTCAAATAAAACAGCCATCTTAAGTATCTTCACTGACTTTTAATTATACGAATATATCAACGTAGATCGCAAACTTCTCTAATTCTAATATATATTTGAACTTTTATGAGGTGTCCATAAATAAACAATAATTAGGGGTACCATGCTTACCTCCATAACTTTCCGTTTTCATGAAAATAATTCTTTCGTAAATAATTATTTTAGGGTTATATTGGCAGCTTCTAATCCAGTAAACGTATTCTGGTACATAATGAATATAATAAATTAGGGAAAAGTTTGAAAATACTTCTAGTCATTGTTGTACTCAGAATTAGGAATACCGGTAGATACCAAGTAATGATAGCTTATAGTTAAGAAGATATCGTTAAAAATAAACTGTGAGGGTGGTAGATGTTCTTTAGGTAGCACTTTGGGAGTGGATATGTTGTTGGCAATTTTAATTATCAATGAGGACAATTATTTGTACGTAAATGTACAGTTTCAGGGATAAAATACATTGAACAAACAAGTTTAATCATTTTGTTTTCAATTTCAAACTTGAATTACATAATTGTAAATCGTACATTATGTTGTGTATACTGAAACTTTGGTAACTCAATCTCTTATCTGCTTGCTGCACTTCGTGACGTGCTCGTGTCTTTTTACATTTTTCAAGTGTTTCGGATTATTTTTTTCATTTCATAATGCTGTTTCACTGAATCTGTTTTTTAATTAAACACAATGGGCTATCTGTGCTCTGCCCACCACGAGTATCGAAACCCGGATTTTAGCTGTGTAAATCCGCAAACATGCCGCTGTGCCACTGGAGGGGTTGATTTGTAATCACCAATTTAAAGAATGTATATCTATATAACTTCGTGTTTTTCTTCCTGAAACACATCGTACGCAGAATCATGAATTTTAATTATATTCTGTCGGCATTGAAAAACACAACAAACAAACAGACAAAAAACATGATTTTATATCCTTTTATAACTTTGTTTCGCTTATGACACTCGTTTTACGAGGTTGTGTTTCTATGTTACGTGTGGTGATGTGCATCTAATGACAAGAAAACCGTGCAAAAATAATTCCCTTCATTCCCCATCACTTCTCTACTAACTTCGTAACTGAACAATTAGGGTTGTAGGGTTGCAGGAAGGAAACAAAAACATTGAATTCTATAGAATGGAAAGATAAACTGTATTTGTGGAAATAGAACTCTGAAAATTTTCCTTGTTATTTATTACCGATTTTTCTGAAAAGAACTTGATTTTATTTTTCTAGTCTGTTTCTTGCATTCTTACGTGCGCTGTTTTACATTTTGAAGCCGCCCTCTTATTACATCACTTTAATTAATGATTGATCCCCTCTTGAGTTGTATATTAAGTCCTATTACCACCACATATTATGAAAGAACTGTATGGTGACAATTAACTGTTGTTTAAAACCAGTAAAACTTCTTCACATGGATAACTTTAAAAAACGTATGAAAATACGTGGCCTAAAGCCTTTATCGGTATTCACTAACCACTGTATCACCAAAACGCAGAAGCTGGCTCTCATGGTAAAAATGCAAACTTTTAACTAAGTTACCAAAGACCAACGAATGCAGCTGCACAGCGATTACATTCTTTCCAAGAATGACGTAACATTTCACACATTTCTTTTTCTTTTTCGGTCGTGGTTTCATTTAGCGTTTCCTCTTTCAACGATTTTTCTATTATCTACCTGAGTAGTTGACGTTTTTATAATGTTAGGTGTTTTCCAGTTTAGTATGTGTGACAGTTGGTTAAAATTCTTATTTTAGCCTTATCTGTGTGTAATGTTAGTGCTTGGAAAAATATTTTGTATTTCGTTTGTTTTGTTCTTTTTAAACAAATGATTTTAAAAGATGAATTGTTAATGTATTTAATATTTTCTTCCTTATTTTGACGAGCCGCAACCCTTATTAAAAAAAAAAAAAAAATTATGGGCCCGGCATGGCCAGGTGGGTTAAGTCGTGCGACTCGTAATCTGGGGGTGGCGGGTTCGAATCCCCGTCGCATTAAACATGCTTGCTCTTTCAGCCGTGGGGCGTTATGTGACGGTCAATTCCACTATTCGTTGGCAAAAGAGTAGCCCAATAGTTGGCCGTGGGTGGTAATGATTAGCTGCCTTCCATCTTGTCTTACACTGCTAAATTAGAGACGGTTAGCGCAGATAGCCCTCGTGTAGCTTTGGGCAAAATTCAAAACAAAAACAAATTATTATGGTGACTTCCGTATATTTTAGTTCCAATGTTGTGGTCCATGTTATACCCAACACTTTCTGTCTGATGTATTTAATGTAACGTAAAGGAAAATCGGACGCTTTTAAATATATAATTTCTAGTTTGGCTTAGCTGTCTTAATACCATTACATTCGAATTGAGCGAAAAAAAATTGATTTCTAAAATATTTTTCAGTGTCAATATGACCATTTTGAAATTTTCTATATTTTGTAAGGAGACCCAGTCGAGGCCCAGTCTTAAGTTAGATTCAGGTTGAGTTAGAATTCCTAAACTCACGATAGCCTTTTAGAATTAAAATATTTAACGTTAATAGTTACACACGGATTCCCAGCTTAGCCGGACTTAATGTTATGCTGAAAAGTTGGAGTGAGGCTGCTTCCTTCTGCTAGGCCCGGCATGGCCAGGTGGTTAAGGCATTCGACTCTTAATCCGAGGATTGCGGGTTCGAATTCCCGTCACCCCAAACATGCTGGGCCTTTCAGCCGTGGAGGCGTTATAACGTGACGGTCAATCCCACTATTCGTTGGTAAGAGTATCCCAACAGTTGGCGGTGGGTGGTGATAACTAACTGCCTTCCCTCTAGTCTTACGCTGCTAAATTAGGGACGGTTTTGCTACCCACAATTTTCCGTATCAACGTTCTGTACTTACAGTACTAGAAATAACATTGGTGATCAAGATGAAACGTGCCGATGTTTTTTGAACTTAAGTCTCTCCATATAGTAAAGTCTAGTTTGTTTATTATGGATATTTAACGTAATTTGTATTTCGATAATTCTCTTATTTGACTTCTGTATACTTGTCTACGATTAATACACGTATTTGGAAACTTTTTATCATTTTACTTAGACTTTTAATTTTTCATTAATACTCTCAGTACTTGACAATTATACAAGGTTTTTTTAATTTACTATCTATTGAATGGTAATTTTAATAATTTTAATTTCTTTTGACTGTATCAACCCAGACCAGAAACTGAACTTCTGTGATTACTTTTCGTTATATAATAGAAGGTTCTTTGGGTCACTCTATTGTACTAAGTACTGAACCTTAATATAACTGTTATGGTAATATTCCTGAGGAATGTGGGTCCACCCATTTAAGGCGATATGTTTTTTATTGGTAGCTTTAATGTGCGTAATATAACGTAATACTATTCATCAGTTAGCTTTTGAATATTACATGAACGTACGCGAAACACGTTAAAATTTTGATATGCGTTTTTCCTGGAAAACAGGACTTTTTGTTTTTCAACTTCTCTTTTGGCTTTCTTTCAAGCAGACACAAAGTCGCCAACTATAGTCATGAAAGACCGACAAGGAACGATAATCTAATTAAAAATATGGGCATGTGTTTTTATGTTTACGTCTTTTTATAAATATTTCGGACATATTTGTGTTGTGTTTAGATTTAAAATCCATTGTCTAAAAACTTTTAAAATTGCGATTATGTTGTCGAAACTAAAATAAGCAGTTGTCTTGTATACTGCATATCTTCTGTACTAAGTTTGAATTTAGGCTTATGAGTCAGTTGTGAGTTTTACCAACTCAATATTTACATTTGTCGCATTATTTTAAAATGGTGTTAGTATGTCTACTTGTCTTTTTATCTTCAGTTTAGTTGCCCACTGAAGATGTTGTGTTTTCATAAAACAAACCACAAAAAACAACAACCTTAAGTTGTTTTCTAAAAAAATACCAAAAACAACACGTAAGCAAAACAAACTAAAAATAATACGAAGTCGGATTGTGGGTATGTGGTTTGCAAACTATTTTTATATTTAATAGTTATAAACACTTATGGCTTCAACTCTGTTTTGTGATAAAGCTCAGTAGGGCGTATCACGTACTAAAGTAATAGTTTTACGCAAAGATTACGTGATTAAATAAGCGGTATATACTTTACTCGTGTAATAATACGCCTAAATATTTGTCATTTCGGTACACTGCTGTGCACACATTCCGTTCTGTTAACGTCGACTTAACATGGTTGATTGGTTTACTTCACCACTATGTCTAAATTAAATTCTGAAACATGTCTTTTTATTGTGTTTTATGTTGCGTGTATGAGAAAGTACATAACTTTTTTTGTATTTTATTAGAGTAGTTACATAGAATCAACAGGAACTGTGACTTTATGAAAATGTGGAATTTTATACTTAATAGTGAAGATCGGGTTACAGCCAGAATGTTTTTAAATAAGGTATATTTCCATATTGTTTCTGTTTATACATGTATATATAATAATAATAATAATAATAATAATACAAGTATTAATAAATGACCGAATCACAACATTAACAGTGTAACCTGTTTTTTTACAAGTTGATTTTGATTAGGTGGACCTTATTGAGCGACTTGAGGCCTTGTCTCCTGCATGAAACCACATAAGTAGCGGGTTTTTAAATTTCACAAAACATTTAATTGTTTAAGGACAAAAATCACTCGCTATCCTACTTTGGTAGGATGTTGTACTGATGTTCTTTTGATTGAGGAAAAACACGGGTCGGATAGAAACGTGTTTTTGATAAACGTAGCAAAACAGTGTTTGTAAAAACAAAATGTTTTTAAACGTGTTTACTTGTTTATCTCAAGATAAGTGTTGTGAATACTTAAGCTTAGTGTAGACGTTTATACTTTTACATTGTAATTCAGTTATCGTATTTGTACTGTTGTGATAGACATCGTGAAGTTCAACAGTCGAATTTTACAATACGTTGCGGGAATAGATAACAAGCTTTCTTGACATTAAGCGTTATAAGTTTTCAAGCAGGTTTAAGCAGCATTTCTCTCCTGGAGAAATACAAACGGAATGTGGAGTGAAAAACGTACTCGTGTGGTTGTGGAGCTTATGGTCGTTTTCTTTTTTCCAGTCTTAACTTCCAAACCTGTACATTTAACATACTGATCTCCCCTGTCAAGTGTAAGTGGAAAATTCGTGCGTCGACCACGTGGCCTCCAGGGCTAGGAATCCTCAAACGATTGCTTTGTTTGTTCAAGCCCCACTGATTAGGATGTAATGGGTGACCTGTGTACCATAATAACGGTGGCTAGAGGCCAGGAGGCGGTACTCGCCTTGCTGATCAAAGATTACACATAGGTAAATCTGTAGAGCTTTATTTCTTCCCCCGGTGGCGCTCTCTGTTAGTGGATCTCGACCCGATTGTAGTTGCATTTTAGAAAGATTTGTAGATATTATCTTTGTAGCTTTTATAATAGACTGCAGCGTAAGAATTACATTATTTTATACAAATAACTGAAGACAAAACCTAAATGTTTTGTGAAACATTTTATAATGCAGTAATGCATACATTGTAGTATACTTTGAACAATCAGTTTTTTGGGGGAGCGCAGATAGCTCTCGTGTAGCTTTGCGTGAAATTAAAAAAAAACACAAAAAACGTCTTGTGGGTTAGTTTTGAAACAATGTTTTTTGACGCCGTAACTCTTTCGTAAGTTAGTCGGGCTTCACTAAAAGTAAACCATTCAACATAATGTTTGAACATATGTATAATCAGAATTTGGAATTAGTTATACAGACTTGACAACAATGTATTTTCTTATTATATAACAAATTCGGTACACTGATCAGTTAACAAACGCCCCTATCAGCTCAGCTGGATGAATTAGAAGGGTTGTTTTACTATCCACGGAAGTTTGTTGAAAAATAACAAAAATCAAATTTAGTTTACACGTGATAGCAAGTTTGCTTAAAGTGACAGAAAAAATATTCAATCATCTGATTTTTTGTCACGTAAAAAAAAAAACTAGTTTACTGAACAAAACATTGCACCAATTTAAAATAAACTACAGTAGGTGAGAGATAGGTAACGTATGAAAACCTTGTTTCATTAAAAGACAACAAGTCCATTTGTTAGTGTTCTATTTGTACCGTCTTAGAATAACCGTCTTAGAATAATACAGAACTTAAGAGCCGGGCTTGTGTTTAGTAAGACGTAACCTTTAGTCTCTGCATTACTCGCACTATGCCATTTTTAACCCTTAAACAATGGGGACATGGTAGGTAGCAGTATGTTTGACTACCGTTTTTAAGGGTTGAGTATCTCCTAGTTTTTCTAACAAACCAAACTTGCTTCATAAATGAGTGTCGGTCAAATACACAAAAATCGTTGCTTTTATTTGTATTAGTTAGCGTCATAACAGGTTAAACAGAGAATACGAAGAAATAATCCAATACGCAAACGTTACGTGTTTTTACTTTTTTACTTTAGAATTAAAAACATCAAGTGTATGAAAAGCGACTTAAGACACTTTCTGTAGTGTGCGTTTCAGTGGGAAAACTAAGTTTGTTCTTCCTTGTTCTTTGGTCGAACATTGAAGTAGTTTTATTAGGACATTGGTGGGAGCAACAGACATTGTATTCCATGTTTTTAGGTGGAATCAGTAGAATGTTTATTTATCAAGGTCTTAAATTCTTCCACTTTCGTTATATTTGAGCGTTAAGTCTTAAAATTTTAAGACGACTAAAAATAATTTCTGGATATCTGATGTCGCATTAAACTACATTTTGCCATCTTGTTTTGTTATGGTACGAATTTTAAAAGAAACTAATATAGAACGTTTCGTTTATTAGTTGTAATTATTGATTGGGCTTAATGAAGCTTGTACTCGTCAGTGATTTAACGACGAACCAGCTACCTATCGACGTCCGATGCAATAGGCGATTGTTACTACCTTCGAGATAATAGGCAATCTAAACGATTAACGAGTGTCTGTTATATATATATAAAACCCTGGCAGCTAAAGGCGAATCTGGATATCTTCCATGTCAAGGCGCAGCACGTCTTTATCGAAGACATCATAATGACAAAACCATCATCATCTTCCACTAAGAGAAGTCATGTACATCAATAATGTTTTGTTCACTTAACTGTGGCTCGTACAGACCAAATGATCACATTGTTAGGATGTTGCGACCAACCGTTGATGAGTATAAAGAATAACTTATTATATTGGCGCAAAAACAACAACAAAAGAAACTTTGCAGAAGAGAGGAAAGACGAGTGTTGAAGATATGAGTAAGAGGTTAAACACATAATACTAAGGAGATTCATTTAAGGGCAAAGATAATGAGGAATGAAAAAGAAGACGAATGATAATGGTCATAATAAATACTATTGTCACAATGATACCCGGATTAAACAGAATTTAAATACATAGTGACAACCATTATACCGTAATGGTTTTCATCAGAAGAAATTCCTTGTTGTTAAGGTATTGAAAAAATCAGTGGTTCTCAACCTGGAGAGGGGGGGGGTAAATGTACCCTTTGGGGGTGGGGAGATAAAATTACTTTCAGAGGGATACAGGGCGGCAGTTCGGCGTGGTAGCTATGTGGGAATTTATGTTTATGGTGTGGTGCAGGGGGTACATGGTGATGTGGAAAATTAACTAGGGGTACAGAGAATCACTGGTTTACAGGCCATTTCCAAAGTTTGGTTTAGCCCCATAATTGTCTTAAAGTATCCAGTGTGTATTTATTTCTTTTTAAAAGGGCCCGGCATGGCCAGGTGGGTTAAGGCGTTCGACTCGTAATCTGAGGGTCGCGATTTCGAATCCCGGTCGCACCAAACATGCTCGCTCCTTTTAGCAGTAGGGACGTCATAATGTGACGGTCAATCCCATTATTCGTTGGTAAGAGTAGCCCAAAAGTTGGCGGCGGCGGGTGATGATGACTAGCTTCCTTTCCTCTAGTCTTACACCGCTAAATTGAGGACGGCTAGCACAGATAGCCCTGGAGTAGCTTTGTGCGAAATTAAAAACAAACCAACCTTCTTTTAAAAAACGAAAATGCGAGTAATTTTGTATTTTACGGTAAATTTATGTAGTACACTCACTTCATAGAGATCCATGATTCTTAGATATCAATCTGTACTAATCTCCCACCCCCTCTGTTCATAACACTAAAAACGAAGTTTCTATATCCGCGATAAGCACACTTGTATTTTTTCTGTAGCGTTGCGCTTAACAAAAGACAAGCTGTATTAGTAATATAACTGATAACAAGAATGACTACAACAGAACAATCCATCTTAACTGGCATGTAAGTAGCATTCAACCTCTACTGCATCTTGTATTTTGGCTAGCCTACAGAGGCCTGGTAGTGGGCGAAAGACATCGTCGGCACTAGATCTAACATTTATATTATGGTTAACATTATTATATATTCTTCTTTAATTCAGTTCTTAGTCATAATACTTGTCAATATTACTATTTCAAAATGATGATTTTTGCATAATTAACAGACATGTAGCTAGGGGGCTCGGCCCCTTGAAAAAAATCTAGACTTATTGATCACATATTTTCAGCTTATATAAGTTTTGTTTTGTATCATTTAATTCAAATACTTTTATGAACAAATACCACTAGATTTGTTTTAATGATCATTTTATTAACAATTTAGATCAATTGTAGCTTTTTAACTTATTGCCCCTCTTAAATTATTCCTCCCCAGTGAAAAATCATTTACCTTATACATGGACCCCCCCCATACATACACTTGCACAGCTATCTGGAAACATTTGTTGAAATTGACACTAAAAGTAAATAAGGTTCAATTATAGACATACCAGAGATATTGCGGGACCTAGGTGACATTTCACATAATTAATAATAATTGTAAATGCGAGAAAGTTGTTTTTTTTTGTTTTTTTTAAATAGAGGTCTGAAGTAAAAAAAAAAAACTGATTCGTTATGTAAATACATTGACGGACGTGTGGTTTAAGTGTTTACTCTGAAAACTCTAGCCTCAAGAGATAGTCAAGTGAAAATGAAGTGTAGCATTAGAATAGCCCTAGAATTTGTTACATATGACACAGGCAATGAAAAGGAAAGTGAGATTTTTGCGTTGTGGATTTGTTTACTGCAGATTTTCCTCGTAAAAATGCATCTCCATACATCGAAAAGAAATATGATTAACGCCTCGCGATTTACACTGTTCTGCAGTTGGAACCATCTCTGTTTGCACTCAAGTGTGGTTTTATAACCATCGGTTTATTTTGTCGGAAATTGAGGGTTTCATTTATTGTTTATTGTGTTATCACTGGGTTGGGAATAAGAAAAAGAAACGAAACTGTACTTGTGGCAAGACATCATAATAAAGTGAAGACGAGCGAAAACTGGATAGAGCTGTGATCTTGTTGGAACGAACCAGATGAGTTACTTTTTGTGCATCACATTTCTGTTTCCACGTGTATATCATTATATACACAATAGTATTAATACATTTCGTATGAGTAAATTTAACTCCAAAAATTCAAATGGTCAGATGTTACTGGTCTTGAGACGAGAAGCGTGACCAATAATTTGTTGCTCCATTATAAGCCAGTTTCATTACACACAAATTTGAATGATTCCTTGTCTAAAGGTAATTTTGTGTGTGTGTTAGACTCAAACTTTGAAATTGATCAGTGGCCGAAACCTGTAATCGAATCGCGATCTGGACTCAACATTTTTCAGGTGTCCACATTGTAAAATACCTAAACATTTTATTTACTTACCGATTTTGAGCTTTGTTCCTTAGTGTTTCTTGTAAAACTCTACGTCATACTTTCAGGAGAGCACCTTCATAATGAAAACTTCAGCGAGCAAGCCGATAAAGAAATTCGTGGTTAAAATATTACGAAATGTTTTAAAAGTGCAAACAAAAACGTTTTTATGGAATATTTTAAAATCATTAACTATGAAGTGGATTGTGTAATAGAATAGAAAAAGTAACCTTCAAACAGCGGTTATTTACTGTTAAATATAATCTGTTACTTGACTGTAAACCATATCCTAAGTGTTAATAGTGACACTTAAAAATATTTTGTTTGCCAGCATTTTTTGTTTCAAACCGTGATCTAACGGTTCTATGATGCTCTAGTTATACATATCCATGCAAAGCTTTCATAAGTTTGTTTTAGTTTTTCTATGTTTTGTTCAAATGCTCTAACTACAAGAGATTCAGTCTGGGTTTGAATGAAAAATCACACAGATAAATAATATAATACTTGGAAGTTTATTTAATTTTTTTCACGATTACTTACGTGTATTAAAAATGTAACGTTTTTGTACCATAGTAAAATTTGAACCCTATGGTTTTAGTTTCGTTTTCGATTAATAACGTGTATTAGAACCATGAAATGTGTGTGTATTTTGTCAACAAACCCATGTTTAACGTGTGTGTGTTTGTGTGGTAAATTTTGATAAACAAAACACGCCACACAAATGTGCTACCCTCGTGTTTTAAGGGACCGTTTTCCAAATTTTCAAAATAGCGGCTCCCCTCTAACTCAGCAGACTTTGTTGCCCCCCTCCCCACATCAACATAATTTTCGTAAGTGATAACAAAGCAACATTTTCTGTACCTCTTTCTAATATTTTTTGTCAAATGTTTAAGTTTTGGGTAATAGTTTGGGTCTTCGTTGTCTTCAACTTTTTTATTTCTTACATCGTCATGTTTTGGCTCTACCTGCCAATATCGCCCCCCCCTCATAGTTTGGAAAACACTAGTGTAAAGTATTTATACAATTATTTACTTAACTCTAACAATATCAAATGTTAAACATGTATATCGTACAGTATTTGCTTTTTTTTATTAAACTTCATGCTAAAGATGTTCTACAGGCGTTTTACTTTGTCGTTTTATGTTACTTTTAATTGTTAACGTAGAGTTATGATACTGAGGTTGGGTTCTGGATGTTATCCAAAATTTAGAGAATAAATGTTTGTTTTTGGAATTTTGCACAAAGAATAAATGACTAGAGATTACAGAACTCCATTAAACGCCGAGTTAATGAGCTTTATCGGCTAACATCTCTACAAAAACTGTATTCCACGTATTATGATTTGAATAATAAGGTTATAAAACCTGATTGTTATGAATCGACTGAGATATGACCAAGAAAACGTGTAGTTTGATCGAGGATTAACCTCGAGAGGCTCTTATGAGTTTATATATTTCACTGTTCATGGGGAAGATAAAAACATACAGTAATGTCTCTTAATGTTATCCTAACACTAAACGCAGTATCTCTAACATTATTCAGCATAATAATAAAGCTATTCAAAGGGCTTCCACCACAGCATCAGTGTTTTATAAACTTACTTGTTCGATCGATCGATCGTTTTGTAAGTCTCTGAAGTTATTGTAAAAGTCTAATGATCTTCAAGTACTTCTTGTAAGCTATTGACAGACGTTATGCGACGTCTGCAAGTCTAAATATTTTACCATTCTCGATATAAACGAGCTTGCTTTTCAATACTCATGGTTTGAGGTTATTTGCGACCAGCTTTCATTAGCGTTTATTCCAGTCCTTTGAATTATAAAATACTTGCTGTGAGGAGGTGACAGCTGTGTAACTTTGCAGTATGCCTCTTGTAGTCACCAGGATGAGTGCATAGTGTTGTTAAGATAACTGATTTATTTTTTTTCTGCCGCGTTTCGTCATCACGAGGCGCACGCTCCTGGCAGTTGGTAACGCCAACAATGCAATATTTATGAAATTCATTTGTTGGCTCCACAGCTTGTCCAGTTTTATAGGCGTCATTTCGAATCCTCTTGTTTATATAAGCAGCTTTAAAAAACATCGTAAATCACTTAGTTTTGTCGGATGTCTTTGATTTCTTGTTTCATGCAGGTTTAGTAACATTTCCCTTCATCCATAAACTGAGCAAACCTGTGTTACCAACATGTGTGTCTCTCTCTCTCTCTCTCTCTCTCTCTCTCTCTCTATTTATATTTATATAACACACACACACACACACACACACACACACACACACACACACACACACACACACACACACACACACACACAATTGAAAAAATGTTCTCAAAATATAACTAAAGAATGTAACTTGGTTTTGAGATTAATGTTTGCTATTTTGAAACAATATATATTTTTTTTCATTTCCCACATTTGTTTGTTGGGATTTTACACAATTATAAAATTTTATTTGCTTGTCAAATAATTTACAAAACATGAATAGAGGTGATGTAAAAATGAGAGAAATTTTATTTATGAGAGCAAGCATACTATTTTAGGCTTTCTAATACATTTTTATTTTAATGATTTCATATAAATTAGCAATTTTATCCTTAATTAGTTGCACGTGTTTTAGAAATCGAGTAAAATAAGTTTCTCGGCTAATACATTTTTATTTGCATAGGTAGTAAACCTAAATTTATGTGGAATTTTGGGACAATTGTATTTGGTATAGTTTGAACGTATATTCAATACTTTGATGAAAAATCTTTACTAGTATAATTTTACATTTAATTTTTTTGGTAAGTACCTGAGCTTACTTTGTCATATCCATGCAACATGTTTGGTGGTTATCATCATATTGGGTAATTATGTATTTAACTTTCATTTCTCACTTTCTGTTCAGTTACTGAACTGCCAAAAGGTAGCAGTTTACTTATGTTTTCCAGTCATTAAATCATTGAAAAGGTAAATTATTTTTAAGTTTTGTTTAGAAATTGGCACATCTAGATTATTTGCAATTTGTGTTTTGATAGGTAGATTAACTCCATAAATTAAGCTAAATTTCGAATTAAACGTGCATTTATCTTGAATTTATTACTGAGATTACCAATAACTATCTAACTTATTTTGGTATCAGTTAATGTGGTTAAATAAAAAGGTAATAAATACTTAAATGTGTTAATATTTTATAATTATTTGTTTTTAACACCTTCAAAGCCTTGCATGGCCAGGTGGTTAAGGCACTCGACTCGTACTCCAAAAGTCACGGGTTTTAATTTCTGTCACAGCAAACATGCTCGCTCTTTCAGCCGTGGGGGTGTTATGTGACTGTCAATACCACTATTCATTGGTAAGAGTACCCTAAGAGTTAGTAGTGGGTGGTGATGCCCGGTTGCCTTTCCTCTAATCTTACACTGCTAAATTAGGGACAGCTAGAGCAGATGGTCCTCGTGTAGCTTTGCGCGAAATTGAAAACAAACCAAAAACCTAACAACTTCAATATTTGGCAACTTTAACAGTATGTAAAGAACATTAAGGTTTGTGTAATTTCAATATTGTAATTGACATCGTTTCATAGTTTAAGTTTGTTTTTTTATATAGATACTTTAAACTCAGAATTAATAACCGTTAATCATGGTATTTTCATAAATGAGCCACTACCACATTTTGCACAAGATATTTTATACATGCCATTTGATAATGTTTATAGTGATACTTATTGTAATGGGGAAGGTTTTAATGTTTTTTACATTAAGGAACCATGAGAGTAAATAATAATATTTAAGTATTAAAGAATAAAATAATGCTTGCTTTTTACTGTCGGTTATCAGTAGCAGTAACTGGTAATGTAGAGAAGGGTCGAGAGAAACAAAACGATAAATATTTTCTTCAAAAATTGTCATTTTATGGCTTGTTTACTTGTATAAACCTCTGTAAACCTGATACTAGAATCACAGTTTACAGACTTTTCGAGTGGAACTATATATCATGACTCCATTTCAAGTAGCTATGACTAACCCAGAGAAATATTTATAGATATGAAAAAAACAAAACAACTATTATGTTTTGGGAACAGTTGTGAATTTTATAGTTAATTACCAGCACAGAAACATGGGACACAAATTAGAAAAATTGCTTTGAAACTCCATCAGATACAGATCAGTGTGTGGATTAGTGACTCAATGCAAACATACATTGATAATTCAAGCATGTGTTTCAAGGTTTCAATCTTTATAATTTTATTTTTATACAAATATGAATAATTAGAACTTGTAAAAAAAATTAAATATGGACAGAATGAACTGTGTTTAAGATTTGAGGTTATAAGTAACAAATGTTTTTGGAAGTTTGAGAAGTAGTGTTCTAAGTTGGCATCCTTTGTTCTTGCTCGAATATAATTGTTTATACTTCGAGAGCTGCTCAAAGGAAACCATTGTTGGTACCAGTGGGGGGAAAAAAAATACCCATTGTTTTAACTGATGGTGTCTTACAGTCAAGTATAGTGAATGTACTGCTGGAAGGAAACATTCGGTGACAGCATTGAACAACGGTTGTGCCCCTAGGTGCTGACTTCTCACGTAGACTAGTCGCCTTCTGGCTGTGTACTGTATTATTGATTCCTAATCCTTTGTTCTTAGCTACAGTGTGGTACTTTGTTTTCCAATAGTCTTATTACTTTCACCATTACCTTTTCTACAGTACTACTGCAGAAGAAGCTTATCCTGCCAATAGACTTGTGTTGGATTTGATAAAGGAACTTTTTTTCTGTGAGTTTATTAGTTTAGCTTTAGCATGGCCTCGCACATACACTGCTGGCCAAAATATTAAGGCCAGTGAACATAAAGAAAAAATATGCATTTTGCGTTGTTAGACTCAACCACTTATTTGAGTAGAGCTTCGAAAGATGAAAATAAGAAACTTTTTAGCATTTAATAGGGAAAATGTGAACACTATGAAATTAGCCTAAATACCAGCTGGTCAAAAGTTTAAGACCATACTGAAACGAAGCGTTAATCGGTAAACAAGTAACGAAATTTAGTCATTTGTGTTCAAGCATTAGCGTTGTCAACATCTACTACTGACATTTCCTGTGTTACATTGGGTAAAAACATGGCAAAGGCTAAAAAGTTGACAGAGTTTGAACGTGGCAGAATTGTCGAGCTGTACAAACAAGGTCTCTCTCAACGTGCCATCGCTGGTGAGATTGGGTGTAGTAAAACTGCTGTTGCAAATGTCTTAAAAGACCGTGAGGGATACGGAACGAGAATTTCTAGTGATCAGCCCAAGAAAATTTCACCGGGGTTGAGCAGAAGGGTTCGACGGGTTCTCCGGCAAGACACCAGCCGATCGTCGAACCAGATTAAGGCCCTTACGGACGCAGAACGTCTTCAAAGGCCACGCCTCCTTTCACACCATGAAACAGCTCGGTTAAACTTTGCTGAGAAGCATCAAACGTGGGACGTAGAAAAGTGACGAAGGTTTTCTCTGAGAAAAAAAATTAACCTGGATGGTCCAGATGGCTCCCAACGTTACTGGCATGATAAGGATATCGTACCGGAGACATTTTTTACATGACACAGTGGAGGAGGTTCCATCATGATCGTGGGTGCTTTCTCCTTCGATGGAGCTTCAGGTTATACAGAGGCGTCAAACAGCAGCTGGCTGCATTGGCATGTGGGAGAGAGCATCCTTGTGTGGAAATGACTGGATCCTTCAGCAGGACAACGCTGCAATCCACAATGACCGCAGGACAAAGGACTTTTTCATGGCAAATAACGTGATTCTTTTGGACCATCCAGCATGTTTGCCCGAATTGAACCCCATTGAAAATGTTTGGGGGTGGATGACAAGGAAAGTCTGTAGAAATGGACGTCAATTCCAAACAGTGCATGATCTTCGTGAAGCCATCTTCACCGCTTGGAATAACATTCCAGCCAGCCTTCTGCAAACGCTTACATCGACCATGCCACAGCGAATGTTTGCAATTATTTGCTATGACGGCTGTGCAACTCACTACTGAAACCTCTTGTTGGGCATTTCCTACCATGTTTAGGACTTCTTTGTGATATGGTCTTAAACTTTTTACCAGCTAGTATTTAGCTTAATTTCATAGTGCTCACATTTTCCCTATTAAATGCTAAAAAAGTTATTTTTATTTTCCCTTTTCTTATTTTCATCTTTCGAAGCTCTGCTAAAATAGGTGGTTGAGTCTAACAACGCAAAATGCATATTTTTTCTTTTATGTTCATTGGCCTTAAGATTTTGGCCAGCAGTGTATATCCAGGTAGTAATCTGACCATGTAGTTTCTCTGCTTTTCGGCCATTCTTAGTGGATCAATCCTGTACTTTAGGCAGCACTGCTTATGAGTCTGCAAGTAATGATTCAGTGGCTTTTAAAACCTCACTTATTGATTTGATTTAAGAATACATTAAAGCTGGATACCAGGAAGCAGACCTGAAATACGAACTGATGACTTTATTAATGTTCTGACAGTCGTTTACATTTAGGCTTCTGTTATCTCTTCAAAAGAGGATATTCTTTTACTATCAGAACTTGAAGCTTCATCTTTATAGTTTGCATGAAATGCATAAAGCCTAAACACATCTAAACAGACATTATTATAACTTGAGTCTCTTCTTCATATTACCAAAGTCACTGATTAATATATATATATATAATATGTGTGTGACAGTCTTACTATGCGTTTTGTGTGTAGAGTAAGGGGTACCATTGTTATCTCAAATTATCATCATCATGAATGAGAGATAACAAACTGTACATGTGGTGGTGCAGAAGGGTAATGTGACAGTGAAGAAAATTCAGAATATCAGAAACCTCGTAGTTTCCCATTATCAAAACTAAAGTTAAGATGCACGTGTGTTTGTGTATGTGTGTAGATAAAATCATGGGCAGAAGTTCAAGAACATGTTGTAACTATTAAGTAAGAATACAATGTTTTAGGTAAACGTCACTACTATTGTAGTTTAAAGAAATTCGGCTGTTTTATTTCCAGAACTAAAATAGTTAACATGTCTATACCGTAAAATATATATTTAATTTAAAAATAGAACCTACTGAAGAGAAATGAAGACCAGAGAACTGGAAGTTTAAGTCTTTATAGTTATGTAGAGGACAGTGTCATCAGGTTTTCCATAACAGTTGTCATGTTCTTGAGTCATCTTGTTTCTTTCCATATACTCTGGGAAGAAGCACTGGTCTCATGCATGATACATATATTTGGTGCTTGTTCAAAGGATCTTATCTTTGAAAAATATCTTTTGAGCTTTAAAGTAGTTTTTGGAATAATAATACTTTTGTGTGGTACATATTTCTTTTGTACCACTATTTTGCTTTGTACTTTTCATACAATTGCAAGTTTTTAGCATTGTGTATATAACTTGATTTAATCTGTAACAAAACATGTTTCAATATTGAATAAAATGAATGATTTAATGCAGCAGGAATGTTGTTATTCCTATCAAAAATATCGCTAACTGTTAACTGAATTTTCTTTTTTGTCATGCTGGTTTCAAGACTTAGTATAATGTTCGCCTAATGTATGTGAACTTTGTTTTTCTCTTACAATATAACAACTATTTTTGATAGCTACTTTGGAGTAAGTTTACTGAAACATGCCAAACTTTTCTCTTTTTTTTAAATACTTTTATGGCTGTTATAGTTTGTCTTTTTAAAAGTTTAGGCCCAGGCTTGATGATCTATAATGGTGAGGGGAGGAATTGCTGCAAATAGTTAATGGATTAGTTTTGAAGATTTTTGTTTACGTACTATTGAGATAACTGTTTCTGTCAGTAAATCTAGAAACTGTTCAATTACATCACATGTGGGAACACATGTGATCATTTTAATACTGATTGTTAGTATTTCCTGAGACAAGGCGAAATCCCCGTTATTATTTTCAATAACATCTCTCCCGCTGTTCTTTAATAACTTGTGTATCCTTTCTCGCTGTTTTTCATATTGGCTGTATACTAGAATCATTCTTACCACTTTTAATATCTATCGTGCGTGAACACATTTTATTCATTTGTTTTAAAGACACTTCAACATTCAGGCAGAACTCGCTTTCACTGAAAATCGGCTTTTTCAACAAATTGCAACTATTACACCAGTTTAAATATCGTGAAGGTTTAGTTTGTTTTCAATTTCGCGCAAAGCCGCTCGAGAACTCTACTCGCCGTCCCTGATTTAGCAGTGTAAGACTAGAGGGAAGACAGCTAGTCATCACCATCCAACGCTAACTCTTGGGCTACCAACGAATAATGGGATTGACCGTGACCCGCGATCTTCAGATTACTAGTCGAGTGCCTTAACCATCTGGCTATGCCGGGTCCTATCCTGAACTGCTTTTTAATCACCTGTAATCAAGCCTTGCATCTGTTTTGACCTTTGCTAGAAAATAACCAGTAACTAAAGGGGCGGGGGAGAATTTCATGTTCTTAATGTAAACTTAGTAAGTTACACAAACTTCTTTTGAATATGTTGCAAAATTTTAGATTCGCGTTTGCGATGATAAATATACTTAATATGAGATGGGAAAGATACATGTAATAATGTTTTGTTTTGTTTGTTTCTTTTTACTTTCGCGCAAGGCTACTCGAGGGCTAACTGCGCTAGCCTTTGCAAATTTTGCAGTGCAAGACGAGAGGGAAGGCAGCTAGTCATCACCACTCACCGCCAACTCTTGGGCTACTCCTCCTCTCTTACCAACAAAGTGGGATTGACTGTCACATTATAACGCCCCCACGGCTGGAAGGGCGAGCATGTTTGGTGCGACCAGGATTCGAACCCGCTACCTTCAGATTACGAGTCGAACGCCTTAACCCATCTGGCTAGGCCAGACACATGTAATATCAGAAAAGATCTGACACCAACCGCTTCATCGCACTGTTTTTACTTTGTGATATTTTAAACTCGGAAAATTTTACAAAAAAAAATGCGAGAGAAAAATGAACAAGTTTGACAATGAATTATAGTAATTTTGTTTCATGAAACAAATGTCGTGGTATTTCGGCCAGATTTTTAAAATAATTGTTGTATATAATTGGTCTGAATTTTCGAAACCTTACCACAATTATCGATTGGTAAAAAAGTAGTAGTGCCCATTAATGGTTTGTGGTTAAAACTCGCTGTTTTGTTTTTTGCGAACTGGCCAACGCCAATTTCAAGCCCTTGTAGTGGGCGTTTTTGATATATTGTAACTTTAACATCGGTTCTTCTATCCTAAAGGATTTTATTTTTGTACCCGTTTATATTTCAACACGTGCAATCAGTTCTTGCACACCAGTTATTCGTATTCTCCCCCTTCCCCCCTTTGTCTGTGAAACCCGTGCTAGATCTTTCAATTGGACTGTCTCTCAAAGATCCTAGTACGTATTCGTGATTTTATATTTATTGCACAAAAGGCATCGTCTGCACTAAGTACAGCAATGTGGAGTGTTTGGCGTATTGTAATCTCTGCTTTCACTAAAAGTTCTTAGAATAATCGCACAGTTGGTGTACGTAGACTTCAATATCAGATCAAAGAAAGCAGAACTTCGCGAATTAAACGAAATTATCATAACAGCTTTCACCGTTTCGTATATTCAACTACAAGTGTATTGGTGTTGTATAAACTTTCTTCATCCGAACTCTTTTTCAGAAATGTTTTTACTCTTACTGTATCGCTTTCTTGTACGTTTAAATATAGGATATTCGTTTACATTATTTCTTTTCATACTACATACGTTGTAGTTTGTCAAACTGAAAGATTTATTGTTTTATGCTTGTGATGTAATAATGTCTCTGTATAAACATTTAAATCGGGTTTGTACAACTTTTTTCCAGGGAGCTGGTTTGACAACAGTTTTGAAATATACTTGCGGGCTACATCGTATGAAGCAACATCGTAGTTAATAATCCATGTTTGAATGTTATACAAGTTTTTAAGTTTTTAAATTTACAAGACAACATTTAAAAATCCCGAATTTCTCCTTACGTGAGAAATGTTTTTTTTTTTTTTTTTTAATCTAGGTATGTATTCTCTCATTTAGTACCACCCCTCTGATAAGTATAAAATTTAATTTCTCCTTACGTAAGCGGCCCGGCATGGCCAAGCGTGTTAAGGCGTGCGAGTCGTAATCCGAGGGTCGCGGGTTCGCATCCCCATCGCGCCAAACATGCTCGCCCTTTCAGCCGTGGGGGTGTTATAATGTGACGGTCAATCCCAGTATTCGTTGGTAAAAGAGTAGCCCAAGAGTTGGCGGTGGGTGGTGATGACTAGCTGCCTTCCCTCTAGTCTTACACCCCTAAATTAGGGACCGCTAGCGCAAATAGCCCTCGAGTAGCTTTGCGCGAAATTCAAAAACAAAAAAACAATTATTATTTTATTCATATGGAGGATGCTTCATTAAGAGCGGCTCTTGGCGCAAGCAGATTAAGCAGTTCCTCAGGGCTCCGAGCAGGTCAGGGGTCCTCATGTTCAGGGAAATTAGTTTTTATTTTCGCACCTGAACTCTGGTTGTACATGTTTGAATATGAATGAGATTTAAAACAACGCATCATTCGATAATGGATGTGTTTAAAGAACTGCAGAAGCAAGACGCTTTTCTATCAGGCACATGTGCGATACGCATGCGCTGATTTGTTGATAAATGCAGTTCAGACATAAGTGTACAGGATTTGAAAAAGGTACCGGCTTAGCGATGTTATTGTACAAGTAAATACTGATAATTTTGTTTAAAAAACGTGTTGTAGTTTTTTTCTTTGTGACAATAATGCATTTTTTTTTTTTTTAAAGGAAGGAGTGAGAGGACCTAAGATGTACTCCTGCTAGCCTCGTCCGTTATTAAATGTTTCGCTTTTTCCCTCTTTGTTGTTCAGATCTGGCATTCGGTATTTCCGCGCATCTTCCCTTCGAAATTTACTGACAATTTTAGACTGAGCAGTCAAACTCATCCAATGAGACTGGAATAAACACTTACTTCAACCTTTTTGAACTGGACTTTTCAAAGGCAGATGATATCAAACTTTAACGACGCCATTAAAAACATCAATTTAAACATTGCTTATTTCTTGCACCACAAATTCTATTTCAGTCGCTGATGTTGTTTAGAAACTGTAAAGCGAGGAAGTTATTTCATAACATGTCGGAATAAATAACTTTGTTGGACGAAAGAATGTAATAACGTTCGCTGTTTCCTGTAAGTTATAAGCAGCATAAGGACTGAGACATAAATTAGAAAATGATTGCCTAGCAGCCTTAGTTGGAAGAAAAGTTGTTTTGAACCAGGTTTTACTCGCGTCCGTTAAGATAAAATTCGTGTACGTGGTAGCAACAACTAATTAAGAAATAGAACTTGTTGTTACTCTCAGAAGGTAAATTATTGTTTTCCCTAAATTGGACGTTTTGAACTTTACAGAACGTTTGAATGGTCGTTAGAATTCTCTTCTTTGGTAGATACCTCGGAACACTTAACTGGTTAGAGAGGATTTGACGAAATAAATACTGACTAACACTGTCATTTTTACTGTATTGTGAAATGTACCATTTGAACATTTGTTCGCCCTTTTGTTTTATTCATAGATCAGTGACAAAAATTATATCGTCAGAAATACTGCCTGAGATAAGATAATTATATTTAAGATTTGTTTAATTACATAAACGTGAAATGTGTATGTTAAGATTCATACAAATACGAGTGTATGAATTTGACGTTAAATTAAAGGTTTTATGAGAAGGGGTGAGTAGAACAGGAGGAAGGAAGTGAGTGACTGCAGTAAAGAGGTCAGTGGTCGAACCATGTGGTTAATCGAGTTAAATGACGATTCGCTCGAGCTTTGAAATTGATGGCAAAAGTGAAGTTTGACTCGAATCAAGTGATTTGTGACGTCAGTAGATATTAAGCGTAATCAGACGTCATTCTTTAGGCTCTTGTTTCGCAGCCTTAAGAAGAGATCAGATGTGACTACTAGTGGTAACCCCATTTTCTCTTAGTTTAATAATAGAGAATAATCGAAGCCATGCGTTTTATAATATTTGTTTACATGGCTGGTATTTGGGACCAAAATGTGTGGGAGAGAGGGGGGGGGTATATAGTTAGTTAGTTATTGTGAATGTCGTGTCTACACGATATTCCACAGGGGTAAAGTGGGGTTAACCGCTTCCGTTGACTGTGTTGGTATACAGTAAAACGGGTAAGTGTATGTACAAGGACTTTAGAAGAGTCGTTCGCTGTTATTATAATTTTGACACAACAAAATGACTATCTTCTTAACTAACGTTAAATCATCTCTAATTGGTTACATGTGTCTATAACCACGTTACAAGGACTTCACAAGTGAAGGAGTGTATTCCTTAGACGCCAGAAATATACAGTGATCCCTTAACTAATTAGCAGGCTGGTTCGTTAGGCCTAGTAAATTGTGTTTTCTTATTCGCGTAGTATATGATACCTCACGAGTCTGGTACGACCTTGCTTTTTACTCTTATGTTCGTTATTACTTAGACATGTTGGTATGCGGGCCCCTTCGATAAGTGCAAACATAACGTTAGAAGTATCTTATTTTTTTAGTCGGAAGTTACTGACGATAAAAGCAAACAGAACGGTTATTATAAAAATATCTGTTGACAGGAAAAACGCAGTTTTTTTTTTCTCTTCAAAGTTTACGTTTCAACACAAATTGTATAAACCATAATATTCCTTTTAAGGTAATTTTTTTCATTATTGCCAACTTTAACTCTACAGAATTCCTTGCATTTTTTCAAGTATACAAAATCATGACGCACGTGGTTTTAAGACGATATAAATTTAAACAACTGCTTTTTAAATTTATAGCATACGTTTATTTGAAACGGTACACTAAAACATTTTAACAAACAATTATTGGAGTGTGGAAGAATTACTTTTTTTAATTGATATAATAACGTAAATAAAAGGGTATAGAAATGCCACCTAGTGGCCACTGTTGATCACAATCATCATATTTTCACGTATTTTATAAGAAATATCTGAAACTGAATAAGAAACTATATAAACAAGGAGTTTGTAACTAAAAACGTACGATAAAAAGTTATCGGGTTTTAGCAAAGGATTAATGAACTCCAAGTGTGCAAATTACGTATTGAAACGATTTAGTTTAGACCTCTGCACGTCTGAGTGCAAACAATGGTGATAGATACATATATATTTTTCGCTACAAGTGGGTTTTCTCGTCATCACTGAATTGTGATAGTTATAGTGTATACTTCCCAGCGGTAATAAAAATAACTAAGTCATGAATGACGCTTCCATTAAATTTATTGTCTCGTGAAATAAGTAATCCAAATAACAGAGTTTCACACGGAGTACCAGTGCGCATGTGTTTGTAACACAGACATGTGTTAAATCTCTCTCTTGATGGGAATAAGGCTCGAGTCATAACTTTGTCAGTCAAACTTTAAAGAACTTAATCATTTCCACACGCAAAACCAACAACTCGAATTTTCAAAAACCTGGTAAAAAGGTTGTAGTTACTAGTCGTTAGTAGTAATCAAGAGAGAACAAATATTTAAAAACCTGCAATTAGGGATCGGGGGAAGAACAAAAAGGCAAACAAGACTGGAGTTGCTGTTGACGTTATTTACTGGAAACCTCTCTTCTGACGTCATACTGTTACCTATAATTACATTTTGTAGCTTACTTTTTATGATCCCTGTTTGCAGATTCCCACATTTTAAGATATCTTGCTTGTTGGCTTGTTATTTTTTATGCTCAACTCTGGATGAAGGATTATTTCATATAGTAACTAACTTTATATATTGTAATAATAATAAAATAGGTAGTAGCTAGCTGAGCTGGTTCGTGATAATTTACTGAAGCTATTGTTTATTTGACATCTAAACTGTTAAACTGCAGCCAGTGATTTATAATGGAAATTTTTTTTATGAATATAGTGAGCATTTATTGTTTCTATGTAACTAAACTCTTTCTCTTCTCGTGTGTGTGTAATGCATAGCAATTGGTAAATATGTCTAGACTGAGACACAATCTCCGCTGGATCTGGAGTCGTCATCCTTTAACGGAAGGTTCGACATCATGGTACGTCGTGTATTCCTTTCCTGTGCAACTCTAAGACATCCTGAACAGTCCGTTTATACCCATTCACACGTATTTCTATTAGTCTTACCCTCCAACGCCCCTTCTGTTGCCTGCTGTCTGACCACATGACCATAATGTCTGCACTTTTGTTGTTTCTAATGTATAAAGTAACGTTCTTCTAGCTTTGACCCTTCTAAGTACTGGTGACTCTGTCGTTGTAAGATGTTTTCAGCATTTTTTTTTTTTCTGAGCATCGATATCCTTGATTGTCCACGTTTCACCAGCATGTATAAAAGTACTTAGTACACAACATCTAGCTAGTCTCTTATGCGTTTCGACGTTAACGAGTTTTGCTACTAAGACATTCCTCATTTTTGCAACATATATTTATTGCAATTTCTATTGGTCTTAAAAATGTTTTCTCACTTGCAATATTTTATATGCACCTAGCACGGATTGTTTTTTTCGAATAAAACATACACGTCTAAGACATTTAAAGACACGAAGATTTATATTAAACATCATTATTCTGATTGTGTGTTTTGAATATACTTTACTTCTCAACTTCATCCATAATATAGGGATTGGCTCCTTTAAAGATATCGATTGTACAGTGTACAAAGCATTGAGTATTCTACGTGTTATAATCATCTAATGTTCATCTATTATTGGCTGGTAATTTCTGTTTCGCCTTGTACTTAAACTTTTTAAAGGAGTAACGGATATTTGTAAAAAGCTAAATTCAAAGGGTAATGATAACATTGTTTACATCGGAACTGATGCTTAGCTTGTGTAAAATATAGAAGAAACAAATCGACTCTTTAATACCCTTATGATCTTCGCAATGAGTTTAGTATTCTACAGAAAGTTTGGGTTAATATAGTTAACCGTTTTTGTTGTAGGCTCGCATGAGAATAATAATGAGACCGTTTTAGCAGATTTTCCTTTTCTTTTAAGTCTAACATGCCTACGTTTTGTACATTTTTTGTATGCTTTTACAGCCTTACCAGTCAATAGTAAAGGTTTTGATATGTTGATTAAACGAAATCTTCACTTTTTTTAAGGTACTTATTAGCTATATGGAATTCCTTTCATTTGTTATTATGAACCAGTACCATGGTTCATGACAAAGTGTAACATGAGAATTCTAGTGTAGTTGTATACCGTGCACTGATAATAATCTACATGTTGGAATGTGGCACAGTGCTTGCAATATGGAACAATCGCACTGTTTTTATTTTCCTCTAAATTCCTCTTTTTTTTGTTGTTGTTGTTGAACAACATTCATCACCGTTACTAACTTAATATGGGCCTTCTACAAACAAGTACGTCACGTTAAGGTGGCAGTCGACTGTTCGTTGTTACGGCTAGTAATGCAGTATGTCTGATTACTAATTAGTTACGTTTTGTTATTAGATACGAATTAACAATTAGTTTATATCCTGTATTTCTGCTGCTGTTCTGATGTTTCTAGGAAGAGTTAAGTATTAAATGGTGTTAGACCCAAATTCCAGCTCAAGTTTTGTTAGAAAAGCAGATTCAGTCTGTCTCTGGAGAGCTCCAACGTTGTGGAAACCACATTTGCTTGCGTTTGCCGTTGCGTTGACCATAAAGTTTTCTCCATACCTAGCATTAATTTCATATTATAACTGCAACATGTTGTGTGCCGATCTTCGAAATACTTAATTCCGTTGGTAGTCGTGCTTAGTCTGTCCATGATTATCTTGTGTTGCATGTGTTACGTATTACATAACTTATCTCAAACTAGTCTCCGATTTATTGTGATACGTAATACGATTTCAAAGAGCCGGAAATTCGAATTTAGAAATTAACTGAATTTCGATATGTATGAAATTTGATATTTGACATCAAGATCGATGCACACAATTTTCTTTCTTCACACAAATATATTTTAATGTACCACCAACTATATAATTTATAATAACCGGTAGTTACTGCAAATAATGATTTATATACAAAGTTTTACAAACTTGCAAACAATACTGAATCTCTTATCTAGTCTTGAACTGAATATTTTGTCGACGGTTCAGGATGAGCAAATTAATTCTGTGTTGATACACAAATAAAATTCACCTTACGGATATCTAGCTAGCTCCATTATTGGGTGGCCTCACGCAGTTTACAAGCAAACTTTTCACCAAGGAAGATATCTAATGTCCTTGTAGAAATACTGACGTCTGAAGTTTATCCGAAGTCGAACGGCGTATAATGTTTTAAATTTATAAAAGTTCCTGGTCAAATATCTGTAGTTTTATAATTAATAAGCGTTTATCTCAGTTATAACTTTCGAGATTTATAGTGAAATAACCGTAGCAAACCAACAATATTAAACTATCTCTCCTCGCGTCGATTTATAAACTTTAAGGTAAGGTTATCGGAAGTTTAGTTGACAACAGTTCTGGCAGTCACTAGTAGTTTACAAACACACATTGTTATTCTTACGCTCGATAATCTACAAATTTAATTAAGTGGGACTCTTACAGTACACATTTAACAACACAAGTTTCATGCATTTGTAAATCTACATTTAACTAAAAAAAACCCATCAGTATCAAAATAAATGTACAATAGTAAATCCGTTAAGTTCTGTTAAGAATGGAGAAGTCAGTATTATGACTCACATGTTGACAAACTTTCTATAGATCTTCCTTTGTACTTGGGGAGTTAGGGACTGTTTCTGTCTCATTTTGCGCAGACTGAAATTTTTTGACGTAAATTAACTATTGTAAGCACCCTTATGTAAACAGCTAGTTTCTTCATCATTCAATTTACTTCAGTATGTAGATAAATTATTCAGAATAGTTGTACCGAAATACCATAGGAAGTCAAACACCATTTTAGTCCATAGCAATAATAATAATAAAAAAAACAAAAAACTTGGAGTATTTAAAACCCGGAAGGTACAGTGAGTGTGAAAGGAGGTGTAACCTGGGTAATTCCCATGTGAAGATAGACGTTGTCTATTTGCTATTACTCTACAATTTAAGATCTAAAATTCAATCTGTTTTGTGACAGTATTGGTTTAGTTAGCTTTAGGAAATTGCATCCAATTATTCCACATGTGCATTGTCTAAACTGTGTTCATCTGACGTTGTTTTTATTCATTTTTTAAACGAAAAAATACCAGTCGTAAATTGTCACTTTCACTAATGTAACTCCTCAAACATTTGTATTTTCATATTAATTATTGTTTTGCCCATTTATTTAATGTTATTAACACTTTTATTTGAAATCGTTTCTCAATGAGGAACTTGGATGATAAGTTGCGATTCAATTCGTGTAATAAAATGTTTTGCTTTCGAAATATATCACTCTTTAAGAAACTCGTTTGTAAGAAAATAATTTTGATTTTAAATAGTAGTTTTATATCCCATTAAATTTAAGCCTTTTGGAAAGGTAGAAGTTTTTACACTGTAATCTACTCATGAGGTGTTGTTTATTGTCTATGATAAATATGTTCGACACTCTTATTTTGTAGTTTGTACATAGTGAACTACACTGCCACAAGGCCCGGCATGGCCAGGTGGGTTAAGGCGTTCGACTCGTAATCTGAAGGTCGTGGGTTCGAAACCCCGTCGTACCAAACATGCTCTCCCTTTCAGCCGTGGCGGTGTTATGTGTTGGTCAATCCCACTATTTGTTGACAAGAGTAGCCCAAGAGTTGGAGGTGGGTGGTAATGACTGGCTGCCTTCCCTCTAGTCTTACACTGCTAAATTAGTAACGGCTAGCGCTTATAGCCCTCGTGTAGCTTTGCGCGAAATTTAAAAGCAAACAAAACACTGTTACAAATGAGGTACGTGTCATGTTTTATTGTTGCAGGTGTGTTGATACACATGCATCTTTAATGTAATCAGTGTTATGATGCTCTTTAGCACTTGAGACATAAATACACCAGCATAAACGAATGTGTATTTTCTTGCGGCACAAAGTGATACGATGGGCTGTATGCGCTTTGTCCACCGCGGGAACTCGAACCACAAATTTTAGCGTTCCAAGTTCAGAGACTCGTCGCTAACCCACCGCAGGATCTGTAAATTTACTTCCAAAAGAAACTAATTTCCTGACATTTTTGCTGACTTGCTGTCATTATCTACAATGTTTGTAACCTTATTTTTTTGACTTGAGAGTTAAAGTTCTATATTATTGTCTACGAAGCAAATTTCTATGTACTCCAAGGTTCCTCTTTATAGAATTCTGCTGACACGTCCTAAAAGTTGCGACGACAAGGTACAAGAACCGTACATACCGTTCGTTGTACAGTGTGTAATAAGACGTATCGAATTTCAAAAACAAAGTATTTATGGATGTTAATAAAATACACATCTTACTAAGTTCATCCTTCGGTGTATGTAACGATCTGTAATACGAATTTCATTTGCGCCTGTTACAGGAAGTGAATTTCGTTCGAATTTTGTACATGGGTATAAAAGTAACCTTTAATTTATTACTGTTGATTTTCATTTGTATTTTATATAAAAAAAAAATTACTTTCGAGTAGCCTCAAACGATCTTAATAATAAAACCTTTGGTACGATTTTCTCTCTCTCTCTCTCTCACACACACACACGCACACACACACACACACACACACACACACACACACACACACACACAGTAGTTTTTCTTCGTCAACAAAGGTAAAAATGTTTGTTTATAAATTGATTATAGTTGCAAATAAATATTTTAAAGGTATAAATAAAATCGATTTAGTAGAGGAAAAACTTCGAAGATATTTGATATTTAAGTAACGAGAATGTTTGTTTTTTCAAGGCCTATTTATGTATTTGTTGCTTTAACGCACTACAGTTCAACTATGCTACAGAGTTTTGAGGAGCTGGTCGTTCAGATATCTAAAGTTATATTGTAATGTCCGACTTAATCATTGAAATTTTGCTCATTGTTTCTTTAGTGTGTAAATAACTTATTTTGAGATGACTACATATTTACGTTTTTCTTCTAGGCTTCAGTTTTATAAAGCCATATTGATAGTGGATATATTTTGATCATTCTTCCGGTAATGTTTGTATTATTAGGTTAGGTGTTTTGCTTACGAACATTTTTTGTGCATGTGGTATTTTGTATTTGAATACATTAAGTTTATAAAATGTAAAGGCATTGCTGTATTTTAAGAAAGTAAAACACTTTGAACGATCTGACTAAACTTCTCGTGCGTAACGTTAAATACGTAGAATTTGATGGCCGTGCGGGACGTCACGTTGACTTGAGGTTAAATGCGAGCTTAGCCATTCCCACAACACGCGATATTCAACAATCGGCTGTAGTACAAAAGATACTAAGCTGAAAGGTCTAATCAAAAATGACAATCAGATCCAACTTGTCTAGTAACAGATACCAGATCTAGCGACGTTTTTAGTACCTAGGTGCTGGGAGCAAGTATTGTAAAACTCGACATTGCTCTCAAGTCTTTACTCAGCAGTCTATCTGTACAGATTAAAAACAAATGAAGAAACAACAAGCACACAACCGTAGCATAGCCTGCTACCTGAGATGAGGTTCTGAGGGATGACAATGCATTCTCCAAATACCTTTCCTTTTGTAATGCGTAGTAGTATCTACATCTATTCTTCACTTAGGCATATCGTGACATTATCCATAATTCCATACTTTAGTCGTTTTTGTTTTTTTGCATATTTCAATGATCTTTAGTAAGCTACACACGCACACGTTACTCTTTTGATTATATAGATTTATTAGTAGTATTATAAAACGATTTATTTTAAGATTTCAGTACGATAAAGTAACATTTATGATTTGCACATTTTTCCTGTACTAATGTGAACTCGGAAGAGTTAAATAATAAAATCTTTGGTCTGAACAGCTCAGAATCGATAACTGGTAAAACAGACTTCCGTTTTTGACTACAAACATTAGCTTTGCGCGAAATTCAAACCAAAACTACAAACATTTGCTGTCTGTAGTAGAAAACAAAATCTTTGGTAACAGTTGGTGTCACTAAATCCTTCATGATGGTAATTAGTGTTAATAGTTTTCGTTTCGGTTTACTACTCTTGAAGAAATAATTTATTCGATTAAATAAAAATATTTGCACTTTCATAATTGTGTTTCAAGTGGCGGTCAAGTGCGGCTCAATATTTGGTGTTCCCCTCGTTTGGGGATCATGGATGTGTCTATAAGTGTGAGAATGAAATCCTATCATTCCATTAGAATAACCCACAAGTTTGCGGCGGATGGTGTTGTCCAGTTGATTTTTCTCTAGTCTATCACTTTAAAATTAGAAACAGCAAGCGCAGATAGCCCTAGAGTAACTTTTTATACAAAATTCAGTAATTTTTTATTTTATTTCGATTGTGCGAAAAAATAAGAAAAACAAGAAAACGTATGATTTTTTTTTTTCGGAGAGGAATATGAATAGTTTGTGGGAAAATCAGAAGAAAAAACTGTTTTTGAAAAATCGAGTATTTAAACCAGGGGTTCCCAAACTTTTTAGACATGCAGAGCTTCACATCAGAAAGAACAATCCGGAGATTTAATAACAAACAAAACGTCACTAGCACCAGATAAAGTTTACTTCAATCTTTCAGAATCTAAATTTATTAAAAATATCAATATTTAAAGAAAAATTTCTGCTTGAAAAATTTATATCAGTAAAAGTACAGCGTACTTACTTATTAGAGGTTTGGATGGGGTTGCCTTTGTTCATAAAGCAGTTAAATTTTTGGAGTTACGGTTGTTACCTATAAGCGAAAATCATCTTCAATATTTAGCCTGTTTCTAAATTTGATCTTTGTAGCTATATACAGTGAAAACGTTTGCTCAAAGATATGTTGTTGGAAAACCATCAAAATTTTCAAAGATCTGTTACTTACTTCAGGGTATTCCATGGCCATTTAAATCCAAAATTGTGCAAGTTCCTCCTGCAGACATTTTGTTTTTAGGGTATAATCAGTATAAATTTGAGTTGTTCTTTCTATTTCAAAAGCAAATTGTTGGTATTTGCAGAGTCAAAGGGATTTTGAATCCACAGTAATTTTTCTAAATGAGGAGGGAAGTACTCCCCAATAGTTGTACACAAATCAGATGTGTGCTGCAAGACAAACTTTTACATCTTCACTTAAGGAAATTTCATAAGTAAAAACCCACTGAGATTTTCGAAGCAGTTGAGTTCTGTGAGGTATCATATTCAGTAAAACTTTCATCATTTCTTTTCTTTCTTGTTTCGGTACTTCTTGCATCATTCTGCGTTGAAGTGCTTGCACACGACGATAACGCCGATGAATTACTATTAGGCCTAGGAAGATGTCTACTCGTATCAGATTTATTACCGATATTCAGCCACTTATCCATTGTAAGGGTGACAACTAATTATTAATTTGTCTAAAAACATTCTTACATCTTTGACACTTCAAAAGTATTTTTACGGACACAAAACAGCTTTTTAATGAAAACTCGTCCAAGCATTTGAGTTTTGTTATCATACTGACCTGAGATCAGTATTGCCATCAAGAAGTCAGAAATATAGATTTGTGGGGAAAAAAAAAAAAAAGCTAGGCTGCTAGAATAACATACTTTTCTAAAGGAAAATGTTAACCTGTTATTTTTACATTTTTTATTTTTAACAGAAATTTTTAAGCCAAATAACAAAATTTTAAGCCAGATCTGACGTGCGTCTAAATCTCGAACGAAATGAAACATGACGTCAGAGCTCATTGACACCAACTTTGTCTAATTAAACTTCAACGAATCTAATCTAACCTAATTATTACCAATTATAATTGCCATAAATATAATTATACTTAATGTAAATATACTTTGAAATTGAAACAATTGATACTGCATCTAATTGTATCGCAATGTTTCAAATTTGGGCAAGTTTCAGCTATGACGTCATGTTTCATTTTGTTCGAGATTTAGCCGCTAATCCAAATCTGGCTTTTCAAAGACAGTTGGCATCAATACCAAGAGTTGGACGATGTTTCATACGAATGATGCCTGCGATCTTGAGATTGTGCCATATCCACTAGCGATCAGTGGCGCCACTGTCGAAGTTAACCGAGATTGTATTAACACTTTAACAGCGAGAACTTCCCCTAAGCTAAATAGAATCGTGTGGCGTTAGGCAGAATAAAATAGTTAAAAGGCCCAATACGTTTTAAACTTCTTATATTAAAGATACATTTTACTTTTTTGTACATCATACTCTGGTTCAGTTTTATAGTTTTAGGAAAAAACATCAACATTCTAAAATTTCCTCGCGGAGCCCCAGATAACTATGGCGGTGCCCCAGGGGCTCTGCGGAACATAGTTTGCAAAAACCATGATATAAACAGTATGGAGCAAATCTGGATTTCGGAATCAAACCATATTGTTCGGTTGTGAGAAAGAAATATTTAAATATCATAATAATTAAACCATAGGAGATTAAACACACTAGTCGTATTTAGTAAATCGAACTACGATCAAACATCACATTTCGAATTAAGAAAAAAGTGAACTTTTCTGGGAAGAACGATAAACATGTACAGTCTTTATACCAAAATAAAGTGATTTAATTACGTAAATAGACTAATTGTTATTTAATAATTTATTTGACGGTGGATGCTAAACCTGTACTCAGCTGTATGAAACGTACTATACGAAGGCTATACTTTAACTATGCGATTTGAAATACGCGCTGTAACGTGGTAGCTATGCATGAACTCGGGTTTGAAAGGAATACTAACTGGTAACGTGAGGTTTAGGCGTGAATTAGGTGGTGTGAAATGTACACTAGTAACGTGAGGGCTAGGCGTGAACTCGAAAATTTTGAAACGCGCACGGGTAGGGGGAAAGTCAGGCCTATAACCACGACCACAACC
The DNA here is from genome assembly GCF_004210375.1 of Tachypleus tridentatus. Lineage (NCBI taxonomy): Eukaryota > Metazoa > Arthropoda > Merostomata > Xiphosura > Limulidae > Tachypleus > Tachypleus tridentatus. The sequence continues at coordinate 41,956,989 of NC_134833.1, read as the reverse complement.
GAACCGGACAAAATATTTCAAAACTGATTCTCTGACAAGTACTTTGTAGTCAAAATTATATTTGAAACGAAAGTTTACTTAGTGCTACAGCTATTTATAATTAAATCGGTGACCGCACTTAGATAAATGAGAATATAGGGTTTGGTACGACAGTAGATATATGCTATTACAGTAACATTAAGACAGTTACGTGCACAAACTTTCGTTACCATTTGCGTTAGAAAAGTTGTGTGCTTTTACGACAACCGTGACCAGGAAATTAACAAATGTTTATCCTTCGATTTCAAACAAATTTAATCATTCCTGTGGAATGCTTTCCTTCCTACGTGTATAAATTTACATCAGTCCAGACTCGTCGTTAGTCTTTTTGATCTCGAAACGTCTTTTTGAGTCTGAATTCTTGCAAATATTAGACGTAATCTTTAGTTGTGTAGTTCTAGCTGTTCGTTAACAAAGAGGTTTAAACTGGAAACTTGATCTGGCTAGAGAGTAGCTCAGTTTATGGCGCCAACGAATAGTTGGGCTTGACCCAATGATGACCCAGACGAAAGAAAGAACACTTAGTTTCATGGTTCATTAAGAATGGGTTAACCAATGCGAGCATTATTTTAAGAAAAACAGTTTGCTTTTGAAGTGTTTTTAGTCTCAATACCATCAATGAAGAAGAAGAAAAAGAAACCAGAAGAAAATACTGTTTTAACTGTATTTTCTATAAACGTTTTTATAATATATTCACTAGTTAAATATTTGTTTATATTAAATTTAATATGATGGGGGGGGGGGAAGTTGAGCAGAGATCGAAAGTGACGTTAAAATATGGCGGTGTTTTCTTCAAAGTGAAATGCTATGACGTATTTTGTTTCCACAATCATTTCCAGTGTTAGTTCCATTTTGTAATATTACCACATTTGTTTATATTACAAAAATTGTTCTTGGACATCAGTTTATCTGATAAATTAACTTCGCATATACTGCTGCTCACAATTTCGTCCGTACTGCCAAATATATCGAGCTTTTACAAACTATCTGTAGGTTCTTTAGCATTCGTATAAATTGTTTTTGTTTCCAATGAGCATGTTGATTTGAAGACTGCGTTTGCTCAGATGTTATGTTTGATCTATAAGGTGTCGCAAAGCTTTCACTGAGGGGAGGGGGGATCGACCAAAGTCGTGGAATGTGTAGACAAAAAAACAAAACAAATTCCTCAGGCATTCACGGAATTTCTGACATTACTTCAAAACGAGTGTTCAACTTGTTTCCTGAATATCAGTTGTACGGATACTTTCAATAGCCAATCACCAGTTCTATGCATCACTCGCTCTTCAGACGACACAACAAGAATTCCGCTCGTGACGTGTATCAGGCGTTCGTAATGCTTTCACGTTTTTGATTGACGTCATCGTTTAAGTTTGAACAATGATGTCGACAAGATTTTGTGTGTGTGTTAATTTTTTTTTTTTCTGAAAAAGTGAAAATTAAGATCTTTTGGTATTCGCGCCCGTAACGCTAATTACCGCGTTTTAAACGTTGCAAATCTTTATTTTCAACTCGGGTCTATTGAAACGGTTTGCCCTCAATGACCGGCATTTGTCGCTATAAGTTGACCTCGACCTGCCTTCATTGTTTACCTCCTAAAGAAACTGCTTCAGAATCATAGATTTGTTTTTATAGTAACAATGATGCCAACTTGACTAGTTGCCAAGGGTTATAAGAAAGTGGGTGAAATTTTGTGACTGCTTCAGCTATTGTGAAGGGCACTTTATTTATAACAAACCTAGAATTTTCAACATGATTGAAATACGTCATATATGTCTGTGAAGTACATAGATAATAAGGTAACAATATTTTGTTGTAAGTTCGTCTTTTTACTCGTAGTTTATATTTGGAAAGGTGCACTGTGTGTGTGTGTGTGTGTATTGTATATTACTTTTATTAATTCGTAGAGTTGTATGGTAATTAGTCAGCTGTACATAGCGGTAACAGAGCTAATGTGGTGGTTTTTGATGTGTCATTTGTCATGCTAGCCCTTGAACGCGACACTGACTTTGACAGCTCAACTTTCTAGCACGTGCGTTTAGGAATTCGTTATAAAGAGTCGACGCATCAACACAACTTTTTTGATAGATCGATGTACGTTTATTTTTTTTTTATTTTTTTTTTTTTGTATACGGACACGAGAATTTCTCGAGAAATCGCATTTCGTGTGTTGATTATAGTTAGTTTTTGTTTCTCGTGCTCTCCTTGTAAAGAAATGCTGATTTTTGGGTTGAATGTATGGATACAAACCAGGGTGGAGGCATTGAAACACATCTGCTGCTCGGGGTTTATAGTATTAAGAGACTTCTGAAAAACAAAATTGACTTTTGTTTTAATATACACAGGAAAACGTAGGTCTTTTGGTCAACTGGGATGGAAATAAATTTGGAGATGTTTGAAATAACTGAGGTTTTGGACTTGTTTGTACACTTCTATCATAGACATCCACGATTCACTTTAAGGTATTTTGTATTTGAGTGTATATACATGTTTCTAGCAGACAAATCCACTACTTACTTTAAAGGAACTCGGATTTCGAACTGAACTTATACAGGAAAGTCAAGGTAGAAACGTTTCGACTTTCCGTTTCAGTCAGCGAGCACGTTTTTCAGAAGTTTATATCTTGTTCTATGTTATATTTAAGTGAATGTTTTGGAGTTCTTGATCTTATTATCGGTACATATTAAAGCAGAATAGTCATTTGAGAGATACTTAAAACAAGCTACAATATCTGTTTACTTCCTTGCATCTCGAACGATTCTTTTATACATTAATTTGTAGGGTTTGCAATCATAATTAGATAATCAAATAAACGTATTTGTTTTGTTTTTTTTTGTTTTTTTTTGCATTTTTCAGGATTAACAGCGGATCCCGTATGCAACTGTGAAGCTAATCAGTTCGCTTGTACTCCTAACTCTCGTACAAACTGCAGTTGTATCCCTTCCAGGTGGCGCTGTGATTCAGACAACGATTGTGATAATGGGAGTGACGAACTCGGATGTGGTGAGTGTATTTTATTTACATGTATATATTTTTTGCAGTTTGTTTTAAACGAACTTATTTCTATAGTGGTTTACAGCTTACAAAGTGTTATTAACGTTTAAGTGTTGTTGATAATGTGCAGACGAGCGCCCAGCGAAGTAAAGTGTTCTGGTTATTGCCCGTATTAATTAAGACGTGTTATGTGCAAGTCTTAATTGTAAACTTTAAAAATAATACAGTAAAACTCTTTTATTAAATGTGCTGAAAGATGTTCATATAACTTTTACGTATTTAAAATTTTCTCTTGTTGAAATGATCCTCTTCGTTTAACATTAATTGAAATACATATCAAAGATTTTTCTTAATTTGACCGTAATATGTGCATTGCGAATATATGTTTAATATTTGTGCTTTTGTTAAATTTTAATTGGAATGATAACTAGGGCGTCACCTGTAATTCTGATATAACTTCTCGGTGTAATCTAAGAATTAATATGTAGTTAGACTTATCACATTAAAAATTGTTTTAATGATAGATAAGGTGATACTATATAACATACATATCAGTGTAAAAGGTCGCTTACTCTTCTCACTTAGTGTTTGTAGCTTTAAAGAAACATTTCTCACTAGAAAGTATACATGACGCCATATCTTAATAACCCCAAACAATAGGTTACAAGGGAGCAAAGGTAGTAATTTCTTGCCCTAATTATACAATAGGTGATCACAGAACGCTCCTAAGAGGTTGGTTACAATATTTGTATTCTTGTAGAGCCATAGCTCCCTGAATGTATTAACTTTTCTCGTTTGGGTGACTTCTATGGAATCTGAACAAGCAACGTTTGGGTAACTTTGGTTCTTCTTTCAATACTTCAAGACACTTTTCTTATCCCAAACATTGTGCTACTTTATCACAGTTCCTTCCTCTCACTTTATTTAGTGAAATGTTTAACATAGTAAGTACAGACTTGGCGTCAGAGACAAACAAACCATGAAAAGCATATTCCAATTTATATAGTCCAATGAAATATTCAGGAGAGGTCGAGCAAAGACAACAACTTGCTCATGACTTGCAAAACCAGTGTCCTTAAAGTAAGATACTTGTGAAAGAAAATAAGTTTATTTGAACCATAAGAGAGAGAAAACTCAAGAATATCAACCACTTTTATGAACTGAGGATACGTTTTAATGAATATTAATTCCCAGCTTAAATTTGGGAAAAATGTTTTTCATCATAAAGTAGCCTTGCATATAGAGTGGGGAGTGTTTCTTTAGAAGCTTGTTGAAAAATTACTTGGAATTTATTAACTTGTGTGTGTGGAGATCGGGTGTTTGTCATAAAATAAATTAAGATCCTGACTGAAAAGAGCCGAACTTCTGAGTTAATGTTATTTCAATAATGAAACTTATTTTTTTTAGTTATTATGGGGCATGAAATTGTAAAAAAAAAAAGAAAAAACGAAGTGAGAAGTTTCCACCTATTCAGGAGTAGTTTCCTGTATTATAATTTTAATTGCGAGAGCAATGTTTAGGGATATGCGTTATTTGATCATTTGCCCTTTTGTAAACCAACGTGACAAACTTGCATAAGTCAAGGTGTGAAATTAAAGCTGATTATACATGAGGATATACATTGTGTTGCAGGAATTTTCCGACGAAAGAAATTAATTTACAGATGCAAGCCATAAATAGAAGAGAAACCATCAAAGTCGTACCAATGTTCTGTTTTCATCTTCCATGTTGGTATCGTCTGTCTATAATTAAGTTTGCGTTTTGTGACTTGTTTTATTAAAGTTTAGTGTATGTTTGAGTCAGTTGAAGTAGAAAAACTGCATAATTTATTTTAATTTAAAGAAAATCTCTTTGTACAGAGTTGTATAGGTTTCATTGGTATTGTACAAAGTAACACGAAGATGACCTGAATCGTATATAATATTGGTATGCTGATTAAAGGGGAGAAGAGGGGGTTATTGTTTAAATCGATTTTGTAACGTTTCTAATGATGGTTGTAACTAAATTGTATGCGATAATTTTACGTACAACATTTTTGCTAGTGTCAGCTTCTGTAAAAAAAAAAAAAAAAAAGTTCCGGACTAAAATTTGGAAGTTGATAAACGATCTTTACTATTTCGACTTCCAGCGGAAGAGTTTGTACACTGTGGGTGTTCTGTCTGTGTTGCGTGTCGCTTTAGTCCTGTAACAATGTTTAATAGACCAAAATCTGACGTAACAAGACACTATGAAATTACTGAAGTCCCTAAATATAATCCAGGAGGAAAGACATTCACGAAGTACACGTCAGTTACATCTATTGCTAATGTTGGCATGGAAACGGTGACGTTAACGCGCTAGCCTCAAGTGTACTTGAGGTTTATTCTTTAGTGTGATGTGTCTGTTAAAACATTTTGACTTATTCGGAAGACATCACGACACCGACGTTTTCATGTGCACGATAACTCTGTATAATATAAACAACAAAACAAAATGGGAAAACTACATGTTTTGGTGAAGAATATGATCCGCCATCTTTAGATGTCCTGTAGACAATTGGTACTTAACTGTTGAATAATAATGAACGCTGTCATAAAAAAATGTAATTCTCATAGTTCTATACCCATCATATGCACATAAGGCTCCAAAAATACACACTGCGGGAATGGCTAATTTTGTTATTGTAATATTTTCACTCGGAATGAATGTATCGGAGCAGTAGAACAAGGAAGTTCACATTGTTTGCTTGTGAACGCTGTATTATCATATCGTCAATTTTGCCCATACATAACATAATATGAGGCACGTTTCAGTTCAGACCAATAACGTTAGAATTGCGTTCAATAAATTGAAGTATAGTGTTGTGTCATGAAAATTTAATTACTGGTTATTATCGTTTCACTTGTCCGTCGTTTCCTAAGATCTGGTATTATTTAATGACGCGCATTGTCGCTTTGTATGCAGTATTATAGCAGATATACAAAGTTATTATACCACATAAATGCGACGTAGCTTCATGGATATTTAAGGTAGATGTGTAAGTATAGGTTTTGTTTTAGTAAACAATCCAACGGTAATCAATTATTAATTGCTATTGAAGCACGAGTTACGTAATGATAATTGTGAGTCCTTGTAAAATGGAAAAGTTTGGTACGTTTATAGTTCTATGTTCTCATGCAGGGCGTAAATTTTTTTTACACCCGATGGGGAGGATGATTTTTGCAACCACTTATGTGGACTGTTCAATTTGCAAATTGGTAATCTCTGTGACTGCATGTTTACAGCTTTCAGGTTCACGTAATCAGAGTAATCTTGTTGCCACGATACTTCAAGGTTTCCATGTAGGTTTGTATAAGTGAGGTGTTGTGAACAGTTTTCAAAATGTTAATATAATAAAGACAAATGTATCACAAATTAACTGCCACATTAATTTATTCCTGCACACTGCACAGTATTAAAGATGGCCATTATACTTGACAAGGTTACTAATAACTTTCATTGCATGAATTACGTTTTCAAATATTAATAAAATTAGTAATTACCCTTGATAAGTTTATATCTACTGAAAAACTGTTCATGTTTGAGAAAAATAATTGAAATGTCTTTGCAAACTCTTGAAAATTACATATCAATACAATGTAGCACATAATTATTCATACTTTTCATTGAAGTAAGATTCATTTAGTCCTCTAGTCTACATGTTCCCAAACGTAGACCTCCTTTGTGATGATCTGTTTATGAATTCTTTCGTAAGCTCTTCTATATTTATCTTGTCCACCTCATCTTTGTGAGTGTGACAGACTACCACATGGTTGAGGCGGCACTGAGACATAGTTGACCTTAACCACATCTTCAACCGTCTTAATGCAGAAAAGCTGCGTTCACATTCGCAGCTGGACATACAAGCAAAATTTTCATGAGAAGAAACCTTCACTAAACATCTGCTGGCTTGTTTCATGCATTTTACTGTAAGCATCCTTAGCACCTTTCAGAGATGCTGCTTTTGTTGTTCCTTTGTACGTGAGTAACTGCACAACGGCTCAAGTTTCAGAGATTTCTGGATAGAAGTTTATAACCGAGTAGTCAATATTGCCAGATGTGATCATGTTTTCAAGTGCCAGATATTGCCTCAAGTCATTGTTGTCTGCATTGAATCTAGTGGTCAGATGTTCTATGATTGTGTCCACAAGTTCAAAATATTGGCTTCTGTAGTAATTTCTAGCTGTTGCAGAATGGTGTGCTGAGCCATCACCTGTGATCCTTCTGGGGGATCTACGAATGCATGGTAGTTTAATAGGCACCAGATCTAGGGAAGTTACCTTTTTCTCAGCTTCATCAAATATCTTGTTCTAATTTTCCTCTGTTCACAATACCCGCGGTTGCTCAACTTTCATTGCAAAATGCTTCAGTCATGCCAGATACTGTCACTGATTTTGCTTTGAATGCATAGTTTAGTTCCTCTAATGCAGCTAATGGATGCTGAGCCATCAACAATCCTAAAACTGTCTTTCCTTTGTCAAATCTGTCCAGCAGACCTTATGCTTTCACTGCTACATATGATTTTTCATTTGCTAATTCAGACAAAGAATCAACAATGTCACTGTAGTGATCATTAGCACATGTAATTGCAGATAGGCGGCACAACCAGCGTGTTGGACACAGTGGGCAGTGTCTTTGCCTGACCTCTGAAGCAAGGCACCAAGTTCATGCACCCACTGGATATAATCTCTAACACATTCACAAACTTTAACTGCATGTTGCATTACTAAATTAGCCTTGTGTGCTCCACAGTGAAAAACAAAGCTGACGGTTGCTTCTCTTTTATTTTTGCCTGACATCCACTGTACGCACCACTCATGTTAGCGGCTCCATCATAAGTTTGTGCTCTTAATCCTGACAGTGGTAAGTTGAGTCTAGTCAGTACATCAAGTATAGTCGAGGATATTGTTTCACCAGTTGTATTGGGAACACTGGTGAAACCAAGAAATGTCTCAAGGACGTCAAGGTTCTCATCTACGTATCGTACACGTATTGCTTCCTGTTCGGCACCTGTAATATTTTGAGTGCCATCAACCATTAATGCAAAGATTTTACTTTGCTGCACTTCGTGTGCTATGTTCCTTCGTATTTGATGGCTGAACATTTCTATTTCATTCTGAGACTGGGGTGATGTGAATGTGGTTTATTTGACAAGTAGGCCGTCAACTCAGGATCTTCCTCTTCCAGGAGCTTCATTAACTGCAGGAAGTTCCCCTCCGTATCAGTATGTCCACGTAATGCTAAACCTTGACGCAGTAAGAAACGTAAACTTCTGAATATTTTAGCTAGACTTCTTTTGCATTCATCCTGCTGCTTCTTTTTTCCATCATGTAGCTGGACAGTCACTGGAGTTACATCAAGTGAAGCTTCTGGAGATATAGCGAATCTGTGCTGAGAGGAGGATTGGTGTTCGTTGAATTTCTGTTTTGCCTTGTTCCAGTTGCAAAAACTGGTGGATATGAAGGTATACTCCACTGGCCTCTCAATTTTCCTGTAAAAGGCCTCTCTTTTCCTTGGCACATTGAAAGCATATGATTTTTGAGTCTGATTGTCGAAGTGCAGCCATGGGAACTCATCAAACCACTTGCCCTGGAAGTTGATATTTTGCTTTCTGTCGTGGTATTAGTTGTGCGTCTGGATGATGTGGCTTTCCACACTGTATCTGTGGAGTGTCAGATTTTTCATTACTGCACAATCTTGTTTCACAACTATTTGGTGGTTCATGATGTGCAATAGTTGCACAAGCATTTTCAGACTCGTCGTCTGATGAACATGGTATTTCCTCTGTATGGCAAGTTTCTATTCCTTTGCTTGAGGCTGTTGGATTATCTGCATTGTCACTTGTAATACTAGTAACTGGCTTGTAGAACTGTCTAATATCGGAAAGTTTCAGACGCTTGCTTGTCATAATTGGAATCTGTTTCCCAGATGACTCAACAGGCTAAAATAGTCTTTCTTGAAAAACTCTAACGTACAACAAACGAAGACAGGACAGAATGTACAGTTTAGTCCTACTTCCAATGTATTTAAGTCGAACGCGCGAACCTTACACTACGTACAAGGCGTAGGTAGATTCTGTGATAGTGCTTGCAAGCCTTGCATGTATACTTAGGCCAACTGACTGATACTTACGAACTATCGTTTAAATCGAAAAGCTTTGAAGCACGCTTATATTAAAGATGTACATTTCGGCTACTGAAAAAGCCTACATGTCGGCCTAATTATGTAATTCGATTGGTAAGAACACGAGAATCACAAGAACAAACATTTTGTAGCCTGTGATGTAATAAAACGATTCAACAGACTAAACACACCATCCCACTCAAGGATTTACGCCCCTGTTCTCAGTAAATTCATTTACTTGGGTATATTTAATGGACTATATTGTCATTTATAACTTCTAGTATGTACAGTTTTGTTAAGTTTTCAGAACAACTAAGTATTAAAGGTAAAAAGGGTGTATGTATCGTGCATAATGACGTGTAGATAAAGGGGCTAGCGTGGAGTAACTGCACTGATGTAGCAGATGTTTGAGTCGGCTGCGGAATCCAGAGTTCATATTATATTTATCAAGAAAAATCGGTAACAGAGAAATCTGAAACACGTACACACGTAATAAGAACGAAATTAAAATGCACACACACGCATACCCGGAGAAAATGCACATGACAGTTAGAAGATGGTCGGAAGATGGACATCATGGAATTCGTGTTGGACGGTTATTTTATTTTATATGTATTAAACGCAGGGTTACTTCTTTCCAGGTTGTGTCTGATAACGTGTTATACTTTCAGTGCTTTTTTAATGCTGTCATTGTCTTTGATGTAAGGCTGAAAGCTTAATGGCAAAATTGTGGCTCGGTGTTCGAGGTGGGTTCAGCATTGATAAACCATTGTACATCTTCGATAACAAATTTGCAACATGAAGTCATCTAGGGAAAACAAAACAAGTAGCATACCAGAAGACAGTAGAGATTCCCATTTAATAAGAAGAAACATGACATTGGTCTGTAGTTGTGTTTTTATCTCTAAGTGAAAACTGAGATCATATGAATTCGAATCATGACTGGTTTTAGTTTCCCTTCGTCAGAAGACATTGTGGAGCAATATTCCACTCATATTTCCTTGGTAAACATCTTCTATCGTTGCTATAGCTCAACTCCTAGTAACTGAGTAGTTACACAGAGCTAATTCTTCGATGTGGGAAAACTTGTATTCCTTGGACATGCAAATGCGTATTGCTTCATAAAACAAGTTAACTTTGAAGATAGGGTAGAATAGCTATTGGAAAATGAAATATATAAGCTTTCAGATCAGTGTTTTCTTTGTTTGTATTTTGTTTATCTTCGATGTCCCTAGTTGGTATAACGACGCTATCAATAAAACTTTACCTTAATCGCTTGCAAGGTGGTTCTGTCATAGCGATTCCACTTTCAAATGGCGCTCGAAGTTTCGTGACCGGCAATATGCTCCGTCGCCTCTCGATCTTTAGCATCTTTGGAAAATTAAGTCTGTTAGTAAATATGTAGTGTCCATCCCATAATACATAATCACATGACATTTTGTGAGATACATGATTTTGATGGGAGGTCAAGGTTACAAAAGGCAACAAATGGACTTGTTGAAATCATTGTTAAACACCTATACCCATCAACTGACCGTTCTGTACTAATACTGTCGTTAGACCGGGATTTTTTAAATTTTATTTTTCCGATAATTCTCCAATAAAGCTAGGGGTCGGAGAGAGGAAAGTGTAGCATCGGTCACTAGCGTGCATGTAATTTAGGTGTGTTCACATCACATTCCTCATTCAGAGTTTGACCTATTAAGTTGTCACTGGTTTCATCCAAATTAAATTTTTGTATTGAATGTCTTACAACATCAAAGTCAATCCCACAATTCGTTGGTAAGGGTAGCCCCAGAGTTGGCAGTGGGTGGTAATGACTAACTGCCTTCCCTCTAGTCTTAAATTGCTGAAATCGGGACGGCTAGCGCAGATAGTCATCGTGTGGCTTTGCGCGAAATAAAAACAAAACAAAACCAAAATATGTACTACACCACTTCTGTCAGAACGGAATCATGTTTTACTTCAACAATAAAATCTTCTGTTTTTCTTGTCACTTACCTACAGAAATGTATAACAAAAGAAAAAAAACACATTGTAACCGTAGGTCTGTGAACTTGTGATATTTGCTTTATATTTATTCCTCGTGCTCATATTTTTGGAGAAAATTAATCTAGGCCTTTTTTTCTTTCATCCATACACTAAACTTTGACATTATAGTGGTATTTGGCGTTATGAACACCCAGTTGCAGTTTTCGCTGTGGTCGTTGTTACGTGTCATAAATAATCTCGGACGAGTCTGCGATTTATTATGTTACGTATTAAGATTTCAAATAGCTGTAAATTTGAATTTAAAAGTTAATTGAATATCAATATGTATTAAATTTATTTGCTGACAAGATTGATACATAATTCTGTTAACACAAATATATTTTAATATACAAACAACACAATTTATAATACCTGTTATTACATATATTGGCTTATATACAAGAGTTTTGCAAACTATACTGAGTCTTCTATCTGGTCTAGAACTGAATATTTTATCGACGATCCAGATCCATAAGGAGCAAATTAATTTAAGTTGATGTTGCTACACCTCGCTTAAACTAGCGCTATCTTTTCTGGTCTGGCCACACCCCATTATAAGCCGACTTTTACCGACGAAGATATTTAAACTAAACTAAACTAACGTGGCAGGGGTTCAGTTTAGAGAGAGAGAGAAATCCGAAGAGTTCTCTCTCCAACTGGGGTGTTCAGGAACTTTGTAGTTCCTCTTCGTCCCCTTTCGTGGATTGTTATTAGGATTAAGTGGTGGGTTTTTTTTATTATTATTATTTTAATAAATTAATTATCGTTATTATTCTTGACTTTTTAGGTGGGGAATGTCTCACTAAATGGTCTTTTGGGTGGAGGCAAAGGTAGCAGTGGAAAGAAGGAAAGGTCGGGACCTGTCTCGAAAAGAAGATATTTAATGTCTTTGTAGAAATAATATTCGAACTCTGTAAACGTTCCTGGTCAAATTGTGTAGTTTTCCGATTAATAAGCGTTAATCATAATTATCATCCGAGACGTATAGTATACTGACTATATCTGACCAATAATATAAAATTCTTGGCGCATTGGTTTATGTAGTTTAAGACGATATTCTTGAACGTTCAACAGTGTTTGAAAACACGTTAGCGTTTTCGTAAAACAAATATTGTTGATTTGTAACTTTCTCAAGAACCTTCTACAAATTTAGAGAACAAGCGGGACTTGCGCAATACACACCCAACAATGTTTTGCATGCATGAAACTGAAACACGCGTAGGTATTAAATAAATACATAACAATAAATTCGTTGAATCGTGAATAAACATTGAGCCTGTAGCACCACAAATTACAATCAGCTGGCGTTTGGATATATTACGAAAATGAAAGAAAATTTTGTAAAAGTAATCATTTGTATTATCTAGTTAAACTACAAGAAGTTTTGTAAGTTCAATCTTTGTAAAAGTTAAGTGCTCGTATCCATTCTTATTAAAGTTTACTGTTAAAGAAACTGTTAACCATTTTTGTAAACGCTACACGTACGATTAAGGAAACTGTTTATCACATTGAACGAAAATCTCGTTAAATGTATACAAAAAAACAAGGTTTTTGAATGAAATATTCTTATTTTTCTATTTTCACTACAACTACTGGCGCGTGTATTCCTGCACAAAACTGTATATAAATACCGTTGAAATTTATGTACAGTATCCAAACTTTTCAAAATTGCTAAAGTCGCATCCTAAAGCATTTCATTTTAAGGACTGCGTGTGTTACAGTTGAAATATCACTCTTTCATAACCAATGTACAAAGACCATTTTTCCAAATTTCCACTCGGGTGTTCTGTATGTAGTCATAACATCCTTGTAACCCTGATGTGCAAAGATCATAGCCACGCTTCTTATTCTTAGTTAAATGTTAAGTACTATATCAGCTATCCTGTAGAAACTCGAGGGGTAATTGCGATTCTCGTCTAAGTTAGCATATGTTGGGATTCTCTGTTACATATGTTATTTGGTTAATTCAGTAGGTAATCTAAAGACTGTGGAATGTTACAGTAGGACTCAAATCTGATTTAAGTGTGGAATATCATTATTATTTATCTTGCCCTAATGTGTAGACGTGTTTAGAAACCATGCTTTCTACCTCAGCAGATAGTTTGAGTTCAAAAGAAAATGAGGACCTGTCATTAAGTATTATATTGTAAACGCCTTTTTCCCGTTGGCATTAGCATGGTTATAATCAACTACATTTGTCATAAGAAATTAGCATTAGGTCTGTTGTGTTTTTAACGTCGTTATTTATCTACAGTTACGACAAAGTGTTCGTACCCCTGCGTCGTGAGTAGTTTTTTCCTCACAACTTAAAAAGTATCACGATGAGGATAATAAAAGTATGCTATATTATAAATATTATACTAACACACTTCTACATAATTTTTTATGTGAATTGAATGACAATGAATGACTTATCACAAAGCCAACAGTTTCATAATACTGCTTTACAGAGGAAGTATGCGCATCACTGTTTCAGAACATAAGATGCATCATGCCTTATCACCCTTTTTGATCATGCCAAATCTTTCAGTCCACAAATCCTTACATCTCTGCTGCTGCTCTTTTTATTTATTTATTTATTTTTTTGCTATGCTGGTTGAGCTGACATTCTGACAAATTGAAAAGGGTAAATACAATCTAAAAATATCTCCAACTAACTTAACTACGATAATTTAACTCACCGTAACATAACAGCAGGTGAAAATTGATATAAAAATAAATCTACAATCAACTAACTGATAAAAACAAACAAAAATCCATGTCACGCAAAATAACATTTTAACAATAATTCGTATATTTACTGCAAAAAATGCATATTTACCATTATTATAACTAAATATCCAGTATTCATTCACAAACAACAGAAGAACAATATAAGCTTAGCGAAGCCAATACCAACAATTTATTTCTGTATTTACTCAAACACTTGTGTATATTGGGTCTGCGAGGAATTCAAAACGAGTCATCCGATGTCACTTATTTTCGTAATCACAAAGCTGCTGCCAAGAGGGCGCGAGATGTCTTCTGTGAACATTTCTCACTGCTCTCGGGTTAGTAAAAATCCTTCGCTGCTGCATTTGGCAATAATGATATATATAATAGGTTAGCATTATGGCTTAAAGAATCAAGCGAAGCGGCTGCATTACATGCCGCGTGCCAGCAAATTTCTTTTTGCGTGCCATAGGTTCGCCATCACTGTTCTAGGGTCTCGCGTGATACGTATAAAACAGCTCGTGAGTGACGGAAGAAGTATTTTTGTTGTACAGCTGCAGTCAATGTGTCGCAGGTCTATGAAGCTATAACTGTCATTAATGCTTATTAATCAGAAAATACCGAATTTGAGCAAGAATGTTTGTTTATAGATTTCGAACAATACGAGCTGTTTGACGTCAGTGAATTACTTTGGACGTTATTATTTCTATATGTATATTGCATATCTTTATCGTTAATAAGTGAACAAGTGGTGTTAGGCTAAACGTGAAACAACAGCTAGTTTGCTGTGGCGAGGTGTGACAATATTTGTTCGTCATGGATCTGTGTCGATAAAATATTCAGTTTTAGACCGGATATAAGATTATCTGTAAGTTTGCAAAACTGTTGCACATAAATCATATGTAATAACTGTTACTATAAATTGCATTGCCTTTTGTTTGTATATTAAACAATTTGTTTGATACATATTTTTTTTTTAATCTTGTTGGCCAATATCGTAAACTTCATACGAATTAACATTTTAAGTAACTTTTAAATTTAGATTCAGATTTCCGGTTTTTGAAATAATACGTAATGTATGTAATAAAGTAAATCAAAGACTCGTTAATAAAGTATAATACGTAACAAAATGGCTTGTCTTTTTGGATAATCACGAACTTTTACTAATATTTTGATATTTTCTTTTTAGATTGAACTCTCGATAAAGCGACGATATAAAATATTTTTAATATAAAACTTGTGGTATCAAGATGTGTAAACATTGGCTATCTTTGTTTGTCGCTATTTCACTGATTTTTATTTTTATTTCCGTGATAGTTTGAACTTTATTTCTACTCTCTGAAGTATTGTAACGTATTTACTGTATTTAAATGTCTACGTTTGTTTTATTAGTTTTCCTTTTTGCATGTGACTTGTATTGCGCAAGTCCCACCTGTTCTCTAATGTTGTAGAAAATCTTTGAAAGTAACAAACAATATTTGTTTTACGAAATTGCTCTAAACATTGTTGAAATTTCTACAAACTTGCGTAATTCGTATAAAATGCGGCTGGCTGAGAGAGATTATTGTTATTAATCAGCTACAGTTAGTGTGCTATAGGCCTAGAAAGCTATTAATGCCTGTTAATCGGAAAGCTGCAGAATTGGACCAGGAACGTTGGTAAATCTCGAACATTACAAACCGTTCAACTTCGGTGAATCACTTCGGACGTTACTGTTTCTATGAGGACATTAACTATCTTTGTTGGAAGGAGTTAGCTTTTACCCGGTGTGATGTTAGCTCAGAAGAGATCTTGTTAGCTTAGGCAAGATGTAACAAACTAAACTTAGAATTAATTGTGGCACAGCGGCACGTCTGCGGACTCGCACCGCTAGAAACCGGGTTTCGATACCTGCGGTGGGAAGAGCACAGATAGCCAATTGTATAGCTTTGTGTTTAACTTTGAACAAGCAAACCAAACTCGGAATTAATTTTCTCGTCGTGTACGTGGATCGTCGACAAAATATTTAGTTCTAGACCGAATAATAAGACTATTGTTTGTAAAACTTATTACTAATAATTACAAATGATGGTTTATATAACTTTTATTATAAATTGTATTTTTTTCGTTTGTATATTAAAATATTTGTTTAAAAAGACAAAATTGTGTATCAATCTTGTTGGCAAATAGCATATATTTGATACCTAATTAACTTTAAATTCAGATTTCCTGTAATATGAAATGGTAATATATTAACATAATAAATCGGAGACTCGTCCGAAATAAATTATAATACGTTACAATATTGACAAAGCGTTGGGTCTACTAACATCAATAATGGAAATGGTCTAATACTGTATTCTCTAAGCAGGTAAACTTTCTTCGCTCTTGAAAGATACTTTCAGTCTAACAGTCGATTTTTTAGGACCCCGTACTGTTGTAACTGGAAATGTATAATAATTACATTAACTTATTAAAAGCATGGTATACAGAACGATGCACGCTAAAGTTTCACTGTTGTACTCGTAAGAATACGTAAAAGTACCACTGTAAAATTAGCTAATGGTAATTCACACACACATGCTAGACTGGGTGTTACACGTTGTTCTTTTAATTTCATAAATACTTATAATGCTGTTTGTCATTGCGACAAGATCAAACTGTGGAACAGTGGAGACTTCTATATTTTTTTTTCTTATCATGAATTAATTTGAACTGTTCAAAACTTGTAATACTCGCAGTCCCCCCCCCCCAAAAAAAAATAGTCATCTGAGTTGTTGAACACACGAATACATGATGAGTAAAGTGTAACGCGTATTTAACATAATGGGATTTACAAAAGTGATCTGTTTAAATCTCCATTTATAAAACAGTTATCAAAAGTAAAGGTCAAATCCCGTCTCAATGACGAGAAGAGATCTACAAAATTATTTTTTTTCCAGTTGCTGCCAGTGAGGACACTAATAGGATAACAAAAATGTTTATACACGAAACAGATTAATGTTCACAGTAACAAAATTAGGAAGGAGTATATTCTAAATAGATTGGTTCCAAAAACATAAAGGGTTTAGAAAAAGGCGCGTGGACACTGAGGAGCTTGGTGTTGTTAGTAAGAAAACTTGGAAGAAGACACGTGTATTCGAAAAAAAATGTATATTGGAGGAAAACAAATAGAAAAAGAGGGTTTCATTATATTGATTCCAGGAGTTTCAAAAGAGTGGGAAAGACGTTTTGAAAATTAAGCAAAAGAAAGTGTTATCAGTTTTTCTTTGTTAAAATAAATGTGATTTAATTAATTCATGTAAATCTGCTTAATATCTCTGTGAACTTAACGATACGTTAGTAGTTAAACCTGAAGTATTTTACGGGCTACTCTGTTAAGTAAGAAACCTGGATATGTGAATTGTATATTCTATGAATAAATCATGAATTATGTTTAAATGCCAATGTATATGGAGAAACGAATATTACATCTTCGCGGAAACACCGCTTGCTCTTAGATATGAAAGTTTGTCAATGTATAATCAACCGTCAACTCAGGATCTTCCTCTTCCAGGAGCTTCATTAACTGCAGGAAGTTCCCTCCGTATCAGTATGTCCACGTAATGCTAAACCTTGACGCAGTAAGAAACGTAAACTTCTGAATATTTTAGCTAGACTTCTTTTGCATTCATCCTGCTGCTTCTTTTTCCATCATGTAGCTGGACAGTCACTGGAGTTACATCAAGTGAACCTTCTGGAGATATAGCGAATTTGTGCTGAGGGGAGGATTGGTGTTCGTTGATTTCTGTTTTGCCTTTTCCAGTTCCAAAACCGGTGGACATGAAGGTATACTCCACTGGCCTCTCAATTTTCCTGTAAAAGGCCTCTATTTTCCGTCTTGGCACAATGAAAGCATATGATTTTTTTGAGTCTGATTGTCGAAGGGCAGCCATGGGAACTCATCAAACCACTTGCCCTGGAAGTTGATATTTTGCTTTCTGTCGTGGTATTAGTTGTGCGTCTGGATGATGTGGCTTTCCACACTGTATCTGTGGAGTGTCAGATTTTTCATTACTGCACAATCTTGTTTCACAACTATTTGGTGGTTCATGATGTGCAATAGTTGCACAAGCATTTTCAGACTCGTCCTCTGATGAACATGGTATTTCCTCTGTATGGCAAGTTTCTATTCCTTTGCTTGAGGTTGTTGGATTATCTGCATTGTCACTTGTAATACTAGTAACTGGCTTGTAGAACTGTCTAATATCGGAAAGTTTCAGAGGCTTGCTTGTCATAATTGGAATATGTTTCCCAGATGACTCAACAGGCTAAAATAGTCTTTATTGAAAAACTCTAACGTACAGAATAGAAGTAGGGCAACAACAACAAAACTGACAGTAATTTCGGTTTGAAATTCTCTATCCCCAGAGGAGATAGAGATAACCGGGGGGTGTTCAGAAAGATGTGGTTTCTCTTCGTCCCGCTCATGAATTTGGAATGTGGTAAAGTTACCCGAAACAACACCTTGATACATGTTGTGAGCTCTGAGCAAGCAGGGAAGACCAAATACCGGCGAACTAACACCAAACACCCGTTGGTGATGCGAGAGTGAATAGTGAATACCACAAAAACAACGGCCGATACGTGACTTAGGGTTCATCATGGCGGCTGGAATCTGTAGATCCAATGCCAGAATTTGAATGTGGGGGAAACGGGAGAACCCCGAGAAAACCCACTTTCACTCGCTGGTGCCAATAATCCAGCAATGCCTGTTTATTTCAGAACAGAATTGGCTACAGTGGTCTGAACTGATTAGTGTTTTTGAACGGTCTTTGTGAAAAACGTTTTAATCATTTGCCTCTTAAAGTCTGTCTGGACTTATGCGACTTTAGTTGGAGGTTGCATTGTTTCATTAATGCACTAAGGTTGAAGAGAGGTAGTAATTCTGCCTCACTGGTCAATACTTCTTGGTCACGTTGTGCTACAGCGGTCTTGAAGTCTGTCTGGACAGCTGCGACTTTAGTTTTAGGTCGCGAGGTTTGTATCTGGGTAGAGGTAGTAGAACTTGGAATGAGATGTGGTTTGGCAAGAATTGTTTGTCTTCTTGATTTCAGTGTGTTGAGATTTGTTGCTGGTCGTCGTGATTGAGAATGTGTGATCGTCTTTCTTATTCGGAACAGGATTACAAGGGATTTCGTTGCTAGACTGTTGACAGTCGTTCGATGGTTGCCTGTATCCTCTGAAGGTATTATGAGACAGTTGGTGGGTAGAGCGTCGACGTGGGCGTTCCTCGCTAAAATGAAAGATGTGATAGTAGCATCCGTTTTGCAGGATGTAGTCAGCGTGACTTTTTGACTTTGTGACGATCTTGACAAATCAAGTGGGCAGGTTGTTATACTTCGAGAAGATACGGTGGGCTGCGTGAAGTGTGGATTGTGTCTGGCTTTCTATGGCTTGTCTGATTTCTGCAGGGTCGATATTTGGGTGAACGTCCCGAAAAAAGACTGACCGGGCTTTTAGTAGGTGAACAAGAGATATTGAATGCAGTGTTCCATGGTTGGCAGGAGTAATCTAGGTCTGCAGGTGTGGAAGGTTGAATCAGAAGGAAGTAGGACTGAACTGTACAATGTATTTAAGTCGAACGCGCGAACCTCAGTGACTACAGAGCCGACTGACCGCCTGGGCATCGCTGGGACAATAATGTATGCTAGTTACAACACAAGTAATTATAAGTTTCTCAAAAATACTTAAACAATCACAAATCTATTATATTCCTGTTACAGCTCATCAAAAGTCAAACACGTTGTGATATGTCTATAAGCACGTCTATTAAATAAAAACACCTAAACAAAAACTAGCAATACAATTCGAGTAGAGGCTTCAGGCTGTTGAAATCGCTCCTTTTGTGTTCTAATTATACCAGAAAATACAATTTTTACTATCTGTGATAAAAGAATATATTGTTCTTTAACCATAAAGCACCAGCACTTTATTAGAGGGCGGTGATAATGTGAAATTTCATGGACTGAGTGCCACAAACACAGGTCTAATGAGCCCTGTTGTAAAATCGAGGCTCAGACTAAAGGGAGCAGAGAGGGTGATATAGGGCGCGTCTGGATCCGAATGGCCCGAACCTGTCATTAATTGTACACTAAAGTACACTATGGTCAGCGCTTCGGCAGCTTAGGAGAGTAAGGCGTTCGAGAATAAAACCGGCTAGACATGCATAAGAACAAATGGCGTAGGAAAACCGCTACAAGCTACAAATGGCCTGCCAGATCTAGATTACAGGAGTTTACGCTTGGGGGTAATATTTTCGAATTTAATACTCTGTTCAGTCTGTTGTGATGAAAAGTTTACTTAATCTTACACTACGTACAAGACGTAGGTAGATTTTGTGATAGTGCTTGCTAGCCTTGCATGTATACTGACTGATACTTACGAACTATCGCTTAGATCGAAAAGCTTTGAAGCACGCCTATATTACAGTTGTACATTTCGGCCACTGAAAAAGCCTACATGTAGGCCTAATTATGTAATTCGATTGGTAAGAACACGAGAATCACAAGAACAAACACACAATTTGTAGGCCTGTGATGCAATAAAACAATTCAAAAGACCAAACTGTAGGAGGGGTGATTGTATGCACCTTACCCCCCACCTAAAATGAAGGGGATATATCTCCCTATTCTCTCAGAATCTGCGCCCCTGAATTAGAGAAACTAAAAATACAGCATGTTTTGTGTTACTAACGTCATATTAAAAAGAAAAAAAGCTAATATCTCGAATTTTATTATTACATGGAAATGTATCAGTATTTAGGGGAAAACAGTTGTTTAAATATCTCTGAAACAGTAAATTATTGTTCTAATTATAAAGTGAAGGGGATTTTAAAATGTTTTCTTCAATGTAAATTTTAAAGGTTTTTTTTTGACGAAGAAAGTTGCTTCGAAATCAGCGCCATCTTTTAAATAAAACATGCTTCACTTCAAGGTCATGTTCTAACAGGAGAAACTGAATCAGGTGGAAATGTATTTGTGTCAATCTTTTTAAACGAGTCGGGCATGGCATAGTGGTCAGCACACTGGACTGTGAAGCTCGGGTTTCAAGGTTGGGTCACGTTTTTATGTGCAAAAGAAGAGCGGCGTTTTTTGTTTTTGTTCATTAATATTTTATTCGTAATATTTTTCTGATAAAAACAAATGTGCCAACATTAAAAAGAAGTTAGATAAAGCTACAGTTATGTCACCTTTCCTAACTGTGTTGCTCTCTTGTCCAATGAAAACGCAAGTATTTAAGTGCTAACGGAAAGAATAAAACGTTAAGTGAAGTGATACAATGAACTGTTAAACTTTTCAACAATATTGTTAGTGGTTCGGATAATACTTGTGGTAAAACATATCTATACTATGATACATAACGTATAAATCCCATCTTGTATGTTTTATTATCACCTGTGTATCATTTAACAATGTGATTAAACCTGTAAAACGTTTACTGTACAAAATAATTTTCTTCATATATAAATTAATAATGTATAATGCAGTTAACCTATTTGGAGATAAGTTATACAGATGGAACCTTTATGATTTTTGTATTAATGTTTTGAGTAACTGCAGGCGAAATATAGACAGTAAGCCGGCAAATAATAATATGGTAACCTTGTTCAAAGAACAAATCTTCTTAAAGGTACGAAAATCACATTTGTTGTGGATAAGGAAAGAACTAGTCAATTGGATTATAGAATGGTTGGAAGAAAGAAAGCAGAAGGTTGTTATTGATGGGGGTTCAGTTACACTAGACATGGGCATGCACAAAGTTTTCCAGGGTGGGAGATGGGAGCAAAATAGTGCGAAATTGTGAATTGGATAAAAAACGTTATCCATTCAGCATATGCACAATAAATAAATAATTTTCTCACCTTCCGGGGTTCCGTATTACTAGTGTATGGCCTCGAGAATAAATGATTACGTTCTTGCTTTATATGTTGAGGTACTACAGAATGACTTGAATCAGTTTTTTGACGAGTATTTGACTTGATTGTGGTGAAACTTGTACTATGTTACATATTATAATATGGGTTGTTATAATTTAGATCAGATCATATGTTTAATTATACGAGAATCCATTCAGTTGTTACAGAAGAAAATTAACATAGAAATGAAGTCATTGAATCTATCCATGTGTTACTCCATTGTGAACAATAAAACTAACATAATTTTAGGGTTTATTTACGATAAAGATATTTCATAAATAAAAATCAAATGAGGTAATTATCCTTCTATATGAATGATTAGTTAAGCCTTACCTGGAACACGCTGTACTAAATCATATTTCATAAAACAGACCTTGAGCTTACGTAGTGATAGGTTTTGTACATGTTTGAATGTGTTTAGCATCAGTGAAAGAAGGGGGGGGGGAAATCTTGCAAGTATTGACAGTCTCTGTCAATATTTGAGATTCATGCGAGTTTTAGAAGGATCTAGAATAACTGGGGGCTGTCTCATGAGAATTAAATCATTGATTTTAAGTGTTGAATGTGTTGTATATGGCTTTCCAATCAATATGATCATTAGGCTTCAGAGAACGAGCATGGTTAAGAGGAACTATATCGGAAAACAACGTGTTTCAAAATACCATGTATTAGTCGTAACCGATATGAAACTATGTACTACGCATCAGTGCACTGATTCGTTGAAAATGAATGTAGTTGCAATTATAATGGTAATTCTTACGGTAAATAGAAAATCTAGGGTTATTGGCTGGGCTTTGTTTTTCAGTTGATTTATCAAAACTGTATAGTAATAAGCAGAAAGTTTTTAATTCTAGTTTAAACATTAAAGATTTGAAGAATGCCTTGTTGATTCTTTGAAGCATAATATTGATAAACGTAATAAGATTGAAGTTAAGAAAAACAAACAAACGACCTTTGAACATCAGATCAACATGAAATATATTTTTATTTAAGTCAACGTTTCGCCTTTGCGACTTCTTCAGGGTTAATATAGATAAATAATGTACATAAGATTGCTATTATTTGTGGTAATATATATCGAATGTGTGATATCGGTACATTGAAATAGGAAGATGTTGCTCTTCTATTTCCTATCGAATTTAGTTTAGTTAAAATACGAACAACACATTCCAACCTTATTATCATTTTATCACGTCAGTAAATACAACGTATGTTTATTTTATTAGCGTAAAGGCTACGCAATAGTGTTATCTGCATTCTCTCCTCCTCTGGGGATCGAACTCCTGATTTTAGTGTATTAAGTCCAGCTTATGTTCTAAAGCTTAGCTTTTCAGTTAATGCACTTAAACCAGTATTATTATGAAGCATACGTGAATCAATTTTTTTGGTAGTATATATAGATGAACATGGTATTTCTAAAATAAATCATAGAAAAGACAATCTTAACGGCATACAATATTACTAAAACTAACATGAGAAATGTAATGTTAAAGTTTTCATTACGTTCACATATTCTGTTTTCTATCGTACCGTGAACAACAACATTGCATGAGGAAGTAATAAACACGCCATTCAAGTAAACATGTTCTTCGGGACAAAACCGTACACTTGTCTTCATATGTTTTCAGCATGTCGTTTGGCAGGGAATAGTTGTCTTCTCATCGTCCCGTCGGGTGGATTCCTGTACGTGGTGAGGGGACCTCCCAGGGAAGTTTCTGTTATTTCAGTTTTCCTCCTCTGGGACCTAAACATCCACCCACGTGTTTGCCATGCATGGCGACCCGTGAAGGGGAGGAGAGGATCCTGGTGGTTGAGGAGTCCAACCCTAACTCACCGCTTTGGCCTTGAGTTCCTGTAGACGGGCGGGCTTGGGGTTTCTCCCCTTGGGTCAGTCGGCTGGTCGACTTGGGCTAGGGTCAATAAAGTACCAGTATTGGATGTTCTCAACAGGTGTTGTGGACATTGTATCTGATGCTGATGTTTGGGTATGGATGTAGTGCTAACGAAACCCTGGCGTTGCTGCAGTGTCCTTGTTTAGCATTGTAGTGTATCCCCTTGTAGGGCTTCATGGTGGGTGGGTCAGTGGGCACTGAAATACTACTTTTTTATTATGGATCCTCCAAACAAAATTTAAATAAAATGGTGAAAACAGTCCATAGGAAAACGACAACGTATTGAAGATTCTGAGCAGCAATCTTCAACATCTGTAACATATGTTGTACCTCATTTTCATATACTACATTCTCTTTTAGACAAACCTTTAGGGTAAATGTCTCCCTTCTTCATTCAGAAGGGACTAGAGGGACTTGCTGGCTTTCCAAAGTCAGTAAAGAAGCTTCGATCTGGTGACATATTGGTGGAAACATCTCAACACTGAACGAGCTCGCCAACACTGCAGCTAAATCTATCTGCTCTGGCACTGAAACTGCTGTGCCTCTTCCATACATGGACTATGGTCCTGTTTTCAAGGCTCGGCTCCGTGCCAGCTGGCAGTCGACTTGGAGTGAGCAACATGAAAACAAGCCTTTCCAAATGAAACCCTATATTGGACCTTGGTCGTCTTGCTTCCGTAAGGATCGGAAAGAAGTTGTTCTAACTAGACTATGTATGCATTGGTCAGTTTTGTAAATCATCGTTTTATTTTATCTGGGACTGATGCACTAGTGTGTGGTCTGTGTGACA
Source organism: Tachypleus tridentatus (assembly GCF_004210375.1). Taxonomy (NCBI): domain Eukaryota; kingdom Metazoa; phylum Arthropoda; class Merostomata; order Xiphosura; family Limulidae; genus Tachypleus; species Tachypleus tridentatus. The sequence goes on along the minus strand of NC_134833.1, from coordinate 41,932,457 downwards.
CTCAGGTCACAATAAACCACATTTTGCTTTCTTACCGTCGTTACGACTCTCAACGACGATACCATTTTGAACATGTTCTGCCCCAAAGTTTATCCTTAACGTTAGACAATGTTATTGGCGATAGTGACACTGTCCACCTTAATGTTTTTAGTCTTTAAAAAAAAACTTAAACAGGTCATTAATGTTTTCAATTAAAAGATTAATGACCTTTAATTATCCATTAGACCTTATTTAATGTGATTCCCTTTTAAGAATTAAAGTACCTCTAGTTCGACTTGTAATTAGAAAATGGCCGTAACGTCAAATAACTCGGAACCAGAACTGGAAAGACCAACTTGAGCTGACTGGTGGTGGTTTTTGTACTTGCCTGTTAGTCTTTTTGGCGAGTTATGATAATTACAAATATGCTACAGAAAGTTCTTTGCAATTTGTATAACTGTGTTTTTCTTTTAACGTTGTAGACTAGATGTAAACATTAGTTTTATGCTATTACATATGGCGTAGATGTGTGTGTAGTCTTCGACAGTAATTACAACTTTAAGAATAGAAAAGTAGCACTCCCCATGGTAATGAGTGTTGGAACTTTGTTTTTTTAAGGCGGTACTAGTCGTTTTTTGTTTACATGTATTTTTCTTCATAAACGTATCCACTTCACTCAGCTGAATACCGTTTTGAGAATATCACCTCTGCTATTAATACATTTAAAGTTTTTTTTTTTTTTTTAAAGAGAGGCTATAAGATTATCATCATTTTAAACTTGGCAAATTTACAACTTTTTTAACTGAGTGACCTAAGAGGTCATATCAGAACTAATCATTGAAGTATGGAGTCGAATACATTTGAGCAAAGCCTTCTAATTTATTTTCGGAAGAGGAAGTGGTTATCAAAAGGTACTAACACCCAAACAAGGAATGTATCTAAATTATCTTCCGTAAGCTGATAAACTTGGCTACATGCGGATAACAAATTCTTCTTGAATTTTGGGTAATCTATGCAGCCTATTTGGTTCTAGGATTGGCCTTTTTCAAAAACTCGTGTTCCTCCAGACATGGGAGAAATTTTTTTTTATCACAAAGTTGAATAGTCATTCGCTATTTAGCTTTATTGGTTTACTCCAGGTTTATTTTTAAGTGTTTAATTGTTTAATTAATATTGTTGTATTACTATTCGTTTTTGTTGGGGGGGGGGTCGAAAGATAACTTATCAAGAGCCGGACATGTTGTATGCAATTAGCAACTTGTCACAATCATCATCTTATGGCCACATGTACATTAGTTCTTTTTTTAATATAAATTTCAGAACATGTCACACATCACTTTTTATTGAAACGTACCAAGTTCAAGTAGTTAATCTATAGCATAAATATTATAGAAAATTATCGAGCTATACGAATACATAAAACAGACTTATTGATACTCTAAACAACGTTAGCATAAAAACTCGTATCTTCTTTAACTCTAGATGGAATCATTTTAGACTTTGAATTAGTCATATGAGAGAATCGTCTGAATTACTGACGGAGTTACAAAAACCATGAAGGTCAGTTACCTCATCTTAAATAGTCATTCTGTGGTATCAGAAATATGGGCCGGGTATAAAAATCAGTTGTGGATAGTGAGAATGCCCGGCCTTGCTTTTGACGCTCTATACTTGGAAAAAATAGTAAAAGTTGGTGATGTTAAATACCATCCATGGTTGCTTTATTCAAACGAAGGATTATAAAATTGATACATTTTTACTGTGTATGTATGTATCTATGGTAACCTCTCTGTCTTTGTCTATCAGAATGGCTTTATTTGTTTTTATAATAGCAAATATGTTATGACTCCTCATGTTCATTGTTCTATTTAGCCTGTTTAAAAAGAAAACAGAATTCCTTTGATTATGAGTGAGACCAGAATCAATCAATACTGTACTTAAACCCCTGTTGTAGCCACACGTACGTCGTTTCTTTATGTGGCCTTGCTATTCAACTTGGCTTAAATGAAATAAATTCTTTTTAATTCCTTAGAGACTGATGGATTTTTTTTTTTTGTAGTGAAGGGACCACAGACGGAAGTAACGTGCCCCTCAAGCCAGTTCCGGTGTACGAACGCGCGTTGTATACTTCAGTCCTACCAATGTGACGGGGACAACGACTGTGGCGATTGGTCAGATGAGGAGAATTGTCGTAAGTTTTATCATTTATTTTTGTCTATTTTTCGTACAGTGTAATTAAACACAATAAGGTAGAACCTAACTTCGAAACTGTCATGCTTGTCTTTATTTGTTGGTATAAAAACAGAGCTAGAAATTGATTTTTTTTTCAGTCACCAGGATACAACAGTTGAGTAACGTTTTTCCGACCCCAAGGTAAAACGATATTTTATTAGTTATGACGTCACAACAGAACCAGATAAACATTTTTCTTATGAGATAAAACAGAACAACAATCTCTCGTATCTTAGCGATCTGATGAGCCCTGATATTTGACGAATGGCCTCTTCCGCATTGGACATTGGAGATGAAACAGGGTTTACATCTTAACATATTTTTTTATTATTATTTTACTTACACTCGTAAGTTCTTAGCATTCCCGATGTTAGTCTCTTGTGGTTACGATGAAGCTGCTAAAAAAAGCCCATTATGAGGACCTCGATTATTGTATTGAAATATTCACGTTTTGTGCAGAACAAAGTAACAAAGGTACTAGTACATTCAGAGCTTCTAATGTGTGATATGGAAATTAATCGTAGTTAAGATTCCCTATGGATTGTACAAACAGATCTACAAAATGTTATAAAACAGAATAAAATGCTCAAAAGTTGGGGGCTATTCTCAAAAACCGGTTTTATCTGGTAATTTTAACATACAAGAAAGTCAAAACTTTATTTATTTATTTTTTCCAACCTGCGGGTTGGTTGTTAAAAATCGATTCTTATGGCCTATATTTTTGAAACATCTTTACATATAAAATGGAGTTCCAACATGCAGTATTCATCTTATATCGTAGAAAAACAGTTTTGAGACCGGTCTTTAACAGTGAAGCAATATAAAAAAGAAAGGAAAAACGTTTGAAAACAATCTATTTGATAAATAGTTCACTTAAACGACAATATTTATTCTAAAGCCGTTATAAAAAAAAAACAAAAAACAAACAGGTACTTGCTATTAATTTTGGCGCTGTTTTTCCTGTGTAGTAGTTTATATTATTGATAAATGTGTGTCAACAGAACTAATTTTAAGAATTCACCTAAATGTATTACTTTTTGGTTCTTAAAAAGAACCATTTATATATAGCACCAAACTGTGTTGTATGCAGACATCCCAAGTTTGTGTTTCTTTTCTTTTTTTTTGTTTTAATTCAGACAGGTGAACATTTCTTGTTTACCAAGAATTTAAAAGAACTGTTTGCACATACTGTGTTTTGGGTATTTTGGCGCATGTATAGATTTAAAAATAGTTAGTCCTCAAACGTGGTTAAATTGCTGTTGCTCTATTTGCACCCTGTTGTGAGTCATTCCTCTCTATTATCACATACAACTTCTCTTGGGCAAGATTTCTGTAGCATACAAAGATAGAAAGCACTTTATTAGCTGTGTTCTTAAACAGATGTTGAATATTCTGATGCCCTAAAGATGTGTCCGTGTTTTACCTTTTAAGATGACCAACAATGACGTGAAATGCATACCTCTAATAGAGATATTCCTATTTAGTATGTCAGTATATTATTTTTCAAATTTATTTAGTAGTATGAACATCTAAAACTCACTAAGAATCTTTCAAAAACGTTAATGTATACTTATGCATGTAAGTTTAGAGTAGAACATAGTTCCTTTCACTCTAGTTACCTATTCTTCTGTGTCAGTTTCCTATGGTAGCTTATGAACTTTCTTGCGGGAAAAAATGATGCAAAATAGAACACAACACACGCTATGTGAAAGTAGACAACTATCTTTTATATCATTTTCAGGTGACGTACTGAAGATGCCTCATTTTCTTTTCGTATTAGAATTACTAACAGTGGCATAAGCATCTCGTGCACTCTGAGAAGAATCGTAATTTCGAAATGCGTATGTAATTATAATGGTATTTTATTGGGTATGGAGCAAATGTTGTAATTTCTAGTAAATGTAATATTCTCCCATGAAATACTCGTTTTTATTCTGTTTTAAATGCTTTACCATGTGCCTAGTTTATTTTTTATACTTAGTCAAAACAAATAACATTTATTTCAAAATTTTTTGTCAGACCTTCTGTTATCTGACCCAATTATTCGAAAGGAAAACTATTAGTTTTTATGTAGTGTATAGCTCTGTTTTTAAAAATATTTCATTCAGTTATATTGCAGAATTCCCTCTGAAAAGATTCTTCAAATGAGAGAGAGAAACTATAGTCGTCAAGTGCACTTGTACACCTTTTCTATCTTCTGTTATGAAGAAAGATGAGATTTTTGTTTTTAATGTCGTTCTTATTGCTAAGGAATTTTATATATCACGTTTACTGTTGAATCTCTCGTTATTTGCAAATTACTATTTTCCTGAAAGGGGAGAACCGAGTGTGGCTCCCAAAACTGTTTTGTAAACGAATAGCGGGAGTGATTGTAACGTTATAACGCCCCCTTGACTGAAAAAATGAGCATGTTTGGTGGCACGGGAATTCTAACCTGCGACTTCCAGGTTACGAGTCAAGTTTCATAACCATCTGATCATACCAGGTCATCAAAGAACGTTTAAACGGGAAATACTGGGAGTAACACAGCGACGTTGGCAGAAACACGCAACTAAATCTCATTTTAGTTTTCTTTTTGTAGTTTTAAAACTAGACCCTTACAAATAGAATCTACTTTATTATAATAATTTAACGTTCCTCATGAGTAAACTGTTTAGATATGTCACTATCAAGGGATCATCCTTCTGTCCTCTACAGTTTTGTGTTTAGTTGCGACAAGATGTGTTGCTCTGTTTTTCGTACATCCTTCCGTATAACTATAGCAAACAATTTAAATAATTTCTAGTGTATTGAAACGGAAATTGAAAAAAAACAAACGGTGCACATGTTTAATACATTGCTTTTATTTAATAACAACACCAAAGTAAATGCAACTTTGCCTTACTATTAAATTTCTGTTCAACTATAATCTCAGTACAGACGAAGCTGCTTTAACTTCGATGTTGTTGTTAAATGAAAACAATTGTTAAAAAGGCTTAGATTTCGTGTCTAAAACAATTTTTTTTTAAATTATGCCATATTTCAGTGGAATAATGCTAAGTATTTGTACAGAATTTCCCCAGTAACGTATCGAGTGTTCGAGACCCATCCATTTGTAGTAGTTTAGTTGATAATTCAAGGATATTACAATTCTTGATCACAATATCAACTAGAATATCTTCAATGTCATTATAGTTACACTTGTTTACTTATTTGATCCGTAAACATTAAAAGTAAAATATTCAGTTATCAACTACACTACTATAGATGGATACGTCTTGAACACTCAATATGTTACCAGGGAAATTCTGTACAAGTACCTAATGCCATACGCATGTTTATTCCTTAGGACAGTGGTTCCCAAACTTTTTCAGCTTGTTACTCAATTTAACATGCCACATTAAACATGTTACCCCTTTCACAAAATGTTTTCAACATTGATATATATGGCTAAATTAAACTAGATATATATTGCACTTTATATATTGCACTTTATTTATTGCACTTTATTTATTACACTTTATTTATTTACAATTTATTTACACTGAATTACACTTTTAATTATTGTATTTGATCATTGTGCATTTCTAATGAATATTGCTAAAGATGTCAAGAACATCAGTGGGATGGATGGAGTTGCATACTTGAAGCTAGTTTAGGAATTCTTGGCTTTGTGGTTGAAAGTGCCAGCGTGGCATCGTTTGCAACATTCAAGCGAGTCTTCTTTTGTTTTCATCCCCAGCACGGTTGAGAACCCCTTCTCGCACAGATACGTTGTTGAGAATGATACCAACAACTTCAAGGCTCTCTTGGACAGAGTTGGCGAGTCAGCTAGTTGTGAAATCCAAAAGGAATCTGCATTTTGGTTTTGGAATTTGACTTTCAAGGCTTCATTTGCTCGCATTGTGATCCACTCCTCCTTTGCAGGGAAATCATCATCATGAATGGTCTCATCAGGTACAGAAAAGGGATGAATGATCCACTGAAGACTGGCTGTTTTAGGTCACTCTCTGGAAAGTAGTGCTGCATGCTTGTTTCAAGCCCCTTCAAATGGTCGCTCATCTCTTTGTTGATGGTCTGTAAAAGTGATCCAGTATCATAACTATTCTCCTCAACAAACTGGTCTAGGGTGGGAAACTGAGCGATCACTCTTTTCTCCAAGCGTCGAATCCAGAGTCTCAGTTTTCCCAGAAATGCAGTCACAGTGTGGTGGGCATCAATGACAGTCGTGTTTTGGCCCTGGAGTTGCAGATTATCACTGTTCAGCTCCGCAAATATGTCAGCCAAGTAACAAAGTCGAGCAAGCCACTCCTTATCAGTGAACTTGGTAGCAAAAGGAGATTCTTCTTGTTTCAGAAATTCCTGAAGAGCCGTTCGGAGCTAAATGACTCGACGTACAACCTTGCCTCGTGACAACCAGCGAACGTCGGTGTGGTAGAGCAGAACTTGATACTGCTCTCCCATTTCCTTGCACAGCTCCCTGAATATGCGCGAATTCACATCCCTGGACTTGATGAAATTGACGATTTTCAACACATCTTCAAACACTAATTTCAGATTACCAGGCAGACTTTTTGATCCAAGAGAGTACCGATGAATGATGCAATGATCTACAGAAATTTCTGGATTCACAGCTTGAATGAGGCCCCGTAATCCACGATTACGACCCGACCCATCATCGACGGTGCTCCATCGACGGAGACCTAGATTAAAAAAGAAAAACTATTATAGATTGCGTCAGTTAGTCATTCTTACTTATCTTTTGCGTTATAATTATATGGTTTTAATTTAATTTATTTTGGTACTTTAGTATTTCAGTACGACAGACACGATACTTTTTTTGTGAATTATGTATAAAATATTAGCTACACTACAGCTACTTGTACAATAAATAAAACTATATGACTATATGCCATGTAATTCATTGTATTTATACTAATCTAGACTTTATATAAACATCTCTCCCTACCTGTTGAACGCTGTTCCAATCCATTCGTGGTAAAGAAACTGTTTATGATATTGAAGATATCTTCTCCCTTCGTGGTTGTCAGCAGATTTTCGCATAATAGGAACTCTTTGATCTTGTCCTGGTGGACGTAACGAACGAACCCAAGCAGAACAGCACAACTGGCTACGTCACACGATTCATCAAATTTCAAGAAGAATTTGCTATATGAGCTTTTCTTGATCTCTGTTGTAACTTGGGACAGAATATCTGATGCCATGTCATCGACTCGTCGGCGGATTGTGTTGTTTGATAGAGATATGATACTCAGTTTCTTCGCTTGATCCTCCCCACACACCTTGCTTACCATCTCGTATGCACAAGGCATAATCAGATTCTCTGCAATGGTGTGGCATTTTGTTGTTCGGCAACTTTATATGCAACAAAGTAAGATGCTTCGACCGCAGCTTGAAGTTTTGGGCTTGAATTCCAGATGAACCGAACTAGATATTCTTCAGTGCTACAGCCCGGCGCTGAAAATAAGCCTGATCCTCATTTTGAAGATTTGAATGGCACTTCTGGAGGTGAGCTGAGAGTTTTGATGGCTTGAGGCTTTCATTTGTCAACACTTTGTGACATACTACACATTGTGGCCGATCCTCTCCACCAGAAGGTAAATTCACAAAGCCATAGCGAAGAAAGGCGTCAGAGTAGGTGCGCTTTTTAGACATTTTATTGTTTAATCTACAGAAAAAGAAAAACTACATAAAAAAAGTGTGAACAATGTGAACTTAGTATTTATTTTTTCATGGCATTCTAGATAGCATTAAAAGAGCTTATTCAGCATAGGAATGATGTAATAGTAGGTAAATACTAACTATACTGCACAGGGCAGTACACATACATACCAGGTTTTGTCTACCTCGGCTGATGCTCACATAGAAACTGACAGTGTGAAATAGAGGCAACCTCAGGCAGTGAGTGACGCGTACTGGACACGTCGATGAGTCATCAGGGTTACTGAGTGACTTGTGTTCTGAAGCATACTTGTCAAAATACTTTTAGGTTACCACACACTTAGATACATATTTTTTCTTTTCTACTACTGTATATTAGTTTTTGATGTTTATTGTTATTTGGTTTAACTTTATTACATACTTAAAATAGGTTTAATTTACAACTTTACATACTAAGACTAAGTTAACATTAATCCTAATACCAGCTACCTCAATGTTTTCTTGATTTTCAGAATTTTAACTTTTTTTCTATCACCCCTCCATTACCCCCGATAAATTTTTAAATTACCCCCAGTTTGGGAACCATTGCCTTAGGAAGACGAAGTTTAAGATCTTTGGCTTAGACTTTGAAAAGGACCACAGAGTCCCGCTAAGTAACTGTTATTTATAGAATAATTCTATTAGCCCTGTGAAAATCAACCACTTGTCTCTCTCTCTCTCTCTCTCTCTCATTCTTTTTCTTTTTATTTTGATATCGAAGGAGATTGATATGAAACTTAGATGCTCTATCAACAGATGGAGACGGAACATGCATTTTGTAAAGGTGTTTGTAGTAGCTTAGAGCAGTTATACACAAACTTATTACCCCCTCTATTCTCAATACGAGTTTTATTGTGCCTCCCCCGTCATTTTTCCATGTTAATTGTTGTTAGTGTATTACTTCAATATTTGTAGGTGGCTCTTAAAACTTGTTCATTTTTAAATTTCTGTGCTTCTATAATCATAATTGTTCTCCTCTTATCAACTCTTCGTGGTGCTCAAACCGTGGGGCACTCTCCCTCCCGAGGGTAGTGAGCTCGAACTTAGAATATTGAAATAAAAAACGCACCATATATATCGTTATAAAAACTTAATTTTAGGTTCTAATTGTCTACTGGAACAGCACAAAGATCTGAAAATTGAAGTGTAGTACACACGAACAATTAAATACTATAATGTGTTGAGAAAACATTAAAGTTCAAACATACAATTGTTAAAGGACAATTGTATAAGTTTCTGGTGATACACTTGGTGATATTTTTGTTCTGAAGGAATATTTTACATTATAAACAGCATGGAATTAGTTCTGCGTTTGCTGTTAATATTAATTCCAATCATATTTTACAGTATATAGTGAGACAGTTTAGAATACCAGTTCAGTTCCTTAAAAATATTGAAAGTTAAATTTTTTAACATATTTTGTTCAAAACAATTTAGAGCGAAATATTTCTGCACCAGATTGCCTCAATTGATTATATATTAATAAAGCTTTGATTATATAATAATAAAGTAATTGCTTTGATTTAAAAAAATAAAAATGAATACATCATTTTTGTTCGCCGTCGGTGCGAGGGGTGAGCACCAAAGTAGGTGGAGGAAACCCGGCATGGCCTGATGGCTAATATCCTCGATTCGCAATCTGCGGGTCACAGGTTCGAATCTCCATCACTTAAAACATACTCACCCTTTAAGCCGTGTGGTTGTTATATTGTTACGGCCAATCCCACTATTCGTTGGTAAATCCCAAGAATTGACTGGTAGTTTTGACTGGCTGCGTTGTCTTTAATTTAACACTGCTAAATTAGGGACGTCTAGTGCATGTAAGTCCTCGTGTAGCTTTGTAATATTGCTTTATGTCATCGCAATAATATATTACCCTTGTATAAAATGTTTAACATTTGTATGGTACAAAATATTGCCCAGTCAAGGAAATTATAAAATGTACATATTGTTTTTGTTTTCCACACAAATTTCCTTCATTAGAAATTACGAACAATATTTGAAAAAAAAATGTTTATATTATACTTAGTTGGCATGTGTTTTACATAAGATTTTTCAGCTATAAAATTACCAGCTTTTACAAGAGGAAAAAATATTTTAATTCAAGGTATGTGAATAAAGAAACCAGAGCATGCTTGTACATTATGCAGACTTACAATTAGCGTTGTTGACATGTTTTGTTTTTTTTTATTCACACAGTTTGCTCTTGGAAACGTGTTTCTGGAAGTTGTTCATTGCACTGATTTTTTGTATGTTATAAAGCGACGTCTACTGGTTTTTATTAGTCCTAGAGTGCACAGTTGTGGCTGTAAGATTTTTTGGGGAGGGGAAAGAATACCACCAACCGTATTTTATAAATAGGTGGAGATACTAATTTGGTTCTTGGGTACATTTTAATCACGTGTTGACACATACATGTATTATGTGTTAACTCATTATGTTCGATTGATGAATAGCAATGGTTCAGTCATCATTGAAGTATCTGTATGGATAGTACAAGAATAGTTCGTACTATTTCTGGTTGTACTGGTGTACATATACAGATGTTCTAAATCCACTTTATCATAGAACTGTGTTACCTAGATGTGCCGTATACATGTGTCCAGTAAAAGCAATAATACACAGATGCGTCAAATATATATTTCGAGTAAACACTTGTTACTCTGGTATTTTGAATTCATTACCTCGTAAAATGCCATACTGCTCAATCCACACCCAGGGAAAAGCCACCTTTTAAATTAATAACAATAAATGAGAAATCAAATCTGTTTTGAAACTCAGTTGCACACTTTCAAGAAATTCCATAGACTTTCTGCTCAGTAATTCGTAAGAATAGATTAATAGCATCATTGCTATATATTATTTAAATCCTATATGAATACAGGTTCACTGGGATGAGGGAAAAACTTCTCGGAATCCTATCCATGCAACATTTGTCTACAGAACATCTCGAGTTTTTAATGGGTAGGACTTGTTTTGGCTTCTTTGATTGATCATTTTGGTGTTTGGTATTATCTCTAGTATGGTATTGTACACTACTTTGTATGGTTTTTACACCTCTAGTTGAGCCTCTTGCGAAATTTTCTTTTTTTTTTAAACGCAATAACTGCGTATTGCGTTAATTAAACTTAAACTTACTGGCTTATTTGCTGTAAGGTGTCGACGTTTTTTAATAGAAAAGACGAGAAAAGATGGGGAAGCCCGTGCCTTCTGTTGGTTTTCATCAGAACTTCAAACTGGAGAAATATCTCTAGTTTAGGTACCGAAAATCTTACAAGCAGCAGGTACACTTTGTATTATGTATATGATGAACAAAGAACTACATAAAGTTGAAACTAATGTTTTCCAGTTTGTGCACATGATCATATATCCGTACGAATATTCAGGATATATTGAGCAACGAAAAGTCGGCGGTGAGATTAAAACTAATATAGGTTTATAAGTTGTATATAATTTAGACTTACTAATTTTTCACTAGTAGCATTAATCAACATGATGTGTGGCGTACCATCCAACAAGACTACCAGAGATACTAAGTTAATGTGAAATAGTTTACAAACAATAACATGCCATACGCGATACAGATTCTTAACCTACCATATGCCATACACGATAGACGGATTGTTTAACTTGGAAGTTGTTATGCACGCTACAGATTGTTTAATGTGAAATGCACGTCAGAGATTTAGGCTAAAACACGTCACATAATCATAAACAAGAGCAAATCGAAAGAGCAGAATTAGGCTTATGATAGTTGTGGTGTAACGTGCATGAGAGGTGGAGTTTCTAGAAACTGTTATAACTCTGAGACGAGTAGTTAATCGAGTGATTATTGTTATAACTCTGAGACGAGTAGTTAATCGAGTGATTATTGTTATAACTCTGAGACGAGTAGTTAATCGAGTGATTATTGTTATAACTCTGAGACGAGTAGTTAATCGAGTGATTATTGTTATAACTCTGAGACGAGTAGTTAATCGAGTGATTATTGTTATAACTCTGAGACGAGTAGTTAATCGAGTGATTATTGTTATAACTCTGAGACGAGTAGTTAATCGAGTGATTATTGTTATAACTCTGAGACGGTAGTTAATCGAGTGATTATTGTTATAACTCTGAGACGAGTAGTTAATCGAGTGATTATTGTTATAACTCTGAGACGAGTAGTTAATCGAGTGATTATTTGGGCTTCATATTTATTGTTAGCATCAATCAGGTTCTCTGTTGAATATTTTAAAGAATAAATTAGCAGCATCAATGCTACGTATTCTTCAAATTCTATATAAATATAGATTCACTGCAGTGAGCTAGGCAACTTTAGATCCCATACACACAGTATGTAATCTACCGCTATTAGAAGCCTAGCATTGCCTTTGTTGACGGCTGTCATTGAGGAGTGGGATTCTCCACAACCGGTGTTATCTATCGCTGAGGACCGGCATGGCCAGTGGTCCGGTGTTATCTATCGCTGAGGGCCGGCATGGCCAGTGGTCCGGTGTTATCTATCGCTGAGGGCCGGCATGGCCAGTGGTCCGGTGTTATCTATCGCTGAGGACCGGCATGGCCAGTGGTCCGGTGTTATCTATCGCTGAGGACCGGCATGGCCAGTGGTCCGGTGTTATCTATCGCTGAGGACCGGCATGGCCAGTGGTCCGGTGTTATCTATCGCTGAGGACCGGCATGGCCAGTGGTTCGGTGTTATCTATCACTGAGGACCGGCATGGCCAGTGGTTAAGGCGCTCGACTCGTAAAGGGTCGCGAGTTCGAATACCCGTCGCACCTAACATGCTCGCCTTTTCAGCCGTGGAGGCGTTATAATGTGACGGCCAATCTTACTATTCGTTGGTAAAAGAATAGCCCAAGAGTTGGCGGTGGGTAGTGATGACTAGCTGCCTTTCCTCTAGTCTCACACTGTTAAATTAGGGACGGCTAGCGCAGATAGCTCTCGTGTAGCTTTGCGCGAAATTCAAAAATAAACAAACAAACTTATCGCCCATTAGTATTGAAGTGAACTATTGATTTATCTTATTTTTAAGACTCGAATATGACTAAAAGACAATTTGTTTACACCGTTACTAAAAAGAGTTCTTCGAAATGACTTTATCAGAAAGTGATAATTTGCAGAGAGACTTGTCATAGATAACTGGTGTCAATATCACAATACCTTACTGCTGTCACTACTGTTTCGTTGTGTTCACTTTCAACCTACGAAATTTTAAATTGTAAATGACTGTGTAAAGTAACATGTTACACTGAAGCAATGTTTGGGTCTTTTAGTTCTTGGTATTAGAACTAACACGTTTCTCCTTTAACCGTAGTTCTCCAGTAAACTAGTTTCAGCTTCTTCCTTGGCTTCATTGAACTATTGTCAGTCTCATATGACCTAACGTTTCTGATGTATTTTAAGAATTATCTGTAGATATGAAGGATTATTCGCTTTGTCTCTACAAACGTTTGAAAGTCGTATATACCACATCAGTAACGTGATCAGAACCACGAATGATATCACAAAGTCGAATTTTGTTATCTGCAAATGAATTGCTTCGTCACTTTTATCTCTTTGTTTTATCTTCATTGTTTTGTTTTCAGTCGAGGTTTTCGATCTTTATGTAAATAATGATAATGTTGTTGGTCAATACTTTGGTCTAAAAGATCAAAGTTCCTGAAACAACACGTATCACAATGTTCGGGGTATGTGAGGGTCAAGCCGTTTATATGCAAAAGTAGTACTTGTTTTTGCTCAATTGTTAAACAGTTTGCATCCTCTATTTTTTTGCTGTAGGCCCTTCCATATGTTTGGATCAACATTTTGGAGATGCAGGTTTGCGTTCGTCACCAAAGGACCAAACTGTTCACAATGTGTACAGTTGTGGTTGTTCAGTATTAGCCCTCATTTGCTCATGATGTCGTAAAAACCTCAGTTATTCTGAAGCGAACCTTCTGGCTTGGAGGATCTGTGTTCTATAATTAATAAATCTGTAGCAAGACGCTCTCTTGACATACTGTTTCATGTCTTACGATCGCAATGTCAAGATTTAACTATTATTTCATCTGTAACATCAGTAGATATGAAAGAACCGTGCAAGATTGTTAGACGTGTATGATACATTTCGATCGAATACTTGTGACTCTTGAACTAATTCTCGCTTTTACTCATTTGTCAGTATTTTAGCGTCTACATCCCTTCATGCGTCATATTTTATTTTTGCTACTATTTAAGATCGTTTTTAATTTCAAGTTCTTCTGTTTCACTTTATCCCTCGATGTCATAATAAAGCTGCTTGGCATACCTTATCTCTTTTACATCAGAATATTTCTGATGGTCATTGGCATTTAGAACAGGTACTGTAACTGATTACAATTTGGCTTTTACAGCGTGGAGATACTCACTATAGTAGGGCATTCCAATATTGAAACCCACATTATAACAACCACACGAAAGTAACTATAATTTCAGATGTTCTTTTAAGATTTAGAATTACACGCCTTATTATTGGATAATTTTTCTTTTTTTAACGTCTAACACACAAACTAAACATCCAGCTTCCACTTGTTGTATTATAATAGGAAAAAACCTGATGAACTTAGAGGTATTTCAAAGAAGACAGTGGATCAGAAAGACAATCATCCTTCTCCGCATTAGTCTGAACTTCAAAGATTCAACTGTGTTGATTTCGTTTATAAATACGTAATATGAAAAGTACGCATTTCATCAAAATATTGGCTCTTTAACATCAAATCTATAAACTATTACAAAAAAATTGACTCGATAGTCGCCAAAAGTGATTTTCTTATTTAAGTACATAAAAACGAATTCGACTCATCTTGATTCCGATCACTGAATTGGTTTTACCATTTCATTAGGTTTGTCCACTACTTATTTTAACAAAATAAGATTTTGTTGTGACGTTTAACGATCTGCTAGTCTTAACCTGCTATACCGTTCTTGATTATTTTATTTTATCACAGTGTGGTGATACGCCGTTAGTTACAATATTTAATATATCCACTCGTATTTTTTATAACTTTCAATTTAATTTTTATTATAATGATCCATCTCCTTTGTTAACATAGTATATGACTTTAAAATAACCCAAACCTCCTGCACTCTTCAAACCTTATGATATATTATTCTAGTCGAATATCGCACGAAATCAGCTATGCTCGTTATTGTGCGTTTGTTGTAATCTTTGTGTGGAAGTTTGTTTACGTCAGAATTTAATATTAATTCACATATTAACCTTATGAATATCTCTTCGTAACGTTTTATGGGCAACTGGCTTTGTTCTAGTACGCTCCTTCATGTAATTTATCAACGCATGTGAAAGAAGATAGCCATTATGTGTCTCAAACATGCCTTGTCCATTCTCCGCTAAGATTATTGGAAATCAAACACAAGTGAACTTGGATTAGGGACATTTTAAAATTGTCATCAGTAAAGATTATCGAACATGGTATCGTAATTCCATGGTTCTCCCCTTTTATCTACTATAAAAGTAAATACAAGACCTGGTGTGGAGTGAGAAAGTGCCAAAAACATCATGAACAACGATAGTGGTTCATAATAGGGATTGCAAGAATAACACAAAATCTCAATAGAACATTTGGGCAAAAAATAGCTTAAACAGTAAAGATTCAGTTCAAACAATTTTAAACCTTATCATTGACTGTAAAGGCTGTACACGCACAAAAAATGCGCACGCACGTACACACAGACAACATGTTAAACATGTAAAGAAAATCTGTTCAAAACGGTCAATGTGTAATTCTTATTCTCTTGCCAACCTACAACAAACGCGACTTGGTATATTGCACCCAAACGTCTCGTAGAATACTAAATAAAGCACTGCGAAGGTCGTGAGGAAATCGAAAAGTCTGTTTCTTCTACATTTTACATAAAGTAGAAAACATCTTAAATCTGTAGCAAAACACGAACGTAATAATTTACTAAACATTTCGGAATCTTAAATTGTATCATCAATCACCCAGAGGTACAAAACCAACAGTATTTGTAATAACATCAGAATGATGATATACATAAGAAGTAAATCATTTCACAGTGCTAAGTGTAACAAAAAATAAGTAGGACGGATGAAATCGTTAAATTAAAATGTTTTAAATAAAGTGAAGAACGCGTATTATTTAGGGACGGAAGAAGAAATCATGTGTCCTGTTCCCGTATTGTGTAGAGTTGGCAGTGTTTATAACCCTTTATTCAGTTTATATAGATATGTCTATGTATTCGTATGATCATACTTTAAGGTGATGTTTAGTTTCACCAACCTAGGAGGACTTAGTACACGAGATGTGAACAATGGACAGTCAACAACGATCTTTAACACAACAAATTATGAGTCAGAAATCTGGATTTCGTAATAACTCTCAGGTCAATTTGGAGATAGTATTACATGTTTTTCAACCTTTTCCGATATCGCACATCAAGTTTTTCACAACTGCTTACTCACCACAGTTTGTAAGAAAAAAATCAACAATTAAAATGCAAAACTCTTTATTATGGCTAAAATATACATCAAACTACAACAAGAACAGATAACGAACTTTTTTGCTCTTGAATATTTTGCATAATTGATAATATGCAGCATATCCTGTCTTCCTGATTACGATCTCATTAGCTCCTGTGTGAATCATTCACTCAGTTGAGAAGCGTTTTTCTAGATTATTGGTGATGGTATTTTGAAGATTCCGAAACGTTTAATAAATGAATTCTGTTATTGCTTACGGGTTGTCTTTCTTCTTAAGTCACGTTTTCCGAAAAACGAGTTAATTACTGTCATAATTCTAGTGTAAGCGATGTTATCTTTACACTTTGAAGCTCACATTCTTACATGTATATGGGGTTTCTTTAAAGAAACAGGGTGAAAAAGGAATTGCCATATAATAATAAATGAATATTAGACGACCGTAACAAGTAGGTACTCAATGCTTTGTACATAATATAACCAATGTATTTAGGAAGTCAACCCCCATAATGTGCATGAAGTGCAAGAGTAAAAAAAAAAGAAAGTCAATACACGTTAACTCTTTGTACATAAAAAAATTTGAAGAATAATTACTTAAAGACACGAAGATTTATTCCAAATGTTTTAAATGCATGAGTTGTATTTGAAAAACTACTTTTCTACTGATAAAATATTCTTCATGATCACTGTTTTTCTTAGTCGAGTTATATATTTGTCCACTGCTATGTATTATATACATGTGTATGCTCACTGTATTATCAAACAAGTCTCCATAACAATCTTTACCTGCAGTTTAACATTTTATACTTTGAACTAATTAGTTTATAGCTACAGTAAACCACCATGGACCGTGTCCTCTAGTTAGTTGCTAACTAATTTTATTATTATTATAACGTGTAGAGTATTGAAGAGGTTTGTCCTTTTCTACCCACCTAGTTATTTTGTACTGGGATAATTAGTACATGGATTGTAATGTCTGTTTATCACTTTTCAGTTGTTATTGCTTTGTCATTTTTTCACCAATTAAAAAAATTCATGAAGTTTGCACGAGTGAAGTAGCTTTTTAGTAATATATTTAATTGAAGAAGCATTTTACAGGGAAACAGTTTTTACGATACTGCGCAGATGTGGAAGTTCAATAAAAGTTTAATGAATTCCAGCTGAATACCTTACAATTCATGAGCGCTTCTTGGAAATAATTAAAGGTTTTAAGTACTTTTGGGGTACATGTTAACGAGTGGACGAACAACTAATGGCTTATTATTGAGTTGTAAAAATATTTCTTGGCGGAAGTAATGGCAGAAGCTAGTTGTGAGTGTAACTACGGTATTGGATAGCTAATATGTGAAAGGAAATAATTAACAAACTTTGGCATCTTTTACAAGCTTTAACCAATCCAATGTTTTCTGGACATGTTTTTACACTAATTCAATAAATGTACCAGAACTTGCGTCAAGCGAATTATATTTTAAGCTGAACAAGAGAGCGTATTATAAGTAACATTGAATTTTAAACTTTTGACCTATCGATATGTAAGAACGCTTTCTTCAGGAGAAAAAGGTTATCGTGTGAAAAGCCGAATTGCCTCTAATACCTTAGACAATGTTTCGATACATTTTAGATTTCAAACACAACACTGCTATTAGCTACATTTTACGGCGTGACTTAATACACTATATAGTAGGTTAAGTATTTAAAAAGTGTTCGCATAGAAATTATGATAAGCTGATTTATTCCAATTGTGTCCCAAAAGTAAATTTCAAAACGACGTACGGCCGAATGTTATTTCGAGTTCGATACACTCTTTAACTCGCTGTAACCTTAGGCTTCAGTGTTAAGAGCAGGAGTTCTGTAACTTGTAATAATTAGCTGTATTCATGTAATATTTTGTGTCGCATTATTCTGTCTCAATTTTATGAAAACGAAAATATTTTATACACCAAAGGCGACCGTGGTAAATGTCCTCCAGGTGAATACAGGTGTGGTGATGGAATGTGTATCCACCTTGAATGGAAATGTGATGGTGAAAGTGATTGTGATGATGGTTCGGATGAAATAAATTGTCGTAAGTACACTTCTGTTTATGCTTTCTTTTATTCGGTGAAACATTTTCCTAACATTTTTTTTTCTCGAGAAACCACTTAGCATATGTCCTGATCATTTAATATTTTTATTATTTTTTCATGTTTTATTAATAGCTTTAGATACTGCCGTAGTCGTGTTACTTGGTTATAGGTGGACTTCAGATTTTTTAATGTCTATTTAGGTGACATGTTGTGTTAGGTATAAACTGCAACACAACCCATAAGATATTTTAATAAAAGATATGATTATAATGGAAAGTTTATTAGTAGTAAACATTTCTTAAAAGAAGAGTAGTTAATAATATTACTCAAGGAAGGAATAGTAAGCTTTCACTAATATATCTGTACTGTACTTAAAGCATATTATCTATGGTAAAATCAAGTTAATTAAAATAAAAGGGATATGGGAAAAACTGAGAATCTAAAAATTGCATATTATAATAATTTGGCCTATTGATTTGTCACACTGACAACTTTTGGCTTTCAGAACCATGACTTAAGTTTTTAAAAACTTTTGTTCTTATTAATTTTACAAATCATGTATTTTGTTTTTCAGCTACAGTTAAATGTAATGAAACACAGTTTCGATGTACCTCAGGTCGTTGTATTCCAAAGTCTTCCATATGTGATGGTAGGAATGACTGCCCCGATAAGAGTGATGAAAAGGATTGTGTTTGTAAGAGTTGTTCTTTGTTATTTTGTATTAAATTTTGATTGGCTAGTGTATTCCATTAAAATATAAAGTGTTTCTCTGTTTTGGTATAATTGATACACAATAACCTGGTACTAATGTGTAAAATATGAAATTGTGCATATTAGTACAAAATTTTGCAGTTGTATTATTCCCCTAGTTTTTGTCAGTTTTGAATAACCATATACTCTTCTAAGTTTATCAATAATAAATTTATCTCAACTTAAGAAATTAATAGATTTCTAATTTTCTTTAGAATGCAGAGGCAATCTAAAGCCTAATTTTAGTCTTTTGTATTACTTTGAGCAGAACCTTTATGTTGCTCTTGAGAAATTAAAGTATCTAATTAGTTCTCTTAAATTCATTATCTGTACACTGCATTCAGCTTTATTTTATGGAAGATGAGTTGTACTTTCATAAGTTTCTAAGTCCCATTCACTTGTCATAGTTTTATTATGATGATTTAGGTTTAATTATATAATTAGGTGATCAATCTAAATCTTCTTGGTGTAATGAAAATTCTGCTGTGTGAAATGTCACTTGGGAACAGATTAATTCTATAACATTTGTCTGTTAGACAGACTGAATCATAATGTTGATTAATAATCCATGTCTCAGCTATGAAACCAAATTCCATTTTAAGAAAGATTAATATTTTATCTGAGGATCTGTTTATGTATATAGAATTTTCAGGTAAAATGGCTCAGTTTGATTTAAACACAATTGTTTGATTGATATTTTTTGTACATTTCTAGCAGTTGAAGAGTCTTGTGGTTTAGGGCAGTTTCAGTGCTTGGATGGAACATGTATTGGACAACAGTTTGTGTGTAATGGTGAAGTTGACTGTCCAGATAGCTCTGATGAATCTACTAATGGAACTTGTAGTAAGGAAATCAAAGCTTTATTTGAAAGAAAAAAAAATGTTATTATGTTATTGATGCATAAAAAATTTATGTGGCTGAAAATATCACTAACAGTAATTCTTTGTTTTTTAAATCACCCACAGCTAGTGGTACTCCATGTAAGGAGGATGGATTTCCATGCCAGCACTTGTGTGTATCAACTCCAACTGGACATCAGTGTGCATGCAAAGATGGTTATGAACTTGGTTTGGATGGTCGGTCGTGCCTTGGTATGTTTTAACATTGTTTCTGCTTCAAACTATTTTAAGTGCTAGGTAAGATGTACTGCTCAAATTATATTAACTTTTTATTTCTGAGGAGAACATAAAATCTGTCTAAATGGGGAAAAGATATACAAACATTTTAATTAACATAAGAAAACCAACATTCATTGTGTAATGTAGAAAACAAGTTTTTAAGAGCTGTTTTAAAGAGTTTCAGCACTAAATGCATGTTGTAAGAGTTATTTAAGAGTTTCTTCAGTAAACACATGCTGTAAGGGTTGTTTGAAAAGTTTGAGTATTAAAAACATGTTAAACTGCTTCATGTTGTTCATAGTGGTTTGTATCATACACAATTAGTACATAGTATATACAACAGTGTTATAGTACTTTGCATGTATAGCTTATAAGTTTTAAATGTAGGCACATGTGTATCTGTGTTTTTTTCCATACAACTTCAGTTTATGTTCACTTCCCAACTTTACAAGTGCTCTTCCCTCTCCTTTAAAAAAAAAATAAAAAAAAATCATTTAGATTTAATACCAGCTTAAACATCGTAAGTTTTTGCAATGCCATCAAGTGTTTTGCTTTCTTTCTATAGAGAGTTATGTTAAATAGCCTTATAACTGTGTGTGTCTGTTGTCCATTATCTTTAAAGTGTGTATCATATTGTAGTTAAACTCTCACAAAGTAATTGTAGATGTTAAGGATTACAGAAAATTGCCAAATTTTCTGTTATTGAACACTGTGTAAAATTAGTTAAGGTTTTTATTTGTTTCCTTAATTTTGTTTAGCATTTATAACTGGTTGGGGCCCTTTATGCTAGTATAATTTGTCTCCTGGGCTACTAATTAGTGCATTACCACCATGAATGAGAGCTGGAATTCCAACTTCAAGAGGTAAGCTTATCTTACTTACCACCAACCTGTAGTATCCTTTATTATTACTACTTGTTTTCTTCAGAGAGCATTCGCCTTCCCACAACTTCTCAGGCAGTGAAGAGTGATATTGGTGAGGGACATTGTAGGCTTGAGCACCTACATGTTGCATTCCTAATTTGGTTATGCTATTATTTAATTATCATTTATTAATTTGTTCACTTGAGCCTAGCAAATGGGGTCCTCTTCTGCAGCCACCCCCAAAACTTATAATACATTTGATAACCTGTACCCTGGGGGATAATTTCAATTTATGCAGTATTTGTAATTTTTGTTCAGGCTTGTTTTGTTTATTAGAGAAAGAAAAGGAGACATAATTTTTAAAGATATCTTGTATTTGTGGGCGTCTTTGTTTTACAATAAGCATAGTAAGTATGTGGTTTTAAAATTATAGCTAAAACTTTATTGGCTCATATGACATATGAATATAAGTGGAAGAACTGGTTTATTTCTTAGTGTTAATGAACTTTCATTTACATTTTGTTTTTGAATGTTAAACAATAGTTAGGCCTATTATGAATTTTTTTCTTTTCATAATTGAAGTCAGCAGTAAGTGTGAAAAGTAATTAATGATTTTGAGGTGTTCATCTGTACAAAAATAATGACAATCTCTTGGTAAACATGAACAAATATACAAATTCCTATTTGTTTTTTTTAGGTAATCTGTGATAGTGGGGAATGCACCTATAGGGAATGTAGGCTATATTTTGAGTCTAAATAAGCCATCCCATTTTACAGATAATTTAAAATATTACGTATGAATTGTTTAGCAGACTTGGCTGGCTCACCAATGGTGTGCACGTAAATCTGAAAGAATCACGATGATTACAGTGCAGTAGTGAAAAGACTAAAGGACAGTTTTATGGTATACACAATTTTATTTTTTTTAATCAAAATGTATTAAGTTTTTAGTTGATAACGTCAGATGGGTTATCAGATTAAAACGTACATACTCGGTAAATTTCCAGATAATTTGGCTTCATAATAGGCTTGTTTTATTCAAGTTTAATGTGATGCAAAATATTTTTAAGTTTTAAAACAATTCAGAAAGTAATTAAAGATAATGTGTGAATGTAACCCATTGACTTGTTTAATTTTTCTATCATGCAGATATAGATGAGTGCAAGTGGGATGGTTCTTGTAGTCAGGAATGTCAGAATACTGTTCCTGGTTATCAGTGTTTCTGCAAAGAAGGTTATACTCTTCTCAAGAATAACCGTGGATGTAAAGCATCAGGTGATTTCACTGTTCAGGCAGTTATTGAGGTATTGCTAAGATAGGTGTAAGGTGGTATTGAGGAAACTTTAAAAGGACAAGTACACTGAATTCTGTTAGTGGGACAGTGCTTTAGCATTCTTACATATGTCTGAGCCTGTTCATTTATCCATCTTTAATAAAGTAATATGATTATAGACTTATTGAAATTCATTTAATTGTAGGATCCTGGAAACATTGGTATTTAAAAGTTTTTATATTTAATTTTTCAACATGATTGTCGTACACTGTTTAGAAGATTAATCAGTAAAGAATCTGAAAAGGGTTTATTCCTTAATTATGTGGACTTTTGAGGGATAAAATTAACAATGATATTGACCCTTAAGAGAGTTTGAGCTAATTAAATGCAAAAAATGTTCATCAAGTGAGTGTTTGTAAACAATGACAGCATGTCTAAATTGACAATTTTAACTTTAAGCTTTTATGTTTTGTAGCCAAAACATGTACTGGCTTGCAAAGAAGATTATTGTGAATGTTTTTTTGTTTTGTTTTTTAAATATGTATCTGAGTTCCATTTTGTAACAGGATTTGTTTTTAAAACAAGTTTTATTCCTTTACAGGCATGGAACCATTTATTTTGTTTGCCAAACGGGTAGATATTCGACGAACTACAATGGATGGGTCCTCATACACATCTGTTTTGAGCAACCTTGAAAATGCTATTGCTGTGAATTACCATTATGACAAAAAAACATTGTTTTGGACTGACATCAAAGCTGATGTCATTCGCTCTGCTTCTTTTAATGGTACTAATGTACGTGATGTGGTTTTTGTTGGACTCTCAAGTCCAGGTGGACTAGCTGTGGATTGGATAGGGAATAAAATATTCTGGACTGATGTTGGACCATCCAGGATTGAAGTGGCTAACTTGGATGGTTCCATGAGACAAGTTTTATTCTGGAAAAAATTGGAAAAACCTCGGGCCATAGTTGTTAATCCAGATGAAAGGTAAGGTTAATGTTGTTGCTAAACATTTAGTATAATGAAATAAATTACTGTTAGTGATAATATGAGAAAATGAATAAGTTGTAAGGAAAATTATTTCTGCCACTAGTATTGGAATGTAACCTAAACATGTAATTTCAGTGAAAAAATTTGTTAGCTTTATCCAGTAAAACGTTAATAAGCTGTTTGTGATGGGGATTTGAATCCATGACCCTCGGATCATGAGTTGAGTGCCTTAACCACCTGGCCATGCCACACCTAATAGCAATGAAAAACAAAGGATATGAATCAACAGGTGAAACCATGAACTCAAAGGTCATCATGCTTCAGGTAGCATAATCCAACAGAATCAAGGAGGATCTCCATACAGCAATGAGACATGAGTTAGCTCTACATAGTTTGCTTTCATGGCATATCCATTATTTGATACATACCTCACTTAGTTGGAAAATGAAATGGTTATTTAAGCTACCTGTGAAGACATACCAGCCAACTTGTCAGATGGCAGCAGCTGTGGACTTCTTTGTAATTGGATTCTTCAAACAGGCACTGAAAAATGGTTATCTTCATACATTGGATGGCTTTGAAAATCTAGTCTTATAATATAGTGCAATATAAATAACACCACAAGCTATGGTTGTCAAACAGAACATGACCAGGAATGGTGACATGGAATGTAGTAATGTGGTGAGGCTCCATGGTCATTTTAATATAATATACTTGATCTTCATACTCTTTCAAAGGTTTACATTGCTTACAACATTCAGTTTCATGGATATATATGTATGCATGCATGCACGCACGCATATCAGCTTAGGCCTAATCCCTATTTTAATCATGCTTTAATGGAAAAAATCATAAATTATCAATTAAATATTTATCCTTCATATATTTATAGTCATTATGCATATAGTTTTAAGAAGAAATTTTCCTTTAGGTGTGTAGCAATCAAGTGATTGAAATGACTTTTTTCAGTGAACCATTTTTGTTTTTGAATTGATTATTGTTATTATAGATTGTATAGTAGTTTTGTATAACAATACTGACTTGGTGTATTTTTTGTTCAGGTTTTATTATTTTTATACCTATTTTCAAATACTAATACACACAGTATCTTTAATATCCACAGCACTCTCTACTGGACAGACTGGGGAAGTGAACCCAGAATTGAAAGAGCATTCTCTGATGGAAGCGGTCGTCAAGCCATTGTCACAACCTCCCTTTTCTGGCCTAATGGTCTTGCAATTGACTATCCTATAAGGCGTCTTTTTTGGACTGATGCTAAACATCGAGTGATTGAGAGTGCTAATCTGGATGGATCCGGTCGTAAACAGATTGTTAAACAGGGTTAGAAGTTTCCTGAATATAATACATCCAGTAATACAAATATACATATTTATTTTAAACCCACTTAGAGACTACATTACTCTAGAATAATTTGTTTGTGGTGCTTGGTTTGTAGGTATTTCAAAGCAATTAATTTTTGCAGATTAACAAAATGTGTTGCACTATGCAAAAAATAACTACAGGATCATGTTAAACAGTTAACATGTAAAAGGATATAGTGTTAACTCAGGCTTTAAAAATATGCCATTTAAAGTTAAGTTTTTAAATAATGATTTTTAGTTAAGTTGTTTATGAAAGTGTTCTGTTTTGTTTGATTTTTCATGAAATCTTCAGTTTTTGCCACTTAGTAATGTTTTGGAATTGATGATGGTGATTTATAAAACACTTATATAAACAATGATTGTTATTAGCTTTCAAAGAGGTCATCTATTTAGAAGTTATGGAGAAAGAAAAGAAAAGCACATTGAAGTGCCCTGTTGTTTATTGAGCTTTAGCTTAGCTTTGAAGTAAGCATGTTGGTAAAATGTACAGAAAAAAGAGGTTTGTTAAATGTACAGTTAACCAAACATAGTAAAATGGAATAAGTAATACTAAACATCTTAGCTTTTGGCATTATTTAAAAAATAGAAAAGGTAATGTCTGTATTAGAAGGTATTAGAAAGGATAAACTCTTCTGCTGTAAGTATATTATTATTTCAATTTGTGTTAATAATTTGTTATTCATGTTGTATTGAAATGATTTCATTCAAGGTTTGCAACATCCTTATGCCA
This sequence comes from Tachypleus tridentatus, assembly GCF_004210375.1. Lineage (NCBI taxonomy): Eukaryota > Metazoa > Arthropoda > Merostomata > Xiphosura > Limulidae > Tachypleus > Tachypleus tridentatus. The sequence goes on along the minus strand of NC_134833.1, from coordinate 41,906,892 downwards.
TCAGTGTGTTTGAAGACGATATTTATTGGACAGACTGGCATACCAAAAGTATTCATAAAGCTAATAAGTTTACTGGACAGAAGAAGACCACTGTCTTGTCCAACTTGAACTTTCCCATGGAGCTTACAGTTGTCCACCCACTGAGACAACCTAATGGTAGTTAAATTTTTACAAGCACAAGCATTAAATGGTTATTTTAATAATTATTTTAAAACTAACCTGTTCATGCATTATTCCAACTATATGGTAAAATCTACGTTTTTCTCTGCCATTGATCATTCACATGTACGTTGTATGTTTTTCTATGTCCGACATTTTTTAAAACAGTTGTTATATTCCTAAGAAACATAGAAATTGTTACAGTTGCTGTAAAATAAAGTTATTAGCATTTCAGTCAGATAACGTTCATTGATTCTGGGTATTTTAATCATTTATTTTCAGGACTATTGGTGTTTAGAACTTTAACTGTTTTGTTTTTCTAATAGGTGTTACTTTAACTTTGCTAAATTATATTTTTTCTAATGAACTTTCTTTTGCAATAGAAATTGAACTGTTCTTTAATTCTTTGGAATTCTCTCTCGTATGTTTCTTCGTCCTGTTTTTCTTTGTGTATAAACATGTCCTATGGGAAAGTGAACTGATAGTATAGACTCTTAAAGTTGATTTGATTTTAAATTATAATGTAATTTCAGTAAATCTTTAGAAATGAATCTTTTTTTTTTTTTGCCAATATAAGTCTAATTTATTTATTTTCTTAGAATGGCTAAAAAATATTGAATTGCTGTATTTTTGTTTCAGCAACTAATCCTTGTGGTGATGATAATGGTGGATGTAGCCATCTCTGCCTTGGTAATAATAAAAGTTATAGTTGTTCTTGTCCAACTGGAATATCCTTGAAGAAAAATGGTCAGTCATGTAAAAAAGGTAAAGATACATAGTGAAGAATTGCTGTTTGTTATCAAGCTAAACTTGGTTGACAGAAGAAACAAATGTTACATAATTTTTAAAGTGTTTCTAATCAAACATTTCTAAGTTTAATGTGCTGAGAACATTTTTACCATCCTTTATATTTGTATTGAAGGGTATGTTATGGTGAAGATGTTCCAATATCTGTTATCACAGTGTAATGGTGTATCAGTACAGTACTGTAAATATTCGGTAAATTATAATTAAAATGTATGTGTACCTTATTTGTTGAAGAATACAAAGATACGTGTTAGACAATATCAGAATATTTTATTTTATTGGGAAAAATGAATTGTCAGTGTGTGCATGCAATCTGTATTACAGCAACTTTAATGAGTTAATGGTTCTTGGTGTTTAGTACTTATCTCAAAATATTCTGTGTGTGAAAACTGTTTCACGTCCACATATTTTATACCTCAGGAACATTTAAGTCTGATCTTTAAATATCTTTCTAAAATTGTTTTTACCCATAACTATTATTGTGTGAACACCTCTTCTGTGCTATCAGATAATGATTAGATTAAATACACTTGTCAGAAGACATCAGTATTAGGTCTGTTATTATTTTTAAACATTATATTTTTCAATCATCTCTTTAGGGTATGGTGGATGTAGTGATGTTGAAATACCATTATATACTTCAAAAAGTCCTTAGGGTCTGAAAAGGAATTAACGTTATATAAATATAACAAGTTTAATATTGACTTATGACAAGTATATTTAAAGTTGTTTACATTGTTATTAGATACCTTGCAGAAACCAAAGTTAAAATACTTTGATTTTATTGTGTAAACCTAAAGACTGATAATTCTATGCAGGAAAAAAAGTGAGAAATAATTTATCTCTTTTGAGCTAACATATTGTTATTATGTGACAAAATGTTATTGAGGAAAATTTCATGTACAGAGAATTTTATACTTTTTTGTTACTAATTCTATATATTGAATTTCATTACAGAAATTGATTCTTTTCTCCTATTTACAAGAAGGAATGATATTCGATGGCTTTGTCTGGACTGTTACGATCAGTTAGATGTACCAATTCCACTGCATAACATAAGCAGTGCTGTTGCTTTAGATTGGGATAGTGACACAAACACCATATACTGGACTGATGTAACCAGTGACACCATTAATAAAGCTAATTGGAATGGCAGTGATCAAAAGGTTAGCATTCATGTAAAACACTGGTTTAGTCATTGGCTGGTGGAAAATGTTTTTACATAAATAGATGCATGTCTTTCATGTAAACATGAAACTTAAAATGTCAAGCTCTGTATTAACAGCATGGCATTGAAACATAATTATTTTCTGTAATGTACAAAACTGAATTTTGGCATCGGACACAAGGCCTAGTTCATTCTTGGATTTACCCCCTGTTACTGAGTTGATTTGAGGGTTTTCCTCCACCTATCTATAACTATAGGTACTAATCAATTAACATGACCTTTATAAATATAAGTTACTTGTGGTGAATAAAGGACATGTTTTATAGAAACACAACAAACATTTTTTGCTATAAAAAGTTAGAGCCGAAAAAAAGTTAGTTCTTTGGATAACAATGATATAACATTGACGTATGTTGCACATACTTCTCAATCAGTAAGGACATGTTAAAGAAAAATGTTGCAGAAACAAAATACAAAATAATCATTGTGCCAAACACTTCAGCATTTTTGTGAAGTGGGATTAATTTCCCAAACCAGTGTCAGCATCAACCATTTGATGTTGCATTAACAGTAGAACTTAATTTTATGTTCAGTGGTTTGAAAATAAAATTTACGAGAGTGGTACAAGTAAGAGAAAGAAAACTTAAACTGTATAAACTAACCAAGAAAAATATAAATGATGAATTTATATTGTTTGAGTTGCTGTCCTCCAACTTTTGATTTTACCTAAAAAAATTACATTGAGTAAACATACATATAACTTACATTAATAGAAGAAACCCTGGGACCTAATAAATTGAAAAATGTGTAAATAGGAAAAAAATTTGTAGGTTTATTGTGATATTTTTTGTTTTTTAAGTTTGATTTATATTTCAATATCAGAGCCATGTTAAAAAAATTCTATGGACATTTACATGGTACTTTTTAACTATGTATTATTATTACTCTGAAAAAAATTTGTATTGCAACTTCATTTTATGTTTTGTGACAAATAAGATTCAGCATAGCTAAAATATTATAATGTGGAATGTACATGGTCAAGCAATCATAAGTTTAAGACAAAGGTTATATAATCTTTTTAGTTTTGTATTTGTGTTTCTAATTTCATCACAAGTGTGCAAAATTTATTTAGAAACAATGCATCACTTAAACTGTTTGTGTTTACCTACTACCTTGTGGAGTATTTGTAATGGGTGTGTTTTCTCATATCTACTTACAACTGTGGTGGAATTTGATGGATTAATGTGCCTTTCCTTGCCTACCCTACAAACTCTATGCAGTTTGTGATTTTATAAGCTTGTTTTCTCGTACCTACCTAAACAGGTTCTTTCTTCTCAGGTTCAAGATTACACTTGACTGAACGATTAATTATTTATTACATAACTGCTATGTGCCTGTTTTTTATATACCGAACTTTTATGAATAATTACTAACAAGGTTGTAGAACATTCTTTACAATAAATTGAGCTGTTTGTGTCATGTTTTTTTGTTTTGTTTTGTGTAAACATCTGCTATTTTCATGCTGATAAATGAGGAATATTTGTTTCAGGTGGTCATTGATAGTAACCTTGAGAGACCAGCTGGCCTTGCTGTGGACTGGGTTAGCCAAAACCTCTACTGGACAGACTCTGGTACTGACCGTATTGAAGTGTCTAACCTAGATGGAACCATGAGGACGATTTTGGTGTGGGAAGGTCTTGACAGGCCTAGAGATATTATTGTAGATCCCATAGGAGGGTAGGTTGTGTTTAGATATTACATATCTCTTATCATGCAAACTTCCTGAAATTCTTCATAAGCAGAAAAATGGAGTAATCTTTTTTACAAATAACTGTAGTAATTATGTATATCCACTGTAAAAAAACTGAAAAAGACCTATGTTTGGTTGGAGTAATCATTGTATACTAAATATTTTAGCAAAATAGTTTTGCAATAAATCACTTATTCTAAATTAAGTTTTGTATTTTAATGTCAGAACTATGCTTTTACCAAATATCTTTATTTATCTGGAGATCTCAAGATTAACACTTAACAGTAATAACTTGTTAATTAATAGTCAATCATTTCTATTAGTTAAGTGCTGCTGATGACTCAACACATCAAGTAGCAAAGGACTATAACTGTGTGAGTGTACAGATAAGCAGTCCATTACCTCTGTATGATGATTGTATGTCCTTTCCTGCCCCCTTGTGAATGAGAGAAAAGACATTTTCAGTGAAGTTTGAAGCCACTTGATCTAAGATGGCAAGATTTGGCAAATGTGAGTGAAACTGCATATTTTACAACAATCTGATCAAAGGTCATTTGAGGAGAATTGTGAAAAATAAAATGAAAAGGCTTGTAATTATCATCTTTGAGTATGATGATGAAAAGGCCTGGAAGCAGAAAAACTTCCCAACTGAATTGTCTGTATCTGACCTTACCAGTCCAGATAGTGACACTGGACTACCAGCATCAGTTGATGAATGGCAGACACTCCAGGCTATATATGTTAATTATTACACAGCCTCGCATGGTTTCAGGTTTGTGACTGAAGAACTTACAAATATGATGATTGCTGAAATGAATAGGTCTGCTGAACAATTATGGGAAATGAATCTCCTAAAAGCAAAAATGCATCAGTAGTCTGTAAATGATGCACCTGAAAGGAGAATGTTTTAGCATTCTTTTCATCATGGGCATCGTGAAAGAGCATTGATAGAGAATTACTAGTCAGATGCTTTAATGCTGGATACTCTAGATATGTTATTCCATGTAATCATTTTCAACTGTTGCTAAAGTTTTCACACTTTAATGATAATGAATGTACCTTGATGATGAGTTAATATTTATTACATTTGTTGCTGCAGCAGTTTTAAATTAATGAAATATTTTTTATACTGTATTCTGAATGTGTTCTTTCTTGACCTTGAACCAGAAATTTGATCAAATATAATTTTAGTTCTTGATAAATTTGCAGTGTAATTCTAAAAATGACTTACTATACATTTTGGTTTTGTGAGTAACTAAAATTGTGCGAGAAAAGTTAGGATTTTAGACTAATAAAATATAAAAACAACTCTTGTATGTATAAAATGTTAAATTTAATTTTCCACAACTACATCCCTTGTTAAGTCAAGAGTTAGTGCCAAAGATTATTTCCAGTTTATTTAATGCTCAGGTGGTTTCAGTTTCAACCACAATAGACTTATTTTAATAACTGATGTTTATATGAGCACAATTGTGAAAAACTTATTATAATAATCTGTGTTTCAATTCCAGTTTCAATGGTTGCTTTAATGATGTACTGTTATAATTACCAATAAAGTGAAAGAAACTGAATAACAGCCTCTTTCCCACAGATGATATTGTAAAGCAAATTTTTAGAAAACAAAAACAGAGTTAGAGAAGTGATATTTCAAATGCAATGGGGAAATGATATAAAATGAAGTAACAGAAGTATTTACAGAAATACCATCTGTGTAGTTGATGTGAATAGTATCGGATTGAACTTCTGTTCTTGTGTAGTTGATGTGAATAGTATCGGATTGAACTTCTGTTCTCAAGCTTCATCTGTGAAAATTCTTATAGACATGCCTGATTGTTTAAGGTATAAATAATGGAAACAAAACATTATCATGAATTCAACTTTATTACAAGTATGTTAGTCTTATACAACTATTAACCAGTTTTGTGGCATATCATACTTCAGGTATGTTTGTTTTAACATTAAAGCCTATTAGTTTTATGTCTGTGTTAAAGTTTATAGTTTCTTGTCAGGTTGTAATTTTATAGCAGGAGACTCAGTGACGTTATTTTTAAAGAAACCAATTGCTAGTAGTATAATATTTTGTAAGGTTGAATTTGTGCCACGAGTATATAAAAAGTATGAAAGTATATGATTTTGCATTTATGGGTCTGGAAAAAGTCTTTAAATTTCTTTTCAGTGATGTAAAACTGGTGAGATTCAAAGTAATAAAAATCATGGCAGCTATGAATAAATAATAGGTTTTATCAATGTTTCAACTGCCCTAATGGAGTCATTATTAGACATCATTGAACTAGTAAATCTCATAGAAATTTGGTTTGTTGTGGAAAACCAAAACTAATTTTTAATAGTTATGTTGAAAGGAAACAAAGCTTGGAATGTTTTTGTTTTTTTCATCTCTGATTCAAGTGAATTACCTAGTTGGTGTGTGATAATAAATGTAATGTTTTTTGTTTTTTTTTCATAAAAGTCAATATTTGGTTTAATTGAACATTTATTCTAATTTTTAATCATATTTTATTACAATGTAAATAACATGCTTTTATAACTTTGTCTCTTGCTCTATGCAATAAGGAAATGTTTGCATCTGGATATGGAACACAAGTTGGTTCCACAGCATTTCTGTTCCACCCTCCCAAACTTTATACACGTAGAGAATGAAACGTACCATTTGAATCACCAACTACAGTTCCTTTTGGATTTCTGTATAATTTGATATTTCAAACATGTTCTGGAAACCATTGCCTTTATACAGTAGGCAGGTTATGAAAACTGTGCAGGTTGATGTGGTTTGCTTTGGATATTACAGCCTTATGACAAAACCTTTTGTAATGAAAACTAAACAGCATGGCAATTGTCCAGTTGCATGTTCATCAGATAGAGCATTACTGGACATGCAGCATAGACTGTAATGAGGCTCCTGTTTGTATAATATATTATTTAAGCTGTCTTTCATTACAAAACTGTTCAACTTTTAAAATAATTACTGGTCACTATTTTATTTGCATATTCATTTGTTTGTGTTAATGAAATTGTATTCTATTTAGTTTTTTCCTTATGCATTATTAAACTAAATATCTGTGTAGTAATGTAAATTCATTATGAAAAAATCTTTAGTCACAGTAATTGGGTGTTATATTAAAAAAAAACACAAACACACCACACACAGACATCTTGGAAGCTTTTTTGAAGTTGTACTTCCATCCATAGCCTTTAATGTGACTAATTCACCTGAACAGAAAAAAAACAAACTGACTTAAATTATATCAAATTGGGTTCAAACTTTTTTTATTCTTACTTTACATCAGTCACATGATATAGTTTAAATATCTTTTGTTAATGAATTTCAGATCAGATTGCCTGCAATCTCAATTTGCCTATTTCTTTGAAGTTTAAAAAACCAAACAAAAACCCTGTATTTTGTGTCCTGAATTTGAACATAGTTCTTATTTTATTGTAAATAATGGATAATTTGTATTGCTTTGTTGGTTTGGGAATGAAAAAGATTAAGTGCCATCAATATCTGCTTTGGTTTTATTGTTATTAATGGCCTTTGGAGAATATCTGTCTCCCCTAATCAATCAAGTTAAGTAGATAAACAGTTTGCCAGTCTGAAGAAACTACTGTTATCTATCATTATTAGGCTCAGCTTTTTCATAAACCTTGACATAACCCATCACTGTAGCTAAGGTTTTTTATAAAATGTAGAACTGTATAGAAACATAAATTAAAAAAAAAATAAAAAAGATCTTTTGTATTTCATGAAGTAGATTGGAAAGTTGCCCATAAATTGTGTACTTGTAATTTATAGTGCAGATTTTAGATGGATCTTTTTTTTACGTAATAGTTGGGTGAATTTGGACCTAACTGCTTATATGGGAAGTATCTTGGTATTTATTACTGTAAATGTCAAACATGTTATCTTCAATTTGTTAGTTACATGTACTGGACAGACTGGGGGATTAACCCAAAGATTGAGAGAGCAGGAATGGATGGTTCTCAACGGGTAATTATAGTGGAACACAACTTAACCTGGCCAAATGGTTTAGCTGTTGATTATGAAAAAGAAAAACTGTACTGGGCAGATGCTGGTATGAAAACTATTGAACTAAGCGGGCTTGATGGTCGAAATCGTAAGGTAATTGAATGTATTTGTTTCGAGGTAATTACAGCAGTGTTTATTTCCTCAACTCATAATGAGTGTATGTTATAATCTAAATATTGTTCAATCTGAAATCATTCAAGTAATTGATTAAAGATGAGATTTATTAAAGTAATATTATGTTGACTAAAGTAATTATTAACCAGTTTAGAGATTTTAAGTTTTATTTCCAGTGAAGGTTGAGAATAGTATTAGCTAATGAGATTACAGTTTACACTAAGTTTTTTTAAGTAGAACTATTTAATTGGGAAAAATCAGTTGTAGAACTTTATTAGTACAGACAACAATTTATCCAAACCTTGTAATTAGAAGTTTATACAAAGTGTTAGTTGTCAGAGAAATGGTTGCTTGTGGATATTACAAAAAAAGATAGTCTGATGAAAAATTTATAATTTTTTAATGTTGGACCTGTGGTAGTCCAGATTTTGAAGACATGGAGTTGAGTATGATTTTTGTGATATCACAATTTAGTCACTGTTTTTTAAGCTGTGGGTGCATTATAAGAGTAATAGATAGTTATTTGGATGGAGTTTTGGTGGGATGGTAGTGCTAACTGGTTGTTATCTCTTTGACCATTTGCTCTAAATTTGTAAAATTGACATGTAGTCTCAGCAGCTTTGTTATAAATATAAAATAGATAAAGCTTGTTTTATATCCTGATGCATGGCATGTATTAATTCAAGTACAATTACACACACATTTTGTCTTAGTACACAAATACAAGATTCACTTAACCCTCTTGTCACGGTATCATTTACTTTGCATGATGTAGTTTGTCATACATTCCAAATTTTATTAAATTTCTTTTTATTTATATTATACCAATTAGTGTGGAAGAAAATCACAGCTAATGATCCATATTTTAATAGTGTACAGGTTTTAAGCTCTTAATTCTGAATTTCTCCTAGTGTGACACACATGACACATTTTCTCTAAACTTTTCTCTTCCCTATCATATCCACCACCTCTCCAAGAAGTATGAAATTTACCATAGATTACTCGCTGTAAAATCATCATTTCTCAGACAAATCATAATTTTTATTATTTCAATCTTGTTTGGTTACAGAGCTATCAAATAGAACCCCTCTTACTGTACCACACCTCTTACATCCTCTCTTTCAGGATTTCTAGTAGTTCTTTTGTGTGTTTAATAACATACATTACTTACAACCTATATAAATCAAGGTTTTCTTCTATATAGTGATGTGTTGTATAACATTGTGTTCTGAACATACAATTTGTGACTTCTCTGACTACGTGCTCCATTTCCATGGGAGAGCTAGCAACTAGCTTGGAGAAGTTGGTAACAGCATTTGTTGCACAGTTAGAAAGCCAAACAAATTTTGAGAGTTGGGAGCAGTTGTATACTTTTTCCATGTTATTAGTCTATTTTTTGGTACATTATTTAACTAAATAAAAAATTTTTACTGCATTATTACCATTTGTATAAAAAAAAAGAGTTCATTGTCATCAACAGGAATAAAAAATCTCTACTAAAATACTAGAAATATACTCTAATGTTTAATCATAACTAAAAATATATACATATTGATCTTTTTTAATGAATGTTAAATTAGGTAAAATAATTCATAATAATATTACAAAACAAATAAGTTTTACAGACAAAAGCATTTGAAACATGTTTAGGAAGTTTTAGAGTTATGGAAAGGAAATTTGGTATTTTTTGGATGAGAAAAAGTATTTTTAATCTTAACATGAAAATTACTTTGCACATGGGATATTTGAAACAAATACTCGATATATTCATGGACAAATTTTTACTTTAGTTTATTATAAATACTTCAGTGAAGTATATGATATATTTTGTTTATGAAAGACTTGTATTGGTAACTTAAAGACTGCCAAAGTTTGAAGATATACAAACTATATTGAAAGTTAGAAGTATTAAATCTATGAAGACTAAATGGGTAAAAAGAGATCATATGGATAGTCATATTGATCAATCCCATATAGAGATAGGATGAAGAAAATAATAAAGTTTTTACTGTTAGAAATGTTGGAGATGTGGTCAAATTGATTGAGTCATGTAAATTTTATTTTTTACAACAGTTTTGTCTTGTTTACGTATTAGGTATTGATTGCCAATGATTTGCCACATCCTTTTGGTCTTGCTTTGTTTGAAGATCTGGTGTACTGGACTGATTGGGAAAAATTTAGTATACAGAGTGCCAATAAAAAAACTGGTAAAGATAGAGCTATTGTCTTAGCTGGAATGGAAAACCTGATGGATATCCACGTATTCCATCGAAAACGCCAACCTGGTACTTGTATTGTTCAGGCTAAGTAGTACTCAGTTTATTGTTTTTAATTAAGTATTTAATTTGTAATAAATAAATTAATTTATAATCCTTTTTGTAAACTAGGTTCTACACATTGTAAATCTTTTGTGTAAAAGAGCAGTATGTGTGATAGTAGATGTACTGTTTCTGTGGTTGAGAAGTGATTTTATAAAGAAAAAACAAAGGTAGGTATAATAAATTAAGGACAGTAAGTTTTGGTATTTTTCCAAAACTTTGACGATGTGTGAGAATAAGCAAGAGATAACTTGTGTTTCTTTGTGTATTACTTTAGCTAAATATTTATCCTAGGTCATTTTAAATGTTTTATGTGTTTTAAACTATTAAAAATCTCTGCTTTATGCACCTTATTATGGAAACAAGTTTGTTTATTTTTAGATAAGTACACTATACAGCACTGAAACATGTTATTTTAATTTGTACAATTCCACCTGTTATTTTCAGTACCACACCCTTGTCGATCACACAATGGAGGTTGTAGTCATCTTTGTCTTCTTGCTCCATTGCCTGATGGTTATACTTGTGCATGTCCAACTGGTATTGTTTTACAGGACGATAAAAGAACATGTGCTAAAGGTATGGCTGCCTGTTCTTTATAAATGTTTTTGTTAAAACTTTGCTGAGCTTTTCCGTGATGACAAGAAACCCACTTAAAGTAAAAGTGTTCTCAAGATGGCAGGCATTGGTATTGGAACTTTAATTAAAATAAAGTACAGAACAATGTGTCAACCTTCTTAGGTCATCTTCAGGTTAACCTGTACTTTATTTTCTAACATCCATACCAGCCATCTTGAGAATAGTAGTGTAAGAGCTCAGCAAAAATGTAATGTAAAGAGTTGCTTTCAAACCACATGTTATGAATGAATGAGGTTCTTTAATTGTTTGTGTATTTACTATTAATGCTGATCTCCATTCCACTATTAACATATTTAACTAGCAATTAATACAAGTATGGTGTATTATTATTACAACACACACACACACACACACAGAGACAGACAGACACACAATTCAGTAGATAATTTCTTTTCTTTTAATATAATTAAAAATGAAGATAGAAAAAAGATTTAATGTTGTACATTTGCTTTACACTTGGATATCTTGTACGTCATGTTCTTTATTGTAGTTTACTAACATGAATAGTGAAGTTACATTATTATAGCATCTTTGCCCATATAGTCATTATGCTTTTTAGTTTTAAAGATAAATTGTTTTTCGTAGTATCTATCGTGTAAGTAAAATAAAATAAGAGATAAATATTCTTATAAGATTCTCTAAGGGGCTGGTAAGAAGACATCATTACAACAGTTTTTTATCCTTTTTTTTTATATATGTTTATAGATATGCAGAATTTCTTGATTGTTGCTCGCAGAACAGACATTCGAAAAATCTCCTTGGATGTTCCATATTTAGCTGATGTTGTTCTTCCAGTTAATGAGCTAAAAAATGTTGTGTCTTTAGACGTGGATAAAAAAGATGGTAAGACTCATTTAACAATATTTTGTACATGTGTCCTTAATAGTAAAAGTAAAGAATCGTAAGAATTTTTTTTTTTATTACGTGACACTCGTTAATCCAAGTTCAAGGTGATTTTTATGTTAAAATTGAAAATATTGCTTTTTTATCTTAGTTTTCAGATTTTATTTTTGTAATCTTCAGAAGCTCTTAAATATGACTGCATATTGTTATAGGTAATACACAGAATTTATTTTTACAGCCATAGCTGATACATTTTAGATATTTCAGTTTTTTAAATTTGTTTTATTGCTACTTAGATTTCTGTAAAGTAAAGAAGCATTGGGTTACTAGCATGCTCGATCAAATTACAAAATGTGCCTTCAACCCTGTATCCATTGGTAACTTTCTGTGCACGTCACAAGATTGACGTGAGTTATATTCAAAATTTAAACTATTTTCATTTTTGTTATAATAATAATTATAGTATCAAAAAATTGGTAATATTCCATATTTAAAAAATATTAAAGTTTTAAGTTCTTACTTCTATAAGACAGTATTAAAGAAGCTATAGTTTTCCTTAGTGAGATAATTGTTATATTTGCTTCATAGGTATTCCCTCTCATTTGTTTACCACCCTTCCAAGAAGTATGAAGTTTAATATAAATTACTTATTAATATTGTCATTGCTCAGGCAGAGTATCATTTACATAGCCTTTATTCTTATTTGCTTACAGAGCTATTAAATATAAAACCAGACCTTTCTTGCAATGCCCACTTGTCACATTCTGTGTTTCAAAAATGATATTCTGTGATACTCAGTGTAAAAGTATTTATAACCAATAGAAAGCACCAAAGTTTTCATCTACCAAATGATGTATTACATTATATTGTTTTTAATAATGGGAATTGTTAATTTGCTCTTGGTTCAAGGTTGATTTCACCACAAGCTTAGATGAAGTTTTAATGGCTCTTGTTGTTAGTTAGAAAGACAAAAGTTTATAGTTATGAGACATTGTCTGCTTACTACACATTGTTCTTTTGTGGTCTTTGGTTCATTATTTATGAAATCAAAAATTTAGTGCAATACTACCATTAGTGTGTGTGTGTGTGTGTGTGTGTGTGTGTGTGTGTGTGTGGTTATTTCATTTCATATGAACCAGCAAATTTTCGTTTATTGAAGAGTGTAGGATAAGTTGGATGTAGTAATTTGGTTATATGTTATTCAGTATTGATGAGAGGGCTGTGTTTGTTTGTCTGTCTGTCATCTCAAGTTGTATTCTAATTGTTTTCGTGCTTCATTGGAATCCTATACAAGTTTGTCTTCAAAGTAATTGACTACTTTTTTTTTTTTTTTGTATGTGTTCAAGTTGTGAACAAAATGCAGCTGAGATCTCTAAAAATATCAATTTGTGTATGGACAAGGGACTACTTCTCCGTGAACTGTTTGGTGTTGGTTCCAGAAATTTGGTTCTGGTGATGTGAATATTGAAAATGAACCCTGAGGAATGCCTCAATCTGTTGTGGAAACTAACCCACAAATAACAGTTTGGGCACCTGCAGCAGACTTGGAAGTTTCCTGTTCAACTGTTTCTTGTCACCTGGTTGCAATTGGAAATTTAAAAAAATATATATATACAAATGGGTACCACACAGATTGACGGAAGGGCAGAAACTGGTTAGGAACAAGAGGAAGTCATTCTTGAAGTGAATCATTACCTGGAATAAAAAGTATATTCTATACAACAATTGGAAGAGATCAGAACAATGGTTAGGTGTAGCTGAATCTTAAATATGCTCCAAACCACTTTTGTACTCAAGAAACAAAAGGTTATGGTGACAGTATTATGGTCTGCAAAGGGAATAATCCATTACTCCTTTCTGCAACCAGGTGAAACAATTACAGCATGATCTTACTGCCAAAAAATTGATACAATGCCTCAAATTAACCATCAAACAGCCATTACTGGTGAACAGGTATGGATTGATCTGCTGCAAGATAATGCCAGACCCCCATACCTCAAATGAACATTTCAAAATTGAGAGAATTGAAATGTGGAATTTTGGAACATTCACCACATTTATCTGATCTATCTCGAAATGGTTATCACCTTTTCCAGCACTTAGAGCTGTTTCTTGGAACAAAACAATTAGGAATCAGGAGACTTGTTGAATCCTTTGAAGAGTTTGTCTCCAAAACAATGGAGTTTTATATAGATGGGATATTTTCATTAGTATCCAATTGGAAGAAAACCACTGCAGCAGATGGATCATATTTTGATTAATAAAATTAATGATTGTTAAAAATATGACGTTTTAATTTTTACCTACACAATCTGCCATTTCATGTGAAACAAACTAATATATAAATGAATATCTTACTACACAATACATTAATTGTTCATATGTAATTAGATTAAGCATTAGAAAACAATAATGAATTTTAATATAAACTGAAACCAGCATAATATAATTGAAATTCAAAAACAAGTTTCTGCTACTATAAATGATAATACCTGTGGTTGTAGCAATTACATGCGTTGGGGATACTTCATCTATTGGGCAAAATCCAAATGCTGTTAGTAGAATTTGTCAGCAACTAAAGAGAATAAGTTGAGGGTTAGGAGCAGAGTGTTTGAACCCCCAATGTCAAAATTAAGGGTTAAATCCCTCCCACAACTGGCTGCACAAAATTAGAGTTTAACGTAGAATGACACTATCTGATAAAAAATTTGATATGAAAAATTCTACAAAGTAAAACACCCAACCTCAGTTGATGTTATAATTTATATAATCTTTTTACAGTAGAACTAAGCCACTTTTAACTAATACAGAACTGCCAACTTCTGCTCTTTTAATTGGTGTTAACAAAAATAAGAGACTCTTACTGTTCAAGCATACATTAGAGGAATTAAGACAAGCCCAGCTACCTGAAGTTTGTTTTTCTGAATTATTTTAGAAATCACAAATAGCTACTTGAAATAAGTAATTAACACCCTCTAAATATTTCATAATGTATTCTTTGTGAATGAGAGCTTAACCCTTAAGTTTACTTATTATTTAAAAAAAGTAAAAAAAATTATGAACCAGTCCAGATAACCATTATTTTTCAGTTTACTTTTTAGTAGATACACATTATGTCTAATTGGATTGCTGTTATTATAAACTTTTAAACATTTTAATTGGGATATAATAATCCCTTTTAACAATGCTGATGGAACACTGGGAAAATGAAATTCTCTTATCATAGTCAACTGTATACTGCCTTCTGTTAAACTGTTAAATTAATGATCATTTTACTAGTATTACTTTTTTATTAAGCTCTGTTGGGTATATAATTCTTTATCAAAATATAGGTTTGCATCACTTTCTACTTGGGCTAGTATTTAGAAATACTAGTATATATTCATAGTCATAGTTGGTAAATACATAAACAAATTAATTTCATTGTATATACAACAGACTTATAATTTTTTCTAAAAGCTTGACACATTTTACAAAGATACAAAATGTCTAAAGTTGTATTATGAAAGTTATAATGAGTGCAGAAGGTTGGTCAGTGTGACTGACTTTTCAAGAAAGTCAATATATTACACCTCACTGATATACTGGAAACCAGTAAGACAGCTACTTGAAACTGCATTGTTTTCATTGTAGTAACTAGTAAAAGAAACAATAGAAAATGCTTGAAGTTTGTAGAACAACTAGAAACAAAAGGAACCAGTAAAAACTAATTCAAACAAAATATTTTATAAATGCTTTTAACATTCTTTTTAACAGATTAATAATAAATATTTGTCATTTAAGTGACATGTAACCATTTTAACTATATATTTAGTAAGACCAGTACTGTTTTATAGCTACTGTGTAATAATATAGAAGAATTGAGTTTGAAAGTGGTTCTGTACAAGTATAAAATATTATTGTTAAATTAGAATAGTTAGCCACAAGTTATCAAAAAGTGTATTAGAATATCTTCTAACCTTGCTGTTGTCAAAACTTTTATTCTTTTCAGTGTAGGAATTTATTGCTAAATTTTCATTGAAAACTAATCTAATATGATCGAGGAGTTCAGCAGCAAATTTATAGTCTTGGTACTATAAAATCTGGAGTTTGGTTTTGTTACCCTATTGCCTTTATTTTGTGCTAAAACCCACCAAGAAATATAAACATTACATTCCAGTTTAAATAAATGTTTAAACTTAGTTGTGTGTGTAAAAGTGGTTAAAGAAAATGAGACAGTTCAGATAAGTTATATAACATTAGTAGTATTTTTTATCAGTAACTAGATAGGACTCCGTTTTAACTATCTTGGTAGTGTTTGATTTATGGCTGAAGTGTGGGTTCATTGCCAAGAGTGCCTGGTGCATTTAACTTGGTGTACTGACTACTTTATTAATGTAAATAGCTATCATTGTGGTTCTTGTAGCTATTCATCATTATGTTCAGTATCACAAGTTTTTATTTTCAGGTAAAATATACTGGTCTGATACATCACTGGACAAGATCCAAAGATCAGATCTAAATGGAAAAGGCAAAGAAGATATTTTTACTGTTGGTCTAGAAATGGTGGATGGACTTGCTGTAGACTCTATTGGACACAAAATTTATTGGTCAGATAATAAACGAAATCATATTGAAGTAGCAGATCTTGATGGATATCATCGGAAAGTTTTAATATGGGAAAATCTTGATAGTCCAAGAGGTCTTGTGCTACATTATGACAAAGGGTAAAATATCTTACTTATGCCTGATCATACATTTTATGCTTGTGTTACATTTTATATCTAAAATCAACTGTTACAAAATTGTTTGCACTAAGTATTTTGTATAATTAATATTAGGCTTTTTTAGAAATTGCCAGTCATTAAAATTTTACGGGTATTCTACCTGAACTGTTGCAGTTATTCACAAGATGAACAAAATAGTTTCAACAGAAAACTGGTATTTAACACAACAATAAACAGCACTGATTTGTGAATAATTAGACTTAGTAACGGTTTTCAAGACTGCTATTTTTTTTCTTTTCACTTGTTTGGAACATAAGATTAGTCAAAATTATCTGTTCTGTTAGTTGCAAAACATTTATTTCCTTTTATGTGAAAGTAGTGGGTTTCTATTTATGTAATTTCTTCTTTACAAATTGTAATAACTCTCCACCAATATTTGCAGATATATGTATTGGACAGACTGGGGTAACAAACCAAGAATAGAAAGAGCTGACATGGATGGAGAAAGCAGAGTAACAGTTGTTAGTGAGAATCTTGGATGGCCCAATGGACTGACAATAGACCGTCCCAAAGAACAGCTGTTATGGGCAGATGCAAAAACAGAAGTAAGACATAACCTTGTATGGTTTGAATATACTTTTTGTTTTCTTCCTGTACGTGAGTGTTGTGGCTTATTTTGTACTGAAAAACAGAAGTAAGGATTTGAGTTCAGTGTAATGTTAAATAAATATAAAGTTTAATTTCTCACAGATTAGAAACATCAATTGGATCTAAATTTTACTATATTTAATAAAAACATGATAAATAATTTATTACAGGTGTAATTTTTGTAATTAACAATGTTATGATGAGACTTCAGATAACTTAAGGAAAGATATGATTTCTAAAAGTGCTTAACTTATTGTTTTTTGTTTTTTAACTTGTGGTCAGGGTTCTTGCTAATGTTGTTATTTTTGAAAATAGTTGATTGAGGCAGTTGACCTGAATGGTGGAAACCGGCATATTCTTGTAAGAGATGTACCACATCCTTATGGTTTGACCATAGCTGGAAGCTCCATTTACTGGACTGACTGGGAAACACGTGCTATTCATAGAGCAAATAGAGATACTGGACAGAATGTGGAATTTGTCCGTAAAAATTTGGCTGGGTTAATGGATATTCATGCAGTCCAGGTTGACAGCACTGGTAAAGTTAAAATCCATCAGTAACATAAAATTTTTATCCTTTCATATAGAAAATGATAACCACTTTAGGAGTTTAGGTTTATTAAGTGTATTTTAGGTCTATAGTTTAGAAGTTTGCAAAAGCACTTAAAGAAAACTGTCAGTTTTAGTAGAATGAACTTCAGGGTTCATGTATGCAAAACTTATCTTTTTCAGCATATAGAACAATTCTTTGTCATTTTATAATTTGTTATTAATATAATCTTTCCATTAATTAAGATCATTGATTTATTAATATATATATAATAAAATTTAATATAATCCTATTTGTGTTTTTGTATTTGTTCTTGACCAGGCATTAGTAAATGCGGAGTTGATAATGGAGGATGCAGTCACTTGTGTCTACGTAACTCACATGGATATTCATGTGCATGCCCTACAGGACTCAGCATACTAAAGGATAAACTAAGCTGTGAACACAGTGAGAAATGTATTTTGTAATACTCTGGTGTTTTTGTTATTTTTAATCTATAGCTGGTAAATTATTGTAGTATAAGATATGACTTCATTGCCAAATATATGAAACACATTTTTGCATATAGAAATCCAATTGAGAATTAGAGGCAATTAAAAGTACTTGTATGTTTGTTATAAATATGTAGCCATGCATAGTGATACATATTGTAATTTATCTTGGATGAGCCTCCAATTTATTATGTTACATATTACGATTTCAAATATCAGTTAAATTTTAATTTAAATTTTACAACTTAATTAAACATAGAAAGAAATAATCACGTTTATAATTTTCACCAACAAGATGCACACAATTTTCTTTGTTAATAAAAGTATATTTTAATATTAAAACGATAATACAATTTATAACTTTTTTTTTTTTTTTACAAATAATGATCTATGATACATGTTTTATGAACAATATTGAGTCTTCTATCCAATCTGGTACTTCATTGATATCTTATGGAGGGTTCATGACTGGTATGTTGGTTCTGAGCTGATGTTGGTATAGTAGTTCACTTAACAGGTAGTTAGCTAGCTCTTTAGTGATTTGCATTGGAGTTCTTCACCACTGCAGTTATATAAAGTTTTTGGAAAAATACTAATATGATGTTAATTTGCTGAAATTAAATGATTTGTAACGTTCAAAATCTACAAACATTCCAGGTCAATATGTGTAGTTCCCAATCAATAAACATAAATAAATTATAGCTTTCGAGGTTTATAGTGCACCAACTGTAGCAAACTAACAGTATATACTGCCTCTTGGTGTGTTCTGCTAATAAGCATTAGGTAAGATTTAAGAAATTTTTGCTAAAACACCAATAATAGCAGTCACTAGTATATATTTACACACATAGTAGATAGTTTATCAATTCTTACACTCAAGAATCTTCTACAACACTAGTGAAGAGGGAGGAATTTTGCAATACACATTTCACAGTATAAGTTGCATGCATTTCTGTATGTATATTTAACTGAAACAAACAATAATATTAAAATAGTTGTATAATAGTGAATTCAGCACTATAGCTAATAAAATAAAAATTCATTTCCAGTTTTTATTATTATAATTGTTATTCTTGTGTTAAGTTGTGAAATCTTTGTTTTGCTGTAGGTCCATCAGCTTATCTGATTTTCCCCAATCGAGTAAGCATTCGTCGCATATCGTTGGATACACCTGATTTTACAGATGTCTTCTTACCAATCACAGATGTGTATAATACAGTAGCCCTTGATTTTGATTTGAAAGAAGGAAAGATTTACTTTAGTGATGTGGGAATAGATGTTCTGAGGTAATTTTTGTTTCTTAAAAGCTGTTTCTATGTGCTAACTAATGTATTTATAAGAAGACTCTTTCAAATAACTGTACAATATCTTAATTATTTGCAATACTTCTGTTTATTGTAACACTGATATTGCTTCATCAGTTATGAATTCCATGGAAGATAAGAAAGTTGATATGCTATAGTAAACACTTAATGCCATCTTCTAAAATAAGACCTATACAGCACCACTACAAAACTTTGTCAGAAAAATTAAATCTCAGGTTCTGAGAGAAAAGACTACAGTAGCACCACTTTGCTACATACTAAACACTAATATACACATCATAATTATAGCTATAACGGATCTAATCACAATGTTTTTAAAAGTTTAAGAAGTTAGATGTATTTTAAAATGATAATGAAATTTATACGTATTAAAAGTACTTATTTGTTTGTTTGAACGTTTCTTTAATAGATCTTTCCAAAGAGTCAGAAATTTGTGTGTATATTTGTTACAAGTGAACATACTGCACATAAATTAACATAATACAGTATTAAATGTCAAGTTTTAACTTTACTGTTTCAAAGACATGGTGTTAGGGGACTTCAAATAGTGTGAATGCACATGCTGAGGAACAGCAGGGACAACTTCTCATGAGAATTGTCTTTATTACTACGTAAAAATCAAGGACTTCAATTTTCAAAAATAGTATCTTTTTGGAGCATTTGTTATCTTTAGGTTATTTTTACTCATTTTAAGAATCATGCATTAATTCACTGTGAAAGCTATTGTCTGTGTTTTATCAGGCAAAGCTTTTCCATTTCTGAGATGCAGTATCTAAAACGTCTGAGAAAAAGGATAGTATTGAGAGAGATAGAGATTTGGTTAGGGAATATATCTTCAAAAAATTTTGTTACAAAGACAAAAATAGTAAATACCTAGATTTAATGTATTTTATTACTGAATTTCAAATATTGCAGTAAGTATTGGTAGCATGAAAGAAAAGAAATTTTGTTTTGACAACTTAGAACCACTTAATATATCAAAACCCTCACTACAGATAAAACTGTGCCAGTTGGTTTATCCTTAACAAATCACTCTAGTGCAGTATACCTTCGGTGTGAAGTTTTGAAAATTGCTGTGGTTCAGTTTGTTATTGGACAAAGTTTTGAAGAAAAAAAATTGCACTCGTACAATTTATCCCCATTAAGTTTCCAAAAACTCCCCTAGTGCAGTTAAAGTTTGAGAATTTAAAAATTGTTCTATTAAGTTTGTTCTCATAGAAAGTTTTGAAAAATTACTCAAATCAATTTATCCTCGGAGTTTGAGAAACTAATGAATAACATTAGTTTATTTTCAGTTAGAGATTTAAAAAAACAATCACCCTAGTTATAATTATTCTTCACTGAAAAACTGCTATAATACATTTGTTTATTCTAAGGAAGGTTAAAAAATGGCTCTAGTACAGTTAGTCTTTACTGAGAGTTTTGAAGAACTACTATAACAGTTTTATTTTCAGGAAAGTTAAAAAATTGCTATAATATAATTAATTTCCTCATTGAGTATTTCAGAAAAATTGTTCTACTACAGTTGAATGACTTGTAGTTAGTAAAAGATAGTGATATTTTTCAGACGTGCTAACCTCAATGGAAGCAATGTTGAAACCATAATTAGTGATGATTTAGTTACTGCTGATGGTCTTACTGTTGATTGGGTAGCTAAGAACCTCTACTGGACTGATACTGGAAGAAATGTTATTGAAGTGTCCAGGACAGATGGCACTTCAAGAAAAGTGTTGATTAATTTGGATCTTGGAGAACCTCGAGCTATTGCAGTATTTCCTAGTGAAGGGCAAGTATCTACATGTCTTAATAGCAAAATTAAGAACTGTAGTTTATGGATGATTTTTACATTAAAAGATTTTTTCCTGGTTTTAACAGTCCTAGCTATTTGTTTATTCAGAGAATATTCTTTGAGTTGTTTATGTTTCTGTGTGCATCTGAGGAATCTTTACAATTTATGGTTACTAAATAACTTTTAAAAACAAATGTGGACTATTGTAGGTTAGTTTGCAGGCAATACTCTGATCAGAGCAAATGTAGTTAAGTTGTAAATACAAGTGATTTTTTTAAAAATTTATTTAGAAACTATATTACTACAAAATGTTAGCAGTAATAAATCTATAAAGAAGTTGTATTACATGTTTTATTTCTTATTGTTGTGCATTTCATAAATTACTGATGTGCTTTTTATGGATTTTCCAGTTTCTTGTTCTGGTCAGACTGGGGTAAACTGCCCAAGATAGAACGTTCATTTCTAGATGGCAGTGGCCGTAGGATAATAGTAGCAACTCACCTTGGCTGGCCTAATGGCCTTACAATAGACTATGGCTCTAAGCAGCTGTACTGGGCTGATGCTCAGTTAGACAGAATTGAAACGTCCAGTCTCAATGGAAAAAACAGAGTTGTTTTGGTTCAGGATATTCCTCATCCTTTCGGTTTGACACAGGTAAGTTTTCAAGGTGAATAGTAGGTCATGCCTTGTAAGACCTTTATTTGTTTTATTTGAGATAAAGATAGTTGTGTGCCTATTAAGTTGTCACTCTTCCAATAGCAGTGTCATTATATTAACCTAACTGTAATTTTTCAGTTCAGTTCTTACATCTACTGGACAGACTGGCAAAGCCAAACTATTGAACGTGTAGATAAACTGACAGGACAACATAGGACTGTGGTGAAAGGGAATATTGAATACATGATGGAAGTGAAAGCTGTAGCAAAGGAAAGACAACCAGGTAAGTAAAGATCGCTAGTTATATAAAACACTGAAAGGAGTTCTTACAATGTACCAATATCTGTTTACAAAATGTAACATGATGGCAGCTATTCTGCTTCATGTATGGAACCTGAAGGAAACCTTGTCATAGGGCATACTTAACTGAATATTAGTGGAGCATATATTCTTAAGTTGTATGTTATTTAATTAATCCAAACAGTTTCAGGCTTTGGTAGATTTGAATTTAAAATCATTTTTATACATTCAGGTGTCTCTAGGGAAGGAAGATTATTGTTGTACTATTAGTAACACTGTTATTAATATATTTGGGTTTAAATCAATTGGTGTTGCTGTACAGTGATCACTTTTCCACCTTTATGTTAATAGTTGTTACATAAATTGCTATAGCCTTTTTTTGGGCTTGATTGTAGCATGTCATTCCTAGTTTTAAGAATGAGAGACTTTATATTTTACAATATCGTGTTAAACTGCAGGAACCAATCCATGTGCAATTCAGAATGGTGGTTGTAGCCATCTGTGTTTGTACCAGTCTAAAAACCAGTACATCTGTGACTGCCCAAGTTATCCTGATCCCCGTCCATGTTCCACAGGTAATAGCTCTAAACTTCTTTATAGTATTTCACTAAACTTGTTTCCTGCCAACTACAACATTTCATCAGCATATAAAAGTTGTGTTTGTTAACATTTTAACAACTCTGTGCTACACAGTAATAGTCTGTACTAAAATTATTTATATATGCTTAAGAAACAGTTTTTCATTAATTGCCTAGTAAGGCAGGATTCTCATACTATGAATGTAATATAGAAAATGTTTGTTCTTGATTTTGGAGAACATGGAAGTCATGACTGAATTACCAAAATTTGTTTACTAATTTATTTACATCTCTAGTATGATATTGTGAACAGTGATAATGGATACAGTTTACATAGCTTTTGACAGCAGTGAAGTTTAAAACTAGTGAAATTTATGTGGATACCTAAATGTCCAAGTACTAAATGAAAACACACTGCCAGTGAATGCTATTCTCAATTAAAACTTGCTTTGATTTGTTTTATTATAACTGTTATAAAATATTTTAAATAGATTCCCTCTATTTCTAATGGAAGAGAATGTTGTATTTTGTTTGTTGTGACATTGCTTTTCTATTGGCATAAAATATTTTGTTTAAAAGTCTAATTGGTGTTTAACTTAGTACCAGGAGAGGTGATATCCAAAACATTTACTGAAGACTATGATGATGAACTTGGAGGAATAGACACAGCAACGACTAATACCACTATTAAGTAATTTCATTGCTCATTGTTATCTGATTTAGGCTTAGTTAACAATGTTTTCAACACTTTTGGTAAAGCTTTAACAAAACTAAATTTGCATTAACTAAGAGAGAGAATTTGTTTTATTCTTTTTGTATTAAGAAATTCTTCAGTCTGATAACTATAATCTAATAATGGCTAGGTCAGTAATAGTTTTCATAAAGTTAGCATGTGGCTTTCTGTTCATGATAACCAAATATCTTGACACTTTTCTTTACTCCTTTCATCATGTTATATATGAAACACCCACTTATGAACAGAATATAGTGATAATAAAACTTTCAGCTGTCTGTATTAATACAATTTATTTTAACATGATTATAAATACTACCAGTAACAAACAGTAAGGCAGAGTCATGGGCTCACTTCACCTCTTAAAACAGCTGCCTCAAGACCCAGGATTTTGCTTAGACATGTTAAAGATACACATGAACAGATGAGATATCAAAATTCATGAACACGCACAATATCCGGCAACAGAATTTGCAATACACGTGGGGAAAAAAGGGATTGTCACAAATACACAGCTTGTACACATTATTCAAAGCTATTACATAATAACCGTCACACTTAGTACACACCAAACTACCTCATAACCTGCTGGAAACCAAAAATTTATTTAAAACATCTCTGTGAATGTGGATTCCAGTAAACTGCAGAAACAAAATAATACAAGTCAGAATTTAGGAGCATGATTGGTGTATAAGATTTGGTAAAATGATCTTAATACGATAGTCAATAATGCCAGAGAAGGTTGAATAATAAAATGGAATAATGTAAATATGAGATGTGTACTACACATAAGAGAAAGAAACTTTCTAAGTCCATGTAACCTGTAAAGCACTTCTAGTATAGAAGTCTGCAAATCTGGGGGAGAGACTAGTTGAATGAATAATGCACCACCTCTTCTAACAAGAATACTCGGGAGCAAAATGTGATACCTAAAACTACAAATAACCTTCTCAGGAATCCTCTGAAGAAATTAGCTGCACTTTAGGAAATAAATAAACTAATTATTAATTAAACTTGGGTCACTGCATAGGCTTCTACCCATGCTAAAAATTACTAAGCATAATTAATTCAAAAATACAATAACAGCAACTTTTATAGTAGGCAATTTGTAAATTTAATCACTACAGTGTTTTTACCTATAATATAAGATCATCATAAGGTCATGAAATGCTGCCATCATTGAACTTGTTGAATGTAAGAGTTGCTATTATGGTCATTTTTAATTAATTATTCTTTTTGGCATGTCACTAATCATTTTACATAGTTCACACATTAAGTTCTTATATATTGATTCATAACCAAATTGGACTGAAAAACATGGTACAAACTTGTAAATTTGTTTATTTTGTTTGTTTCTTGAAATATCATTTCTAATATCCTGATTAAAAAAAAACAACTAAAAAAGGACATTTTTACATCTGAAACACTAATTGTTTTAAATATCTTTACAGTTTTTAATCATGTTTTACTCAGTTATTTATCATCTAAAAAAAAAAAAGTGAAATTTACTGTGTGTAAAATACACTTGTTTTGGTTTGTATTGTAGTTGCTCAGAAAATGACAACAATGAAGAATGTCAACAGGGGAACTTTCTTTTGAGTGGTAAATATTTTATATTTGAATATTTAATAGAGTAGCATGTTGTTTATTTAAGCTGAAATAATATAGATTTCTCAATTTATGTTTAGTGTTCAGAAAACACTTTTGTATCATAATATTTTGATGACTTACAATAGGCAATATTCCCAAAAGTTTGTAAAGCCCATTTTAAGAGAAATAATTGGATTTACATAACTTGTTGCTGTACTGTCTCCAGTCTTTACAGAACACATCAGTTGTCTTAAATAAGGTTTGACTGTTAGTAATAAAAAAAAAAAAAAAAAAAAAAGGTATTGTTATGAAGAAGTAACTTCATAATTTGCAAATCATCTTTCATGTTAATGTACAACAAATTAGCACAACAACAGTATTATAGCATCTGAGTAAGTGACTTCTTTTCATTAGCCTTACTTAACCTTCTCACATCTATGGTCAAAATATAAACCTGGAATTACATGTAATTGTAGTCAATATTTTTGTATATCTGAGGTTAAGTCTAATGTCAATATGGGCTTTCACGAATTTTTTGTTCAGTTGTAAGAATTGCTAATGCAACATGTTTCAACCAAATTATACAACTAATTTAGTTTGTGAAATATCTGTTCAGTTTTGTTTTTTTTCTTGTCTTATATAAGAGTTATCAACTCTGCTTGGAGTTGAGATTGTGTATGTCAAAGTAATACAGTAGGATTTTAAGAATTTTCTGTTTACTTCAGACATGTATATTTTAAAAATAATCTAAAGTCATGCAGTTTATTTCATGCCTAAATCTTTAATAATAATAATAAAATATATATATTTCATGTCAGTGACTTTTGTATTAAGTTGAATAATGATTTTTATATAGCAGGTATATTTTCTGACATTAAGATCCTTTTATATTAAGTTCTTTGTTTTTCAAAATGGGAAAAAAACAGTAATTAAGTGGTACATAATATTTTTAAACAAAATCAATATCTAAGATGTCTCAAATATTAATGAACTACTAGTTGTTGCTAAGTAACAAATTATTTGTGTAGCTATTAGAAAGATTTAACTTTTCCATGTGTAACTAAAGTGTTTTTAAAAATATTTATTCAAATATAAACCAGATCAGTACACACAGCTCATTTATTGTAGGTGTTTAGCATGTATGGATTGTGATATTAGAAGTTTTATTTATCCAGATTCTGCTCTACAGTCTGCTTACATAGCTTTCAGTGTGGTGTTATTAGCTCTTATTGGACTGCTAGTTATTGCTCTAGCTTTGTGGAGGAGGTGAGAATGCCTTTATTGTTGTTTTTAATAGTGTAGTGTGTAGTTTTTCTCTTCTTAAAGCCTGACAGATGTCATTTTCTTATAATCTGGAAAGTAGTGATGTAAAATAGGCTTAGGATGTTTTCATACTATTTCTGAATGACATTAAGATAGCATATTTATCACAAGGCAACATTTGTTCTTTCAAGGCTGTGGATCCATCCTTAAGGAAAAATAGAAACATAAACAGTCTTTATTTTTTCAAAACTATAGATTTCTTGTTTGCCAAATATCCAAGTCATTGTATATACCTTTATAATACAACTATAAATACGCAAGAGTTTTTAACATCGTCATCAGAATTTACTAATGAAGTTCTTATCAATATCACTAAATGTAAATAACAAAACAAATGTGCCCAAGCACTGACCTCCAAGGCACCTTACTGGTGATAAGGGTCCAGTTTGACCAGACTCTTTTTAGTAACAACGTTTTGTTTTGCAATCATTCTACAATTGAATTTTTTTTCTGACTCTTACACCTCTTCCATTATCCAGCTAACATATAACATCCTTGATGATGATGATAATAAGAAGACTTTTGTTTAGTGAATCTACTTCAGTTTTGCTGTACGATATTGTATTTTTTTAGAATATCATGCCTAGTTTGCATTGTTAATTTTTATGTAGTGTTACATATAACTGGAATTTCAATTTTCAGTTATTGTGCTTGTATGTTCCATTTATTTTTCATAATCTATCATTAATTTTTTTTATAAGATATTAAACACAAGGAAAAGTCGTGTCTGTTTGTTGTATTGAACATTTTAATACTTATTTTATCAGATTGTCAAGAATTTTTCCACCTGCAAAAGTAAAACCAATTTATCTTAATTCCAGAGCAACACATAACACCCTTATAGAAACAAGTATATTAGTAACACTCAAATCTCGGGCACTTACCAACTGTTTTCTGATCAATCTAAAATGAAAGAGAGAGAGAGAGACTTGCATATTTGACTTCTGAGCTTTAAAACTTTGGGATAAACATTGTCTGGTCCTGTTTGTTTATCTATTTGTAGTCTCTGTCTTTATTATTAACACTAATGACATAATATCTACATGATCCTGATCAGTCCTGCTATTTTTCAAAGAATACTCGGGGTCAGGAATATTGCTAATGTCCTTTCTTGTGAAAACAGATGTAAAAGTAAAAGTTGAATAGCTGGTATAACAGTAGTCTATTAAAGGTCCAGTTCCCATTTAACATTCTGTTTACCTTTATCATAATTAAAAAGAAATCCTTGTTGATAGTTTTAATACTCTCAATCAGTTGTTTCTAATAAGCTCTTTTAGATATCCTGTTGTTGTTTTTTTAACCATATCCTTAAGTTTCCTATAGTTCTCTAAACTGTCTATTGTTAAGCTTGAAACTTATTGCATTTATTCATGATTTACTCCTTTTGTATCTTTAGTAATGGTTTAAGTTTGACTTTTTCTTCTCTTTAGGAACATGCTGATTCTCAAATAAAACAATCTATTTTGGAATTATATCTTAACACACATACTTGTCATTCTGTTTTATATCAAACCTGATGTGGAACGTTGTTGAACAGTTTTTCTGTCCTGAGCAAATGTTTATATAATATATATTAAAAAAAACAAAAAAAAACTTTTTATTCAGTAATAAATAATATATGAAACCTATATCAGCATCATTCATTTACACCATAATACACCCAACAACAGAAACAAGATAATACTCTGTCCATATCTTCTCTTACAGTGTTTTAACCATTTTGTGGTTGTAATTTCTAAAATAATTTTATTTACATTTTTGATTCAACTTTTGACACAAAAATCATAAAAATGACTACTTTTTGATTGTCCTTCTCCACTTGTTTTTGGTGAACATTTCTTTTGTAAGAATGTAATAGTTATCTTTTACTTTAGATGGATTAGACAGGTTTTGTTTTTTTTCTGGGGAAGGATGCTAATTTGAATGTATGATAAAGTACAAAACAATGGGTTTTTAGTACCTTGGAAATTGTTTAAAAACTCAGATACATTGTTTCTGAGAGGTTTTAATCAACTTTCTCAGTATTTTTTGTTTCAGAATATTATTGACTAAGATAATTTTAGTAAATGAAAGCAAGACAAATGTGATTGTTTCATTATATCCTTTAATTTTTGTGGTCTTTCAATTACTTTGATCTCAAATCACTGTCAGTTGTCTGTTTAGCATTTAGAAACTTAACAAAATAACTGAAATTTTCACAGAATTATACTCTGAACTAAATGTTTTTTGTTAATTCTATTTATTGATTTTATAACTTAAAACTACTTCCCATCAGTTTGATACACTTAAGTTTAAACACATCTGAACATTTTATTAGCATCTGCTCAATAGTTTTTTAATTAGCTTACTTTGATAACAGCTACTTTCACTTAAAAGTAGTCCTAAGTGCTCACCAGAACACTACTAGTATTGAACTGTGGTTTCTAGGAAAAGAAGAGTCCAAGAGGTAGATCCAACCTTAACCTTCTCAAATCCAACTTACAGCACTTCTTCTACAGAAGTGGAAGCAGATAAAAAGTGGGGTTGGGGTAAACAACTACGATATGATAACAATGAGGTAAGTTGTATGAGAAAGTAAATATTTTTATTAAACGTATTTTCAGGTTTATGAACTTGTAATGGTGAGATTACTATTTTTTTGATATTATTGTTAATAGCTCGTGCATTCTTTTGTTATTTTAATATTATTATACACACTGCAACCAACTCCACTTTAGTGTGTGTCTAACAGTTATAATCAATTATATCAAGGTTTAATATATCTTTCAAATATTTCAAACTATCTGAATTTTAAGTTTAATTCCAGTAATGGTAAGTTATTTTAAAATACCT
Source organism: Tachypleus tridentatus (assembly GCF_004210375.1). Classification (NCBI taxonomy): domain Eukaryota; kingdom Metazoa; phylum Arthropoda; class Merostomata; order Xiphosura; family Limulidae; genus Tachypleus; species Tachypleus tridentatus. The sequence goes on along the minus strand of NC_134833.1, from coordinate 41,877,530 downwards.
TTTAGATCATGAAAATACATTTATTGTCAAAGAATGTTGTATTCACAAGTTAGTATAAATAAAAATTCAGCATGTGAGATTCCAACAGTGTTCATGATTGATCAGCTTTGCAGCTCTTGTACAAGAATGTCATAATTTGAGTACCATCTGTGAATCTCAAGTTTGCTGTAGTTTTACTATGGTTGTATTTTAGGTAATTGTATAAAACATTTCATTTCTAACATGTATTGGTATTATTTGGTTCTTGTTACAACGTTTTACTGTTTTGTTTTTTAAACTAATAGCCATTCTGACTATATAATTGAAGCTACTCTCATGTTGTTACTTGTAGTTCAGTTACTTATCTTTTATACTTTATTTACAACATTCTAAATCAATGTTATTTTCAACATTTATAACTGTTGTAATTCTTGTTTTGTAACTTTGTTCTTTCACACTGACATACAATTGGTCAAAATTCTGAGTTAAATGACCAAACATAGAAATAATACTGCTGGAAGTTTGATGCCTTGACAATACATTAGAATAAGAGAAAAAAAACCACACCAAGTTGTTCATCATGTGTTCAAACAATGAAAGGTTGAAATAATTTAGTTTCATTTTTATTTAAACAAAAATAAGGATTAGAAAATAATTTAAAGATTTTCTCTTTCAGACTTGTTTAATGATGGTTGGGAACATGCATGTTTATATACTGTGTTTCAGAGTATAGTTTTAAGGTGCTGAAGATGGAGGACCTAAGATGAAGTTTGAATGAGAATCAGTTTTTCAGTACCTTAGGATTGTCTTCTTCCCCATCACTTGATCTCTAAGTTCTTACAAAAAAAAATGCAACTATCTGATATACAAACAAATTTAGGTAAATTACTATTTAAAAAAAAAAAACAAAGAAACAAGAAACCCCCAGATTTCTAAGTACTTTTTTAAAAAGTCAAATCAGAGATTACATATCTTTAATACATTTCTGCTTAGCCTGAAAAGCATAATCAGAATAACTAGAGGTCTGGTGGAAATCAGCTGTGCTGTTGTTGCTCAAACGTGCTGCTGCATAACGTTTTATACGTTTTATTGACTATAATTTGGACTATATAGTTTAAAATACATACACATTCTTTACATTGTAACTATATTCATATATACCAATCTAAAACCAATACCAGTAATTGATTTTTAATTTTTTGGTGTATTTTTAAGTATGTGCAATATATTTTATCAAATTAAGGTTTATCAATGTTTCAACTTGTAATATGAGAAACAAAATATTTTTTATTTTAGGAGAGGTTGTTTGGCTTGACTACAGATGAGAAATTTAACAACTTGGAAGTAGCAGCTTTAGTAAGTAAAAAGTTGGGTGGCTTAGATGTGGATTCTTTAGCTCCACCTCCTCCACCACCCCCTCAACGAATTGATAGCCATAAAGATTTTCATTATTCAAAAGGGAGTCCATCCTTTTCCTCTCGAAGCCCTTCTCCCATAAAGTCTCCTCTGCCCTCCAAAATGGGGTCTCCATGTCGAACTACATCACAGAGGCCAATAAGTGATCATCCTGCAGTGTGCTACCACCCAGTTGAAACTGATATATAATTCTAAGTATGAAAGTGGTAGAATTCTGCCTTTTTTCTTTTTTTTTAAGTACACATCTACTTGAGTTATGAGAAAAACAAACTTGTGTTGTTGGTAGTTTTGTTACACTTACACTTTGCTCTATCAAGTACTGTACTGGCTTGTAGATATTAAGTGGAAAAACATTTTTCAAAGTTTGATCATGCTAATCACTTCAATTTCATGTTCAAAATACAAGCTCTGTTCAGTTACATAAAATCTGCTGACATGAATACAAATGAATTTGTTTTAATGAGTAATTTATCAAAAATAAATGAAATGTGACTAAATACCTCTATAAAATAATTAATTTATTTGCGTTATTTACAGTCGTGTTGTTGACAAGTGTTCTGTTGTGTTTTAAATTAAACAGGTTTTATTTTAATACATTTTTTATTTGTAGAAGGAAAAGTATCTTTGTTTCTTTAACTCTGTTTGAATTTTTGTGTTATTTTGTGAAGCATGTTTTTTGTTTGGGTGTGATTTATTATTGTTTAAAGTAAATTATATTTCCCAAGATTTCCAAAGGTTTAAGTTTATGGTTTGTTGATAAACGCTAGTGCTGCTGCTGTGTTAGGGTTTTAAACTATCATCTTTTGAAACATGAAATAAAACTACAATAAGTAACAAAACTGTACCATATAAATTAATTTATCACTATCATAAAATATGGAAATTAAAATAATGCATAACCAATTTTTTGAAAAATTGCATAATATCAGGGTTTAAGTAATGTTTTACCAAAATAAAAGTCGTATATAATTTTTTGTCTTTAAGTGTGACTTTTTTAAAAAATAATTTTCAAAGTAGGTTTAGTTGAATTGATGTAACATCTGCTTAATATTGTCATGTACCTCTCAAGCACATTTGTTGTGTGCTTGTCTTTGAAGTTATTCTTTGTTACCTGCATTTGTGTTTATTCCAAGTGCTACTCATATTTAATTAATATAACTTAAAATATAATCTGTGTTATTTCAATGGCTTCATTAAGAATATAAAATATTTCTGACTGAAACGTCCATAAGAATAAACAGTAAGTTCAACCCACCATTTATCTTTGTTGGATTTGTCTTTACAAATATAGGGTAGAATTTTCCCGTCTTAAACAAAACCTGTTACGTTTTTGAAGTGGTTTCAATCAGACTTGCTCTTCAGGCTATTTGCTCAAATTTTTCAAACATTAAAACAATATATTTATGTAGTAGCTGTTGATGTTTTAGATCAGTTATTTATGTTATTTATTGTGCAGATATGATGTATGTTTGACTTATTTCTTTACTTAATTTCTAATGAAATTCAAAGAACATTTACCTGTGGCTTGTTTTTACTAAATTAATTTTCAAAAGAATATTTTATGGAATGAAATTAATGGATGAAAAGTGTAAGTGTCATGCAGTTATTACTTTAGTTTCCACCTGTTTCTTATAGATGTTATAATTAAGAGGAGAAAAATGAAACTTTTTCATAAAGTTTCTAAAAGTAAGAATGCAAATTTAATTCATTATAAAAGTGTATAAGATTGTCATAATGGCATAATTAGTGTTGTTGCTTCATTTATTTTCTGATCACAGCTATCAAATGAACAACAACCAAAATAAAACTAAAACAATTATTACATTTTCTTTTAGTGTAATTAGTTCTTTTCTTTTCTAGAGAACAATTCAATTTCTTAAACCAGGCATAAGAGTGTCAAGACATCTATATGGTTTTATTGTAATTTTTACATAGAAATAATTATTAAACAGAAAATATTTCCTGTTGTTTAAAGATGTCTCTAATAATGCAACAAAATTTTAGATAACTCTGTGTATTCAGTATTCTATAATGAAACTGTCATGTGAAAAAAACACCAGAAACTAATGGCTATTATCTCAAGAATTTTACCTTTTTTCAGAAGGAACTTTTTGCTACCCAAGCTTGTTACTTGAAAACATTCAATTCTAATTATCTACTCTCATTAAAAGCATGACTAGATTTATAATAGTTACTCAATTTTTGGTAAAGGTTTCTTTTTTGTAAGATGAATTGCAAAGCCTACATTTGTATGGTAATATGTATTTCAGTGTATAACAAAAAAAGAAAAGAAAATTGCTTTCTATTACTCTAATTATGTGGACTATGTGCTCCTAATATCTTTTGTTTTCTTTGAAATTAATGAGTTTTGGATGTTGAAAAATAACAATCACATTTTGTTTCCTCCTTCTGTCACATAATGTTAATTTTTTGCAAACTAAAGTTGTGTAATAAAGTCGAGTTTTTTTTCTGTTGTTGTCAACAAACCCACTATTGTATATGATCTATATTTATAACTTTTTAATTCTTGGTTACCAAAACAATCTATCTTGTTCAAAGAAGGTTAGTACACACATTAAGTGATTTTACATTTGTTGATTACAAATTATTAAACCTTTTTTTAACTGATTGATTGATCTCTGTTTCAAAGCATTCCACCTTTCCCACATACACTACCAGTACCTGAAGTAGGCTGTATAGCCACAATGTTTCTATTATAACCACTTGAATGGCTCTATTGATCAGAAGGTAGTGTTACTAAACAATAACTTGCTTCAATGTGAACAGGTGTGTTTTCACTCCCCTTCTTAGAATTTCTGTTGAAAGTGTTACAAGTAGAAAGAAAACGTTGGTGTAAGATACAAATAATCAAATGTATAAACTTTAAAAAAATTTCTATCTGTTTATATATTTTTTGTGATGTTGTTCTTGAGAGTTAAAAATATTTCATTTGGATTTTAAAAGTTAAAACTATTTATGTGAAAAGGCTGACTTTTTTAAAGGTTTAAAAGTAATATTAATTTTGGAAATAACTGTTTAGACTATTTGTAATATGGTTAAATATTTCATTTGCTGTTGGTTCGAGTATAATTTGTAAGTGGGGAAAGAATGATGTAGAGGTGTTGCTACTCAGTTTTGTATGTTTTTGTTAAAGTGCAAATTGTAAAAACAAGGAAAATATCTTAATATAGTGTTGTATAACTGTAGTTTAAGTTGGAAACGTGCCAAAATTGTGTAAATCGTAGTATTTCTGTTCAGTGTACAAAACATATCAGTCATCATTATTGTAAAATAGATGTACATGTTCCTGTGTAAAAATAAATGAATGTCAATAATAAATTTATATTAAAAAGTATAAAGCCATTGAAATTTTCAGTCCATTTTCTTTTTAAATAGCATGAAACTAAATCATCTGGGATGTTGTAAAAGCAAGTGTTTATATGTATATACAAGTCTAATGTTTTTTTTACACTTACATTTAAAGTCGCGCAAAGCTACTCGAGGGTTATCTGCGCTAGCCGTCCCTAATTTAGCAATGTAAGACTAGAGGGAAGGCAGCTAGTCATCACCACCCACCTCCAACTCTTGGGCTACTTTTTTACCAACGAACAGTGGGATTGACCGTCACATTACAACGTCCCCACGGCTGAAAGAGCGAGCATATTTGGTGTGACCAGGATTCGAACCCGCGACCCTCGGATTACAAACTTTAGTATTAGTACTAACAGTTTAAAGTATATCATTGTTAGCATAGGTGAATGTTCTACATATAAAGTATAGTGTTGCTATTAGTGAAGGCAAGTGTATTATATGCAAGGTATAATTACTGGTTTTGATAAGTGTACTGCAAGCAGGATATAGTATTATTACTAGTGTATACAAGTGTGGTACACCCATAAACGTATAGCTGTACCAAGATTGTGAATATAATCTTTCGAATGGATGGGAAAAAAGCCTTCATCCAAATCATGCCGAGTTCTGTATCTCAGAACGGCTGGTATGGGTATTAATACTTTTACTAATAAAGCAGTGAACAACTTTTCGATCTTCTTAGGTCATCTTCAGGCTAACAGGAAGGTCGAAACATTGCTCTCTACTTTATTGATAAGTGTTAATACCGATACCACCGTTCTGAGATATATTTTTATTTCAAGTGGGTTTCTCGTCATCAAGAATTATATACGAAGTTCTTAGATCACAATTTTCTTTCAGCAACTAATTTTTCCTCTTGCACGTAAAGCCCTTATCTGGAAAATACCACTTACATGATTTATCAAAACCAAATTATGAATATAAAAATGGAGCACAGGAACACACACATATATATAAATGCAGAAAACTATCAAACTTTCTGGTATCCTAACATTAAATGTTCTTTTAAACAAAAGACTGATAACTGCTTTAAGAAAATGTTTGATTGAAAATGTCATGGAATTAGACAGTATTCTGTATTTCGTTAATTGAAGTTGTTTTCTTAACGCAAAGCCACACAATATACCATGTGTACATTGTCCACCGCTGAAAATCGAATTTTATATTTTAGCATTGTAAGTCCATAAACTTAATGGTTACCCATTACAGGACTGAAGAAAGTGACTGGGCACAAGTTTTACGGTTAGAAAAAAACTTAGTAATACACAATATAAGTAATTCAACCCAATAATATGTGTGCACAAAGTCAACAGATGGCTGTACTTCTCGTTAAATGGAGAGAATTCAGTATCAAACAAGAGTATATATCTAATCTGAGTGTGAAACTGGAAAAGTCTGAGTGTGTGTTTTCTTATAGCAAAGCCAAACTGGGATGTGTGTTGAGTCCACCAAGGGGAATCGAACCCTTAATTTTAGCGTTGTAAATCCATAGACTTACTGCTGTCCCAGTGGAGGTCAAGTCTGACAGAACCAATCACTATATATTTTTCTAACAGGGTTAACTATTAAATAGTGCACTTGGATCATTCACTTTGGCAAAAACAGTGAAGACAGAATTTTAGGGTATTTCTAAGTTAGTACCTGACTGATTTGATAAAGTAATTAACTGGAAAAGTATAAGTAATTCTCCTGTGAATCTTCTATGGAAAGTCCAGAAATCTCAAAGAGGATGTGCCTCGTCAATCTGTATAACTAGTACAGAAATGCTTCAAAGCCATGCTATACATACAACAGGTACACCAACATAAGTAAGTGCATAACATTTTGTTGAACGTAAAATACTTATCTTTTTAAAAATAAAAGAAATGTCTGACATAACACACATATATGGGTTGAACAACAGAACCATATCACTGCCGAAAAAATGAACTAATCAAAGCAAAAATCAGAAGAATTAGGTCTTTTTACTAGTTAGCACAAACTGTATCACCTTTTCGTGTTGCCAACTGCAGAAGATAGTCTACTGTTGTAACGGTTTTATGGTATCTTGCAGATGATGAACATAGCAGAAAGGTTACATTTACCAATAACCGGAGGTTCTAGGATCTCGGTCTTGTGCTATTTTTAAATATAAAGTGTAAGACCAGCTAATTAACATATTAATATAAAAATACTCTTGTCTTCTTTATGTAAGTGTAATAGAATCACTAATTGAAAATACACTTATGTTAAGTTAATTTTACTTTAATCTATGTAAATATACTAGAACTATGAAATCCAAGCCCTTATCAACAAAATAATTTGACTTAAAATACAACTCTTACCAAAATTTAAGTGTCCTACATATAATGTATATAAATGAATACTAAAACTCTAATGCTTATCTGTGTAGGTCAAACTTAAACGACTCGAAGTCGTTGGCGAGGATGTTATGGCAATCACATTAAACAAAATGCAAGTAGACAACAAATGAAATTAAGCGTTATTTAAAGAAAGTGAGCGTCTAACACAGCACGAGAACTTTAAAATCACTACTAAAATAAAAAAAAGGTACCAGTCTGCAGAAGCATACAATTATAATGCGAGAACTACTTAACAAAACATGAATCTAGCAACTATCTGTAATTTTGGTGCATTAGTTGCACAGTTCTCTTGTAATAAAACATTCCCAGGCGCAAACACTATCTTACATACGTCAAGTTCCTGACACAAGGAAATAATGATTGGTGCTCATTATTTCAACTGGCCAACGGGCAGTGAAGGTCAAGGGCTACTCCACTCTCTCGGCTGTCATTTTATTCATTTAGCTCACTAATTAAAAAACCATGATGTTTTTCCTCTCGGGAAACTGAAAGCTAGTAACCCACTTGAACAGTGCCATGTTCGATCTGGGAACAACCTACTTTTCTCTAACACATGTTTTTATATTCTCCAGATGTTAAAGCATGTACTCCCTATGCGACTGAAACACTCACTGTTGTAATTTCGTTCTTTCTTTAGAATTTTATTTTATATTATCTGTTGAAAATAAGATTTATATCTACACAATTAAAAATGTAATAAAGCCGTGAATGGCTTTTACTTAAAAACGTCCCACAAAGTACATGCTTCAAAGCACTTCGTCGTCTTCAGGTGTCATTTGCAATACAAATTACACTTTCTGCGTGCCATATCAAACAACAACAAAAAATTAGTTATATCCCCTTCCTATGTTAAACTATATCGATAGTTTTATATTTGTACTGTTTCATATCATTGTTTGATGTGACGGATATTTGAATCCATGACCCTCAGATTATGAATCAACTGCCTTAACCACCTGGCCATGCCGGGCCTACATTATTGTTATAAAGGCCTTACTGAATAAGGCATACAAACTGTCGGATATTTTAAAATTATTCTATCATGAATTACAGAGAATCAAAAAGGCACTCAAGCTAAATACATGTCTCACTAGATTAATATACAAAGTAATTAATAGTTTTTAAAATACGTTATTTTTAATTTCACGCAAATCTACACGAGGGCTATCTGCGCTAGCCGTCCATAATTTAGTAGTGTAATACTAGAGGGAAGGCAACTAGTCATTACCACCCCCTGCCAACTCTTGGGCTATTTTTTTACCAACGAATAATAGGATTGACTGTCACATTATAACGCCCCCTTGCTGAAAAAGCAAGCATGCTTGGTGTGACGAGGATTCGAACTCGCGATTCCTGGATTACGAGTCGAACGCCTTATTGCACCTGGCCATGTTGAGCCTAAAACATATGAACGTTTCACTGACAAAGAAAATTGGATAGTCCAATACATCACTGTTGTTTTGTTATATACTGATATGTGCAGTCTTTAATAATAAAAAAAACTGAGGAAAATTTAAAATACTTATAATTTTTATGTTTAACCAGTATTTAAATTTCATTTGAAACTGAAAAATCTGTTTAATATTAAAGACCGAGTCCCGATGATTCAAACATCATTTGTTTTTTTCAATATGGTATTTTTAATTAAATGAATTTCCCAAAAGAATAAATGTGGTATACTCATTATGTAACGATAGGCTCGGAAAGATATATTGCAAAATAATACTAAATTTCTATCAAGAAATAAATGAACTGACATTCAAGATATCACCTGATTTACCATTGAAGGTTACTGTTGTCAATCTTTAAACATAAAACGCAGCTTTGAAGTCATACATTTTACAAGAAATGTAATTGTTATTTCAAAAGGACGATAAAGAGTGATGGTAGCTAGAACAAAATCAACTAAAAAACTTTTTATACCATATATTATGAAGTTATTCTTCCACTATGTGTCTTTTAAGTTAATCGATTAACATAATTTAAAGTCAAATCAACGTAATCTATAAAAAAATTAGTTTATTTTCTTTTTAACGTTTTCACGAGTTTGAACACGTGTACGCTGCCGTAAGTTGTCGTAGCCCTATGCTACAAATGAATTCAAACCTATGTAACAATAATAGAAATTACATAATATTAACATTCTTCTACAAGGTAACCCGATGGGAAATAAGTCCGATAACTAACACAGATCTAGATACCTTACTAAAAACACACTGTCTGATTCAGCGTCTAACTTAATTGAAAGTTTGTTTGTTTGTTTTTTTGGAATTTCGCACAAAGCTACTTGAGGGCTATCTGTGCTAGCCGTCCCTAATTTAGCAGTGTAAGACCAGAGGGAAGGCAGCTGGTCATCACCACCCACCGCCAACTCTTGGGCTACTCTTTTACCAACGAATAGTGGGATTGACCGTAACATTATAACGCCCCCACGGCTGGGAGGGCGAGCATGTTTGGCGCGACTCGGGCGCGAACCCGCGACCCTCAGATTACGAAGTGCACGCCTTAACGCGCTAGGCCATGCCAGGCCTAACTTAATTGAAAACAATCTACAATCTTCCCAGCTATTTCCTATTTATACACTGCTGGCCAAAAACTTAAGGCCAATGAACATAAAAAAAATATATGCATTTTTGACATATCTCGAACTGATATCAGAATTACGAGAAGTATAGAATGAATTTAGGAGAAAATAAAGACACACAGTAGACTAACTAGTAATATTTGCAGAAACAATAGTAGACAGTTTTAATAACCGAATGAATGCACTTTCGTTTGCTTTGTCGATGTAAAGAATGCATTCGGTACTGTATGGCACAATGGACTAAAATGTCGATCGTCACAAACGAAACTGCTGCTGTTTCTCCAACTTTCTGGACAACAAAAAAGCTAGAATTAACGTGTCTAACACTTTCACCGAATAGTTTTCCCTGGAGGCAGGTACCCCGCAAGGAGGGGTAGTTAGCCTTATTCTCTCCATTATGTATGTGAGTGAAATGCCATTGTATGGTCCAAATTTCTGCTTCTGTTCCCACTTTGTAGATGATCTGGCTTTCCAAAAAAGCTCCTACACTCTTAACTATAGTAGCAACAAATTTACAACCATGTTTGGAAAATCAATACAAGCGCTCTTAAAACACAAATAATATTATTCATAAAATCAAAAAGAAGAGAAACATCCGCAAAATTATACTTTTATGGAACCCTTCTCCAAGTTGCCAGATCAGCCAAATTCTTGGGTATAACCTACGATTCTAAACTAAATCGGACTAAACATGTAAATGAAATTAGAAAGAAAATTTAGAAAACAGGAAATTATGTAACAACAGGGGTGCTGTAACCGCTAAATTAGGAACGGCTAACGCAGATAGCCCTCAATAGCTTTGGGTGAAATTCAAAACAAAACAAACGCCCATTGGCAGAGTATGCCTGCTCAGCATGGTTAAATGTAACCATATCACATGGAAACAAGCTATAGCAATACAAAATTCAATAATAGCTAAAACATACAGATTTCTATATCACAAACACAACATTTTCACACAATTACCCATACATCCGCATGTTGTCAGACAAACATCAGAACAGAATGGTAGATTACTTTAACAAAAATCTAAACAAAGATGAATCATAACGAACGCTGAAAAACTTTATCATACATGATAATAACAATAGACCTAAATATCTGTCACTACTAAAGCTAGTAAACTTCTTGTATAATCTATGACCACCTACCACTAGACAAACCGGTAGCTAGCTATGTTTATTTTAAGAGTTTATTTACATGAAAATAAGATTAGTACTATGTGTTTTCAATTGATATTTATAGAAGTGGTTATGAGAACAAACTTTTATGTTGATAATGAAAGAAAAAACGGAAGATCATATCAGAAAACTCGACGCTATGCATTTATGGACACAGATTGTAAATGATCACTAGTGTATGCGAGTAACGCACACAGCAATTTATAAAATTCATGAATTTTGTTATATAATTAGTCATATAACTGTACATAAAAAGCACGTTTCTATAAAATACAACATATCTTGTATATCTTACTAATGATGGTATGCAAAATTAAGAAAATGCCCATAAATATAAATTATTATTACATTTGTGTTGTAACATTTTATTCCTAATGCAAATTGCTAAACAGTGATCTCTGGCGTGAAATTAGTTCGGAGAGACGTCATACATCTTGTGACTATATATTTACCAGTTTGTCCTTCTCTAGAATAATTGGATTTAAGTAAAAGAGCGAAGGTGAAAGTATCAAACTGAAAAGACAAGAAGTTCGCAGTTGTTGAAATAATAAGGTTAATTATCAGGTAAGCATTTAAAAAAATAAGGAAATAAAATTAGATTATTCTGAGATCGTTAATGTGGTTTATATGTCCTGCGTTTTTAGTTTTTATGCACTATATAATAATAACATTTTCGCTCTAAGATTATAACTACTAAGTTTCGAAACGTCTGTGATAATGATGCACGAGAATACAGTTTAAAGTATATACTTAAATGTAATTAAATCGTTTCCATATTTCGTTATACTTACATTTACAGTAATACCATCTACTTCCACAATAGGCATGAAAATAATACTTGTTTTCAGTAGTACTGCTCCTGGTCTGGTACAAGTTGTAATGGAAGGTAGGGTACGTGTATATCGTGGTTCGTTGAATTTGGAAGTGAAACAACATTTGCCATATGATGCTAAAGCAGTAAAAACATCAATAGTCAGGTAGAAAGAATGGAATTTCTACCTGTGCACAGCTTAGAAATGATCAATACAAAAATGTTAAAAGTGAGGTAGGCTTATAATAAACTGTTGAATAAAACAGAGCCAATAAGTCAAAGGTTCATGGGTTAAACCATGGATAATCAAGGCCAAGTGAAAGCTTGCGAACCTTGTAATAGTCTTAAAATACACGGCTGTTGTGACCAAAGTTAAAACAAAAAATGAATTTATTTTACTTTGATAACCACAGAGGATGTATTTCAGAATGACTGGTACAGATCTGAACACTTGCTTATTAAGCAGAGAACAATGTGTCGCCCTTTCTAGGTCATCTTCAGGTTAACAAAGAGAGAGTTTGCAACGTCTTGTGAACCTGAAGATGATCTAGGAAGGTCAAAATGCTATTCCTTGCTTTATTATAGAAGTGTTGTTAATACCCATACCAGCTGTTCTGAGATGCATTTCAGTATTCTTTTCTTAAAATCATAACCACAGAAACTCCAAATGAAAACTTCAAACAGTGTTAATAGCTATTTTAATAAATAAATAAAGGAAATGGAGGAAAAGAACCAGAAAAATAAAGAACTAATTTTAAAGTAACAGTATTCAGTATGTGAACAACTGCAAAATCACTAACATTGTGTAATAATCAGCAGTAATACTTTTCAGATGTATTTTGAAAACCAACTTCTCAAAGCTCGTGGCAAGGGTTTTATTCAGTTGTTATACCAATAGATTATATCACGTGTAACCACAAATTTACATAATCTTTTGCACATTGAAAATATCTGTACATCACCACAAGGGAAAACTGATATCAGTCTCGTAATACATTGAGAATCAATCTGATCAGTAGAAAGCAAGTTAATACTTTAATGTAATTCAGAATTTATAGTTAAACTAAATGCTAGAAAGAATGATAAATGAGTGGTAAATATAACTGTAACAAAATAAAATGTTACTTGCTATCTTGCTTCCAAAATCACAGTAGAACTACTAAACATTTGAAATGGTATTTTTGAAAGAATTTTTGAATCCCTGTGCCAATTTGAACTGTAATATGTTTCAGGGATGATTTTCATAAAACCGAGAAAATGCATCCTGGAACAGCTGGTATTGGTATTAACAACACTTTTATAAAGAAGCAGATAATAACATTTTGACCTTTGTAGGTCATCTTCAGGTTCACAAGATGTGCCCAGCAATGGTCAGTTGCAAACTCTCTTTGTTAACCTGAAGATGACCTAGAAAGGTCAACACATTGTTCTCTGCTTGACTAGCAAGTGTTAATATCTGTACCACCCATCCTGAAATACATCCTTATGTCAAGTGGGGTTTTTTATCATCAAGGAGAAGAATAGTCACTAAAACTTCATGAAAGAAAATTTTCAACATTTTAAGTTTGATCATCCATACTTAATATATAAGATATTACATCACAAGAAGACTTAGATATATATTTACTTCCCCCACATGTTTACTGTAAGTGAAGTATATAATATTACTTTAACTATAATTTTATATATGTTACTGCTGATAAGACCTTTTGCTCAGTATACAGTTCTTGTACATTAGCTTCAAATGATTTTTGAAGCTTCACCATATTATTATAATCCATGCTTCCCTGTTCAGTCAGTTTGTCTGATCACTATGTATCTTAACAATAATCCTACAGTATACTTTTGAATGCAAAAAGCTTTGTCATAAAGTTGTCATGTAAAAAGCACACTATGGCTTTCTGCTTGCTTTTCATAGTTCATCAACTGTACAAGGGCTATGGTTTTCCAGTGCTGTTTCAACATTCATAACTCCATAGGTGCTGCATTTGGTGACTTGATCATTTTATAAAGTTTGTATGAAATAAAATAAATACCTGATTATTGCTCTAACTGACTGAAGTAATGCTTCCTTTTTGATGCTATATAGTAGTTAAGGGCATCTGGCTTTTTATTACATTCTGAATAATATAGAGGGTAATTTTAATCTCTTCCATGAATCTACACATGTATAACATTAACAACACATACTAATTAATTTTTAAAATAAGTGGGTGGAGGGATTTAACCTCCTTGAGTTCATTTCCCTATATCTATGCCAACTGATACAATGTTAAATAATAGTTAAAAAAAAAGTAAAAAAAGTGGAGTTTCCTAGATTTTAATTTTATTGTGAAATATATAAATATCTGACAATAGAAATAGAAGACTGTGAATTCTGTAGACATCTTCCCTACATCTAAAACCTGCTTGTACAACACCAAAGAATAGTTACCTATTTATAAGTTAGGAACACAACACTTTAAAAATTAAGATGCCAGATAATTGGTGGTGTGTACTGCCAGCCAGTTGTCTTCATTCAACTCTGCAATTTGAAATTATTAGTAGTGGCAGATAATGTTCAGCAATTTTGCAATAAGACAGGGGAAGGCAGTTTAATAACAATGGAGAATCAAACCTGTGGTCATGAAATTGTAAGACAAATCACCTACACAATTAGTTTTTGGGCCTAACAACATATATTTAATAGCAATATTTCAATTACTTGGATAATTGGAAGAATCAAAAACACCACTTTTGATTAGTTGATTATTTTTGTGGCATTGATAATTTTGATTAATCAACTATTGGAATAATCAAAAGTAATATTAATCAGAAACTGATTTTGATTAACATCAATTGATTAGTTTACAGAACACTAATCACGATAATGATGAATCGTAGGTAATCGATTATGGCAATTAATCTGTTAAATCACTGAATTCTACTAATGAAATACATTACTATTGTAAAATAACACAAGACCATTTAATTTTTGAAGGCTATTCTTGAACTCTCACCATTGGAAAAGTTGAAAATCAAAACTCTCCCTCAACCTATGAAATCAGTGATTTCACTGTTATTCTATTATAAAGTACTGTCAGTGACAACTTATTCCATAAGTTGGAAGAGCTCAACTGATATCAGTTACTTATAAGCATCAGTTAATATCACATAGTAATTACATACCTGTCAACCCATTTTGATGTCTACATGTAGTTAACATGGTAATCTATAATTCTTTTAACTTCCCATTGGTTAGCATAACTTATTCTTAGTGTAACTCATAACCTATAAAACCTTTAAATATCAACAATAACAACATTATAAACAAGAAAGTAATAATAAATATGTGAAATAGTCTTTTTTAAAAACTTCTGTAGTTTCACAGGACATTTACCTTCTTTCAGGAAGTTGGGACATTGGTACGCTCATTCATACACAATAATAGTTGTCACTGAAAAGGACTACCTATTGTTATGATGTAACATTGTTTTATCTCATCAAAATAAAAAAACGATGTGAGCATAAACCACTAAGCAATAAACAGCATTGTTTTGAAAGTATTTATTGGTGAAGAATCCCATTATGTTAGAGATATTATATATCAAATGCTTTAAATAAATATTGTAATGTACACCCAGTATCTTTATTATTCAGTGATATAGTTGTTACTGGTATGTTAATTTGATCCTGAAGGTAGCACATGACTGACAGAAGTTTATAGGCCCTTTGCATACTAACCATCAAATTATTATTATTTAACAATCTGCAACTGGTTGAGTTCATGTATTGAGTAATTTTACATTTTATTCTGTCTTACAAAATTTGGTGTGAAGAATTTAGAATTAATTTGGTTAAGTCACTTAGCAATAAATTGTAGAATTTGAAATATTTTTGCTTTTCACACACAATTTTACTAAGTCATTTCATTTAAACAGTTTTGTGGTCATTGGTTCAGTTTTATAAGAAGCTTGCTTGCACTCTGTTGATTGTATAATTAATGTTAAACTCCAGATTAACAAATGTGACAATTGCTGTAATTTTCAATTTAAAGATAAGGCTTATGGTTGATTTGGTAATTCACCTGTTGTGTATAAATTTACTGACTTCCCCCCTCTTTATCTTTTCAGTATTCCATTCAACATAATCCACAATCACAGTGCATTATTGGATTGATAATTGTTTATTATCTGGGAAGCTTCAACTTTTCTTGTTTGTGGAGGGTGATGTGATTACATATATTTCGATATGCCAGAAAATTTTCTTGTGCGTAATGGATAAAGGGATTAATATTTTGAGGTTAATATGGGTAACATATCTGTGAAACCAGAACAGCTTTGAGTTGATGATTTTCAGTGTATTATTATTCATTAGTGCTAACTGTTAAACTTGATGACAACTGTAATAGGAAAGTTTTTCTGATAAATTTCCAAGTCTTTAATACGAGTTCCCTAATTAGTTTAAAATGTTTTAAAATTTTTTCCAGTCTCATATGTTTAACCCTTAAATGGCAGCCATTATCAGTTGATGCTGCCACCTCCAACATTCCCTTTGTTTAAGGGTTAAATGCCTTAACATGTTGTTTTGAAATACACAACTGATTTAGTTGCAAAGGAAAGTAACTAACCAAGGTGGATAGGTAGTTAGGGTGCTTGACTCGCAACATGAGGGTAGAGGGTTCAAATTCTCATCCCATTCAAACATGCTTGCCCTTTAAGTATGGAGACATAACAATGTGGTGGTTATTCCCACTATTCATTAACTGTGGGTAGTGATGACTAGGTGCTTTTCTTCTAATGTTTTGCTACTAAATTTCAAACAATTAATGAGTAAGTTCAACATGAAACTTTTGTTTAATGGGACTTCTGAATAATGTTGAAATAAAAACATAACTAAAATGTTAAAGTTAAGTAAAATTATAATGGATGGGTGCAGGTTTGTTTTGAAAGTGAAGGTGTGATATTTAAAAGGTTTTCTTAAAATATGGATCAGATAAGAACTATTAATAGCAGTAAGAACTTCAACAGCATGGAACAAGGCAAGACAATGAAAGCTAGCAATTATATTATTGTTAAAAATAAAGATTATCCAAAGATCAAGCTTACCTTAACCTCAATTTCTTTGAAAGTATTATTAAACTGTAAAAACAACAATAAAGGTTTTCATATTTCAATGGTTGTGGACTATATATGGACATAAGTGTTCAATGATTTTTATAAACTTTCGTTAACTAAAGTGTTTTAGATTACATAATCTATTGATATGTGTGTAACATTTTTCATAATACAAGCCACTGTAGTTATGGAAATAGTGTTGAATAACCAATAACTACCATGTCCAAGTGAGGTATATGTAATGATAAAATATATTTTTGTTTCAACAAGTGTTTAAAAATTGTAGATACAGAACTTCAAATTCCTCTTGAATAGGTATGTCATCCAGAAAAAAAGTTCTCCTGAAGGTGATTATCCTTGGAGATAGTGGGTAAGTATTTGAGCAAGAAAATGAGGTACAGTGATTTACCAATTTTTAGGAAGACTTAGGAACAAATAAATCTAAAATATGTCTATTTTGGAAAGATGTTTACATAAACAAAAATCATATAGTAGACTGGATGTACCTGAAATTGGAAAATTAAAGCTCTTCAGTATTGTACTATTTAAAAATGTTACTCACTGTTTCATCACAAAGAACGAACTTTGTGCTGTTCTGTGTAAATTTCTGTGCATGCCAAAAACCCTGAACAAAACTCCGACTAACATGTCAATGTGTATTGTTCCAGCTTATTACACTATGTAAAAACATTTTTACTTTTCCTTGTTCCTGGGCAGAAAGTGTTATTTTCCAATTGCTTATGCCTGAAGTAAATGAAAAAGACGTATTTTTCTCTTCAAACTTTGGTTTTGGACTTGGGAGCGTATAACGAAAACATAATGGGAGACTATATTTGGGGGCTGATATGTGAAAGTGATTTACATTAGTTGCAAATCTGGAAAAACTACTCACTTCCAAACATTTTTGTATAACTTCAGTATAAATACATGTAAACCTTGATTCATATGTTGTTTTATTCAGACCTTATGTAAATGAAAATGTGCAAATTTGCCCATTTTTACACAGAAATTAGGTTAATTTCTAAATTTCATTATCCAGGTCACAAAAGCAAAGTTTTAAGGGAATAATGGTCATTTTCTGTACTTTTACAACATAAACAATTAAGAAATAACGCATACTATCTGGGAAAAAAATTTATGTTACATAGTGTTGTAATCATTATTAGACTATAGCCTTTCATATGTATACAGATTATTACTAATTAGAAATGTTATTAATCTTATTTTTCTTAAAATATGAAAGTAAAGCAAACAATTATTTATTTTAGTCATGATCTTTGCACATGGTTGCTATTTTAAAATTTTGTACATGGAGGATATAAAATGCAATAATTTTTTTTAGGTTTCTGTACATACAGTTTAAAAAAAAACATTAATTACTATATCGATACTATAGAATTCCACTATAATCTATCAAGCATAGTAACTAATTTATATTTAGGTTTAAAATAAAAAGAAATTTTGATAAGACTGAAGACACAATATATCTCCTTGAAATCTTGGTTAGAGAGAATGGGGAGGTCTTCTCACACATTAAAATGGCTGAGAAAACCACCAGGGAGATATTTTAAGTTGTCATTTGGTTATTAATGTACCATATATTTAAGTAAGTGTGTATAAGGTACTATTTACAAAAATAGAGGTGAATGAAGGACAGTTTGATTCAGTATATAAGCCATATATTAGCAGAATGAAAAGATATGAGGCTCTTATTTTATATTCTAGTTTATCAATATTAGTAGTTTGAGTTCCTAATTCACACAAAACTATAGACTTATTATTGACATCACAAACATCTGCTTTTAACCAGTGCTGTATTCAGAATACCATCACAAAAAATTGGCATTTAAAATTTTGATGGCTTAAAATGTGGTTGGATATTTTTTCACTTCATTTTCCATTTCTTCACTGTACAGTAATTTTGGCCAATATAATCTCTCCTGTTATGTTTCTTCTCTCATTTGTGCTGGTATTTTTTAAAGCACTTGCCAATACTGAATCAATCTCCTCTCACACACCCAGTGCAGTTTTTATAGATAGCACTTTGCTGTGGACTGCTGGTTTAAACTGGAACTCTGACAGGGAAGCTTTCTCAAGAAAGAGCATCATTTCTGTCTTTTTTTTTTTTTTATCTTGAAAAGGCTTAAGACACTGCATGAAAGTTTGGGATTTTGTTAGAGCATCATATGGGTTGCATAGCTATTTACCCTTTATTATCAATAACATTTTACGTGAGAGATGATTCCAAGTTTATGTGGCTTTAACCCTTTCTCCTTCCTTCACACAGGAACATGGAAGTCCCTCAGGACTGCATCTTGTCACCTTTTTCAGTGTCAAGATCAATATTATCACTAACCAAGTTCCTCCTACTTTTACAAATGGCTTCCATGTTGATGATGATTTCATTTCTTGTTGGGCATTGAACATGAAATTTATTGAGCAGTAGCTTCAGACTGCTCTCATGTGCTTGTTGGAGAAGATTACAGCAAACTATTACCTTCTCTTCCTCTAAATCTGTTTGTATTAATTTTTGTCACTAACAGGTTTACACCCTGATCTGGAGCTCTGTCTCAGTGGTGGTGTTCTTCCTGTGGTTCCTGAAGGAAAGTTCTTTGGTCTTATCTTTAAGAATTAGCTTATTTTCATTTCTCACATTACAAAGCTTTGTGTCAAGCATACAAGAGCACTAGACATCCTCTATGCCCATTCTTCCACCTTTTTGGGGGTAAATTGATGTTCTTTGTTGAATATCTATTGTACACTTGTACATTCCAGCTGGACTACAGGTCTCTGGTTCTACCAGACCCTCTGCCTTGAAGATGTTGGATATCATCTAGGGCTTCAACTCTGCATGAGGGCTTTTTGAACTTCACCAGCCCAGAATTTGTGCACCAAGTCCCATATATCTCCTCTTCAGCATCAGTCACAATTAGGCACCATTTTAGACATTTATTTTCTATGGGTTTATCTCTGACATTGGACAGTATCATTGATGATGGAGACACACCGTCCAGCTTGATTGTGTTTTTATTTTTACAGACTGTTAGCCTTTTACTTCTATTTAGATTTTACCCAATTTTTAGCTTTATTTCATTTTTAACTTTATCATTTTATTGTATTCTATTTGTATCTTTTTTTTGCTGGCTTTTGGCACAGATAGCCTAGATGCTAAAAGTGGCTAATAAATCAACATTTTTTTCTGTGGAATTCTTCTAGTATTCTGTCTCTTTCTACTTTGTACAGTTAGTTTATACACCCCATTTGGCTCAATTCTTCTTTTATGGGTGATGACTTTATTTTTCATGTCTCTTTTCATGTTCTTCATCTTGCAGCTTCTCTCTCCTCTAGCTAATGACATCCACTATATAAGATCTTGTGAGGGGGGACATGGACAACGTCCAACACATTATCCCATTGCTCACACCACAAGCAGGTTTCACCTAACATGGCTTTTGTCATGGCAATTCTTCCTCTTTACAATGGCTTTGAGGTTAATACTTTTTTTTCTTTCTCTTGTTTCAAGTATCACAACAACCTTTTTTGGTTGGTGATGGAACCTACTGACTGGCTAGTGTTGCATCACAGGGAGTGATTATCAAAAATCTGAATTAATCAAGGAAGTAAGGAAGGTATTAAGCACATCTGTGTCTGTTCATTAGCTGTTGTCAAGATGGGATTTTTTTTTCAAAACTGCTATAGCAATGCCTGTATATTTTATCTTTCAAGCACTTCTGCACACATGAAATCAAATAACTGACAACACTGGTTGTGTGGATACCCAAATATTTGGCTTATGTCTGTTGTCTTTAGTCACAGCAACCACTTGGATTGGTTCTCAGTGTGGGACCTAATGCCAGATGATTATGCCTGATGACAGTGATCCAAGCACCTTGCCAGTGTCCTCTACACACATTTCTTCCTTTCTATTTTTGATAGTGGAGTACAGGATAACCTTTATTTCTCCAGTCTCAAAGTGCTGGGGAAGCTGATATGGAGAGTCTCTCATTGGGAAGTGCAGTCTCATTGATATGAAACTTGGTGAATAGCCCCTTTGTTTCAGAAGAAGGGCTTTGATTTTTACCTGGTAATGTAGTACAGGACACTTTATTATGCATTGAGCCAAGCCATTCTTGGTGGTTCAGTCCAGCTGTTTAGGTACTGGGTTTATCTTGAGGCATAGGTCTTGGATGCTTCTTTCTGCACTTGATTATTGCAATGAGTATCTCCTTTATTTTTCTAATGTGGAACAGCTTGATTTCTAGTTTTAGCCACACTAAACACTAATGCTCAACTGGTTATGTGAGATAGTGGCCATTTTAGCAATTTTTCATTCCACCTACCTTAATGACATTTTAGTATCATACAGAAGTTTCTTGTGGCACTTTTTTTTTTGCTCTGCCTCTTCCAATAACAATGAATATCACAATAACTTTGGGTGAAAAGTACTCCAACTTGAAAGTGATATCTTCCACAGAGTGCTGATCTATTAGGTTACACCTTGCCTTATGGGTGTTGCACCCCATGGGCTTTCCCTTTATGATGCTGTTTTCAGAATGAAGCTCTTTGTACTTTCTTTATCTGTACTGCCTCTCCATCATCTTCAGTGTGAGATTCTAGTTCTCTGTGTCTTTTCACCTCTTTTGGTGAGTACTATATCTTAAGGTAACATTTTTTTACCTGAATATATATTTCAGATATACTTTTTCCCACATCTAGTGCAATTAACTTTTGTCAAGAATGAGCCCTTGTTCAAGTGTTAGTGCTCAAAGGTATTACAGTTCATGAAAGATTTTGCCCTCTTGTTGGTGGAGGACTAGACTATTATATAATTTTCTGGTACAATACACATTGACACTTGTAGATTTGAAGCTTTGTTCAATGCTTATTGTATGTGCAGGAATTTACATGGCAGTACACATGAAGTAATAGCTCTTTGTGGTGCAGAGAGATGAATGTTATAAGATAAGAAGTATGTTAACTTTGCAAGTATTTGATGCATGAAAAGAGCTAGATAAAAACCTTATCAGTATTACTAAGCTAACCCTTTCAATGTGGGCTCAGTGAATTTGACTGACCATATGACCTCTTTGTACTTGTCTAAAGTCTTTATAGATTTAATACTTTTGACTTTCAATATAATGTGTATACTTTATGAAATTTGGCAGTATTTCAGTTCACATTATAAGTCTTTTTTTGTACAAAAAAATTGCATTTTTAGTGAAATATTTTTAATAAACTAAAATAAAGATTTACCCATGAATATATTGTATTTGTTTTGAATGGACCATGTACAAAGTAATTTTTGTTAAGATTAAAAATATTTTATCCTTTTTCAGTTCCTAAAACCTTTTAAATACATTTGATATGCTTTTCTGTTTTTCAGTAAAACTTTATATTTTATCTGTTATTTTCTCTACGCTAACTCAAAATTGGATCGGTCAACTGGTTGACCTCATAACCACCTAAAAAAAGGGAATATCTATAAATCAAAATTGCCCTTTTTTTATTATTATTTCTAGAATGACTTCAAACTGTAAGATGGAACAACATTTGTTTATCTTAAATATCTTTAAGCTTGTGATAAGACACATCAACTTACAATTAAATATTTTGTTATTGTCCTTTGAACCATATCTAACTACTGTCTGAGCCATTATAAGTTGTATCTTGCTTGGGGAACACACAGGTCTTTTTGTGCTATAGAATTACATTACCCAGGAGCTACTACACGCTGTTTGCATGTGTGACAAATAAAATACTTTAATTATATTATTATTATTATTATTATTGTTTATTTTACCTAATCTAACTTTAATGAACCTAAACAAATTTTCATTTTTACATTTTTGCTGCTTTTATAATAAATAAAGAATAAATATGAAATACAAGAAGTAAAGTACTTACCCAATTTCATTTGTCTTACCATTTATTGTAGAGGACATTTAAGCCTACTTTTTTATGCTAATGGTAGTAATTAAATAATGGTTCAAAGAGCATAGACTAACATGTAAAATGTAGATAATTTTTTGTACTTCTCATGATGTTTTACTTTCTAACTCTGCAACAAGAGCTAAGCTAGTCATTAAGATTCTCACTGGAGTGTTGATTAATGTTCAGAACACATTGCTATGCAATACATCATTTAATATATGTAAACCTTGACTTTCTGTTGGCTATATTTAACGTATAATTAAATGTAAGAGAGAACTATGGAAATATCCTGAAAGTAAGACGCTAATCTTCTGTCATGCACAGTAAAAGGTAAAAGATGTACACACAATAAAACATGAGAATGTTAGACTCCTGTTTTTATTTTTCTCATTTATTTGTTACACTGACTTAATGAGTTCAAAGGACACTTCAGGATGTAGCTCTACAGAGAAAGTGTAATAAAAATTATTTATATACTATTTTTCAACTGAACATAACATAAATAAATGTTTTTCAAATGTGCAAACATATAAATATGCTCCTTGTATAATTCAATTATATTGATTAAAGCTTATCCACTGTGCTTTCCTTTATATTAATTTTTCACAAATTAAAATCTTGTTATAAAAATCTTTTCTTTTGTTATTATAGAAATGCAATTTATTCCATGGTCCTTCATAATTTTATACCTTTCACTTAGTCCTTTTTACAAATTGTAGTAATAGTTTTTACCCTTTCATGGTGTTAACTGACTTTCCACAACTCGGGGATAAAAAAAAAAAAGAAATTATATTCAGTTGAGGGAAGGCTATCAGGAAGATTACATTCTCTCATGGAAAGTTGCATTTTCTTATGGCTTTTTTTAATTCAAGCAGTATGTTCACTTTTAGTGGTCATAATTAAAGGAATATGGATGGACCATGCATTCCAAATTAGGAAAACCAATTGAAAAGAATTTCATATTTTTAGTTGCAATTCCTCGAGCAAAGTTAATTCTTTTATAATTTTAAACAGAGGTATATTAGTAAACCACAGTCTTAATTTTTGTTGTGATTTCATTGTCCATATATGTATATTGACACTTCATTTGTTAATACAATTTTAAAACAAGTAGTAGATAAAAAAAAAAAAATTGAAAGAACTATTTCAGGGTAATAAAATTGTTTTATCAAGAAGGCAACTTAAATATTTGTTCAGATCATTCAATAAATCTAAAAAAGTAAGTTATTCTAAAGAAGGTATTTTCATTTCTGACAGGAATAATTGTGCTTTGTATAATTTAGGTTACATGAACACTATAAAAACAATAAAGAACAATAATATATTTTGTTTTTTAACTACTGACAAATGTAATTGTAACTTTAAGAATGTAAGGTATGCTTTAGAATGTGTAAATTTTGATGAATTATATGATGATAAAACAGATAATTTAAGATGATAAATTTACACATTACATGATAGATATCCTGAAAAAAGCCCACTATATATTAGCAAACAAAGAAATGAGTATTTTATTACTAGTTACAGCATTTACATGAAGTTTTTTTTTTAGAAAATGTATGGTGTTTCAATCACTGGTGGAATCATTCTCAAGTACATAAGTTATAATGGTTAAGAATGTTGAGTATTTAAAGCATCATTCAAAAATCTAACAGTGTATTTAAATTCTCAAATTGATGGTGGTTAGTTATGCATATATACATCAGTTTGTGGGAATTGACAATTATTAGTTATGTCTAAACAGAAAACAACTACCAAAAGTGAATAAAGAGGAACTGTGGAATTTATTCTGGCACTAGTACTTCTATGAGGCAAGGAGTATTCTCTGCTCGAGATGGATGCAGTATCTCAATGAGTAATGCCCCTCTAGGTTATTTCTATCAGTTGATGACAAACTTCACAGGTTTTATTCTTCAGATGCCATGTTTTTGGAATGGAGCTCATTTGAAAATTTCTGTTCTAGTCCCTCCATTGTCTTCACTGTCTTCTTGCTCTTTGTAGAGTAGATGGGTAAATAAAAATTTCTGAAGTTAACATTTCCCTCAAGAAAATGCATTTCGGATAAATACACCTCTCTCAGAGAATGAGTCTTTGCTTAGATGCTGGTGCTCATGAAGTTTATTATGCATGGAGTATGTGTTGTTTTCTCACAGGTGGAAGACTATAGTTTAATGATTACATCATAGGCTGGCACATTAGGTATTTATACATGTAGGTGTGGGAGCTTTGTTTAAATGATGTAAGGTAGTAGCTCTTTGTTATGCAGAGAGTTTGAGTATTCTTCTGAAATATCAGGCCATCCCATAAGTAATGTCCCAAAATTGAATACAGGAAGTGTATCATCATTTCTGTCTTTGTAGAAGGCTTTAATGACAAAAATGTGTGGTAGGACATGTATAAAAATATTCAGACATATAAAAGAAACTAACCTAACTCCACTTTTTCTGATCATTAATCAAATAAACCCTTATGAAGGTGGATGTGTCTGAGGAGCACATTAGGCATATAATACTATGGGTTTGAAAAAGGCAATAGTGCAGCAGAAACTACCTGAAACATTCAAAGTGTTTATGGTGTGGAGTCTCTCAATGAAAGAAAATATTGAAGGTGGTTTCAGAAGTTCAGATCAGGTGATTACAGCTTAAGTGATGTGCCACGTTCAGGTCATCCTGTTGAGTTTAATGATGACTCGCTGCTGGCTGCACTTGATGAATATTGTGCTATAACAGTTGAACTAGCACAGAAGCTTAATTCAACCCATTCAATAGTTCACCATCATATGCAACAGCTAACAGAAGCTAACCTTAGAGCAAGAGTGGACATTTGCACTTCTCTGCACTTTTGTAAAACATAACTCACCTTTCTGGGACAGATTAGTGACTGGAGTTGAAAAATGGATATATTATAAAAATGTTAAATGCTGCAGACAATGGTTAAGTGCAGGTAAACTGGCTAAACCACAGCCCAAAATGAATCTCCACTCTAGGAAAGTCTTGTTAAGCATTTGGTGGAATATTGTTGGTGGGATTCATTTTGAGTTGCTGCCACTCAATGTAAGGATTACATCAGACTTCTATTGTCAACAGTTAGAGCACTTGAATGTTGCAGTGAAAGAAAAGAGGCCTGGTTTGATTATTTGTAAAGATAGTGTTACACCAGGATAATGCATGGCTCCATATAGCAAGGATCACATCTGCAAAGATTGAAGAGCTAGACTGGGAAAAACTTCCACATCCTCCTTATTCTCCAGACCTTGCTCAATCTGATTATCATCTATTCCAAAGTTTGCAGAACTATCTTGATGGGTAAAAAAGCTTGAAACACATGAAGATGTCAAACCTACTCTCTCTACATTCTTTTCCTCCAAACCCCAAGAATTTTATAGAAGTGCTATTCAGAAGCTTGTGAATCATTGGCAGGAAGAAATTAATAATAATGAAACATAAATTATTGATTAAATAACATTATAGGCATTTGAAATCCTTTCTCTTTTTCTGAACCTAAAATTGGACTTTACTTAAGGGATGACCTGATATACACACACACACACACACACACACACAATATTAAACCTGTCTTGTGATTCTGAATTAGCTTGCAGCTCAGTTTACTGAGAAAACCTGAGCTAGTCGTGAGAGTCGCGTGATAATACAACCTGTAAAACAAAACTGTGTGCAAAGCATGTGTTAAAATTCTTAGGTTTGATTATACAACAGTCACATGGTAACCATGTGCACACCTTTTGTTCTAAGACTGGAATCAAAGACATCACTAGAAGCTAGCACACAAGGTCTGCTATCCAATTCTATTTGAAAGTGCCTCAAATTTCCATTTGATATCTTAAATTTAGAATAGGAAAACATAATCAATATCATACTGCAACATGAAAAATTCCCACACCTATGGGCCTGAGCCCTAAATTTTTTAAGAAACTAGTTGTGCCTCTGATTGTAACAGTAAAGTGTAAAATTTAAATTACAGTGTGACTGTTATTATTGGCAGTAATATTGTCAACATTATATTTCCTGACACATTGATTGTCATACATGAGAACATTTCATCATTAAATAGTTGGTGTTGAGGCAGCACTTGAATGACTCTGAATTATGCAAGTCTCTCTTATACAATAATGATTTAATAGGTTATGCAAGACACATTTAGGAAAGTGAAAGAAATTGCTTTTAATTAAAGTAAGCTTCTTTCTAACCAGAAGAAAAGAATAACAGGGAAGGTACACACTGTTTGGCTTACTAAGGTTGTAAAGAAGAATATCAGAAATGAATATCATAAGTTTGGGAAGTTTTAATTTGACAGAAAATAGGAAGACTTACAGAACTAAGGAAGTTCAGAGATTTGGTGAAATTTCACTAGGATAGCAAGGATTTTTTTTTATAAGGGTGATAAACATGTTAATGGAGATTGGGGTGATAATGGCATGGTTGGTGTTGAAGGCTATGATATGGCTGAACTTTTAAACATTTTTTCCTCTTTTTACAAAAGATACTAACAGCTTTTCTGACCATAAGCATTGTATGGGAAATGCTAGGACTAACTGGAATGATATCAATATTAGTTTGTTGTTGGTAAATACAAAGTTTTATTGGTTATATGAATTAAAGATCAGATATGCATGTTTATTAGAAGCCAATAGATAGTGTGCAGGTGCCTGAAGATTTGAAGGTATTCTAATGTCACTCTGTATTTTTAAAAGAGGGGTGGAGAAAAGAGTTTATCTTTAAAATATATGCCACTTAGTCCTATTTCTCTTGTGGGAAAAGATTCTAAGTCTAGTAAAATATGATGTAAAAGTAACATGGATTCACTAAAGCCAAGTCATGCCCTAACAATGTGATGTGTTTTTATCTCGTTGATGGAAAGGGTGTACAAACATTTTCATATAGTTTTTGATAAAGTGTTGCACAGAAGATTAGTTAAGAAAATCACTGTGATGGGTGTTGGGGAAAGACTGATTAATTGGATTGTACAATGTTGAGTGGCAGGATAAGAAAAAACAAAAATGTTGGTCAATAGAGTCCAGTCGGACATGACCTTTGTTACTTGTGGTGTATCTCAAAGGTCAGTGTGTATTCTTATTTACACTGATAATATAAGGGCAAAATTAACCAGTGATATTAAATATTTTGGGTATTTTAGCAATATTGAGGCACTATATAGTGATATAAATCAATTGGCAAGTTTGACAGATGCTTGAAAAATACCCTTCAATGGTAGTAAGTGCAAGGTAATGCACTTTGTTTATCATAGTGTGATCACACTTTATGGATGGGAATCCACTGTATAGCTTGAATGGAAAAAGATTTTGCAATAGTGGTAGAAAATTTAAGTCATTTAAGTTAAGAAGGCAGTGCTGTGTTAGTAGTAAAATCAGTAGGAGGCAGTGTTGTGTTGCTTGTAGTAAAGTCGGTACAAGTTTAAGGTGTGCTTAGAAGACATTGATTAAAAGTGAAGAGGTAATTAACTTTATGTACACCACTGGTTAGGTCTCACTTGTAGTTTTATTTAGTCTTAGTGGATCAAGTTTAGAGGAGATCTATAAAGATGATCTTGGGGTATTGAGGGATAGGCTAATATTTCATATTCTATATTGCTCTTGAGAAAAAAGGTAAGAGGTGATATTATTGAAGTTTTCATGTTTGTTCTTGGAGATTAAAAGGGTAAAGGCCTTTGGTTTTACTGTGCTGTATTCCTTAAGATAACAGGATGAGAAGATGCAAGTTTAAGATTTGAAAAAAAACCTGCTAGGCTTTAGTTAATAAAGTTTAATTTATCTGAAATGATGATTAGTTATGGAATGAGTTACAATTGGTAATAGTGAAAGTGGTGCATTTTACAGAAGGTTAAGAAGAGGGTGAATGAAAAGAAAAGTGTAGGTTTAAAGTTTTAGTGAGTGAGAAGTAACAGCTTTAAGAAACTAAATGGTCCATTATTCTCTGTATGCTTTTTTTGCACTTGGCTTAGGTAAACTTGTGATGCCTTCTTATACAAAACCATGCATTTAATTTTAAAAACAAAAAATCACATTAAGTATGATAGACAGGAATGTTAATATTAATGCCTATACAAATGTTTAACTCTACTTTAAACTTGTAAAACATCTGTCTCAGCGAGATGTTTTTGTATTAATTAACCATTGAACTATAAATGTACACAGTCAATTAATATTTCTAATCTTGACAGCATACCATGCATTTTGTCACTATTTTTCAGTATTATTAATTCTTTAACTGTGGGCTTATAATAGTACAGTATAGTGCTAATTGTTAGAAGTAACTTCATGACTGAAAACTGAATAATTTATGAATATAAAGTATTTGAAATTTGTTCAAAAAGTAAAAATTACATTTTTTGTTTTGTAAACAACATTCATGTGTTGAAGAGAAAAATGGGTATATATCTATTTGTGATTTATGAATATATTACAATCTTGCAACAGTTTACACTCATGTTAAAGATTTCAAGAATGAAACTAAAGATGAATGTAATCAGTGATGTCGAGAAAACCCACTTGTAGAGAAATATACATGTTAAAACAGCTTGTTTGGGTTGAGAAAATAATGAGCTGTTTTTACATATAAAGATGAATGTATATGTATGACTTTCAACCAATCTGTATGTGCCATATCCATTGTCGGTAAAGCTTTTTGCTCAATACCAAACTGATTTGGATATAGTAAAAACAGCAATGGTTAAGATGCTGCACCATCAATTTATATGAACAGTTACAACGTTTATGGTGTGAACTAGATCTCGTAGGTGAAGTGTGATATGGTAAAATAAGACAGTATTATTTGATTGTTTTAACACCAGTTATTTCTTCTTATGATTTAATTTTACATTAAGTAACCTTACTCATAATTCAGAAGAATGGACAAACCAACAAGCTAGTCTTGCTGTTAAGATACAACTTTTCAGTAAAATGTTGATAAATATGACATTTAATAACTGATACACATAGTGAAATATTTGTTTTAATATAACTGTTAGCAGTAAAAAATCTGTCTCAAGATGCTTAAAAAATTGTATATTTAACCAAATGTCAGAGAGTAACTGACAATGTTTGTCAAGAATATTAAAATGACAGCCACATAAACAATCTAAGAAATCATTTTATATTTCTTCCTTCCACAAAATGAGTGGATATTTTGATTAACTTTGAGCACATTCAGATATGCAAACATTATATAATTAACAAAGTTTGGGTGAAGCAGTGGATTCTATATAAAAACAAAACTTTTATGCATAAAGAAAGACTTTCAAATGACAATTTTAAATAGGTACAATGAGGAAAAAGAGTCAATAAACATTTAGTCATCAGAATTATGATGTTTGCATTAACTTCAGATGGAAAGTCAACTTTTTATTAAAACTAGATACCCAATTATATTTGCATAGTACTGTCACACCTTAAAATGGTACAAATTTCCAAATGGATATTTGATAGCTGATGTTTTTAACACAAAATAGTTAAGCATAATTGTTTTTATTATTAATATCTTACTGAGATATCACTAGATAAAGGTTACTGAACAGCACAGGTTTCTAAACTTGTGAACAGGTTTAATTATTATGGAAGACAATTTTTGCTTCCTAATGCAGAATTACTATTCTCTGCTTCACTAGTAGTAACTCCTTTTTATTAGCACATTTACTTAAATTTGTTAATAAGTATTGGAACCAGTTAAAAATGTAATAGTATTGAGTAGAGAAATTAAAAGAAGGAAATAGTGAAACTAAACTTATCTGTTTAGTAAACTTTTGTGAGTGGTATATTTCTATGATTGACGATAGTTATGAATCAGTCTGTTAGGCTTTCATATCTTGAAGTTTTGATTAAAAGTAGTTACAACTTAAATGCCACCAAAAGAAGCTTTTAGGTGTGTAAAGAGTAACAATATTTTGAAAAACATGTGAAGCTCACTAAACCCGAGGATATCTCCAACATGCATTTGTTTTAAAATTAAAGTTTAACAGTTATATAAAACTGAATTCTGACTTTCATAAATTTCCTTGTTTTTGTTATTTTAAATTTATTAATCAAAATGTACCTAATTTATTAACTAAAACAATTATCTTTCTGTAACTTGTATGTAGTTACATACATACATTACTGTTATTAGATGAGTTTGTACTGGTCTGGAAATTTTAGATAATTAATGTTTAGAGATATATTTGTATTTGTAATGATTCTCTTATCTGTGCGTCCCCTGCTGGTACAGTGGTAAGTCTATAAATTTACAATGCTAAAATCAGTGGTTCAATTCCCCTTGGGGACTTCGGCAGATAGCCCAATGTGGCATTGTTACAAGAAAAACTCTTATTTGTGGTGTTATAGTAGACATATTTATTTCAATGAAGCTATAGTTCATTTTCTGCCTTTTAAAAAAAGTGCAATAGGATATATAAAACAGTGCTTAGATATATATTATTATACTACAGCAATGTCCCAAGTCGTCATTCCTTGATAATATATATCTGACATTTGGTAGTGTGTTGTATACGTTGGTGCTGTGAAATATATTTTCTTGTAGTAGTCAGTAGCGAAATTTAATTATGTACTGTAACCCTGAGTGTGGTCACTGTGTGAAGGTACGAGTTGTGAGTAGAAACTTAGTTTATTGCTGGTAAGTCTGGAGACTGTGTATAAATATTTTTGTTACTGTCTTTTTATTGTTATAAGTCAAATATCCATAATATTAAGTATTAAACTGAATAAAATCAAATTTTTAAATGTCTTTTTATCAGTAAATCATGGAAATAATAATAAAAAAGACATCCATATGTAATGGCTAAATAGCTTGTATTTTTCACTCGTAGGACAAGTTATACAGTATGTTATCAGTGTATGTATGCCATCATTCACACACTTGAGAATTTTTGAAATTACTTGAATCATAAATGTTATTGCTGTTTTTCAGAGGTTTACTTTTTTAGTAGTACGTAGTAATGTATGTGGGTGTATTAGGCTAATGACTTTTCTACAGTAAGTGTCTGTGACATGTGGGCAATAAATTTGACAATAAATGAACAATACACACTCCTTGTTTTTAAATTAATTAATATGTATATATATATATATATATAAATAAATAAATTAATTTAAAAACAAGCTGGATGGAAATCACTATCTTAAACACTACAGTTCTCTTCTTCTCATCAAAAATCCACTCAGGCCTATTCCATTACTTTACAATTCAGTTTACATGCTAAACTGTTTTTTATTATATGTGTTAGTTATATCTTAAACACTATACATTTTTTCTTGTCTTATCAAAAGCCCACTTGAGCTAGTTCAATTGCTTTAGAATTCTGTTGATAAACCGAACTACTTTTATCACAATAGTATCGCTATAAATAATTCACGAGTTACCATATTTGTATCCTGTGCTTCCAAATAATCACCTGCTTTTCATCAAACTCCACACAGGTGGATTCAATTAGTTTAGGACACCCTTTAACAAGATAAATTATTTTTCTTGTCCCTTTTATACTGTTAATCTTACTCTAACACATCAACCATTAGGCCTTTCACTCCTAAAATAGTTAACTCTATTTTCAAACATTTCTCTCACCAAACTTTACTTATGCATGACTTTCCTTTTTACTCTCTCTTGCTGCTCATCTTGTTGCACCTGATTATACAACGATCATATAGGCTATCTAGAAATCTCTATAGCGTTGACATCAGTGGATTACAAATACATTGTTCAATAGCGTCAACATCAATGAATTACAAACATAAAACAAGTAAACTAATAATACTACCTATATTAAAAGTCTTTTTTTATATCTAATACTGTTAATGATATTGTACTATATACGATTCCTGAAATGAAATATTTCACCTGGCAGTGTTGGAAAAACATCACTAATGAACCAGTACGTTATTAAGAAGTTTAGTAACCAGTATAAAGCCACAATTGGAGCAGACTTTCTTACGAAAGAAGTTATGGTAGATGACCGATTGGTCACTATGCAGGTATGTTTGTTAGAATGATAATACTGTTTGTATAATTTTAGTTTATAAGTAACAAGTTTTATTTTATGTGTAGACTTGCAGTATGTAGTAATTCGACAGAACTACTACACTGTCTTTTACCATGTAAAGTTTTTTGTTGACTGCAAAGAATATGGTTTAATAGTATGGGCATTTAAAATAGTATATAGATTACTTGTTTGGAAAGTTAACATTTCGGAGATGGTGTTGTGGATGTGGTTAGTTGTCATCCTTGTAAAGTAATTTTCTTAGATAAGTTACATATTATAACATTTACTCTCTAACAGTTTATGCTTAACCATGTTTCTTTTGGATTGTGGGCTTTACTCGTATTGAGGGTTGGCTAGACATGTACATCTTCTAAAATGTATAATGGAAATTAGTGTTGATGTACATGTAGATATGTAACTGTTTAATAATGGTTTAGGAACTCTTCCTGGTTTAATAGTTTGTCATGATCTGTATACCTAATTTAATCTTTAACTTGTGTAGACATGTTTCTGAATTTCTTTTATTATCCAGACATAAGCCTATAATTCCAAATGTAGAAGCTGTCCAGTCTCAGGAAAAGTCTGAGTGATATGTTTTGTTATATGAATAAAGATTTAATTATCCAATCACCTTGTTCTTCATGTCTGATTTCTTAACTAGCTTCTAGTGTGTACTGTAGATACGTCATACTTACCTATTGAATATCAGTGTATATGAATGTTGTAAAGTTGTTATAAAATTTGTTGTTATAACTAACATTATTCTGTTGTCATTATTCTGGAGTTTAAATATGCTTCTTTACTTGTTTTGGTCATGGAAGAGCATTATTTAAGAACCTTTAAAACTTGTGTTAAAAAGAAGAAGTTGCTGATGGGGTGAGGATTCAATCTGAGCACTAAATAGGATCTAGGAGAGGTTGTTCTGGATGAAAAATTTTTGTGAGCCATAATAAGAGTTATGGATACATTAACAATCCATTTTTGGAACTCTGAGATTTAAAGACTGTTAATAAAACACAGGTTGTTGCAATTTGACCTATATTGATTATCTCTTGCATATGAGAGCATGTGGCAAAAAGAATGAATTATTGTGATTGATAATATAGTGAACATCCATGGTTAAATAGGAGGAGTTTGAAGTTCCTTAAGGCTTTTTCACTAGCTCCGACAGTGATCGTAGAGATACTTTGAATCAGTCATAATTATTTTGTCCAGTTGCACACACATGCTGATGATACTCATAGAAGGTAATACTAATGAGTATTTTTACACAATTTAACATTGTGCTGATGATGCCCCATGTGCAAAGATGTGTGATTATAGACTTGTAAAGGATGTGGAAGACTTTCCTTGAACCTGTTAATGTGTTAACATTGTAATGGAGACATTGATAACAGGTACTTGTCTGCACCACTGTCCCATAATAGTGATGATA
The DNA here is from genome assembly GCF_004210375.1 of Tachypleus tridentatus. Classification (NCBI taxonomy): domain Eukaryota; kingdom Metazoa; phylum Arthropoda; class Merostomata; order Xiphosura; family Limulidae; genus Tachypleus; species Tachypleus tridentatus. The sequence goes on along the minus strand of NC_134833.1, from coordinate 41,843,357 downwards.
TGAAGCAGGTTAACAAGCCAGTGTTTAACCTATGGTCAAGAATGAAATTGGTACATGGAATGTATAGACATCACATCAACTTATTCTTAGTCTACATGGTTCTATGCTCAGTGTCCTAGAGCATTTGGATGACTAGCAACAGGACAAATGGTACACTGCTGTTACTGAATTTACCGTGGATTTGACACTGGAGGACTGAAATCCATAGGGTGGAGTTTCAAAGGCTTAGAGCTATAAAACAAGTGAATTATACAAATACTCTGAATAGGTACATGTTTCTGGATATTTTACTAATTATAATGAGATCCCCATCAATAAGCTTAGTTGCTGAACAAACCCATCTTGTAACTTGTGTAATGGAGATGGTTTCTATACAAACATGGCTCAAAAACTGTATGCTGAAGCAGAAATGAAGCTAAGGTAGTAGTATTGCAGCAGTAAACTACTTCAAAACATCTTTTAGGGTCTGATTGGCCCCAAGGCTCAATTAGAACATCAACTGACAGCTCCATTGCAACAAATACCATAATGCATCCACCATGATTCTAATTGAACAGTGCTTATAAGGCTCAGTTGACATAGTTAGATCACTACCAAGCAAGATTTGAATTCTCAAGGGTGTTAAGATTATAAGGGAAGAATCTGCTGTTCTAACTGTAACTGCCTCATCTTTTATGAGTGAAATCAAAGACAAATACCATACCACCCCTAATTAATGTCATTTTGTTTACTAAAATGGTACCTGGGATTGTTATATGAGGTGAGATTGAGATCCTTAAATTGTTTTCTTTTGAAAAAAGAACAGTTAGAGGGAATAGGATTGAAGTGTTTAAGACTGTAAAGGGAATTGATAATGTTGATGCATCAACATTTTTCATACTTAACAGACAAGTACAGAACTAGTGATACAAATATAGGTTTAGATAAGGTAGAAGCTGTTATGAGCTGAGACAATTTTATTTTTCAAATAGGATGGTTGACCTATGAAATGTGTTGACTTTACATGTTATGTAGGCAGTAAATTTGTCTGAGTTTAAAAGAAAGCTTGATAGGTATATGAATGATAAGGGCTCACTTTAGTTTGGTGTAGAGGATGGAACAGCTGAGATGGACAAACAGATCCCTTGTTGTCCCTGAACATTGTTTTTGAAGCATTGATATTAGCCATCCCTACGATTCCTTTCTTTTTTTGAAACAGTTTTGTTTTTTTACTTGTATATCAATGATTTATCTGAATAACTTTTGTGGCATGATCTGGATTAAGCAAATGAATTGTAATTATTACCAATTTTATTCAAGTCTTTTAGAAATCACATTTCTCAGGTAAGAATGAACAATGCAACATTATTTTAATTTTAGCAACAGTTATTATGTATAATATATTGTCATATATATATTGCCATGGATCAGAAACTGCAAGTGACATTATCTGTTTGTTAGCAAGAATTTCTTGGTGGCAAATTATGAGTATAAAAGTATGTCTCTGATATTGTCTTGGGAATTTCACTTGCCACATGAAGGTGGTTATATCCAATCTTGGTTGAGATTGCTGTCTCCAAGATAGACCTATTGTGGAAATTGTCAGTTACACTCATGCAACAGTTAACTGCAGCTCTGCAAAAAAAAAACCATCATTAGGCCTGAGAACAATTGACTCTTAGTAGGTAGTGGTAGGTAGGTAGTGCCAAATGTGAACTGGTATTCTATGATGTAGTCTAGTGCAATTTTTTACTGTTTTCTGTTTGGAATGTTAGCTGTCTCTATGTTGGTATCTTACCAGTGTTAACCTGTAATTATGGATGACTTGTTTTTCAACTTCAGTTGTAATTACTACTTAATAGGTAATAAAAAGTGAAGTAATGCAGGGCAGCTATGTAACTAGTCACAGCCAATACAACTTGTCCAAGTGAGAACATACAGCTTCTTGAACTTGAGTTGATAAATGTAATTACGATTCAAACTCAACACAGAGACACGAACTCAGCAAATTGTTAAGGAAGTGGATAATGTATTTTCAGGGTCAGGTGGTTATTTGGGAGAGACAGTAATCATTTAATTATGTAGGAACAGTTAAAGAATTTTCAATAAAATACTACGGTGTTTGAAGTGCTGAGAACGTTGCCGTTGCTGTGTGTTATAGTATTTTTTCAAACATTACTTGTTTTGTAGATAGCTCTTTATTCAAATGAAGTGATTAATGAACTTCCAAAATTTGGAAGTTTGTATAATGATCCTGAATGTCTCTATATTGTACAGTACTGCCCATGTCAGTTGCATGGTAAGTCAGACAGGTTGTCTTACTAGCTGGTGAGAAAGAATGTTTGGTTATTAGTAAACTGTATAGGTGATGACAGTTATGTTTGTTGGAGGATACCATTAGTAGTCCTGTTTGATTTATTCTCTGCATACCTTATCCTTGTATCAGCTGTTTATTGTAGAAGCTTGACAGTTACCTATTCTGTATTAATGTACTTGAATATCACAGATGTGGTATCCCATCTTAATATTTATTAAGGTTTTAAACATTCGAGGACCTTTTTATCTTCAGATTTTCCTAAACTAATTTTCAGATATCACTAGAGAAAATACAAGTACCATCATTCAAAATATTTTCACTCTGATCTAGCATAACTTGTTGTCAGTCATCAACATTTGACCACACACTGGTCATAAATAAAATACTTTCCTTGATCACATTGTTTGAATCAGCTACTTGACAAGCATCTCTGATTGTTTTCCAGAAACTGTTAGCATATATAACCTGGTTTTTCCACATCAGTGTTATTGAGAAATTAGTAGAAGATCTTTGGTCTTTATGTCCAGCTTATTCATGTATCAGAATGTATTATTAGAAAAATTGATCATGTTTTATGAGTTTACATTTTTTTGTTTATGTTGTAGATAAGTAGCAAACAACAGCATAAATTTCAGCACAATAATGACCATAATTTTCTGCTAATTTGTGTTTCATTAGTACTTTATATATCTGAACTTACAAGTTTTGATTTGCTTTAGCTATTATATCTAACAATCTAATCAGCTGATATCAACTCAGATTCCAAACCTTCAGCATTGTCAAAATCTGACATGTGCCACTAATAAACTTTATTGTTCTTTTGCCTAATCATTTCTGATAATACCATTGTAGGGTTCATTTGATAATCTGTTAACAGGAACAGTGAGCAATGATGGCTGAAGGTGTCATGGGGTGCAGTCATTAATTTTTATTTGTATAGTTTGTTTTCTGATAGAACTATATATATATATATATATTTAATATGGAATTTAAATGTTTTAGATTATCTTGTTTTAGTCCATTAAATAATGTAAGTGGTTAACTGATATTTTATAATTTTAATATTATCTTATTAAAATATCTACTTGAATGATTTGAAGGTCAATGCAGTATATAATTTTAAGAATGTTTTGTTTTTATCACAAGATCTGGGACACAGCTGGTCAAGAACGGTTCCAGTCTCTTGGTGTAGCATTCTACAGAGGAGCTGACTGCTGTGTTCTGGTGTTTGATGTCATGGCTCCAAATTCTTTCAAGTCTTTGGACTCCTGGAGGGATGAATTTCTCATTCAAGCATCACCCAGAGATCCTGAAAATTTTCCATTTGTAGTAATTGGAAATAAAATAGATCTGGAAAATAGATTGGTAAGTGAAAAAAGTCTTAATCATTAAGAGCAAGTTAATATGGGAAACAGACTGATATTTATTGAAAACATGTTCTAATCTTTGAAAGTAAGATCTATAGGTTTAAGAGATTTGGTAGGTTAGAAATATTTTTGTAATAGTTTAATATGAAACATACAAGACTTACTGAACCAGAAAGTCTTTAGGTAACACTTGCATTATAAAGACGTATGTTTTTAAAGTAATATGAGTCATAAATTATCTATTGTTGTAAGCAGCATACCAGTAAGACTGTTTCAAATTGTGTTATGCCAAAACCTTCAGTGGAAGAATATTATTTAGATGTGATATAATATTAAAAAGTAAAACAAAATTCCAGTAAGCTCACCCAAAGGTTGTGTAAGATTATTCTATGTGTCTGGTATTCAGGCATTATTTTGAGGCCTCTTCATAATCTTTGTTATTTATGTAACATCTGTTATAATACTACTCAGTTCTGTCTGTCCTGAAACTGCATGTGCACCATACTATCTAAATGTGCTTGCATGTACACTACAAAAGGCATACATTACGAGACATTTTGTATAACAATATATTAAAAGTTTATCAAAGTTTTTAAAGGTGTAATATTAGGTTGTAGAATAGCATGCATTATAAGTTTTCATTTATTGATAGTATTACATACAGTAAAGGTTAGCCCTAAATAAACTAAAGCAACACACCAACACAAGCTACAGTGTTAATTTGTTTTTTGAATATAGGCTATATTTTTTTTGAAGACTTAACTGATGTTAAGCTTAAGACAAGTGGATTTATGGATTTTGGTATCTGTGATTGGAATTATTGTGTCATTTTAGAGATCCTGTATTTAAAGAAGTGTTGTTGCAATAAATGTACTAATTTGGCTGTGAATGGTTTGTGGGTTTCTGTTGGTACAAACATTTGGAAGAACAAAATAACAGTTTAAACATTTTTGAATATTGTGTTGCTTAACAATTTTGGCAGCTTAAGTGCTATGAACTTGTTTTAGAATAGTTTTATTGTGGACAATATACCAACAAGGGTCACTTTTAAAATTTGATATGAAAGCAGAATATATGAAATTGTGTATAAAACAAGAATGTGCAATTCAAGACCTATAGATAAAATCTGCTTTTTAAATAATTATGTATAATAAATATCACTTCCAGGTGTCTACTAAACGGGCTCAAGGATGGTGTCAAAGTAAGAACAACATACCATATTTTGAGACAAGTGCCAAAGAAGCTATTAATGTGGAACAAGCATTTCAGACTGTTGCAAAGAATGCTTTGGCTCAAGAAACAGAAGTGGAGCTTTACAATGAATTTCCAGATCAAATAAAGCTGACGAATGATCCAAATCAAAAATCAGACGGGTGCGCTTGCTAATTTATATTTTTCCATTTTTGCCTTATGTGATTTAATAAAAGTAAAAAGTGACTAGAGGAAGGTTATTCTGTGAGGCATAGTTTGATCGAAAAGAATTACTATTCCCAACTTCATTTACACGTGTCTGCTCTTTGTCTGAGAAAGGCCACTTAACCTTTATTTTATATCCTAAACAGTGCACCCTGTTTGTACTACAATCAAAATGTTGTACAAGTAATGAATATCTTGTATTGCTTCTTTTTTTAACTTCATTTGGGGTGTGCTTGTTATGTCTTCTTCCTCGATCATAAATGTGAAAAATATTAAGTGGTCTCAGATTGTGACATTTATAAACATAATGCATCTTTAGTTTTATATATATAATAGAATCTTTGTATAGTGAAATATTTCTTTATATTCTATTTGAATATTTAAAAATCTAAGTTTTCAAAATTGAAAATGGAACAAGTTCTATCAAATTTTCAGTGTTCTAATAAGTGATGCTCTAAATACTTGTAAAACAAACAAATTAATTTTAAACAATTAAACATTATATTTTGCATTTTTGGATCAATTCAAATAAATTTTTAAATGAGTACACGGTTGAAATAGTTATTAGTTGAGTGATCTACACATTTTTATAAATAAGTGGTTGAAGCTTTGCACTTAAAAATTGATACAACTGAGTGGTTGTTAAGGAGAAGGTATATAAATATGTAAACTTATTCTGAACAAGATGTATAATTTTTATATACACATATATATATATTTTTCCAGTTCTTGACTCTGATTCATTCAGTCAAAGTGTAATAAAAATACTTTTAGAGAAAGATATTTGTAATGTAATCAGAACTGAATTTATAGCTAACATATTAACACTAGTCATGAAAAGATTTTTTTGCATAGGGAAAGCAATAGACAGTATGCAACATCTGTTTTGTAAATTAAGAGGTAATGTACTGTTAGTAATTGATATTAAACCTGAAGATAAAATAGATGAATAGATTGTATGAAGTGACAAAGCAGAATGTAATAAAGTAAAATAGATGTATTCATTCCAACATGAAGCATATTCCAGAATGTTATGAATACCTAAACAGGCAATAGTTTTATCATGAGAGTCACTGTTGTATAATGTACATTTAAAAGAAATTATTCACTGACGTGCACACACACACTTTTAACCATTAACTGTTAGAAGAAAGCAAGTGAATGCATTCCTGCTGGTGGGTTATTTGAAATTATATTTATCAACTTCAAAGAGCCTGTCTGAGTCAGAAGCAACTTGTTAGTCTGAAGCAAGTAATCAAGTGGGTAAACACAGGTGAGTAGCAGTATACATAGCTATACTTTCTATTCTATGGAGTTCAGTAAGTTTAATTTGATGACATTAAAGATATACAGCCACACTCATTGAGCAATTAATTATAATGGAAATGGTAGAACCTATATGTACTTTTCTGCCCATAGCAACTACAGAACTGAGTAAAGCTCTCTAAGTTAGAGTGAAATAACATGACTTTTTTTTTTTCAGTTTAATAAGTTAAACATAAATCAAGAAGTTTAATTTTTGTAATGAAAGTGAGAGAAATAAACCCATTTTTCAGTTTTTTATGAACCTAAACTGGGAAACAATAACATGTATTTCTGATAAGTTAAAGATGACATGACATTTAGTATACCCAAAAGTAAGGTAATTTAATTTGGTCCGAGTTTAAGCTGCAGCATGAAAGAGGTTATATGAAGAGTTTTATGTAGCAGGAAGAACTTCAGACCACTGAATGAATATCCAAGGGGTCAAGAGAGTGAATTTTATATGTTGAACAGCATAGAGTACTCCGAGTTTTAAATGTCTAGAAAGGTGTAGAATTATTATTCAATGTCATGAAACATGTTTTTGAGTATAACCAAACTGTTGGAGATGTAATGTTTTGCTGTTCCAGTATTCTTCCCAAGGAAAGCAGTCACTGCTAAAATTAAGACAGGAAGTTTGTCTGTACAACTGATAAGGCTAATTGACCAAGAGCATAACTTTTAGTGGGTTTACATTTTCTTTTCTGGATAAAATAAGAATAGCATTTCTTATGAATATGAATAACAAGCTGTTACAATAGAAGAAAGGATGAAGAATTAATAGTAAAAAAAGTTTTAAAGGATACACAAAATTTCAAGTGAAGGCTGGTTTATAATTAGTCCAAGTTTTAAGTTTACAATAAGTTTATTTAACATTCAAGTGTTTAATAATTTCACCATTACTGCTTCGATTAAGAACTTGGCATTCTGAAAGAATCAGACGTATGATCTAGAAAGTTACACATAATGGTGTTATTAACAGTTTCTCTTGAGTGAGATGTTTTACTATATTGTTTAAAATATTTATTTTAGAAATACAAGTTTAATTTCTAGTAGTAATAAAGGTTTTTTTTTTTTTGAAGCATTCATTTTTGTATTTAAGCTTTTAAATTCAGCTGTCATCCACCAACCTTCAGGGACTAGTTTTATTATACAGATACATAAATCTTTATACCACTTATGAGATGAAAAGGAAAACTATAAGGTACTGATAAAAGTAAACCTCAGTGAAGTTTGTGAACATAATAGGAGAATAATTGTTGTACAAAGTTTTGTGAAACAGTTTTATTAAAGATTACAAATATAATTGGGGAGGATTTCAATCAGAATATAAAGTTATTAAAGATGGAAAGTAGTTTGATCACATACTCCAAGAAATAATAAATTGGTTAACTTGGAAATAAAGAAGCGATACAGTTAATATAGTTTATCCTATGAGAGAAATGGTTATGCAAGTAGACTTGTGATTATTAAGAGAAATATAAATATTAGTAATTATATGCTTACAGAACGTTTAACAGATTCATTAAGTATATCTTTACAGTGGTGGAAAGGACAGTGCTTGCTTTTTTAAAATCTACATGAAGGAATTTCTACTGTACACTTGAACCTGAACAAATTGGCTTTTGGAAAAGTGAAACATAAATGGTTACTATCATACTTAATGCTATTACAACAATAAATATCTGCTATAACCTAATCATTGTTAAATTTGATGTTCTGAGGAAAATAACTTGAAATACGATACAGATGTGCTCCTGCTTGTATACAACCATGTTTTCTGTAAACTGTAATCTTTTATGAAAAATCAGTTGTATTATCATTCATATAATGCAGTAATGTTCACAACTAGCATATGAGGGTAGGTGTGACGTTATTAACTGGAAGTAGTCTAATCATACCATCCCTAACATTAAGAACCAGGGTCATTCCTAGTGGTTGCGAGTCTGAGTTGCCTTTACATTTCACCCACCTTTGGAACATTTTAGCACTAGGTAGGAGGTTCATTTGAGTCTCTTTTTGTATTCCTACTTTTGTTTGGTGAAGAATATTTCCTGTTTGAGATGAATGTAATCTCCCATTGAGTGATGGTATGTATTACTTCACATGAAGGGTGTTACTCTCCTATTGGTAGATGAGTACAATTTAATGCGTATTGCATTGTTTACTGGCATAGTACACATTATGTATAGGGATGGGGGTTTTGATCAAAGGCTTAGTTTATCCACTTAAACTTTTAGTGGTAGTGTGAGTTTATTAGCTGAGTGTTTTATAGATAAGTGAAAAGCCATCAGAAATCCATTATTTGCTAAAGAAAATGTTAACCTTGCAAAATAATTTAGTTAAATATGATATTAAAAAAAAAAGTCTGCCAATAGGAAATCTTGATTTGCTTTTTACTAGTGAGTACCTCTGGGGATCAGTATGTGAATCTCTTGCTCTTTTTTACTTGTATTGATAAAGGCATAACTAGTAGAATTTGCTGGTGACAAACACTTGAGTATTCCTCGCCATTTTGAGTATCTTGAGGTATTGCAGAATGATTTTGATCAATTGTAAGTTGGACAAATATTTAGCAAATGGTCTTTAATTATTTTAAATGAAGCTAATGCATTTGAGTTATAATTTTAGCCATTTATAGGGTAGATTGGAATGCCATCAGTAGCATGATTGAACAAAAATATTATGGCATAGTGGTGAATAATTCATTCAGACCATTGATGCAGTTCTCTATTGCTAGTAGTAAAGCTAATATAATTTTATGGTGTATTTATAGAAGTATTGTTGACAAGTCAAAAGAGAGAATTGTCTATACAAATCACTAGTTAGGCCTCATTTAGAATACTGTTTATAATTTTGGTATCCTTATCTAAGAAAAGATATGCTTTGGTTCAAAGCGAAGCTACTAGGTTGATTTTGGAGGTATTTTTTATACATAATTACGATAACTTATTTTCGCATGAAAAAAAAATGGTAAGAGGTGCTGTCATTGAATTTTATGATACTATAGGATAAATGCTGCTGATCCCTTTGTGCTATGTTCTGAATACAATAGGATGAATAGAACAGAAGAATAAAAAAAAAAAAAAAGCTATGCCTCAGTGAGGACAATTTTATTTTCCCAACAGATTGATTGACTTACGAATTTTCACCAGCAGTAAGGGAAGCTAGTATTTCACTGGTGTTTTGAAGTGGAATTGATAATTTACTGAAAAGTAAAATGTGGGTTCACATTTTTAGTTTTGTTGAGGGTGTGGTTCTATCCATCATATGAAGTTTAACTTCTCTTAACATTAACTTGAGTATTAATTGGGAATACTTCGTGAACCTTTAGAAGTGCTTGGAACTGGTAAGATATTGGTGGGAGATTCTACTTGATTGGTGATGGGTTAGTTTTACAGAAAGTAGGATTACCTTTTTGGATCATCTTCAAAGAACTGAATAATTTGACGTTGAAAGTCAACGTCTGTAAACCTACTGTAATGGAAAATAGTCACAAGTGTAATCATCTTTATTACAAGCAGGCTGCTTTGGGCTTCTTGAGCGATGTTTTTCCTTAAGTTTTAAATTAAAGATTAAATAACGTGTTATGGATAAAATCTCGAGCTGTGTTTTAATCAAACTTTAAAAGGATACTGAATTTCTCATTTTTGAAACTTTTGGCAAATTAAAATATTTTAAGGATGAACTTGTTTCAAGCAACTTTTTGAAACGGATTCCTTACATGATTTGACGTTAATTATTTTATCCTTTGTTTTATAAAAAAAAATACAACTTAGTTACAAACCATTTACATTTCCTCCCCCTGTCATCAATAAAAATGAAAAATAAAGTATACGTCTAAGATGTAAAAACATGTAGGTTGTTAGTTTTGAGACAGTTTATGATTTCAACAAGAAACGTTGATCTTTTAATTTGTAGCCTAGTTTTGCAAGACTTTTTGGTTTTTGAGATAAGCCAGTTTAAGAATCGTGAATAAACAAAGATTTTTGGGCAGACTATTATTAGTTTCAATTTGATATGATTGATTATATATTAATTCATGTGTTGTTTTGTCGAGAAATACGCAAATTTGTTTGTGTGGGATTTTCAACAAATAAAGTTGGATCATATTTAAAGGCCATTCTTACAGTTACATGAGTGCCAAGTCAGATGTTCACCCACTAAGAGCTCCACCAACCTTTTTTCTGTTTTCCTCAGAGGAGTCGATACATCCATTCATCCCGCAGAAATCGGACAAGCCATAGAAAGCCAAAGCCAGATCAAGATATATGCCGCCAACAGAATTTTCTCCAAAAATTCCAGTCAACCTACTAAATTCATCAAGAAACACAGTGCTAATTACGTTTTACGTAACGGATGCTACTACAATATATTTCATTATAGTGCCGAACGCCCCTGTCATCGTCCCACTTAAAAGCCCAGACACCTAAACACCTCAAACTGACGTCTTATCACAATCTACTGATTCACCACTTAATCGACAATCAGACAAGGAAAACAAGCAAAGTGTTCATGTTACTCCCTCGTGAAACAAGCTGCCAATCAGTACAACCAGTAATATACCGACATTTACTAAGAAAAATGACAACTATACTCAAACTGTCCACGACATGATCTTTCAACAATGACCGAACCAGACAAAGAAAAGCAACAAAGCCAGTCAGAGATTATTGAATACCTAACGTATAAAAACCACAAGTCAGACTCAAACCATGCAGGTTACAACTACTTATATTGCTGTTGTAACAGACAAATTTGATGCCAAATCTCAGCAGACACAAATTAGTTTTCCAAGAAGACACAAGTCAACTACGACAGTGGAAGAACAACCTGAGGTTCCATCTCCTCTTCCGCTGAATACCATATTTGCGAAACATTTCCAAAAAGTACGACTAGAGGCTCACAATGGGAATACACTAGTTTTCCTCGATTGTTCCCAGTTTTTCTCCCAGTTCTATTTATTTGCATTAAGTCCTTATTGTTATTTGACTATTTAGCCCGGCTTTCTTCAGCTATCACAGGGCACGGTCAGCGTAGGTTATTCGGCGCCCTGGCCGTGAAAGTGGGTTTTCTCGGGGATAATCCCGTTTCTCCTCACAGCAAAATTTTGGACGTTTCTTTACCCAAGCCCTGAAAAGGCCTGTTTTTCTAGTAATTAGTGTAGAATCTACTCTAACGCGATTCCCAAGTCTGTTGACGTGTTCTTTCTGCATCCCCTTGTTTGTGACATCATGTCTACAACTACAAGCAAAGCTCTATCTTCTTAACTTCGTCTGGCTTGACAAGACTTCTTCACAGCTATGTCCGACCTATTCCAAGATGACAACTAAACAACCACCAAGGTAATTACCGTTATTGCTTTTATTCGGTATTGCCAATTTTCTGAAAGTATTTCCTCTCAAGTTATGCCTAACCTCTGAACACGCATGGAGCTGAAGAGAAACAACAGTTTCTGAGCGCCCCTGGTTTGCCTTCTGGATTTTCTCGTGGAGGTTTTAAAAACCAAAACTACTACCATGATAAATTTGAAATTTTGAATTTGGATTACATAGTGCCCCTTCCAGTACAGTGGTATGTCTACGAATTTACAACTCAAAAATTAGAGGTTCAATTTCCCTCGGTGGGCTCAGCAGACAGCCTGATGTGGATTTGCAATAAGAAAATACAAACACAGTTACATGAGACTATTATTATTTTCATTTTGATACAAGGGAATAAATATGTATTGTTAAATGACTGTAGACAAACTGTTATAAGCACAAACAATTTTAACAACAAGAAACTGAATTCCACAAGCATTAGCTGATATTCACATATTAATTATTTTAGTGTATTTTCCGATCATAAAATTTAAAATGCATCATTAGTACTTTTATTTAAGGGTTGAGTAAGACCGTTCATATAATACTCTTCTTATAGTGAAAAGCTGTATTTAACAGTTTTGGGGAGAATAATAAAGCAGTGCTAATCAATATTATTGTAAACAAATTTAATATGCATTGTAAACACACTTGGTATGTTCTGTTTCTCGATAAGCATTTAAAGTTATTTGGTATGCATTATTTCGTTGATGGAGAAACATTCCAAACTATTTTCTGTGGGAATGTTTTTCTCATTGGTGGATTTTTTTACGTTATCTGGTGAAAATGATCCGAAGTTAAGGCAAAAGGCAAGGTAAACGATAACAAATTAATTTATTTTATCCTGACGTTTTTTATTGCAATTCCCTTTATTTGTACACAGTTGTAACTTGTTCTCGGCCTAATTTTACAAATGACACTAACTATGCTAAATAATGCAAAAAATGAACATAGTTTTAAAAAGTAATTCTATATGCGCGATAGTTATCAAATCGAAATATTTCACAAAATTGTTAAAACACACTAATTTACTCTACAAGTTAGAAACAACTCTGCTACTTACCCTCTACTGTACTAGAAAACTTAATGTCAAACCCCCAGAATTTTCTAGGCCTGTACAGTGGCGTAACTAGCAAACATTGGTCCAAATGTATTTACACACACACACACACACACACACACACACACACACACACACACATTAAACATTAACTAAATGAATGTTACAGAAGCAGACACGTACACATAATTTCATAAACACAAAAAAAAAACATAAAACGCACTCCTTCTCCAACTATGTATATACTAATGTTCAAGACACGGTTCCTCTAATTCCTAATATTACATAAAAGGAAATCAATTTTAAAAAATCGGCACTGAATGGCCTACCAAAATATGGCTTAAAGACCGCCACACACCGAAAGTTAGCTCTCACAAATAAATATTCTTCACTTATTAATATACTTCAGGTTTTTTAAAATAATAAAACAAATCCTTTCACTTTATTTCGTTAACATATAGAAAATATTATAATGAACATTATATTCAATTAATATAAAATATAAAAGACTAATAATTTTTGACGCAACTACTTCAAGATATACAAACTCCACAATTGATATTTTTGCAGTTTTTCAAACTAAAACAAAACAATTGTTGTGCAGGTGAAAATATTTATATATCTTCAGTGTTTTCTTTTGTATTATTGTTTAGGCTCCTTGAAAGTGCAGGCCCCAATGATACTGCATTGGACGCATTGGTATCATTTTATGCCCCTGGGCCTATATGATTTTAACTTCGTCATTATGAATCGTAGTTCCCTCAAGCTACCAAACAAATTACAACATGAAAACTATAGCTTACAACAGTATGTACTGTTTTATTAAGGAATAAGTAAAAGTAACTGGTGTTGTTTTTCTGAGAAGTATGCAAACTTATTAGGCATGTTACACTACAATAAACTGTCCATTCATAAAGGATTTGGGGGGATTTTTCTTCTGAAATCCATTGTATAGTGTTTTATTTATTGTTTTCGCTGACTGTCCTGTCAGTGGGAGAACTTTTCTTAGATTGGTAGTAGGAGTCCATTGGCAGTTCCAATCTTGATGACCCTCTGGGCTTCTCAGCAGGCCGAGTTTCCATTAACAAGTTCTTCTCTGGAATTATCCAGTTAGCAGTTCTTTCATCAATGTACCTTTAAAGACTATTGCTATGTATGACTTTTGGATTGGTTTGGTTTGTTTTGAATTTCGCGCAAAGCTACTCGAGGGCTTTCTGTGCTGGCCATCCCTAATTTAGCAGCGTAAGACTAGAGGGAAGGCAGCTAGTCATCACCACCCACCGCCAATTCTTGGGCTACTTTTTTACCAATGAATAGTGGGATTGACCGTCACATTATAATGCCCCCACGGCCGAAAGGGCGAGCAAGTTTGGTGTGACGGAGATTCGAACCCGCGACCCTTGGATTACGAGTCGAGTATCTTTACACCTGGCTATGCCGGGTCCTTTTGGATTGAATTGCTTATTTATCTGGATTCTCTAAACCACATCATTGATTTTTTTTTTTTTCAATATAACATGTGTGTTCTACCAGTACCTGCTTAACTTTAGAGGTAATTCTTTCTTGTAGTGTAAATTACACAGCTTTATGGAGTCCAATCTTATCAGAATTAACAACATAACAATTTTTATTTCATCATTGATTAATTTAGCCTGCCATGAACTGGGTGCTAAGACACTCGTATTTCACTCTGCAAATTGCAAGTTTGAAACCCGTCACTGAACACTCACCCTTTCAGTTGTGAGGCATTGTAATGATATGGTAAATCTCATCACTTATTGATAAAAATTAGCCTAAAAGTTGGCAGTTTGTGATGTTGACTAGTTGTCATTGCCTTCCCTCTAGTCTATCACTTTTAAAAAAATTAGGATTGCTTATTGTTGTTTTTGGAGTTCCGCGAAATAAAAAAAAATCTCAATTTTAAAGTGATAGAGTAGATGGAAGGCAACTGGTTAAAGCTATCTCGAGAAGTTTTGCGCGAAATTCAGCGAAAACGCAAACAAAACTAACTGATTTGAGTTTCTCAGGAGAAGTCATGCACGACATTAATGGTGTTTCATAATCTTTTTACTAATTATGTGTGAAACTTCTTTTGATGAGATTGGAAAAGGTTTAATGGCACTATAATTTTCTTTCAAATATTAGTGATACTGCTGCCAGTAGCTTGATATACTACTGTTTGTGTTGGTATGTGTGTTTTTTTATAGCAAACCCACATTGAGCTCTCTGCTGTGTCCACCGAGGGGACACAGGAAAAGGTTTAATGGCACTATAATTTTCTTTCAAATATTAGTGATACTGCTGCCAGTAGCTTGATATACTACTGTTTGTGTTGGTATGTGTGTTTTTTTTATAGCAAACCCACATTGAGCTCTCTGCTGTGTCCACCGAGGGGAATCCAACTCCTGATTTTAGTATTGTAAATTCGAAGACTTACTGCTGTGCCACCGGGAGACCATATATCACTGTATGATAACTCTGATAATAGTGGAATATTTTTATCCCTCAGCTTATGAAGATTATTCATATAAATTACTAAATATTTTAACAGTGTATACTTATTTTCTTTGCCAACAGAAGATGGTTAGAGGGCTGTGGTTTTGAATGTTTTGATTTTAAGGGTCTGACACATTTCTACAAACAAGGCTGATTTAAAATTCAGTTCCTTATCAGAGGGAAGTTCAAAAGGCACATCGTACTTTGAAAAAAATTAATTTCCGAGATTCTTTGCCAAGGTTTTTCTTTCTGGTTAGGAATAACTTTGCTACTGGTTATTTGACGAAACAGTCAGTTAAAACTATAATATATCAGTTAATATCGTTAGACTACAGTAGAGGTTTGTTTTTGGATTTCGCGCAAAGCTACACAAGGGCTCTCTGCACTAGCAGTCCTTAATTTAGCAGCGTAAGACTAGAGGGAAGACAACTAGTCATCACCACCCACCGCCAACTCTTGAAATACTCTTTTACCAACTAACGCAATTTTACCATTATAATACCCCCATGGCTGAAAGGACGAGCATGTTTGATGCGACGGGGATTCGAACCCGCGACCCTCAGATTACGAGTCAAGCACTCTAACCATCTGACCATGTCATGTCTTTGTGGTAGAGGGTAGACTACTTCGACAGTAATTCTTTCAAGTGGCCTTCCAAGACAATTCTGCTTCCTGTAGCTGTCAATACTGTTTCTCTCGTTGATTTTTTCATTCCAAGTAGAGTTTGTATATTTTACATTAATTCTCCGCAGACCAGATTCTAGTGTCCAACTCAGTAGACATTTGTTTACTTACTCCAGTGTTACCAGCTATTGGAATGTTATGAGATGACAAATTGACTTAGAATGTAGAGAATGCTGTAATTACTTTTGTCCAATGGTATCTACCCATTGCAAACATGAGGAATCTAATTGTGCCATATTTATCTTTGTTTTGAGGCGTCACAAGACAACTGTTTACTATGAGGGGTATTTCTGTACTATTTTTGAGCTGCTGAATAATGGTTTTTAACTCGCACCTTTTGCCTGAACAGCTTTCAGTTGAATATTGATTCTGCCCAGGACTATTTTAAAATTGTACTCATTCAGTTTTTAGAACCACCAGTCAGTCTAGCTTACTTTAAACAAAATTCAACAGTCATTTCAATGATGCATAAACTGCCCTGAGTGTAAACGTTTCTTCATGTAGATATTGATGAAAGTGACTTATGTCTCAAAGAGTACTTTGTAGCTCTGCTTAAATTGTAAAATACCTTTTCTCTATGGTATTCTCTGCCTTGCTGTAGTAGGTAATCGCATGTTCTTTTTAGTGTTGAACTTGTGACAAAACTACCTTATTGCAAAGTCACTGACATATGTACCTAAAATAATCCATAGAAGTTTGATCAAGTATATAAGAGTACTTGTCCTACAGATTATCATAAAATTGAAACATAAGATGTTCAATCATTACAATATAATTTACAAGTACTGTACAAGATATAACAACACTTGTTCCATAAGAGGCCGAGTATAAAACTCCTATCCAGGCCACTTAAAGTGATCACGAATTGGTCCATTGTAAAGTGTATTCTAGTGCTCAAGTACCATTGTCAGGAGATGGCCAGTTAATAAATGGAGGGTATCCAGTGCCTACAAGACAAGATAGCTGAAGGTGAGAAGAACCTGGTAAAGGCATAAACAGGTTTAATGGCAGATATGGCTGCCATAAAAAATGGATAACAATGGAAGGTCTACTAGTGGGGTTATGGTGAGGAGAATAAAGCCTCGCCAACTTTTTGGGATGAATGAATATTTTAATACATTTTATTGTGCTAATTTATTCGTATTTTCTTCTAAACTGGAATGACTTCTGCTTCTATACTCGTGAGTGCATGCACAGAAAAGATTTCTGTGATGTGTTCTGCCTGTTTCATGCAGGGTAAATGTTTTATATATATATTCTATTCTTTATTTTAATCTTAAGTTTATTTGTTTTGTTGTTGAGCACAAAGCTACACAGTTGACTATCTGTTTTTTGCACAATATGCAGGCATATCAAACGTGCCAGAAACGATCTTGTAGTAATATATGTTATCTGGTTTAAAATGATTGATGTGGTAATATTCTTTGGTGGCCGAATATGATGTTGACTGAGTGTAACAGTCAACCCAACCTGTGAAGGAAAAAAAAAAGTCACGAGATGATGCTGTCAATTGGACAAAGAAAGCGACTTTACCTCTTGAATTCCAACATATTTGCTATTTCAATTTTCCTAGGAAGTTATAGAGTGAAGACTCACTTCTAAGATCACTGTGCTTAATTTGGAATACGTCCATGATGAGAAAGAGAAAGTTGCGGGACTAAACATAGCCCAGTAGAAACAACTGTTTTGTTTTTCGTGTGCACAAGTACGTGTTGCATTTTTTTTTGCTTGTTTCAATAATAAATATCGTTTCTATTTTTTTAAAAAAACTTTGCTTAGTCTCATTATTTTCTACAAACATTAGGAAGTCTGTTACTTGATATACTCTCTTAATTTCCTGAAAACATTTCTAGTTACTTACCAATTCGTCTATATGATAATTGTTAGAAAATCAGCACTCTTTGCCTAAAAATATCACATACATAAAGTTTATTTATTTATTGTTTTACTTTGTGTCCAATGTCTTTATTTCATCCGTTCTAACATATTCAGTTCTAAGACATATCGTATTATTCAGTAATCAGTTTCTTGAATGGGTATTCTGTGATTAAGCAGACCTATCAAAATTATCTAAAGTTAATTCAATTTTACAAGGATATTCCACAGAACGTGTAAAAATTGTAGTCGAATAGATAGTGTACTTTTGTTACCGTCAATCCATTATTTACCCCATTAAGCTTATAACTGCCTGTTGGAAGGACAAGTGATTCGCAATCTGTGAGTCATAGGTCCGAATTTCGTCACCAAGCAAGTTCACCATTTCTAACGTGTGGGTCAGTCCTACTTTTCAAGAGTTGGTGATAGGTGGCGTTCACTTGCAGCCTTCCCTCTGGTCTATCACTTGGTAATTACGGACGGTTAGCATATTTTTGCTCTCGAGTAGCTTTGCGCGAATTGGATAAATAAGCAAATAAAATTTACTATTATTTGACTGTTCCATTTCTGGAATTTTTTTAATGTTTATTTTGATTAATTGCTTTTTATCATTTTACTTTACGTGCTAATATTTAGTTCAGTTGTTGGTCTTTTCGTTTTAATAAACTACTTTCCTAATTAAATCAGTTGTAACGTTATCCGACTTTTGGAATTACACCGAAATATAACGCGTATGACAAGTTGATAATATTTTACAATTGAAATGTCTATTTACGCGTTATTTATTATATATAAATAATTCTCAATATATAGGGATATGGCCCGGCATGGCCAAGCGCGTTAAAGCATGCGACTCGTAATCTGAGGGTCGCGGGTTCGCATCCGCGTCGCGCCAAACATGCTCGCCCTCCCAGCCGTGGGGGCGTTATAATGTTACGGTCAATCCCACTATTCGTTGGTAAAAGAGTAGCCCAAGAGTTGGCGGTGGGTGGTGATGACTAGTTGCCTTCCCTCTAGTCTTACACTGCTAAATTAGGGACGGCTAGCACAGATAGCTCTCTAGTAGCTTTGTGCGAAATTCCAAAACAAACAAACAAATATAGGGATATATATATATACAAGTTTTACGATATACTGTATTCCGTAAATATTGTTTTTCATAAGATCTTTCCTTTTATGTCTGAGCACCACGTGGATTTTGATATTTCTATTTTAAAATATTATTATTTTTTTGATAACGCAAAATCTTACTGAATCCAAATTTTGGCAGTTAGTTTGGGGTCTTGTTATAAGAAAAATACCTGTAATACAAATAATTTGAAGAAGCTCTATCTTAGATTAATAATAATGGCTTAAGTGGAATAGAATTTGCTTATTTTGTATATTAAATAATAGTAAAAGAAAAGAAAAACATAAAAACTCGTTGCAACTATAGATATACAACCGTATGTTTATATATCTTGATTACAATAGCATAAAGAGTGTAGATAACAAATCATGTAGCTTTGCACTAAGAAAGCAACACTTTTGTTCCAAAACTTCTTCCTTTTTCCAGTGGCACGGCGGCGTGTCTGCGTACTCACACCACTAAAAACCTCGTTTCGATACCCGTGGTAGGCAGAGCACAGATAGCCCATTGTGTAGCTTTGTGCTTAATTACAAACAAAGCATAATACCTGTAGGTGAAGATGAATATATATATATAAAGGTAATGTGTGGGTTTGAATATAATCTCTCATTGAATTATCCCATAAAACATATGAAACGATGTTTTACATGTATATTGAAATTAATTTAACAGTTAGTTACTTTCTTCTTAAATACGACTACAGACAAAACGAGACATGTAAGCTGTATATACGTGTTCACGTATATGTAAATATATTTCTCTCCTCTCTTTGTACTGCTCGGTTAACAAAAACTATTTATTTTGTTATTCAGAAGATAATGCTTAATTCATATCTTATTGAACAGTTATTCTGGAATGACTTTGATAAAAAATAAACTAACATTTGGTTTCATAATTTAAAATATATAAAATTAATTTACTTTATCTTTATTTTAAATCAAATTTATTCGAGAATAACTATTCAATAAGATATGCAATCAGCATGAGTTCAGTGATCAGTCTTTCATTGTTTGAATAGTCGTAGTAAACCTGATAAATTTTCTCTTCCTTTTGCATGTTTTTTATTTGGAAAAAATGGTAATATTTCGTCGAAATGACGTGTTGGAAAAATTTGAAACTGAGCTTATTGAATTGAGACGCCTGGGTTCACGATGGATTCTTGATAGTAATGTTGTTGAAGATTGTATAAGCACAGTTTTTCAAGATCAGAGTGATAATTTAAGTTCTTTACCAGAATCATCAAGGGGACAAAAAATGTTTAATTTTTGTTTGCATATATTGGAAGTGAGTTTTTATAAGGTTTGGAAATTTTGCAGAACTTGTTTATTCTTAACATGTATTGTACTTAAAGTAATATTGGGATTAATTTTAGTGTATGCTATTGCATCTTCACACAACCCCACACAAAAGTTTGTTATGCGACATTCACAAAGTTTAATATATCCCTTACTACGAACTGTCAGAATCTGGAGCTTACCATTGCTTCGCAAATATGACTATTTCACTGGTGAGTAACCTAAAATTCAAGGTAAGTTTTATTCATGAAAAAAGTTAACGTGTCGCTGCAAAATTTCATGTGTCACCATTGTGTATGTGTGTGTGTATATATATATATATTCTAAACTACATGTTACTACTACCAGTAAAATTCTGCTTTATGCAAGCCATTCCAGTTTACCAAAAATTAATTACATAAAAAGATTTATTTGAGAAAATCCATAATAACACAAGTTTGTTTAATGATTTTGATGAAGCTTGTGTATGAGGGTACCTTGGTTAATATTGTGTACTTTGAATTTCAGAAAGCTTTAGAAAAGATGCATAGGTAACAGGAGATTAAACAGTAAACTAAAAATAGCACTTGGTGGAAAAGTTGAAAAGCGAATAGAAACTGACTTGTGGCTATAAATACAGAATAGGATTTTTTTAAAAAATGGTTCTTTACAGGTGAGTGAAGATTGAAGAGGGAAACATGTGGAAATAGAGTTTTAATATTGAGAAATTAAAAAAATTCACTTGTGATATGAAAACTTGAATTTTATGTAAGACTTGCACGTATGTTTGTGAGAGATACTGGTGTTGTGAAAAAAAAGTTGCAGTTCCTAAAACTACAAAGCATTTAATTTTTAGTTTTGTGTAAATATTAATGCTCTGTTTAAGTACATTTTGAACTTAAGAATGAACAGAGTGATTGTTGACTATGTATAGTATTTTCTTAATTGAATAGAAGAAGTTAATATTGGTTTTGCCTTTATTTTTTGTAAAATCTTGCACTGCCTTAAAGATGTATTAGGATAGCTTTAATGAAATATAAACAGTAGTGTAGAGGTTTAAACCATCTTTTTTCTTCAGAAGAATTAGGTAAAACAAAATTCAAGTCATAAAAAATGTTTGATTTCTGAAAATTCCTTGTGCTTGAATGAAAAGGTTTGAAACTAAAATTTGAATATTAGGTGTAATAGGGTTTAAACTTGGGAAATTAAATGGCAGCTAATTATTAGACAAAATTTAAGTTATAATCTTGTGTAAATATTATCAAATGATAGTTTGTTGTGTTATCTTATTTCAAGTAGATTTAGTTTTATTGGATAGCTATATGAACAGGAATGGTCATCTTTAAATTTGAGTTGAATTAGTTTTTTTGTTATGAATAACATAACTTCTGATAAAGATGTTAGTATACAGGATTACACAAAAAGTTGTAATGAGTTTAAAAAAAATAAATCAAAACTGTAGTGCTTTTAAATAATTATTCTTTATTCTCCTGAAAATAAGAGGTTTGTATTGTATATTCTAGCTTGTTAATATCAGTGATTTAAGCTTCTAATTCATACAAAACTGTAAACTTTGTATTCTGACATTACAAACATCTAATTTGAACCAGTTCTGCATGTATCGTACCATAAGACATACAAAAATCAATGTTTAGATGTGATTGTAATACTTAGCTTTAAATTGAGGAATTAATTATTTTAAATTATGAAATTATAATTATAATGTACAATTTGATACCAAACATAATGACATAAATTCATAAAATAGTAGTTCAATAAAGTTTTGAATGCAAGTCAACAAATGAGATGAAATGGCCTGTGACTTCTATGAAAACTTTTACCTATTAAATATGCATGCTGTTCACTGTTATGTATAATAATATTCATGTATGAGATTTTATTTGCCTGTTTAAAAGAAACAAAAGCCTGTATTGGTACTAAAACATACACAAAAGATGGGCGATTATTGTCAGCATAAGTTGACAATGAATGAGTTATAGAATGGTCTTCACATCAAATCCCATAAATTGTGTATCTTCTACCACTATGTGGAGGTTTACTGTATCATCCTCAGTAGGCACTTCCAAGCAGTGTTTGAACAGTGGTGATTTTTCAGAATTTATAATCTTCTTCAGAAGGAATAGTGAATCAAATAATAGGTTAGATAATTTAAATTTTTTCCTACATTTATTCACCAAAATTACAATGTTAGTGAGGGTAAAAAACCTGGTTTGGAGTTGCTGTTGATCTGAAAATTGTATCAGATTTGTTTGATTAACTTCAAAATGTGTTTACTGTATTTAATTTTTGCTGCAGTCGCCTCAAGTGGTTCTTAAGAGGAGGTTAATACAGAATAGGAAGAGGAAGCACATGAGAAAACCGATCTGAAGTGTTGAGTGTTGGATGATAAAAGTTATTGAAACCTAAAAATATACAAGTTTTCATCATTGAATTGTCATTTTCATTGCTGCTTATTTTGCAAAATAAAGCATTTATTATGTAAAAAAAAAAGTTTAGTTAGAGCAACGAGTAGAACTGGGTGATTATTGGAATTTATTTTTTTTGTAATTATGATTTTTTTTTTTTTTTTTTTAGAGTGGCATGAAGAAAAATGCCTTCTTAAAAATCCTTTTTATAAAGAACCACCACCAGATTGTTGGGTATGTGAAGATGTTCGAACAGTAGTTGACCTTACAGGGCTCCATAATTATAGCAAGGCATATGCATATAATGGAAAACCTTTTGTTGTTAGGGTGAGTGTGCAATAAAGTATTGGTATTAGAAATATTGACATTAAAAACATTTAATGGAGAAGACTGTAAACTTTCTAGTTAACAAAAAGTGTTTAGCTCATTTGGCACTTAGTGACCGAGTGTTGAGATTTGATTTTTAGTATGTACGTGTGTGTGTGTGTGTATATTTACTTTCCACATTTTACTGGACAAAGAAAAATAAAGTGTACACACCCACTCAACCAGGAAAGTTGTTATTATTTCTTTTTTGAAGTGTCCCATTGCACAGTCTTTCAGTGAGGGATCTTGAACAGATGATTTCTGCTTGGTCCACACATCTTGCTGGTGTTCTTCTGTATACAAAATCCTCCCTCTCAGTTTCTTCTGATGAAGCAGAAAAAACAACACTTCATCAGTATCAAGCTGCTTGGGAGGTTGATATACAGAGTTCTTTTGGGTTAGTGTATTCTTTAGGTATGAAACTAAGTGGACACAACTTGATCAGAATTAGGATCAGGATATCAACCTGGAAGAGTAGTACAGGTCACCTCCAGTGCTTAAGAACCAGAACTATTCTTGGTAGTTGTGATCAGCTAAATGGGTTTTGAGCTGTTTTTGGGACATAGGTGTTGGGTGATTCATTCTTATGTCTAAATATTCATATAACTATTATATATATTTAGTCCATACTTTACAGCTTGACATAGTGCTCTATCCATGATAAACTTCTATGGTCTGCTGATTTAATGGGATATATATGTAAAAAATTTTAGAACTAGCCTCTCTCAATTATCTTCTCAATATGGATTTCTAACTGTTCTCTGGAGAGGTAATAGCATTTCGTGAAGCTAACATTTTTCTTACATGAAATCCTATTTCAGGTAGATACTAACCATTCCAGAGAACCACCCACTCTACCTCTCTAGTTCCAGTGTGTTTATTTGGCCTTTTAAGAATGTGTTATTGATTTATAGTGTTCTCAAGAATAGTAGTGTGCAAGAAGGATGTGTTTCTTCTTTCATGCTGATAACATGAACTGATCTAGTTCATGATGCAATAATGTGCAAATTATAGCTCTTCTAGTGGCTTTGTGTATGGACAAAACTTTTCAGCAGTAGTCTCAAAATATTAGCAGTTTGTTGTATGGATAAATTAGTATTTGAACTTTGAAATTTTGTTTTTTTTTAATTTTTATTTTCAAAGTAAATTAAATAAGTGATAGAAAATTATAAAATGTTAATTCTAATATTTCTTAGGAACACTGTTTAAATAAAATTAGAATTATTATTTTTTATATGAATTTTGAAATTTGACATATAGATGTTTACTGGTTCTGACAGGTTAAGAAAAACGTTATAATACAGATATGTGTGATAATAAAAATGTAATTAAGGCCTGTTTTCATCCTTGTTGGTAGGTGGTTTGTTAGATATAAGAATTTTTTACTTTTAATATGTGGGATTTACACTCTTCTAATGACAAAGAGGTGGTTAGACTCAGATAAGCCAAAGTTATCAAAAATATGTGCTGTTACAGTGCTTAATACAATAACCCATCATTCTAACATGACCACCCATAAGGGTCCCTCAGTTTCTTCAAGAGACGTTTTTTTATTTGAATAAAATACCATTGTTTAAATTTTGTTCATGCAAACTGTTAATACTTAGGCCTTATGGAATATGATTGCTCTTCTTTAGCATTCATTTGATGGTTTTCATACTGAATGAATTCCATGTTTCTTGAAAGAATATCTTGGTTACTCTATTATAATCATTATTTTTATTTACATTTTTGTAATTCATATCTAGATGTGAGTGTGATAGCAGCAAAGCATTTATCCATAAAGGGTGTAACAGTCATTTTGAATATGCAGCTTATCTTAACATGTGTTCACTTTCCATATTTCCTGATATAGCCAATCCTATCATAAAGTTTTTTGTTATGAGATTCTGTTATGATGAAACATTATTGTAACACATCTGTATCTTCTTCTAATAGTTTTCCTTTTTATGTACATTTCTAACAATTTTTAGGATATTATGGACTCTCCAGTATCACTACATGTGCTAAAGAACGTATACTTAGCCAGCAAAGAGGAATTAATTAAAGGAACAGCAAAATTTGTCTCCAACTCTCCAAGAATTGGTTCTTTAAAGGAATTGTTTGAAGGATTATCAACAGATAATGAATTATCAAGAAAAGATATTCAGATTTATTGGTAAGAATCAGTACAAGTTTGTTCAAAAATTAATTTGTTTTAGCCTATAATGTAACTTGCTTACAAAGCATAAATGAAATTTTGCTTTACTATCTATATTGTATACATAGCATTAACCAAACTGTTTTACAGTGTAGCTCATGTAGAGAGCATAAACAAAACTTGTACAGTGTAGCTCATATGCAGCAATAAACCAAAAAATTGTTTTTACAAAGTAGCTCACACACAGATTATTAAAGTAAAACTTTATTTCACAACATTGTCTTGCATACAGAGCAAAAGCTGAATAATTGTTTTTTTACATTGAAAATTGGCTGAAAGAGTATAAATTAAACTCTGCTTTATAACGTACCTTCTATACACTAACTCTTATAGAATGTAAACCAGACTTGTTTGTTGTACAGTGTAATTTGTCTATGAAGTATAAATAAGAGTTATATAATAATTTACCTTATTTATATAGTATTGGTTGTTGGCACATATATTTGTTGGTAATAGAATCTCTAATAACATGATTTGCAATTAATCCTACAAATTATGATTGGGGCCTCCTGTATATTTTACATAGAAAGTGAGTGGTTTCACGAAATGTTTTTGGTCAGTTCTTTGCACTGACTTTTGCTACTGGCAAAAACAAAATTACTCAGTGTGATGTATTATCAAAATATGGCTGTCATGAGTGTGAAAGCATGTCAGTCAAGCAGGAGTGATGTTAAGTTTAGAAATTAAAACTTAGTAAAGGAATGTAATGGTTTGAGCTGGTGTATGTTATTTTTTAGTATAAACTGATGAACCATCTTTCCTTTCTCTGCATTTTTTTATCACGTGATTTATTGCATGAAATTAAGTTCAAAGTTATGCACTGTTTAAGTGTTGCTTTCTGTTTTGTTACAATATAAAGAAATATTTAGGTTACAGAATAACAGTGGTGTGATACATTGTCTAGCTTGGAGTAACATACATGTACGGTGTATTGGTTTTGGCTGTTAATTACTCTCAAGTAACATTGCTTTCCATGAAAAGTAAATCTCATTGAATATTTAATTAGTTTTTAATACAATTTTATCACTATGTTATCAACACTATGGTTAGCATGCTCATTATTTTTAATTTATAAGGTTATTGTTTCTTTATTTCTCTCTATCTATAAAACTGTCATTTATTTTTCTAATGCTAGCCATATTTCACAGAAATAAATTGTTCTTACCAATATCCCTACTGCACATCTACTTGAGATATTGGCAAAAACAGTTAATTTATGTGAAATATGGCTGTCATTAGAAGTATGAATGACAGCTAATAGCTGAAGATTTTCCTGTACTATTTGAAAAATTGGATAGAGTCTAGTGTTTATGACAGTTAACTTAGTAGTATGATTAATAGCTAAATAGTTGAAAATTGTTAAGGATTGTTTTAAAAACTCTTACAGTATGAGTGAACAATGCATTTGATAGTTATCATTTGTTGATATTTTTTAAATTCAGTTAATTAAGAACGGTAATACTATTAAACTTTTAAGCAGTTAATTAGGTAAAAAAATAAGGATTAATCATACGTAGTATAGAACTTTCAAGCATATCGTATGTTAACAAAACGTAGTTAGCCTTACAGAGTTTAGTATGAGAAATAAAATCTGTCATTTACTGACTATGAGTTGCATAACAAGAGCATTTATGTAGTAAAAAAAACAACTTTTTTTTTTTAGGAAAATGAATAGAGTTTCCTCTGCTCGGATTATCCGTCGGGTCTTTAAGCGTCCCTACTTTATACCTGAAAGTAGTGAAGTGGCATTACAAAGATACCTGTATGTAGATGGGCCAGAAGCTCCTCAGTATGTACTGGTAAGTTTTGATTTTGATAAGTAGTGGGTAGAAGTTCCTCAGTGTGTACTGGTAAGTTTTGATTTTGATAAGTAGTGGGTAGAAGTTCCTCAGTATGTACTGGTAAGTTTTGATTTTTATAAGTAGTGGGTAGAAGCTCCTCCTTGTGTACTGGTAAGTTTTGATTTTGATAAGTAGTGGGTAGAAGCTCCTCCTTGTGTACTGGTAAGTTTTGATTTTGATAAGTAGTGGGTAGAAGCTCCTCCTTGTGTACTTGGTAAGTTTTGATTTTGATAAGTAGTGGGTAGAAGCTCCTCCTTGTGTACTGGTAAGTTTTGATTTTGATAAGTAGTGGGTAGAAGCTCCTCCTTGTGTAAGGTTTTGATTTTGATAAGTAGTGGGTAGAAGCTCCTCCTTGGTAAGTTTTGATTTTGATAAGTAGTGGGTAGAAGCTCCTCCTTGGTAAGTTTTGATTTTGATAAGTAGTGGGTAGAAGCTCCTCCTTGGTAAGTTTTGATTTTGATAAGTAGTGGGTAGAAGCTCCTCCTTGTGTAATTGGTAAGTTTTGATTTTTATAAGTAGTGGGTAGAAGCTCCTCCTTGGTAAGTTTTGATTTTGATAAGTAGTGGGTAGAAGCTCCTCCTTGTGTACTTGGTAAGTTTTGATTTTGATAAGTAGTGGGTAGAAGCTCCTCCTTGGTAAGTTTTGATTTTGATAAGTAGTGGGTAGAAGCTCCTCAGTGTGTACTTGGTAAGTTTTGATTTTGATAAGTAGTGGGTAGAAGCTCCTCCTTGTGTACTTGGTAAGTTTTGATTTTGATAAGTAGTGGGTAGAAGCTCCTCCTTGTGTACTGGTAAGTTTTGATTTTGATAAGTAGTGGGTAGAAGCTCCTCCTTGTGTACTGGTAAGTTTTGATTTTGATAAGTAGTGGGTAGAAGCTCCTTGGTGTACTTGGTAAGTTTGATTTTTATAAGCAGCAGGTAGAAGCTCCTCCTTGGTAAGTTTGATTTTGATAAGTAGTGGGTAGAAGTTCCTCAGTGTGTACTGGGTAAGTTTTGATTTTGATAAGTAGCAAGTAGAAGCTTCTCCTGTAGGTATTTTGATACTTGGTAAGTTTTGGTAAGTTTTGATTTTTATAAGTAGTGGGTAGAAGCTCCTCCTTGGGTACTTGGTAAGTTTTGATTTTGATAAGTAGTGGGTAGAAGCTCCTCCTTGGTAAGTTTTGATTTTGATAAGTAGTGGGTAGAAGTTCCTCAGTGTGTACTTTGGTAAGTTTTGATTTTGATAAGTAGCAGGTAGAAGCTCCTCAGTGTGTACTTTGGTAAGTTTTGATTTTGATAAGTAGTGGGTAGAAGCTCCTCCTTGTGTACTGGTAAGTTTTGATTTTGATAAGTAGTGGGTAGAAGCTCCTCCTTGGTAAGTTTTGATTTTGATAAGTAGCAGGTAGAAGCTCCTCAGTGTGTACTTTGGTAAGTTTTGATTTTGATAAGTAGTGGGTAGAAGCTCCTCCTTGTGTACTTGGTAAGTTTTGATTTTGATAAGTAGTGGGTAGAAGCTCCTCCTTGTGTACTTGGTAAGTTTTGATTTTGATAAGTAGTGGGTAGAAGCTCCTCCTTGTGTACTTGGTAAGTTTTGATTTTTATAAGTAGCAGGTAGAAGCTCCTCCTTGTGTACTTGGTAAGTTTTGATTTTGATAAGTAGCAGGTAGAAGCTCCTCCTTGGGTACTTGGTAAGTTTTGATTTTGATAAGTGGCAGGTAGAAGCTCCTCCTTGGGTACTTGGTATGTTTTGATTTTTATAAGTAGTGGGTAGAAGCTCCTCCTTGGGTACTTGGTAAGTTTTGATTTTGATAAGTGGCAGGTAGAAGCTCCTCCTTGGGTACTTGGTAAGTTTTGGTAAGTTTTGATTTTGATAAGTAGTGGGTAGAAGCTCCTCCTTGGTAAGTTTTGATTTTTATAAGTAGCAGGTAGAAGCTCCTCCTTGGTAAGTTTTGATTTTGATAAGTAGCAGGTAGAAGCTCCTCCTTGGGTACGTGGTAAGTTTTGATTTTGATAAGTGGCAGGTAGAAGCTCCTCCTTGTGTACTTGGTAAGTTTTGATTTTGATAAGTAGTGGGTAGAAGCTCCTCCTTGTGTACTTGGTAAGTTTTGATTTTGATAAGTAGTGGGTAGAAGCTCCTCCTTGTGTACTGGTAAGTTTTGATTTTGATAAGTAGCAGGTAGAAGCTCCTCCTTGTACTTGGTAAGTTTTGATTTTGATAAGTAGCAGGTAGAAGCTCCTCCTTGTGTACGTGGTAAGTTTTGATTTTGATAAGTGGCAGGTAGAAGCTCCTCCTTGTGTACTTGGTAAGTTTTGATTTTGATAAGTAGCAGGTAGAAGCTCCTCCTTGTGTACTTGGTAAGTTTTGATTTTGATAAGTAGCAGGTAGAAGCTCCTCCTTGTGTACTTGGTAAGTTTTGATTTTGATAAATAGCAGGTAGAAGCTCCTCCTTGTGTACTTGGTAAGTTTTGATTTTGATAAGTAGCAGGTAATGCTACTGTTATTGGAGATTGTATGTTCATATCTGGGTGTTTGTTTGCATCATTCTATAGTAGAATTTGATTATTTAGTTCCTTTCCATTGTTACTGCATTTATGCTTAGTGGATTATACTGAGACTAATTCTGGAAAAGACAACTGTGGGCTGCTAAAATGTGTGGAGTTCTTTATAATAAAATTTTGTTGTAGTTCATGCATTATAATGTTGTTTATGTGCTGACATGTACTACTTAGGTGTGTTTAGGTACATTATTTCTTCTTTAATCTCTGGTAATAAACTATTGATAACTTTCTTCAGGTGTTGTTTATTTGAATGTTGTTTACGTGCCGACATGTACTACTCAGGTATGTTTAGGTATATTATTTCTTCTTTAATCTCTGGTAATAAACTATTGATAACTTTCTTCAGGTGTTGTTTATTTGAATGTTGTTTACGTGCCGACATGTACTACTCAGGTGTGTTTAGGTATATTATTTCTTCTTTAATCTCTGGTAATAAACTATTGATAACTTTC
This sequence comes from Tachypleus tridentatus, assembly GCF_004210375.1. Lineage (NCBI taxonomy): Eukaryota > Metazoa > Arthropoda > Merostomata > Xiphosura > Limulidae > Tachypleus > Tachypleus tridentatus. Next base: position 41,813,273 of record NC_134833.1, on the reverse strand, counting down.
TTCAGGTGTTGTTTATTTGAATGCTGTTTACGTGCCAACATGTACTACTCAGGTGTGTTTAGGTACATTATTTCCTCTTTAATCTCTGGTAATAAACTACTGATAACTTTCTTTAGGTGTTATTTGGTCTGGACATATTTAGAATTCAGATTCTCAAAGTATAGGAGAGAACAACATTTTTTTTTTTTACAGTTAATCATAATAATACGAATCTGTATGGAAAGAGTTAAAATGTCTGTTAAACAGCACCTATGGTTTCCACAGTCTCTCTACCTAATGCTTCAGTAGTGTGGTTATATTGTACTAGTTAGTTAATGCTCATTAAGATATTGATATCATTTTTTAGTAATAAAAATTATCTATGATAAATCACTACAGATTTGGAGGTTATTCTTAAAATTTCATTCTTTTTTATTTCTGAAAATCCTGGAAACTTCTTTGAATTTTTGTTCTAAAGAAAAATGTATGAACCACATGATTTCATAGAATACTTTATTTTGTGCTTCACTACATGCTGAAAAATATAACCTCCTTGCATTGTAAGGTAGCTAGTGTTATTACCAACTTTTAGTATGAATATTAAGTCCTACCTCTCCATCCCCCAGAAAATATCTTGTGAAACTTTTTTCTTTTCCGAGGTAGACAATAAAGTTTTTCTTAAAGCTATTAGTACTAATATCCTGTCCTGTGCAAATCTTTCAGTTTTTCTGAAAGAATTAAGATATATGGAACCAAAAATATGACCCATGCCTGTCTGTAATAGTGACTTAAGTTGTCAGATGTGATTATCACAAGTCTTGGTGTTTACTTCATTGATATTTCATGGTGAAATGTGTATTTAAAGTCTAGGTTCCATGACTTTAGTTTTTATGTGGTTTGCTGAGTTAACATTATAAAAAATTATTGTGTTAATAGACAACTGATATGGCTTAAAAACCTTGTCATTTTCAAGTCTTTTCTAACCATTAAGATGAAGATCAAGGCTGTTGACAGTTTAAGATAAATTGTCTTAATTGTTTAGGGCAACTGCCCTGTAAAAATTAACTCATTTTCGAGATATTAATTTAACTTCTCCAGGAGTTGATATATGCATATAATTTTTTTTTTTGTATAACTTATTTCTGTGGGCAGTTGTTCCTGATTTTTAGCACTTTGTATCCGATTTTATGTACTTTCTCTGGCTAAAGCAGTACTCTGAATCTTTGTATAGTGTTAAAGTCTTTATCTTTTAAAGGGAGGTTATAAAAACTGTCCCAGTAATTATAGGCCTACTAGTCCTATGTCAGTGAGGGTGGATTTTTGGAAATTTAAAGTCTGAAATGCTTTGCAAAGTTATTTACAAATTTTATTATTTTTGTTGGTTAGTTAGCATATTTACAGTAGAGTAAAATATTGCTTCACTAATCTTATGGCATTCTTTAAGGAGGTTACTGCTTATGTAGATGAGGGTATGGGTACAGGTTTGATGTGGTTGGATTTTTTGAGAGCACTTGATGATGTCCCACATTAAAAGGCTGGTTAAAAGTTATTTCTATAGATGTATGGGATAAGTTGGCTCTTTGGATAGAAAACTAGCTAAATGGAAAGGAAGCAGAGGACTGTTTTAATATCCTTTTTGTAATTGGCATCTCAACTTTCATTAGCTTCTATAGGAGGCCATAGTAATGCCCCTCTTTGAGGGTTTCAACCCCCCATAACAACCTATTGGTCTGTTGTTATCCAGCATAGATTCTGTCCCTGTTCAAGGGTTCTGCTGCTTGGTTGGAATACCTACAGTGCATTAGTGATTATTGTATGTCTTCATTGTCTGTAGAGGCTTAGCTTAGAGAATTTCTCAATGTGTGGTAAACTTCAATCATGGATCCATGGGCACAAGTCTTTGAGTTGGGATTAGTTATTCAGTTCATATTTCACCATCATTATCTACCCAATATCTACGGTTTCTATCTCCTGCAAATTTTGGAACTTACTTCAAGGGCTATCATTTCTAGTGGCCACATTGTAGCCCACATTTGTATTGGTCCTTATGCATGGAGGCTCAGCATGGCCAGGCATGGTTAAGGCATTCAGTTTGTAATCTGAGGGTCATGGGTTCAAATCCCCATCACACCAAACATCCTCTCCCTTTCAGACTTGGGGGTGGTGGTGTTATAATGTGATGGTCAATCCCACTATTTGTTGGTAAAAGTGTAGCCTAAGAGTTGGTGGTGGGTGGTGATGACCAGCTGCCTTCCCTTGTATTACAGTGCTAAATTAGAGACATTTAGCACAGATAGCTGTCGTGTAGTTTTGTGTGAAATTCAAAACAAATCAAACCGCGTGCGTGTTTACTGCCGGTGCTGCACACTGACCTCAGTACTGCCCTACTTTTTGTCATTGAACAAATTATCATTGATTGTTGCTAATTTTAGATTCATTTTCATAACCCATCTCATTGAATTCTGAGGCTCATTGTAACTTTTGATGTGGTTATCTCTCCTAAGTGATGGGTTTTGAGCAGCTACCCATCCATTTTGGACACTTCATGCTATTGTGTATCATACCTATGTTTATAAATCTCTAGTGGCTTGTTGTTTATCACAAAGAGCATATCCTAAGTTTCTTAACTTCACTTATTAAGTGTTTCAGTTTTCTACCTCAACTGCTTTTATTATCAACAGTTTTAGTGTCATGTATCTTCTTAAAAATGTCCATACAGCTCCTACTTAAACATTAAATTTTGCCTCAACCTTTGTATGGATTAGCTTTCACTAGCCAGTGTTTTGATTCCTGTATGTTTGTCATGTGGCATTTCTGTTCAAGGAGTATGACTATGTTCACTAGACTATTATTGCAAATATTATGACATTCTGTACTTTTATAGACATTACAGATGTGGTACTTTGTTTTGATGGATGACAACCTGTCACATAGTTAAGTGTTAACACCTTACTACAGTTTGGTGCATTTAATTTTCATGCAGTAAGAAGGAACAATCTCTTGATATTTGTATTTTACATCATTTAAATTGCTATCTCTAGAATTAATGAAACCCAAGTGTAGAGGACAATGTTTCGAAAGTCTTCAAGACGAAAGGCGGAAGACTTTCAAAATGTCGTTTTTTACAACGGGCAGTTGCTGTCAATATTAAGAAGTTTCATCGTGAATGCTCTGCCTAAACAATCTATCAAAGAATATCTATAGAATTGTTCCCAGTACTAAGCTCTAATATAGGTTATCTATTTTATTTATAATTTCAAATAGGAATTTAAATAGCTTGTTTGGTATTCAAATATAATAATTATTTCTAATTTTATTTCAAGGTTTTTATTGACTCTATTTCCCATCCTAGCCTTTAACTGACTTTGCCAATGTTTGGCTTGCCCAAGGTAAGGGCTTCAGATTAATTGTTCTGGATCCAGCAGAGGGATGTAAAGAGAATTGTTCATCTGTTTCTGTTCTTCTAAAACCCAAGGATGTATGTGAGTATGCATTCTAATGCAGTAAAACTAATAATCAGGGTAATCTTAATTCAGATCATGTTTTATAAACATATTTTTACATTTTTATCATTTATTACACTTATAATATTTAAAATATTAAGAGAAATTGTAGATATATGAGATCCTTGTAATTTATCCACATATATATATTGAAAGGAACTTGATTCAGGAATACTTTTAAAATGTTCTGAAATTCTTGGATTTATAAAAGAACAAGTAATGAACTATTATAGAATTTTCAGTAAAGATTCAAGTGTTTAATCAATGGAAAACTAAACACTAAAAAAAATTTGTATTTTTAAAAAATAAAGAAATAAATATCGTATGTTATTGTTACAACCCTTCAAACTGTGCTTTGATTAAAAAAAACACCACCATTATTATTTTTTTTCTGAGGAAAATAGTTGTTTTGGATTTAAAATTTAGAGAGAAAGTGAGTAATAAGTGCTTTTCAAGAATTTTTTATTTCAAATAATTAGGCTTAAAGGATATTGCATTATATATACAGGACACTGATCACAAAGTTGGAATAATTAAATATAAATGTGTCCTTGCAGGAGCAGAAACTGGAGCAATAATTGAGATATTTATTTTATTGGAATTAACCCTACTTCCCTGCTTTGTATGTGAGATGATATTTGTTGTTAATGTATAAAAAAAGGCACACAGACACAGAGGAAGAAAGATAAAAATATATTTTAAATTTTAATATTAAATCATTTCTTTGCTATACATTATGATTGCAAAGTATATAATACGAAGATAATCTTTTCTTTATAGTATATTACAACTGGCAGGTGTGGAGACCAAGGTCATTACCAGCACGACTGACTGATGATCTGAGCATAGCTTTCATGGGCTCCTTCTATTGAATTACTGTGTGAAAACAGATAGATGGATTCAGTTGATAGCTGAATAGTTAGCAAACATAAATGGTGTACATGATCACAAGCTTAATAGATCTTCAGAGGTTTGCATATATGTAGTGCTACTCACTAAAGTAATACATTTCATACAGTAATAGGTAGGTTGGAATGCTTTGGCAGATTAGTTTATAAAAACTGTATACTCATTCGTAGGGTTGTTTCACAGGATTTTTTACTGTACTGGCTGTGTTGTACAAGAAGCTAAGTATAGAACATTAGCCACTATTTAAACAACAAATTAATTTATTTCTTATGAATATACCCAATCCTTTAGCAGTCTGTAAGTGTGCTACTTATAATGTAAGTATTGATATTGCTTTTCATATATACATATATCTTTTAAAAAACTTTTAACTCTGAAAGTACATTTTTTAAAAATCAAACATGATCTTTATAACTAAACATTAAGTTTGAAATTAGGTTTAAGGTAGACTTCAGATCAACTTGAGGAGAATAATAACTTAAGTTTTTCAACTTCTTCACGATAAGAAGAGTTCCGTGTTCTAAGATTGGTTAGCAGCTGTTTAAAGATAATTTGGGTAAAGTAAGTATTTTAGGTGACTTGACAAACACATTTGTTAAAAAGAAGCAAATTATTTTTTGCAAGAAATGCTTTCTATAGCCATTTCAAAAAGGAATGCTTTACATAAAAGAAATTTATTTGTGAAGGGTCAGATAGTCATTATTTCTTTATTTCATTCATGTTTAAAATCTGAAGTCTAGTAAATGTGATGTTTGTTAAAAAAAAACCCATTAAATCAGTTCAGATATTTTAAATGGATGTAATGTCTCACCATTATTAACAGTTTTCGGAGTTTCACATCACCATCATGTTACTCTGCTGTCATCTTCGAGCTACAATCAAAATAAGCTGCCCTTCTCATCTTATTCTCCACTCCATGTTCATGACTGTTTTTGAGTGCTGCATCAGATAGTATTCCATTGACCTAAACTATTACTAATTCATTAATTATTGTCACTTTACCTGCTTTGAAGATCGTGTTATTTCTCAATTCCAAGCAGAATTAAAACCTTAATTTTGCATGAAAACTGAAGAGAAAAAACTGTTTCAGAGTGTCCCTGGTTGTCTGACATTATTTTAAAACTAATTATTTCCAAGTAGAAGATATAAAGAAATGGTCAGATAGGAAGAGGTAAGGTTGTAGGCTGTGTTTAGTAGGCACAACATGAGATTGCATTTGAAAGTAAAAAGTTGTCAAACTGCACAAAAAGGCCAGTAAATGTATGACAGAAGTAAAAAAAAAACTGTTATTGTTGTGATTTAAGAAAAAATTACCTTCTATAAGGAACAGGCTTGAAGGACACTTGTTAATCCAGTTTGGTTTATGATAACAGAGGAAAATGCTGGCAAGCATTGGTTCCAGTGGAGAGCCCATAGTAACACCATTTATCTGTTTGTATAGACTAATGTTAAAAAAGGAGAAGAAATTCTTTATTTAAAGCTTAAGCATAGATTTGGAATCAAATCTGAAAGACCACAGGATGTTTTTAGCAAAGAGATTATCTGTTGAAAATAAAGTAATATTGAAATTAGCCATGATGTGATTTTTAAGGAGAGTTAAGTGACTAATTTTATGGGAAAAATTAAATGAATTGTTATTTCATTACTTGTAAAAGGTTTAATGAGAAGTAGATATAAATTAACTAAGTTACAACTGTGAGTGTCTAAGGCTTAAAGTATGGTGTTTGGTATATTATATACCACTCCAGGTTAGTAACATGTTTATAACTCTGAAGTGTGTACAATAATTAAGGAAATCAAGCATTTGTTTTTTAACACAGTCAGCTTTTTTAGATAATGATTGTCTTTTTTTCTCTGTTTAGACAACAATGGTATTTTTAATATAGGAGAGTTTTTTAACAGCTGCCAGTTTCAGATTTAAGGATATCTTGTGTGTATTTGTTATGGAAGGAGGAGAGTGCAAAGTTTTTTTTAACTTAGAAGTAAGCAATTACTATCCTTTCACAGAAGTACTTTAAGAAATAATAAAGATTCTGTGTTCTGTTGCAAGGATTTCCAGTTATAGAGGTCATTCTTGTAATTAAGTTTATCATGTTTAAAACATTACGTACGTTTTAGGATTTGTACAATTTCAGAGTAAGAAATTCTGTGGTCAACTTCAATAGTATAAAATTTCTCAATTATTAGAAAAAAATGAAGTTTATTCTTTAGGGTATACAAGTGCCACTCTGAAACTCTCAGAAAACTGTTTCAATTTATGACAACCTGTTATACCATAAAATTGTTTCTACATCTTATCATAATTAATGAGCCTTAATACATTGGAAGGCTTATTGCAGTACCAGATGTCCTGTCATACCATCAGGTATCAATACATCTCAAGTTAAAAATAAGTATCACAATAACTTGTATTCACACCTTATTACCATTGTATCAAAAATATAATGTATACAATATTATGATACTATTTGGTACAAGCTCAACATTTTCATTCATTTATCAAATCAGTTTCACATTCAGGACCTCATTAATTTTGAGTAAGCCAGCAAGTTTTTCTTTGGTTACAAGGGTCCTCACTCTTTAATGTTTCTTGCAGACCATCCTTCTTCTGAATATTCATCAATTTATTGGACAAAAGAGCAAAATTTTATGAAGAGGCTATTTTTGTTTTAGTTTCCTTTAATTTGTCAGTTTCCTTTACTAGCCTCTTTTCTTTGTTTCTTTCATCATTTAAATATTAAGAAGCCTCCCCAACCCTTTGAAAGTGATCATTAATCACTTTCTTTGCAGGTTTAAAATATAAATTTCTTTAGTTGTTGAAAACCCTTTCTCAACTGTGACCTAGCCATGGGACAATACCAGTAAATGTTTAACCATATTACACATATTTTAATAGATTTAGTATTCAGTCATTATGTTGTAGAATATTTAAAGAACTTGAACACCAATGTATATTTTTGGTATAACAACATCAATAAAATTAAACTCTAACTTAATGCCATCACAGTTTGACTTTAAGACCTTTGATATTGACCAAACCTTTCTGATCTCTATCAAAACTTTGTACACACACATCTGTTTTCTACCATGTTTGGGAATCTAGGCACTGTAATGAACTTGATAGGGTACTTTTCTTGGAGTTTTGTTCACAAAAGCAATTAATATATTGTACAATGCTCTGATATCCAAGACATGAGTATTCTTTCCACTATTTATCCAATAAACCCGAGATTAACTTTGTACAACAAATACAAGTTTTTCATGTTGCTAATATCCAGCCTCAAGATACCTGGTGGTGGAAGACCTCCTAATACCTCACCTTTCAGTATTCTGCATCAAGAAATGGCATCCTAGGTCTATCATTTTCATACAATGTCAAGAAGGGTGTTACATGTCTTGCAGTTGATATAAATACCTGTACCTTTACTTCCAACAAAGCATCATTCACAACTTTACTGTTTGATGTGAACTTGTTTTTGGGCCTTTTACCTACTTTTGTTTGACAACTAACATATGTTTCAAGAGCAACTAAAATGTGCAAAAACCTCTACAGCAGGTTTATTTTCCAGCCACCTGTTTGCAGAATCTAAGGGGGAAAATTCAGGATTTGACACTCATAAATTCATCATGTTTGGCAGGTGTATAATGGAAATAGCCAATAGCAATTTTGGAAAAGCCTTTCTAAGTTCCCATCTGCTAAAGATTCTCAACTCAAAGAATAAGGTGCTTATGTTATCTAAGCAATACTGTTGTAGGTGGTCAAATAGTTTATGGAGATTTTACGAGACATGTAAAATATATAAACTGTTGTTTTATGTAGGTTTCTGTGGATGGTTCTACTGATAATTGGGAATTTCTTAAGTTTTGGGATTTTATTTATCTTTAGAAGTTCTAATTAGGTTGCTTGTGCCTGACAAAAATCTGCCCAGTATGTGTTCTACCATTTCATGTTCAGTGAACTCTGTTAGGTACTTCGTGGCAACCTTTCTCTCATTTACATCTCAAAGGTGAACTGTAGAATGAAACTTGTAGGAAGCAAACAAAAGAAAAAAACACCCAAAAAACGGTTGGTTGGGCAAAATGATTCATGCCTCGTAGCATGTGCAGCAGGGTGAAAAACATTTTAATTAAATATTCATTAAGGTTGTGGTCAATTAATTTTAGTTTTTTTGCAAATCAAAAAAAAAAGAAGGAAAAAGTAATTGTCAAAGATGCTTGAACAGTGTTCTGATTTTGAAATAAGTGCATCAGTTATCTCTTTGTGGATATGAAGTAACATCAAATGATTTGGTTGTTCTTGCAACATGGTTACCCTCAGGTAGATTACAATGTGCCTCAGTGCATTAAAGAACCTTTCAGAAATAGAGTTTGACATGTAATAGGACCTTTTGTTCAGAATAATGAGAAGATATCTTTTAGCATAAATTATTGTTGTGTAATTGGTCTGAGCCTTTTCTATATTCTGAAATTGAAAGTTTGAAGCTGTACGTATAGTTCTTCATCAAAATTACTTTTAAAGAATCTTGAAACGTCTATAAATTATGTTCTAACTTCTCATGCTTGCAAGCCCTCATTAAAAGTGCTTCCAGACAATGGTAAATTGGCTGACGGAAGTAACTGATGATCAGACAACAGCATCATAGTAACCTTATCATATGCATGCTTTGGGAGTCTCATGATAATCACTACTACAAAAACCATCATCATATCTCCTTGCTTACGTGCCTTATCAAAGCAGCTGTGGCTCCTCAACATCAGAATTTAAGATTTTGAGATTTATGTTTACCAAAAGAGGTCAAATTATTCATTATTTCTGACTGAATTCAATGTGTCAATTGTCATTTGAGTAGTCTCTTGACCTTCTGCAGCTGATATTGCTTTATGCTGAAATGTACTGCTGCAATAGTCAATATGTTTTAAAATCAGTTCACTAAGCATGCTTCCAAACAAAATATCAGACGTTTCCATTTCAACTGACACACTGACTCCAAGTTGTGGTTTCAGTACCTTGAACTACTGCAACAGCTTCTTCCCAAGAACCTTACAAAGAAATTTTCCTCTCATAGTCCTTCTGGTGGGACAGAGTATCCTAATGCTTGGTATTTGTTTTTGTTGAATATACTTTTCTTCAATCTCTGAAATATTCCCTTTTGGAATGGGAAAAACTTGATCAATTTGGTAATTTCCTGAGTTGTTTTGATTACATCCACCAACAGCTTTGACTTTTTGAGGGTGTCACTTGCAGCCAGTTTAAGAGTGTGGCCACAGCAGTGAGTAGAAAGTTCAAGGCCATTGATTCGTTTGATACCACTACTCATAGTGTTTGCTTCATCATAACATAGACCACAGCTTCTCAGGGGTCAGGTATGCTCAGATAAGAGTATCCTCGATAAAACTTGAAGAGACAGTGTATATATCAAGAAAATCTCTGTGTACTTGCAAATCTTCTGTTACCCAATGGAGGAACAAGGTGACTTGTTTCTTGTTGGATGCATCTGTAGTCTCGCAGGTCATTACAATCAAGAAAGGGGAGCTTTGGTGCAATCTCCCTTAACACCTGAAGATCCATTACCTTTAACAATTCATTTTGTGAATAAGGACTAGTGTATACTTTCTTCTTTCTCTTCAACCATTCACCAAGAGTGGAAGCCTTTTAAGTCTTCATACAAAGCAGTTGATGAAGATTACTGTCTGTTTCAACTCCATCTCCTTTAATTGTAAGGCCTTATCTTCCTAATAATTTTAAGTTGACAAGATAAGGAATGGCACTTGATGATTTTTAACATTCTACACAGCATGCTGTTAAGAAAGCTGGTCACTAATGTTTTTGTAGCTGAAGGGAGAATAACTGACTTCCACCACTAGGATGTGCTGAACTTTTTTTCTGGTCCCTTAAACTCAAGATACCATCTTTCTAATTAGAGAACAACTGTCACCCATGTGTGCCAAGAATGAGAGAGAATTTTTCGAGTTAAGACAATTTTTCTAACAGCCATTCTGTACATTTAATTTTTAACTATTATAACATTATAATAATACCAATGAGTAATTGCACTATTAACTTTTATTCTTAAATTATTACCATTATTTTCTTGGTTTACATTATTGCATACTTACAAATACAGGATCAGCTCTAATGGCCTATATTCTCTTAAGTCTGAATGCTATCAAGTGTGTATGACAATACACACCTAACGAACTGCACAATTTGATATGACCTTAGGAATGGGATGGTGTAAAATTAACCTGAGTATATACAAATTTAATAAAGTTTAAATGAATCTACTGATTGACTGCAGTTTGCATGAAAGGTGAGGATATTACAAATGCCAATAATTTATCTTAAATATCCATTTGCTTTATGTGGGGTATGTTAAACATCAAAAATCTGCCACTCTCAGTCATTCATCTGAGATTTCTCCCTGTCACACCAAACATGCTCACCCTTTCAACTGTGGGGGCATTATAATGTTTGATCAATCTCAGTAGTTGTTGGTTAAAGAGTTTGTGGTAGGTGGTGGTGACTAGCTGCCTTCCTTTTAGTCTTACACTGCTAAATTAGGGATGGCTAGTACAGATAGCCCTCATTTTGCTTTGCACAAAACTTAAAAACAAGCACCTGAGATTTCGGCATTCTAGAAAAGTAGCATGCCAAACCAAAGCAGGAAAAACGTAAGCAGTTTTCTTGTCACCACACATGAATTTCTTAGCAATGCGACCGTCAGGAAATACTGATTGAAATGCTTTCAACAGAGTGCAAGACTTACAAAATCTCTACTTTCATTGAGTTTTTCTGTGATAGAGGTACCAATCATGGTGGCATCAGCAGCATATTTCATTCTACCAACTGAAGTTTGTATATTGTAAAGATCTGTGTACCAAAGTTGATAAAAATAAAAACTCGTAAATGTTGAGTATGATTTTCTATCGAAGTTCCTTTGTTTTATTTCTTAATGAAATACATTAAAATTTGGTATGTATAAGTTTTCAGTTGAGCATATCTACCAAAAGTGTGTAATAGTATGAATTACCACAACCCAACTGCAGAAGGTGGAAAATAAACTGTTACTCCTCTTAATAAAACAGTGTGTCCTGTATCTGTTTTGACTTCATGACATACCGTGTGTCTTGATAACAAAATTAGTAAGTAATCAATGATAGAATAGTTAGGATTTTCTTAAAAAACGTTTATCAGATAATTACATGTGATGTAATGAATCACATTTGGAAAACCATTTGTATTTCAAAATTGTCACACTCTTTGTGTTTTCACCCCTTGTAAGCATCATGAATAAACATATTAACCAAATCTGTCTAAATAACTCTTAAAATGAAGCTGTCAACATTTAAATACAAGTAAATGTTTTATTTATGGAACATATCATATTCAAATGCATCATTGAGTATTAATGTATCCAAAACAAAAGTTCTACTGTGTGTTTTCTACTACAATGTTGACTGATTAACATGTTCAAAATTAACATTACAGAAGTATTGCCAATATTAATAATAATATAAAGGACAATATTTCAATCACTTCAGTTGTAATTCCATCAGTTTGATCACACACAATGTTAAATTTGGTGCCAAATCTCAACATATTGTGAGATAGAAACTTTGGTATACATAATTATTTTTATATTCTGAAATTCACTGCTTGTTGCAGGTTCTTCCAGAATACAATATTACTGTATATAGATTATATCAAAATTTACACAATAAACAGACCTACCAGACTAAATTTTGCTTTTCATGAGTGAATGTGCTATTGGAGACTGTTTTGGTTTTAATGTGTATAAATTGTTAAAGAAACTTAACAAAAACATCTAATTTATGATCATTTTTACTTATGTCAGAAATAACAGGACTTTCTTCTTGTACTTTTGGATCACTAAACAAATTACTTGTCTGACCACCTGATAATCTTGTACTATAATATTTTGTATTAATAACCTGTTTTTGTAAATAATTCCCTAATTCAGTTTCTCTACTTTTTGTATTTTCAGAACTTAATTATTTTTGCACAAGTAGATCTGCTACTAACAAGGAAATTTATGAAGTAACCTGTATTTGAAAATTTGATTAAATTTTATAAATGAAGCAATAACAGTGAGCAGGTTTTGAATACAAAAACAATTTTTATTATCACTACACACAAAAAGAAATGCAGCATGCTTGCTTGTACAGACAATAACACTCTCATCTGCCATCTTCACCAGATCATCATTAGGCTTGTGACTTTGTTTCTCAAGATACTGTTTTAGAACAAAACATACAAATTCCAAGAGAAACTAAGAAATGAAGCTTCAAAGTAATGGTAACATGGTTTCTTTGTTCAGCCAGTGGCATTGCCTTGTGACTCGAGTTCTCTAATATCATCTACTAGCTGTAACATACACCATTCAGCCAAACAACAGCCATTACAGTTTGTGATCAATTCCACATACATGTGCTATGTTACTGTAGTATTCTTTCAGGCAGAATGGATATTTACTTCATAGAACAAAGCAGTTAAAATAAAGTAACTTCAATGATTCTCTGGACTACATGTTTAGAACTGCACAGAAACTAAAACAAAAAATCCTATATAACTAAACTGAAGTAGAAAATATGCCTGCATATCAAAGTATTTTCAACTTAACATTGTTTCACTCAGAAATTATAATTTTTAGAACAGCAATTTGCATGATTAAAAAACTATTAAGATGAACTACTGCATAACTAATTTCATAATTACTAAGGTTTTTATAGCTGTTAAACGTTTTCTAACTTAAATTAGTAGGGTTATATTAATAAACACAGTTATCTTTGTAACTGACATTTTAATACTTTTAAATCATTCCTAGCTATCTGACCATATTATGTTTAGGAATTTCAAACTACTACAACTTTAAGTTATTATTTAAAGCATCAGAAAAGTTGAATATGTAATAACTATGGTGATTTACAAAAATATTATTTATTTCCTATCTTTTCAGTTAGTTAAGTCAATTCAAGTTTTGAAAATTTTTCAATGAATATTGTATGTGTTAATAATAACCATGTATAACCCTAAATGGCCAAGATGCTTTTTTAGACATGAAGGCCTTGTTCAAATAGTTTATTGTCTTGCATAATTTACACCTTTGTTTCATTTCACAGCTCTGTAGATTTTTAATTCACTGATAATGTTAAGACTGGTGAAAATGTCTCCTAGATACTTTGAATGTAAAGTGTACCACAGAAAAATATTGATTGGTTTATATTCAAAAAGTTGACCTTTCTTAGATTCCCAGTTTGTCCATGAAAGAAGAAATGTTCACCTTTTAAAAGCACTTGGGTTATTATGGGGTTTTCATCTTTTTATATCAAAATTTCTTGAACCTAACGTCTTTCTGACATCATGAATATTTGTTTGTGTTCGCATTTTGAAAGCCTAATCAGTGAATTATTTTAAACCATTTAAGATATTAATTGCATGCTGTCAATGATCACCCAATGATTTATTACTTTTGCATTGTCTAAAACGAACTATACTCCATTGTTTTTCTCATTCCTAGTCTCAATAAATATGAAAGAATATTAATAAAGCTGATGTTTTAATTTCTTAAGCAACCAAAGAATAGGGTTTGTTTTTTATATTAAATGCTCAAACAGATTGTTGCATAACAATTTATTTCACAATACAGAAGACAATACTTCCAAAACCAAGTAACACATGAGAAATGACACAAAATGTAGTCACAATTTAGTTAAATTTTTCTGAATAACGGTTAAAGTACAATATCAGTACCAACAATAAGTAATACTTAAAAAACCTATTATCAATTGATTTTTGACTTTCTTTATTACTCACAGTAAGGAAGTTATTTCCTGTTTGGACACTTGTTTCAAGTTACTTCATCACGAATTCTAAAACTTCAAGGAAAGAAGAAGAGCAGTGTTTTACAATGTTCTGTAAAAATATGTTTTCTCAACCCATGTCAGTTAAGATATATTCTTATGTTCTGATTTATTAGATCTTTGCACTCAAAATACATTGTTTCTTCAATAATATTGTTTGCTGATAAAAGTTTCATACTAAAAATGTGTTATGGTTACACAAAAACACCAGCTAAGACAACAAAACTTCTGTTTTATATTAATAAGCTCCAGTGAGTGACCTCACACTTATGAAACAGTTTATTACGATTCAAATCATAAAAAACAGCAGATTTTGTAAGGTGTCGTATATCACTGTGTTGTTATTCTGACGTGACTGATTAAAAGAATTACCAAAAGAAATGGAACAAGTTCTTTTTCTCTGAAGAAGCCAACTGTTCAAAAGTGCTCTAGTTGTAGGTCTTGTTTGAAAACATTTTTCTAGAACAGTAATTCATTTACCTTTCATTTTAAAAATAATTGCTCAATAATTGCATTACTCTATTTTTGATAAGATGAAGCAAAAACCAAGTAAAAAAATCATATATCAAGTTTTGTATTAACCTATCTTGTACATTCTTTCAGTTCTCTTTATATCTACATGTTTCAAATATTAACAATTTCAAGATAAGGAAGTTTACTGTTAGTGAATAATTTTCTTCCCTCACAGCAAATATACAGCTGAATAAAAACATCTTAAACTACAAAACAAATCAAGGGAATGTAAACAATGCACAAATGCATATAAAATAATATAACCACTAACATCATAAGTGAATGATGAGATTACTAAACAGTAACTGCTACAGAACACCATGAGAAAATGATTAGACTACTAACAGAGAAAGAACTCAAGTGAACAAGACACAACTAAACAGTAATCACTACAGAACACCATGAGAGAATGATTAGACTACTAACAGAGAACTCAAGTGAAGAATGACACAACTAAACAGTAATCACTACAGAACACCATGAGAGAATGATTAGACTACTAACAGAGAACTCAAGTGAAGAATGACACAACTAAACAGTAATCACTACAGAACACCAGAGAGAATGATTAGACTACTAACAGAGAACTCAAGTGAAGAATGACACAACTAAACAGTAATCACTACAGAACACCATGAGAGAATGATTAGACTTCTAACAGACAACTCAAGTGAACAAGACACAACTAAACAGTAATCACTACAGAACACCATGAGAGAATGATTGGACTACTAACAGAGAACTCAAGTGAAGAATGACACAACTAAACAATAATCACTACAGAACACCATGAGAGAATGATTAGACTACTAACAGACAACTCAAGTGAAAAAGACACAACTAAACAGTAATCACTACAGAACACCATGAGAGAATGATTAGACTACTAACAGACAACTAAAGTGAACAAGACACAACTAAACAGTAATCACTACAGAACACCATGAGAGAATGATTGGACTACTAACAGACAACTCAAGTGAAGAATGACACAACTAAACAGTAATCACTACAGAACACCATGAGAGAATGATTAGACTACTAACAGACAACTCAAGTGAAAAAGACACAACTAAACAGTAATCACTACAGAACACCATGAGAGAATGATTAGACTACTAAGAGAGAACTCAAGTGAAAAAGACACAACTAAACAGTAATCACTACAGAACACCATGAGAGAATGATTAGACTACTAAAAGTAATCTTTACAGAACATGACTGAATGATTAGATTATTAAGCAATAGCCACTGATAAACAGTAATGATGAGACTACAACTCAGTAACCACTAAAGGAAACCACGAGTGAAACTACAAACCAATATGGAATATGACCAAAAATAATACAAATTGAAAATTTTTAAATGAGGAAGCAAGCTCAAAACTGGACAAGAAAAAAGTAGCTCATGCCAGTAGCATTAAGAAATACATGTTCTGTAGTTCACCACATGCAGAAAGTAACAATGCAACAGAAAGTTCAAGGGTCATGTGTTTTACACATAAAACCACTATTAATTCTTCAGAATTTGATGTACTCTCCTTTACTCAGTCTAAGAACTTGTTTTTCCTTCTTAAATTCTACAGGACATCCTGAAATCATGACAGTATTAACAAACTAATTAGACATAATTATTATCAATGTTTGTTACATCATTCCTTGGAATATGAAATAGCCTAACAATTTCATGAGTATTCTGAAATATGTGTTTAAAAATATTCTTGTAAAGAAATAAAAAAACAAAACAAGTAAGAAATGTCAGATATTGAAGTGAAAGACATTTCCTACTGTGAGATTGAGATGGTATGTGAAATGTTTTCTTCACTCTTAGATAAAATATATTTTATTAATAACATGCTTAGTGTTTAAGTTTTACTTTCTTTCTTTTTTAAAAAAAAAGGAATGGACAGAAATGAAAATGGAAAATGTACACATATCACATTACCAAAAACAATAAAACTGGTACTATTACATATTTATATAGGTCAATATACCTTTCTTTATATATGGTTGACTTGAATAACTGCCACTCTATGTGTAATATAGAATTTCTTTAATAAAAAATTGATTTTGAGTTATAGTCTCAATTTTATGTAGAAAGCTTTCAAAACATATCAGCAAACAAATGAAATTGAAACACTGATATACCTTTCCCACCAGAGCCACAAAGGTCGGCTTTAAAATCATACTGTATTTTAAAAACACTGTTCGACTCTGGCTGAAAGCAGAAAAACTAAAAGTATTATCCCTGAAAACCCCTCAGCATATGTAAATGAGAACCTAGAGATAGTAAATTATTCAACTTTAATATTTTTTTTCTCATAACGTTTCACACAATTTTTGTGATTTTTCACAAAGGAGCTCATGTATACACATTAAAAAGAAAGAAAGAAAAAAAGAAACTGCTTTTAAGTAAACCGAGCAGTTAAACAACATTAGAGTTTGTTGGTGTGGCAGACACCAGCATTGTAGTGGTAACTTGTTTTAAAATTATTATAAATGTTTCTTTCTTCATCAAAAACATTGCACTCCCAAACTGGGTGAGTACCGACCCTTAAGTTGTTCAGTTCAGGTTATTTCAAGCACAGAGTTTTGGAATGGCACTGACAATGACAGCCGCATGTTGTTTGACGGTTTCAAAGGCATTGTACTGTAACGAGACGAGGGAAATCTTTCGTGGTAACGCTCAAGTCTTAGGTACTTAACTGTTACCAATTTACCTAGAAGAGAAGTACACAGTTGATCTTAAGTAATTAATCTTGAAATGACAACAAAATGAGTTACACTGTCAAGATGTACATACCATATTTCTTAAAAGTGTGGGAATTTCTTTTCTCTGTATTACTTTGTAATCAATAATAAACACCTTTAACCCAGGTTGTTCTTGGATGATTTGAAGTTAATCTTCACACTGAAATTAGTTCCTTATTAATTATACTGTTGGTTAGATCACATTCCACTAACCTTTAATACGTTATCTTTAGAATACAGTTCTTTTATAGTTGTTTTTAACTAACTACACCACCATTCATTTATGGAGCTGGGTGATTAACTCAATGTAATCAAATAATCTACGATTAAATCAGTTAATGCAACAAATGTAATCATTAATTGAAATCAGTGTTTCCTATTGTTCTAACGTTCCTGTAATCGAAATATTACCACTTTGATTTTTGATTAATAAAATTTGTCCAGCTTGATCAATTAATGACATGATACATGAAAATAAACTATCTGAAATCCATATTCCTTATTGTTACTATTTTTTATTATTATAACTATTCAAATAATTGAAATATTGCTACTTAATTGTGTATTGTCAAGCAGAAACCTACACAATGGACTATCTACGCTCTGCTCACCACAGGTATCAAAACCAGATTTCTTAAAGTTTATTTTAGCCATTTCATTGTGAAAATAATTGATTAGTTGACTGTAATATATTGTAATGAACCCAATGAATATTCATATGCCAAATTCCACTAATTATCCAGCTCTATTAGCCAACAATCTTATAGAAATCTTCCCTGTTTCTCAGCTGTCTTCACATTACTACAATATTATCCAGTAAAAATATATCAACCTATGGGGTTTGAGTCCATGTTACTTCACCATATAGTATCCTGATTTAGGGATGTGATTAATGTTATGTATTGCTAATGAACTAATGTATCAAACCTTCATATCATAGAGGTGCAAAAGAAATCTTTAACACATATCCAGTCACTAAACAGTTAGTTAGCCTGCTGTATAATATTGAATAATAAATTTCATAAAATATAACATCATTCATGCACCTAAATTAATCTATGTTACTATATGGTTTGTTGACCCAAGCTATGCTGATGAACCTTGAACAGGGGAAACTATGTCCACAGCAGAGGGTATGGCCAATCAAAGAATACATTAGCTTTCAAGATATTTTTTTTTTAAATTTCACCTTTGGTGAAGAAAAAAATAAGTCTTTATCCTGCACATACAATGATATTAATCTTTACTGTCTTATAGTTCTCTTTAAGCATCAAACTGCTCCAGCATTTTAACATTTTAACTTGTGTAAGCTGATGATAATTCTGGCTCTGAACCTAAACTACCTGACAATGATTTTCAGCACAACTCAAAAAAACATTTAAATGGTCAAGTAACTACACCAGCGCCATTAGTAATGCATATACGTATTTGTTTTATAGCTCTCTCTAAGTGACTGGAATACAAATGTTTAACAATTCAAGGTGATCTTTATTGTCCTCTACTCATCTCTGCATGTAAACATCACATGAATAATAAACAATGATGAATAATTTTTATTTCAATGCTCTTCCTTATTGAGAACTATACAGGCAAAAGGATAAAACTACTATTTCAGTAAAGCTGTGAAAATTGTACCTGCCAGTTCTTTAATACTTACCATCAAACCACCAACCATGAAGAGAGCTGTATGCTTCACGCACTGTTTGTAAAGTGTTACATTTTAGAAAAACACAACCCTGGAAAATAACCAAATACAAGTGTGTAATGGATATTCATAAGTCTAATAAACTATAGTGATGAGTGTTCTTCCATTATACACAGTAAAGTAACACATCAACTTTTAAAATGAGTTTTTTTTTTTAATATATTCTTTGTAAAACATACCATTTGCATTTTTCACTATTTTGACTTTTTGAACTATTATTTTAACTATAACGTTTATATTTGTATCTATGTTGTACAGTATTAAATATAATCATTGGTGTCTTCAACAAAATTCAATTAAAATAGGAATATATTTGCTACAGAATAAAAAAAAAGTTAGTTCTGTTGTTACATGTAAGAGGTCAAAAGCCATGTCATAATGCAATTGTTGACTTACCTTAAAAATTTTATTCAACTATTATTTTATGAATGTATGTCAATAACTTTGGAATCAAACTGTACATTATAATTCCAGTTCTGTTAAGACCCTTTAGTTAATTTCTTAATTTAAAAGTAAATATTAAAACAGAAATCCCAAGTGTCGATTTTTGTGTGTCATGAGGTATGATGAATGCAGCATTGATATAAGATGTGTGATGTTCAACTACAAAGTATAGTTTCTTACAAATTAGTAACTCAAATTACTGATGTTGACAAGCTATAATATCAAATAATGACCTCCTGTCTTTTCTATTTGCTAAAATATCACTACTTGCACTGGACAAACACAGTAGCCCTGCCAACCTCTTTTCATTTTTGTAAAAACATGTTATGTACACTTACTTCTGTCTATGACAAGTGAATAACCAATCAAAAGCTCAGAATGTTCTCCTAGTGGCTTTCTTAGCATAACTGAATTATTCAGCATCTAACATGTTCTTTTAAAAGAAGTCTTGAGTCCAAAACTAAAGGTAAAACTTTATTCAGCAAGAATTTTATTTTTTTAGACCTAAATATAACACAGTTACTAAGCTTCATAAATTATGTTGGAACACTATAGTATTGATATAATAATTTATGTTTTATTATTTCAAAATGTATATATAAAACTTTAAAGAATTTATTTTTATTTCACATCCTTCATTTGTGAAGCCATAAGGCTCAGCAATCTATGGCAAGCAGCAAAGGAGTTTAAAGGTTGTAACCAAAATAGATAATTATTTTCTATAAATCTTTATTTGCTGTTCTATGTTTTAAGAAAAATCCCTCAATTTTAAGAAATTATTTTAAACAGTAATAATGTATATACATATATAATTACTGAAACATGACCATTTTATATTTTTTGATATGGTAACAAGACTGCACATGTGCTGCATAACTGCAACTCTTATAATGTTATGAAATTTAATCTATTTAGACTAAATATGTTTTTTGTGTTATAATTTGTATTCATTTCTTCATTCAAGAAAGACAAACATAATTTATATTTATTTCCTAATTTTTTATCAATATTATGAAATTGGCCAAATCAAACCAACACATACAGACATACAGTAGTGAAAATAACAGATAAAATATGAAATGTTTTCCTGAAAAACGTTTGATAATTATCTGAAGGTTATACAGATTTTACATATGAAATTTGAAAATATTCTGATGAGTAAAGGTATTTTTAATCTTAAAATAAAAAAATCTTAAATTACTTTGTATATTGGATAGGCAATATTCTGAAAGAAAAAGTTATGAGAAATCTATACTTAAAAAATATTAATATGTAATTTTAAAACCCAACAGCTTATTGCTTTGTAATGTCTACCAATAACCTGAAAATGTTTTTAAAGATATGTGTACATTATCAAAAATCACAGTATAATTACTTTTTTGATTACGATAGACTCGACCCAACCAACATGAAGAGATTAAATTCTATTAGAATTTGCACTTACCTCTTTTGATGATTTATCAACATACATATGTACAATTCCACTGTTGCCTTCACACTTTTCTAAAATAGCATCTTCTATTCGGACATGCCAGTCATCTCCATATTCTCTGCAAAATCAACAGAAAAGTTTCACTTCTCAAAGTAAAACACTCAGAGGAACAAACAAAAACTTCTGACACAATGTATTATTGTATAAGATAAGGGTTTTAATAAAATATTCCAGTATTTAATATAATTAACATAAAAAGCATTCCTGATGTTAAAAAAGTGTTACAAAAAACAGTAAAAACCAAAAAAGTAACTTCAGAAGGTGGTGATAACACATTAAATCAAAGTTTTCAGTGAGTTTCGTAAGATAAATTTTCAAGCAAGAGAACACTCCTAATGAAATTTGGAACACATAGGTGCCACTTAACTGAAGCAATATTCCTACTTCATTTTATCATAAGCAGTAACAAGTTTCTGAAGACTGTTATATAATGAAATGTCTTTAAAAAAGATTACTTAGATATGTTCTTTCTACAAAGATATACACTACCACGTGTCTACTTACACCTCAGGATCAAACATGTTGCGGATTTTGAGGCAAGGAGTTGGAGCAAAAGGCAACATATTTGGACTTTTTTCACCATTTCCAAATGCTACAGAAGGTAAACAAAACAGCAGATTTACAAAGGAAGGATGAAGGAACAAAACTAGGGTGGTGTATAATGAAGTTCTAAAAGACATCAGTAAATTATATATTACAAATATGTAACACAATATCACTCACAATGTATTAATTTAATGTATTTCAGCATGAACCACTGTAAATCAAACCTTTAAAAAGTGATGTTTTTATTCAGTGTATAATTGAAAGTAAAGAAAATGAACAAAGTAACAGTAAGGATTTATCTTAAGTTTTATTAAAAATGTCAGAAAAAGTTCTAATGTTGCACAGATGTGAGAGTATTAACTAGGCACAGGTAGCAAATATTGTTTTCATTTAACACTTACAACTTAGCATAGATGTCAGACACAGTTTATAACTTAACACACATGCAAGGCTGTTAAATTTAGTACAGATACCAAACACTGTTTCAATTTCACATAGATGATCAGAAACTTGTAAATTGAAAATGATAGTCACATAGGTATAGATGTGGAACAGTATAATTTAGTATCAATATTAAACATTGTTCTACTTTAACATAGATTTTCATAAAGGTTCTGAGGTGGTATGATGTGAAACAGCTATGGCTCACAAAGATATCAGACACAGTTATATCCTTATACAGCTTCCAAACACTTCTGATTTAACCCATATGGACCAACATGCTTAAAACTTGGAAGAGACAATCAGTAGTTCTAACTTAAAATAGATGGCTAGTAGAAATAAAACATGTTGCAAACATACAACAAAGGCATCAGCATGTGGTACAATCATATGAAAGAATTAAGACACCCTATGAAAGCCTGTGTATTTTTGTAACATATTTGGATATATAGATATTGAATCTCTATTTTAACAATACTGAGAGATTATAGGAATGTAACTAAACAATTAAAACTTAAGAAATGAGTTTTCAAGATCTTCTGTAAATGCATATTCTAAGTGAGGAAAAAGTTAGGACACCCTACCCCCTAATAGCTAGTATTACCCCCTTTGGCTGAAATAACTGCAGTGAGATGTTCTTGTAGCCATCTACCAGTCTCTGACATTGGTCTGAAGAGAGTTTGCCCCACTCCTCAATGCAGAATTCTTTCAGCTGTGAGATGTTTGAGGAGTTTCTTGCTTGTACAGCCTGTCTCAAGTCACCCCATAGCATCTCAATGGGATTAAGATCTGGGCTTTGACTTAGCCATTCCAGGACTCTCCATTTCTTAGTTTTCAGCCAGTGCTTGATGGATTTACTGGTATGTTTTGGGTCATTGTCGTGTTGCAGGGTCCAGTTCCGCTTCAGCTTTAATTTTCTTACAGATGGTCTCACATGTTCCTCAAGCACCTTCTGATACACAGTAGAATTCCAGGTCCTGCTGCAACAAAGCAGCCCCAAACTATGACACTCCCACCTCCATGTTTCACAGTTGGTATGAGGTTCTTTTCCTGGAATGCTGTACTTGGTTTATGCCAAACATGTCCTCTTGTTCTGGTGTCCAAATAATTCAATTTTGGACTTATCTGTTCAAAGAACATTATTCCAGAAGTCCTGGTCTTTGTCTACATTCTCTCTGGCAAACTTCAGTCTGGCTTTGATGTGTCCCATAGAGAACAAAGGTTTCCTCCTTGCACACCTCCCATGCAAGTTAAACTTGTGCAGTCTCTTTCTGATTGTAGAAGCATGCACTTTCACATCAACAGTAGCCAGAGCTTGCTGTAGATCCTGTGATGACATGTTAGGGTTTTGGAGACCTCTTTTAGCATCTTGCAGTCTGCTCTCAGGGTGAACTTGCTTGGATGACCAGACCTGAGCATGTTAGCAGTTGTTTTGAAAGCCCTCCACTTGTTGACTATTTTTGGGACAGTGGAATGGCTGATTTCGAAATCTTACGAGATCTTTTTATATCCCTTACCAGACTCATAAGCTGCTACAATTTTCTTTCTGAATGCCTCATACAGCTCATTTGCTCTCACCATGGTGCTCACTCTCACTTCAACAGTCAAGAACACACCCAACTAAATGTCTGAGGTTTAAATAGGGCAAGCCTCATTCAAAATGCTGAGTAACGATCTTCTAATCATGTGCACCTATTGTAATACACCTGTGTGAGGTGAGCCATTTTAAGTGGGAATAAATGTGGGGGTGTCCTAACTTTTTCCTCAGTTAGAATATGCATTTTTGTAGAATTACATTTACAGAAGATCTTAAAGCCTTTTCTTCAGTTTTAATTGTTTAGTTATATTCCTATAATATCTCAGTATTGTTAAAATTCAGATTAAATATCTATATATCCAAAAATGATACAAAAATACACATGCTTTTATAGGGTGTCCTCATTTTTTCACATGACTGTATATACTTGAGATAGTTTGTTACAGACAGTAAATATTTGAAACAGTTTTTCACAAGTGGTATATACTTGGAACAGTTTGTCAGATATGTTGTATCTTAGACATGAAAACTATTTTGATTTGGTACAAGTAAGCACACAGGGTTAGAAACACAGCACAAATATCAGAAAAGATTTTATCCTACAAAGATAGTGAGACTCACTTCTCACTTAGAACAAATAGTCAAACACAGTTCTAATGTAATAAAGGTGGTCAAATGTAGTTTTAATTAGGAACAAAATGGTCAGACATATTCTTACTTAATCCTTTTAGATAGCAGCTCACCCCAGATGTAAATAAAAAGGGAAAACATTTCTTAAATATAATTTTTAACTTTTTTTTATGAATTTTGAGCAAAATATGAAAGAAAATGAAAAAGAAAAAGCATAATAAAGACTTATTTGTTACAAGTTCAAATTTTTTAGGGTATCAAAATCATGAAAACATTCTCCAATACACGGTGCTGCTCTACATTTTTTACACCAGGTAGTCACCATCTTTCTCTTCTTTTCTTGTTGCATACATACATATGTGACACTGTCTTATCCACTGTTTCTAGCTTCTGAGGATGGAATGTTTTCTAAAAAGTGCTGATAAAATGCTTCTTTTCCAACACGTCTATCAGGAACAGTAAGGCTATGTCTTCCTGGGAAAGATCTTGTCACCCTTCCATTCCTTTCCAATAATTGGTAAATTACATTATAAATAAACTGCCTCAATGATGGCTTCTTGTCAGTTTTTACTAGATACATGTTATAAAAATTCAAACTTGAGATACTAATTAGGTGAAAAAATAAGAGTTATTTGTACCACTTCACAGATTTATAAAGGAAATCAATTTGCCCAATTTGTGCCACTTTTATCAACTAGCCTCATGTTGACAGTATAATCTAAAACCATATCAGGTTTGGTTATTTAGTTTTGTAATCATCCTTTCCATTGTATTTTATTTCACCTTTAAGTACTCCACTAAGCAAAATAACAGGATGTTTGTCTTTCTATTGAAGTGCTAAAATATTCCCTTGCTGTTCAGGCTCAACATCTTCCTTCTTCAGGAGTGTAAATTTAGGTATGTTCTTCCAATTTTTACAAAAAAACCAGCTTTATTTTCAATGAGAAAGTTGCATGATTCCAGACTTGTATGATAATTGTCAGTGTATAATATATGACCTTTTCCAAGGTAGTTTTTCATCAACTGCTTGACAACTGATCTTTAAAACCCTAATCAGGGATCTTTGGGGACATCTCTGACACTTCCAGAATATTTAATCATATGTATTACAATTCCTATTTCACGATCACATAATACAAAGATATTTATTCCAACTTAATGGCACTTGCTTGAAAACAATGCAACCCTTGAAAAGAATCAAAGATTCGTAGATAACTACCTGTTTGAAATGGACAAAAAGATTACTTAGCTTTATTCTTCAGCATTGAAAAAACTTCTTGAACTTTCCATAATTGATCATTTGCATTTGGTTCTTTGTTATTTGCAAAGTGCAAATATCGAAGAATCTCCCTCAATTGATCTTAATGTATTTTGGAAAAATCGGAGTTCCAATAATCAGCTAACACTTGCTTTTTTACATGTGGTATAAGCATCATCAGAGCAAAACAAGTGTATATTTCCTCAATAAGTGTATCTTCTAATTTCTTACTTTGTGAGGTAGAGGGAGCATTACTTTCACTTTCTTTGGAATTCAAGAATTTACAAAACTCATAATATTTGTTTGTTTCTCACACAACATGACTCATTATACTTTGATCAAATTCAGTAGTACAAAATTCATACCTTTAGATTCATCCATGAGCTTAAATTTATCTGCGAGTCCAATGTTTCTACCATGAAAATAATAAACAAATGGATCAAAATCATGACACCTTACCCATTAGGAACCAATTGATTCTGATTCACTATATAAATCACGTTCAGAGCTTGAAACAATTGAATTTGATGATGAAAAATCTGAAAAGTTTTATTCTTCATTGGAATAATTATCATGTGCTAATTCTTCAATTTTGTCTTTTGATGAAAAACGTTTTCATTCCATTCTCTTAGCTTATGCACTCTTCCTTTTCAGCTCCTTGGCTTACACTGAGAAAATGACTTTGAGTGGGTATGATCACTATAGTGTGAGGGGGTTGCTAACTAATATTTTTAGCCTGTATCATCAACTGATGATAGCTGTACTGAGTAAAAAGCATAAAATCATCAATTGATGATAGCCACTGTTTAAAGGTTAAAAGATATAGTCAGATAAAGTCCTAACTTGATACAAATGGTTAAACAATTTTAATCTTCCACATCTAATCAGATACAATTCCAATATGGTAAAGACAATCAGATGCAGTTCTAAAATGGTCCTACACTGTTAAAAGTTGCAAATATTGACCAAACAATTCTAAATTAACACTTCATTAAAGAGCATTCTAACAAGAGATAGATTTTTAGAATATTTCTATTTTAGCACAAGTGTTTGATGCATTATAACTTAGCATTACTTGGTAAAGATGTCTACAACTTGTTTTAACTTGTATGTTTAGGTGCATTTCAAACATGTAAGAGACTGTTGAACACATTTTTAACTTGGAGCAAGTAGTCAGATATAGTTTTATCCATGTATAAAAAGGATTCTATCCTGCAAAGATGCTAAGACACAGTTCTACACTAGCAAAAATTGTCAGATAAAGCTGGAACTGGCACAATGTTTACCACTGTTCTTGCATAACAGGCAGTTCTAACTAAGCAAACATTTCAGGCACTGTTCTAATTCAAAACAGTCAAGTACAGTTGTAACTGAACAAAGACATCCTACTTAACACAGAAAGGAAACAAAATTTCAAAGTTGGTAGAGGATGTCACACACCTCTAACTGAGTGCAGATGGTTAGATGTATTAAGTTGGCACAGGTGATCAAACATGTTTAACTTGATAAAGATGTCTAAAATTTAACAAAGATGGTCAGACAATGTCAAACTTATCACACATTTAAACTTGGAACAGTAGATCAGACAGTCCTGATCTGGCAAAGATCAAGTTCTAAACAGATGTTGAAACAGAAGTACAATAAACAAAGACAAACATTTTTTTAATTTAATATAAATGATCACATACAGCTGTAACTTGGTCAGGATTTTATTCTGCAAAGTGTTCAATCTCAGTTCTAAACAGGCATAGATGCTAGAAACTGTTATAACTCAGTATATACTGTCAGACAACCTTTAACTTATGACAAATGATAGACTTCTAGGTATATTTCTAGCTTGGCATAGATACTGCTTTAAATTGATACAAATTAACTTCTTCCAGTTTCTAGAAACAAGTTCTGATGATACAGATACAGTTCTATTTATGTAAAAACGGCTCATTTGGGTTGAGAAAATTTTTTACATAGAGGAGCGAACAACCTGACAATGACTGAAGAAGGTCGAAACGTTGTTCGCTTCTCTATGTAAAAACTTTTCAACCCAAACGAGCCATTTTTATGTATAGATACAGTTCTAATTCAGCACAGATGATTAAACAACTATTCTAGTTTGGCACAAAGAGTTACTTATAATTTGGAATAAGTGGCAAACAATCTTTTAACTTACAAAGTCAGTCTGATACTGTTCTAACTCAGAACAAGTAGTGAGCACAATTTGAACACAATGTCTGGTAAGAAATAGTCGAAACTTCATACAGTCAGATGCTGCTCTGACTTGACACAAGCTGATCAGAAAGAACTGTAATCTAGCACATAATCAAATACAGTCAACACAGATGTCAGATACCATAAAAATTTGGTCAGAAACAAATAAAAGTTTAAAAAGATAACTGTCATCTGTGTGAACTGTATCTGATCATGTGCTATATTACAGTTCTTTCTGATCTGCTTGTGTCAAGTCAGAGCAGCATCTGACTATATTTAGTTAACTATTTCTTACTAGACATTATGTTCAAACTGTGCTCACTACTTGTGCTAAGTCAGTGGTTCGTAACCTTGTTAGAGGTACTGAACCCCGGAAGTTTCGTACTTGCATTCACTGAACCCTTTGTAGTTGGAAAAATAAAATATGATTTTTTCAAATTCAAAACATAAGTAGATATTTTATTAGTGCACAAAATGAACCATATCTTTTTCGCAACAAAGTCTGTTCCTTTTCTTCGTTTTTATGTCCACCATTCTCAAAAAGGATTGCTTGCAAAGATACTTTGTAACAAACAGTATGAGTATCTCAAGGGCTTTCTTAGCAATAAGAGGGTACACTACAATTTGGTGACACCAAAACGTTGAGAGTGTTGTTGTTCTAAAAAGTTGCTGTTGAACCTGGCTCTGATGAAGTTCAATGATTTCGTTGAGGTATTCATCATTGACATTTGCTGTAGCAACACTAAACGTGAACAGCTGTCTCACCTATGCTGGATGTGACTCTCTGGTGGGGAAGTATCTGTTGAGAGACTTTGAGAGCTCATCTAAGTGCATGGCAATTGCTTGCTTCAGTTCCCTGGGTACAGAAATGTCTCCGATTTCAGACACATCTTTGATATTACTTACCCAGTCGTCCAGCAGGGGAAAGTGTGCAAAGTTATTATTCTCTGTTCCATAACAGTAGCTTTTTTTGAAAAGCTTTCAGGTTTTCTTCCACTTCAATGATGTTGACTCCACCACCCTGCATCTGTTGATTGAGATGATTGAGAGCATTGAAGATATTGGCCATGTACGCCAAAATGAGAATGAACTCAGATTTTTCGAAGCATTCTGCATGGCAATGTTGGTGCTGTCGAAAAAACAGGGCTAATTTCATATGCATAACAAAAATATGATTCAGCACCTTTCCCTGGGATAACCACTGAACATTAGTGGTACAGAAGTACCTCAAATTCAGAGCCCATTTCATCACACAGCTCTTTGAAGATGCAGTGCTTCAGAACACTATTTCGCACAAAGTTCACACATTCCACTACAATTTTTAATACTTCTGCCAGTTTTGAAAGCAAGGTTTTTGTTGCTAATGCTTGCCTGTGCAGAACACAGTGCATTACAATGATGTGTGGTGCATAAGCTTTCACCAGCGCACCAAAACCAGAGTTTTGTCCCAGCATGACTGGAGCTTCATCCGAACAAACTGCAGAAACCATACGATTTTACGAGTGCTTCACCAATGGTGTATGGTTTGCCCAGCTTTGCGATCAAGTATGCAACTTCGTATGATGCTGTGAGGATTGGTTTGTCGATGGGTACAAAGCTGAGAACAGGCAAAGTAGCCTTTTTATCGAACCTGGCTCTCTTTACCTTGAATTCAGCAAACGTTGTGTTCTTGTATTTCCCATCTCTATGCAACTTTAGAGAGTGTTCTCTTAGTTTTGCCAGTGCTAGACTAGAATTGCTCAACTTGGCATTGCAACTCAACTTGGTATTGCAAATCATGCATTGAGGAAGCTGACTCCCATCATGTTCTGTTATACACGTGAATCCATATTGTACATATTTGTCTGACCACTTTCTGTTTTTGCTCGACATAGTTAGTATGAAGGGATTGAAAGATTAGGAGAAAAATCAAATATGATGCACGATTACTACAGTCACAAGTTGACTGCTAAGTGCACAAAGTTCCATGCAGCACAGATATTAAGGCCAAGTGATGTGACGTGATCAGCTGCAGCCAACGATGGCCAAGTGGAACATGACGTCACGAATCATACGAGTGGGGTGAACGTAACGTACACACGCATTATGTCTGACTCACACTTCGAATGAACCCACGTTAAGAACCACTGTTCTAAATTAAGAACAGTATTTGACTGACTTTGTAAGTTAAAAGATTGTTTACCACTTACTCCAAATTATAAGTAACTATTTGGTGTCTATGCTAAATAAAAAACCCATACACCATCACTGACAAGTTTTGAGCTGTATCTAATCATCTGTGCCATGATCGAGTTGTTTCTATAATCTACTTTCAAACTGTTCCTGACTGTAGATTATACAAACAACCTGATCATGGCACAGAAGATTAGATAGAGTTCAAAACTTGTCAATGATGGTACACAGGGATTTCATTTAGCATAGACACCATTATAAGTAAGTAAAGGTGGTAAACACAATTCTAATTAAATACAGTTGGTCACATACAGTTCTAACTTAGAAGGGATGATCAGACTCAAGTCTAACATCTAACAATTTGTCAATACTGTTATTCCTTGCAACAAATGGCCAGAGGCAGATTGTTCTTAGAGCAGACAGTTAGTTAGTTTTTACCTTGTATAAATGATGAGACACAGGCATTACAGATCATATATAACTATAACTTGCCACAACTGTCAGGATGCACTTTTAAACAACCACAGACTCAAACACAGTTATAATTTAGCAAAGACGACTAATGATATGTTTGTTCTTACGGCTTATGAACTTAAAACTGTGAATGACATCTTCCAGCAAACTGTACAAACTAGACCCATTTACACTTAAAAGTAAAGATGAAATTACATCATGGTAATCAATAAGTTTTATGACAATACCAAAAGTAATTATTTTATTCTTTAAATAAAGAAAAAATTCATATTTTACAACAGTTGAATGGAAACAAACATAATACTATAACTATGTAATTGTACATTTTTGCAGAATTAGGTAATTTCTTTTTAAAGATAAAAGCCAGTATATTTTGAGGATCAGTAAACTGTATTCACTAGAAAGATTTTATAAAAACAACAGTGCTTGTGTATCAAAATGAGGTGGTTTCTAAATTACAAGTTTAAATACATTTCCACTGATTTTGAGAATACAAAATTTTTTGCTGTAGAGAATTTTTTATTCATGAAACAGTTAATATTTCCAATTTTTACCTTGTCCTTGCCATACTTTGTCCTTCTTGTTAGAGTTCTAAAAAAAATAAAAAAATAAAAACAGTACTTTCAAGATTAAAAGACAGGAAAAATCTTAAATGTCTGAACTAAAAGAAACAGGAAAATACATTTTAACCCTTAAACAGCAGGAATGTTGCAGGTAGCAACATCAACTGATGATGACCACCATTTAAGGGTTAAATGTTATTACTGAAAAAAAATCCACAATACTTTAAGATTTGCGGAACATAGTGGAGAATAATCTTTATGGCAAAAATAACAAAAAACATCTTAATGTTCAATACTTCATTGGTTAACATCTTCACGAACTTGCATAAAATTATAATGGTCATTAAAAGAGAGTTTAGTTGTGGCTATATTTATGCTGATGTGTGTAACAAATGTCTCACTTTAAGTTATCTTATATACAGGAAGTAACAGAAATGACAGTTTCAAATGTTGAAACTCATATGAAATGCATGTAAAATCAGAAGTCAGAAGTGTTGTTTCAAAATATATTTATAATAATAATAAAGATATAATTAAAACAGCCATACTAATATCAGGCTAACAGTAGACTTTGATTCATTCATACCAATTATGGTGAGTATATTTAAAACAAAAACAGATATATAGTATGGTAGAGTATTATAAATGGAAGCTTTTATTTTTACTTGATTTCAGGTGTTTTAGTTTTTCTAAGTAAAAATGCTTTCTGTCCAGAAATGTAGAGGAACTGCTTAAGATTATAATATACATGTTTGTATCTGTAACATGAAAAATGTTGTATTTGTTTCTCAGCTGTTTAAAAATAACACTTCTGTTAATCCTGTTAATTAAATCTAACATCAACAACATATTAATTTACACTGAATAATAGATGCCCTGGCATTGTTCTTTACGTAGCCTATAGAGCCAAGTTTACATATAAAGAACTCTTGTTTGATATTTTCTAAGTGATAATTATGAGACACAACTAAAGCAGAACATAGTACCAAAAGATGTGGATCTAAGCACAGATTTTACCAGGAAAAATTCAAATGACTTTCCAGGTTTGTGTGTTTATAAAAGCATAACACCTTCAAAAGAAGTGGAATATATATTAACTGTATTAGTCAAATCCCTGAGGAAGCCATAACAGTGAAATACTGTGTATAAATAGAGTAAACTCTTTATCTGTATATCTTCATGTAATTGTTCATTGTGGGAAAATAATTCAAGAATACTGAAAATCACAAAATTTCAGATTTATTTTACACACACTACACATGTGATTTTTAATAAAGCTAACTTACACATTTTCTTTACTGTTATGATTTCCAGACTTAGTCTGTAGATAACAGGAATATATATATACATTAGCTATGTTTCTTATTACAAAAAATGAAATTCATCCTGTGCAGAATAAGTTAGACTGATAACATGTTTTTTAGGAGGTAAACACCTAAGTTTTTTATAAAATTAAATGTAAAAATAATTATTATTCAGTAGTGTATAATTATCATAGAAAATTAAGAACATCTTATACAGAATCAATTGTAGTTTTAAACTAAATTATGGAGGGGAAAAAATTGTATCTTCCGTGAATTAAAAAAAAAAGTATTATTATAAAGTCAGTATATTCCACATGTAAGAACAGCCAATGTACTTAATTGAGGATAATACTGTATAATGCATGCCAATAAAATTCAACAGTGACAGAGTTTTACTTTAAAAGATGATTGCCACTCATTTTCCTTTATTTCTTTACCTAACAATGGGGCTTGTTGCTGAGATATAAAACCAGGAAGTGACCAACCCACCAAATTGTTCATCTTCCTTCTTCTTGTTTCAGTCGAGATAACTCTACCACTACTTTATCACTAATGTCAGTTTAAACCTAAATCCACTGTGTGTATTCCTGGGCAACTTTTAGTTGTTAAAACTACTAGTAATTAAAAATCATAATACTAGTGTAAATGATATTATCTCTCTTTACAGAAATTCGATGTTCCTTTAAAAAACTTAAGTACAGGATGAAACAGGAATTACCAGCCAATAATAGAAAAACGTTAGATTGCTGTAACATGCCAAACACTCAATGCTTTGTACATTATACAATTGGTGTCTTTAGGGAGCCAACCCTTATATTATGTATGAAGTGAAGGAGTGAAAAAAAATCAATATACATAATATCAAATTTTATTACACACATTCATAGAAGACACTAACTTTTAAGCCAGGGGTGGAAAAAGAACATCACAAAACAAAAAATAAAAACATTTTGTAAATGCAAAATGATGTAGGAATAACAGTGCCAAAATGAACGTTAACAGAAATATAGGGTTGATAAAACACAGATCATCCCTGCCTGACTTTCAATATTAAAATTTAATGGAACATTATTGTTGCATAAGATAAATATTATCTGATTTTATTGTTGCATCAGATAAATATTATCTGATTTACCCAGATCATCCCTGCATGACTTTCAATATTAAAATTTAATGTTACATTATAAAATGCATACTTGATTTTAACATTACAGCAGTTGGAAGTTATACATCCCTGATTATAGTTTGTTCATCAAAATATCATGGTCATGTCAGGGTAGCATCAATGTAGTGTAACTAAGAGCCTAAGACATACAAGGAAAATCAAGATGAGTCTAAACATGTCTTAATTATTACTCTCTTACTACAAGGTTGGTCAAATTGACCGATCTCATATCCATTTTGTACTTGTGCATTTTACAGTGTAACATAATAGTTAAAGTCATGTAGAGATTATTTATATAGAGCTGCATTATCCTTATATTCATCTTGTTTACATTATGTTTGGTACTGAAATATCTGTATCACTTTAAATTTACAATTTCTTTTATTACTTGTACAGCTGGAAAAAAATGATTTCAGTTAACTTTCTGTCATGTATTTTATTGTTTGATAATACATGTCTAAACTAAGTGATTACACATTAATGCAATTTAAAGTAACACAGTTAATGTCTAACAAATTTTATAAAGAAGTGCACTGCATTTTTTGTCAATATTTCCTTAATCTTTTGTAATGTTGCTATAATTTGACATAACACAGCTAGTGAAAACATTCCGAGTTCACTGTATTTTTTATTCCACAGTAAAGGTGAATTATTTGAATAGTAATAATTAGATCAATAGTAAAATTTGTAAGATATTATAAAATAGCACTAATGACATTTACATACAAGTGATATAAACTAAACATTACTGGAAGCTTCCTAATTCCTGTATAAAAATTTACATTAAAAAAGTACCAAAAGTTAATGTGTGCACAACTCCAGAAATGACAGTCAGTCTTAATATGAAAGGCAATGCATATTTTACCATCTAAACTTTTAACAGGTGCTTTTAAAAATTATGTAGTGATAAAAGAAAAAAACATTTCACTTTTCCTATCTTTTCCACATAAAAACTGTCATTTTGAAGCTACAAAATATAATAATTCAAACAATCAGCATATACTTTGTAACAAATAAATATCAAATCTAAATATTACACTAGTCAGGTTTATAGAGCTCAGTCAAAAAACATTAAAGGACCCCCCAAAATTCATACTCAAACTTCAAGTTCTCTTGCATCCAACCATGCAAAATTACACTTTAATTTCATTCATAGGATGTCCCCACCAGTAAAACATACAATAGTCTTGGGTCCAGTAAGGCACAAATCCAATTCTGATAACCAAACTTTTTAAAATCAAACAAATTATTTCTTTGTTATTTAAAATGAAACTTCAGAATTATTCCTAGGGTAATGTTTTAAAAATATTTTTTTCCAGAATTTATACTACTAGCATTTTTAGAACTTATTTTACATGAAAATCCATAATTTCAAGGACATTTATAAATAGCCTGACTGAGGTTTAGAACTTTCCACACACTGAGATAACACTTTAGAAAAACTTTGAAGGTTCTAGAAACATGATGCAATAATACAATAACTGCTCATTATGACAATGAAACAACATAGTGTATGATTCACACAATTAAATATATAAACCTTTGATAAACTATTGCTTTTAAAAGTAACAAAATTTAAAACTTATGCTATACTTAAAATAATACATGTTTTAAATAATACAAAGATTGATTTCAATTCATGCTCAAAGTTTACTCATACAACCTGCACCAACATCTGCAGTCCACTTGATGGCCTCAATGTAGACTGGCAACTCTGGAGATATAACACTCACGGTATCATCCTCACACTGTCAGTTTTGCATCTCTTAATGTATGCAAATGACTGATTGTCAGTCTTAATGATAAGTGCTTTGTCACAGAGGTAGTTCTAAAAGTTATGGATGACAAATATGATGGTCAGACATTCTTTCAATCATAGTTTAATTCTTCTTACTACTCAACAGCTTTTTTATTGATGTACATTACAGGACACAGTCTTTCTTCATGTTCTTGCAAAAATACTGCTCCAATACTAATGTCTAATGCTTTAGCTTGCATAATGAACAGTTTTTTGAAGTCTAGCACTTTAATGATTGGCAAACTTTGTAACTTGTTCTTCAACTCTTCGCATGCCATTTACTGTGACTGTTCCAACTTCACTTTGTTATGTTGGCTTTTCTTGGTTTGGTTTGTTAGTAATGCAGCGACTTCAGCATTGTTTGGGATCAGCTTCTTATAGTATCCTGCTAACACTAGGAGGAATCTGACCTACTGCATCTTGTATGTGGGTTCCCTTCTTCAAGATATCTGCTGATCACCCACCTTATATCTAATGAAGTCCAGCACAGAATAGTTGACATAGCATTTAAGATGGTCAGACCTACTGTCCTCCCTCACCCAAACAGTTTTCCAATTTTGTTCAAGTGGTCTTCCAATCTGGTTGTGTGGGTCAGGACATTGCTCACATAATGCTTGTTGTTGTAGTTTTGTGCAACATCTTTCTCATTATGCAGTTGAACATCACTGCTGAGTTAACTTAAACAGCATACTCTTGACCTTAATCTGGTGTCAAAAAAGTTGCTTTTAATTCTGTTTCCATCAGGATCTGCTAATAACCTTTAGTATGGTTAATGTTGCTAAAAAAAAACTTGTCCTCCAGTTAGATTCACCATAAAAGTCTCTGGGTTGCCAATAGGTTCAGAGTCAAACTTCATTTCATGGTTCAGTCTCCAGAAACAATTTGAGCCATCCCTCTTCTTCAATATTAACACTGTTAAACAGCGAGTTAAATTCAAAGGCTCAATAATTCTGGTTTCTAATGCTGCCTTGACTTCTTGCTTGATCAGATCTCTCACTGTATATGGCATCTGGCAGAGCTTCACTGTGGCTAGATCCGAGTTCATGGCCTTTCTGTAAAAATATATACATAATGACAAAGTACTTCTTGTAGCTCTTTCTTCTGCTTGCCAATCAGTTCTCCACTGATGTTGATATCCTTGTACATCTTTTTTCTGCCCTGTGGTCTTAGGTCCAGTAGATTTTCATCTTCCATGACAAAGTTACTGCCTTATGTTTCTGCATCTACAACAGCAGCATTACAATATCTATCTGTGCCTCAATAGCTACACCCATTATGTAGTCTTCCTTCTTGAAGTATAGCTTCAACAGACTGGCATGGCAGATCTTTGTCTTCCCATTCACTTTGACTATGTGATCCATTTTTTTAAACCACATTCTTACATGTCTTCCTCACTTCTGACTCTTCTTCTCCTGCCCACAGTTCTTTCAGTTCCTGCATCAGATCTTGTTCTGTTCTTCTATACAGTAACTAGAAGAGCAAAAATCCTGTACTTGCTTGTGGGACTTCTTGGCAAGTAAATAGCACTTCCAGGGAGTACATATCCTAGTTTTGTAGTCTCCCTTGGTGCATTGTCTTTAAGACTCTCTTACAAAGTCCATCACATTTGGGGTTGTATGGGGTGGTAGAGCTGCCTTGTGCTGGTGAGTATGCACACTTGTTGCATGAGTTCTGAAGTGAATCTCTCTGTTACTCAAAACT
The DNA here is from genome assembly GCF_004210375.1 of Tachypleus tridentatus. Taxonomy (NCBI): domain Eukaryota; kingdom Metazoa; phylum Arthropoda; class Merostomata; order Xiphosura; family Limulidae; genus Tachypleus; species Tachypleus tridentatus. The sequence goes on along the minus strand of NC_134833.1, from coordinate 41,776,302 downwards.
TCTTTTGCAAAGCCCACTTCTAGGGTGGTTCTGCTACTCTCTCTTCTGTCTCTATCTTCAGCAATGCTATGACTTCTGGGTAACATGTCATATAGTTGACTACTGTCAGCCAATACCAGATGCTCTTGTCAGAAACAGAGTTAATGGTCCATTCAAGACCATAGCTACTCTGTTTAATGGCTCTTTTATGAGGAGCATCTCATCCAGTGGCATCTTGATCACCTTATCTCTAGGTGTTGTTCCATAGAAGATGTCACATGATCTGTATAACCTGATTAAATCTCCGATTACCCCTGGCCAATGGAAGTTGCTGGTGATTCTGTCTTCTCTCTCCTTGGTGTCCTTTCACACTTGTCTTGTAAACCAACTTCATCGTGATCTATTTAGCTTTCCCAGTAGAAATGTCTTACTAGATGAGTTACAGTGCTTCCTTCCAGTTCTATATTCTTTAAGTCCCTTTTCCCTTGATCATGTGCTCACTTTCTTCAAGGTCCTATTTCAAAGTTTGTACAGTGAAAGATCTTTCTTCTGCGTTTCCTGTAGTTCCCACAGACCTACATTTGGTACGTCCCTATTCAAGACTTGCAGGTACATGATGCAGTGCTTGCTTTTCTTCTTCTGAGCTCTAGTGGTGACTACAGATACCTCATCAGTGGGTAACTCCAGCTGCTTTATTTTTGTCAACATTGCTGCTGTGGCAACATACTTGCACTCACTTGCAATGTGCCCCATTCTATGACAGGAATGGCATCTCTTCTCCATTATGTTTCATGATTTCTTGTCACCTTTGGAGGCATCTTGCTTCTGTTCATTTTATGACAAAAATAGCATATTTTATCCCTTTTGTCTGTAGACTTCTTGTCACCTTTAGTAGCATCCTACTTCTGGTCAGAAACCCCTAGTTTTAACTTCTACTGGTTATTGTTGGACTTGTTCCATGAGTTACCAGACTGTTCTGACAGCTTGGACATCTTTTCTAAATCTTTCAATACTCTCTCCTTTAAAAATAAAGACACATCAGTGAAGCACATGATCATGAACTGTTCACATATGAGTAAATCTGCCAGTCCTTCAAAACAATCTTCAGTCTTGGCCATGTCAGTCAATCTTGTAAATTATTGCTTTAGACATGCTACAAACTGAAATACAGTTCCTTTAGAGTCAGGTTTTACTTCTACGAGCTTCTGGTGAAATCATTTATCTGTAAGTTAATAACATGTCATAGTTCATAGCATCTCTTGATGTTACGTGTGCATACACTTTTGGACCTTTTCCCGAGAGCAGGGGGCGAGTCAGGCAACCTTTATCTTAGTTCTGAATTTAACTGAATCTTTCATACTTCTGCAGGAAAGCATCCATTCATTTTCATGTTCATCAAATTTGGATAGTTTGAGACAGCTGGTTTTGACCTCACTACCATTCTTGGGTTTTCCATCTTTTTGTTAAATGAGCTTGACAACTTGTGATCTCATTCTCTCTATTTTCAGACTGTCTTTCTTTTCTTCCTTTTTCTATTTGAGCTTGCATTTGGTGTTTGAGTGCTTTCAGTCTTTCTCATTCTCCCTCTCTTACATGTTTGTCTTCCTCTTTGTTCTGTTGATGCTCTTGTCTCTCTCTCCAGGCCCTTTTCTTGTTTAACAAAATACTGTAGACCACCATATTAGAACCCAAATCACTCACCCCTTTCAAATCACTTCACGTGGTTATATAGTGGTTGTGTTCTTTACAATATTTTCACCACCACTACAGCTCTGTATATACAGGCCTCTTTGCCACTGTTGTTTATGTCAATTTCCTACTGCTGTTTCCCACTGTAGATACTGGCTGGTCTGCCACTGTCAGATTTTGTAACGCCAGATTCCTTACAGTTGATGTCTGTGACTTTTTGGCAATAAATTTCAATTATAAACAAATAGAAATACAACCTACTTGTTTAAAGATATTACAATAAAAACAAATCAAACATATTTATAAATGTTTGTTACATTGTTGGTTACTAGAGTTGTATCCCAAGCTCTAAATATTGTCTCTTTTTCATCAAACTCTATACAGGCTGTTCAATTACTCTCAGACACAATTGACAAGACAAATTACTAGATATTCAATGAGAAACTCAAAAAGTTCTAATGTCACAATGCAACAACCTTACTGTTGTAAACAATTGCTAATTCATAACTGAGATATATGATTCATAAATAGTTAATTAAACAAACTTACCAAAAAATAATGCTTCTAAAAATAACTAAATATGACACTCACACTATATAAACTATTTAAATCATATCACTCACATTAAACTGAAACAATATAACAGTGACATATTACATTTCATACAAAAAACAAACAAAAGTGAAATGCCTTGAATTATGAGATTTTACATAAATTCAAATTTTTGTTTGAGTACAAAAATATGTTGAAAATGCCTTTTCTTTTCCTGTTTGGAAAATCTGCCCTCCCCGTAACACATGTTAGACAAAATTTTTCTTTATGTTCTAAACTGCCACAGTAAATAACTTTTGAAAGACATTTCCTACTTTAAGTTCATCAGAACCCCAATATTTCCCAGAATGTTGTATACATATGATGGTACGTATGAAAATATGCAAACTAACAAGTGGGAATTTGCCAACAAAGAAATTACTGTGGAGACATTTCAGTGGCTAACAGGACGTGTTAAGGTAATTATCAATCTCAAACATAAAGACAGTCCAATGACAAATTTCTAACTCATCTTTATTCTTCACTAGTTGTTTGGGTAATGTTATATGGGTTATTCATTTCAAACATAAAGTCATAATCTAATTGAGTTTCTACTTTATATTTCTTCTAACCTGAATAAAGCAAGAGTAGTCAAACTAAATAAACTTCCATAGTTTTAAGAAATGCCCAATAACATTGCAAGATCATAGACTTCCTTACCATTTAAGGAACTTCAAACAATGTTACATGAAGGTAATTAGTTCAAGAAATTTTTTTAATGTAACAAAAAGTGATCAAACGTAATGATGATTAACTTAACAGCATTAAAAAGAAACAACTGATATTTACATACACTAACATTACATAAAAAATCACTCGAGAGGATTACTGAACAAGACAGAGAAAAGTCTTCACATCTTTTATTTTACCATGTAAGAAATGTTGGACTGCAACTGTACGCAAAATTAACTCAAGTTTACACTGTTGTTTTACATATGATTCAAATAAGCCTGTTTAATTCTAATATGCTATTTAATAGATGAAAACCTTTGGTTTCTATTGGTTATGGATAATATCAAATTCAATGTGAGTGAGAACTATTATGAAATTCTGAAAGCCAGGATGTGACAAGTGGGTAGGCAATAGGGGTCTGATTTTCTATTTGATAGCTCTGCAACTAAAATAAATTGAAAGGTAAAATATTTACGGTTCATCCGAGCAATGGTGAGATCTAGTGAGTTATTTATGTTTACTTTTGCACTTATTGAAGGGATGGTGGATAAATGTTACATAAGAGAAGATACATAAACCAAATGTGTTACCGATGTCACACCAGGGGAAATTCATGATTATTTAAAACATTCCTTGCAAAAGAAAGAACTTAAAACTTATTTACTATTAACTGGTGTAAAATAAACAAAGAAACAAAATTAATAAAATTCTGAATGTAAGTCACTGAAACCTGGTGCATATGCAGCAAAGGATGCCCATCAGACAAAATTAATAGCAAAAGAGTAGGTTCAACTGAAATGTCTAATACATTCTCTTGTGTATTTTAGTAGTATAGAACAATAAAACCAAATTAGGGAAATAACTACTTACCAGAAAATATGAATTAAAAAAGGAAGCTTACCTCTGGTGTAGATGTCTGTATCCAACGCCATACACTGAAAACTTCTCCTGCAATATACTGGTCTTCAACCCGTACACGAGACTCATTTTCTTCTAAAAACTTAACTACCTTTTTCCACAAATTTTCTTTTGATTTTCTGTAAGGACACAGAAACATGTAGTTATTATCAAATATAAATGGTACATATAATTGTTTTTATCATACTTTCAAAACTTTGTACTGTTTAAGACAAATGTTTTAAACAATGTTTACTCCTGCATGTATGGATAGCAATCACAGTGGATGAAAGGGGCATGTATGGATAGCAATCACAGTGGATGAAAGGGACATGTATGGATAGGAATCACAGTGGATGAAAGGGACATGTATGGATAGGAATCACAGTGGATGAAAGGGACATGTATGGATAGCAATCACAGTGGATGAAAGGGGCATGTATGGATAGCAATCACAGTGGATGAAAGGGGCATGTATGGATAGCAATCACAGTGGATGAAAGGGACATGTATGGATAGGAATCACAGTGGATGTAAGGGACATGTATAGATAGGAATCACAGTGGATGTAAGGGACATGTATGGATAGCAATCACAGTGGATGTAAGGGACATGTATGGATAGGAATCACAGTGGATGTAAGGGACATGCATGGATAGGAATCACAGTGGATGTAAAGGACATGTATGGATAGGAATCACAGTGGATGTAAGGGACATGTATAGATAGGAATCACAGTGGATGTAAGGGACATGTATGGATAGGAATCACAGTGGATGTAAAGGACATGTATGGATAGCAATCACAGCAAATGTAAGAGACATGTATGGATAGTGATCACAGTGGATGTAAGGGACATGTATGGATAGTGATCACAGTGGATGTAAGGGACCTACTTGTTAGTTACATTCACAATTTAAACTTCTTTTTTTATTATCAATGAGTATCAAATAAAGTTGTCATCAAAATGTAATTTATAATTATTTCTATTTATGAAACTTTGATTTCTTAATTACAAAAGATAATTTTTAAATTCTCAATCTCCACCTCTTTGTATCACAGAATACTTTGTTGCTTAAAACTGTCCATTTTAAATGACCTTTTTACCTGTAAGCTCCTAAATTTAATGCAAAACACACATTCATAGTACAGATATTTCTGAGACACAAATTAAACTTATAGCCTCCAACTGAGTTATAAACCAAAAAGATTTGCATGCCATACCCTCTTAACACAAATTATTCTTTTTTTTTTTTATAAAAGTGTTAATAATTATCTTTGATATTTGCTATTAGTTTATTTATAACCAATAAAAACAGAACACTTTAATTCAGAGTTCCTTCAAAGGCTCCTTCATTCTAAAGGCATTTTATGAATCTTTCAGCCAACACTTTCATTTTTCACTACTGCAGAGTTGCCTAAAACCACCTATAATTTCTTAAACACACTTGCAGATTAATTAGAAAGCCAATTATAATAGTTACAGAACATTCAACTACTTGTGTTCGAAATTGGATATCTAAAGTAAATACAAATTACATAAACATAATAGCAAAATTCCTGTCAAAAAATAGGGTTAACTTCTCTCAAGACTCCATGAAGAAAAAAAGTGCAAGATGCATAATGTAAGTTCTATGTCTGTTTTTACGTATCTTATTTAACACAAGCAATGAAAATGTAAAGATTAGAAACTTATAAGTCAGATACAATAAAATGTAAATAAAAAAATCTTTACAAAATATCTGCAAACGAGAGATGCATGTGACAATTTAATATCTTGTTTACCATAACTTTTATTCTCAGTTGGTGATTTGTCACTTTCATACAAGTTTAGTAGTTAGACACAGTCCAAACAGCAATAAAAAAAAAATTAAATGAAATCAATTGTTGAATGGTTAGAGGATTGAAGGTTTTGGGATAAATAACTGTAATTGTCTCTCACAGTATGCAGTCATTCTAAAAAGAGAAACAAGTAATTAAGATTTAACTGGCATTTCTTTTCACAAGGTTATAAGGTTGGGCAAACTGATGAAGCCTATATACAGTTAAGTGTTGTGGTGTATAAAATAACTGATAAAATGTAAAAATGTTTTGAAAAAAAAAAGCCTTTAACATTCATTTAGGAGGTACAAGAAGTTATGTAAATGTAATATGAAAAATGTAAGATGAGAAAAAGAATTACTTTTATTCTTTGTATGAAAAATCACTTTCTGCTCAGAACGAATCATTAAAAGCTTAAAATTTCATAGACAACTCTTTAAAAACTGCTTTAATAAAAGATTTGGCTTTGTGCACAAGAGACTATTCATATTTATTAAAAGCTTGAAACATTTTGTGATGATAAACATGTACTTTACAGTAAACATTAATTATCTAATATATGCTTTGAACCAATGGATCAATGTTAAGTAAGACTCAACTTATTCTTCTCAAAACAGTAGCTGAAGTACAACTATGTTCTTTAGAATGATTTGAATAAAAGCCCACAATATTAAATGTTTCCATGCAGGCATATTTTTATGTGCATCAAAGGTTTTACTGAGTGATATTCAAAATTTAATTAAAATACTTTATTATCATGGTATACATAAAAACTTGGCCTCAAAATATTAGCTAATAATACACAACATACATAATGAAAAAACCCTCATTTCTCCAAGTATGAGAATTGTGGCATTTACTCTCAATGTATATTTGTTATTTACCACCTGTCTTAAAAAAAGAAAAAAGTATGAAATTTAAAAATGTATAGCCCTTATTATAATATTGTCACCTCTAAGGCAAATCATGATTCTTGTAGCCTTCAATTTTATTTGATGGTAGAGCTATAAGTTAGAAAATCATGTGTTTCCTCTCATGCTCACCTATCACATTCCCACAAATCGTGAATAGTTCTCTACAACATTTAATATATCAAATGATGTATTATATTACATTATTTTCTGTGCAGGTAATTTTCTATTTCACTTACAGTTCAGAGTTTATTCCTACAGGAGGCAAAACAACAAGCTCAGTTGAATTTTTAACAATTGCATTGTTAGAAAGGAAGAAAAATCAGTGGTAGTTACAGGAGATTGTCTGCTTTTCTGTGTATAATTCTTTGTTATTTGGTGCATTATCACCTCTGATATTTAGTGCAGCTGTACTATTAGTACCAAAAAGTGTTTATCAACAGCAAATAGCAAAATAAAATAAAACCCAGGTAAATACTATATTTCTTATTTTTCATGTATACTCTTTACTTATTAGAACTAAAATGATAAACATCTTTCACTTTTATCAAAAGGATAAAGCAAATAAAGCTACATTCCTATACTTATAATGCAAGAGCAAGCAGAATGGTCTGGTAATGTTACTATGTTACTACTATAGACAAGTGTTTATAGACGAAGTTTGTAACCAAAGACACTATTTACTCCTATCACAAGAGTGCATTATAAACAATCATTTTCGTGGACAAAGAGCTAAAATATATCCTTGTTATTATTTTTATATCTGAAAAGAAAATACTCTGTTACTACTATTTTTATAACTAAAGGGTTAACAGATAGATATCCATTGAATATATCACCAACAGCAAAGAGAGACCCTGTTACTAACTTAACAATTAAGAATTAAAGGATCATGGTGGTGGTGAGTTTACTATTCTTCTGACCAAAAAAGATAACAGAAAGCCACTGTTATCATCTTTTTAAGCCAAAAGCTAATATAAAACATCTATTAATAACACATAAGTAAAGGAAAGCACTATGAGCATGTTTATAAATCACAAGCTAACAGATAACTATCATAATTCTTTTATAAGATAAAAAGTAAAGTAGAGAGGGTTACTGATGAAAAGCAGTACTGACGATCAGTATAAGATAAATGCTTTTTGAACTAACACACAGGTAAAAGTGTATGAAAATGAAATGTAATAGGTAAGAAATTTCCTTATGCATAAGATTAAAAATTTAAAACTTAAAACCTTATGGCTAACAAACAACAAAAGACATTAACAATCCAGAAAGATGCATCAATTGCAATAGCACTTTTCAAAGAAATGCCACAAGCTAAAGCACAATGAAAATGTGTCTCCCCTGGATATAGTGGCAGCATGAAAATAAAATGTGGGAAAAGTCAAGTTGTTCATATACTAGAAAGTTGTTTCTTACAGAAGAAAAATGGCGAGTCATATAACTACACTCAAGGTACAACCATAATCAGGCCAACTTCCTTCTTTTAAGTATTGAGCAAATATGTTAGATTTGACTTAGGAAAGTTTATTAGGTCATTGCTTAATCAAAATCATCTACCAGCTCGCAAAAAACTTTTTTCAAAAGCCTCACTGAAATACCTATAAGGAATAGGAAAAGTTTCAATGTTACAAGTTGAAACTGAATTAGCTGTGGTTAGTTGAAACAGACATGGCCAGGAATTCAAAAAACTGAACTTATAATGGTACAAGAAAATGGGCCATTTGTCTGAATACATTCAAGAAATCTAGAAGAGAAGAGAATTATGCAGTTCTAAGGTCCTTAAAGTTATTTACCTTAAAAAATTTGATATTATTCTAGGAGTTTCTATAGATTATACAAATAAATATGAAAACTAATGCAAAGAACATCACTCACATTTTGACCATTTTAACAGTTTGGATGCAGATAACTACTATATATAAAAAAAACTTTTTTATTAGAAAAATGTGATTAAAATAATGTTCTTTATGCATAAAATACTTATAAACTTGAAAAAAAAATCTTACAAAGTTTTGTGAGGAATTCTCACAGTTACTCTAAGTTTTTGCCATACATACTACTGCCCAGTCAGAGTGACACAAAATGTATCAGCTCATGCTGAAAGAGTTAAAGCAAGAAGAAAAATTCTCAATCTTGAGTAACATGACAAATTCACTGTTAAACTAGACAGTAAATGATTCATAAACAGTTACATGAGCAAACTTACCATAACTTCTAAGAATAACATCTATTAATGCTTGTACTACATAAACTAAATAATACTTCTGTATTAAATTTAAAATGAACAGTTACGTATATCTACCAATAAGACCATCTTCAAGTAAAATATTCACGTTTTTTACCATATACAAAGATTGTTTTCAGATGCCGCATAGCTTACTCTTAGTCTGCACCAAATTTACAATCCTCTTGATGGCTTCAACAATTGCATCCATCAGGTCTCTTCCCTTATGAAGTAACTCCTCAACAGACTGGCATGGTAGATTTTAGTCTTTTTACCTTACATTCTCTCAACAACTTTTAGCACTTCTGAAGGTCCTTTCCAGTGTAGGGTGAATTTGTTGTTGTCTGTGGGTAGGAGAATTGAAATTTCCTATACATCTTTAAAACACTGATCCTTGGCTTACTTTTTATAGAAGTGCTTCTGACTGTTTTGAGATGCATACAAGGTCTCTTGAACAAATCGACAAGTGTCCACAATTCTTTCACAATCTGCACTGGATTCTGTTCTGTTGTTCTGTACACTAATTTGGAAGGTTAAAGTCCTGTACTTGCTTGTCAGCAAGTAACACTACCTGAAAGTACCTATTCCAGTCACATAGTCTCTTATGACACATCTTCTTTAACATGCTTTTAAAACTTCACTGACTCTTTCACAAAGTCCATTACATCTGGGGTCGTATGGAGTGATAAAGAGCTACCTAATGCTGATGAGTTTGCACACTTCTTGAATCAGCTATGTAGAACATTTCTAGGATGGATCTGATATTCTGCCTCTATTTCCAGCAGTGCTATGGCTTCTGGATAACAATTGACTACTGTCAGCAAATACCAGCTGCCCTTGTCAGAAACAGGTACTAGTGGTCCAATCAAGACAACAGCCACTTTACTGAGTGGCTCTTCTATAAGAGGCATTACATCCAGTGGCATCTTGGCCACCTCCCTCTAGGTATTGTCCTACATAATGTTTATACATTTATCGATTTATTATTTTTATTATATTGATCTTTCAGCTGTGCCTGGCTAACAATACAGAAATTACAATGATTCAGTGAATATGCATTCATGTTACTGTATACAATAATGTAAAACCGACCTTTAGTTTTTTACAATGTGGTCTATCTTTGCTGTGTTTAAGTAGACTCATATTTGGTAAAATAGTTATATTTCAATCATTATAAATTGTATATGTAGATAGATTATTACTATATACACACTGTATACATACTTACTAAAGCACACAATTATTTCTTCTATTTACAACATTTGTACTTGTTTCTGCTCATCTTAGCTTGCTAAGCCTAAAAAAATGTTCCATGTGAAAGACATGAAAAAAAATTTTTGAGGATTTATATATACATTTAAATAACCAAAACCATACAATTTAATTATGCTCTATGAAGTTTAATAACTGTGTTTATATTTAAAAAAATACGAAATCACAGACTAAAGATTCAACTTAAAAACTCAAAGGTTTGTCTTGAAATAAAGACAGAGTGCCATTATATTTGAAAATGACTGAGAAAATCATTAAGACATTATGAGCTTCCAATTGGTTATTCACGTTATATATATAAGTGTATATAAGGGGCCATTTCTAAAAAAAGGAAAGAGATAAGAAGGGCCACTGTGTTTGATTCACTAAATATAGTGATAGCTCAGCAAACAGAAAAAAGGTTTTTATTTTATATTCTAACTTGTCAATACTAAATTTGAGTTCCTAATTTGTACAGAACTGCAGTCTGTGTATTTTGACATCACAAACATCTAATTTGAACTACTACTGCATTCAACACATCACAAAAAATCAATGTGTAGGCGAATTTAATATTCACTTTTAAATTATAAGATTAAATAATGTATAATTTCAAAAAATTAAGTTATCATTTACAGTCTGGTACCAAACTTAAGGAGATAAATTTATAAAACTGTAGTTCAATAAAATTTTTTAATGTAAGTCAAAAAATGCAAAGACATGCCCTTTCACTCATGACTTGTCTGGAAAGAGTAAAATTTACCAGTAGAAGTTTGAGAGACAAATATATAACATGAAAATAGACATTTTTATACATTTACTTACTAGAAAAAGAGGGTTTTATAAGTTTCTGTTTAATATCTCAGATAGATAGTCAACCTGAACCACCCATAAATTTATATTATTATTATGACCAGAACAGGTTTTATTTGTTTTTACAAAGACTACTTACCAATTTATCAGGTTTTTGTTTATCGTTACAAAGTCCTGTTTAAAGTATTTGTATGAAAGTATAAAAATATGTACGAGTGGCTCAGGTTGGTAGAACAAAGTTTTTTTTATGGGTCATTTCCACATAAATAAATGAGACCATTTTCAAATAATAGGCTTTAATAAGATCATATAGGTTCATTGGGAATCTTGAATTTAACCTCAGTTACCAAAAGAATATCTGTACACCTTCCAGATGGAGCTAACGATCAGGGTCCATAAGAGCATATTAATAATTTTAGGAGATGAAAGTGCCACCTTTGTCTCGCCCACCTTTTTTTTTTAATGCCCCACTGCACTTAATCACCTTAAACAAGTTAAAGTAAAATACATCCAGTGTTAAATAATCTTTCATGTGAGGGGCAAAGAGGAACCAATGTTCCTGACCACCCCTGCTGGGGAGAAAATTCTTCATATTTCTCTCTCCCTAAACTAAACCCCTGCCAAGTTCGTTTGCATTTAGGAGATGAACATTTAAACAATTTCCTGTGATCTACTCATATAGTTTATCTACAGCAGTTTGAAACACCAACTTAGTATACCTCATATATGCTGACAAATGGAAATTTGGAAATTGTACACAAAGCTGTAAATATAGGCACAATCATAAGTGCAGTATGCTGATCAACTATTAATGCTATGCATCAAAAAACTACTTGTAACACAACTTGCCATTTGTTATTAAGACAACATACTGAAACTGTAAAAAGATGCATCCAGATAGTAAAGACTGACCATTGTTTTAATGCCATCTGTCAGGCCATCCCATAAGTAATGTCCAAAAATTTAATATAGAAACTGCATCATCATTTCTGTCTTTGTAGAAGGCTTTAATGATTAATATATGTAGTAGGACATGAAAAAAAATGTTTAGACAAATAAAAGAAACTAACCTAACTCCACTTATTCAGATCATTAATCAAATAAACCCTTATGAAGATGGATGTGTCTGAGGAGCTCATTAGCCATATAATGCTTTATAAGTTTAAGAAACATAAACAACATGAAACATTCAAGGTATTTATGGTGTGGAGTCTCTCAATGAAAGAAAATGTTGAAGGTGGTTTCAGAAGTTCAGATCAGGTGACTACAGCTTAAGTGATGTGCCATGTTCAGGTCATCCTGTTGAGTTTAATGATGACTTGCTGCTGCTGCACTTGATGAATATTGTGCTATAACAGTTGAAGAACTAGCACAGAAGATTAATTCAACCAAATCAACAGTTCACCACCATCTGCAACAGCTCGGAAGGTGCCAAAACATGGAAAATGGCCCCCCCATGATTTGACAGAAGCCAACCTTAGAGCAAGAGTGGATATTTGCACTTCTCTGCACTCTCGTGAATGTAACTCACCTTTCTTGGGCAGGTCAGTGACTGGAGACGAAAATTGGATATATTATAAAAATGTCGAATGCTGCAGCAAATAGTCCAGTGTAGGTAAACTGGCTAAAGCACAGTCCAAAATCAACCTCCACCCTAGGAAAGTCTTGTTAAGCATTTGATGAGATGTTGTTATGATCCACTTTGAGTTGCTGCCACTCAATGTAACAATTACAGCACTTGAATGTTGCACTGAAAGAAAAGAGGTCAGTTTTGATCAATCATAAAGGTGTTGTGTTACACCAGGATAATGCACAGCCCCATAGAGCACAGATCACATCTGCAAAGATTGAAGAGCTAGACTGGGAAAACTTCCACATCCTCCTCACTCTCCAGACTGTGCCCCATCTGATTATCATCTATTCCAAAGTTTGCAGAACTATCTTGAAGGAAAAGAGCTTGGAACACATGAAGATGTCAAAATTACCCTCTCTACATTCTTTTCCTCTAAACCCCAAGAATTTTATAGAAGTGGCACTCAGAAGCTTGTGAATAATTGGCATGAAGTAATTAATAATTATGGAACATTCATTATTGATTAAATGACATTAAAAGCATTTGAAATCCTTTCTCTTTTTCTGAACCTCAAATCGGACATTACTTAAGTAATGATCTGATATATTAGTTGAAATGATGATCTTGGTTGGAAGCTTTTGTGTGGTTTTATTTAGCAGCTACTTATCTTTTCTCCAATGCAGATCTATCAATCTCCATGAACTCTGTTATGGATGGAAGTGGGAGATCTTCATCAGGTGGCCAAGATTCAGATGAGTGAGTGCAAGACTAAATAATGGTCATACACACTGTGTCAAATGACACAGATCATGAAATAGTAGAAAGTGAGATAAAAGAGGAGGTTGATTTGTCTATTCCTTCATTTAAAGCAAGCAACAGAGCTTGCAAATGGTCAGATGAAAACTTTGTATGTGAAACATCTGTTTGCAGTGGAACAAAGTGTAACAGCACAGCTATTTTGGAAGAGAATTCCATTTTTATCTCTCTATTTCTTCTTTCTCAACCTATTTTGGATATGATCTAGGACAGTAATTCTCAAAATTTTCTGGTCCACAAATCCTTTTTGTTAGAGTTATCATTCACTTTCCCATTTAAAATCTAAAAAGAACAACTACCATTCTGAAAATAAGTTTACAATAATACAGTTCTACTTTTAAATTATTTAATAACTTTAAAACACTCAAAATCACAAAACAGGTAGAATACTAAAATGAAGGGCTGGGCACAGCCTGGTGGTTAACATGACCAGGGTATGAGTTTGAGGATTCATGGTTTGCATATGACTGCTAAAACAATGTTATCCATACTCTGGAATCATGAATGTGATATAAGAATGAAAATAATCAGTAAAAATAAGAGTAACCCAAGATTTGGCTATGAATACTGTTGGCAAGCTGCCTTCCATCTAATCTATTATTTTCAAATTAGGGTCAGCTATGTTCAAACAGACCTTGTGCAGCTTTGGATGAAAATATGATAAGAACTAAATAATAACAAATGAAAATGTTTTACTGCAGCAAAACCAAATAGTGAAGATGCTGATAAGAAAAACCCTCTCTCTTTGAATAAACAGATTTACATCTTTTGAACTCCTTTAAGACCTTTCAGTCACTATCCATAATATAAGAAAACAGTGTGAGAGGTAAAAGTGTAGATAATACAATATGGTTCTAACTGAACCCATTCTTATCATAGCCTTACCATCACAATGAGCACAGAATAAAGAATCATAGCATAGCGTTTTGGAGTGTCCAAAATGCTGACAGTGTAAACATCACAGATGGTTTGGAATGTATGAAAACATTTTCATCTCAAACACACTTAATTTTTAATGGTAGATATTGTCAAAATGGATCATATGAACATACTTGATGAGAAAAAAATATTGTGGGTGGTTATCTAAATGGCTGTTCACCTAGCAGCTTTTGATTCCAAAACAAGTTCATTACCTATGGTCATACTATTTCAAGCAGCAGGACCCCAGATCTTTATTTCTTTATTGAATTTTTAGGGCTGGAAAACTTTTACATATTAAAAAGGGAGGCATAGTGGAGTGGGATGTTTGTTATACTGAATGTAAAATTAGAAACAGAGGCATAGGAGTTCTTAGAAATGGTGATTTGTATTTGAACAATCATTATTATGTGGTCATTTTATTACTGTATTTTTTATTTTTGTTGATAAAGCAGCCATAAAAGAGTTACAATTTTCCCAGACTTCACAAATCATGAAGTCCTATAAATGGATATGCTACATTGTAAAAAGATTGGACAGCACAACAAATCAAAGTTTCAAGGACATATACATTTACCAGTACGAGAGATAGTATCCATCACATCTGCTGAGGCCATCCAATATTACTTATTACCCAGCTAACCTTAGCGACAGCTGAGACAGTCACAACAGTGTTTCCCTATTACATTAATTCAAGATGAAGTATTGTATTGCATTGTATTATTAGGTTCTTTCTTTCAAATGATGTTGCACATGGCAAATACATGGGTGGATGTCTGGATTCCAGAAAAGATACATAAAGGCAATACCTACCATGGGTGATCCCTCATTATATAAAGAAATCCATATTGTTGAGGAAAATTAAAGGAAAGCCTCCGTAAAATCTT